>NC_084467.1:127257620-128725240 GCF_027409185.1 Cynocephalus volans
ACAGTACACTTCAGTCCTGGTGAGATAATACAGGGCAAAAGATAAGAGTTAGGCTTATATGGAATGAGCCAGGCCTGGGCTACTGTCCTTGGACATGTTACTTAATCTTTATGCACCTCGGTCTCCTCTCCTGTAAAATGGCAGTAATAATGTTATTTGGAGGATTCATGAAACTTACATATGAATATAACCTGGAATAATAACTGGTACATGGTTGCCATTATTATTATTTATTATTAATGATAAAATCTTTACCACTTTTTAGTTTGGTTTCCTGAAGAATAAACAGGCCTTCCCCTGTTGGTAATTCTGTTTGAGGCTTCATCCTATACCTTGTATATTATAAAATTGTTTCTCAAAGTGCATCCAGAGGGCCTCCTGATTCAGAATGTCCTGAAAGCTTGTTAAAAAGATTTCTGGGCACCCTCCCAAACCAAATGGATCATAATCTCTGGCAGTGACCCAGGACTTTGTATTTTAACAATCTGTTCAGGTAAGTCCCATGGATACTGATGTTTGAGGACCATTCTACTAGGGTTCCAAATATCTGTGAATAAAATAAGCAAGTAGACAGATGGTCAAAGTAGTGGAAAGAAAAAATACCGATAACGCTAACAATTTTAGGTTAGAAAGATTCTGGTCTTAACTCTTCTGCGTAGAATTTTGGACTTCAATAGCTCATTTGGCTTTTCCTTGTCCCAAATGTTTCTTCTCTCCACTTCTTTGGGTAGGTGGAATAGCCTTGTATTTTGATGCAGTCTTCATTAGGTTCTGAAAATTTCCTGAGAACTGTCAGCCGAATCAGCTGACCCCAGATGATTCATCAGCAGCGCAGACTTAAGCACTCTCTGGATGCTGGCCCCTAAGTATCATCTTGAAGCTCTGTTGAGATGAGTTACAGTAGCCCCTTTACCCACAGCTTCGCTTTTTGTGGTTTGTTACCTGAGGTCAACAGCAGTGAGAAAATACTAAGATGTTTTGTGAGACAGAGAGAGAGAGAATGACCAGGTGCACACAATTTTTATTACAGTATATTATTATAATTGTTCTATTTTGTTATTAGTTATTGTTGTTAATGTCTTAGTAATTTATAAATTAAACTTTGTCATAGGTATGTATGCATAGGAAAAAACTGTGTGTGTATAGGGATTGGTACTGTTGCAGTTTCAGGCTTGCACTGGGGGTCTTGGAACATATTCCCAATGGATAAGGGGAGACAACTCTATACTGATGGAGGCTATAAGAAAACAAAGAACTCAAAACTTCCCAAAATACTTGAATAATAATTTTAACAATAATTTTAGTTTAAAATGTTTCAGCTTGAACATTTTAGCAAAAAGAACAAAACTTGAGTCACATGAACCATATGAATTATAAACATACATAGATATTTTGGATTTATTTTCACACCAACTGATTTCTTTTTTAAGGACATTCCTTAAAATATCATTCAATAAAAGATTATTTTTCTATACTGACCTGTCATAACATTTCAGTAGAACGCTACCCCTTTAAAAATAAAAAGGAGAGAAGACATAATAGTGATGTGGTCAGCAGAGTAATAAATTAAATTCACCTGGCAGAGTTCATTCTTCAAGTCTGAGGAATGTAAAAGAATATATATCTAGTGAATGAAGAAAAAAAAAATTCCACAGAAAGAGAGACCATTTCTGAAACACGAAAGGAAAGGTTACAGTTCCAAAGCCCTGACTCCAGCATAAACGGCATGTCCGGGTAAGAGTCATGCTCCCTGGATAATTTCCATACCAAATGTGCAACATTTTACAAGCCAAAACAAAAGCTGTCAAGCCCAGCAAAGCCTAAGCTAGTTTAATTTCTCCCACAGAAAAGGAAGATAACAACCACCCAGAACTGAACACTTTTTTCATTAAAAATTCCTGTATTTAAAATTTGTAGTTGTGTTAGATGGTAAAATAAAAATAAAAAAATAAAAAAACCTACATACTAAAATGGCTTCTTCTAGAAGGTAGTAATTGCAATATGCCAAAAAGCTCAGCCTGAAGTTCTACAGGGTTTGTGTACTCTGAGCTCTAGCACATTTCCTTTAGCCTTCAATTTCTTCATCTGTAAGATTAGAAAAAGAATCGTGTCTATTTCAAAGAGTGGTTGTGAAGATCATACAATACCTGTAGAGCTCTCACCACAGTTGCATAGTGTAAGGCGTTAATGAAAGTCTAGTTGTAATTCTACAAGCTTGAGCTTGGAGACAAAGATTTCTACCTTTACTGGAATAAATAACCAATGCTCATGACCCTAATAATAATAATGAGTTATTATGTTGTGGAGCCCTGGCAGGGGAACTAAAGCAAAAGTGGAAGCTGAAGAATGTGGAAGTAAAGCCAATTTTCTGGGCAGAAGGGGGTGTTTGATATATACTAGCTGGATATATCTTAAAGGAAATGGTACTTCTAGACATGCCTCATGTCATCAGAAAGCTTCAATGCCAACAATAAATTATTGTCACATACTCAGGCAATAGTGCCAAATGCAATAATGGATTAATCTGAGTTCTAATTTTAGGAATAATGGCCATTTGTTAACTCCTTTTCCTCTGAGGAATACAAAACGCTGAGTATAAGTTTTTATGTTTTCACAGATTATACTATATTAGTGAGGGAAGAATAATATTAATTTCTATTTTCTGTTTGGTATGAGGTCTAAGAAGATAAAACTGCTTTCATAAAGTCATACAATTGAAACAGAAACTCAGTCTCTTAACCTTAAATTTCCAATTCGATCCAGTAAAACTCAATGCCTTCACATGGGCTTTGAATGCACAGTAGCTGTGCTTCCTTTTGGTTTCATTTTCAAGAATAATAATTCATAAATTTAAGCCAATTCCATGGTTTTTCCTATCTGTCTCTCCGGACATAGTTTAAAGCGTTTTTCTTTTTGACTTCTAAGTAAATGCAATGCAGGTGTGAGTCTCGTGCTGGGCGGGATTAGAAGGCAGTGCAGTCCTGGAGGCTCTGGGGAACCACACCTTTGGTTTTCCATTACAAGCAGGTGAACCAAGCTGGGATCAAATATGAGATCTGAGGGAGAAAAGCCTGCATTCCAGGAAGCAGCATTCCCCAAGCGGGGTGCATTGGGGTAGTTGGGGGAAACCTTGAGGATCAGAGAGATGGTTGTCCTGAGTTTTTATATGTTAGGAATGGGTGTCATGGTTTGAGATAATTACCAGTCAAGATAAGAGAGCTGAGGTAGAAGAATCTGCTAGAAGCTGAGAGGTCACTGACACCATGCCCATTATTTTAAAAACAAATGGACAAACAATAAAATAGTATCCATAAAGAAATGATGGTCCTACAACACATAAGCAGAAAGTAAATGGAATAAGAGAAAAATAAGCCTTTTGACTCCAGTTTTAATCACCAAGTTTACTTTTCTAAGAAATACTAAATACATACTTCTAGAAAAACATACCTTAAGAAATAATCAGAACTGCAGCAAAAATTTCTGTTAGATGATTTTCATCCTTGTGTTATATTAAATGGAAGAATATTTAACGTTCAACAAAGCGAGCATGTGAAATAATTTAGCATACGATACAATGAAATATTAGACACCTACAAAATAGCAAATTTTAAAAGAATGTTTTATGACATAAAAATGTTCACAATATTGTATTTAGTGAAAAAGTAAGACATAAAACAGTATATATAATATGACTTTAATTTTACGCAAGAAACACAAGGATATGAAAGAAAAAAAAGATTGAAAGTAAATATAACAGAAACAATGATACCCTTTCTCTAAGTAATGAATCTGTGGGAGATTTTTTACATTCTTTGTTTACATTTTTTAAAATACTGAAAAATACTACTAACGTGTATCTTTTTGATAACCCGAAGAAATATTATTTGAAAAAAGATGACATAACAAACCCACATAGAAAAATGGTCAATGTTCTTGGAAATTATTAGAACTACTTGTGCATACATGGGGGTGGTGCTGCATAAGGTTAATTTGGAGCTGTGAAGAAGAGCAATTCCCAATTAACCTTATGCAGCACTGCCCCCATGGCTACCTTGATTCAAACATACAGGAATTCACCAAGACTACACCACTCAGCTGGCCTCAGGAATGCACGTGTCTGAGCCATTTCCCTTTAGCCATGTGGGGAACATCATTCCCATATATCCAGAGTTGTAAGCAGTCCAAGTCCTGTCATTTCCAGTGGGTAAAAGGGAGAGAAGGAACTACGTGACGGCATTCACAGAATCACATATGATCTCTTGTGCCATTACATCTTACCACCTTTCTTACGGTACAAACCCTCCAACACACTGTTTATTTTTTCCACTCAAGAATTTGTCCATAATTTGATATGGGTAGATGTCTGTTTAGCTTCTCTTCCTTCAGCATTTCCCTCAGTCATTCAAATATGTGGTAGGAAAAGAAAACTGTCTGATTTGCTTTACAACATTTTTATTTTTTGGATTGAATTCTCTCTATATATTGTTATTTGGCTTTTACGTGTTCTCCTCTTGGGAAAGGACATTTGCATACATTTCAAGTAGGAATATAAAAGGTACAACATTTTGGGAGGCCTTTTAACCATTAAAAAAATCACATATACACATATGTACGCATAATTTTACCTACTGGAAAGTATGCATATCCTTTAACCCCAAAATGACACTTCTAGGGATTTATTCTAAGTAAACAATCAGCAATGATTTATGAACAATAGTTTTTATCAGATTATTATTTATATTTGAGAAAAACTGGGAATAACCTAAATGTTTAAATGTAAGACATAAGTTAAATGAGTAATATATTCACAAAATGTAGACTATGCAGTTGTTAATGACATGAAAATATTTAATGACATGAAAATATTTATGATATATTGTCAAGTACAAAAAGCATGATATAGAGCATTGTGACCCCAAGTTTGTAAAAAAGGAAAAAAAAAAAAAGATAAAAAGAGACAACAAAAAGACTGTACAACAAATTGTCAACTATAGTTCTCTGGGTGATTTTATGTTCCTTTTTGTATTCTCCTATATTTTTCAGACGTTATACACTGAACATGTATTACTTTATTAACTAGACAAAAAAAGTGATTTCAAAATTTCTTGACATGTAAACACTATTGTTGTCATATAAAATTTGGTTTACATAACAACACTGAACATCATGTGTCATTGGCATATTTTGGATAACACTCCAAAGCTCTGAGAAAAGGTGAGGAAAACAATATCTACTGAGAATTTATGTGCCAGACATTTTGCCAAGCTTATCTTATTTAATTCTCAAATGAGCCACCTGGGATAGACGGTGTGCAGGCCTTCTTTATCCCTCTTTGTATACCGGAATATAAATTCATCCAGATCATTTTCTCACAAGGTTCTCATTCAAAGTAATTGAAACCACCCTGTATTCTTCAAAATGATGGTGATCAACTGATCGCTGAGGTTGGAACTGGAACCTGTTCTGGGATAGTGGGACATGGCTCCTTGAAGGCATCACAAGCCCATCACAGGGAGGGAGCACAGAGACTTCTGGGAAGGAACTAGGTCGAGCACCAGGAATCTGTGTCTGAGAGAGACGTTCATAACGTTCATCCAACCTCCCCTCAGGAAGTTGTACACTGACCTCTCTACGAAGAACCGTAAGCTCCCCGAGCGGAATGTGTGTTCATTCTCCTTCCTTTTGGATCCAATCATTTTACCAAATTATTTGAGAAAATGCACCAAATTACAAAAACAAACATAACTTTTCCTCTAATGAATTAAGTGCCAAGAAAGCTTGTGAAATGGAAATAGTGAGTACTAATTCTATTTTCCCTAAGATCAGGAGTTCAAAAATTTAATCTTTTTGAACAGCCCAGATAGTTTGGTTTGGGCTTGTAAAATCTTTTTCTCCTTTTCTAAGCTATTATTTATAAGGACAGGATGACTTGATTATTATAAATTCTTTCCTCCATCAATTAAAAATACCCTGATTTCCCCCAGGGACTGAGGTTTAAAAAAAAAAAAAAAAAAAAGGTTTCATATAGATATTTTCTTCTAGTGACCATAGAAGTGGAGTTTAACATTTAGGGAATGTGTATTTAATCTTCTCTGGAGTTTTATTTATTAGAAATGTATCATTTACCAGCTTATGGAGAATACTTCCCAAGGCAGTATGGCTGAATATCTCAACACCAGTTGGATGGGAGTTTTAAAAGCCTCTATTGTTATAAGGTGAAAAAGTAATGCAAGTTATATTTAGACAACTTCTAAAACTAAGTGACCCAGGAAAGGTCTGGAACTTCACTGAAGTGAAGATGAAGTCTGTCATTACCCTTGACGCCTGGGTTTGGTATCTAACTGCTGCAAGAAAAGCGCACAATTACCGAACGCAAGAGGACAAGATAGATTTCTTCTGTGTTTTGCACTTCACCCAACACTTTTCTCGTTGCCAAGAAGAGTGTTATAAATCACTCTCTGATCATTCTTCATATGTTGCCCAGATTGTAGTTCATTTTTCTAAACCTCAACTTATTGCACTTTGCTGGACTGTAAGACCAGAGCGTGATATTGAAACCAGGCTCATCTTTAGAGCTCTACTGTTCATATTAGTCAACTTCTGTGGTTGTGCTTGGCACCAAACCTGTGGCCCTTCCACCCCCATTAAAAGTTCCCTGGATCTTGCTTAAGCAGGGTGATGTCCTCTGTTACCTCCAAATGGCCTATGTACAATGTAGGTGAACCCTTGAGAAGTCCACTCACCTTGCCTGATTCTGCATATTTCAGAAGCCACAAAATGCAGTGACAGGAAGATTCTGAAGCTGGGTGGGGCCAGGGATATGTGTGGTCCTGACAACTGAAGGATGCTTATTCCTCTCTCAGTAAAAGTTCTAAAGGGAAATTAATGTAGTGGACCGTACATGGATAATTAGCTTTTTTTCTCCTACAAACTTGTGATTCAAGTTTAACTTGAATGTCAGGCAATAGGAACACAGTTCCAAGAAGAAAAGCAGTTTTAGACCTGGAGAAGGAAATGGTAGGGAAAACAGGTAACATTTTTAAAAGTCTCCTGAATTTTAAGTGAAAACACTAAAGAAAGCAGTATCAAAGAGATCTTTTCATAATACTGGTAATAATTATTACTGGTAATGATTTGAATACTTGATTATCCCCAGCATATCCAAAGGAATCTTGAGGTTTGGTTGTGTTTCCAAGAATTACAAAATGTATAACAAGGTTGGAAAGTTGCAAATGAATCAGACTTTGAAAAAGAAAGCAGTAGCTTTTGAAATTTAAATAGAATTCATGGAAATTATTTTGCAGACATAATTTATTAGGAGAAGCATAAAGAACTCTAACAACAACAACAAAAAGGTGTCATGTATGTTTTTTACAAAACAACGTAAAAGGGAGTCTTAAGGATGCCTTCCAGGATGTGGTAATAAACCTCAGTAATATAATTCAGGAATTGGGCACAATGGGTGAAAACAGGAAAATAAGTGAACAGTTTTTCATTGGAACAGATTCCAGTGTAGGGGTGAGTAGGGAGAAGCCAATTACAGTTTTTACACCAAGACCACCACATTCTCAGAACTCCTTGCCTGCTCCATAAACCCACATCTATTTGAGGAAAGATTCCAGCCAGGACTCAGTTCTTCTGTGGCCCTCATATCTGACAAGAAGTTCTGCAAAAGCACGTCTTGCCAAACCCCACACCCCTCATATCCTGAATTTTCTGAGAATTCCAGCCCTCATTGGGAGAATGGAATGTTTGTTTTAAGTTCCCCCTACCAGGCCCAGAGGAGTTCATCTATGCCAGTAGCTGGTACCAACCATAAAGTCTTCATATAGTCCGAAGCATGTAAAGATCAAATATGGACAATTAAGTTTGAGGTTGCTAATCATCACCGATGCATTAACAAATGAACAAAAATATTTATCTAGAACCCTCTATGTGTAAGGCATAATACCAAAGGAATACATACAAATTTAAAGTACAGTTTCAGTCAAGGAATCTACAGTCTAGTTGTAAAGAGGACATTAGACATTAATCATTGCTGGGTATTGTTAATTTTTTATGGAGATAAACAGGAATGACAGGATCAGTAAGGGCCATCAAGTCCAGACAAGGGAGTGATAGGTCAGCAGGGACTACAGTGATCACAGAGCTTTCAGGAAATAAGAGGCTCAAGGAAGGACAGGAGCAAACAAGCACTCATTCATTGATAAATCTCTTATGTACGGATCACGCACCTTATATATATATATATTCTCTTATTTAATCCTTTCACCAAGTGTCTGCAGTAGATTTTATTCTTGTTTTATACATGAATACGTGGAAGCCCAGAGATGCTTAGAAACGCATCAAGGTCACAAAACTAGTAAACAGAAGAGTCAGGATTTGAACCCAAATACAACTAAACTTGGAATCTTATATTCTTTGCACTTCATCATGCAAGTCGGCTGGACTTCATAGGCTCAGAGGAAGCCTGAGAGCAACTTCCACGTGACATTTGTTATGTACACATATTACCTAAATCGACTTCTACACAGGCAACTGAAATTAGTCCAGAGATACAGCTCTCTTAGTGAAGGGAGGAGGAAAGAAACACAATAGCCCAACACACAGAGGTAAATTCCACAATTGAGGGTATTTAGGTAAACATTTTCTGGTTTGGAGTTCCCCCAGAAGACCCAGAGACAAAGATTCAAATGTAAGTAGCATACAAGGGGCAGGCAGGAAAAATTAGTAGAAAAGTAGGAGTGTGAGAGAGAAAAAAGAAGACAAAGAATAAAATGGGACATAATCAGCTAGCCACCACCATGGGTGTCGAGAACTTAATCTTATAAGAGATCTCTGGAAAACAGTGTGACACACAAGCTTCAGAATTATCCACCCAAGTAGTCAGAAAACTGAACTGAAGGCTTTATACACCATCTCCTACCAAGTCATTGGTTAAGAGCTGAGGGGGTTGGGCAAGGTCAGTAGAGGTAGTTAGTTCTCTGGCCCTTCTTGTCTACCACATGCACAAACAGAGCCCCATCCAAGTCTTAGAGGAAAAGCTCAAGGGAAAGGCATGCAGACACCGTGAAGCTGGCTGTCTTGAGTGACAGGGTTAAGGCCCAAGAGCTATGGGCAAGCCACTGACAGCACCTGCTGTAAACATCAATATCTTCCATGCTGGGTTTGTGATATTTTCTATTGCCCCACCCCTTTTTGAAGTGTGTAGTTTGTCTCTCAAACTTTGGAGTGCATAAGAAGCACTTGGGAAGCTTGTTGACAGAGCAAATTCTCAACCTCACCCATGAAATTCTAACCCATAGTTCAGAGACCAATCCAGGAATTTGCATCATTGAGTATCCAGGTGATTCTGACACTTATGGTCTGTAGATCACACAGTGAGAAACAACACCTGGACACTCTACGGACTATATGGAAAACATATGAACAAGAGGGAGGACATGTGACACAATGAAAAGAGGATGGTTTTTGGATAAAGATATCCTTGGATATGAATTTGGCTCCATTACTTAGTGACCTTAGAAACATTACATAATCTGTTTGCTTCTTGATCTATAAAATGGGGATACAAGCACCCATCTTGACTGCTTTCTATAAGAACTAAATAACATACAGTACCTTCCAGAGCAGCATAGGGGACATGGTAAGTGCTCGGTGTAAATTCCCTCCCTTTTCATCTCAGAGGATTGAAATCTGGCAATTAATAGTTAATACTGTTTGACAAATTATACCTGTCTAGAAGAAAACTTGATATAAAATAATGGAGGCCTCAGCTCTAAACTTTTTCAGTGCAACTGAAAACTGGGCTATTTTTTGCCTTCCACTTATAACTGCATTACCTAATGATCATTCTGGGGCTATAACAACATTCATCTGACAAAGGCTAGAGCACAAAGTAAAGTGCTTCACACTTAGTAGGTCCACAAGTATTTGTTGAATTTAGTGACCTCATTCAGGACACAGTCACTTTTAGGCTTCTTCAAGATCTATAGGTAGTTCACTCCTTGTGACTCACCTTTCTCTTAGTCACCTAGTTTGGCCTAATTGTTAACCATATCTCTCTTGCTTAAGTTTTAGGTAAGTGATTTGCTTGGTCCTTGGAATATAAAGGTAAATGTATCAAAGAATGAAGCTTTGTTGACATAATTTCATATAAAATGTCTAGAATAATAGTGAAGATTTAAAAATAAAAATTTTTTTTCTATAAATGTATATCCCATTTAGTCCTGATATGGGTCTTTTGCCATAGCACAATGTCACCCACAAACATGTAGCAAGAGGCACCTGTTTCAGCATCTGGACATGAAGCCTACAGCATGAGCCATGTAGGAAACCATATTCTTATGTATCCCCACTCAATTGCTTCCCAAAGCAGTCACTTTTCATATGCTTACCCAGGAAAGCCAGTGTGGTCTAATAGTATAAAGATGGCCTGGAGGGCTCTGCCTGATTCTTACCTAGGGCCCAAGATCAAGTCACATTTCTACACCCGCATTTTCTCTAATGTAAAATTATGGGGTTGTATTAAATAATTGCTAAACTCTTTTTCATCCCTAAAGGTGATTTTTCCAAGGGAGTAAAATCAGGATAACCAATAATAAATACAGCTGATTCACATTACTTGCAGTACTTGTGTTCTACAAAGTAGCTGCAAACACCAAATTAACAAATACTAAACCATTGCTCCTAGGGGAATTACAGGGTTAGGTTCCTGCAAGCCTCTGAACACAACATTTTCATAAACTGATCAATACATAATTTTGTTTTATGTGTGTTTTTGTTTAAAAATACCTTATTTAATATATGTTGTTGATTTATTGACCCTGTAAATCATGCCTCAATGGAGCTTATCTAACATAAGTATTTCCTCTATAAGGCACATCACAGCCTTCTTATGCTTAGGAACATGAGACAACATTTCAGCATTATGCTTGGGGTGGCCATTCTAAACAGCAAACTCACCAACGAAAGGCAGAGGAATGCAAAAACCATGGTGTTAAACAGACCGTGAAAAGGATACACAGAGTATTATCTTGTTCTACTTCATCTGGGAACATGTCTGTGAATTCCCATGAAAGTGCCATGAATATCGATTTGAACATTACAAATAAATTTTAGTGAGTAAGGAAAACTTACAGAATCAACTGTAAGTTAAAAATACAAATGAATTACTTTGTTATTTTATAGTCTCTTGCTTCCGTGAACAGCAAATTTTCCTCAAAACAGTAATTTAAAGCAGTGTAGTAGTTCCCTAAGCTCCCCCTATGTGTTTGATGACATTACAGCTCCAACTCAACAGATGGTGAAATGTGGGGATGAAGCAGCTTCCTGAATGTCCCCAAGCAATGTAACTGCCACGCCAGGATAACTCAGGAGTGTGAAACTAATCCTGTGCTTGCCCCACTGGGCTGTCCTGTTCCTACTCACTTACCCACAGTAAGATGT
Organism: Cynocephalus volans; assembly: GCF_027409185.1. Lineage (NCBI taxonomy): Eukaryota > Metazoa > Chordata > Mammalia > Dermoptera > Cynocephalidae > Cynocephalus > Cynocephalus volans. The sequence continues at coordinate 127,269,069 of NC_084467.1, forward strand.
TCTCACTTCACTACATGTTAGCTACATCCTGCATTTGCATGTGGTGGAAATCTACAGATCATTCTGGGACATGCTTCCTGGAATTGTAGCAAATGATTATAACTACCAATCTCTAACTTTGTCCTGTAAGAGTGTTACCTGAGGATTAACTGGCTGTTCTTCTGCTGTAATTTTTTATTTCAGAGATGGCATTGCTGAGATTAACACTGGATACCCTCCTGGTCCCCATATAAAGGCAAAAGTTCCAATTCAATAGCCTCCAACTTAAGGCATTCCAGCCTCATCTACTACCACATACATGTTTCTAAGAACCATATCGAGTTATTCACTGTTCCTTTTCTTAAGAGCAAGAATCAGTTACAATTATTATTTTTTTAAATTCCTCTGTTCTTCCTCATCATGTCTGTATGTAGCAGTGCCTAGGCATAGAACATACTCTAAACATATTAATGAAATTGAGTTCTATTCCACAGTGAAAATTTCCCCAACATTTCCAGGATGTATAATTGGAGGGAAACAGAATTGTGGAGTAATTTCAGACTTGCTAAGCAGTTTATATATATATTATCTTTCTTAGCCTTCAAAAGCACTGCAAATTATTATTATTATTATGTTATAAATGGAGAAACATATCCAAAAGAATTTATGTAACTTGTCTAAAATCACGATAGATGGAGAAACATATCCAAAAGGATTTATGTAACTTGTCTAAAATCACGGGCTGACCCCGTGGCACACTCGGGAGACTGCGGTGCAGGGAGCGCAGCGACGCTCCTGCCGCGGGTTCGGATCCTATATAGGAATGGCCGGTGCGCTCACTGGCTGAGTGCCGGTCACGAAAAAGACAAAAAAAAAAAAAAAAAAAAAAACCTTATAAAATCACAAAACTGGTAAATTCAGAGCTATGATTGAAACTTAGAGACTGGTTTTTTCTATGGGCTATGATTTAATTTATTAGTAGAAAAAATGCCTTATATTTCAGCAGCTGCAGTTTCAACCAAACATGTAATTTCAGTTAAAAAAAAAATTTTATTCTACTTCTCATTGCCGAGGCCTTCATAGGTAGACAAAAAGGGCTGTGGAAGATAATGAGGATTTGCAAATATTCAGGTTAAAAAGAGCTGCCATTTACAAGTTGCTCCACAAGGTTTACAAAAAAGTTTCTCTGCCAAAAAACATGAATGTAGTCTTACACTGGGAGAACCATTTTATGATGGTTATCTTTCAAGAAAGTAGAGATTAATGAAAGTAATATATCACAAGTTGAATGTAAACAACGGTATCAGAAATCTCTGAACATAGTACACAAAATGCCTTTTTCTAAACACCCACTTATCTTTCAACTAATTACACAGCTTCTATACTATCTCACCAGTAGACAAATAACTGATATTCTTTTCTCTTCATTATGAGCCGATAGGCATTGTCAGCCTGTCTGGAATTGAGCAGATATCACAGTCCCAATTATATAGATGAGTTTCAGAAAGCTTAATTGTTCCATGAGATTCTTATGCAGCAATTATGTGCCAATCATTGCATCTGACAGTAAACCCTAGATTTAGATCCCTTTTGATTAATAGTCTATGCTCTTCTGTGGGTACTCTAAGGATTATCAGATTCTCTCAATATCTATGAACCCATTAAAGGTCTTTGGAATAATATATAAACCCATGAAAGAATTTTTTTTTCCCTTTAACATCTACTGAAACCATTCCAACATTCTCAGGACTAAGATTCTGCCACATTAATATCTAGTTCTAACAGTACATTGATCAAAAATCATGAAACCCATCTTGCCCAACTGCAGTCCTCTCCATAACATCCATTTTCAGACACAGCATTTCCATTGATGAGAATTTCTCTACTGTATGTGCCACTTTGAGAAGGTCTTCCTGGTGTTTATTTGCAATCCATTTTCCAGTGACCTTTACCTGTAAGTCGTAACTCTTTCTTGAACCATGGAAGATAAGTCTAGACAGTTTTGAAACGACTGTGTGTGGTATTATCATACCTGACAATGCTGGTTTATGAGTGTTGCCTTGGTTTCCTTTCTAAATTAGTATCCATCCCAGACTTTTCATTGTATAATAGAATTTGGCTGTAATAGTTGCTTTAGAATGAGCTGTAAATAATTGGGTAAGCCTCGCCTTTGTTCTTTCAGCTTTTTCCATGGTCCCGTCTAGTAGTATGTGAGACATACATGTAGTTCACATGGTTCTCACTCTTTTATGTGGCTAAATTTGAAAGATGACCAGTGATAACTTCTCTCTCTTTGCCTGACCTTTTTCTTATCCTTAATGTCTGCCTTTCAAGAGGAACTTGCTGATAAAATGAAGTGTGTTCAGACATGAGTTTCTAGGGACAGCTAACTCCTTCCAGGCTCAGGCAGTTCTGGGAAAAACATTTAATACTCTACTGCTGATGGCCACATAGTGAACCAATCAGTTGTTATGTGATCAGTGGCAAGGCCTGTAAGATACATTCAGCCGCCAGGTCACAGTCAACAGGATGATTGTGAATGACAAATATGATAAATTATTGTTTGGGTATATATGAAATAAGTGGAGGAAATAAAGGCAGAGCAGTTCTGCCTGTGGAGCAAAAAAAGTTCGAAAAGTCTTGGTATTATTGTTTTGTCATTTATTGTACAGTGTAAAGTCTACAGCTATTTATGATTTGATGATGCTTTTTTATTTGGCAATAAACACTTTTGGCAGCAGTAAGTTAAAAAGAGAAAGTGTGTTTTCAGTTGAAAAATAAGAAGTGAATTTTGTGTTTGCCCAGAAAGTTAATGAAAAACATGTAACTTGGGTAAAATGCTTGTTGGTATTTACCATCTACTAATAGTCATAGTGACATCACTGACCACATGACAATCAGAAGACACAAATTTGCTGGAGAAGCACCAGAAATCATTTGAAAAGTGAGTAACTAGTTTATAAAGATTGTGTCCCATTTGTAGCCACAGAAGGTACCCTTCATATCACTCTGTGAGATATGACTTTTCATTTAGATCAAATGACTGTTTGAAATTACTTTCACACTTTTTTTATTCCAAGATTATTTGTGTATGAATTAAAAGTAAAACAATATCTGATAGTATGTGGCTCAGTAAGCAGGAGAATAAATTTGCAGTTAAATAATGACAGTTTGATGCTAGTGGCATTAAGTAATTCAAATGAAAAATTAGCTCATTCCAATTTTGTTTCCTTCTTCATCAAATTCATGGTATGAAAGCCAACTTTCTAGAAATTCATTCTCTTTTGTGGAACACTTGATATTATTGTGAATGCCATTGTTATGTTCAGTTAAAACATTTAAGATTGAGGCATATGTCTTTGCAATGATACTACAGCACAAATTTCAGTAAAACATAATGTTCTTAATACATTAAGAAGCTTATGGTGCTAAGAAAGAAAGACAGGTAGAAAGAAAGAAAGAAAGAAAGAGAAAGAAAGAAAGAAAAGACAACACCACAATAATATGTTGAACTTACAGAAGGAGAGAACAAAGCTAAGGATACTAGAAATGGGGGGAAGGGAGGGAAGTTGGGAAGTGATAGGTCAGGGGAGGGCATGGGAAAGATTATGATTTGTAATGATGAATATGCTAATAAAAACTAAATCAATAAAAAAGGACAAAATATAAAAATAAAAGAAGCAGCTTATGGAGCAGAGATGCACCTAGAATTGGATATGGTGCATACATACTTCATAATAATGTCCAAATAAGTTGTGATATACTCCGAACTGATATAGAAACTGTAGAGGTTAAACTGTACAACTATATCTATTAATACACAGAGTAACTGAACTCCAAAATTTTATGACAAAGCTGATATTAAAGTATTAATAATTACTTTGGCATGATAGAATGTATTTTCTTTGTTGGCTATTTGAAATCAACTTTAACAAATGTTTGAGCTTTCGAAAAACTACTTTGTAAAGCAACCCAAGTGTTAACATTTAATACAGGGTTGCTCTAAATTGGGATTGAATTACTTTCAAAATCCACTGGAAATATTTAATCACATATTTGATGAATATAATAGAAAAACGCTTTAGCATTTGAAGCTTTGTATATATTGTACATACTGAATTATATTGAATATGTTGAATATATACAATATATATTCATATATATACATACATAGGATACACTGAAAACAAACTTGCAAAAAGAAAGACATTGAAATGTATCCCTACAAAAGCAAGGAAGAATCTGATCAAATTAAATGATGGAAGATCAAACAATGTATGTGATAAACTTTTAGATCTAGCAGGTACTAATATTATTAATGTAAGGATTAGCTTTGTACTTGTTACTAAGCAAAGCACTTCATATGCTTTGTCTTTAATGTTCCCAAGTATAAAGGAGATACTATTAATATCCCGGGATTTTTGTTTGTTTGTTTTTTAGTTTACTTTGTTTGTTTAGATTAAGACTCTGTAGCTGAAACAGTGAGTGGAACTTACCAAGACCACCTAGTAGGAGGCTGAGCCAAGGAGCAAATACAGCTTGGTAAGACTTCAAGTCTGTGCTTGTGACCATGATGTTCAGTGCAGCATTGATCTATTCTGCAATTGCTCGATCTTTTAAAAGCTATGCCTCACCACGAAAGCAATGTTACCAAGCTTTATTCTGCATAGTTTATATTATGAAAAAGTACCCAAATGTTTTCCATTGTTATTTTTCAAATACAAAATTATATTGCCACATTAAACTTATTTTGCAGATAAAATGTACTATCTCCTTCTGGTTAAAATCATAATTCACCCTTGGGAAAATATAAAATTTCCTGATAACTTTAACTCCTTCATTTTACAAATGAGAATCTAAAACCCCCAAATGTACTCAATGATGTCCTCAAGGATGCAATGCAAGTTAAGGCAGAGCTGGTTCCAGAAACCCTGAGATTTCGCTTTCTCTCCTAATGCATCTCTCCCTAACGCGATGAAACCATTAAAGCTCCACATGAGTGCTAGGGTAGTTCTGAATCTTCATTTTTAGCCCCAGAGAGATTGATAGTACTTCTGCACAGTTAGAAAGGCCCCATAGCCCCAGGCTGTTCACCCAGGAAATTAAAATTAAGTCAAAAGAGCTGCTATAGTCAGACAAAAATGATCTTGGGAGAGCATAGATTGAGGGAAGATAGGCTCCCTGCAGTTGTTTGTATTTTTATTAAAGCCTATGGTTTCTGGGAGAACATTTTATTTGCAGGAAGCAAGGATCACATGTCTAAAAATTCTGTCTTTCTTGACTCACTTCCAGAGAAATGAAGGACAGGACCAATGTGGTTCCCAGCCACACATGCTCCCCAGGGTCTCCCAAAAGGCCTTTCTCTGGGTGTTCAGTGATATCATTGGCCTCAAGTGCCTCTGAGTGGGATTAGCTGCTCCCAGAAATCTGTCGGCTGAGTGTTTGGAAAACAAAAATCCTTGAAAAACATGGAAGGATCAAAGGTACTTAATCAAGTGTTTTTGAAAGAACTCTGCGTTTTATAAGAAGCAAATGAGATCAAATAGAGAAGAATCAAGAGACTGATTCTGGTGTGGAAAACTCCTTGTGGCAAAGACCTGGAGAAAAGAACATACCGATGGGAGTAGTACTTATTTGGAAGCAGAGTGTTAAACAGTGTGCAATTGAATTGCTCTGCCCTTAAACGTGGAGGATTGTGCAGAAGTAAGCAATTACTTAAATAGACGCATCTTTCCTAAGAAATCTGGCCCAAGAAAAATAACGAATTCCAACAACAATAAATTTAAGGAAAAAGAAACACCCAGCCTTCTCTCTTACCAGAAAAGTCTTTTTATATCTCAAGAAGACTTTCAACACAGAGAACTGGCTTTATTCATGCATTAACCAGTCATCAACACTCTAAGTTTGATTTAAAAAATTCTCTGCAGATATTACAGATTTTTCTTCTCCAACCAACCAACCAGCCAACTCTACCTACTACACACTTTGCTTTAAAGGGAAATATAGTTTAAGTACATGTTATTATGTAGAACAATTGTCCATGGCAAAGAGGATCCATTCACTTAATAAACTCCTAATCTTTGGATAGACCAGAAATAGCTAATGTTTGGGCTCACACAAATATTGAAATATCAAAACTAACATAGAAGTTCTTTTCCATAGAATCCTATGGGTCTAACCCTGTATTCTCAGTGAAATTTTCAAAGAGACTGGTTTGTAGAGAAACATCCCCCTAAGAGATCAACCAAATTGATGGCAGCAATCTTCCCTTTTAAATTGCTGGTGGGTAATTGGAGCCCCAGTTGCCTAATGGATAAGGCATTGGCCTCCTAAATTGCTGGTGGGTAATTAATAAAATTTACTAAGCTGTAACACCAGAAATGAAAAACAGAGAGGGAGACATAATACTTGATGCTCACAGGGTATGAAGAAAGACATACTTCATACACAGCATGCAAGATTTTAAATTGGTATAACTATTTCTATGAAATGACAGTATTTGTCAGTATCTTTTAAAAAGAGAAGTTCATCCTCTTTGACCCAGTAATTCCAGCTATAGAAATGTATCCTAAGGAAATCATGCATGCATACAAAGTCTTAGCTACAAAGTTGTTCACTGTAACTCTATTTTAAAAAGAAAAACAAATTAGAAACATTGCAAAGTTCAAAAAAGAGGAATTGAATAAGTAAATTATGGTGCATTCATTTGTTAATCATTTTATAATGTCATTAAATAATAGAATTTCAGTGAGGTGGAATTATAGGGGTTTTAAAATTATTTTCCTTTATACTTCTATTCTCAAAATATTTGTATTTACAGTTGGCAAATCTGATGCAGTATTCAACCTTCCCTTCAAAATTAAAGCTGCACTTAAGCCTTATTCAGTAAATAGATGGTTTGGGGGCATGGGTGACCCTCTGACTGGTCCAGAGGTAGTCACCTGACCAATGTTATCTCATCCTTAGGTTGGTTGGTGATACTTGAGGTGGCTCCACCTTTCAAGGTTGATGAGAGAAAGAAAGAGAGGCAGGGAGGGAGAGAGGAGGAGAGGAGAGTGAGAGTGAGAGTGAGAGTGAGAGTGAGTGAGAGAGAGAGAGAGAGAGAGAGAGAGAGAGAGAGAGAGAGAGAGGGTTCCTGAAGCTGCCTCCATTTTTGTTTCCTAGTGCCAGTTAAAGTAGATATGTAGAGAGAATTATATAAGTGAAACAAGTCAGGCACAGAAAGAGAAATATCACATGTTCTCACTTATTGGTGGGAGGTAAAAATAAATAAATAAATACACAAATAACCTGGGGAGGGGGAGGGAGGAAGACACAACAATCACAATTCCTTGAAGTTGATACGACAAGCAAACAGATATGAGATTGCTGGGAGGGAGTGGGGAGAGGGAGGGGAGGGAGGTTTCAGTAATGGGCCACAATAATCAACCACATTGTATATTGAAAAAATAAAATAAAATTTTTTTAAAAAGTAGATATGTAACTTCTAATAACCATCCCTCTTCTCACGTGTTGCTTGTAAACAGCTACAAGAACACAACAATACCAAAAAGCCTAATATATTATCATCTGAAGAAATGCTATACTTTATTTTCAAATAAAGCTGAAGCAAGATAACTTTTTATGCTTTCTGAATTATAAAGAGAGAGACACATTTCATATTCTTGGCATTCTGTTGAGCAATGTGTGTCTTTTTCAGAGAGATTAATTGTCTACTCTGCTTCTCTGTTTTTATAATTCTGGAAAAATGATGATATTCTTTTACTTGATGCTTGGATAAGATTTTCCTCCTATATGTGAGTCTTAATCTTAGAGAAATTCACTCATTATATCTCCTCCAGTGCAGTTTTCCTTGCTTATTAGTTCATATTCATCTGAAAATATACTCATATTTTCTGAGAGTGGGATTTAAGTAATATTATTAATCTCCATCCCACTGTGTTTTGGAAACTCTGGGGTACCTGTAGTCTGCAAGCAGGAAACAATATGTTAGAAGAAATAATTATTGAGGGAATGGAAGGCAAGAAGGAAGAGACCTTAATATCAATCAAGTATACTTTTCATGTCTGTGATACGCTTAGCACTATGCCAGCCTCTGGGAAGCCATGATGGTGAGAATAATTTCCATCCTTAGGGGGCTTAAAATAATGTTATGTTGGACTGAAAATCAACAGGTTAAGATCCTCCTTAGAGAAATCTATTTTTACCAATCACCCATTCCCTGAGGATAGGCAGGAGCACCCTAGGATATGTGAAGCTCTGGAAAAGTACATTTTATGGAGCCCCTGTCTATATAAACAATTTGAGATACCCCAAGTTACTGTTTCAGGCCTAATTTTGAAGTCCAGTTTCATGGAGTCCCTAGAAAGAAATTCCACTTCAGCCCATGGGAGTGACCAGGTTTCCAGTCAGCCCCCAGGGGCCCTGAGATAACTCCATAGATGAGAGTCCCAGAGCACCTCAGTGCACCTAATTGACACCACACATGGAACAGAGTTTAGACTGAGATCCACGAGGTTCCTGTCTGCTCATGGAAAGCCTTGCCTGAATGACATTGTGGGTCCACACCTGGTCCTGGCCCTGGATGGGGACTAGAAAATTTTGAATAAGAACCTTCAAAGCACATAACATATGGGGATTGGGGCTGGAGTCCTTGCTTGCCAAGGTCAAATGTCAGGACTAAAGGTAGGCATTTCTCTTGCTCTTCCATTTTTCAAATGCCCCTCCCTCTGACTCACTTTGTCACATATGCTAAATACCCACAGTGTCTAAGACACTAAACTTAATAAGTAATGACATTGGTAATGGAAAATTCCATTTCCCTACCTAGATTCTGACATGTCATCGTTGCATTTCCAGACAGCTTATCATTAATGACTTAAGTCTGAGCACATACAAATCTAAATTTACATTCCAAGGCTCCAGACAGATTAAGAGAAAGAGATACAAACTTTTGCTCCTATATTCAGACAAGGTTACTGTTCTATTTTTCTTTATTTCTTGACCACTTGACTGTGTCGGTCATGATGCTGATGAGCCACAGGGATTTCTTCTAAACCAACTGAATCAGGATCACTGAGCTATTACTACTTGAACAGCACACAGACTTTCAGCTAAGTAGGAAAGACCATAGGCAGGAGCTATTTGGGTACCTGGAGTCCTAGAGGATAAAAACAGGATATGAAAAAGAGTATAGAGTCTAGTGCATCCTTGGTCCCAGACACAGAGTCACACGTCTGAGCCCTGTGGGAAGACAAACCACCAACAAAAGCTGGAGGGTCCCTTTTTCTGAGATACTCAACGGCGACATGTGGCAACTCAGCGTAGCGTTAAAGCACCAGGGATGAAATGTGGCATATACTACATTAAAGGGCCACTCTTCTTTTTTGTGGGGAGTAGAGTATGGCTTTTTCACAGAGAGCATCCAACACCTGCAGTTGCATCTTGCAGCTTGGCATCTTTGGAAACACTAAGAGATGGTACCCTTGGCATATGTACCAATGTCCTCTCAGTGAGATGACAGTGGTTGGGTCTTCAAGGAGATCTTAAGATGATATGAATATCAGCTATTCATAAATGGGTGCCAGGAAAGGAGAAGACCACAGCAGGTGCAGCATGGTTACTATGGGTGCCAACAGCAAACCTTTTATCCATACACTGAGTTGATACGGTGTTTAATATAGATCAAATTTCTTCCTTCACTTCCCAGGAAAATATTCCTTAGAAAAATGAAAATAACTTGGGATTTAAACATAGGCCTGAATTCAAATCCTGGCTTTTTCAGTTATGGGTTATATGTCTTTGAACAAATCATTTGATTCTTCTGAGACTTGATTTCCTCATCTGTGACATGTGAAAAATATTGACTTCATAGAGGTAGCAAAAAGATTGAATATGCCCTAGAAGTCTGCTACAAAATCTTTCATGTTACTAGTCACATGGTCACTATTTTCCAAGGGCCTACAGTGATTATCATGTTCTTCGAAGGGTAGGGGTGAGGGTATAATATCCTGTTTCTTCAAAAATGTGGGCTTCTTTGCTGGCTCCTTCCCCTGGTTGCCAGTTATAGTGGTGAATAATTAGGTGTAAATGCTTGTTCTCCACCAATTTTTTTGGAGGCAGAAAACTCATTTCTTCAACGCCATTTAAAAGCTACAAGATCCTAATGCATATCTGTGTGCCCACAGTTTAGAAATCAAAGTTTCCACATTCCTTGAGCTTGGTTCCATTAGTTCACCCCGCCCCATTGGTGTTAAGGTTTTATAAATAATCAAAACAGAATTGATTAGTTCCATTCCAGCAAACTGCAAAAGAAAATAGTCAAGAAATCACTCCTATCATCATACCCCTCCCCATCACATTACTCTTTAAAATTTGGCATAAGCCTGTGTAGCCTTTCCCAATTAGGTGAAAGATGATTTTATTTCAGTAATCTTCAGGGAAGTTATTTCTGGTTTTGTGCAAACATGCCAAAATAATGCAGCAGGGCTCAGAAAGAGTCCAGTTTGATTTCTCTGTAGCTAAAGGTAGACTTGAGATGCAGGAAGACCTGACCACCAACATTATGAGGATTTATGGTGTTTAGTCAGACCTACATGGATGTGGCCTAGAAGAATGGAAGGACACCGAGGGAAGAATCAGAACACCTAGGGAGCTTAAAGTCTCTGGTACTGGGCTTTAAAAAACTTTTAGTAGAGCCCTGGAAAACAAGGGCTGCTCTTGGATATGGACAGGAAAAGGGGCAATAATCTTCAATCAGAGCAGAACTACTTTTGTAGGTCCTACATATTAGATTTCCACATACGATCGGTGTCACCCACCAATATAGTCTAAAAACCCTTCTGTTGTTTGAATTTCCTCCACAACTTCCAGTTGATTGGTCCTTGAACCGGTGCCTGAGCAGTTCCAGTGACAGGTCTCTCAAGGCAGCCATCTTGGACAGATGTTCCCTAAATTCTCTTCTGCTTCTATCAATCTATTCCAATATATGAACATCAGCAGGAAATACTGTGGTGTGAGGACATAGATTGAAGGCACTTGTCTAACGTGACTCATCAATCCACAGGATTCTTTGTCTATAGCTAAGGAACATAAAAACAATTTCAAGTTTATTTTATTTTAACTCAAATTTCAATTCAAATTTCAAATTTTAGTTTTGAAACACATGTTGTGAACATTTACCTCTCTTCCTTTGACACAGTGTGTTGCTTTTTCTCTTGAAGAGGGAAAACATTCACATCAGGATTGATTTAATTTTTTCCCCTTTTAAATCATAAACAGTCCCAGTACAAGAAACAGTAGCTGTTATTGATTAAAAGTTCATTTGCCTTGCCTGGGCTGATGATTGATACTTGGAAGGCAGGAGGGATGTTGGATTTTGGCTGGTGCATTGGAAGTGGGGCAATTTTGTCACATTACCTGTTCTTTATAAGAGTGTTAGTGTTGGAGGAAATTTGGGTTTGAGGGGAGAGCTCTTTTTTTCCTTAAAATTTTAGTAGATGTTGGACCAATTTTTTGCTTTGTTTTGTTTTATTTCTTGCTATGCTGGGTTCACCAGCTTGGAGTAACTGTAGTCTACATGAGATTGTAAGAAGTCCTCTAAATGGGCTTTCAATAGTCTGTTGAATAAAGCAGCTACCAGTTCAGGAAATGCATGAATTTTATAGGTGCATATTTTTAAAACTTCTATTTGGGAGCGCCAGTTGGGAGGTGTCTTTGCATATATTCTTCACAGGGCTTATACAATAATAAAGACTGCCTCTGAAAGTGTTTGAAACAAAGAACAGAATTTTTTTCTACCATTTGTGTTTCTAATGTCAAAAATAATAATTTTTGTGGTTAAAAAAAAAATCTTTCCTTTGGGAAAGTTATTTAAGCCCATCAGAAAATTACAATTTCATGAGCGTGGCAATCAAATTTATTGAATACATTTGTCAGTGATATTTGTAATGGAGGCAAGGGATTTTAAAGAAGGCAAGAAGTGATTAGTAGTTATAACAGAACTCTTAGTTTTCCATTTTCTCATTTTTCTGTGTTGTGAACATTGCTTCCCTTTTAGTTCTTAACTGTGGAAAACATATACCATACACTAGAAATCCTTGAACTTGTCAGTTAGTAGAACATCTGGAAGTAATAGGGATCTTTGCACAACACCATTTAATATTGACATATTAAATTTAAAATAACAGAATATATAATATGACACCGTGTTTTATTAGATATTAATAAAGGCAATGAGTAGCAGCACCAAACATTTAAGAAAAAAATGTGGTGGGAAACCTTAGAATTGAAAGATATTCCATTAAATTTCTTCTTCTGAAAAATTGGAAAGACGGCAGTGTAATGGTACAGCACCCTTACTAAAATTATGGAAAAACAGTGTTCCATAGAACCCACTTGATGACCACTATTATAAATAGAGATGCATGGAAATGCTTATTGATTTTCTGAAGAGCTTATGTATCATATGTCTAATTTTTTCAAAGTTGATTTAAAGTCCTCAGGATTGTCTAAGCCTCAAACCGAAGGGAAAAAGTAAATAAAGGAATGCCAACAGATGTGACTACATACAATATAAAATGTCATTTTGTTGTATAAAATACCATAAACAAAATAAAAAGACAAACCGGACAAAATATTTGCAACATATATTATAATGCATCACTATTTTTAAAATAATAAAAGTTTCTACAAATGAGAATGTGGAAGACTAATATAGGGTAGAAAATAACGGGCAAAAGAAGACAATAGGTAATTCACAAAAGAAGAAATATATATAGCCAATATGCAAAGTAAAAACATTCAACATTATTGCTAATTAAAGAAATGCTTTTTAAAACAATGAAATATTTATTTCTATCAAACTTTGGGTTTAGGGAAATGGACACAGTCATACACTAGTATGTTGGCACGATTTTCAGAAAATTAATTTGGAAACATCTATCAAAAGCCTTTAAAATGTTGTACCTTTAATGTAACAAACAGTTTCATTTCCAGACATATGTTGCTATCTCTAATTTCACCTCTTACGCAAAGGATTTTGTTGGTGTTCATTGTATCACTATTTACAATTGAAAAATTAAAAACCGTCTCATTATCTAATCACAAAAGACAGGTTAAGTTATGGTACAGCACACAATATTATACTATGAAGTGTTTAATTACTATGTTATAGATGTTTCCTTTTTAATATCAGTTGACATGCATAATATTAAATGAAAAAAAAGCGAGTTTCAAAGATGTATCATGCTATGATTCTATTCATGTTAAATTACATATGCAGAGAAAAGGGCTGGAAGTTCATATGTCAAGTTTCATTGCCATCATCTCTGGATGAGTGGAATGATGTTTGTTTATTTGGTTTGTTTCTTAGCCTGAACATTTTTTTCTGTAATGATTTTAAGTATCAGATTGAGAAAAAAAGATTTATTTTTAAGTTTCATCCTGTAGAAGCTATCTAAAGAGACCAAATGACATATCTAGCCCAAGACCTAGTATTACCTCTAACAATCATTTTTTCCTCTAAAAATAACTTCTCTCACAAATTCTTCCTTTCTGGAATGCTTTTCACCCATTTTATTCATTGGTCGTTTCAGCTGGTGATGACTTTCATATTCCCCTAAGTAATCATGTAGTGTGTTTCTATGCAATAAACTCTCCCAATCACTAGTAAGGGAATCAAACCATTCACCCAAACTAAGGACTTTGGGAGGGAAAGCCCGAGTCAATGAATAGCTTTGCATGATTTGAATGTAGTGATTTGTCATTCATAAGAGATATGAATATTCAGATATGAATATTCACAACAAATGTGATTCCTTGATTAGACATAGTGCATCCAAGTCAAATTATTTCCAGTCAACATGCGTATCACCTCCAACGTTAATTCCTTAACTACCAAGCTTCGAGAAACCAGCAGTCCGCTCGGGAAGTGTCCCCCTCCTCACTCCAGGCCCATAAACCTTGGGGGTTTCTAGCCTGAAACTATATCTGGCATCTGCTTCTTACTTCAGGGCAATAGCATGAAGATTGCCCACTCGTTCCCCTTCAATAAGACATCTCAATGGACTAATGACTAATCAGCCCATGATCACACATAACTGTGCTGTCATGCATTTGGTATTTTTTAATTTTGGGGGGTGGGGAAGATGCCAGGGTTCAGCATTGGCCTAGGGAGGCCTCAACACAATCAAATCCATTGTAGCTGGACTTTAGGTCAATATTCCTTGCCCACATGATAACCATAAAGTGCTAATTCATTCATGCTTGTAAGACATAATACATAAATCGTGCACAAAACCCATGTGCACACAACCCACGTGCACACACATAACCAGCCCCAATTAAATCTGCAAACCTCCCTTACCCCTTCCCCAATCTTAACAGACCTTAGGTGTTTATTTCATCCTGCCAAACACCAAAAACAGGAAATACACCCCACCCATTGACTGGAGATACCTGTAACAGCACACCATGACCAAAACTCTATCAAAACTAAAGCTTAACAGTCAAAACAAAACCCCATACAACACCTCAACCCAATAAACCTCAACCAAAACAAACTCTTCACCCCCCCCAAATTTAATTATAAACTCGTCTAGAAGCAGGTTTCAGCCCAACCCTCAAGTAAAGCAACTTAATTTTTGCCCTAAATTTTGCCAAAAATTTAGGCTTAATGGGCTGAAACCCAACCCATTTTCTTACCAGGGTTTCTAACCTCCCTCCCAATACTCACATGGCCCCCAAATTCAAAAATTTAGTGCCCAGTTGAAAATTAGTAGAGTTGATATAACTTAAATTACCAAAGCAAGGTACTGAAAATACCAAGATGAGTCCCCAAAACTCCATAAACACGTAAGTTTGGTCCTAGCCTTTTTATTAGTTGCTAGCGAAATTACACATGCAAGCATCCACACCCCAGTGAAAACACCCTCTAAGTTACTAATAACCAAAAGGAGTAGGCATCAAGCATGCCAACCAGGCAGCTCACGACGCCTTGCCTAGCCACACCCCCACCAGATACAGCAGTGATAAAAATTTAGCAATAAACGAAAGTTTGACTAAGTTATGGTAACCTAGGATTGGTAAATTTCTTGCCAGCCACTGCAGTCATACTATTAATCCAAACAAATAAAGCTCGGTGTAAAGCATGTTTAAGGGTACAAACAACAAATAAAGTTAAACTGCGTCCAAACTGTAAAAAGCCATAGCCAAGGACAAAATAAACCATGAAAGTGACTTTATAACAGCCTGAACACATGACAGCAGAGACTCAACCTGGGATTAGACACCCCACTATGCTCAGCCATAAACCCAGGCAGGTAGTCAAACAAAGCCACTCAATCAGAGTACTACCAGCAACAGCCCAAAACTCAAAGGACTTAGCAGTGGTTCATATCCCTCTAGAGGAGTCTGTTCTATAATCGATAAACCCCGAATACCTCACCATCCCTTGCCAACTCAGCCTGTATACCACCATCATCTTCAGCAAACCCTTCCAAGGCACAAAAAGTAAGCGCAAGAATCCACATAAAAATGTTAGGTCAGGGTGCAGCCCATGAGGTGGGAGAAATGGACTACATTTTCTAACCCAGAACAACCCACCCACGACAGCCCCCTTTGGAGGCCAAAGAAGGATTTAGCAGTAAACCAAGAATAGAGAGCTTGATTGAAAAAGGCTATGAGGCACACATACACCGCCCATCACCCTCCTCAAATACCACTGCAGACAAAATTTCTACCAAAGCTACTGCCAACAGACCTAGAGGAGACAAGTCATAACAAGATAAGTGTACTAGAAAGTGTACTTGGACACACCAAAGTGTAGCTTAACTCAAAGCATCTGGCCCACACCCAGAAGATTTCATACCAACTGACCACTTTGAACCAGCTCTAGCCCAGACAACTCAAACATGAAAAAAGAACTCAACTCTAAACCAAACCATTTAAACACCTTTAAAAGTACAGGAGATAGAAATTATCCACAGGCACTATAGAGACAGTACCCTAAGGGAAAGATGAAAGAACAAGCTCCAGTACCAAATAGCAAAGCTTCCCCCTTGTACCTTTCGCGTAATGGGTTAACTAGAACAATCTTGGCAAAGAGAACTTTAGCCCCAAACCCCAAAACCAGATGAGCTACTCACGGCAGTCATAAGGACAAACTCTTCTATGTGGCAAAATAGTGAGAAGACCTACGAGTAGAGGTGAAAAGCCAAACAAGCCTGGTGATAACTGGTTGTCCAGTGCAGAATTTCAGTTCAACTTTAAATTTACCTAACAAACTCAGTACGCCAAATGTAAATTTACATGCTAGTCTAAAGAGGTACAGCCCTTTAGACACGGGACTCAACCCCCTATAGAGAGTAAGCTACTAACCATCCGTTGTTAGTAAAAGCAGCCACCAATTAAGAAAGCGTTCAAGCTCAACAACCACAAAGACTTAATTCCTACCACCTGCACCAAACTCCTAACACCCGACTGGACCAATCTATACTTATAAAGAAGAAATACTGTTAATATGAGTAACAAGAACCCCGTTCTCCCTGCATAAGCCTATATCAGACTGGATGCCCACTGATAATTAACAATAAAATAAAAATTGTCCAACCAAAATTGATTTATACCTTCAATTGTCAACCCAACACAGGCATGCATAAAGGAAAGATTAAAAGAAACAGAAGGAGCTCGGCAACTATAAACCCCGCCTGCTTACCAAATACATCACCTCTAGCATTATAAGTATTAGAGGCACTGCTTTCCCAGTGACACAGTTCAACGGCCGCAGTATCCTGACCGTGCAAAGGTAGCATAATCATTTGTTCCTTAATTAGGGACTTGTATGAAGGCCACACGAGGGTTTTACTGTCTCCTGCTTCCAGTCAGTGAAATTGACCTCCCTGTGAAGAGGCGGGGATATAAAAATAAGACGAGAAGACCCTATGGAACTTTAATTAACTAGCTCAAGCAAAACAACATAAACCTAACCCAGGTATCAACAACAAAACCCTCTGAGCCAGAAATTTTGATTGGGGTGACCTCAGAGTAAAACAAAACCTCCAAATGACTATGACCTAGGCCAACCAGTCAAAGCAACATGATCATCAATTGATCCAAAACAACTTGATCAACAGAACAAATTACCCTAGGGATAACAGTGCAATTCTATTTTAGAGTCCCTATTGACAATAGAGTTTACGACCTCGATGTTGGATCAGGACATCCCAATGGTGCAGCTGCTATTAAAGGTTCGTTTGTTCAATGATTAAAGTCCAACATGATCTGAGTTCAGACTGGAGCAATCCAGGTCAGTTTCTATTACTGCATTTCTCCCAGTATGAAAGGACAAGAGAAATAAGGCCCACTTCAACAAGCGCCTTCAACCCCAGCGAATGACGTCATCTCAATTCAGCCCATCCCCCCCCACCCACGCCCTGAAGAAATAAGTCAGACTCTTGGCTTTCATCTTACTCCCAGCCTCTGGAATAAGAATGTTAACTCTGCCAACTTAATACTTAGGAAAATCAAAAAAAAAAAAAAAAAACAAATGTTAAAACCTCAGTGTTCATAACAAGGATAAAGATACTCTTTGATCCCATTTTTCAGTATCTATCCAAAGGAGATCGGGATGGCCTAAATCTGCTTAAAGTGGTTAAATTTAAAAGAAAAAGAACAAAAACAATGTATAGATTTTAGAATTGGTGAGACTTTTGGTGTTCATAGCCCAGCCCCACATCTTGTAAGCTGAGAGAGTACAGATAAGTCTCTTAATCCTTCTAAGAGGCGATAATACCAAAGTAAGATTGTAATACATATTAAATGAAATTAAGAACATATCGCATTACACAATTAATAAATATGAGTTTTCTTCATTCACAGGAAAAGTGTGTGAGAGCAGAGGAGGAGAAAGCAGGAAATTCCTCTTCCCTCTAGCTCCCATGTTTAGAATTTCAGGCACAGCCCTAGCAGTGTGGTGGGGGAAATATACAGGTGCTTGGAGGTAAGAAAATAGATTTGGGAGCAGAGGTATTTTGAAATAATTTTAACATCATCTGAGAATAAGAACAACAGCAATAAAAATCTGTGATTATAAATTTCTGTAATGACTAAGATACTGTAGAGTCCAAAGAAGCCTCAGGCCTGGAATGCATAGCTCATTATTTCTGAGAACCAGCAGGTTCTTTCCTCGCCTTGCTTCTTGGATCATACTGAGGGATCTCAGCTATGCCGTCTGCTGTCTAGTCCAGTTTTGCTCTTTGCCTAATGAGAAAGCAGTATCCTCCTCTCTTTATGTCTAATGGAATGATACACCAGCAAAATAATGATCCTTAAAAATGTTTTGAGCTCTAGGGAAGATAACATTTAAACCCAAAGTATGATAGTTGTCATTTTCAGTGTGGTTGAAGGTGTGAGTTTCATCTTGGAACTCTGTAGCTAGAGAAAACTCCATCTCACTCCAATTTGAGTGGGAAATGCTTTGGAAGAGATTTGAAATTTTAGGAACTCCTGAAGCATGATGAGGGGGTAGAAAGTTTGATTAAAAAAACAGTTTGTGATATGCACAGTGGGGACTGGGGCTGCGGGTTTGGAAATGGGAATGGACAAGTGGTATGTACCTCATCCCGAATGTGGTTTGAGAAAGTTGGTGTGAAGTAGGAATATCACAAGTGTGAAATACATCTACCACAAGGTCTGCTACTGTGGGTTTGAGTTTGAAATACTGAAGTGTTTCTTAAGGATCAAAGCTTTGGCAGGGTAAGGTGGGCACAGGGACATGTTTCAGTCTGGCCAGAAGCAAAAACTCCACATTTTCCTTGGGAGACATGTAGTCTGAGAAAAAGCTCTTGGTTGCTTGGAGTATATGTGTTCACATTTATTTTGGAAAACTTTTTGAAATTTTTTAAGTAAAAATGTCTCTGCTTCAGAACAGAGCAATAGTGATAGCTGCTGATTTTTTTTGTCTCTGTCCCTGTGTCTCTGTCTTTGTCTCTGTTTCTGCCTCTGTCTCTCTCATGCACACACACACCCACACACTAGCCAATGTTTGCTCTGTTGTCAATAATGCTTTATTGTCACTAGTTTTGAGTATACACAGTAAATTGGAAAGAATCCCTCTGAGGCCCTTTGGCATCCCATGCCTGAACCCTCTGGAAAAAAGGAAGAGAAATGCCACAGTGAATCTTAGCACGTTTCTTCTACTGTATGTCTGGTTAGCTTTATTTGAAGTCGAAATGGCAAGTAAGGTATGAATGCTCCCAGTATTTAGAGGAGAGGGACACCTAGACAGACAATGGCCTCCTCTGTGCCTCTCATTATCTCAGGGCAGAGATAGCACTGCCACTCAACTGTATCACATCAGAAACACCCGACTGGGAAGGACAGCCCTGAGCATTCAGGCCAGATGTTCACTGCATCTTGCACTTTCTCAGGAAATTAATTTTAGGATAAAGGCAAAGCAGGCAACTGACAAAGGCCGCTGTGACAGAAATTGAAGATGTCAGAAAACAAAAGACCTAGGAAATAAGAGTTCTCTTTAGCTGCAGCTATCTCAGTTGCATTTGAGAAGAGTAAGGCAAAATCCCATTCCCTGCCACAAACCCTCCACTCAGCCTAAAGAATTGAAATCCCAAAAGGAATGTGACCCCATTTCCTCTATAATTCTTTACAGTTCCCATTTCCCAGTCTCCAAGCCTTCCTTTTCTTCCTCCAAATGGAAGGCTTTAAGTGAGGTATCCTACCCTACCAAGTGCAATAGAAGACAAATTCCTTGAGACAGGGATCAGATGTTATTTACATTTGTATCCCTACTGCCCAGCAAAGAGATCCTCATACAGTAGGTGCTCAGTAAACATTTGAGTAGAAACACTGAGTAAAGTCTATGTGTGTCAGATGATGGTGAAAAAAATTAAGGTTTTAGGAGCAGCTCCTCTAGGTCAGGGTGCCAGGCACAGGACCGCACATTTTATATGAGCTACCTCACTCCTTCCACCAATCTCACAAGGTAGGTCATCAGAACTTCTCAGAAAATAAAGGCATGTAGAGATTAATGTCACGTATGAGCTATTGTGGGTTGGTATTTTAATAGAAATCTGTCTTTCCATAAAAGCATGTGCTCCTTCCATACCATAATGATTAAGACTCTCATTAATTATGCCGTCTCAGAGAATGATCTAGGCAGCCCCATGTTTACAAGGTATGAGGGAAGGCAACCCCTTTATTGTGTCATTTTAGGGAAGGACCCCAAAAGCTGAAATTGTTTCCACCTGCTGGCTGATAGACCAGATCCATTCTAAGTTCCTTTATGAAGGAATTCCTAGGACTCAGAATCAGGGTGGTGTAAAGATTACTGAAATTGAATCTTCATATGTACTCCCGACATTTCCTCTAATCAGATGTAACATATGTGAATCAAGTTGCCTTTCTGAGCTTCAGTTTTTCCAACTGCCAAATAGGAACGTGTAACACTGCCTGTGCTTTCACCACAGGGAACGGATTTGACTCAAGAATCAAATTAGATAAACTTCATAAAAGAATTTGAAATCTGCTAGATTGTTTAGGTAGAAACACTGTCTTTTATCTTTGTAAACCCCACAACACCTGGGAAAGAGCTCAATAAGTTTGTGAAATGGAGGAACTAGTATAGCTTCATAGTCAAAGACAAGATTTCCATTTCTCTGGGTTCAATTTAGACAGTTGTTGCTACAATGAGAAATAATTCAAAGAGGGAAACAAAATAACCAGCCAGTCAATTTTACAATTTACTTCTCTTTCTACAAGATCAAGTGTCATAAGCCTAATATAAGAACAAGCAAAGGATTTATTCAGTTGACAAGCTTCATTGCAGGTACCTGGTCTACCCAGTACAAGTTTACTAGTCCTGATTTCCATATTTCCATATTTTTCTTTGTGTAGTACTAGCAGGTTCTTCTCTTGTGGTTAATGCCATCCCAGATGAAGTCTGTGCTTCTTAGGAACAAGAGTCCCTTTTTAAAACTGAGTTGTCAAGCCAGCCCATGGCTTACTTGGAAGAGTGTGGTGCTGATAATACCAAGGCCACGGGTTCGGATCCCTATATAGGGATGACCAGTTAGCTCACTTGGGAGAGCGTGGTGCAGATAATACCAAGTCAAGTGTTAAGATTCCCTTACTGGTCATCTTTAAAAAACAAAAAACTGAGTTGTCAACATCAGCCCATACAAAGAGCCACCCACATGTTAAGTATAAAGAGGGTCCCCAGAGCTACTGCCATGTCCTTCAAACAGTGACCACCTTTTAGGAGACCCTCTTCCTTCGTTATTCCACAACAATTGCCAGTCTTTTTCTCTAAATCAAGCTGTTTCCTTAGCCTTTTTCTTCAATATTTTCTATAATTTAATACAGTACAAGGCTAATCATATGAACCAAAAATAGGAAAGAGAAAAAGGAAGAGAATGATCATCTTGATAGCAGCAGAGCAGAATAAATCGAAATGTTAGTTTTACCAGGTTTTTGCAACTATAGGTAATTTTCCCTTACCATCCCGAGTTAGCTAAGAATTTTTGTTTTCTTGACTCAGGACTTTAGAATTCCGAGGAAGCAAGCCAAAACTGCCAGATGCTCATAACACAACCACTTCGCTGATTTTCGTGTGTGTGTCTGTGATGTTTGAGGGGGAAGGTGCTCAGCTCATTGAGGAACATAATGATTGATTGTCTCAAAGGGGTAGGAAGTGAGCTGTGGGAGGACTTGGAAGTAGCCAGATGGGGAGAGATTTAGGGATAGTGTCTCATAAAGGAAATGGGAGAATTTTAGGTCAAGGGAGCTTGGAAAAGCAGCAGGCTGCCCTGTTCCTTCTTCCTTTCCAGTAGTCTGAGGAGGAAGAATAACTTAGAGGACATTGGTTCGTTCCATGGTGGACCTAAGCAGAGGGTTTGAAATGTGTGGGTTTGCAATAGATGGAAACTCTGAGCTTCAGCAAAATCCCTAGAATGGAAGGTTGAAATGGAAATAGAAGGGCTGCCTACCTTCGAGGGTTCAAGTCTGCTTGAACACTGAACATACCAATGACGATCAATGCTGACCAAAGACAAAAGGATACCCTGAATGTTCTGGACTGCCCGATACTCTCCTCAGAGTTCTTAAATGATACCGGAGAGATGGAGATTTCTTCTCTTACTACCCCCAGCAGCATCTTCTATCAACATTAAAAAGGCCTAGATTTTTATCTTCCAGCATCCTAATTTGAACAATTTAAATCAGATTTAGAGAAAATAAGTGTATTTTCCATTATGAACTAAAGTTCATACTTGTTACAAAAGTGACATGTAACTTTAGGCCTAAGAATATGTTACACAGCCAATGTGTGGAGGTGACTTACCAACAAACAAAGAAGCCTCCTAATAAACAAATGTGGCCATATAAAGCCCTTTGGGAAATCCTGGTAGAGATCTTCTTTAGGACTCAGCACCCAGCACCTTCTTTAATTCCTGTTCATGCTCCTATCATTGTTTACTGTTTCCCAAGTGCTTTGTCCACATTAACTAACCTGAGCCACATGATAATCCCATGAGGTTGATGATATTATTACCATTTGATAGATCATGAAATATCAGTGACAAAGACGAGATTAGAATCCAGCACTTTTGACTCCTCAGTCTTCTGTCTTTAAGAATGGTTCAGGAAAGCTGTGTGTGTTCCCACAGGCTAGCAGTTACTGATTCTGGATGCAAAGCTCCTATGACAGGTGTCTTGGAAAACAAGAAATGAAAGACAGAGTCTTCTAATAACTGTGTAATTTTAAGAGGCAGATCAAGAGGAACTGATTATCGATGGGGAACACATGGCTTTCATCTCCCGTCACCACAGCACACAGTGAGGAGAGTGCAGGGAATCTACAGAGTGTTGAAAAACAAAAATCTCTTTGCATATCTAGCCCTTAAGTCTCTCCTGCTTAAGGGAAGAAAGTAACACATCACAAAGATTAAACCTGCACATGTGAGGTTCTGGTAATCGGATTCTCATAAAGAAGAGAGAGACAGACCGGCAGATGGAGAAGAAAAAGATGATGAAGAAGAGAATGAAAACAAAAAAAAAGAACAAGAATGACAACACCAAAAAGAAGAAACAAAAAAACTTGGAAAAGAAAGCAAAGAAAACAAACATTATTTTGCCTTTCATCCCTGATGTCTCATCATAGCTGAGTGGAGAGGGCAAGGGTGACCTGTACGAGTCTGACAGTTGGTGACACACAGCAGCTGGAGTAGCGGATTCCATGGCCTTTGTGGATGTATTGTCGAAATATTTGTATTGAGGAGGGTGAAGGTTAATTCTAGGTATAAACTTGGTTAGATGAAAATGCTGAGAAAGGTCTCTTTTTAGGTGTGTCTGTGAGGGTGTTTCCAGTAGACGTTAGTGTGAGAGTCTGAGTGGACGGGGGGGAAAGACCCACCCTCAGTGTGGGTGGGAACCGTCCAATCCACTGGGGGTCCGGAGAGAACAGAAAACAGAGGAAAGAGGGGAAGCTCTCTCTCTCGATCCACTGGAGCTGGGATACACTCTTCTCTCCTGTCCGTGGACATCAGGGCTCGAGACTCTTCAGCTTTTGTGTTCCAGGACTTACCCCAAGGACACCATCAGCTTCCCTGGTTCTGAGGCTTTTGGACTTGGACTGAGCCACGCTACCAGCATCCAGTTTACAGACGGCCCATCGTGGGACTTTTCTTCACAATCACGTGAGTTAATTCCCCTAATAAATCCCTCTCATATACTTATAACATATCCTATTGATTCTGTCTCTCTGGAGAACCCTGACTAATACAAAGAGAATAAAAAATTAATAGCTCTCCCTTCAAGCCTAAAATGTTTTCCAATAAAATGAAGTAATAATACGTCCATCAAGTCACGTGATTTTCTGCCAGCAGGTCCTCATTTCACCCATCCATTCTGTACAGTTTTTTTCTTTTCTTGGTTGTAACCAAAGCATTGGAACCACCCTATCTCCACCCTTCCAATTCCTAAGTCACCGTACACACACAGCCTCCCTTAAATCAATCCCCACTGTACCTAGGGATTTTGATTCCAACCACATATTGACTCTCATCCTCCCATTTTCCTTCCAGGATGTCTGTGGTTTAAGCCAAATACTATGCAGCTCTAACCTCTTAAAACAGAGCCCCTGATTAAGACATGGAGAGTTTTAACAATTGAATGCAAAGCTCGTGTTCAGAGAGTGACCAACATCCTAGGCCGTGACACACAGCCAGTCCAAACATACTGCAGACCAAATGGAGCTTTACTGGGAGGTAGTTAATTGTGTGTTGGTTCCCATGGACAGAGTCCATGTTTTCATGTGCATTTGTAGAACATCCAAGAGGAATTACAGGAGAAGCCAGATGAAAGGCTTGGTATGACTGATAAATAGAGAAGAGAGGAATGGAAACTGGTTGGTTAGATGAACTTGTCAGAAGGTTACTTGTGGGCTTTAAAGCTGGGCAATATGCCCTCCATAGTCAGGATATAAGCTTTTCTTGCTTGGATTCTTGAACCCTATCTTCATAGGCTCAACATTAGGATCCAATTACCCACAATGAAGCCTTATTTGATCCATTTGGGCTTCTATTTGCCTACATATATTTACTGAGCATCTTCCATGTGCCAGGCATGAAGTACCAGAAATAAGCAACGAACAAGACAGATGAGGTTTCTGCCTTCAACATGGTTTGAGTCCAGTTGGAGGAAACAGAAGACTGACAGTTAAATAAGGTTACTTCAGGTTATAATAAGTGTTATGAAGAAAAATAAAGGAATTAAACAGGAAGAGGAGCTAGAGAGAGGCTGGGATGCTTGAAAGTCACTTTAATTTGAATGTTCAGAAGAGGCCTCCCAAAATTGGGGGACTGGAGCTAAGACTTTAATGCGATGGAGCAGCCACAGCACAGGAAGATCTGAAGGGAGAGGGAGTGCTACATGAGACAGACTTAAGGTAGGATCTTAAGGATCTGCATGTCCAAAGGAGGCCATGTGGCTGGAGCATCATGAACAAGGTAGAGAGCAGAGCTAGTTAAGTCTGGGGAAGTCAGCAGAAGCTACATCGTGTAGGTCTGCAGGCCATGGTTAAGAGTTAAGATTTTATTCTAAACGCAATAAGAAGCTTTTGAGCAATGTGGCCACAAAAACCACATTCTGCTTTCTTCACTACAACTCAAAAGTCCATTCTCTTAAGTTTGACAGTTAGCTACATTAGGGATATCAAATCCTCATCTTTGGCCAGTAGTGAATTATTCCTTTCTTCTTTAGTTTGCATAATTCTCACAATCACTTAACACTTTTTCTAGACTTTATTCTGCTCCTGTTCTATATTAGTTTCTGTTCAATTAGCCACTGGGCATGTCACCTATGGGTGGAATCCTGTTCTGCCCATATACCCTGTTTAGAATTATAGTTGTGTTTATTGTTCAAAATCGTGCTGTGGTAATAAAAATTATGTAAATACATCATCAACTGTAAGTATTTAGGATTGCAATCCATTTACTAATGGCTCTTCACATCAAGCTCCTTGTGGTAAGCCTAGGTCCTCCTCTCATTTGGCACACACCAAACCACATAACTTCCCATTCACGCAAGAAAATAGGCAATTCAACTGAAAGTTTCACCTTTGACAATTATTTGTTCTGGAAAGGCTATAAGGAGATGTCTTGCTAAGAAAGGGACATGTGATTTCTCTTTTGTTCTGCAGTTAGATCCAAAGAAACAGTTTTATGTGAGAGGAACGAATCGGGATTCCAACCCAAACCTTACAGCATTAATAAGAAACTGTGTAAAAGTAAGTCAATGTATCTGCAGCTAAATACTAAGTAAAATCAGAAATGCAAGCCTGGAAGCAGTTTTCCCCAAAATGTACATTGAACAGTTTCCGCTACACAATTTTATAGGAGTATCAGTAATCTGACATTTCCTAGGCATCTGGGTTCATGAATATTCAGATATATAGAGTGCTGAATACTCTATTGAATGATGACATCTGGCACTCTTAGATTAAATGATGTTTCTAGTTCTAGGAGAAATAAAATAGGTTACTACTAAGAATACTAGCTTTTACATAGTATTCACTTATTAATAAGAAAAAAATATTTCTTATCAGTTCAACAAGTTTTTTCTAGGTACAACCTTGTGCTAAGGTCTAGATAAATATTACAAAGTTTCATATTTACAACCCT
This sequence comes from Cynocephalus volans, assembly GCF_027409185.1. NCBI lineage: Eukaryota > Metazoa > Chordata > Mammalia > Dermoptera > Cynocephalidae > Cynocephalus > Cynocephalus volans. Next base: position 127,295,240 of record NC_084467.1, read on the forward strand.
GTACACTGGATTTTGAGTTTTTTATTTTTTTATTTTTTTATTTTTTTAAAGCAGTAGGTACCATTCAAAATATTGAGTCTACTTGTGTCTCTAAGAAATTTCATGATTTTATTTGTTTAGCTGCAAAAAAAAAAAAAAAACTTAGATAAAAGTCAGAAACTCTAGGACCTAAGTGTTAAATTTACCCTAAGGAAATTTCTGGAAATGTTGGGGGTCACAGTGAACTCAGAGACCCCATCTCAAGGTTATTTAGATAAGGACCTTCATGGATTATTAATGTGTGTGAAAATTGTTTATATGTCTTATCTTTCCATTTCTAAGGCACAACAGGGTAGCTGTTGATTGTAGGTAAAGCATATTTACATTTTCTAAACCTTGTTTCTCATTCCAAACTAAGTGTTCATGCCAGGTTGTTGGTGCCACAAGGAATCATTAGATTTTGACATTCCATGCTTTAAACTGTGAGCTGTTGTATATTTGCCCAGAATTTGTACTTTACTGCTCCTTTGGGAATGCAAATTCTCTGCACTGATGCTTCATTTCTTCACTAGCACCTCCCTTATCCTGAATCCATGAGACATCGGTTCAGGTCATAATGATCATGGTACCTACTCTACATAAGTCTTTTCTCTAAAAATACCAAATCGTCCAGAACTGATAGCTTCTCATGGAAGGTTCATTACTTTGTTACTTCTGGCAGGCATATGTGTTTTTCTTTGGTTTGCCAGGCTAGCGGGGTTTCCAGCTTCATGGGTAATGGCAACCCTGCCGAGTTACTTCTCTGAGGCCTGTCAAAGCCTTGTCTGACACAGGTAAACTATACAAACATGACTATACAGACATGACTATACAAACACACCAGCGCTTTCAGTGTCACCTTGAAATGGTCACACCCTGCCAGAAAGTCTCCCTAACATGTCAGTGACTGGTTAAAGCTTTCTGGGCCCAGCATAGTGCTTTGCCACAAGATAAGATTTCTGCAAGCAGAACTTAGTCCTCAAGGTTTACATTTTGTTTAAAGCTTAAGCTTCCAAAGGCTTCAGTCCAATTCCATTGCCATTTTATTTCCCCCTTGCTATTTAGAGTTGGAAGTCCCCCAGGGTCCCTTTCTGGAAACTTGGGCTCAGTACCCTCCAGTTGCATTTCGCTCCTTTCACTCTTTAGTCCTAAGCGTGCTGTACAGATCCATCTACTGGCTTTCTCTTCCAGAACAACTTTGAATAAACTTGTAAATAAGGATCCAAGTTACATTTTCATTTCCATTCCCTGTTGTCAGTGAGAGGGAGAATGACTTACATGCTGTCAGAACCCCTTGCTTGTCCTTGCACAGGTCCGCCCTCAGAGGAGGTGTCTCTGGCTCTTCCACATTCTTCTGAAGCTGATTGACCAAGAACAGGAAATTCAGAACTTTGCTCTATGAAATATTCCTACCATTGTGTGTTGTGCTTTCTCTAATTTCTATCATGCTAAATAGCCCTTTAAATATACTTCTTTGTTTTCCTCTAGACTAAAACTCCCTTAAAGACCATAGTTTTCACTCAGCCCTGTGCTTCTTGCGTATGGTAGATTCTCAATAGGTATTTATCAAATCAAATTTAAAACCAGCTTCATAAACTCACTAGCTTTAATTTGAGCTTTTAACATAGCCTAGTCAATAAATGGTCTTCTCTTTAAAGTTTCTATTTTTTGGCATTCTTTGTATTTTTCAAGACTGAAACTTTTAAAAACAAGAGGCTGAAGAATTCCATTCTTAACCAAAGTGGTTGATGTGTTTTAATCCCAAGGTAAAAATGTCCATTGACTCATCTGTAGCCTGAGCATAGATTTATGTTTGCCTCTTCAGAGTGAATTTGCCTTGCCTTCTAAAAGATTGTGTAGGACAGTGGAGGAAAAGCTTCTCTCCATCCTTACATAAAATAAAACCTCTAGGCTTAATGCAACACCAGATGTCTCCCTTGAATGGGATGTAATGCAGCTGGGATCAAATTCTGTTGGGTTTTTATCAAAAAATGGCTGAGTCTCCTCGTTCCATAAAGCACCATGTAGCTGCCAATTCATTAAGATTCTGTAGGCATCTGGTAAAGCTCTGGCTTGGTGCCTTGGTCAGGTTGGATAGAAATGGACCCAGGCATTGCTCTTCTAGGCATGGTTTCTCTATTACTATCTTGAAGTTCAATCCTCTTGCAAGTTCAGTCACCTTGAAAATTACCTTCTAGCTTTCCATTGCTCACATTACCTTACCTAGTAGCTACTTGGATTTTGTTTGGAATATTTATTGAACTAAATTGTGCCGATGGATTCTAGGATCCACAAACACAAAGGATCTTCAAAAAGTTTGTGAATGATTTGAATTGTCTTTTAATTCCATTTTTCACAAACTTTTTGAAGTACCCTCACATATTCTAAATACATTTATATTTACTCATCTGAAAAAATTTTATCCTTCGAGAAAAAAAGATAGGTAATCAAAAGACTACTTTCTAGGAGTTTCCAGACTGCAAACATACAGATTTTGTCAGTATTTCATGATTTTCAATTAACAAGGTTCTGTCTGACTTTGACTGGGATGAGAGCCTTAGAGAAAAATACTAGACCTTCGTTACCAAAATGTCAAGTGTAACTTCAGCAACTTTTTATTGTTAAGACTAAGCATAAACAGAGGTATTTAGGGAGTTAATCAGATTTCAAACCATGTAGAGTATTCAAGTCTACATTTGTACATAACATGACAATGCTTTAAAGGTATTCTTTACCATACCATGCCACTTATTAGTGGAAATTTCTTCATGAATGAGTAGACTGCCCCAGGTAAACCAAAGATTTATTTGAACCAGTTTTTTTTTTTTTTTTTTTTTTTTTTTGCATTAGAAAGGTTTAATGTTTTTATATATTTTATCTGTGGACAACTTTCAAACATGTAAAATGGCCTGTGAACATGTCCAACAACACCTTTCAACCCAAAAACTCAAAAAACGTGTAAGAACTCATGAATAGTGATAAAGTCCAACTAGGAATTTTACAGTAAGTAAAGGAGAGTAAAATACTGAAAGAGTACCAATGGTTTACAAGCAGAAGTATGATTACGTAAATGCCACTCATCTGTACACTCTTCTCATATAAATTCCTGCAGGATCTTGAAAAGTAAAGGGACAAGCTTTATGCTGTAGAAATATAAGAGACAGGGAGTGGTATTGCTACAGGACACGAGGTAGAGGTCTGAAAGGTGTATAAGCCTCAAAACTTTCTTTAAACAGAAGGCTCTCAGAAAAACAGTTTCTGTCTACCTGTAGTGGCTCATAGTGGATTCTCACTTTCACAGTTGCCTGATACTGGTTGCATTGGGTAGAAACCCTAGTTTGGAAAGTGAGGTGGTAGAGATAGAAAAGTTTACTTAGTTAGCAGCATGTTAATTTTACTTATCTATCTATCTATCTATCTATCTATCTATCTATCTATCTATCTATCTATCTATCTGTCTGTCTGTCTGTCTCTGTCCGTCCGTCCGTCCATCCGTCTGTCTGTCTATCTATCTATCTATCTATCTATCTATCTATCTATCTATCTATCTATCTATCTATCTATTTATCTTCTATCTATTATCTTCTATCTATTTATTTTGGCTGCTGACCAGTAGGGGGATCTGAACCCTGTTATAATTGCACTGTAACCAACAGAGCTAACCAGCCAGCTCTGCAGTATGTTATATTCTGTCTTGTTCATTTATTGTTTCATATGTTGTTCCTGTGTTATATGATCTCACCAAGTAGAATATGTATTTGTGGGCAAAGATGGCAATTTTAAGGCAAAAAGTAGAATATACTGTTTCATGGGTTTAAATTCTATCAATTTGTCCCCCTTTCACTTTTTATCCTCTCCTTCTCTCATTCTGTCTCTCTTTAGCAATTCCTTTCTTTGCAAGCCACTTCTTTTCTCTCAGGCCAGTCCAAACATGGCTCCCAGCAGTATTCAGGCTCACATCTCAGCTTTGACACCAAAACAGAACTGAATCAAGCAGTAGTTTGTAGTAAAAATGCACCACCATATTCTATCATCTCCCTGAGAGTGATTATATCTTGAAAGGCTTTAGTCCACAAATAAAATGGCAACATTGGACTGTTAAGCATTTTAAAATATTTGAGAATGAGACATTTTTTAGTTAACATGTTCAAATGAAATAGAAATCTCAGGAAAAATATAGTAATACACAAATGGAATTTTCTTACGCTGCTAGTAGAAATGTAAAGAGAATAACTGTGTTGAATAATAGGCTTTCAGTATCTTAACAAGTTATATAACTACTGTATGACCCAACATTTCCACTCCTAGGTGTTTACTCAAGAGAACTGAAATCATATATTCAGAAAAAGTGAATACACAAATATTTATATCAACTTTATACAAGAGTACTTCAAAAAGTTTATGGAAAGATTTGTATTATCTTTTAATTCTGTTTTTCCATGAATTTTTTGAAGTGTCCTTGTACATAATAGACTAAAACTGGCAACAATTCAAATGTCAATCAATAGGTGAATAGAAAAACAAATCGTGCTATATTCATACAATGGAATATTGTTAAGCAATAAAAAGAAATGAACTATTGATATACCCCACGACATGGATGAATCTCAAAATTATTATGCTATGTGAAAGAAGAATACGTATTATACGATTTCGCTTATATAAAAGTACAGAAAACAAACTAATATATAGTGACAGAAGGCAGATCAATGATTGCCTGCAGGAATTGGGGCAGGTAAAGAAGGGTAGGAGAGAGAAAGATTATAAAAGGGCATAAGAAAATATTTGGGATGATAAATTTATTCATTATCTTGATGGTGGTGGCTTCCGAGGTGTGTATGTATTTACAAATTTATTAAATCAAATACTTTAAATATATAGTTTTTACTTTATGTCAATTAAAGCAGGATTAAAGAGTTAAAAAATATTGTGGGATTCAGCTAAAGCAATGTTTTGGGAAAGATTATATTATGAATGCATACTTATATTAGAAATGAAGAAAGGTCTCAAATTAATAATCATTGCTTCCATCTTAGGAACCTAGAAACAAGGTAAGCAAACAGAACACAAAGAAACTATGCTATCTACCCTACATGAATCATTGTGCAGTATATGCATGTATTGAAACAACACACTGTACCCCACAAACATGTACAAGTAAATGCTAAAAATAAAATGCAAAGCAAGCAGAAGGAAGGAAAAAAACTAAATTAATGCAATTTAAAAGATAAAATTAACAAAGTCAATAAAACCAAAAGTTCGCTCTAAGAAGTTAACAAACAATGGAAATAAAATTAACAAACTTGATTATATTGGGCAAGAAAGAAAAGAAGATACAAATTACTAATATCAGAATTGAAAGAGGGACACTGTTGGATCATACAGAAATTAGGACAATAAGAGCATGTTATGAACAAATTTATGCCTATACATTTGATAGCACACATGTAAATCAACAAATTTTTTAAAAGACTCAAACTATTAAAACGTACTCAAGAATAATCTAAATAGCCTACTAATTATTAAGGCTGTTTAAGTAGAACTTAAAAGCCTGTCCCCTAAACACCCCAGGCCCAGATGTCTTCACTGTCAAACTCTATCAAGAATCTAAGGAAGAAATAATACAAATTCTTCAAAAATCCTTCCAAAAAATGGAAAAGAGAGAAACACTTTCCAACTCATTTTATGGGTCAACATTACTTTGATTCTAAAACCAGACAAAGATATTACAAGGACAGACAACTATAGACCAATATCCCTTATGAACATAGATGCAAAAGTCCTTGACAAAATTTCAACAAATTCAATCCACCAATTTATAAAATCAATAACATATCATGATCTAGATGTTTCTTCTCAGGAATTCAAGGTTGGTTCAACACTCAAAAATCAATTAATACAATTTACCAATTCAACCAAAAAGTGTGCAATTATCTCCCATGATGCAGAAAAACTTTCTTCAAATTTAATACCCTTATTGATAAAAATTTACTAGGAGTAAACACCTAGGAGTGGAAAGGTTGGGTCATACAGTAGATAAATAACTTGTTAAGATACTGAAAGCAGTTGAGGAATAGAAGAGAACGTTCTTAACATAATAAAGGACCTGTCTTGAAAACCCACAGTATACACACACACATACACATACCAAGTCAGAGGACTTGCCCTACCTGTTTTCAAGACTTACTATAAAGCTACTGTAGTCAAGATAGTGTGGTGGTGTTAAAAGAATAGACATATAGATTATGAAACAGAATTGAGAGTCTAGAAATAAATTAACACAAATTTGTCAAATGTTTTTTGGCAAAAGTGCCAAGGTATTTCAATGAGGAATGGATACTGTAATCAACAAATGGTGTTGGAACAATTAGATATCCACATATAAGAAAAAATGGACCTTGACTGTTAGTTTCACCATATAGAAAAATTAACTCAAAACGGATTATAGACCTAAGTGCAAAAACTAAAACACTTATAGAGGAATATATGAGAAAATATTTGAGACTAAGCATCTTAGATTGGTCACACACACACACACGTACAAATGATAAGAAAAAGCTGACACATTGAACTAACTGAACTTAAAACCTTTTTCTCTTTAAAAAAGCACGATTAAGAAAATAAAAAGGCAAGCCACAGACTAGGAGCAAATATTTTCAAAAGATACATCTAACACAACACTTGTACAAAATATGTAGAAAGAGATTTACATCTCAATAAAGACAGTATTTTAAAAATAAGCAACATATTTGAATAGACACCTTACCGAGGTAGATATGGAAAATAAGCACATTTAAAAATGCTCAAAATCATTAGTCATTAGAGAAATGCAAATACACACCCACTAGAATAGCAAAATGTTTGAAAGCTCACCATTCCAAGTTTTGGCAAAGATGTATATGAGCAAATGGAGCTGATGGGAATGCAAAATTGTAGTCACTTCTGTATGTTTAACAGCACAAATAGCTTACACAGTTGAACATATACATACCATACAACCTAGTATGTCTACTGTTTGCTTTTATTCAAAAGAAATAAAAGCATAGGTCCACTCAAAGACTTCTACTCAACTATTTACAGCAGCTTTATTTATAATAGCTTCAAACTGGAAACAATTCAAATTTCTATCAACTAGAAATATTTTTAATCAGTCCTAATTTTAAGGAAAAAAAAAATGTTTAGATCGAATTGGAAAACCTGAAGTAATGTGACTTTCTCTGAGTTTATATTTATATCCATAGCCAAAGGTGCTAACGGTCAATTTAAAGCACCTATTAGTACCACTGTTCAAAGGGAAGGATAATGAGGCTGCAAACCACAGGTTCTACTCCTCCTCAGTACTTACCATACACATGGCACAAAGCAAAAGACAATTTTAAGTTAACAGCCTCCAAACCAATACAATCCCCATTTAGTGTTTATAACCAGGTTTTCCTATGTTTCTCTAACATGTCTTAATAGGAAGGAATCTTTTCAAGCTGACACCCATTCACTAGACTTTGCAGGGACATCCTGGCTTATCTGATGAGGTTTGAGTCACCGAGTATCCCTGTCAAGGCTGGTTTCCTTGTTTGTGCACCACAGATTAGTAGCATTTTCTGAATTGTCTTGATGAGAAGCCAAATAGAAGGAAACAGGAGAACCAGCTGGGTAGCAGGGTTTTCACTTAATGATTGTTACTATGAAAAACCCAGTACCTGAAGTGGGGAAATCTCTATTTTCTAACACACACACACACACACACACACACACACACACACACACACACACACACACACACACACACACACACACACACACACACACGCACGCACTGCCCGTAATACAAAGTTGTCACTTGAGGAAAAAACTTTCGTCTTTAGCTGACTCAGTGGTGGGAGGCTGTTTGGCATTGACTTAATAAAACCTTTATATAAAACCAGCAGAGTAACTGCCAGAGTTTCTATATAGAATGTATCTTGAGGAGTTATACTGATCCTAGAAGAGCCAACCAATTTTCCAGAAGGCAAGTAAAAAGTGGGTAGAGGTTAGGCTAAACTGGGGATTGTGAGGCGGAAGCCAGTGCTTGTAAATATGATTTCAAATTCTATTTTAGGTTTTAACCTCTATACAGGTCCATTCAAGTTTGGTCTGTTCAGTGTCATAGTGGATTTCTGAGATATTCAGAACTTGTATATTCTTCTGAAGTAAGTATATTTGGGCTACAAGAGGATAAAAACTAGTCCATGGAAAAGTCATAGAGCCTTTTAACTTTATAATTTGCATTAACTAAATCTAACAGAAGCATGAACAATTCAAATCCATTGATAATCAAAATTTTCATTGTATTTAGTAAAATTCCTACCATTTTCTATCTAGTCTTTTAGAGGAAAACAATGTAAGTATTTTCTCTTTAAGATGAAAAATTTACAACAGAAGGAGGAAGAAAATAATAAGTTTCTTGAAAAATCTACTCACTTGAAAGTTTGCTTTTCAACAATTGAGAATTGGGTTCATTTCCATGTTTGTCTAAAATGAAACAAAAAGATCAACTAATCCACTTGGGTCATTAAGCCTAAAATCTTCTCTAAACAGCAGCACACAACCCTGGCCATTCACTTTGTGTCCCTTATCCAGTCTAGAGAGAGACCAGTGTAGTCTCCTTTGGAAAAGTTCTTCACATTCCACACAACCCTTGTTCAGATTTTCCTTTGAGGAAGAAAATACACCAGCACCTGAAGACACCCTTGTCATAAACTCACTCCAAAGGATTAGTGGTTTCCTAATAGCTTGCAAACCAGCAGGTCCTGCCAATACTTCAGAGTTCTTTATTTAGTGTCCTCAGGGAGGAGAAGATACTCAGGAGAAGGCATCCAGGAAATCAGACTCTGTGTACTGCCATAATAGATAGCAGAAGACTGAGTACGTCCCATAGTGCCAAGAAAATAAGGCAAAGCGTAAACTGGGTCAGAGAACTGGTTTTCTATCACTTAGTGAGAAAGAGTAATTAAAATAAAACAGAGGAAGGGTTCTGAAATCACATAATAATACTTTTCTACCAAGGAGATTCAATCGCCACTAAAGAATAATAGATAATTATTAGTAGTTAAGATATATGCTTACTCAGAAGTAGAAATGAACTGAAATGCCCATTGCAGTTTTGTTGAAGCAGAGGTAAAAAACTGACTTATAGTTGCTTTTTCTACAGGTACTTCCCAAATCTCATCATCAGGAGGCTAGAGAGTATGAATATTTTAATTTCTAGCAAACTCCTAATTTTTGGATTTCTCTTACTTCCTTGGGTCCACAAAACTCTTGCTAGCTAGACTTTGGAGCACAAGAAAATGCCTTTCATAATGTGTGTTTTGTACCAATTTTTTATTATGGTAAAATACACATAAAATTTACCTTTATAGTCATATTTAAATGCACAGTGTAGTGGCATTAATTACGTTCATATTGTTGTGCAACTGTCACCATCACGTATCTCCAGAATTTCTTTTCATCTTGCAAAATTAAAACTCTGTATCCATTAAACCATAACTTTCCATTCTTTCTTCCCCCGGCTTCTGGCAACCACCTTTCTACTTCATCTCTATAATTTTGACTACTCTAAGTACCCTATAAGTAGAATCACATAGTATTTTTCCTTTTGTGACTGCTTATTTCACTCAAAAATCCTCAAAGTTATCCATATAATAGTATATGTCAGAATTTCCTTCCTTTCTAAAGCTGAATAATATTTCACTGTATGTACAAGTATATACCACATTTTACTTCTCCATTCATCTATCCATGGACATTTGAGCTGCTCCTACATTTTAGCTATTGTGAATAATACTTCTATAAACATAACTATTCAAATACCTCTTTGAGCCCCTGCTTTCAGTTCTTTGGGGTATATATTCAAAAGTGGAATTGCTAGATCATATGGTAATTCTATATTTAACTTTTTGAGAAACTGCCATATTATTGTTTTCCACAACAACTGTACAAATCTTTTTCAATACTTGCTATTTTCTGGGGTTTGTTGTTAGTTGCCATCCTAATGGGTGTGAGGTGGTATCTCAATGCAGTTTTGACTTGTGTTTCCCTAATGATTAGATGTTGAGCATCTTTTTATGTGCTTATTGGCCAATTGTATATCTTCTTTGAATAAATATCTATTCAATTACTTTGCCCATTTTTGAATTGGGTTGTTTGTTGTTGAGTTTTAGGAGATGTCCATATATATTCTGGATATTAATCCCTTATCAGATGTATGATTTGCAAATATTTGCTCCCATTCAGTGGGTTGTTTTCTTACTTTATTGATAATGTCTTTCGATCTACAAAATTTTAAAGTGTTCATGGAGTCCAATTTGTCTATTTTTTCTTTGTTGCTAAGGCTTTTGGTGTCACATCCGAGAAATCATTGCCGAATTTAATGTCATGAAGGTTTTCCTATATTTTCTTCTAAGAGTTAAAGTTTTACTTATATTTAGATCTTTGACCCATCTTGGAGTTAATTTTTGAATATGATATTAGAGAAGCATCCAACTTCATTCTTTCACATGTGGATATACAGTTTTCCCAGCCCCATTTGTTAAAAAGACTTAAATGGTCTTGGCACCCTCATTAAAAATCACTTGATTGTATACATGAGGGTTTATTTCCAGGCTCTCTGTTCTAGTCCATTGGTCTATATGTCTGTCTTTACAGTAGTATCACACTGTTTTGATTACTGTAGCTTTGTAGTAAGTTTTGAAATCAAGAAGTGTGAGCCCTCCAGCTTTGTTTTTCTTTTTCAAGATTGTTTTGGCTATCCATGGTCCCTGGAGATTCCATACAAATTTTAGGATGGGTTTTTCTATTTCTGCCAAAAATGTCATTGGGATTTTGACAGAAATCATTAAATCTGTAGACCACTTTGGGTAGTACTGACATTTTAAAAATATTACGTCTTTCAGTCCATGAATATGTGATGTATTTTTATTTATTTATCTTCTTTAATTTCTTTTAGCTATGTTTGTAGTTTTCACTGTACAAGTCTTTCACTTTAGTTAATTCCTAAGTATTTTATTCTTTTTGATGCTATTGTAAATGGAATTGTTTTCTTAACTTCTTCTTTGGATTGTTCGTGTTAATGTATAGAAATGCAACTGATTTTTGTGAGTTGATTTTGTATCCTCCTACTTTGTTTAATTCATTTATTAGTTCTAACAATATTTTTTATGGAATCTTTAGGCTTTTCTACATATAAGTTCACATGATCTGTGAACAGAGATAATTTTACTTCTTTATTTACAATTTGGATATTTTTAAAATTTCTTTTTCTTGCCTAATTATTCTTGTTAGAACTTTTAGTACTAGTTTAATAGAAGTGGTGAAAGTGGGCATCCTCGACCTTTTCCTGATGTTAGAGGGAAAAGAGCTTTCAGTCTTTCACCACTGAGTATGATGTTTGTTGTAGGTTTTTTAGAAATGGCTTTTGTTGTGTTGAGGTAGTTTCTTTCTATTCCTAGCATGTTTAGTGGTTTTATCATAAAAGGGTGTTGAATTCTGATAAATGATTTTTCTGCATCTATTGAGATAACCATGTGATCTTTCCCCTCATCATTCTATTAATGTGGTGTATTACATTTATCAATTTTTGTATGTTGAACCAACCACCCATTTCAGAAATAAATCCTACTTGCTCAAGGTGCATAATCTTTTTAATATCCTACTGAATTTGGTTTGCTAGTATTTTGCTGAGGATTTTTGCATCCATGTTCATTAATTATATTGTTCTATAGTTTTCTTTTCCTGTAGTGTCTCTGTTAGCTTTGGTATGAAGGTAATGCTGACTTCTTAAAATGAATTAGGACGTCTTTCCTCCTCTTCAAGTTTTTGGAAAAGTTTTAGAATTGGTGTTCTTTAAATGTATGGTAGAATTCACCAGTGAAACCATCAGGTCCAGGGTTTTTCACTGTCAGGACAATTTTGATGACTGATTCAACTTCCTTCTAATCACAGATCTATTCAGATTTTCTATTTCTTCATGATTTAGCCTTGCAGGTTTTATTTTTCTAAGAATTTCTATATTTAATCTGTATCATCCAATTTGTTAATATATAATTGTTCATAGTACTCTTTAATAATCCTTCTTATTTCTGTAGAATCAATAGTAATTTGCCCACTTTCATTTCTAATTTTAATAATTTGAGTCTACTCTCTGTTTTTTCTTAGTTGATCTAACTAAAGATTTGTCAATTTTGTTGATCTTTTCAAAGAACCAACATTTGGTTTTGATGATTTTTTCTTTTTCTGTTCTCTATTTTGTTTATCTGTGCCCTGATCTTTAATATTTCCTTCCTTCTGCTCGATCTGGGTTTAGTTTTTTCTTTTTTTCTTTAGTTCCTTAAGTTATAAAGTTAGATTGTTGATTTGAGACCTTTCTTGTTTTTTAATGTAAGCTATAAATTTCCCCCTCACACTGATTTTGGTGTGTCCTGTAAGTTTTGATATGTGGTTTTCATTTTCATTTGTCTGTAAATATTTCTAATTTCTCTTGTGATATTTTCTTTGATGCATTGTTTGTTTGAGTGTGTTGTTTATTTGCACAAATTTGTAAAATGTCCAGTTTGCCTGTTATTGATTTCTAACTTTATCCTGTTGTGGTCATAGAAGATACTTTGTATGATATCTACCATTTTAAATGTACTGAGGCTTTTTCTGACCTAACACGTGGTCTTTCCCTGAAAATGTCCTATGTGCATTTGAGAAGAATGTGCATTCTGTTGGGGTTGAATAGAGTATATGTTTGTTAGATCTAGTTGGTTTAGTGTGTTGTTCAAGTCCTCTATTTCCTTATTTATCTTCTGTTAGTTTTTCTATCCATTATTGAGAGGAGGGTATTTAAGACTCCAACTATAATGGTAGAACTGTCTATTTTTGCTTCATATATTTTGATAGTCTGTTACTAGATATGCAAATGTTTGTAATTGTTTTATCTTCCTGCTGCACTGAAACTTTTATTAATATATAATGTCCTTCTTTGTCTCTTGTAAACTTTTTTTAGATTTAAAATTTAGTTTTTCTGCTATTAGTATAGCCACCTCTGCAGTCTTTCTGCACTATGTGCATAGAAGATCTTTTTCTATCTGTTCACTTTCAATTTATTTTTGTCTTTGGAGCTAAAGTGAGTCTCTTGCAGACAGCATATAGTTGGATCATTTTTTTAAATCCATTTTGACAATCTCTATTTGGCTAATTTTAAAATTTCTTTTTCTTAGATTTTAGATTGGATTGATTGGAGAGGTTAATCCATTCACATTTAAAGTAACTACTATAGACATGCTAACTATTCTAATTAGAGCATTATACAATATATGCATGTATTGAAACAAGTTGTACCCCATAAACGTGTACAATGAAAAAAATTTTTAAAAAAAGAAAATTGCTAACAGAGTAGATTTTAATTGTTCTCACCACAAAAAAATAAGTATGTGAGGTAATAGATATGCTAATTAACTTGATTTAGTCATTCCACCATGTATATATATTTCAAAATATCATTTTGTGCATTATAAATATTTGTGTCAGTTAAAAATAAATAAAAATTTAAAAAATAAAGACATGTTTTAAAAAATAAACAAATAAAATAATTACTTACAGGGAAGAACTTACTTCTGTCATTTGCCTTATAGCTTTTCTGTTCCTCATTTTCTGCATTACTGTATTTTATGTTTAGCCTTCTTTTTTGTAGTGAAACATTTAAATTCCTTTCTCATTCCTTTTTGTGCGTATCCTACAGCTATTTTCTTTGTAATTATTATGGCTATTACATTTAACATCTTAAAGTTATAACACTCTAATTTGAATTTATGCCAGCTTAACTTCAATAACATACAAAAACTTTATTCCTTGATAGCTTCATTCCCACCCTTTTCAGTTGCTGATGTCACAAAATTACATCTTAATACATTGTATGTCCAAAAACAAAGTAATCATTATTTTTAATGCATTAGTCTCTTAAATTATGTAGAAAATAAAAATGTGGAATTACAAACCAAAATTACAGTAATTCTACCTTTTAGACTATTTTTTTTGTTTGAACATTTTATTTATTTTTTAATATTTTTTATTTATAATCACGCAATGTAGTTGATTTTCGTGGCCCTTTACCAATTCCGTCTTTTCCCCCCTCCCTCTTCCCTTTTTCCACCCCCATCAACATCATATCTTTTCTCTTTTTCTCTTAACAAGTTCAGGGAATTATTGTGGTTGTTGGGTCTTTTTTTCCTATTATTTGTTTATTTATTTATTTATTTTTATCAGGTCTTACATGTAAGTGAGAACATGTGGTATTTCTCTTTCTGTGCCTGGTTTATTTTACTTAACATAATTTTCTCTACATATTAGTCTCATATCATGTAGGAACAAAGTAGTGTTACAAACTTTTGTTACAGTAGTAATAGTATTTACCATTACTGAGATCTTTATTTTTTATATGGCTTGAGTTACTGTCTAGTGTCCTTTCACTTCAACCTGCAGGACCTCTTTTAGCATTTCTTGCAGGACAGATCTACTGGTAACAAACATCCTCAGCTTCTGTTTATCTGAAAATGTGTTAAATTTTCCCTTCGTTTTTTTTTACTGGATATAAGACTTTTCATTAACAGTGGTTTTTGTTTTGTTTTGTTTTGTTTTGTTTCTTTCAGAATTTTGAATATAATGACCCATTGCCTTTTGGCCTCCAAAGTTTTTGATGAGAAATTGGGTAATCCTACCAATTTCTTGTTTTTGATGAGTTGCTTGTCTCTTGCTGCTTTCAAGATTTTCTTTGTCTTTGTCATTCAACAGTTTGACTAAAATGTGTCTCAGTGTGGGTCTATTTTAGTTTATCTTACTTGGACTTCATTTAGCTTCTTTGATGTTTGAAAATTTTTTGCCTTTATTCCTATACATGTTCTCTTTTTCACCTTTCTCTCTCTCTTCTACTTCTGGGACTTCCATGATCCATATGTTGGTTAACTTGATGGTGCCTCACAGGTGCCTTAGGTTCTATTTACTTTTCTTCAATCTTTTTTCTTTTTGTTCCTCTGTCCTGTCTTCATATTCACTAATTAGTTTTTCTACCCCATCAAATCTGCTTTTGAATCTCTCTAGTAAATTTTTAGTTTCAGTAATTATAATTTTCAGCTCCAGAATTTTTTTCTGGTTTCTTTTTAGGTTTTCTATCTCTTTATCAATATTTCCATTTTGTTTGTTCATCTTTCTCTAGACTTGCTCCACATGTTATGTTAGTTTTTTGAGCATCTTTAAGACAGTTATTTTAAAGTCTTTGTGTAATAGATATACCATGAGGTTTTTTTCAGGGACAGCGTCTGTTTGTTTGTTTGTTTATTTATTTATTTATATTGGTTAAGTGAAGCAGTAGGAGTGGAAAAGGAACAAAGAAATCTGTAACTAGTTGTGATCAATTAATTGTAAACACCACTACACCCAGACTAACCTATTTATTTTGTTGAATGGGCCACTCTTCCCTGTTTCTCTGTACAATTTGTGATTTTTCGTTTTTGTTGAAAACTGTACAATTGACTATAATAACATGGTAACTCTGAAAATCAGATTCTCTCTCTTCCCCAGGGTTTGCTGTGTTTTGTTTTTTGTTTTTGATTGTTGTGTGCTGTCTCTATGTTGAGAATTCATCATAAATTCATTATAAATTTAAGGTCTTCTAAGGTCTTTTCTGAGCCTTTATCTTTCCCTGGGCATGTGTAGTGACTTTCTAATTTCCCCCATATATATGCAGTTGCTTTTGAATGTCCTACTCTTTAGTGCCTAGCTTCCAAAAGGGTAAAAGGAGAAAAATGAAGGCAGTGGTAGGGGATAAGTATTGGCCCTTTAAATCCTCTGGAAGTCACTTCAACCAGAATGAAATGTACTTGTTACAAATAAGGGAAGTTGCAACAACAATGGTGACTGCCCCTTTGTCTACACCTTTATAGTCAGAAGAAACTATCAGCAACCAGAGGATAGATTCCAATATTTGGCAGACAGGGCTTTTTATTGCCTATCCTGGCTCCTGAGAACTGTGTGTAAGCCATGCCAGGAACACATGCATGGGGGATAGAGAATAGATAGCTACTACTGTGCTAAAAGCTGCCATTGAGTGAAAACAACCATGGTTTGTTACTGTTTGAGGCTTCCCCTGAAAATTTCAAGCCTTCAATAGAGTCTAGAGTTTAAAAATAGTTATATCAGATAGATTCTTCCAATGCAAGTTATCTGGGAGGGAACGGGGATAAAGACACGTTTCTGGTGCTTCCTACTCTGCCATTGTCCCAGATTCTCTCATGTCCAATTTTAATATGTATAAAAAACCCCACCAATTTATCTTGGTAGGAAAGTGTCTTTGAATGAATTAAATATGTGAATTAAAAATTATTTATTTATTTACTTTATCAAGCTTGATCTAATGGCTATATTTACATTCTTCTCAATTATACATGGTACATTTAAGATTTTTGATTATTTTCTAGACTTTAAAGCGTAATTAATTAATGAATTAATTAATTTTTATTTAATGTTTAGATAGAAAATTATTTTCTCTACATGGAAATGAAGGAAAACATCCCAAATTAATTTTAAAGTCAATCAATAAGGAACAAATTTAACACGTAAAGATTAGCTTCCTTAATGCAAAAATAACTCTTAGAAATGAATTAGAAAAATCTAAGCAGAAATTTGGTGAAGGACACAAGCAGATAAGTCACACACCCCAAAGAAACACACATGGCTAAGAAGTACATTCTAAGATGTTGTTGGGAAGGAGTGTGGGGCCTGGAACACTGTTGCTGGCCCAGCTGCAACTGGTGGTGTGGCTGAGGCCCATAGCCCCACTCAGGATCCCAGGCAATGTTTTTGTCATACATGACTTTAATTGTGTTGAGATACTTTCCTTCTATACCTAATTTATTGAGTCTTTATCATGAAGGGATATTGAATTTTGCCAAATGCTTCTTTTGTATTTATTGAGATAATCAAATGGTTTTTGTCCTTGATTTTGTCTATGTGATATGTCACACTTATTGATTTGTGTACATTGAATCATCTTTACATCCCTGGGATGAATCCCACTTCACCATGGTATATAATCTTTTTGATGTGCTCTTGTATTCTGTTCGTTAATATTTTGTTGAAGATTTTTGTATGTTCATCAAAGATATTGGCCAGTAGCTTTCCTTTTTCGTTGTGTCTTTGTCTGACTTTGGTATCAGGGTGATGCTGACCTCACAGAAGGAGTTTGGGTGAATGGCCTCTGTTTCAATTTTTTGTAGTACTTTGAAAATAATTTGTATTTATTCTTCTTTGAAGGTTCTGTAAGAATTCAGCAGTGAAGCTGTCTGTCCTGGGCTTTTCTTTGTTGTCAATCTCATTGTTTGTTATTGATTTGTTCAGGTCTTCTATTTCTTCTTGGTTCAGTCTTAGTAGTTTTTACATATGCATTTCTTTCAGATTTTTAAATTTGTTGGCATATAGTTGCTCATAATTGTCTCTGATGAGCCCATGTATTTCTGTTGTATCAGCTGTAATGTCTCCTTTTTCATTTCTGACTTTTGTTATTTGGGAATTCTCTCTTCTTTCTTTAGTTAATCTGGCCAGGGACTTGTCTATTTTGTTATTCTTCTCAAAAAAAAACTTTTTGTTTCATTGATCTTTCATATCTTTTTTAAAAATTTCTTTTTGGTACCTATTTCATTTAGTTATGCTCTGACCTTAATTATTTCTTTCCATCTAATTTTGGGATTGCATTATCCTTGTTCTTCTAGCTCTTTGAGGTGTAATGTTAGGTTGTTTCTTTGAAGTCCTTCTGTTCTTTTTATGTGAGCACTTATTGAAATAAACTTCCTTCTTAGGATTGCTTCTGCAGTATCCCATTGATTTTTGGTAATTTGTGTCTGTATTTTCATTGGTTTCAAGGAATTTTTTAATTTCCTGCTTTATTTCTTCATTGATCCATTGGCCATTCAGGAGCATGCTGTTTAATTTCCATGCCTTTGCAAAGATTTGTTTGTTGTTAATTTCTAATTTTACTTCATTGTGGTCTGAAAATATACTTGATATGATTTCAATCATTTTAAATTCGTTCAGACTTATTTGTAGCCTAACATGTGGTCTATCCTAGAGAATGATCCAGTGCTGATGAAAATAATGTATATTCTTCAGTTGTTGAATGAAATGTTTTGTATATGTTTGTCAAGTCCACTTCGTCTAAAGTGCTACTTAAATCCAATATTTCTCTGCTAATTCTTTGTCTACATGATCTGTCCAATGCTGATAGCAGCATGTTAAAGTCCCCAACTCTTAATGTGGAGGTCTATCTCTCCCATTAGATCCAATAACAGTTGCTTTATATATCTGGCTGCTCCAATGTTGGGTGCACATGTATTTATAATTGTTATGTCTTCTTGTTGCATTGATCATTTTATCTTTATGTATTGTCCTTGTCTCTTTTTAATAGTTCTTGGTTTGAAGTCTCATTTATCTGATATAACTATGGCAACTCCTGCTCATTTTTGGTTTCCATTGTGTGGAATGTCTTTTTCTATCCCTTCACTATTGTTCTATGTGTGTCCTTATTGGTGAAGTGAGTTTCTTGCAGGCAGCATATAGTTAGGTCTAGTTTTTTAGTCCACTCGACCAGTCTATATTTTTTCAAGTGGGGAATTTAATTCATTTACATTCAGCGCTGTTATTGAAAGGTGTTGTTTTCTTCTGGCCATTTTATTAATTTTTTTTATAATTGTTTCGTATTTCTTTTGTTCCTTTCTAACCTGCCAGTAGAACAGACATGCAAATGAGAAAGAGAAAGAAATGTATCTTATCACCACAAAAACACACCAAACAACAAAGAAAGCTTTACAATATATTTTGAAGTCAGGAAGTGTGTTGCATGCAACTTCATTCTTTTAAAGATTGTTTAAACTATATGGGATCTTTTGTGGTTCCATGGAAATTTTAAGACTTTTTTTTTTTCTGTTTCAATGAACTTTGCTTATTTATTTATTTATTTTTCATTGTACATGTTTATGGGGTGTAGTCGTTTCAGTGCATGCATATATTGTATAATGATCCAATCAGGATAATTAACATATCTATCATCTAAACATCTATCATTTCTTTGTGGTCATAACATTGAAGATCCTCTTTTCTGGCTAGATGAAAATACACTATGCAATATTATTAGCTATAGTCACCCTAGAGCATCAGAACTTATTCTTTCTAACAAACTATAGCTCTGTAACTTTGTACCCATCTACCAACCTTTCCCTATTCCCCTCCCCACTCCCTTTCCCTGCCTCTGGTACCACTATTTAACTATTTCTCTCCTTTTTTAAATCTCTCTTTTTAATTTATTTTTCTTAATTAACTTGTGATAATTATATATATTTATGGAGTAAAATATATTTGGGTACATTCATACTGTGTGTGATGATCTTATCAGAGCACTTAGTATATCCATCACCTCAAACATATGTCACCTACTTGGAAACATTCAACATCATCTTGACTAATTACTCAAAGATATACAGTACTTACTTATTCACTGTCGTCTCCCTATATTGCTATAGTACACTAGATCTTATTCTTCCTCTTTCTCTCTAATATTGTATCCTCTAATATTGACCACCCTCTCTTCATCATCCTCTTCCCCCTTGCCAGGCTCCAGTAACCACTATTCTACATTCTACTTTTATGAGATCAACTTTTTTAGTTTCCACATATGAGTGAGGACATGTGGTATTTTTCTTTCTGTGCCTGGCTTATTTTGCTTAATATAATTTTCTCCAAGCTCATCCATGTTGGTGCAAATGGGAGAATTTAATTACTTTTTATGGCTGAGTAATCTTACATTGTGTATATATACCACATTTTCTTTATCTAGTCAGCCGTCGAAATACATTTAGATTGGCTCCATCTTTTGGCCATTGTGAATAGGGCCGTGATAAACATGGGAATACATATATTCCATTGACTTGTTGATTTCCATTCCTTATGATATATACCCAGCAGTGGGATTGCTAGATCATATAGTAGTTTTATCTGAAGTTTTATGAGAAATCTTCATACTGTTTTCCATAATGGCTGAACTAATTTACATTTCCACCAACAATGTATAACATTTCCCCTTTCTCTGCATCCTTGCTAGCATTTGTTATTCTCTGTCTTTTTGATAATAGTCATTCTATATGGGGGCAGATGAAATTTCACTGTGGAATTATTTGCACTTCTGTGATGATAAGTGATATTGAGTGATATTAATGACATTTTTTCATATGACCTTTGGCCTTCTGAATGTCTTCTTTTAAGAAGCACTATTCAGTTCCTCTGACTATTTTTAAATCAGATTATTTGTTTTTTTACTATTGAGTTGTTTGAGTTCTTTGTATACTCTGGATATTAATCACCTATTGGATGCTTAGTTTGCAAATATTTTTCTCCCATTCTGCAGCTTGTCTTTTTGCTCTGTTAATTGTTTCCTTTGCTAGGCAGAAGAATATTAGTTTGATATAACCCCATTTGTTAATTTGTGCTTTTGTTCCCTGTGCTTCAAAAGTATTATTCACAAAATGTTTGCCCAGTTCTATTCCTCTAGTGTTTTCCCTATGTTTTCTTCTAGTAGTTTTATAATTAGTGATGTCACATTTAAGTCTTTAATCTGTTGAGTTGAATTTGGTATATGGTTAGAGATAGGGTCTAGTTTCATTCTTCCACGTACGGATCTCCAATTTTCCCAGCACCATTTATTGAAGAGACTGTCCTTTTCCCAATGTATGTTCTTGGCTCCTTTGTCAAAAATCATTTGGCTGTCGGTACATGGATTTATTTCTACACTCTTTGTTCTGTTCCATTGGTCAATATGTCTGTTTTTGTGTTCGTGCCATGTTATTTTGATTACTATTGCTTTGTAGTATATTTTGAAGTCAAAGATAGTGAAACCCCATGTGTTGTTCTTTTTGCTCAGGATTACTTCAGCTATGAGGGTCTCTTGTTGTTCCATATGAATTTTCAATGTTTTTTTTCTATTTCTGTGAAGCATGTCATTGGTAGTTTGATGGGGACTGCATTGAGTCTGTAGATTGCTTTGGGTAGTATGGTCATTTTGACGATATTGATTCTTCCAATCCATGAGCATGGGATGTCTTTCCATTTCTTTGTGTCTTCATTAATTTTTTTAATCAATGTTTTATAGTTTTCATTGTAGAGATCTTTTACCTACTAGGTAAAATTTATTCCCAGTTATTTTTGTTGTTGTTGCTATTGTAAATGTGATAGCTTTCTTGATTTCTTTTTCTGCAAGTTCATTGTTGGTATATAGAAAATGTACTGATTTTTGTATCTTGCAATTTTATGGAATTGGTTTATCAAGTGTAAACAACGAGTGTAAGAGTTTTTTGGTAAATTCTTTAGGTTCATGTAAAATCACGTTATCTGCAAACAAGGAGAACTTGACTTCCTCCTTCCCAATTTGGATGTCTTTTATTTCTTTTTCTTGCCTAATTTCTCTGGCTAGGACTTCCAATACTATGTTGAATAGAGGTGGTAAGAGTAGTCATCCTTATCTTGTTCCAGTTCTTAACGGGAAAGCTCTCAGCTTTTCTCTGTTCAGTGTGTTAGCTGTGGGTTTGTCTTATTTAGCCTTTATTGTATTAAGATACTTTCCTTCTATACCGAATTTGTTGAGTATTTATCATGAAGGGATACTGCATTTTATCAAATGCTTTTTCTGTCTCTGGAAGATGATCATATTTTTTTTCTTTCATTCTATTGATGTGATATATTCTATTTGTTGATTTGCATATGTTGAACCATCCTTGCATCCCTGGGATAAATCCCCCTTGATCATGGTGCATAATCTTTTTGATGTGCTGTAGGATTCTGTTTTCTGGCATTTTACTGAGAGTCTTTGCATTTATTCATTAGAGATATTGGCCTGTAGTTTTCTTTTTTGTTGTGTTCTTGCATGGCTTTGGTATCATGGTAATACTGGCCCCATAGTATGAGTTTGGAGGAATTCCATCTACTTCCATTTTTTAAAATATTTTAGGAGGTATTGGCATTAGTTCTTTAAAAGTTTGGTAGAATTCAGCAGGAAAGCCTTCTGGTCCTGGGCCTTTCTTTGTTGGGAGACTTTGTCACTGATTCAATCTTATTATTTATTATTGGTTTATTTAAGTTTTCTGTTTCTTCTTGGGTCAGTCTTAGTAGGTCATATGTGTCCAGGAATTTATCTATTTCCTCTAGTTTTTCATACTATTGGTGTGTAGCTGCTCATAACAGTCTCTGATGATCCTTTGTATTTCATTGGTATCTGTTGTAATATATCCATTTGAATTTTTTATTTCATTTATTTGGGTTTTTTGTCTTTTTTTCTTGGTTAGTTTAGCTAACAGTTTGTTGATTTTGATTATCTGTTCAAAGAACCAACTTTTTGTTTGATCTTTTAGATTGCAATTTTAGCTTCAATTTTATTTATTTCTGCTCTGTTTTTTCTTATGTCTTTTCTTCTACTTATTTTGGGTTTAGTTTGTTCTTGCTTTTCTAGTTCCTTGGGGTGTATAGTTAGACTGTTTATTTGATATCTTTTTATTTTTTGATGTAGGTGCTTATTGCTAAAAACTTTTAATACTGCCTTGGCTGTATCCTGTATATTTTGGTGCATTGTGTTTCTGTTTTCATTAGTTTCAAGAATTTTTTTCATTTTCTTCTTAATTTCCTCATTGACCCATTGGTTGTTTAAGAGCATGTTGTATAATTTTCATGTATTTGTGTACTTTCACAAGTTCCTCTTGTTATTGATATCTAGTTTTATTCCATTATGGTCAGAAAAAAATACCTGATATGATTTTGATTTTTTTGAACTTTAGACTTACTTTGTGACCTGATATATGGTCAATCCTAGAGAATGCTCCATGTGGTGATGAAAAAAAATGTGTATTCTATAGCTATTGGATGAAATGCTCTGTATATATCTATTAGATCCATCTGGTCAATGGTGCCATTTAAGTCTGATGTTTCCTTGTTTGTTTTCTGTCTCGATGATCTGACCATTGCTGAGAGTGGGATGTTAACATTCCTAACTATTACTGTCTTGTTTTGTATCTCTCCCTTCAGATCTGATAATTTTTGCTTTACATATCTGGTTGCTTCTGTGTTGGATGTAAATGTATTTATAATTGTTATATCCTCTTGCAGTATTGATCCCTTTATCATTATGTAGTATCCTTCTTTGCCTCTTAATACAGATTTTGATTTAAAGTTTTTTAAATTTGATATAAGTATAGCTATTCTTGCTTGCTTTTGTTTTCCGTGTGCATGGAGCATCTTTTTACATCCCTTTACTTTCAGTCTTTGTCTGTCTTTATAGGTAAGGAGTGTTTCTAGTAAGCAGCATATGGATGGGTCATGTTTTTTTGTTCATTCAGCCAGTCTGTGTATTTTAATTGGGGCATTTAATCCATTTACATTCAAGGCTATTATTGATATGTGAGGTCTTACTCCTGTCATTTTGTTGGTTGGTTGTTGATTATTTTGTTTACCCTTTGCTTCTTTCTTCCTCTATTATTGTTCTTCCTTCCAGGTTGGTTGTTTTCTGCATTGATATGGCTTGCTTTTTTTCTTTTTTTACTTTGTGCATCTACTTTACCAGTCACTTTTATATTTTCACAATTTTTTTTTGGGGGGGGGAAGCTAGTAGGTGGTGAATTCCCTTATTTTTTCTTGTCTGAGAAAGACTTCATTTCTCATTCATTTCTGAAGGATAGCTTGCTTGCTATAATATTCTTCACCAGCAATTTTTTCTTTCAGTGCTTTGAATACATCATCCCATTCTCTCCTGGCCTGTAGAGTTTCTGCTGAAAAGTCAGCTGTTAGTCTAATGGGGATTTTCTTGTAAGTGACTTCATGTTTTTCTCTTGCTGTTTTTAGAATTCTCTTTGTCTTTAGCTTTGAAAAGTTTGACTGCAACGTGTCTTGGGGAAGACCTATTTGGGTTGAATTTATTTGGGGACCTTTGAGCTTCCTAGATTTGGATTTCATATCTTTTCCAAGACTAAGTAAGTTTCAGCTATTATTTCTTTAAATAGGTTTTCAATATATTTTTTGACTTGTTCTCCTTCAGGAATGCCCATAACTTGAATATTTTTTCACTTGATAGTATCCCATATTTCTTGTAAGCTTCATTCATTCCTTTATATTTATTTAATTTTTGTCTTCCTGTGTTATTTCAAAACCACTATCTTCAAGATCGGAAATTCTTCTACTTGATATAGTCTGTTGTTGAGATGCTCAGATGTGTTTTTTAAATTATTTCATTCAATAAATTCTTCAATTACAGCATTGTTTGATTTTTATTTATGATATCTATTCATTGAATTCCTCATTCAGATTGTGAATTGTCTTTCTGATTTCACTAAATTTGTTGTCTGTATTCTCTTGTATCTCAGTAGAAGTTTCCTTAAGATAATTAATTTGAATTCCTTTTCCTTCAAGTTGGCAATTTTTGATCCTTTGGGATCAGTTACCAGAGCATTATTTTGCTTTTTGGGTGGTGTCAGGTTGCCTTTTTTTCCCCCATGTTTCTTGTTTCCCTGCTTTGTTATCTGTGAATGTCATGGAATAGTCACCTTTTTGAGTTTTGTAGTGTGGCCTCACATTGAGAAAGATTTTCACTGGCAAATATTTTCCAGGGGGTCAATTGGGTACAGTGAAATGGCTTTGTTCAGGATGTTGTAGTAGTGTAAACTCTGTGTAGTTTCTTCAGCTGTGATCCACTTTCACTATGTCTGCACAGGTCACTTACTCAGTAGACCTGCTTTGGAGAGTCATGGCAACAGTGGCACAACTTTGCCAGAGGAAGGATAGCTGGGTTTATTCATAGGCCAGGGGGTGTGTACATGCACCTTGTGGGTCAGTCATCTTGGGAGCTGGCTCACTGGGGATGTAGTTGCCGGATTGATTCTCAGGCTGGGTGTGTGGCTTGTCAGGGTCTCTGCAACCGGTTTGTCAGTGGCACGGTCACCATGCTGCTTCTGTGACTAGGAATGGTACTGCTAGGGGCACATCAGCCAAACTGTTCCTCACTTGGATTCATTTGTGTATATTGACTCAAAAATTCAGGGGCAGGTCTTCCAGGAGTATGACAGTTGAGCTGTTTCTCTGAGCTAGAGTCATGGGTATGCCCTGGCTTGGCTAGCTGAGTGCCGGTCTACCAGTGGCCCTTCTGCTGTGTCACTTCTTGGGGCCAGATGCAAGGTTTTACTTCCGTCAGCAGTTTGGGAGCTGATCTGCCAAAGGCTGAGCTGCTGAGGCATTTCTCAGAAAGTGGGCAAGAGCTTTAGGCTGGGCTTCAGTGAGTGGGCCCATCCAGCTGCTTCTTGACTGGTGGGCAGGGCTACTTGGCAGGCCTTCACTGAGAAGGCCTAACCAGCCTCTTCTTGGGTAGTGGACAGGTTTGCTAGGCAGGCCTGCAGTGAGGGGGCCTGTCCAACTGCTTCTGCCACTAGGTAGCCTGCAAGAAGGGAGTTTGTGCAGCAACCTGGGACTGGCAGCAAAGCTGCTAGGTGGGACTGCTCAGGATGGAACTGCCTGGCTGCTTCTGCAGGAGGGTATGATGCACTTTATTTTCACCAGCCCAAGGGTATATTCATTAGGGTAGAGACCTGTGAGCTGTTTTTCCAGATTGGGGGCTCAGGTGCACACAACTCAGTCAGTTGATGGGGCTGAAAGGTAGGGGGAGGAATGGAGGGTGGTCCGCATGAGACAGATCTGCCTTTCTGATCTCAGGCCTGGGACCTGGGGGTGCATCAGTCAGCAAGTCTAGGGTTGGCTTCCTAACCCTAGAACTAGAGTCACAGCCACTATGGGCACAGGCTTCTAGCTGCTGGGATCAGGGCATTGTAGCTTCTCATGTGTGTCTACTGGCACAAGGGCAGAGCCTCAAGGTTGGGGAAGCTCCATGGTTACTAGCCCCAGGACAGTGCACACTCCTGGCAACAGGTCTGGTTTCAAGATGGTGTCATCTTGCATTGGCTTGGGTCATGAGGGTTGGGGGTGGGGAGTGCACAGTTTGTGCTCCTGTTCTACAGTGATGCAGTGCATGTACTCTAGGCAGCTCTCCAGTTGGTTCCTGGCTTGTCCTGCCAAAGGATCTGCCAGACTCTTTGATGTAGATGAGGTTAGTATGGGTCCTCTGCCTACCTTTTCTCAGCACAGGAAAATCCCTCCTGTACAGATCTTGGTGCTGGAGATGTGGCAACTAAGGCCCCATGCCTCTTTCTCCTCTCTATGCTGCCATCCTGGGCTTTTGTGCTCCACAGGGATCTCACCAGTCTCCTGCTGCACTCCTATGCTCTCCCACAGATGTTCCCATCAATATTTAGCTGTCTATTTGTTGTTCTGGTCCTTTTCTGTGGGATGAATGAGCCCTGGGCACCTCTAGTCCACCATCTTGTCTTGCCTCTCCTGCTCTGCTTTATTTCTGCCTATAAAACTCATCCACTATGTTCAGCTCATCAGAGCTCTTCTATTTTGTAGAGTGGATGCTGCTCAGTTCACAAATTGCTATTAAAAGCCAATCAGATGTTTGGAAGTCAATTTGTTGAAATTTCATTTCTTGACAGTAGCTTTCAAATTTTATTCACTCAGCTGCCTCAACACGAGCATAAAATTTAATCATTGCTGCCCTTGATCTAATCCCATAATCTAGTCTACTTTAACTCTTCTTCCCCAGACAACCCCCTTATAACTCAATCACCTTCTTCAGTTAATATAAGCTCATACATGCACATGCATGGGCACACACACACACACAGGTCTGGATAACATCTGAAGTCTCTTCTCTTAAATTGCTTGAAAATTTTAACAAATAAAAAATTTTAACAAATATAATACCAAACAAAAACAGATAGGCTTCACTCTGAAAATCTGATTTTAAAAAAGAGCTTTTATATTTGTGAAGATAACCTGTCTTCTCTCTTCAGTGTCTAATGCGATCAAATTTTGCTAAACTAAAAAGCTTCTGCACTGCTTTCAACTTCTAAAAAAAACCAACCAAAGGGGGGGAAAAAACAGAAAGACAGTAAACATATTACCCTCCTCTTATTTGGATTTTCTTGAAAAAACAGGGATGCAAAAGCAGATTTTTTTTTTTTAATTATTTTTTTTTTTTTGACTGGTAAGGGGATCGCAACCCTCGGCTTGGTGTTGCCCCCACCGCGCTCAGCCAGTGAGCGCACTGGCCATCCCTGTATAGGATCCAAACCTGCAGTCTCAGCGCTACCAGCACCGCACTCTCCCGAGTGAGCCACAGGGGCCGGCCCCAAAAGCAGATTTAAAATTAATTTATGTATGGTGTTGGTGCAGCCTGTGCTGACTAACCAGAATAATAGGTCTCAAACTATGGCAGGGAACCTTGTTCAGCCCACAAAAATCAAAGTCATGGATTCTGTGTGCCTCATGCAAGTGTTAAGCAGTGGTAAGTACATTTATAAAAGTTTTTCTTCTTGGTATCTAGAAAGCAACCATTTGCCAGAAATAAGAAGAGTGCATGATTTCAATATCCAGATTGGTTTTGCCAACCCAGACCCTCCTTATAGAAATGTAAAGGTGGATATAAGATGTATGGGGTGATGGAATGACTCTGATTCTGTCTTTTCCTGATTGTGGGGACTGAGAAACTCCTCTGCCATGGGACGCTCAACACAGGAAGAGAGAGGAAAATATTTGAGGTTCATATTTTTTACAGGAGTCAAAACACCTTCCAATGTTTGCTTAGATTGTAGAACTGATTAAGTGATGTTGTTATCCCTGTCCTACACCAGAAAAAAAAAAAAAAAAAAAAACTGTGATGGCTAAAAGTTTGGGACAATCATCTAGGGCTTTTTCAAGTGTATAACAAAGCAGAAGAAAATGACATTAGCTGTTTACCCTGATTAAAATAATGGAGGAATTAATCCTGGCTGAAGATAAAGCAGACTCCAAAATGTACTGTCTCTGGCAAAATCATTGTGTTCCCTGAGATTCCATGAAGTCACAGTAAGCATTCCCAGAAACTTCCTGAGTGAATTCCAGAAGAGCTGGCATGGCCAATCAATGCCAATTCAACACACTCTGAGCTTTCCCAGTAAAAGGGAGCTATAGTGTTGATCCAAGTCATTTTTGTGTGCTCTGACCTAAGAGAAAAATAATCCTTCTGAATCAGGGATATCACAATGGTGTGAGCTGTTTTCTGGTTTGTTTGTTTGTTTGTTTGTTTTTTGTTTTAACTCAGTGTATAAATATCTACACCTCCATACAACACCCAAAATGACTTTTCATTATCTCCTTATAATTTTCCAATTAACACTAGCTGAAATGTCTGATGGCTTCGGTGAAGAAGTGGCATTATGAAAGTTGGTGCTACAGAGGTCTGTTTCTTCGAACCTTCTAGATTACCTAACACAAAGTGAGAAGCTGTTTAGCATGCGAATAGATGCATAGAAAAAACCATGGAGGACTGGAATGTTTCCTAATATTCCAGGAGATGTAAAAGTGTGATAGTTGAGGGCTGCCCAATCTAAACAACCATTTCACTCTTGCCTGAAGCTACTTGAGGAGGAGAGAGTTCTACCAGACATCTTGCTTTAGGACCTAGCTTCTGTTCAACCTTCTTTGTTCACTGTATGTCAGAATACTGTGCAAAAGGGAGAGCAGAAGAAAGCGACATTCTCTTTCTGTTGGATGTAAACCTGGGACCAATTGGGCCTGGAGCTCCAAGCAACCACCTTGCCATCTCACAGAACCTGAAAACAAAGCCACTGTTCAAGAAGCAGAACTGAGAGATAAGAACATTTAGGTTCTAGTGGCCTCTGTTGTGTCTCTGGAGACACCTGTGCCTGAAACTGGTTTTATCTTAACACTTTTCAGTTAGGAGAGCCAAAAAATCCACCCCCAGCCCCTACCTTAGGTTTTTGTTTCTTTGGAATTTTTTTTTTTTTTTTGGCTTAAGCCAAGTTTAGTTAGGTTTTCCATAGTTGCATAAGCAGGAGCTGATACAGATGGTGAATAACTGAATCTACAAAATCTATTCCAAAATTAGAGTTCCCAATGTTCTAGGTTAATTAAATTATAAACTGGGTGTGGTGTGTCTCACAAGTAAAATTGAAATCTGAAATAAAAATAACATAACTCATCAGCCAAATTTGAGCATAAAATTTTAAAACCCTACAGTGTTCCACCATTGGTACTATTTTGTAGGATAGATGGATGGAAAGAGAGAGAGAGAAAAAGAGAGAGAGAGAGTCTTACTTGGAGGTCTGTAGTGATGCTGATATTGCTGAGACATTTGTAGCCTTTGGAGAGATGATCTTATAAAAGTGTAAAACCTCCCTCCCTTGCACAAAACATAGTGTATTGTCTTCATTGGAATCAATGGTATTGTGAATGCCCTTGGTTCCATGATTTCTAAATCACATGTTTTTCCTTTTTAAGATTAAAGGGGCATACCGCAATGGTACAATATCTTAATAAGAGATCCCCAGTTTCCCTTTGGCTGATAGATTGCTTTTAGTGCAATGAAATTTAAACTATACAGAGAAAATCTGTACCAGGTGGTGACCTTTCAGGGACAGTGTTGAAATCTGGTTTATGAATAAAGCAGGGTGTGGTTACAAGGGGCAGGGACAGATAATTCTCTTTTGGCAGCTTGGTAGATATATGGAGTTAAACTGCTGAAACAACCACAAAAGTCTTTTTCTAGAAGAGAAAAATAAAAACCCAATAGCAGTTTTACTTTGGGCCAAGCACTGTGTTAAAAATGCTTGAGGTATGATCTCATTCAATTCTAAAAGTGATGTAGATTTCATATTATTATGAACATGTTGCAGATGAGGAAGTTAGAAGGGAGTGGTTAAATATTTTGTCCAAAATTCCAGAGATCACCAGTGGTGAAGGCTGGGTTTGAACCCATGTCTGTCAAATTCTTAGCCTCATGTTCTTACCAACTAAATGATAGCTCATCCCTGTTGCCACTTCTAATCTAGAGCAGATTTTATAAATACTTTTTTGCTCCCTTTCATGCACAGGATGTTTTTCCCCCTGAAGATTCTCATATCAAAATCCTTTTTGTTGAAAATCAACATGCACAAAATATTGATTCACAATCATGAAACCATGTTTTATTTTTCCTGATAATTTTCTTCATCTCTATCCCTCAGTCTGGAGTAGCACAAGGAAATTTTTTTTTCCTCATCTGATTTTGAATTAAAGGAAAAAATATACCACTTAATTTTTTAAAGCTTAAAATCTCAATGTTCTTTCCTAACTCTGTGAAGTAGGGTTTTTTTGTTTTGTTTTGTTTTGTTTTGTTTTGTTAACGGCAGTGAAAATTTTTAAAGCCTCTAAAATATTAAGAAGGTAGAAATCAGATCTATCCTTACTTAGCATGCATCCTTAGATGTGTTTTGGAAATCGGTGATCTGTTGGTCAGTTGCCTGATAGCAGCACTATTAAAGGGGAGTAGCTTTCTAGAAGAAGAAATTCACCCTCATATCTTCTCTGGTTAAGCATTACTTGATCACAGAAAATGGCAAATGTACATGTTTGTGAGTCTTGTATAGGATGCTTGGGGATCTGTTTTTATCTCTAACAGGAACACATTCTTAGCATAGGCAAATATTGTTTAATACTGAGGTGTCTGGAGGGAAGTGAGCATGCTGGCCAACTGGAATCAATTTAATTAAGATTTCATATTGGTTAAGACAGACTTTTTGGTTAGGACAGATTTTTTTCTGTTTGTTAAAATTTTAAGGCATCTTTAAACACTACTTTTTTAACATTAAAATTTGAGGACATGAAAGGTTAAATTTCTCAGAATTAAAAAGAAATTTTAAAAAATATATTACATTTGAAAAAGATATAGGCTTATCATGGAAAACAGTATGGAAGTCCTTCAAAAAACTAAAAATAGAATTATCATATGAGTCAGCCATCCCACTTCTGGGTATACATCCAAAGGAATTGAAATCAGTATGCCAAAGAGAAATCTTCACTTCCATGTTTGTAGCAGCTTTATTAAAATAACTAAGATATGAAAGCAACCTATGTATCTGTCATCAGATGAATGAGTAAAGAAAATGTGTTATATATTCATATATACAATGGAATACTATTCAGCCCTGAAAAAGAAGGACATACTGTCACTTGCGACAACATGGATGAAACTGGAGAATATTATGCTGAGTTAAATAAGCCACAAACAGAAAAGCAAATACTGCATGTTCTCACTGATATGTGAAATCTAAAAAAGTCAAACTTATAGAACAACAGAGTAGAAAGGTTGTTGCCAGAGGCTGGGGAAGGGGATGGATGGAGAAAGAAGAGATGTTGGTCATAAGGTACAAAGTTTCACTTAGGAGGAATAAGCTTTAATGATCTATTGCACAGAAGGGTGACAATAATAAATAGTAATTCATTGTATATTTCAAAATTGCTAAAAGAATAGATTTTACATGTTCTCACTACAAAAAATATGATAAGTATGTGAGGTGCTGGAAATGTTAATTAACTTGATTTAATCATTCCACAATGTAAACATATATCAAAACATTACATTGTGCCCTGTAAATATATTTATTTATTTATTTTAATTAAAAGTAAAATAAAATTTAAAAAATAGTCTTACTATTACTGACCACACAGGTGTCCCACACAAGTTACTTATCTTTCTCTATATACACCTTCTCAGTTTAAACCAAGAAGTATTTTCCTAAAACTAATATATGCTTTGAACATTAGACTTTTGGAAACAAACTTATCTTAAGCATCCAAATATCCTGAAAGGAAAGTAAGAGGCAGATGTAAAAACTTTAAAATGAAGGTGGTTAATAGGAACTCTGAGGAAGGGCAGCTCTTCAGTTAAGGAAGGTAAAATCCCGTTTTACCCTGGTCAGCAGAAGCCTCATTATGCAGAGAAGAGAGGATTCTGTGCGGGCTCCTAAGGCCAGCCATGTTCCTGAAGAGAGAACATGATTTCTTACCAGGTTAGTAGCATGCAGCCCACCTCTGAGAATATGCAACTAGAGAACAGTCCAGTTCTCTTAACTGCCATAGCTGTCACACTGGTAACTAAGAGTACTTAATTCATCATTCAATTGTGGTCACATTATATAAAGCAATAACTGCTCAGGTAACCATCACCATGCCCTGCATCAGGGCAATGGAAAAACTGGCATGGTTGCTGCCTCTTCAATAAATTGTGCTGAGAAAATTGGACATCCATGTGTAGAAGAATGAAACTAGACCTGTACCTCTCACCATATACTAAAATCAACACAAAATGGATTAAAGAATTAGTGCCCTGAAACTATAAAACTCTTAAAAGAAAACATAAGGGAAACACATCAGGAAGTAAGACTGGGCATAGACTTTATGAATACAATCCCCAAAATACAGACAACAAAAGGAAAAATAAACAAAAGGGATTATATCAAACTAAAAAGCTTCTGCACAGCAAAAGAAACAATTAACAAAGTGAAAAGACAATGAACAGAGTGGGAGAAAGTATTTGCAAATTATGCATCTGACAAAGGATTAATATCCAGAATATACAGGAACTCAAACAATTTAACAGTAAAGAAACAAGTAACCCAATTAAAAAATAGGCAAAGGAACTGAAAAGGCATTTCTCAAAGAAAGACATACATATGGCTAACAGACACAGTAAAAAATGCTCAACATCACTCAGCACCCAGGAAATGCAAACCCAAACCTCATATCATCTCATCTCAGTCCAGTTAGACTGGCTATTATCAAAAAGACAGATAATAACAAATGCTGGTGAAGATATAGAGAAAAGGAACCCTCCTACACTGTTGGTGTGACTGTAAATTGGTGCAGCCATTATGGAAAATGGTATGGAGGTTCTTCAAACAACTACAGATAGAACTGCCATACGACCCAGCAATCCCAGTGCTGGATTTATACCAAAAGGAATGCAAATTATCATGTCAAAGGAACACCTGTACTCTCATGTTTATCACAGCTCTATTTACAATAGCCAAGAGTTGGAATCAACATAAATGCCCATCATCAGATGAATGGATAAGGAAAATGTGGTATGTTTATGCAATGGAATACTACTCTCACATAAAAAAAGAATGAAATGCTGCCATTCACAGAAACATGGATGAATGTAGAGAAAATTATGTTGAATGAAACAAGCCAGACACAGAAAGAGAAATACCTCATGTCCTCACTTATATGTGGGAGCTAATAAAATAAATAAATAGAAGAAAGAAAGAAAAAAAAAGATACTACAATCACAATGATAAGTTAAAGAGAAGATAATAGAACCGAGGTTGCCGGGGGGTAGGAAAGGGGGAGAGGAAGGGGGGAAAAGAGAGGAATTGGTAAAGGGCCTCAAAAAGCAATTACTTTTGTGCAGTGATAAGTATACTTATTATCCTTACTTGAACATCTTATTGATACTGGTTGACCATACTTATTGAACACTGGTATTGATAGATATTCAATGCTGTATACTACAGACATGTAGAATCAACTATGTCCCAATAAAAAAACAAAAAATTAAAAGAGGGAAGAGCAAGGGAATGGTGCATGTTAAGGAAAGTCATATGCTAGGAAATGGCCAGCTTTATAATTACAGATCATTCTATCCTAGGCAGCCTTCTCATATATGGAAAACAACAGTATCTGACCCACAGTAGTCACTCAAAGGGTTGCTCATCTACCTAAAGAGAATCATCCAGCATTCATTTAACAAGTAGGCATTTCAGTATTGGTTATTGGTGGATCATTAATTACATTGTAAATAGGATTTTCAGATGAAAAGTCTGGAAATAAGTCATTAATTGAGGTTCCCTTTAGGGGAAGGAATAATAACAAAAACAACAGTAGAGAAATTAGAAGTTCTGTTAGATGATCTTAAACATACTATACACAGGCTAGTCAATGCATTTAACAAAAAAAGAAAAGAGCAAACAAGAATCCTCTCGAGAATTCTGTTCTTTTCATGCTAGAATTTTTCAGGAGCCACAAAAGGAGGTTACTCTTATCCTAGAATGCTGCCAGTATGGATCTGGCCATCACATCTTGGGCATGAGTGGTGACAATCAGCTTTGTATCTCATGAATATTTATAACCAGTAAAAAAAAAATCAGCATCAAATCCATGGACTGAATTGTTCCACTGTGGCATGAACAGTTCTCAAGAGCTGGAAAGATTCTGAACACAAGTCTCCAATGTGCCAAGAGGCAGTTAGCTAAGCCTAATCCTTTATAAATAAATAATTTGCTGTGCAAAATTTCTGTTAGAGACACAGGGCTATTTGGAATAAAGAGGCGGTAGCTGGGGCCTCCTCTTCAAACTCAAAACAAGATCTCTTTCAAACTCTAAAAACATTTGGCTAAGCATGTTCCTAATGCCTCTGGATCTTGAGATTTGGACCTGCCAGACCAACTACAACAGTGATTAAGTACCCACTGGGTATCGTGTACAAGTGAGTTCAGGGGGAGTTACAAAGAAAGCCTATAATCTGGTCCCTGTCCCCTGAGAGCTTATGGTCCAATGGAAAAAGAATTACCACATAATTGTTTACAAGAAATGCTGGACTAGAGCAGGCTTTTAGCCAAATTGCTTTAAAGTATTTCCAAAGCTGTTTGATCAGCACGCTTGTTGGCAGACTTTCCTTTCAAGGATCCCTCCCTGTCTGCTTTGTTTCTTATGCATAATCTCATGTGGCACACTCAGGAGCTTTGTACTCCAGGACACTGCCCACAGGACATACCCAGGTGCCCACAGCCAAAAGCTGATGTATTCTCTGATTTTTATGATCTCCAGTCTGGTAGAAGTCATTTTTGGAGCACCATTATAAAAAATTGGGCCACCATTTTCTGGCTAAAGAGAGTCGAATGAAGTTGCTGTTAACTTCTCCCTGAGCCTTGAAACAAATACAGTATTGCTGATGGTTGTGCCTTATAATTATTTACAGATGACCCAGCCACGTCAATGTGCAGATGGAATGGTAGATTTTCAGCACTAGTTTTTCTTTTCTTTTCTTTTTTTTTTTTTTAACACCCAATTTGTTTACTGGTTACTTTAGTCAAGTTAACTGGGATTAAGAAGATCAGAGACAACAGTGACTGCAGAAAAGAAATCTGTGACTCACGCAAGTGTCAGAATCATAAGTTTGGGTGGGACATAGTAATCATTTGAACCATCCCCTTACCTTCAAGTAGGGCCATCTTTAAATCATTGAGGTTTTTCCCCTTGCTATACATGTTCATATCTTTACATATTTTACATGTATCTATATCTGTGAGTGTGTGTGTGCATACTGCATGTATATACAGTTTTGGTAGACAGTTACAGTTGCAGTTCCCACTGAAGCATGCATTCCTCTGGGTATTCATACCTTGTGTAGGCTGCACCCACACTGGCTCTGGGCTCATTGAGACATAATCAAGCACTATGCAAACAGAGGCTTGATAACCACTTGCATATTGAGACTTGTCACCTCAAAATACTTGCTGTTGGAGCCCTGAGCAACATTGTAAAGAGATCTAGTGACCCAGCCAGGACAGCACAAGTTATAACAGTCATCCCCACTCAAGAGCATGAGTGAAGAAGCAATCTTAAGTAGTTCAGCTCCTGTCCAGCCAAACTACTATGTTTGGGGTAGTGTGTGTGATAAATAACTTCAACAACCATCTGTGTCTGTGTGTATGGCCTCCAGAGAAGTCCCCCAACTTCCTTCTTATATTTTTGTTTTATTTTTTTAACTGTAGAGTATTTAATAAGTAAAACAAAGTAAATGAACCCTACATGCACAATTTAACTAATTAACAATTGTAAAGTAAACACCTGTGACACCACTACCCAGGTCAAGAAATACAATATTGCTAGCACCCAAACACATGTTGGATTCTCTTTCCTGATCAAACCCTCTCCCATAGGTAACTTTTGTCTTGATCTTTTTATTTTAATTTCTTAGTTTTTCCTTATAGCTTTGCTACTAATGTATACATTCTTAAACAATATGGTTCAGTTTTGCCTGTTTTGAACTTTCTGTGAATGGAATCACTCTGTGTGTATTCTTTTATGACATGTTTCATTTGCTCCACTTATATTAGTGTTGTTCATCCCTGCTGGTGCACATCACTGTAGCTAGTTCATTTCTCCTGCTATATAGCAGTCCATTCGTTATATGAACATACCTCACTTTATTTATCCATTCCACTCTAAATAGACATTTGTGTTGTTTCTATGAACAACTTCTGTCATCATGCTGTGTATCATGCTGTTGTGAACTTACATCCCGGTGCTTGAGTTTCTCTGTGGCTGCAATCCTCAAAGAGTGATCAGGGGACCCTGGGGGTTCCCCAAGACACTTTCAGAGGATCTATGAGAGCAAAACAATTTTCATGATAAAACTGAGACTTTCCCTTTCCATTTACCATGTCTCATAAATGTAGAGTAGAATTTTCAAGAGTCTACATCACGTGGTATGGCACCTGCTCAAAAGCAGAGGCAGATATGAGAATCCAGTTATCCTAAAGCCAGACATTAAAGATATTTGCAAAAATGTAAAACTATGCTGCTCTTCTGCTTAAATCTTTTCTGCTTTTGAAATTATAATTGTTTTAATTAAAGTATGTTTTTAGGTTAACATTTATTTTCAATATTATTTTAACAACATTGTTCTTTTTAAATGAATTAATAAATATGTTAATTTTTTCTTATTTTTAATTTCAAATACAGTAAATATCTATATACAAAGCAACATAAACAAAACTCTTCATAATTTTTGCGTGTAAAAAAATTCTGAGACCAAAAACTTTAAGAACTAATGTTCTGGGTCATAATATATATATCTATCAAAATTTAATAGATAATGCCAACCTATTTTCTAAAGAAATTGTATGTTTTTCTCTCCCACCAGCAACAAATGAGTTTCCTCTGTTTCATAAACTCATCAACACTTAATTTTGTCATATTTCTATTTTCAGATCTGGTGGAGTATAAATGTACCTCATTATAGTTTGGTTTTGCATTTCTCTGATTATATCCCTGATGGAGTTTGGATGTATTGTCCTCCCAGAATTCATGTGGAAATTTGATCCCCCAATGTGACAGTGTTGGAAGCTGTTTGAGTCATGGGGGTGGATCCCTTATGAATGGGTTAATCCTCTCCCTGGAGGAGGAGAGGTAGTGAGTGAGTTCTCGCTCTATTTCCCATGAGAGCTGATTGTTTAAAGGACCCTGGCACCTCCTCTCTCTCTCTCTTGCTTCCTCTCATCATGTGATCTGCTTGTACCCGCTGGCTACCTACCACTTTCCACCACGAGTAGAAGCAGCCTGAGG
The DNA here is from genome assembly GCF_027409185.1 of Cynocephalus volans. Classification (NCBI taxonomy): domain Eukaryota; kingdom Metazoa; phylum Chordata; class Mammalia; order Dermoptera; family Cynocephalidae; genus Cynocephalus; species Cynocephalus volans. The sequence continues at coordinate 127,332,626 of NC_084467.1, forward strand.
CCTGAGCCAGACACAGCTGTCCCTGAATGGTAAGCCAAATAAACCTCTGTTCTTTATAAATTACCTAGTCTCATGTAATTCTGTTATAGCAACACAAAACGGACTAATACAGTCCCTATTCATAGGAATAGTGGCCACTTAGACTTCCTTTGTATCAGCTGCCTGTTTCTATTATTGATATGCAAAAACTTGATACATTTCAAATATAATTTTTAAAATTAATTATACATATTGCCGGTATGTATTAAAAGCATACTACTGCTTATCTTTTCAGTATTTTTATAGCTTTTTGATGAACAGAGTATTTAACAGTCAAATTTATCAATCTTTTACTTTATGGTTATTTTAAGAAATCCTTTCCTACCTTGAAGTTATTCTTGTTTATTACCTACTAAAGCTTCATATTTTTACTTTCAAACTTTGGCTTTAACCTTACTAGAATTTATTTTTATGTATGGTTTAATGTCCATTTTTATTTATTTTCCACTTGTATACTCAATTGTCCTAGGATCACTTAATGAAAATTTCTTTTCCCCACTAATCGCTCATGCCACCCTTGTCATATATCAAGTATCAGTCTATGATTTGGCCTGTTTCTGGGCCTCTTTATTCTATTTCACTGGTCTGGTCTATTTGTCCCTATGCAAAGCTGCATTGTCTTAATTCTGTCTTTATAATAAATCCAAATAGCAAGTTTCTCTCACATCCTTTTTCTTCAAAAATGTCTTGTGTTCTTGGCTCCTTCTTGCATTTTAATCTTGTGTTACTTCCCCCAGTTTGAAATCATGCAAAGTGTGGGAGTCGTGCATTGCACACGACAGTAGGCAAACGTTTGTTGGTAGAAAATTAGTGCAGGAGTGAGTATTTAGGGCCCACAAATGATTCGTCTATTTCTAATCTAGTAAACGGAGAAATATGTCTATGACCCATTAAAAATGAATTTTATCTATTAGTAATCAAATTAATTGGAATGGAAAATTCTTTTTATTGGTCTTACCTGATTTATTGAGCTGAATTTGATAACTTAATGAAATTGAAGCAAAGGGAGAGAAAAGCATGACTTTCATTTTTCTAAAACTGTGGCTAAATCCTTTATTTCCTCCAAGTTTTCATTACCATATTAGAATCCGACTCAGCCAGGATGGCTGTGCCTTGAGGCATTTCTTCCTGGAGTGACTCAAGAACAGAGATTAAGTAAATCACTACTATATACTGGAACCTACACAGCTGGTACACAGTAGGTACCCAATAAATAATGATCACATAAGAAAACAAATTTCTCATTATCTTGAGTCTGAACACTGCAATTCAGAAAGAACCTGTAATATTCGCGATGGTCTGAATGTTGGTGTTCCCCCAACATGCATATGTTGGTCATAATATCCAATGTGATAGGACTAAGAGGTGGGGCCTTTGGGAGGTAATTAACTCATGAGGGCTCCACCCTCATGAATGGGATTTATGTCCCTATGAAAGAGGCTCATGGGAATTCCCTGGACTCTGCCATATGAGGACACAGGAACAGGGCACTGAAGCAGAGAGCCTTCACCAGACACCAAAGCTGCTGGAACCTTAATCTTGAAATTCCAGCCTCCAGAACTGCAAGCAACAAATTTCTATTATTTGCAAACTACCCAGTATAAGGTATTTTGTAATAGCAGCAGGAACAGACTAAAAGAATATGCTTCTAAAAACTTTACTTATTAAGATAAGGTAAAACATTTAGGCCTCTCCTCATTTTTAAAAATGGCTTTCCTCACTGTACTTTTTCACCTACTCCGAGTTACCACATTCTTTTCCAAATTTTCACTTAGGAACCTACTTTTTCACTAACTCTTCATTCTTAAGTCTGTGAAATTTGGCTTCCACTCTCTATTTCTCCAGCCACTGCTGTCTCAAAGGTTTAATCTTCCAGTTGTCAAAGTCAAAGCTTTATCTCTAATGATAGGGTCATTTTTCAAAGATGATAACTACTTATAACCCTACTGTTAACCCCTGTTTTCCACGAATATTTTGTCTTTGATGAGGAGGAATTGTAAGTAATCATTGGGTATAGCTCAAATGCCAGTGTCTACAGGGGACCTCTCCTGATTACCCTGTCTGGGAATGATCTCACCTTCCCTAGAACACATATGCATTTCCCTGAACCATAATTTCCCAAGCTGTGATGCATATTACACTAGTGTCCACGTAAAATAGTTTGTGAAAACCTCCAGTGCCAATTAAGATCTGAAAACTCTTTATTATAACCCCTCAAGCAGAGTGATAATGCATGTTAGCATATTACGTTCTGATAAGCCCCATAATAAAGAAAAAGATATAAGTTATTTCAACATTTCTAAAATCCTTGGCATGAAATCCTTTTTACTTATAACACCTATTAACATCTCAGGGGATGTGAATGGTACGTTGAACACCATTCAAGAAATGCTACTCTGCTTTTCACTTGATTCTTATGTTGTGCTGAATTTTAGTTACATGCATACACACCTTTCCTCCCTCTCTTGAGTAGAGTGCCCTCAAAGCTGTGGCCTTTTCCAATATACTTTGGTGTCCCCATGAAACCATGCTTCCTTCCCAAGGGCGGATGAAAAAAATTCAGTCACAGTCTGTAGTCCTGGACACTATGGAGAGATTATAATTCTGAATCTGAGCGATTTTATTTGTAATCCAGTAAAATTACTGCCCTAAGGTCATACTGAAAAGTTTAACTATCATACTTGGGTTGAAACTGAAAACAACTGTGAGAGCCTAAACATGTATTAAGCTATGTCAAGATAGTTTAAGGAAAGAAAACATGGAATAGTAAAGTTACATTCCTGGGTGTATAGCATGTGGTTATTAGTAATGTGTCCAGATCAGAAAATGCCTGTTGATCAGGTACATCAGAATCCCTTGGGGGAGCTTATTAAAATATAGGTTTCTGAAGCTTATTGCAGACCCATTGAATTATTTGAGACATGGATTTCAGGGTATCTGCAAATTTGTTTTAATAAAATTTCCAAATGATTCTATACACATTGAAGTTTGAGAAAAACTGTTCTAAATGTATAAGTATTGGCATGTTCAAAGAAAATACTTCTCCCTTTACATTTTAAGAAAGCAGTTGCCTTAGGAGACAACATATTTATTTCAATGACATTGCTGTTTCTCAGCCCATTTTGGGGGAATACTCATTTTGTGTTGTCGTAAGGTCCTCTAAAACATTCTTTGACATCTCAGTGGTGCAAATCTGCGTTTTTAATCGAGTGTATTTGAATGTTAACAACTGTCACAATCATTCAAAATCACATTTGGTGAATGAGGTAAATGACCAAGCATGGTAACACAGTTTGGGGTCCTAAATAGGGTGTGATTATATAGCAAATTAAACTAATTACCTTGGGTAGCTCTCAAAAAATACTAAGATGAGTATGTTTAACAAAACATACGCATGTTTTTACAATCACTATATCTATAATTAAAAATTGTTACAATATTGCATTTGGCTTATGAAAACAAATATTTTAAATGCTCTGTTTCTAAACATCCCTTAAAATACATGTATGCATTACTGTTGTACCAGAAATGTGTACACATGGGTATTAATTCAACATGATGCCTCAAATTTTGTCCATGATGATGACTTTTTAGCACACGTGTTTTCAGCTCAAGTTTTAAGTGCATGAAATCAAGAGTTAGAAGCCAGACTGGAAGGAGTCCATGAGGACTACATTCCCAATTTTTGAATAACACTTTCACTTGGCTATTGTTGCTTGATCAGATGTAAATCCACTGTTTTTAATTTTTACTTTCTTTGTACTAATTTTTGTTTTAATTCTGTCAGGTTCTGTCCTGCGTTCTTGACTTCTCAGTCCTGGTGCCTCCAACAACCTCAGTTATTTGACCAACTCACCACAGATTCACATTATCCTTGCTTCGAGGAGACAATAGCAATAGCCCGTGATCAACAAATCTGTATATGGTTTAATAGACTTATGGATTAAACACTATTGCAACTTTCAAGGCCTTTTGTGTTCTAAACAAGTTTACAAAAATAGTCTCAATATTACCAAAACTAACAATCAAAAATCTCTTAACTGGCTTCCCCCAGTTAAATTTACTTTTAAAAATCTTTCTAAAGGTCACTTAAATTTTCAAAGTCTTAGTTCTGTGATTTGTATAAAAATAAAAAATAGTGAAATTGACTTCAAGGGGTTTTCAAAAGAATTAAATTAAGTGATGCAAGTAAAAAATATAGCACAGTATGTAGCACACTAAGTCATCAAAAGTGTTAGCTATTGTGACTACAATCAGAAAACGCAACTGGCACAGGACATGATGTATGTGGTTGAATAAACAATACTATTAATATTGTTATTTTCTTTTAAATCTTACTGATGAAATTATCAGAAAGATTCATCAATCAATAATTTAATTGACTCAATTATGCACCCTCAGTGTAGATACAATGTTAAATTCTTAGTTTTGTACATTCCCTAATGTGTTTTTTTCCTAATGTATTTTTGATTCTAAATAAATATTATTAAAAGCATGAATTCCCATGCTGAGCTTGACTTTCTGGCTGGGATCTGTCAATACATTAAAAAGTCACTAAATTCTGAGATTTGCTAAGACTTTAGTGAAGTACTTTTCCACTAGGGAAAAGAAAATTAAGGAATTAAACAGAGGTTTTATGCATTTAAATAAATGGTTATAAGAGCTAAGAAATGTTCAGTTTATTTATAAGTAGTAAAAATAACCTAGAGTACAGAAAGATGACCTAAGCATCTCATATTCTAAGCCAGACCACTTTTTGATAAAAGCTAACTTGAAGGTCAAAAATAGTTTAGTAAACTTCTCATTTCTATATTTTCTTTTCTTTTCTTTCTTTCTTTTTTTTTTCTTTTTCTTTTCTTTCTTACTTTCTTTTTTTCGTTTTTTTTTTTTTTTTTTTTTTTTGGTACTGTGCCACTCTGCACTTCTTGGCTCTTACCAGAGCAGAGGAAAAAAAGTGCCAAAATGTCATGAGATAGGTGACTCTCAGGGGTACTTCTTGTCAAGCAGGAAGTGCCAGAGATCTTGTAAAATGTCCAATGCAAATCTTATTTTGCAGACTCTTGAGGTTTGCATCTGGATACACATCTGCATTTTCTGGGTGCTGGGCCAAACTGAACGTTCAGTTTATCCATTGCTAATAAACATGTCAGCAGTTTCTCTGCTCTCACATCTGTTGTGAAAAATGTTATCTTTCCTGAAGTGTATTTATTTTGTCTTTAATACCAGCTTTCATGGATTACAAAATAAAGATCCTTCACTTAACAAATTCAATAGCATATGCTGGAAAGTGCCTCACAAGAGTGATGAGATAAATTAAAGATATAATATATATCTTGGATCCTGAAAAGGGAATCAATAAAAGGAATAATGATGACTCTCAGGAAGGCTATGCCAATTGATATAACTTGCCTCTTAATCAAGTTTATCTCAAAATCTATTCAAGACACTCTATGCCTCACAGGAATTCAACAAAAAGTCTCAAAAATCTATTATCAGTTGCCTCATTATTAAGGCTGTTTTCAGTCAAGCTTATGACTTCCTTCTCCAAGGAGACAACCCTGGGGCACTTGCTTCTTATTCTGTGTTCTCCAGAATACCTGCTCTCTGCAATTTATTCATGTTGGGGCTATTAGAAGATCCAATAAAGTTTGTTTATTAAGATGCTTTAAAAACAAAACTGTACAGTGTCATATGAATGGTAAACTATTGCCAGTATTTCTTCCCTTTTCTATTCTTTCATTTTATTTCTTAGTCAAGCACATTTATTTCAGGGTCCATTCCATCCTCAGCAATTTTGTCTCCTTGCTTTCTCTCACTAATATCCCACCCTCTTAAAATATGTAATCATAGAAAAAATGTTGTGTCTCTTACATAGGTGAGGAAATGCATATTTGTAAATTCACCAGCATGTGGTTTAAAGAAGCAAGTGGAAAAATCCTGATACCAAGTATGTGGTAAATGTGATTAGAACAGTCAAAGATGTACATATGTCCTCTTTAGACTCTTCCTCTGATATTACAAATATTTCTAATACCACATACCACCCTCTAAAATCCCAAGCCATTTTCTGTCCAAGTGGCAAATGGCCAGTCTCTGCTAAAGTCAGGGAGGGAATGGGGTGAAATTCTTTAATCCTGTCACCCTGTCCCTTCAGCCCCATAAGGTAAACCAACAAACTGTGTACTCAAGTTTCAAGATACTTGTACTCAGGATTTGTATTATCTTCAACTTTTGAAGTACTCTTGTATATGAGGTTCTTTGCTTAAGTATTAGGACAATATCAAAAAGAAATGCATCTTTGAATGGAAAGTGATTAGTTAATAAAAGAAAAAGCAAAGACACAAATAGAGAGGAGGAAAAACAAAGCCCCAAATTTGTCTTCTAAACAAAACTCACTTAGATGAAATAAAAATCATGAACTGTATTTTATTATTAAAGAAATTCAATCTGCAGTTAAAATCTTTTCAGAAATGAGGCGCCAAGTAAAGACATTTTACAAGAGAGTTCTATCAAACTTTCAAGAAACAGATCATTTCAATCTCATACAAAACTTTTTCAGAGAGGAGAAAAAAGGAAAAATGCCCAACTCATTTTATGAGGCTAGTTATAGCCAAGACATTCTTAAAGATCTATGTTATAAGGACTCTCCTCACCAACTATCTTTCCTTAATATAAAAGCTCTAATAATTAAGGGAGTATGCCGTTGGTGCAGGGTTAGACACAGCTCAGTGGAATGAAGTAGAGAACCCAAAATAAACTCATTCAAATATGGAAGCCTGATATGTGACAGAGCTTTCATTGCAGTTTAGCAAGAAAAGATTATACTTTTCAGTAAATAGTACTTGTCCATTTGGTGATTCATAAGAAAAAAAATGAAATAAGATTTGATCTCATCCTGTGAACTCACACCAAATCCATATAGATTTAGAGCAAAATTTTATAATTTTGCGGAAAATAACAGAATATATTCATGAACTCAGGGCAGAGAAGAATTTTTTAAACAAAATGCAAAACTGAAAATCATAGAAAAAATAAATAAATTCGACTGCATTAAAACTTCTGAACACTGAAAGACAACATTAAAAATGTAAAAAAAAAATCACAAACTGGCAGAGAATATTTGTGATACATTATGAACAGAAAGCTTGGAATCTAGCATATATAAAGAACTACTACAAGTGAATAAAAAGAGAACAGAAATTGCAATTTTTAAAAACATAGGCAAAATGAATGAACGGGTATTTTTCTATATTAGAAGAGGAAACAGGAATGGCCCATATACATATAAAATACGTTCAATTTCTTTAGTAACTAGGGAAGTACATATTAACACCAAAAATGAGTTAAAATTTCACACACACACACCCAAATTAGAAAAAAAAAAAAAAGTTGGACAAATCCAAGTGTTGGTGAGAATGTAGAGCAATGGAAGTATACATTGGCACAACCATTTTAGGAAATTACTCAGTAATGTTGAAAATAGCCTATGACCTAGTTATCTTACTCTTAGTTTTACACCCTAGAGAAATTCTTTAATGACTAAACTAGGAGACATGCATTATCGTGTTTATTACAGCACTTATTGTAATTACAAATAATTAGAAATAACCAAGAGAGTATGAATACATTTTGGTACAGACATATAATGGAATTCCTTACTACAGGGAAAGTTAATTAAACAACATGCATGGATATGCATTAATTAAAAAAAATAGTAAGCTGCAAAAGCAAGTCACAGAAGGCTATACACATATGATGTCATGTTTGTAAACCTCAACAAAAGCAAAACTAAGCATCTCTTTGGGGTATATGCATAAGTGGTAAAGTTATAAAGAAGAGCAATGGAATAATAAATATTTAGAAGGGATAGGTAGGAAGATAACAACCAGGATGTGCCTACATTGACTTCAATGACAAAAACAATGTTCTATTTCTTAAACTTAATGATGTACTCACAGGTATTCTTGTTATTATTCTTTAAATCTGCACACATGCATATATTTAAGTTACAGAAATGACGTTGATTGACATATATAGTTTTGTATGTCAAATGTAATAAATATAGAAAGAAAGACAGAAGGAAAAAAGAGTGTCAAGAATATAGGATGTATTAGTAGAAAGAAGAGGATAAGCTCCGGGGAACTTAGCAGGGTACTGTGCATCGAGACCTGAATAAAAAACATGCCAATCAGTGACCAAGGACAGAAAAGAGGTGACAGTGACTGTCAAGATTACTTAGGCTTCTTGGAGAGAAATTTCGATCTGAAGCCAGGAAGGTGTTAAGTATAGAACTAAGACAGAAATATCTAAAGAGTTGAACTTGGCCTGAAGGGAGGGTGAATGGGCAAAAATAAGGGTGAAGTAAACAAAGCCTTAATTTCAGGAGAAATGGGCATCATTAACAGAATTGGGAACTCTTCCCTGTGGGTAAGCTGCACCAGAGCTTTGTTGCCTGTTAAGAATCCACCACAAATATTTCTATTCATAAGGGTCAGATTTTATGTTTATGTGGACCTGGGGTATATAAAACATGTTCTCGAGATGGTCTTTTATAGGAATGAAATAAATGGACTAAAGAGTGATATGTGAGCTCTCTCCAGAGGTAGTAAAGCAATCCTTCTGTAAGGTTTTAAAGGACATCAGAGGGACACTTATAAGATGACCAAAGAGGAAAAGTGACTAAGTCACAATCAAACTACCTACATTCAATGCTTATTTTCAAACAACTATGTAAGTGGATTTAAAGCTTGGCTCAGACATTGATTAGACATGTGACCTTGGGAAAGGTTCAGCATTTCTCTGTGGTCCAATTTTCTCATCTGCAAAATGGAGTTGGACCTTTGCTTTCTTTAGTATTTTCTAGTTCTAGCATTCCATAATGATAAGATTTACAGATTCAATGATTCAATTCCAGTTGTGGTTTCCCTATTCAGACAGACTAGCTAAAAGAGAAAAATGTTCGGAAAGACTTTTACTTTCCCCAATTTTCCATTTCCAAGTTTGGCTTAGAGGGACCTCCTCTCTGCAGAGGAGACGTGGGCTGGCAGTCCAAAGGGTAATCATCTTCTAGCTTTGAAGTCCTGTCCACCTCTATGTCATCATTGGACATTGAATATTTTATTCCTTAAATATATCTGTGGGACTGGCACACCACTGGCTCAGCCTGGAGTGGCCCTTCATCTAGAAAGTGTCTTTTGATGTCAAGAGCTTTAGAGGCCTCTTTGATTTCAGTAAAGAATGCTTGAAGGTGAAAGTGAGTGTAAGTTTTTTTTTTCTCTTTTACCACATAGATTTTCTATTTTATGGCCTTCAAAAATAAAGTAATTTTTATCTTAAAAGCAAATATTTCTACTGCTTTTAAAACGCCAGTATTTGAAAACCAATACATACTGGAAAATAACGTGGGAAATAGACATGCAGAACATGTAATAATGATTGAATACATAAAGCATTTTTCTCTTGTTTTTCTGTGACAGCTGGATGAGTTTCAACTTCCTGCTCATGGCACAGGCTTTAAGCTTTCAATTCTGAGGCTTTTCCTTTTCTTCCTCCTCCCTGCTTCCCTATCCCCTTCTTGCCTCCTCCTTCCTCTTTGGGAAAACACAAATGTTTTTGATTACATAATAGCTGCAAACTTTATATGTCCCACTTCAGTTGTTACACATCATAAACAGAGGAGTGAACTTCAGACGCCATTAAGACAAAGGTTGGTCTGGGTTGTTGGGAGGACTTTCTTGTTGGTACGGTGAAAAGAAAGTTTCTGTAGAAAAGAAGATGCATCGGGCCTGTTTACAAACTGTGCTCTGACTACCAACCACTTAACCACTCAGCCTAGAGTGACAAGACCTCAATTCCAGTTAAGGCCAAAGTGAAGCCTGGAGTCCAGAACCAACACAGTCCCTGCAGGATTCGCTTAGCCCAGTGGGAGCTCTAATATGTGAGGGCCGATCAACACTGGGATGTTAAGCGAGGACAGGCAGAGCCTGTAGAAAAACACTGTGCAGCGCGCACGCCGCATTGGTTCTAATTCTCTCTTCTCCTTTCTGTAATTTTCTTTTACGAATAAAGTTCTTTGAATGACATAATGCTCGGGTAAACAATTTGGAAACGGAAAGGGCAAGGCAGCACTGTTCAATCAGCCATCTACAAATATTTATTGATCACCTACTGTGTGGTAGGCACTGTTGTAGATACTCGGGCTACCTCAATGAATAAAATTAATGAGTGTCTCTACTGGAAGGGAGAAAGGGAATTTTAAAAAGCAGTATGAATAAGTGCATTATGGAGCCTTTTAGAAGGTCATGGCAAAAAAAGAGAGAAGCTGATCAGTCCTATGGAAGAATAGAACAAGGAAGAAGTATACGGGAATGCTGTCTGGGGTGGGGGATTGTCATTTAAAATAGGATGGTTAGTGGAGCCTATGTTTAAAAAAATGACATGTGATCAGAGACAATTTTGAATCCTGAGAGAAGGGAAACTAGTGATATTTTCATATTTGAAAAAAAAAGTACTGGATAATCTCCTTTTGCCTGTTTTCTTGGTAATTTTTTTAAATGCTATCTGGTAATGTGATTCCAAATGATTATATCATACTTCTGAATACATTTAATTCAATACAATAGAATAAGTTTTATTGAGCCTCTACTACATAATAGGCATAGGCACAGTTTTAGGTCGTGGGGGTGCATTATTAAGAAGAAAGTTGGGATCTTTGTGCTCTTGGAGCCTCCATTCCAGATAGGAGAAGCAAACACACAGAACAAGGTGATTTCAGATAGTTGTAAGAGTTATGCAGAAACAAATAGGCTAATAGCAGGTGGGTGGCAGGACAGGCCTTAGATAGGGTGGTCAGGGCCAGGGTTTGACTTGGATCTCAGATCTAAATAAGAAGATTATGGTAGGCGGGTGAAGAGTTTTCCTAGCATAAAGAATAGGATGTACAAAATTTCTGAGGAGAAGATGCCATTGACCTGTTCTCATAACAGAATGAAAGCCAGTGTAGCTAGTGCAAGAAAGAGAATGGCAAGAGATAATATCTGAAAGGTAGACACTGTTATGAGTTGAATATTGTCCTCCAAAAAGATGCTGAAGTCCTAACTCCCAGTGCCTGTGAATGTGACCTTATTTGGAAGTAGGGTCTTTGCAGATGATCAAGTTAAGATGAGGTCATTAAAATGGGCCCTATTTCAATATGACTGGTGTCCCATAAAAAGGGAAAATTGGACAAGGAGAATGCAGTGAAGATAAGGCAGATATATTGGACTGATGTATCTACAAGCCAAGACATGCCAAAGTTTGCCAGCAAACCACCAGAAGTGAAGAGACATGGAACAGATTCTTCCTCACAGCCCTCAAAAGAAACCAATCCTGTTGAAACTTTGATTTAGGACATCTAGTCTCCAGAATTGTGAAAGAATAAATTTCTGTTAAGTCACTTGGTCCGTGGTACTTTGTTATAGCAGCTCCAGGAAACTAACACCAGCAAGGATAAATACCCTAGACATTTAGAGTTCAGTCCAAGTGTAGTGAAAAGATACTGGATGACCATCTTTAAAAAGATCATATTGATGTTGTCATCTGGTTATGAATTATGACGAAGGAGAGCTTGATTTCCCCCCAAAAAGCTCAATAGAACTTTACTCCACATAGCCTTTAGAGAACAACCATCATATATAGGATAGTTGTGATTTTTGAGCATTAATATTTAGCATTCTTGATCCTTAAAAGTAACTTTTTGGACAGAAGTTTTAAAAAACATACCATGCCCATTTTTGAATGCTCAAGACAATTATGTGGTATATAATTTAACCCTTTTTTATGATTCAGAAATATTCATTTCAGATAACAAAACATTTATTGTTTTACTGTGAGGGGATGTAGGAGGCATTGGAAGTGCAAGAATAAACAAGGCTGTGCTCTTGCTGAACTTGTAGTTGATAGAGAAGACAGATATATAAGGAGATAGTCTCAATCTTTGACGGTAAGTAATAAGTGGAGGTATATGTAGGGCTCTACAGGAGCACAAATGAAGGATTCAGTAATGCTTTTGTGGCGGACATGGTGCCTGAGTCAAGTACTGAAATCCACTGGAGAGATGAGAGTCAATAACGACTGGCCAAAAGGAGAAAGGAGCGTACACTCCAGGAAGAGGGCGAGCCTACCCAACCGAGACGGTGTGTGGCTAGCTATCAGCACACTGGCAGCCCTACAAATAAGAAGGTGACCGAGATCTGAGGGTGAGAAGAGAGGCTTGGTCGTGGAGGTCCTTGTACAGCCTGGCCAGGTGCTTTGACTGCTCGGGACGCAGTGGGAATCCACTGGAGAGATGAGTGTAAGAGCAAGATGCACATTTCTGCCTACATATCAGTCAGAGTTTTTTGGTGGCAAACAACTGAAATTGACCCTAACTAAAAGGAATATTTTGGAAAGACTTTTGAAGCTTTTAGAATTGAAGAAAAAGCTGAAGGAATAGACCTTGGGAAGGATCATCCGAGAGCAGCCCCAAGAGAGGGGTGGCAGATGAAAGTCCACGTACTCCTCAGGGACGCACCAGTTACAACCATGTTCCTTGAGAAAACAATTATTGAACAGAAATAATATGTGTAAAGTGCATGTGTACAAAATGCCAAATAGTACTGAAGCAATGATATCATAAGAAGAAAAGAAACCACCTGCATCCTGATTTCTACTCCGAAGAACTACTTTTAACCATTTTAGTTTCTCTTTCTAAACTTTATCTCTGTATTTATAAGTTTAAAACAATGCTTACACTGCTAACCAAAAACAAACATAAAAATATTATATTGTCTGCCATATGGAGAATAAGTTGAGGGAAGTGGTCAAAGTGGAAGCAGGGAGATTAGTTAGAAGGCTATTACCTCAGTGCAGAATTGATTGTGTCTTGTTTCTATGAATCTGAATAACTTAAACATATGCACAATTTGCCAATAACGTACACTGTTATAAATATAAACATAACATGGTTGTGATGGGACAAAATGTTTACTCATCATAAATCAGAAGCATTAGGTCTGCCTCCAAACATAGTTGTAATGCAGGCAAAGCATGAATACATATTTTAGGGTTGAAAGAAGCCCTTTTACAGGAAAAGATATTTGGAATGTATGGGTTTGCTTACGTTTCTGTCTTGTTTACCAGCAGAAATGCAGGCTCAGTCAAACCTTTCATTTATTGACTGAGTAAACCTCAGAAGAAAAAAGAAAACAGGCTTTAATTCATATATTTAAACATTTTTACAAACATATCTATATAGGTACATATGATATACAAATATACATATATATTCCAGCATATGTACATATCCATATATGAGTACAATATATTCATTATTTTCATATGCTACACCTTTGCCTGGATGCATTCCTGAATTTTGGATCCCCAGACAATGTTAGCCATTTTGGTCTTGGAAGTCAGTACCAATTTTGGTGACTAGAAAAATGAATACACAAAAGGGGTTTCCTATGACAAAGAAGAGAGAGAGAGAGAGAAAAAAAAAAAAAACATGGTCCTTACATTAGCCATTTCTTTAATCTGTTCTGCTAGACTCGTTCTGGAGTTTTGATTATTTAAAACTTTACAAAGCTTTTGAAATCCAGAAAACAGAAAATTCTATAGGACAAAACAACAGGTTTCTTCAATGAGTAAATAGCAAGAAAAATAAGAAAGAGAATAAGGAGAAACCCAAAATTTAAAAGAGATGTGAAATTAAATTCAGTGTGTGAACCTTGTTTGGATCCTGATTCAGACAAACCAATGGTTAAAAAAAGAAAAGTACGTGGGATAATCAGAAAAATCTAAACTTTGACCAGAGGTTTGATTATGTTAAGGAATTATATTTTCACTACTCCTGGATGTGAAAATGATATTTCACTTACAAATATGTTTGATGATCCTTATCTTTTAGAGATACTGAAACTTTTTTTTTTGTATGGGTTGATGTGATGTTGAGGTTTGCTCTGCCATAATTAAATGGCAGAAGGTAGAAGTATAGATGAAACAAAAGTGACCTGAGTTGATGATTATTAAAGCTGGGTGTGTGGGCAGTCAAGGAGGAGGGGAAGCCCATTGTATTAGTCTCTCTACTTGTGTGCATGTTAAAATTTTCCATACTAAAAGGTTAAAAATGTACCAACCTAAATGTCCATTGAAGGATGACTGGAGAAGGAAAATGTGGTATATACACACAATGGAATACTACTCAGTCATAAAAGAGAATGAAATTCTGCCATTTGCAGTAACATGGATGAGCCCAGAGAAAATTATGTTAAGTTAAATAAGCCAAACATAGAAAGAGAAATACCACATGTCCTCACTCATAAGTAGGAGCTGAATTAATAAACAAACCAATAAGCAATAGAGAAAGAGAGAAAGATAAAGAATGAAACAACAACCACAGTAATACATTGAACTTTTAGAAGGAGAGAATAGAGCTGTCTTTACTAGAGGTGGAAAGGGGGAGGGGAGAAGAAGGAAGGTTAAGGACACAAGAATGACTACATATTGTCATGACGAAGAAGCTAACTCTCCTGATTTCACCATCACACATTGTACACAACTACTGATAGTCCATCTTTGTAACCCACAAATATGTATAATCAATTACACTTCAATAAAAAAAGGTTAAAAATGTTTTTTCCTATATAGTATATCTGAATATAGTTCAAAGTTTTCAGAAAATAATTTAAAATGTTAAATTTTATAACCTAGATTGCTGTAGGACATCATTAAAAAATAACATCTACAGTAGTCTACTAAAAAATAGAGATGGCATTAGTTTTTACCTAATACTTTATGTCCAGCTAATTCCAATGTACATATTACTTTAATATACAACCTAGTCATGGATGTGTGTTACAATTGTAATATTATATAAATTATAACCTGTATCAGATGTCTACTGATCCCCACCTCACATTTTTTTAGCCTCACCCCAAATTCCCACCCTGGAGGCTTCCATTCACTCGAGCCTAGAGCATCTCAACTCAACTATGCTCTGCTCTCACTTTCTGCCCTAGGGCTTCTCAGGGGATGCCAGCAAGCATCCATGGACAGCTGGCACTTAAACAATGGTGGATGAGAGACCATGTATAAACACTTCTCCTGCTGGCCCTTGGGTGGGCAATTCTCAGAGGCATTCTATGTGCTTCTCAAAAGATCCTGGTGACCCTTCGACATGATGATTTCCATTCCTTTGGGTATATAACCAGAAGTGGGATTGTTGGATCATATGGTAGATCTATCTGTAGATGTTTGAGAAACTCCCATACTGTTTTCCCATACTAATTTACAGTCCCACCAACAGTGCAGTAGCGTTCCCTTCTCTCCACACCCTCACCAGCATTTGTTATTCTCCATCTTTTTGATTATAGCCAGTCTAATTGGGGTGAGCTGATAACTCCCATGTTCATCACAGCTCTGTTTACAATAGCCAAGATATGGAATCAACCTAAATGTCCATTGATGGATGACTGGATTAGGAAAATGTGGTATATATGCACCATGGAATACTACTCTGCCGTAAAAAGGAATGAAATTCTGCTATTCGCAACAACATGGATGAGCCTGGAGAAACTTATGTTGAGTGAAACAAGCAAAACACAGAGGGAAAAATACCGTACATCCTCAATCATAAGTGGGAGCTAAGAGAGAAAAAAGGAAGGAAAGAAAGACCACAGTGGTGTGCTGGACTTGCAGAGGGAGAGAACATACCCAGGGATACAAAGTGGGGTGGGAGAAAGGGAGGTCAGGGATTAACTGGGTGAGGGACACAGGGTATAATCGCAATTTGTGGTAATGGGAATGCTGCCAGTATGGATCTGGCTGTGATCTTGGGTACAAGTGGTGACAATCAGCTTTGTATCCCATGAATATTCATAATCTATAACAAAAAAAGAAAAAAAGATCCTGGTGAGATCAAGCTCTATTTACCCACAGAGTGACCAACTTGGCAATACACTTATGTTTTGGTTTCTGCACCTTCTTTGTTTTACTGCCCTTGGTTCTCACCCTTGCTTCCTAGGATCACATCTCAAATAAATTTTTTTACACAAGTTCTTATTACATGCTCTGCTTTTGGAGGGAACATAGCCTAAAATAAGACAATTTTAGAAAGTGGTATTATACTTGAAGAACTAATTTTTCTCACATATGGTGTTACAAATTCCAAAATTTATAGCAGAGACACTACTGATCATTGATACTCATTTGTATTTAAATATCTCAGTTAAAAAATAAACATCCATTTAAAATTTCAGATAGTTATATTCAGGATAATATTTCCTAAATCTAAGTGTACATTATAATGAGATAATGTACTTTTGAAGAGCATGGATTTTTTCTGGAAGCCCAAGAATCAATACTAAAAAGAAAAAATAATTCAGGTGATTCTCATGCTCAAACAAGTCTGAGAATCTCTAATCTAGATGACGTGCTGCACCAAGGGAGAGTATCTCCTGAGACTTACAAGAACAATTCTCTTGCCTTCAAGTCAGACTAAAAATAATCCTTTTTTTTTTTTTTTCTGGGATGGCTTAGATAGTAAGCACACAGATTCTGCTACATCTTTTGCACTTATAAGATTCTTCATTATAGCTATTTTGAATCTTTGCTGTCACAGTTTAAGATTTTTCTTCTGTTCCACCCTGCAGGAAGATGAAAAACAGCTTGGTTACTTGGTCTCAAAATATAGTTTGCATGCTCTTAAATCTCCTTTAAGAAGTTTTTAGGTTAGAAAGTCCCCTTCTCTTTCATTTTTTCTCACAGGTCTTATTTTGCAACTCTTTAAATCATCTTTATAGGTCCAAATCCTCCTTGTCAACTCATGTACTTAAAGAAGTGAGTCCATTTTTCAAAACCTGAAAAAGTCTGAACAATCCTTTGAAACAGTCCTCAAGTAAAATTTCATTGTTGAGTCATGAATAGAAATAGTCATATCTCTTGACACTAAACAATTCCACCCACATTAGCCAGTATCATTGAGGGGTAACTAAGGCACTTGAAGTCATGTCTCTGCTCTGTGAGATGCCTGTGATAGACCACAGTACTGCTTCATGTATCAAACTTTAACATGTATCATAATTACCTGGAGGGACCTGTCAATATACGATTGCTGGAACCCTCCTTCAGAGTTCCTAATTCAGCAGATCTGGATTAGGGCCTGAGAATTTGCATTTCTAATATGTTTCCAGGTAACGTCATACCTCTAGGGACCACACTTGAGAACCACTGGAATAAAAAGATTATTTACTTCATAGGTACATTGGATTCTCTGGACACAAGAATGGATATTAGAAGTCGAGCAGTCTGTTTTTGTTTTACAGTTTGTTTTAAAATGAGCTTTAGCAGAGCCGGGTGACATTGCCAAAGGCCATGGAGCAGAACTAAAATCTCTCTACTCCCATCTCAGGGCTTGCTGATATTATATTACTGTGTTCATCAGTCTCTGTGACCATGATTTTCATGGTCCTAATAATGTTTGAAGTCTGTGAACATTTCAGATAGTTAAAGCTAGGTCTTTAACTTCTTAAGAGATGATTTTAACCATTTCACATAGAAATCTTTCTAAAATATATTATATGCTTCTGAGCCTCAGGCAGAATATATAAAACATAACTGAATCTATTTTTTTTGAGTGAGGGGTTGCTACTATTGATATTCACATTTATGAAGCATCTAATATGTACCAGGTACTTTTCTAGGAGCTAGTGATAAAGCAGAGTACAAAACTGTAAAGAATAGATAAAACTCCCTGTCCTCGGGGAATTAGCATTCGGGTGAGAGTAGCTGAAAATAAGTGGGATAAATAAGTAGTATGTTGGACAATGATAAGTGCCAAGGAGAAAAATAAAAGAGACTAGGGAGATAAGAATTGTTGGCATGGTGGAGGGACTGAAATTTTAGATAAGACAGCCAAGGAAGGCTTCAAAGAGAAGTTCATTTGTGTAAAGCCTGAAGCGAGCCACGCAAAGTCGTGGAAAATAATTCTGACAGAGGTTACATACAGCAAGTGCAAAGGGCCTGGGGTAGGAGTATGCCTGGCATGTTTGAAGGACACTGGTTACTCATGTGCTGGAGAAAATGGAAAGGGAAGATAGTACAAGATAAGTTCACAAAGGCAATAAAGTGCCAGATTCCACAGAGGTCATTGTCAGGACTTGAGTTTCTATTCCAAGTGACATGGGGATTCATTGCAGGATTTTGAGCAAAGGAATGATATGACCTGACTTCCGTTCTAACAAATTTTCTCTGACTGTTGTGTTGAGAACAGACTGGAGAGTCAAGAATGTATACAGGGAGACAAGTTAGATAGTTAATGCAAAACACCAGATGAAAAATGACAGCAGCTTAGATAGGAACAGTAGCAGTGGAAATGGTAAGAAGTTGTCACATTGTGGATATGTTTTGAAAATGAAGTCAAAAGAATTTGCTGATAGGTCAGAGTTGGGTTTTTGGCTTGAGCAATATGAAGAATGGAGTTCACATTCAGTGAAATGGAGAGGACTGTGGGAAGAGTAGATTTGGTAGGAGAATGGCAGATATCAAGAGCTGATTTTAGACATACTAAATTTGAGATGTCTATTAGATGCTCACATGAAGATACAAATAGGCAACTGAGAATATTGGTCTGGAACTCAGGGAAAAAAAGTCTAGATTAGAGATATTAATTTGTAGGTCATTAGCCTATAAATATAAAGATCTTTGTTGCATTAAATTATCTAGAGACTGAGAAGAGATAAAAAGGAGAGGAGATACAAGGACTAATCCCTTAGGGCACTCTAACATTTAAAGATTGGGGAAAATGAGGAGAAATCAGCAAAGACTAAGACGGAGCAGCCAGAAAAATAAGTATATCCAAAGCGATATGAGAGCAGGTTGAATTTATAGCACAGTTGCAGGTAGTGTATAAAGGCAGAATTGCCAGACTTTGAAGGTTCACTTAAGATTGCATTGACTTTTCTCAATGAAAAAGGAAGCAAGTCAATGAAGAAGAAGAAAAGACCACAACAATATGTTGAACTTTCAGGAGAGAACGAACCTAAAGATACTAGAGATGGCAGGGAGGGAGGGAGGGGATTTGGGAAGTGATAGGTCAGGTAAAGGGCATAGAGAAATATCATGATTTGTAAGAATGAATATTCTAATAATAAAGAAAAAATTAATAAAAAAAGAATGTAAATACAAAACGAGAACAATCAATATGGTGTGTGATTTTCTCTACTTGTATTCAGCTGTATGGGGGTAGACAAGGAGTAGACAGTTGTATTTTACTTTCTAAGTTAAATCTAGGTAAGTATATAAAGTAATTGATAGACAAAGTAGTTGAGGGTGTTTGCTAGGGGGATGATTAATATTTGAACAGGAAAATGAAGCTGGGAAAGAGGTAAAGCTGGTTAAAGAGGGAAGTAAAGACAGGAAGGGGGTAAAGGACAGTGAAAAAGTGGCAGGATCAGTGAGTATCAAATTACTGTATTCTAAGCCAGAAATGTCTCTAGAGAATTTTGACTTAATAAATTTAATTTTTTTTATTGGAAGTAGATGATGTATTGATTATAAAAACTGTTAAGACAGATAGGGTTCTTTATCTTACTGTGAACAACACAAGATTCTATCCTTGTTTTTGTTTGTTTTCAATAGCATTTTCTGTTTCACTTACTGTGATGCTTTAAAGTTCCTGATCTGCCATTGCTATCTGTTTGTCTACCCCATTTCTCTACACCCACCTCCCTCCCCAACCTCCAACACATACCTACTCTTTCCTGATGCTTCCAGCGGACCATGGAATGAGAAATTGAATTATTAAGAATTGTGTGTAAGAGTAAATACGACTTTGAGAAGTTGAAATCAGACTCACAAAGTCTTTGTAAAAATGTTCAGAATTCTAATCAGAAGCCAGCTGCTGAAGCTTGAATCCAGAACTAAGATACTTGCTACCTTTTTCTCAGAAAAATTGCGAGTAGTTATATATGCTAGATAAGCAATTTCTCGGGAATCAGATCTGAAGTTAGATCCAAGCTTCACTATTTGCTTGATGAGAAACCTTGGGTAACCCACCTAACTCCCCTCTGAGCCTCAGTGTTCTCACCTGCAAAGACAAGTTTCTTAAGACTACTCCCTCTAGACCTTAAGCCTCTTGAAGGTAAGGGCCATGTCTTATACATTGTTGTATACCTACTACGTAATGTAGTATGTCAGCCATAAAAGATGTTTAATACTTTAAAAAAAACAATAAATGAGTGAGAATCCATAAAAGTAAATATTTTTAATAAGCTGCAAAACCACATTCAAATGAAGTAAATAGTAAACAAGGTCAAGCAACCAACTGTACTGCAAGCTCTACTTTTGGGGAGAATTGGATTTGATTTTGTGAGTCATTTAGGAAGAGATCAAATGGTGAGGTCACATGGGACAAAGCTAGAGTGATACATTAAAATATATATGGAGCCAGCATACTTTTACATATATCTGCCATTTCTCCAAATACCATGTGTGGTTGGCTGAATCATGACCCCCCAAGATACACATATCCTAATCGCTGAAACCTGTGAATGTTACCTTATAGGGCAAAAGAGACTTTGCAGGTGTGATTAAATTAAATATCTTGAGATGAAGAAATTATTCTGGATTATCCATGAGGGCCCAATGTAACCACCAGGATCTTTATAAGAGGGAAGCAAGAGATCAGAGAGACAGAGGTGATATGACAATAGATGCAGAAGGGGAGAGAGAGAGAGAGAGATTTGAAGATACTATGTTGCTGGCCTTGAAGATATAGAAAGGTGGCCATGGCCCAAGGATGTAGATGGCCACTAAACAGTGGAAAAGGCAAGAATTCATTTCTAAAGCTTCCAGAAAGAACCAATCCTACTGGCACCTTGACTTCAGCCCAATTAAAATAGATTTCAATCTTCTGGCCTCTAGAACTAAGATAATAAATCCACGCTGTGTTTGTGGCAATTTTTTATAATGTCAAAAAAAACTAATATGCCATGTTTGCAACTAGTATGAAAAAGCATTTCTGAAAATTCAATTGAAAATAAAGATAAATATATGTGACTTCCTTGCCAATGTACTATAAACACCAGTTGGTTTTAGCAATTCAGTAAGTTGGCTGAGGATAATTTTAAGGGAAAAAACACTCTGGATATGAAATAAAAATCATCTTCATATTTTATGATATAAGAAAACATGATTAGGTGATTGACAAAACTTGCCTGGACACCCACAAATGGAAGATTTCTTGCCTCTTCACGGGGTCATGTGATTCTCTTCCACAGTGCACTTTGGGACAACAACCCTTTCCTTTTATCCTTTGCCAGTTTTCTTATTTCCTGATAGGCCCATCACAAAACTGTTTAGGTGGCAAGAACGTTAATGATTATTTTGGTAGACAAATTATGTCTTTGTAAATAGGTAGAATTTTTATAATGTAGTATCCTAATCAGGTTTTTCCAGTCCCCTCTAAATCAGTTTCCCTTGGCTGAACTGTGTTGTTGTAATCCTACCCCTCTGTACTGGATACTAGGCAAATCCCTGATTTGAGGAAAGCAAGAAAGCATGGTGAACCAACCCAAGCTGAGGGAAGTAATCAAAGAAAAGAGCAGGTGTTACAGGCTTAAAGGATCAAGCTTCTCTCTGTATCCCCAAAATGAAGGGATGTGGTTAAAAATTGCTGTTGCTCAAAATGACCAAGCTAGTTTCAGGAGCTTTGTTAATGATTTTGCCATCTGGTAAGGCAGAAAACTTTAAAGATTTGGGGGTTTTTGTTTTGTTTTGTTTTGTTTTTTTGGCACAACATTATAAGAATATAAAATATACATGAAAAGCTTTGGCTATAGCAAACACTGCAACACTTTGTCAACAGGCATTGTTTACCTAAAGGCCAATTAGTACAAGAAGACACCTTAGGTAATTGCTTTTCAAATGGAAATACAATTCCTAAGATGTATGCCTAAAGGTGATGGACCTCTTCACCAAAGCTTTCTCTACAAGGCACCGTAAGTCATCCCAATGACCCAAGAGAAATGGAAACTACGTAGTGTATGAGGTTCCCTTCGAAACTTACTCATACTGGGAGGTGAATTGGGATAGTGAAATAACCTTGAGAGAGCCCCTTCTTACTATGAGAAAAACTTACATGGGCTAGGGTGCAGTCAGGACCACTTACCACCACAAGGAGACAACCAGCAAAGTTTAAACAAACTCTTTTTACATTGAGGACCTACGACCTTGGATAGAAAGCAATAAGGACACGTAAAATTTTTGTTCTCTGTCCCTGGGGATGATAGAGTCTTTGCCTTTATTTTTTGATATTTGGATGGGAGCTGATAGCTCTCTAACCCCATGTATAAATATCAGAAGGAATGTGTCAAGATAGAAGCCAACAATAAATTCCCCAACAAAACTTGATGGAAGCTGCTTCTGACTCATTAGGGAGCAGGGAAAGAAACTCAAACACAGAAGGAAACCAACAGACTAGGTATAAGGAAAACTGTCTATCCACTGAAGGTCTTAGCCCCAGTATTGTAGCCTTGAAAAAGGACAATATGCTCAGGAAAAACCCGAAAGCGTGTAGAGAATCAGAAAAATTGGAGGAGTCAGCTCTAAATAGGGAAGGGACTCTCAATACAAGTGAGGCGAACAGAGACTGACCCCCTCCTCCCAAATAAAGGAGGCAAGAAATATGTTTAAAATCCAGGATCACTTATATTTCCCTGATGAACATTGGGAGAATTTAGCCTTTATCTAAGTTGTCCTTTTACCTGTGGAAGTTGCCCTCTGGGATACTCAGCTCTAGACAGATATTCAGGGTCCTGGGCTAGGTACTACTCAACTCCCATAGTTCTAGAGAAGACTCTGAAAGAGATGGGCTTTATTTTTATGGGATTACAGATATTTTATGAAAGAGAAGTGTGGTTAGTAGAAAGCCCATCAGGCCCTTTCAAGCTCAATTCAGCCACTGTGTTTCTGAGGTCTGGGCTCTACCTGATTAGTCATCAAGCTCCATATTAAAAAAAAAAAAAAGTAAAATATGATATTTTGTTTGTTTTGTTTTGTCATATTTAGATACTAAAAGGGTAGGCAGAAACTTGAAGAGAAGACCAAAGGAAAGAAAACGGTTTCTATCAAAGGGATCAGATGCCCAAGGTCCATAATGAAATGGTCACCAGAAGTGATGAATACTCTTGTCATAATAATCTGGAACCAGATTAACACTGCAACATCAAGTAGGGATATTCCGTAATTCTGTAGAAACTTAAAAAAACTAAAAGAACGGTGGCCTCAGGTTTTTTTGTTTTTGTTTTTGTTTTTGTTTTCTTTTTTTGGCTGGGGTGGATGGGAAAGGAGGTGTCTCCTTAATTTGTCCCAGCACTTCTGTAGCAATTGCCCTTCTCTTTTTAATCTGCTGCAGGGGATGAGGGTGGCAAATAAGAATCAGTTGCTTCATCGCTCTAGTGAGCCTCTGTGTTTAAGGGGTGATGCCAAATGTAGTATATGTGCGAGAATGGAAAAAGTTTAAAGTCATTAAGGATTGTTCAAACCCTCTCAGATCTACTCTACATCTTTTAAATATCTGTCTCAAGACTTGCACCTCCTGCCTAGGTGGAATAATAGGATAATATTTATTATACCCATGGAACAGCCAAAATAACCAGGCAAAGTATATGGAACAATAAATATATAGATATGAAGCAATAAATATATGGATATTAGGTAACAGAGGACAATGATCCTTGAAAAACAGAAAAGAATTAAAGTGAGCCCTACAATTATTTCAGATTTATGCCTTGTGACTTTCCAGGCCATTTAAAAAATTTTTTTAATTTGTTTTTTAATTGAAACAATTAACTATACATTTTATGGGGTACAGAGTTGACTGTCAGTATTTGTGTACAATATGTGATAATCAAATAAGTATTATTAGCATGTTCATCATTACAAATCATAATTATTCTTTGTGGCACATGAAGAGGGAATCCAGGTGGAGTTCAGGAGACTCCCCGAATTGAGGAGACAGAGCTAAGAGTTCAGGGAGACCAAGACAGCTAGACTCACAAGACAGAGAAACATAGAATATAAAGCTACATAGAGAAAGAACTCTGGGGACTTACAAAGTGTCCCTGTTAAGTATTCATCAGAATACTGATCAGTGCATGCAAGTAAAGAAACCATCCAAGCCATGGAAACAACCACCTATAAAAGTTTAGTGGTGATAGTATCTGGAAATCACTTAGGGCCAGGAAGAGTATCTGCTCTTATCACCAGTGGAAAACTTTATAATTCACACAATGAATTAGGAAGAGTACTTAGTAGCGTCTTGCCTCAGTAGTGAATTAGTCCTACGTCAAATAATAATCTGGTCCCATCTAACAAATCTTAAGAGTGGCACACAAAAAAATCAAACTGTTTCTAAGTAACTTAACTGCATCTCAGAAGAAAGTTCAAGAATATTTATAGAAACATAAAAATATTCAGTAACTTAAAAAGTATGATTTACAATGTCTGGCACCCAATAAAAAATTATCAGATATGCAAAGAAGCAGGAAAATGCAATCCATAATGGAGAGAGAAGGCAATCTATTGAAATCAACACAGAACTGACACAGATGTTTGAATTAGTAGACAAGGATATAAAAAGTTATTGTAACTGTATTCCATATGTTCAAAAAGTTATGTGGAAACATAAAAGAAAAATTTAAAACCAAAACAAACTTCTAGTGATGAAAACAAAAATGTCTGATATGAAAAATACAGTGGATGGGATTAGCGGCAGATAGAACCTTGCAGAAGGAAAGATAAGTAAATTTGAAGATAAAACAATAGCAACTGTTCAAGATAAGGGACACAGAGGAAAAGGATTTTAAAAAACAAATAAAACAGCATCAGTAATCTGTGGAGCAACTTCAATTAGCCTAATATAGATGGGTCTGCGAGAGAGAAGACAGTGTGCAAAGAAAATACTTGAAGAAATAATGGCCATTAGGAAAAAATTGATTAAAATAATGTAAACCCAAAGATCCAAGAAGCTCAATTAATTCCAAATACAAAAAATATGAAGAGAAAAGTGTACCTACCAAGGCAAATTATAATCTTTGTGAACTTGTAATTACAAATTCAATGTCTTCATATTTAATAAAAACTAGGGCTATTCAGATTATCTATTTCTTCTTGAGTGAGTGTTGGTAGTTTGAGTCTTTCAAGAAATTGTCCATTTCATTTTTAAAAAATTTTTAAAAATTTGATTATACATATTTAGAGAGTACAGAGTTGACTATCAGTATTCGTTTGTAGTATGTGATGATCAAATCAATATTATTAGCATGTTCATCATTACAAATCATAATTATTCTTTGTGTCCCTTACCCAATTACTCCTTAACCCCCCTCCCCCTTTCTCACCTCTAGTAACCATAGGTCTGTTCTTTCCTTTTGAAAGTTCAATGTTTTATTATGGTCTCTTCTTTCCTTCCTTCCTTCCCTCCTTCCTTCCTTCCTTCCTTCCTTCCTTCCCTCCCTCCCTCCTTCCTTCCTTCCTTCCTTCCTTCCTTCCTTCCTTCCTTCCTTCCTTCCTTCCTTCCTTCCTTCTCTCTCTCTCTCTCTCTCTCTCTCTCTCTCTCTCTCTCTCTCTCTCTTTCTTTCTTAGCTCCAACTTATGATTACAAATTGTCCAATTCATTTAAATTGATGATCTGGTGAATTCTACCAAACATTAAAGGAATAAATAATACCAATTCTGCACAAACTCTTTCAGAAAATTAAAGAGGAGAGAACATTTCCCATCTTATTATTTTGTTCCAGTATTACTAGAATCCCAATCCAGAAAAAGACATTATAAATATAAATAATGATAAAGTCAATATCATTTATGAACAGAGATACAAAAATATCTAAAAAATATTTATACAAGCAAATATAACAATAAAAATAAAGAATAGTATATCATGAACAAGAGAGGTTTGTTCAATGAATGCAGGGTTGATTTAACATATAAAATCAATCAATGTAGTCCACCATATTAAACTATTAAAAAAAAACATGCTATCATCTCAATAGATGCAGAAAAAGCACTTGACAAATTCCACATCCGTTGCTGATTAAAACTCTCAACAAACTAGGAATAGAAGGGAACTTCTTCCACTTGATATAGAACATCTGTGAAAGATCTATAGCTAACATCAACCTTAATGGTGAAAGATTAAATGTCTTCCCCCTAAGTTCGAGAATAAGGCAAAAATGCCCACTCTACCACTTCTACCCATCTTTGTACTGGAAGCTCTATCTAGTCAGTAAAATATGGTAAGAAAAATTTTTAAAAAGATATCTAGATTGGGAAGGGAGAAATAAAAATTTACTCACAGACAGCATGGTTTTCTATGTAGACAATACAATGAAAGCTATGAAAAAGCTACTAGAACTAAAAAGTGAGTTTAGTGAGGTTACAGGACATAAGATCAATAAATAAAAATAAATTGCATTTTTATATATTAGAAACAAAAAACTTGAAATAAAAAACATGATTTATAATTGCATCAGAAAATATACACTGCTTAGGGATAAACCTGACAAAAGATTCACAAAACCTATACGCTAAAAACTACAAAACATTGCTAAAAGAATTTAAAGACCCAAATAAATGGAGCGAGAGATTATGTTTGTGGATAGAGAAATTCTATACAGTTAAGATGTCATTTCTCCCCAAACTGATCTATAGATTTAAAATCTCAGCAGACTTTTTAAAAGAAATTGGTAAGCTGGGTGTAAAATTCCTATGGAATTGCAAAGAATGTAAAATAACAAAAACATCTGTGTAAGAGAAAAATAAAAGTTTTTAAACCAAAAACTTATTTTACAGCTATGTAATTATGATAGCATGGTATTGGCATAAAGACAGAAAAACAGATCAATGGAAAAGAATAGAGTACAAAAATAGATACATACATATACAGACAACTGATTTCCTACAAATATGCCAGGCAATTCGGTAGGGAAAGGATTCTATTGAACAATTGGTGCTGGAGAAATTGGATATCCAAAGGCAAAGTATGTCTATGATCCATACCCTAAATCATGTGTATACACTCAAAAGGAATCATAGACCTAAATATAAATACTAAAACTAGGAATTTCCTAAAGAAAAAAATTGGAGAAAACTTTTGTGACCTTGGGTTAGGCAAAGATTTCTTAGTTAAGACACCAACAGTATGATCTATAAAACAACCCCCCAGAACTGATCAGTAATTGATACTTCTTTAGAATTAAATATTTTTGCTCTTTGAAAGACATTGTTAACATGAAAAGACAAGCCACAAACTGAGAGAAAATATTTGCAAATCATAAATCTCATAAAGAACTTGTATCTGAAATCTATGAAGAACACTTAAAACTCAGTAATAAGAAAACAGATGCCCAATAAATAAAATGAGAAAGGATTTGATCAGACACTTCAGCAAAGTTATCAATATGGCAATTAAGGACATGAAAAGATGTTCAATGTCATAAGTCATTAAGGAAATGCAAATCAAAACCATATCACTACACACCTACCAAATAGCTTACATTAGAAAGACTGACCATACCAAGGACTGGTGATGTAGAGAAACTGGGAATGATGGTGGAAATGCAAAATGGCGTAAACATATTAGAAGACAGTTTGGCTGTTTCTTTAAAAAGTTAAACATGTACCTACAATATTATCCAGCCATTCTATTCCTCTATAGAAATGAAAGCATATATCCATATGGAGACTTGTACACCAATATTCATAACAGCTTTATTTGTGATAGCAAAAAAATCAGGAAACAACTCAAATGTCCATCAACAAGTGAATTGACAAGTAACTTGTGTTATAGCCATAACATGGAATACTACTCAGAAATAAAAGGCAATAAACTCTTCATAAATGCAACAACAAGATGTGTCTCAAAATAATTGTCTAAATGAGAGAAGCCAAACAATAAGAACATGTGATATATAATTCTACTTCTATAAAACTCTAGAAAATTCAAATTAATCTATAGTAAGAGAAAAAGATGAGTGGTTGCAAGGGGAAAGGAGAGAGGGAGAAGGACAGACTACAGAGGGACAAGAGGACAATTGTGGGAGACTGACATGCTCACTCTCCAGGTTATGTTGATGGTTCCATGCAAATATACATATTTCAAAATCAACCATATTGTACACTTTAAATACATACAGTTTGTTATGTGGTGATTATACCTCACTAAAGCTATTAAAAGTCATCTATCTATTTCAGTTCTGTTTACCCACTTTTTTCACTGCCTTAAGTTGATCCTTAATTAAAACTTTGCTTTCTGCTCCCTAATTTTTCTCAGAAAGTTACCCTTTGTTTGAAATTCTAAAAAATGAATGCCTCCAGCTTAGAAGGTCTTATGGATATTACCAGTGCTACTTAGTTGTCAATTAAGAGTATTTCCATAGTCCAGCTTTTATGTTTCACAAACTTTTTATGTCAAGTTAAGCAAAGAGCTATCAATCAATCACTACAGAAATGATGGTGGGAGTATACATATCTTCCTAGGAGCCTAAGAGTCACCAAATTATACCAACTATGTGCCTGGCAGATAAGAAACTTTCTATATTTTATTTTCATTCACTCATTCATTTATTCAAACAAGGGATAATTATTGAGTGCCTACTATATGCTAGGCAATGTAATATTATTCAATACCTAATACATACTAGGTAGGTACTGTGCCAAATATTTAGTCATTAATAAAAACTCTTTTATGTAGGTATTTATTATTATCAATTTATGGATTGGCAAAGTGAGGATCAGAGAGGTTAAACACTTGCCCAATTTTACATTATCTTGGAAACAGGAATCTTAGAACAGTGATTTTTTTCTATCTGCATGTGAAATTGAAAAATATCTTTCTCCTTGCATCCTGAAGTCTTTCTCTGGTTCTCTGGTTTGGGAGAAAAAAAATTGTCAATTACATAGTCACACACACACACACACACACACACACACAGTTTTTGTAAGGCCTTTGCAATTTTCTTTTTAGTTGTTACTTTATTCCCATTCACCAGGACTATTTGTATTCACTTTAGACTCTGTAGTTTCAAGGTTGCATCTAGCTTCCAACCCTCTCCTGTGAGGTGAAGATCGCAAGGATATAAAAGAGACTGGTTAACAAATGTCAATAAGGCACTTCAAACAGATTGGGATATATAAATTGAAAGTTGTTATTCTTCCTGTAATAGAAGAATTGGTTGAAATGTTGAATTTCCATTAAAACCTTTCATTGGTAAAATTGGTTATTGCCAAAGAAGCCTAAACAACCAGTGGTTCAGGGTATGGTAAGGGATTCTGAAATAACACCTGAACAGCATGAGGTGCAGGTATTTTTCAAAGTAAAATAAAACTGGAAGCAAAGGGGTCATGCACCTTATAGTAAGGTGAGACGTCAGTTATGCCCCATGGGATGTTCAAAGGGGCACAGCAGCTGTGAAGAAGGGGAAGCTGGAATGGAGCCACATAACATATGCCTTACTTTCATTTATGGAGCAGTCTGAGCACAGAGCAGATGGCCTTGTACTTTGATGAATGATCAGAAGGGAAGTCCATGGATACCATAGAAAATAGGAACATACAAATGTTTTTAGGGGACCATGTGTCAAGGAGAACTCCAGATGGGGTGGTTAGCTTTCTCTTACCTTCAGACCAAAATCCATCAAGAACTTGCAATTGGAATGGATGGTCAATAAAGAAACAAACAAGATCAAATAGGTAATGGTGTGGGATGAATGTCATTTTCTTCATCAAGCTTCCCCTCCAGGAACACAGACCTACATTCTTTCTTTTTAAAGCATTTGCCCCACCATTTCTACTCTCTGAAAGTCTGTCCCTGCTCCTTGTGCACTATCTGAACCTATCTGTCCTTCAGGACTCTGCTCAAATTCCATATCTCTTCAGTTTTCCCATCTCATAGTGATTGTTCCTTCTTTATGCCTGATTTGCTCACAGTTTGTATCAACCATTGTGTTTTTTGTTTGTTTGTTTGTTTTTTAAAGATGACTGATAAGGGGATCTTAACCCTTGACTTGGTGTTGTCAGCACCACGCTCACCCAGTGAGCCACGGGCCAGCCCCTCAACCATTGTTTTTTAATAATAAATGCAGTACAGTATATGATATTATTTTTATAGATAAAGATATCTCAGGCTATCAGTAACTTGAAGTCTGAGACCATTTTTAAACATGTTAAACTTCTCCTTCCTAGCATGGTGCTTAGAATACACCAGATGTCATGACTATATTTTTTATGTGTTAATCAAGGTCATAATGTAGATAACTTGTCACATTTGAGACTTTAAAAAAGCTAATATTTAGCCCCCCGAGAGCACATGTAATTTTGAGAAGCACTGCAAGCAGAGGAAAGCTATATGGAGTGCCTGGACTATTTGGAAATTAACACAGTATTCATAACAGGTATTTAATGGCCAATTACCAAGGGCATACAAAGAGAAGCTATTTGGATGAGATGCTGAAAATAAATAGCTTCAAATTAGGGCAATTGACAGTTTCTAGCCTTTTTATTACTCCTGATAATGTCCTTTTACTCTTCAGGATTTCTTTGGTTACTATTGACAGAAATCAAGTCTAATTGGCCTGTGCAATAAGGAAATTCCTTTATTCACAAGTTCTGGAGCACACCTGAGCAATGAACAGAACTGAAAGAAGAATCAGAGTGTCAGGGCCTTTAGCCAGAGACTCAAAGCCACAAGATTTCTTTCGTGTCTGTCTGACAATTGTCTCCACTTGGCTTCATTCAGCAAACATGCTGTCTACACATCTGCTAGCAGCCTCAGGTTCACATCCTCCTGTCCTGGAAACCACAGAGAATATATTAGTCCTAGGGAAGGATTACAAAGGACCTTTCTTAGGTTATGTGCCCATCCTTGATCCAATCACTGTCAGTAATGAAATGGGATACTATGATTGAGTAGACCTGAGCTATCCACCCTTCCACTCTGTAGCCAGGGAAGAAAGTTTGTAACAGGAAAGGAGGAACAGAAAGGTTGTTGTTCCAAGAAAAATAATAACTTTCACAGTCCACTATGGGCATGTGTTGCTGAATGATAGGTAAGGGAGTGCACATTGGGAGGGAACTGTGAAATTGCTGAAATGAAGAAAACACTTTTACCTATATAAGACTTTATCAAAATGTTCTCCTTTGAGCCAGGCTAGGGACATTGCACTGCTCACTTCCTGGATGCCATCTCTGTTTTGATGGCAATCAAGTTTCCCAAGATTCCATGAGCCAAGTGAGGCTCTAGGTTATCCTGGAACCCCTGGAATTCAAGTCTATTAAGGAAAAAGATCAGGTAATTTTGTTAGTGATGCCTGACAGCATTAGTTATTGGGATGGGTCCAAAAAGAAATATGCAGTCATGCGCCACATAACAATGTTGCAGTCAGTGACACTGTGCATATACAATGGTGGTCCCCTGGATTATAATGGAGCTGGAAGGATGATAGGCTATATCATGTAGGTTTATATAAGTGCACTCTCACTCTTTCATTGATGTTTGCACAACAATGAAATTGCCTAACAATTCATTTCTCAGAATGTATCCCTATTGTTAAGGGACACATGACTGTATTTCATTATCTTGAGGTTGATGGAAGTCCTACAGAACTGACAGACAGATCACATAAAAAGTGCTAAGGAAACAAGTACCATAGGTGCATCATTCCCTTTGAATTGCCACACTGATTTCATGTCTGCTGGAGTGTAAAGGTAAATCCAGGGAACAGTCTTATTTTTCTTTGTTCTTATTCCCTGAAAGAATTTGTTGCTGCCATCACATTAAAAGATGGCAAAAATTCTAAAGAAAGTATAAATTGCTCCAAAAATATTCAGATAGTTCTGTTTTTAAAATTCTTCTTGCGAAGATAAAAATTATGCTAAACTGATTGAAGACCATTATTGAGAACATTAAAACATCTACAGGTGTATCATTATAATTTATATCTGAAAAATAGGCATTTGACTATGTGAGTCTCTAAGCATGCACAAAAAGAAACCAGAAGGAAATTCTGTGTTGCATTCCATTGGAGACTCACTTCTTGCTTTGGGGAAGTACTTAACTATAATGTAGAGCCTTTGCATTGTCTGTTACTCTGCTTCATGGCTTCTTGGATAGAATCTCTAGCTCACACTAAATCATTCCATCTTTAACTGCACTATAAGCAGCAGTTTGTCAGCTGAGATAATTTCTCAGCTTTTAGACATGTTTAAAGTGAAAACAGAGGGAAAATTGTCTGTTACAGATTTACTCTTATCTTAATGGGTCTCCTAGGAATGGATTATTTTGGTCTTCAGCATTCCTTCTTTGGAGTCCACTTCCAGAGTTTTCTTACCTTGGTTCCCTTCATTCTCACATTAACCCAGAGTTTTCAAAGGTTTCTATTCAGACCTTTCGACTTTGTTAGTTTCTAAGAAACTTTAATGTCTATGTAACACCTGCAACTTTTCCCTCTGGGTCTGTGCACCATGAGGCAGACGCAGTGTTAAATAACTACCCAATTTATCAAACAGTGTATCCATCCTTGGGACTCTCCAGTGCTCTAAATCACAGGCTACAATGAGCGGCATGTAAATGGCCACATTTTTCTTCATTAGTCAAGATTAATGAAAGGAATGTCTCATTTAAGAAAAGTATTCATGCCTAACAGTCTCAAGAATCAGAAGTCATGATTAAATACCAATTATAGAAAGATTGAAAAGGGTTATAATCCTTAAGCTTTGATTTTTAAAAATCTCAAATTTCCATGGTGTAGCTTTTAAATTATTAAAAATCCCTTTTAAGGAAGTCAAACTCAAATGAACTATTTCCAGACTTCTTTCTCATTCCTTCACAGGGAAAAAAAAAAGTATTTTTCCCATAATGTGAACAAAACTCCCTTCAGAATACATTCCCCCTCCTATTATTGAATTACACATGAATCGTCATTGTATAACTTGATATTTTCAAAGTAAACACACCCACGTAATGGGGAACCACATCAAAAACAAGAAATCTTCTCAACCCCCAGAAGCTCCCTGTGCCTTTTTCCAGTTGTTATACTGTCCCCCCGTCCCCAACTCGACTAAGGGTAACAACAATTCTGACTTATAACACTAAAGAAAAGTTTGGCTTGTTTTTGAGATTTATATCCCTGTTCAATATATACCCTTTTGTGTCTTGCTACTTTCACTCAACATGTGGAGTGAGCTTGATATGTGTTGATGCATGTAATAGCAGCCGGATTACTGTCATTGCTATTTAGTACTACATCATATGCATAGGGCACAATTTTTTTTATCCATTGTGTTATTGATGGAAATTTGGCGTATTGTCAATTTTGGTTGTTATGAACAGTTCTACTATAAACATTCTTTTGCATGTCTTTTAGTTATCAGATGAATGAACTTCCACTGGTATATACCTAAGAGTATAACTGCTAAATCATAGGGATTTTATATATTATTCTTTAATATAAACTATCAAACAGTTTTCTGAATTTGTTGTACCAATTTACACTCCAACCAGCACTGTGTGAGTGTTCCATTTGCTCAAAATCCTTGCCAACACAATCTGGTGGCTTGTGGTAGGTTCATATTGAAGTTTTATTTGTATTTCCCTGAAGAACTATTGATTTTGAGCAATTTTCAACATGTTTATTGACCATTTGAATCTCTTCTTTTTGGATGTGCCTGTCCAAGTCTTTTGCCCACTTTTATTAGGTTGTCTGTCTTTTTCTTATTGATACATAAGTGCTACTTGTACATTCTCAATATGATTTCTTTGACATATATGTGTATTGCAAATATCTTTTTCTACTCTGTGGTTTGTCTTTTCACCCTCTTAATGGCATCTTTTAATAGAAAGAATTCTTAGTTTTAACCATCATCATTGGTTCTTGGTGCTGTTCTAGGATCTAGTTCCTGCTTACAATGATTAAACTTATAATGAATTCTCAGAATGTGTGGTATATACTGAAAACTGTATCTGCACCTTTAAACCCAACATCTTCTAGAATTCATAAAACGGCAAAAATTTTACTCATGCTACGAGTCTACTGACCTGCAAGCAGCTCAGTCTCTCTGAAAGTACAATTTTGGCCTAGTTTTGAAACGTATATCCCTGTTCAGTATGTCCCCTTCTGTCTTGTTACTTTTACTCAACACTACATTGACAGAGATTAATCCATGGTGATGTATGTAACTGTAGTTTGATTATTGTCATTGTTATTTGGTACACCATTACATACATAAAAGACAATTTATTCATTCTGTTATTGAAGGACATTTGGCTTATTTTTGGTTAGACTGCAGTGCTGTCACACCAAAGGACTTATCTGAATTCAGAGGCACCTCTGAAACTGAAATGTTCCTTCAGAGTTGTCCAAGTTGGGGCTAGGAACAAAGTCTTTATAACTTTCAGTCTTTGGACAAAGGCTGCCCTGAGAAAGTGGTGTGACATCAGACAAGGGAATTCTAAGAGAGAGCTGACAGACAAAGGATTTCAGCTAGCAGTGCTCTCAGCAGCTAGGGAAATAATTATCCTTCCCACCTAAAGGGGAAGGTGGGCAGGTAGAGGCTGGACAACACAGCACAGCATCCACTATAAAACCTTTCCACACACACATGTAGTAATATCACAGTTCAATTACTTTATTTTTTTAAATAAATTTAATGTAGCCTAATTGTACAATGCTTATAAAGTCTACCATAGTGTACAGTAATGTCCTAGGACTTCACATTCACTCACCACTCACTCATTGACTCACCCAAAGCCACTTCAAGTCCTGCAAGGCCTCAGAAGAAATCAACCCTGTTAACATGTTGATCTTGGACTTGTAGCCTTGAGAATTGTGAGAAAATAAATTTCTGTTGTTTAAGCCACCCATGTGGTACTTTGATATGGCAATTCTAGCAAACTAATACATATTATTCTAAGTTAAAACATTAAACTTTGTTAATTTGCCACTTTAAAAAAAAATCACAAATTGAATTTAAAGTCAATTGAAGTCAGTTAGTGTTATGCCTCTTGCTTTATTTTCTTGCTCAGGATTGCTTTAGCTATTCGGGGTCTTTTGTTGTTCCAAATGAATGTTAAGATTGTTTTTTCCATTTCTGTGATGATTGTCATTGTCATTTTGATGGGGATTACACTGAATCTGCAGATTGCTTTGGGAGGTGTAGACAGTTTCACAATGTTAATTCATAGACACTCAGACCAGTGGAGCAGAATAGAGAATCCAGAAATCACCCCTCAGGCTTACAGCCATCTGATATTTGACAAAGGCAACCAAAACATACACTGGGGAAAAGACTGCCTCTTCAGTAAGTGGTGCTGGGAAAACTGGATATCCATATGCAGAAGAATGAAACTAGACATGCACCTCTCACCATATACTAAAATCAACTCAAAATGGATTAAAGACTTAAGCATAAGACCTGAAACTGTAAAATTACTAAGAGAAAATATAGGTGAAACACTTCAGGAACTAAGTCTGAACACAGGCTTTATGAACAAGAGCCCCAAAGCACAAGCAGTAAAAGAAAAAATAAACAAATGGGACTATATCAAACTAAAAATCTTCTACACAGCAAAGGAAACAATCAACAGAGTGAAACAATAACCTACAGAATGAGAGAAAATTTTTGCTGACTGCACATCAGACAAGGGATTAATATCCAGAATATACAAGGAACAAGCAATTACACAGGAAAAAAACCAAATAACCCAATTAAAAAATGGACAAAGGAGCTGAATAGATATTTCTCAAAAGAAGACATATGAATTGCCAACAGGTACATGAAAAAATGCTCAACATCACTAGTCATCAGGGAAATACAAATTAAAACCACATCGAGATATCACCTTACCCAATTAGACTGGCTATATCAAAAAAGTCAGAGAATAACAAGTGCTGATGAGGATGTGGAGAAAAGGGAATGTTCCTACGCTGTTGGTGGGACTGTAAATTAGTACAACCACTATGGAAAACAGTATGGAGGTTTCTCAAACAACTACAGATAGATCTTCCATATGATCCAGCAATCTTACTTCTGGGTATATACCCAGAGGTATGGAAATCATGATGTCAAAGGAATACCTGCACTCCCATGTTCATCGCAGCTCTGTTTACCACAGCCAAGATATGGAACCAACCTAAATGTCCATCGATGGATGACTAGATAAGGAAAATGTGGTATATACACACAATTGAATACTACTCTGCCACAAAAAAGAATGATATTCTGCCATTTGCAACAACATGGATGAGCTTGGAAAAACTTATGTTGAGTGAAATAAGCAAAGCACAGAGGGAAAAATACCACATGTCCTCACTCATAATTGAGAGCTAAAAGAGAAAGAAGGAAGGAAAGAAAGACCACAGTGGTGTGTTGGACTTGCAGAGGGAGAGAGCATATCTAGGGATACAAAGTGGGGTGAGGGAAAGGGGGAGCAGGAGGGATGTTAGGTATTAACTGGGTAGGGAACACAGGGTATATTCACAATTTGTGGTAATAGGCATGCTGCCAGTATAGATCTGGCCATCATATCTTGGGCATGAGTGGTGATAGTCAGCTTTGTACCCCATGAATATTCATAAAATAATAAAAATAAATAAAGTCAATTGATAAGAAACAAATTTAACACACAAAAATTAACATCTTTAATGCATAAAGAACTCTTAAAAAGAATTAGAAAAATCTGAACAGAAATTTGTTGAGGGACATGAGCAGATAAGTTACACACCCCAAAGAAACACCCATGGCTAATAAATGCATTCACAGATGTTCTTATAGGCAGGGGTGGCAGCCCTTAGCCCTGGGTTGCAAGACCCTGGGCATGCTCTGTTGCTTGCCTGGTTGTAGCTGGAGGGTGGTGACCTACAGCCCCCAGCCTCACAACTCTGGGTGTGCTCTGTTTGCTTGGTTGTGGGCAGGGGCAGGGTGACCCACAGGCTCCCGACCTCAGAACCACAGGTGTGGTCCATTGCTTGCATGGTTCTTAATTTGCCAATCCTTTAGTGGAAGGCCAAAATTCTTATTTTGATTTAGTAACCACTGATTGGAATGTCATTTTGTTGTCTTTTATTAACCACACCCACGAACAGTATTGTCTATGATTTTCACTTCTGGTTTATTTCAGGTGAAGAGAGAATTTTAGGACAATGTGAAGCAACTTATATGCATAATTTTAGATTTATATGGCTTGTATTCAATCTTTTCAGTCCCAGCCCTTTTCTAATTTAAGAATCTTTTAGCCATTTATATTTATCAAGTCTTTGCAAAGCACTCATAGAAACTATTGATTTCCCCAATATATCTTTTATCACTTTGTATACTATTTAGTTAAATCATGTAAACAAATAAATAATACAACTGGTATAAACAGGTTAAAAAAACAACTTACTCTTGATAAACATATAACTCAAATTGTAAGATGTGAGGCATACAAGCATACTAGAGTGTGATCTACTAGCTACAGACTTTGGTAAGCTATGGGTATTGGTGAATATGTTTTACAGAAAACCTGGAGAATCAGTTAGGGTAGCTTTAAAAAGTGTATTTTATATTCAAAAGCAACAGCATAACATTTTCAAGACAAATCTCATTTGAGAAAAACCTTCACAAATGCTTGACACTTGAGAGTGATGAAACACTGTTTCAGGTCCATTTTAAAAGAGAAAGTGTGATCTTTACAGGTCATTCAGTTTGAGTATATCAATCGTGTTGCACAAATCTCCTACACACTCACTAACTTTGCTTGTTCTATCAGATATTGAGAGAGATATGTTAAATTCTCCAACTATGTCTGTGGATAAATCTACTTCTTTTAATTCTGTAAGTTTTTGTTTTCTATATTTGAAGACTATGTTGGGAGTTTCAAGATGGTGGCGGCTGCGGTGGCTGGCGTGGAGTAGCTGAGGTGGAAAAGGTGGCCACTGGGCCTCAGGCAGCCAGGAAGCTTGTGGACCTTCCTCTGGCCATCTCTTAAGGGAGGACTGCTGCTGCTGGCCGGTCGTGGGGGCTCAACGCCACTTTGCCCCCGGCAGGAGAGGCTGCCTCATTTACAGGCAACAGCTTTGAAGTGTGGAGCAGGAAAAGAACTGATTCTTAGCTGCAAAAGCGAGTCTTAAAACAGGGAACACGGCGCCAGGGCTGCTGTGGATGCAGCCAGGATCCCGGAGGCTGGGGCCGCACTGAAGGCGGCCAGCTGCCCTATTCAGGATTCGAGGTTTCAGGCCGGCATTAAAGAAGATTCCTGGGAGCGCCCGAGCGGCGCCGCGACTGAACAGCCCGAGTTGGCAGCGCCGAGAACACGGAAGGCAACAAACCAGAGACAGAGCGAGCGCCCGACCTGGCACAGCACTGTGAGTGATCCCTGGCACAGCTCTGTTCGGGGGGGGGGGGGGTGGATGCCCACGCGGCTCCCGCCTGCACCACCAGGCCACTCACTGCCCCGGTGCTGCCTCCATTTTCCCAGGTGCGGGCAGCTCCGCCCTGCTCGGCCATCACTGAGCCCATTTGCTTGGCCTGGCGCGGGGCTTTCCGGACCCTGCGGGCCGGCCTCCTCTCCCACTCCCTCCGCGGTTCTCTGGCGGGGCTGGGGGTGTGGGGCGTCCCGACCAGTGTTGGGAGGGCTAGGAAGTATGGGCGGGCCGATTGTCACTCCACCACACCCTGGACTCCGGCCCCGGTAAACTTCCTGTTACTGGGAGGCAGATACCATCTCTGCGACCACCAGTTTGGAAAAAAGCCTAACGAATTTCTGGTTGGGAATAGTGTGGTAGGAGAGTTCCCAGGTCCGCTTGAACCTGCCGGAGAGCAGGCTGCAGGCGGGCACTAGACTCGGTTTATACCGGGGGGATACAAAGGTGAACAAGACCCGAGAAAGATCTACACAGTGCTACAAAGGCACCCAGAGAGACCGGTCGTCTGTGCCTAGCAGAAACCTGGTAGACTTCCTGGGCGAGGCGGTGCTGAGCAGGGTCTTGAAGGTCCAGCTGACAGACGAGGGGTGCAGAAGACACACCCCAGCCCAGCACAGTGTGCACAGAGGGGGGAGACGTGCGGCCAGGGAGGCGGAGACTCGACAGAAACCACACACCCGGTGGGGTCGCCACTGCACGATCTAACAGCCTGGGCCAGAGCACACCGAACGGGGAGAAGTCCTGCACAGGAAGTGAAAGCTCAACAGAGATCACACACCCTGTGGTATGTGATCCACCAACCCAGCAGAGTACAAGCTGACCAGAAAGGTGACTCCCCGGAGAAGCCCAAGACCCGAGGCAACCACACACACAAGGCACTAGAGGCCAACTGAGCAGTCACGGCGGGAGCCATACCAAATTGGCAACCACAGCAACATCCTAGTTAGTCATTAGTCTCAAACCGGTGGACTGTGAAACCCCCTGCCACAATGAATAAACACCAAAAAAAAGATACCAGAAATACAAAAAATCAAGAAAGTACACCACCGAAAGTTAATAAATCTCAAACTCTAGATCCTATAGAACAAGAAGCCCTTGAAATGACTGACAAGGAATTTCGAGTGATAATTCTAAGGAAACTGAATGAGATACAAGAAAACTCAGCTAGACATCATGATGAAATGAGGAAAAGTATACAGGATCTGAAAGAGGAAATGTACAAGGAAATCAATGTCCTGAAAAAAGATGTAGCAGAACTTGCTGAACTGAAGAAGTTATTCAGCGAAATAAAAAACACAACGGAGAGTTTAACCAGCAGGCTTGTCGAAGTTGAAGAGAGAACCTCTAAACTTGAAGATGGGCTGTTTGAAATAACACAAGCAGACAAAAAGAAAGAAAAAAGAATCAAGGACATGGAAGAAAATCTGAGAGAGATATCAGACAACCTCAAGCGCTCAAATATCCGAGTCATGGGTATTCCAGAAGGGGAGGAAAATGGAGATTCCATTGAAAACATATTCAACAAAATAGTGGCAGAAAACTTCCCAGGTATAGGAAAAATCACAGATCTTCAGATCCAGGAAGCTCAACGATCTCCAAACGTGTTCAACCCAAAAAGGCCTTCTCCAAGACATGTCATAGTCAAATTGGCAAAACTCAGAGACAAAGAGAGAATCTTAAAAGCTGCAAGAGAGAAGCGTCAAATCACCTATAAGGGAGCCCCAATCAGATTAACATCAGACTTCTCATCACAAACCCTAAAAGCTAGAAAGGAATGGGATGATATTTTCAAAATACTAAAAGACAAAGATTGCCAGCCAAGAATACTCTACCCTGCAAGGCTATCCTTCCGAAATGAGGGGCAAATAGTATATTTCTCAGACAAACAAAAACTGCGGGAGTTCACTACCACAAGACCACCCTTACAAGAAATCCTCAAGGGAGTACTGGGTTTGGTTCCTGAAAAATAACTACCACTGCCATAAAAACCTAAGAAAAATCTAAACCCGCTAGTACAATAAAAATGGCATTCATGAAGAGAAAACAAGCTAACAAAAACACTATCTACAACCTAAGGAACCAACAAACAAAGAAACCAAACAGTAAATCAGAAAGCAAGGAACAAAAGACACCTAAGACAACCAAACAACCAATAAAATGCTAGGAATAAATCAACACCTTTCAATAACAACTCTTAATGTTAAAGGCTTAAATTCCCCAATTAAAAGACACAGACTGGCTGACTGGATCAAAAAGCAGGACCCAACTATATGCTGCCTACAAGAGACCCACCTCACCCATAAAGATTCACACAGACTAAGAGTGAAAGGATGGAAAAAGATTTACCATGCAAACAGAAAAGAAAAACGAGCTGGAGTGGCTATTCTTATATCTGACAAAATAGACTTTAAACTAAAAACCATAAAAAGAGACAATGAGGGACACTACTTAATGATAAAAGGACTGATCCATCAAGAAGACATAACAATCATAAATATGTACGCACCCAATGTTGGAGCAGCCAGATTTATAAAACAAACTCTATTAGACCTAAAGAAGGAAATAGACACTAATACCATAATAGCAGGGGACCTGAACACCCCACTGTCAATATTAGACAGATCATCTAGGCAAAGAATCAGTAGAGAAACACAAGATCTAAACAAGACTCTAGACCAACTGGAATTGGCAGATATCTACAGAACATTCCACCCAACAACCTCAGAATATTCATTCTTCTCATCAGCACATGGATCATTCTCCAGGATAGATCACATATTAGGTCACAAATCAAGTCTCAATAAATTCAAAAAAATTGGAATTATCCCATGTATCTTCTCAGACCACAATGGATTAAAACTAGAAATTAATAACAAACAAAACTCTGGAAACTATACAAACACATGGAAATTAAACAGCATTCTACTTAATGACATATGGGTCCAAGAAGAAATCAAGCAGGAAATCAAAAAGTTTATTGAAACTAATGAAAACAATGACACATCATACCAAAACCTGTGGGATACTGCAAAAGCAGTATTGAGGGGAAAATTTATTGCATTAAATGCTCACTTCAGAAGAATGGAAAGATGGCAAGTGAACAACCTAACACTTCACCTTAAAGAACTAGAAAAACAAGAACAATCCAATCCTAAAGTTAGCAGACGGAAAGAAATCATTAAGATCAGAGCAGAACTGAATGAAATTGAAAACCAAAAAAACAATTCAAAAGATCAACGAATCAAAAAGTTGGTTTTTTGAAAAGATAAATAAAATTGACAAACCATTAGCATGGCTAACAAAAAAAAGAAGAGAGAAGACTCAAATAACAAAAATTAGAAATGAAAAAGGCGATATTACAACTGATTCATCTCAAATACAAGGAATCATTCGAGACTACTATAAACAACTATACGCCAACAAATTTGAAAATCTGGAGGAAATGGATAAACTTCTGGACACACACAAGCTCCCAAAACTGAACCGTGAAGACGTAGAAAATTTGAACAGACGAATAACAATAAAGGAGATTGAAGCTGTTATCAGAAGGCTCCCAACAAAGAAAAGCCCAGGACCAGATGGATTCACAGCAGAATTTTACCAAACATTCAAAGAGGAATTGACACCGATTCTTTACAAACTATTCCAAAAGATTGAAACGGACGCAAATCTCCCAAACTCATTCTATGAAGCAGACATCATCCTGATACCAAAACCAGGTAAAGATATAACCAAAAAAGAAAACTACAGGCCGATATCCTTGATGAATATAGATGCAAAAATCCTCACTAAAATACTAGCAAACAGAATGCAGCAACACATACGTAAAATTATTCGCCACGATAAAGTGGGATTCAACCCAGGGATGCAAGGTTGGTTCAACATATGCAAATCAATAAATGTGATACACCATATTAATAAAATCAAACACAAGGACCATATGATCATCTCTATAGATGCTGAAAAAGCATTTGATAAAGTTCAGCACTCATTCATGACAAAGACCCTCTATAAGTTACGTATAGAGGGAAAGTATCTCAACATTATTAAAGCCATATATGCCAAACACACTGCCAATATCATCCTGAATGGGGAAAAGCTGAAAGCTTTTCCTTTAAGAACAGGAACTAGACAAGGATGCCCACTCTCACCACTCCTATTCAACACAGTGTTGGAAGTACTAGCCAGAGCAATCAGAGAAGAGAAGGAAATAAAGGGCATCCAGATTGGAAAAGATGAAGTCAAACTGTCCCTGTTTGCAGATGACATGATCCTATATATCGAACAGCCTAAAACCTCTACAAAAAAACTGTTGGAATTGATAAATGATTTCAGCACAGTAGCAGGATACAAAATCAACACACAAAAATCAGTAGCATTTCTTTTCTCCAATAGTGAACATGCAGAAGGAGAAATCAAGAAAGCCTGCCCATTTACAATAGCCACCAAAAAAATAAAATACTTAGGAATTGAATTAACCAAGGAGGTGAAAAATCTCTATAATGAGAACTACAAACCACTGCTGAGAGAAATTAGAGAGGATACAAGAAGATGGAAAGATATTCCATGCTCTTGGATTGGAAGAATCAACATAGTGAAAATGTCCATACTACCCAAAGTGATATACAAATTCAATGCAATCCCCATCAAAATTCCAAAGACATTTTTCTCAGAAATGGAAAAAGCTATTCAGACATTTATATGGAACAATAAAAGACCATGAATAGCCAAAGCAATGCTCAGCAAAAAAAATAAAGCTGGAGGCATAACACTACCTGACTTTAAGCTATACTACAAAGCTATAATAACCAAAACAGTATGGTACTGGCATAAAAACAGACACACTGACCAATGGAATAGAATAGAGAATCCAGAAATCAACCCACACACTTACTGCCATCTGATCTTTGACAAAGGCACCAAGCCTATTCACTGGGGAAGGGACTGCCTCTTCAGCAAGTGGTGCTGGGATAACTGGATATCGATATGCAGGAGAATGAAACTAGATCCATACCTCTCACCGTATACTAAAATCAACTCAAAATGGATTAAGGATTTAAATATACACCCTGAGACAATAAAACTTCTTAAGGAAAACATAGGAGAAACACTTCAGGAAATAGGACTGGGCACAGACTTCATGAATACGACCCCAAAAGCACGGGCAACCAAAGGAAAAATAAACAAATGGGATTATATCAAACTAAAAAGCTTCTCCACAGCAAAAGAAACAATTAAAAGAGTTAAAAGACAACCAACAGAGTGGGAGAAAATATTTGCAAAATATACATCTGACAAAGGATTAATATCCAGAATATATAAGGAACTCAAACAACTTTTCAAGAAGAAAACAAGCAACCCAATTAAAAAATGGGCAAAAGAGCTAAGTAGGCATTTCTCTAAGGAAGATATACAAATGGCCAACAGACATATGAAAAAATGCTCAACATCACTCAGCATCCGGGAAATGCAAATCAAAACCACATTGAGATACCATCTAACCCCAGTTAGGATGGCTAAAATCCAAAAGACTCTGAACGATAAATGCTGGCGAGGCTGCGGAGAAAAAGGAACTCTCATACATTGTTGGTGGGACTGCAAAATGGTGCAGCCTCTATGGAAAATGGTATGGAGGTTCCTTAAACAATTGCAAATAGATCTACCATACGACCCAGCCATCCCACTGTTGGGAATATACCCAGA
The DNA here is from genome assembly GCF_027409185.1 of Cynocephalus volans. Classification (NCBI taxonomy): domain Eukaryota; kingdom Metazoa; phylum Chordata; class Mammalia; order Dermoptera; family Cynocephalidae; genus Cynocephalus; species Cynocephalus volans. The sequence goes on from NC_084467.1 coordinate 127,376,842, forward strand.
GGAATGGAAATCATGAAGTCGAAGGTATACCTGTTCCCCAATGTTCATCGCAGCACTCTTTACAATAGCCAAGAGTTGGAACCAGCCCAAATGCCCATCATCAGATGAGTGGATACGGAAAATGTGGTACATCTACACAATGGAATACTACTCAGCTATAAAAACGAATGAAATACTGCCATTTGCAACAACATGGATGGACCTTGAGAGAATTATATTAAGTGAAACAAGTCAGGCACAGAAAGAGATATACCACATGTTCTCACTTATTGGAGGGAGCTAAAAATTAATATATAAATTCACACACACACATACACACACACATACACAAACCGGGGGGGGGGGGAAGAAGATATAACAACCACAATTATTTGAAGTTGATACAACATGCAAACAGAAAGGACATTGTTGGGGGGGAGGGGGGGAGGGAGAAGGGAGGGAGGTTTTGGTGATGGGGAGCAATAATCAGCTACAATGTATATCGACAAAATAAAATTTTTTAAAAAATAAAATAAAATAAAAAAAGAAGACTATGTTGATAGATATATAGATATTTAGGATTATTTTATCTTCCTGTTGTACAAAATGTCACTCTTTACCTATTGTAATTCTAATCACCTTAAAGTCTTTTTTGTATAGTGTTAACATAGATAAACCAGATTTCTTTAGGTTGTTGTTTACATGGTCTATATCTTTGTACCTATTAACTTTCAACCTTTTGTGTTCTTATATTTAAAGTGTGTCTGTAATAAAGAGCATACAGTTGTGTGTATGCTTTTAATAAAAGTCTAGTGACTTTAGCCTTTTAAGTGGAATATTTAGTCCCACTATATTTAATGTAATTACCAATACATTTGAGTTTAAACCTACCATTTTACTATTTGTTTTCTATTTGTCTTTTGTTAGTTATACATGCTTCTACTATTTTTACTGGTTACTCTAGATATTACAACATGCATCCTTGAATTATAAAAGGCTGATATAAATTAGCATTTTTACATTTCCTACAAATGCAAGTACCTTAGAACTTTAACTTCTTTGTCCCCATCCATTTTTTGTGCATTTCAAGTTAAGTATTTTGATTTTGTATGTATCCTTTAACCTCACAAGACATCATCATCATAATTATTCAGATTCACCTCAATATTCATCCTTTCTGTTTTTTTTTTTTATCCTTTCCATTTCTTTTTATCCCATTTTAATTTCTTTTCACTTCTTCCTGTATTGTCATGCTTCCATCCAGGATCATTTCTCTTCTATCTTTAGAACTCCCATTAGAGTTACCTTTAGTAAATATCTGATGATTATGAAGACTCTCAGTATTTGATTGCCTGGAAATGTCTTTATTTGGCCTTAATTTTGAAAGATAACTTTACCAGGTACAGAATTTGAGGTAGAAAATTCTTTTTCATCAGCTATTTGAATATGATTTTCCACTGTCTACTGGCTTCCATTATTTCTATTGAAGTCATTTGATATTCTTGTTTTGATAATCTGGCAGCTTTTAAGATTTTTCTCTTTCTCTTTGGATTTTAGCAGCTTTATTATAATGTATCATACTTATGGGGTGTTTTTTTTCTTCATAGTTTTCTTCTTGAAATTAATAACACATCTTGAATCTATGTCTTAATATTATTCAGCAGTTTGATGAAACTATCAACCATTGTCTCTTCAAATACTTGTTTTGCTCCATTCTCTTTCTCTCCTTCTAAGACTATAATTACAAATTAAATAGACCTTTTCATTATGTCCTATATGTCTCTTTCCTCTATATTTTCCTTTATTTTATCTCTTTATATTTTATTCTCAAATTTTTTTTAACTGACTTATCTTTCAATTCACTAATTCTATCTTTGGCTATGTCTACTTGGCTCTTAAACCCACATATTAATTTTTAAAAATCAGTTATTGTGATTTTTTTATTCTAGAATTTCAATTCAGTTATTTTTATAGATTTCAGTTTTCTGACAAAACTCTTCATTTTGTCCTCTATTTCCTTTAAAATATTAATCATAGTTATTTAAAAATCCATGTCCGATAACTCTAATAAATGGTTCTACTATAGGTCTGTTTCATTTTTCTCCTGTTTTTTTCTCTTCATTTTTGATCATTTGGTCTTGCCTCTTGGAATGTCTGGCAATATTTTATTAAATATTAACATTGTATATAAAATATTTTAGAAATAGCTTGAAGCTTTTGATAATATCTCCCTCCACAGAACATGCACTTTGCTTTGGTGGACTATTAATCTAGGATGATCACTTTAATATAATTATGAATTAAACTGACATAGAGTTTGTTTAAGTCACCATAAGGGCTGACTCTGTTCACTCTTACTCCTAGATTGTAGCCCTTTAAGGGTCTCAACTGAAAGCCTGGTTGTTTACATTCACAGACTCCAATATGTAATTTTTGTCCCCTCAGTCCCACAGGACTGCTAAAAGCTGTCCTCAATTTCTCAATTTTTGGCTGTTTTAAATTGGGATATACCTTGATGGGAAAAGCAGCACCAAATGCCAGGTTCAGCTCTTGAACTTTCCATTATTTTGAGGATCTTGAACTCTCAATTTCTGGCTGTCTTATGTCTCTCCAATGCTATCAAAATGACTTTTTAAATGTATTCAGCATTTCAAGTTGTATTTCCTGAGTAGACTTCTAAAAGCATAATTTCTTGGTCAAAGTTGTAGACATTTGAAAGCTCTAAAACCTTTTTTCCCTACAGTCTACAAAATACAGTCTAATAATTAGGCTTAGTTTTAAGTGAATATCTATAACTTTTTATATTTTAACTTGAGAAGAAACAGAAAAATATTTTTATCCTGGAAAAATTTTTTTCCACCCATGCAGCCATAACATTTTATTAGTGGAATTTCTACTTTCTTCTTTACACAGCAAAAGATCTCTTTGGGCTTGATTCAAAATACATTAAACTTCATCCATAAAGATCTTTTATTCTTAGGAACATGTTTCATTTTATATCAAAGAGGGGGTTCCCATGAAATTCATGTTGTAATCTTAAAAGCAATTGCTTCAATAATTGCTTAAATAGAGGTCTGGTGAGCAAAGTCTAGAAAGCAGAAAGCAACTTAAAATTTTGCACATGGTTTGACATTTTCAATATATATGGGAGGCACGACAATGTCCATGCATCTTCTCTTGCTACCCGCTAAGAATGCACCATTTCTTTCTCATTAAAATGACTATTTTTAATGAGTCAGTACACGACTTGGTTCAGTTTGTGAGAGGTAGAAAACACTCAGGTTCTGCACTTTTGAATGACAGGACCAAATGCTGTGTGGCTACCTCTTTAAAAAGCTACAAGAATATGGAGTAGTCTAGGGGAGGCTGACTTTAAATTACCAGACACGTCTATTATGAAGTGTTGAAAGGAGAAAGAAAAACAAATAATAAAGTTACAAAATAAAGTTTATTTTATCAAAATTAAAACTGCTTCCTTTCCTCCACTTCAGAGTAACCTTGAGATGGAACAGTCTGAGGATTACATTGCTATAATCCCTTAGCAGTTAGTTCCACAGCAGGAGGTGCCTACTACAGACAAAATTATAAGGTTAGGAATGTTCACAATTCAGTGACCTGATTGGTTGACTATTCTTCAGGGCTTTAGAATCAAATATTTATACATCTAAATGGGAGCAAAGAAAGGAAAACGGTTTGTAAAGAGAGTCCCAGAGCACGTCTTATTGAAATAACAGATGGAAATATTATATTTTTGAAACATTCTTTCTATGAAGAAGTCTTTTGAAGTATGTTTTCATAGGTTAAACTAAGCCAAAAGTGGAGTAGAGAGAGAGAGAGAGAAAAAGGATTTTATTTTCAAATGTTTGGTGTCAGCAGAGTACAAAGTTAGCACTTCCCAAGAAAAGGCATGTCCCAAAATACAGTGCAGCACAATGTCTTTCCAAAGTCTCTACTTCACATAACAGTCCCAGGGGAGAAATAATTTAGAATACACTTGATTGTCACTGCTAGTGTGTATGTAGAATCTGCCAAATCTTGACCTATAACATCTTTGTAAATTGTGTATAGCCTCTCACCACTGAATTTTTCATGTTTCCTAAGCTGATTGAAACCCAAGCTAAGACTCAGGACAATATCTTGAAGAAGGTGTAGGCCACCTCATACTTGCTGAGATTTTGGAAAGAAGTAAATTAAGATTGTAGATTTTGTGTTACTTGGGCAATATTGATGGGTCTTCTAGTCAGAGTTTATAGAATAAATATGGAGACATGCAATGCAGGGCACAAAGTAAGAAAGCAGGCAGAAGGCCAAATGAAAATTTCTTCACACTTTATTTTCCTGTACATGGAAGCCTGTATACCCATGACAGAATAAACAGTTCAGAATTATTCTGCTGTCCTTCTAGGAAAAATATCCTATTACTAAGCAATCAATTTGAAGTGGTCCATGGTCAGTCCAATTTCTCCATCACTTAGCTTTCAGGACATGGTTTGGTTATCCTGCTAATCTCAGCTATTCACTGGATCTGCCATATGATGATGTGATTTACTGCATGGCAACTGGCAGTTATTCTGGCCAAGGAAAGAGAGAATCCATAAGAACATGATTATTTTGACCTTGTACCCAGACATGATCTGTGACGGAGGTCTGAATGCAATTCCTGGTTAAATCTATTCTTATGGGGAACAAAAGGAAGACTAGAGTAGGAGAAGGGCTAATGGTTGGGATGTGGGACACGAAAGAACTCCTGTTGGAGTTATAAAATATTGGGGGATTTGGTGTTTGCATACAGGTCCTGAGCACCAAACAATAGCCAGTTGGAAAAGGGCAAAAATCCAGTAATCTATGACTTCTAAAAAATCAAGGTGTGCAATCAGATGGCAACCTCTGCCAAAGGAAAGAAGGGAGAAAGAGGCAGTAACTCACTCCACTTACTAGTGGGCCACTTTACAGCAAAGCAAGAAAATGCTTTAGTGATGGCTCCTTGAGTGACAGCATCTGCTCAAAGAATTGACTTAGAGAGCCTCAAAATCTCAGAGTCCCAGCCAGCAGCAGAAAGAACTCTTGGCAGAGCTGTTTCCTGTACCTCTTTTGATCACAGGGCTCAGGCTTGGAAAGGTTCTCACCAGTCTTGTGGTTTCCTGGTTGTGCGTCAGTACAATCTGGCTGAAACACTTCACTTCCTTCAGGCCAGCCCCTCCACCAATAGCTCCTGGCTCCATGGTTCACTCTCTTTTCCAAGGACACTGCTGGCTGCAGAATGAGCCTTGTATGAGAGGCTTGCAGCTGGGGTGCTAGCTCTACCCTCCTTGTGATGGAGATCCTACAGGGAAATAAAGTAGGTTTAAGGAGTCACACAAAATGTCCACAGAAGCACAGAACATTCGAATCATTGAATGGTTCCCACACAATCTCTTCTCCAACACAGTGAGCAATAGAATCACTTGGAAAACTGGTTAAAAAGTAGAGATTCACAGTCCAATCTTACATCTTCTAAACCAGAATCTTTGAGTAGGCAATGGGAATATGTTTTTAAGAAACTACATGGCAATTCTGCTGTGTAGTCACTGTCTAGTATAATATACCCAATTTCATAAGTTACGAAACTCAGGCTGCCCTTGAATTAATTAAATTCGCCAAGGTAAACCAGATGGCCTAAATCTCACATAGTGCTCTTTCCATTGTATCGCACTGTTCTCCACTCTTCTTTTTAGTGATTCTGTAATTGTTCCTGAGTCTCATGATTCCTAATCATGCAGTCTTCCCATGTATTTCTTTGAAAAGAACCCATTCTGCTTACATTGGGTCACTTTCCAACCCTGTTACCTTCAACTCAGGTAGTGTTATAAAAATGTGTAAGTTTAGGACAGCTATCAGAAAAGGTAGTGTTCTTGTTCATCTGTTCTTGGTGAGAACATTTATATAATGTGACACAAGGAACTGGCAGTTGGAATAGCTCACAAATACAAAAAAAGAATTCCTCAGATGCTTTAGTGAGTAATAACGTCATTCAAAAATTTCAGGGTTATTTATAGAACAAGTTCTGGTGGGTTGTTTGGGGAATGATACAAAGTAGGAGGGGTTGAGTAGAAGACTAAAAGATTTCCCAATGAAAATGGATGATTTTCCTTTAGAAACTGAGTAGCATTAGAAACACTAAGTTTTGTAATGGATCAGAATCATCATAAGCTAAAAGTAGAACCATGAGTGTTATACACGCTTTATCATTCCTATGTTTATGGACCAAATTTTGGACTATGCCACGAGGCACAGACTAGCTCACAGATGTCATAATACTGTGCAGATAATTACTTAGTAGTATATGCATAGAAGAAACTTTTAAAAGAGTGCAAGAATAAACTTGTGATTGGCACTACAAATGTTGGAGTCATATATCTGGATCAAAATCCCAGATCTACCATTTTCTAGTTGTGTGACCTTGAGGAAGTTATTTAACTTTTTTGAGTCTTAATTTCCACACCCATAAAATGAAGCCTGACAGGGCTCTTAAAAATATTAAAGCATGGGAGAGGGAGTAAGATTTAGGGAGGAAGTGCTAGGGTTATTCAAGAAAACAAATGGCAAACAGAAAAATGCAGATTAACAAAGGTTATCTAAGGAAAAATACATCTAGACTAATAGGACCAAAAAATGTAACAAACTAAAAGTATTTGTATGATAATTAACCTAAAATTTTAGGCTGAGTTTTGTCACTAAATCCCTAGAATCCTATAACCATAGACGAAATGTATCCAACCCTAGGAGTATGTAAAGATTGTTGAACATGCCTAGAATATATATACTGGATAAACCCTATGAAATTAAGGATTTTTATTTGTTTTGTTCACTACTGTGCCAAATGTTTAGTTGTGGAATGAACAAATGGGTTGGTGGGATCTAACAAGGATCAAAAGCCTTGATACCTCAACAAGGGAGGAGGCCAATTAATATATAGTGAATATACAAATACTTCTGTGCCTCTGGATGACTGTCTATCCTGTGTGCAGCTGTGCCGATTCTGTTCGTCATGACAGCCAAGGATGATGATTAAGTTTTACTGTAAAAACAAAGTAGATGCCCTGTTATGTTGATAAAATGCCTTAAACTCTATATGAGGCCAATAAATCTAGGGAACAACTGCTCAGAGAGAAGTTTTGATATTAGTAACAAACTGTCCAATAAATTGAAGGTATTACTGTTGTTATCTCAAATTAGATGACATGTCAAGAAAGCCACAAGTTTGTCTTAAATATTTTCAAAACATTGCTGCAATGTAATAGAAACTTGGTGAATAAGTATTGGAAGTAAACAGCAACTTAATAAATTCTTCTTGCATTAGAGTTAAAGTCTAATGCCATTAGAAAGAAAGAGAGAGACAGAAAGAGAGAGAGAGGGTTGTGGATTGGATGTCCCCCAAAGCTCATTGAAACTTAATCCCCACTGTGGCAGCAGTAAAAGTGTGGGAAATCCTATTATGGTATTTGAAAGGTGGGTCCTTGAAGAGGTAATTAGATTGTGAGGACTGTGCCCTAGTAAATGGATTAATCCATTGGTGGTTTAACAGTAGAAATGGGTGCAGTTCTGATGGTTTTAAAAGAACACATGAAGAGGTTAGTTCTCTTTCTTGCCTCTGCCATTCTCTCCATGTGGTACACTGAGTCTCTGTGGACAGTTACTACCAAATTAAGGCCCTCACCAGATGTGTTGCCTGGACTTTGGACTTCCCAGCCTCTGAAACTGTAAGCAATAAATACATTTCTTTACAAATTACCTAGTTGCAGGCATTTCTGTTACAAGAAACAGAAACAAACTAAGACAGGGAGGGAGAGAGGAAAGAAGGGAGAAAGGGAAGGATAGAGAAAGGAAGAAAGGAAAATAAAACCAACAAAGAAAACGTAGGATCATATACTTAAACCAAAATAAAAGTAAGCTAGAACCTTCAGTTATTTTCTAACATAAATTCTCTTAAAATATCATTAACTTAACAAGTCAAATAAGTCACTATAAAATGAATCAAACTGTCACACACACACAAAGAAAACCCACAAGAGTAGTTCTCACTTCATAGCTCACTGCTGTGTGCCTAGTGCCTTGGTTAGTGAAAGCCTGGGGTCAGAGAGATAAGGGTTGGTTCTGCCCCTCCCTAGTTCTGTGACTTCAAACAAGCCACTTATCCTGACTGAGCCTCAGTTGTTTTTGTTTTTCTGTATAAGGATGATAAAAATATATACTTCACATGATTTTTGTAAAGTTTGAATTTGGTAATAGATTCAAGTATCTTATACACTCTGAAGTCTCATCAAATGGTCACTATCATTTTCATCATTATCATCATACTGAAATTCTCTGTTTATCATTTAAAATGTGTTACATGATCTGGTATGGAAATTGAGCTGGGAAATATATTCATTGCTGGAGGCCTTGGAATGAAAATCTAAAAGATTTATTCCCCTGTGGCATTTGAGATGGCTATACTTAGCGTTCATATATATAGCCTTATGCTCATGAACTGCACACAACATTTACTATCCTTTGCAATGGACCTTTTGGTTACACACAATAGATTTTACCTTTTGCTGATGGAGCAACTAAAGCAAAAATGAAATACTTGGCCTGGGATCATAAGATGAGCCATAATTATCATAATTGTCCAAATCTCAGTCCTGGGTCTATCCAAATAAGCTAAGGTTTCCATGAGGCTTAACAGTGAGTCAACCCTAAAGATATTTGGGACAATTTTAAAACAGCCCAAGTATATTTTGCATTTTTTTTTTTTTTTTTTTTTTTTTGTACAAAAGAATGAACTAAAACAAAGGAATGGAGAATAAAAGGCAGCACAGGAAAAGAAGTAAGGAGTCTTTTAGATTCTGCTGTAAAAACAAAGTAGATTTGATTCATGAACTACAGGAAGATCATTCTGACAACAGAGCAGTGAAATAGTAAGGTCAGTTTCAGAGAAAAATGATTAACATAATCTGTGTGGTTACTAAGGTGGTTGTGCAAGATTTTGGGAAACCTAAAAATCTTTAAATAAAATAAGAAATTCTGAGAGGCCAGAGACTGGAACAGAAAGAACATAGAAGTAGGAGTGAGAAGACCTGGCTCTGTCTGTTATTAATTGAACTGCTTTACGGAGATCACATAGCTGTTCAAATAGGATATCTATCCTACCCATATAGAATGTTTATGAAGACACAATACTAGTGTTCTGAAAAGTAAAAATAATATACACACAATAGTTACTACTGAAACTTATTTATTATTGAGCTGATTATTTCATATCACCCCCCCAAAAAAAACCTGAAAAAATATATCTTTAAGTTCCATTGTCCTTTACCCATAAATATGTTTATTAACCAGTAGGTACTGTATATTATAAAAAATTAAAAGACCTACAAAATGTGAATTCAATACTTCAAAAATTTGGCTAGAGGATAAAACATAAAAGGAAAAAATTATAGAGAGACAAATCAAGACATATTTTGATAAACTACTTAAGGATTTCTATAAAAGACTTCTACAGAAATTTATTCAAGTTGATGAAAGCTGGAATAGTCATGGAAAGCAAAATAAAAGGAAGTTGGATTTGAGGCCAGACATGAAGGATTTAAGCCATTAAAGTGAAAGGGTGGTGTTTTTTATATCATATTGAAGAGTTAGAAACTTGCCCTATTGACACCAAGGAGTATCTAAAAAATTTTGAGTAATGAATTTTTAGGAAGATTTATCTAGCAGGGTTGTTTTAGAAAGAACATAAAAGCAAGGAGACTCATTGGAAGATATTTGTAATAGTTCAAATACAGAAAGAAGGACCTAAAATATGATGGTCATTGTGGACATTAAAATAAAGCAAAGTACCAAGAGATTTTTAAAGAAATTTCTTGAAAAAGAATCTAGAAAACCCGACAATTGATTCCTTGAATAAAGTAATGATCAGGATAAAAATCAGGCAAAAGTGACTGTAGTTTTAATCCTCAGTTTGAAAAAAACAGGGTACCACTTAACAGACATAGGATGTGAAAAGGAGAGAATGATTTGTAGTTCTCATTGTGGAGATCTCTTACTTCCTTGGTTAAATTTATTCCTAGCTATTTTATTTTTTAGATGACTATGGTAAATAGGCTAGCTTTCTTTATTTCTTTTCCTGCTACTTCATTGATGGGTTATAAAAATGCTACTGATGTTTGCATGTTGATTTTGTATCTTGCAAATATACTGAAATTGTATATCAACTACTAAGATTTTTTTGTAGAGTCTTCAGGCTTTTCTATATATAAGATCATATCATTTGCAAACAGGGATAATTTGACTTCATCTTCCCCAATCTGGATGCCCTTTATTTCTTTCTCTTGCCTGATTGCTCTGACTAGTATTTCCAATACTATGTTAAATAGGAGTGGTGAGAGTGGGCATCCTTGTTTTGTTCCTGTCCTTAAGGGAAAAGGTGAACTATAATTCATGATTATATTGGCAGTGGATTTGTCATATTTGGCTTTTATTATGTTGGGATACTTTCCTTCTATATCTAATTTGTTGAGAATGTTTGTCATGAAGGGATATTGAATTTTGTCAAATGCTTTTTCTGCATCTATTGAGATAATCATATGGTTTTCATCCTTGATTTTGTTGATGTGGCATATCACATTTATTGACTTGAGTATGTTGAACCATTCTTGTATCCCTGGGATGAATCCTACTTAATTGTGGTATATAATTTTTTGATGTGCTGCTGTTTCTATTTGTTAATATTTTATTGAGGATTTTTGCATCTATGTCCATCAAAGATATTGGCCTATAGTTTTCTTTCTTTGTTGTATCTTTATCTATGAATAAATTTAATCAAGGAGGTGAAAGATCTCTACAATGGGAACTAGAAATCACTGTTAAAAGAAATTAAAGAGGACACAAAAGGTGGAAAGACATTCTGTGCACTTGGATTAGAAGAATTAGCATTATGAAAATGTCCATACTTACCTGAAGTGATCTACAGATTCAATGCAATCCCCATCAAAATACCAATGACATTCTTCATAGAAATAGAAAAAACAATCCTTCCTGAGACATGGAGCCAGGCACTGGAGCCTCCACCCACAACCAGGCACACCACCAGCACCACAGGGCCTGCCCAGGGTCTTGAGGCATGCAGCTGAGAGCCACCAGCAACTGGGTAAGGGGCATGCCAAAAACATCACCTCCATGTGGGTGGTCCACCACAGCTACCACAATAACCACAGCTGCCGAAAAAGAGTCTAGATGCCAAAACCACCGTGCAGATGGTCCTCCAGCCACCACAGTACATTGACACAAGGAGAGTTACCAGCAGAGACCAAAGAAAAGAATAGGATGTCTCTCTCCACAAAGCCCATTCCAGAGAGACAGAAGTATCTGTTCTATGATAATATTGGGGGACCTGAACACACCTCTCAGCATTGGACAGATCATATAGACAACAAATCAACATAGTAACTATTACTCTATCAGAAGGAGAGAAGAAATCTAGGGTTATCAGAGGCAGGAGGGGGGAGGGAGAGGGGCATGTAGAGAAGTTGGATAAGGGGCATAAAGAATAAGTACAATTTATAACAATATATATGCAAGTAATATTGATTTGATCAACATATGTCAATGTTGAAATCCAAAAATATGTATAATCAATTATGATTCAATAAAAAAATCCTAACATTCATATAGAACAAAAAACCCTGAATAGCCAAGCAATCCTGAGCAAAAAATAAATAAATAAAAAAGCAAAAGGCATTACACTACCTGACTTCAAACTATTCTATAAATCTACAGTAACCAAAACAGCATGAGACTGGCACAAAAACAGACACTCAGACCAATGGAACAGAACAGGGAACCCAGAAATCAACCCACATACGTACAGACAACTGATCTTCGACAAAAGCACCAAGAACACACATTGGGGAAAACACTGCCTCTTCAATAAATGTTGCTGGGAAAACTGGACATCCATATGTAGAAGAATGAAGCTTGACCTGTACTTCTCACCATATACCAAAATCAAATGAAAATGGATTAAAGACTTAAATATAAGACCTGAAAATATAAAACCCCTACAACAAAACATAGGGGAAGCATGTCAGGAAGTAGAACTGGGCAAACACATTATGAATATGACCCCAAAGCAAGGCAACAAACAGAAAAATAAGTAAATGGGATGACATCAAATTAAAAAGCTTCTGCACAGCAAAAGAAACAATTAACAGAGTGAAAAGACAGCAACAGAGTAGCAGAAAATATTTGCAAACTATGCATCTGACAAAGGATTAATATCCAGAACATACAAGGAACTGAAACAACTTAACAGTAAAAAAACAAATAACCAGACTAAAAAATGGGAAAAGGAGCCGAATAAACTTTCTGAAAGGAAGATATACAAATGTCCGATGGACACATGAAAACTGTTTAATATCACTCAGCATCTGGGAAATATAAATCAAAACCACATTGAGATATCATCTCACCCCAGTTAGACTGGATGTCATCCAAAAGACAGAGAATAACAAATGCTGGTGAGGATGTGGAAAATCCCTCTTCCACTGTTGGTGGGACTATAAACTGGTGCAGCCATTATGGAAAATAGTATGGAGTTTCCTCAAACAACTACAGATAGAACTGCCATATGGTCCAGCAATTCCACTGCTGGGTATATACCCAAGGGATTGGAAATCATCATGTTGAAGGGATACCTGCACCCTCATGTTTACTGCAGCTGTATTTACAATAGTCAAGGTATGGAACCAAACTAAATGTCTGTCAATGGATGACTGGAAAAGAAAGGAAAATGTGGTATGTACACACAATGGAATACTACTCTGCCACAAAAGATAATAAAATACTGCCATTTGCAGCAAAATGGACGAACTTAGAGAAAATCATGTTAATTGTTAAATAAGCCAGACACAGAAAGAGAAATGCCTCATGTCCTCTCATAATGGGGGCTAAAAAATAAACAATTAAATAACAAAAAAGAAAGATACAACAATCACAATAATACATTGAACTTTCAAAAGGAGGGAACAGAACTAAGGTTCTCAGAGATGGGAAAGGAGGAAGGGGTAAAGGTCCACAAAAATTTATTACATTGGATAATGTTGAATATACTTATTATCCTCATTTGAGCATCACATATTGCACACAGGTAATGATATTCAACTCTGTACCCCACAGAAATGTATGATCAACTATGTTACAATTTTTAAAAAGGGAGAATGTGTTGGTAACTTTTGAGAATAAAACTTTTTGCACAGTGCTTTGGGAGTGGTAATAGCTCTAGAAATTAGTATTGGTAGATTTATTTGGAGATGCCACAAGAAATCCAGGATAGGTTAGAGAAAATCAGAGACCAAGAACCAAAAATTTTAGGCCTATATTTAGCAAATTCAAATTGTCTATAAATATGCTATCTACTTTACAGGCTAGGTATATTTCAGAGTCACATAAGCAGACATATAAACTTTATATGGCATTTGGAAAATAAATCGCTAAATTTGCTTATAAGTTAGCAAAGCCTAGGTGCCCTAATGTCTTTCAGAATGTGTGCAGAATATACCAATAGATTATATTTTGTTATAATACATTCTAAGAGTAATGATTTATTATCCTAATAAATCATGATAAATACCTTAAAAATTGTGGCAGTATAATGGTCCTCCAAAGATATCTGTTTCCTAACTCTTGAAATGGGTTTTTGCAAAGGTGATACAGTTAAGGATCATGAGATGGGGAGGTTATCTTGGATTATCCAGTTGGAATTGCTGTAATCACAGGGTCTTTTTAAGTGAAGGAGAAAGACAAGGAAGTCAGAATCAGAGAGATATTTGAAAATGTTATGCATCTGAATCTGAAGATGAAAAAGGGGCCATGACATTGAAAACCTACTTAACAAAATAATAGATGAAAAATTTTGGGGTTTCAGAAAAGATAGGGACTTCCAGATCCAAGAGGCTCAAAAATCCCCAAACAGTTTTAACCCCAAAATGTCATCTCCAGGGTGCAATGTAGTCAAACTGTCAAAAATCAGAGACAAGAGAGAATTGTAAAACCCCAAGAGAAAAGCATCAGTTCTCCACTAAGGAAACCCCCAGCAGGCTAACAGTAGATTACTCAGCAGAAATCTTACAAGATAGGAGACAATGGAATGATATATTCAAAGTGCTGGAAAAAAACCTGCCAGCCAAAATTCTATACCCAGCAAAGCTATCCTTTAAAAATGAAGTAGAAACAGTGTCTTTCCCAAACAAACAAAAACTGAGGGAATTTATCACCATTGGCCCTAAGAGTGTCTTACAGAAATCCTTAAGGGTGTCTTACATCTGGAAGCAAAAGGACAATAACTGCTGTCATGAAAACATGTGAAAGAATAAAACTCACTGGTAGAATAGATACTCAAATGAGAAAGGAAAAGAAATTATATCTTATTAAAAGAACCCACCAAACTGCAAAGACAAAAATAAAAGGGGAAGAAAGGAACAAAAGATATATAAAACAATCATAAAAAATTTAACAAAATGTCTGGAGTAAGAGCACACCTTTCAATAGCAGCCTGGAATGTAAATGGATACATTCTTCATTTATATGATATAGACTGTCTGAATGAATTAAAAACAAGACCTAGCTGTATGTTGCCTGCAAAAAACTCACTTCACCTGTAAAGACACACATAGATTAATAGTGAAGATCCGGATGGAAAAAGGTAGTCCATGCAAGTGGAAATCAAAAACGGGTAGGAGTAGCTATACTTACTTCAGATTAAATTGACTTTAAATCAAAAACTAGAAAAAGAGACAATGAAAGTCACTATATAATGAAAAAGGGATCAATTTAGCAAGAGGATATAACAATTATAAACATGTGGGGTACTTCATAAAGTTCATGGAAAGATTTATATTTTCCTTTAATTCTAATTTTCAATGAGCTATTAGAAGTACCCTCATATATGCACCCAACATGGAGCACGAATATATATAAAACAAATATTAATAGAGCTAAAGGAAGAGATAGACCCCAATACAATAATGGGGTCACTCTCATCATTGAACAGATCATCCAGAAAGAAAATCAACAAAGAAACAGTGAATTTCAACTGCATTATAGACCAAATAGACTTAACCTGTTTACAGAAAAATTCATCCAACAATTTCAGAATACACATTCTTCTCATCAGCACATGCATATTCTCCAGGATAGACCACATATCAAGTCTCAAAAAATGTTATAAAATGGAAATCATATGAAGTATCTTTTCAGGGCATAACAAAATAAAACTAGAAATCGATAATAAGAGAAACTTTGGAAACTGTACAAACAGATGTAAATTAAACAACATGTTCCTAAAGAATGGGTCAAAGAAGAAATTAATAATGAAACCAAAAAAATTCCTTGAAATAAATGAAAATAGAAACACAACGTACCAAAATGTATGTTATACTGCAAAAGCAGTACTAACAGAGAAGTTTGTAGCAATAAGTGCTTACATCAAAAAAAGGAGAAAGATTTCAATAAACAACCTAACATTGCACCTCAAAGATCTAGAAGAGCAAGAACAATCCAATCTCAAAATTACTGGATAGAAATAAATAATAGAAAGCAGAGCAGAATAGAATGAAATGAGATAGCAGCCAAAAAACATTTTAAAAGTTAATGAAAAGAAAAATTGATTTTTTGAAAAGATAAACAAAATTGACAAACTATTAGTTCAACTAATAAAAAGAGAAGACCCAAATAAATAAAATAAGAAATGAAAAAGGAGACATTACAACTGTTACCAAAGAAATACAAATAATTACTGGAGACTATTATGAACAAATATATGCCAACAAATTTAAAAACCTAGAGGAAAGGGATAAATTTTTGAACACATATAACCTACCAAGACTGAACAAAAAAGAAGTAGAAAACCTGAACAGACCAATAATGAGCAACAAGATTGAACTGATAATCAGAAGTTTCCCAACAAAGAGAAGCCCAGGACCAATGAATGGCTTCACTGCTGAATTCTACCAAACTTAAAACAAAACAACAACAAAAAAACCAACACAAATTCTTCTCAAACTATTCCAGTGAATCAAAAGAGGAAATTCTTCCAAAGTCATTCTATGAGGCCAGCATCACCCTGATACCAAAATCAGACAAGTACACAACAACAACAAAAAAGAAAACTACAGGCAAATGTCCCTGGTGAATATAGATGTAAAACTTCTTAACAAAATACTAGCAAAACAAATTTAACAGCACAGCAAAAAGATCATACACTATGATCAAGTGGGATTTATCTCAGGGATGCAACGGTGATTCAACATACACAAATCAATAAATGTGACACATAACAATGACAGAATGAAAGACAAAAAACGTTATTATCTCAATATATGCAAAAACAGCATTTGATAAAATTCAACATCCTTTCAAGATAAAGACTCTTAGCAAACTAGGAATAGGAGGAAACTACCTCAACACAGTAGGGGAAATATATGACAAACCCATAGCTAACATCCTACTGAACATGGAAAAGTTGAAAGCTTTTTCTCCAAGAACAGGAAGAAGACAAGGATGCCCACTTTCATCACTCTTATGCAAGATATAGGTCATAGCCAGAGCAATTAGGCAAGAGGAAGAAAAAGGGGCATTCAAATTAGAAAAAAAGAAAGTCAAATTGTCCCACACTGTCTCTTTTTTGCAGATCACATGATTTTATATATAGAAAAACCTTAAGACTCTACCAAAAAACTCACAGAAATGATAAATAAATTCAGTAAAGTTGCAGGACACAAACTCAACATGCAAAAATCAGTAGCATTTCTATACACCATCAAAAATCTAGCTGAAAAAAATCAAGAAAGCAACCCCATTTAAAGTGGCTGCCAGAAAAGTAAAATACCTGGGAATAAATTTAACCAAGGAGTTGAAAGATTTCTGCAATGAAAACCAGAAAATACTGATGAAAAAATTAAAGAGGACACAATGAAACGGAAAGACATTCCATGTTTGTGGTTTGGAAGAATAGTACCAAGAGTGATCCAAATCAAAATACCTACGAAATTCTCCACAGAAATAGAAAAAACAATCCTAAAATGTATATAAAACCACAAAAAGCCAGGAATAGCCAAAGAAATCCTGGGCAAAAAGAACAAAGCTGGGGGCATTATACTACCTCACATCAAAATATACTACAAAGTTATAGTAATTAAAATGACATGGTACTGGCATAAAAACAGACACATGGACCAATGGAACAGAATAGAAAACCCAGAAATAAATCTCATATCTACAGCCACTGATTTTTGACAAAGGCATCAAGAACATACACCTGGGGGAACAACAGCCTCTTCAATAAATGGTGCAGGGAAAACTGAATAGCCATACACAGAAGAAAGAAACTAGACCCCTATCTCCCACCATACACCAAAAATCAACTCAAAATGGATTAAAGACTTGAATGTAAGACCTGAAACTATGAAATTACTAGAAGAAAACATAAGGGAAACACTCCAATACATTGATCTGGGCAAAAAAAATTATGGAGAAGACTTCTAAAGCACAAGCTACAGAAGTAAAAATAGACCAATGCAATTATACAGCTAAATTATACAATTATACAATTATACAAACTAAACAGCTTCTGCACAGCAAAGGAAACAATCAACAGAGTATAGAAGCACCTGGAAGAATAGGAGAAAATATTCACAAACTATTCATTCAATAAATAATTAAAACAATTCAGCAGCAAAAACAAATACACAAATAATCCAATTTAAAAATGGGCAAATGAGCTGAATAGAAATTTCTTAAAAGAAGACATACAAATGGCCAACAGGTCTATGAAAAGTTTTCAACTTCACTAAGGCAAATGCAAATCAAAACCACAATAATATATCATCTCACTCCAGTTAGAATGGTTATTATCAAAAAGACAGAAAATAACAAATGCAGATGAGGATGAGGAGAAAAGGGAACACTTATACATTATTGGTGGGAATGTGAGTTAGTACACCCATTATGGAAGACAGAAACTGAAACTGAAACTCAAAACTGAAAACAGAACTACCATATGGTCCAGCAATCCCATTGTTGGGTATTTATCAAAAGGGAAAGAAATTAGCAAACTGAAGAGATATCTGCACCCTTATGATTACTGTGGTACTACCTACAATAGCCAAGATATAGAATCAATTTATGTGTCCATTGACAGATGAATGGATAAAGAAATTGTGGTATATGTACACAATGGAATACTACTCAGCCATGAAAAAAGAATGAAGTCTTGTCATTTGCAGCAACATAGATAAGTCTGGAAGACATTATGTTAAATGAAATAATTTTGGCACAGAAAGATAAGTACCTCATGTTCTCATGTCAGAGCTAAAAAAAAGTTGTTTATAGAAGTAGAGCATAAAACTATGGTTACTAGACACTAGGAAGGTGAGGTGGAAGGAGGTATAGGGAGAGTTTGGTTAAGAAAAATAAAATTACAGCTTGATAGGAAAAATAAGTTCTAGTGATCTGCAGCAGAGTGAGGTATCTGTAATGAACAATAATCTATTAAATATTTTAAATGGCTAGCAGAGAGGAGTGTAAGTGCTTTCATCACAAAGAAATGATAAATTTTTGCAATGATGGATGTGCTAATTACCCTGATTTTATCATCATGCATTGTATACATGTATTTAAATATAACTCTTTACCTTATAAATGTGTATAATTAATATGTGTCAATTAAAAATAATTTTTTTAAAACAGTGGCCATGAGCCGAGAAATGCAGGCAACCCCTAAAAGCTAGAAAGGGCAAAGAAACAGATTCTCCCCTCGAGCCAATTAAAAGATATGTAGCCATGTCAACACCTTGATATTAGCCCAATGAGACTTCTGACCTATAGAATTATAAGGTACAAATTTGTGTTTTTTAAAGCCACTCAGTGGTAACTTGTTCCATAAGCAATAGGAAACACATGCAATAATATTATGTATATTTTTGAGTTACACATGCTCATTGCAGAGAATTTAGAATCTATCAAAATAAATTTTTATGTAATATAAAGATGAAACTTACTTTTTTGACCCTGACAGAATAATTGGTACCTAACTTGTTCTTTTGTTGTAAACAACTAAAAACAGGTCAAAAAAAAAAAAACAAAAACAAAAAAAAAACCCCAACAATTCTCTGGAACAAGACTATACTCTCTACAAGAAGGGAAGAAAATGTGGTGAACTCTACAATCACTAAACATTCTTCCTGAAAACACTTTTGTGACCATATTTGAAATTCCAATTATCCAGAATGGAGAGACCTTTTTAATGCATCCATAGCATGTAGTAGAGAAACAAAAAGTATTGCACCTTAGCTGTAGGACTAAACTAGCTGCAGAGGAGAGGCAATTTTATACATTCACTAACAAAGCTTAAAAATAAGCCTGAAAAAGTTAAGCTGAACTTTATGGGAGCTAATTTAAAAAAACAAATAATATACAAACAAATAAATGGGGGTGGGGGGTGGGAAGAAGACACAGAAATCACAATAATTCCTTGAAATTGTTAAGATAAGTGAACAGACATGATGATGTTGATGGGGGAAGAGGGATAAAGGAAGGGGGTGAAAGGAGAAATTGGCAAAGGAACATGAAAATCAACTACATTGTATATTGATAAATTAAAATAAAAAAATAAACACACAAAAAAAACCAAAATGAAATTCAATACTCTTCAAAGGAAGAAAACAAAAGGTACAGACTCTTTAATGTAATATTCACAGTGTCTAGCAACCAATCAGAAATTACTAAATATGCAAGGAGCCAGGAAATATGACCCATAACCAAGAGAAAAATGAAAGAATAAAAGCAGATGCAGAAATAATAGAGATGGTGTAATTAGCAGACAAGGATTTAAAACAGTTATTATATATATGATCTTAATGAACTTAAAGTAAAACATGAACATAAGAACAAGAGAAATAGAAACTTATAAACAAGAATCAAATTGAAGCTCTAGAGGTGAAGTTATAGGCAAACTATAGCACACAAAGAAAATGGCTTAAGAAAAAGATAAGACTTAGTGACTTGTGGGACAATACCATGTGGTTGAGCATACAGGTAAATGGATTCCCAGAAGAAAAACTATTTGAAGACATAAAAGCAGAAAATTTTCCAAATTTGATGAAAACTATTACCTATCTATTCAAAAAGTCCACATATTCAAGAAGCAAAATAAAAAACAAACAAACAAACAAAAAACAACAAGCTAAGCCTATCATTACATTATCAAATTACTGGAAACCAGTAGTAAAGAGAAAATACTAAAAGCAGCCAGAAAAAAATAAGACTCATTACTTACAGGAAAACAAACACAAGACTGATTAATGACTTTTCAGAAATAAAAAAGCTAGAAGTGCTGAGTGTAGAAATCGTCAACCTAGAATTTGATATACAGAAGAAATATCCTTCAAACATGGAGGTGAACTAAAACCATTTAAATATAAACAAAAGCTGAGAGAATTTGCAACTAGAAAATATTCACTAAAAGAACTGTTAATTGAAGTTCTTCAAGGCCAAAAAAATACCAGAAGGAAATTTGGGTCTATAAAAAAAATGAAAAGCTCTGAAAATGGCATATATGAACAAATATATAAGATCTTTGTTTACTTGTCATTTACTTTATTTGAAAATAATCAACTGTTTAGAATAATAGTAACAATAATGAAAGGCTGCATATTGTGTTTGAGAAGAAGAAATCAAAACAAAGCAAACACCTTTTGGGGAAGAATTAAAATGTCTACTGGAGATGTTTAAGTTGTTAGCTAAGAAATGTATTTAAATTGTTTTCAATAAGTTTACAATAAAAACTCAACACCTACCTCCCATCTCTCTACAAAATCTTTAGTTAAATCTACAATGTATGATTTGTTTGAGGAAACATGAAATGTGCTAAGTTCTACAGTAAGCTTGACAAGGGAAATTCAGGGTCATACACTAAAGCATGCTATGAATAAATTTATGAAAAGGTACTTCTTGATTCTTCGACTTAACCATAGATACAGTTGTGAGGATGATTCGCCACTCCTGATTATGAGTACACTATTTTTTACTCACAAATTATATGTATATGAGTATTTATTATACTTTTCAGAGTTACACCAAAAGACACAAGATAATGAATTTTATTTGGCAAACACTAGAACAGAACAAATAGCCAAAGACATTGAAGGCAAATGAAGATTTAAGGTCCTAGAATTTATAAGTTATTGACATATTAAGTCCACAAATTCTTGAAAGGTATATTGGAAGCAGTAGGCTAAACTCATGATTAATGAAGACTATTCGACATGATTATATTTTCTATTTTGAAGCTTATTTTAAAATCAATTTAGTTCCTCCTTCCTCCTAACTAGGTGAGGCTGAGAACCCCATGAGTATCTCCACAGGAAGGTATTTTCTCATCAGGATAACACTTTTTACAGATTCCCAGATGATGGCAGTAGTAAAAATTCCAGATGATTGCTTATTAGTTTCTGTCTAAAGAAATCAAAAGTTAACATATTTCATTGATTCTAAGATGCCATTGGGTTATTTGTAAAGAAAACAATATGTATTGCTTACAGTTTCTGGGGTTGGGAAGTCCAAAGTCCATCTGGTGGTGGTGACTGTGACTCAGGGGTTTCACACTGCAAGATGGTGGAAGCAGAGAGAGCAGAGAGAAAGACAGACTTTCTTCTCTCTTTTAAAGTCCTCAGAACCACACCTCTGACCATCATTTTTAATCCATTCACTACAGCATGGTCCTACAATTTAATTACGTCTTCAAAGCTCCACTTTTCAATTACCGTAGAAGGATTTCCCACCCTCTTAACAGCCACAGTGGGGACCAAATTTCTAATACATAAAACTTGGGGGACACAATTCAAGCTTTAGTGAGTTTTAGGAGGATATAATTCAATCTACTACATATGCACTATTAATAAGAACTTTGGGCACAAAAAACTAAATTAAATGACCATATTGAGTATAAGACACATTCCAACTATGGAAAAAGTCAATTATGGGCAAAGCCCATCTTATGATTGAGGAAATATTGTACTCTGAAAATAGCAGATTTGAATTCAGCAAGTTCACTATCTACTAGTTTTGAGACCTGTATCAAAGCATTAGATCTTTTTGGTTTTCAGTTGCCTGACTCTAAAAGGAGACTAGTCTCTTCCTGCCTGAAAGGTGAAGAAAGAAAAAGACGGAAGTAAAGATCAGAAGATCTTTGAACAACAATTCTAGCTCTAGGGCTCTTAGGCTCTGATGCCATGTTTCTCATAACAAAAAAAGTTATTGAAAAGGAGCAGATCCTAATTTGATTAATTCATACAAACACGTGTTAGCTTTCATTCTCATCTGAATCTTTATTCACAGATATTCAAGAATTTCTACCTTTGTAACCCCTGATTTTGAGAGAAGCCTTGAAAGTTGTCAATTACAGGACTTGGTGAGTCATTCTTTCTTCATAAAATGTTTGACGACAAGTTCCAATAGCTAAAGTCGACACAGCTTCCAATGAGCAGGACGGCAGCTCCACTTCTAATAAGTTAATCCAATGGTTTTTGTCATGAGCAAAACAAGAAATCATGTTTTTAATCATACTAAAAGGTCTCTGCATCTTGTTAACATCTGGAGTTCAATCACTTCTGTGCTAAAAACCGGGGAATGCTTCAGCAGGGCATAAATCTTGCCCCTCATTGTACATGCGATCCAGATGCTGGAGGAGAATTAACATTCGTTTGTAACACATCTGGTGTCGGCAGCTTTGAGTAAGTTCTAATAGAAAGAGTGTGGAACTAACGTGGCATTACACCTTCCCTCAGGCCAGTGGTTCTAGACTGAAGGTAAAAGCCTGCAGGTGTCCCTCGGGGCTTCTCAATAAACTGCACTAATCAGCTCTGGCATTGTGTTAAGTGCAGGGTGTTTTGAATTTTCCACAGAAATTTCACAGCCCAGTAATTCCACTTTCCAACGGTCTGCTTTTGACAACTTTTTAGATTCACCACCATCTTGAAATACCAAATGAAGGAAAGACCCAGATTCATTGTCAGGGTTTGGACTATTCCATAACACAGGAGAGAGGAGATTACTGCCAGAGCAGTAGTGAGCAAATAGTAAGATTAACTTTACTTGTAGATAGAAGTGGTTTGGCATTCACCACTGAAAGGCAGTAGGATGGAGGTGAAAAAGCACTGAATTTGAATTGAGGCATCTGAGCTTAAGTCCCACCTCTGACACGTGTTGCAGAAGTCCAATATTACTTATGTCACAGTTTCTCACAAGGGACATATGAGAACCAAATCAGATGATGGCTTTTTGTAGCAAAAGAAACAAGTCCAAATTTCTTAGAATAGCATTTTCATTTACTTTGTAATAACTTTCTTTTCCAATCCCCTTTAACCTCAATATATACTTGAGTTTTAAATTATTAAAAAATCTTGCTTTTAAAAAACCTGCTGCATAATTTTGTGCTTTGGAGTCTTTGCTCATGCTATTCTACTTGGTTGTAATGTTTTGCCTCAATCTATTTGCCTACCTATTAATTCCTAGACACTTAGATCTAAGACTCCTCCACAGGCACTCGTGCATGTCTCTATCTTAGCACTTTTCATGGAGTATTATATATTGCTCCTTGTTTTTTGTGTTTTAGCTAGACTGTAATCCTACATCATGAGAATCTGTAAGAGAAAATATGGCAACTATTCGAGGCATTTAATAAAATCTCAGGGATACATTTCATGTTGTTGAAGATGGCCTCTGATTAAATCATACGTCTATGAGAAAATTATTTGTGATAGTCAAATAGGATGTGCAAATGCTACTGAGTAATTAGAGGGTTTATTTTAGAATTTAAAAGAATATCCAGCTAACTACAAATGTGTTTTTATGAAGGCACTGTGCTGTGTCGGGGGTCAGGCTCTGTGGTTAGGAAAGTAAGCCACTCACACCAGGGGAGGCACATAAGAACTCAGACCATATGAAAAAAGAACAGATTTACATCTCTCCACTTTCCACTCTGCCTGGCTCATGTGTTCACTGAGGGGAATGGTGGGTGAAATCTTCCACCCTATTCAAAGTGTGCTTCATTTCAAGTTGGTGTAGCATGTATGGTTGAATTTTATGAGATGAATATGCATATGACGTGGCATATCATATGTTCTGAATTTGGTATTTGTAACTATAACTAGAATCCCAGAAGAAGCTACTTTCCAATTTAGTCTTGATAATTGCCACAATACCAAATGAGTCACATAGAATAAAATTATGAGACAGGAACTTTGATAAATGTTTATAATCTCATTAGAAGAAAAAATGTGGACTGAAAAAATAAGACTGACAGAGTGTTGATGTCTTTAAAAGACATATATCTAGGAGTAATAAGATCCTAATAGGCCTAGCAGCCACGAAGTGAGCCAAGATCAGACCCTTGTGGCACTGGCGCCCAGTCTAAGGCCCAGAGAGAAGCTTACACAGCCCAGCACCCACTGAGGTATACCAAGACCAGACCCTTGTGGCATCAGGGTCCGGTCTTAGGCCCTGGGGGGGGGGGGGCGAAGCACACACAGCCCAGCAGGCCTCAAGGTGAGCTGAGACCTGCACCATACCAGAGGCTCAGTCTACAGCCATGGAAAGCTAGAACAGGAGCCAAGGTGGTGTAATACTGACACCGTCACACCTTCTGTCACCACAAGGACAGTTTACCACCACAGTAGCAGCCAGGGCCACTCTACAGGAAACCTGTCACTCACTTGACTACATTGATATAAGAAGAGTATATAAGAAGAGTCACCAGTAGAGCCTGCAAATAGAGGAGGAAGTCTTTATCCTCATAGCCAACCCCAGAGTAACAGAAAAAGCAAGTCCTCTACCAGATGACCAAACACCAACAAAAAAATACTAGAACTAAAAAAAAAACAAGAAGATATGACACCACCAAAAGAATACAGTAATGCTCAAATTCCAGACCCCATAGAACAGGAAATCCTTGAAATGTCTGAAAAAGAATTCCAAGCAATGATCTTAAGAAAGCTTGAAGAAATAAAAGAAGACTCAATTAGAGAACAGAAGGAAACTAAAATATCCAGAATATGAAGGAGGAAATTTACAAAGAAATTAATACCTTAAAAAAGAGTGTTGCAGAACTCCTACAAATGATTCACTTAATGAAATAAAAAACACAACAGAGAGATTAAGCAGCAGGCTAGAGGAAGCAGAAGAAAGAACTTCAGATCTCAAAGATAGTCTTTTTGAAATAACCCAGGCAGACAAGAAAAAAGGGATTAAAAATAATGAGGAAAACTTAAGAGAGATAGCAGGCAACCTCAAGCACTCTAACATATGAATTGTGTATATTCCAGAAGGGGAGGAGAAAGGAAAAGGTATTGAAAACTTATTCAAGGAAATAATAACAGAAAACTTCCCAGGGGTAGAGAGAGATGTAGACCTTCAGATCCAGGAAGCTCAAAGGTCCCCAAACAGATTTACTCCAAAA
Source organism: Cynocephalus volans (assembly GCF_027409185.1). Taxonomy (NCBI): domain Eukaryota; kingdom Metazoa; phylum Chordata; class Mammalia; order Dermoptera; family Cynocephalidae; genus Cynocephalus; species Cynocephalus volans. The sequence continues at coordinate 127,402,349 of NC_084467.1, forward strand.
AGATCCTCTCCAAGACACATTATAGTCAAATTTGCAAAGCTTAAAGACAAAGAGAGAATTCTAAAAGTAGAAAGAGAAAAGCATGAAGTCACCTATAAGGGAACCCCTATCAGACTAACAGCAGACTTCTCAACTGAAACCCTACAGGCCAGAAGAAAGTGGAAAGATAGATTCAAACACTAAGAAAAAAATTGTCAGTGAAGAATTCTTTACCCAGCAAGGCTCTCCTTCAGAAATAAGGGAGAAATAGTGTATTTCCCAGACAAACAAAAATCGTGGGAATTCACCACCACACAACCAGCCCTGCAAGAAGTTCTCAAGGTGGTCCTTCAACTGGAATCTGAATAACAAATGTCACTACCATGGATAAATAAGAAAGAGCAAAACCTACTGTTAAAACAAAAATGCCAGTGAGAAAGAGCAAGAAGATAAATCATGCCACCTCAAATATCTGACTAACATTGAAGAAGAGAAATAAAAGAGGAAGTATGGAACAAAAGATATTTAAAACATCTAAACAAAAAGCAATTCAATGACAGGAATTAAACAATAACTGTCAATAACCACCCTAAACGTGAATGGATTAAACTCCCCATTCAAAAGGCACAGATTGACTGATTGGATTAAAAAACTAGACCCAAGTATATGCTGTCTTCCAGAGACCCATCTCACATATAGAGACACACACAGACTAAAAATGAAGGGATGGAAAAAGATATACCATGCAAAGGGAAACCAAAAATGAGCAAGAGTAGCTATTCTTATATCAGATAAAATCGACTTTAAGCCAAAAATCATACAAATAGACAAAGAAGGCCACTATATAATGATAAAAGGATCTATCTAGCTAGATGACATAAAAATCATAAATATATATGCACCTGATACTGGAGCACCCAGATATATAGAGCAAACTCTTTGAGACCTAAAGAAAGAAATAGGCCCTAATACATTAATAGTGGGTGACCTGAACACCCCTCTCTCAGTTTGGGACAGATCTCCAGGCAACAAATCAACAAAGAGACTCAGGATTTAAACTACACATTAGACCAACTGGACCTGGCAGATATATACAGAACATTTCACCCAACAACTAAAGAATATATTTTCTTCTTATCAGCTCATGGAACATTCTCCAGGATAGAATACATATTAGGTCACAAATCTAGCCTCAGCAAATTTTAAAAAATTGAAATCATTCCAAGTATCTTTTCAGACCAGAAAGGACTAAAGTTGGAAATTAATAACAAGCAAAACTCTGAGAGCTATACAAAAACATGGAAACTAAATAATAGGCTCCTGAATGACCTATGGGTCCAAGAAGAAATTAAACAGGAAATCAAAAAGTTTCTAGAAACTAATGAAAATAAAGACACATCATACCAAAATCTGTGGGATAGTGCAAAAGCAGTACTAAGAGGAAGATTTATTGCAATAAATACTTACATTAAAAGAATAGAAAGACTTCAAATAAATGACCTAATACTACACCGAAGAACTTGAAAACAACAGTAATCCAAACCTAAAGGTAGCAGACGGAAAGAAAGAATTAAGATCAGAGCACAACTAAATTAAATAGAGACCAAAATAATAATAGAAAAGATCTACAAAACAAAAAGTTGGTTTTTTGAGAAGATAAATAAAATAGACAAACCATTAGCTAGGTTAACAAAAAAAAAAAAAAAAAGAAGAAGAAGAGAGAAGACCCATATAACAAAAATCAGAAATGAAAAGGGAGACATTACAACCTCTACAACAGAAATACAAAGAATCATTAGAGACTATTATAAACAGCTGTATGACAACAAATATGAAAATCTGGAAGATATGTATAAGTTTCTAGACACATACAAACTACCAAGACTGAACCAAGAAAAGATAGAAAACCAGAACAGATGAATAACAAGCAAGGAGATTGAAGCAGTAATTAGCAATCTTCTAACAAAGAAAAGTCTGGGACCAGATGGCTTTACGGCTGAATTCTATCAAACTTTTAAAGAGGAGTTAATACCAATTCTCCTCAAACTATTCCAAACAAATGAAACAGAAGCTACTCTCCCAAACTCATTCTATGAGGCCAAAATAACTCTGATACCAAAACCAGATAAAAACACAACAACAAAAAAGAAAATTACAGGCCAATTTCCTTGATGAACCTAGATGCAAAAATCCTCAACAAAATATTAGCGATCAGAATACAGCAACATATTTAAAAAATTATACACTATGATCAAGTGGCATTAATCCCCAGGATGTAATGGTGGTTCAACATACAAAAGTCAATAAATGTGATACATCACAGCAACAAATTCAAGGACAAAGACCATATGATTATCTCAAGAGATGCTGAAAAAGCATTTGACAAAATTCAACATCCTTTCATGATAAAGACCCTCAACAAATTAGGTAGAGACGGAAAATATCTCAACACAATAAAAACCATTTATGAAAAGCCCACAGCCAATATCATTCTGAAAGGGGAAAAACTGAGGGCCTTTCCCTTAAGAACAAGAACAAGACAAAGATGCCCACTCTCACCACTTCTATTTAACGTACTACCAGAGGTACTAGCCAGAACAATCAGGCAAGAGAAAGAAATAAAGTGAATCCCAATTGGAAAAGACAAAGTCAAATTTTCCCTATTTGCAGATGACATGATACCATCTAAAGAAAAACCTGAAGACTCTCGAAAAAAACTAGAGCTGGTTAATAACTTCAGTAACGTTGCAGGATACAAAATAAATGCCCATAAATCAGTTGCATTTGTATACACAAATAATGAACTAACAGAAAGAGAAATAAAGAAAGTAAGCCCATTTACAACTGTCATGAAAAAATAAAATACCTAGGGATCAATTTAACCAAGAAGGTGAAAGATCTCTACAACGAGAACTACAAACCACTTCTGAAAGAGATTAAAGAAGATGCAAAAAGATGGAAAGATATCCCATGCTCTTGGATTGGAAGAATTAACATTGTGAAAATGTCTATATTACCCAAGGCAATCTACAGATTCAATGCAATCCCCACCAAAATACCAACAACATTCTTCACAGAAATGGAAAAAACAATCTTACCCTTCATATGGAACAACAAAAGACCCCAAATAGCCAAAGCAATCCTGAGCAAAAACATAAAGCTGGAGGTATAACATTACCTGACTTCAAATTATACTACAAAGCTATTGCAACCAAAACAGCATGGTACTGGTATAAAAATAGACATTCAGACCAGTGGAGTAGAACTGAGAACTCAGAAATCACCCCTCGGGCTTACAGCATCTGTTGGACAAAGGCAACAAAAATCTACATTGGGGGAAAGACTGCCTCTTCAACAAGTGGTGCTGGGAATACTGGATATCCATATGCAGAAGAATGAAACTAGATACGTACCTCTCACCATACACTAAAATCAACTCAAAATGGATTGAAGACTTAAGTATAAGACCTGAAACAGTAACATTACTAAGGGAAAATATAGTTGAAACACTTCAGCAACTAGGTCTGAGCACAGACTTTATGAACATGAGCCTGAAAGCACAAGCAGTAAAAGAAAAAATAAACAAATAGGACTATATCAAACTAAAAAGCTTCTGCACAGCAAAGCAAACAATCAACAGAGTGAAATGACAACCTACAGAGTGGGAAAAAGTTTATGCTAACTATGCATTCGACAAGGGATTAATATACAGAATATACAAGGAACTCAAGCAATTACACAGGAAAAAAACAAATAACCCAATTAAAAAATGGGCAAAGGAGCTGAATACACATTTTTCAAAGGAAGACATACAAATGGCCAACAGATACATGAAAAAATGCTCAACATCACTAGTCATCAGGGAAATGCAAATTAAAACTACATTGAGATACCACCTCTCCCCAGTGAGACTGGCTATAATCAAAAAGACGGTGAATAACAAATGCTTGTGAGGGTATGAAGATAAGGGAACACTCCTACACTGTTGGTGGGACTGTAAATTAGTAAAACTGCTATGGAGGTTTCTCAAACAACTGCAGATAGATCTTCCATATGATCCAGAGATCCCACTTCTGGGTATATACCCAAAAGAATGGAAATCATCATGTCAAAGGGATACCTGCACTCCCATGTTCATTGCAACTCTGTTTACAATAGCTAAGACATGGAACCAACCTAAATGTCCATTGATGGATGACTGGATAAGGACAATGTGGTGTATATACACCAAGGAATACTACTCTGCCATAAAAAAGAATGAAATTCTCCCATATGCAACAACATGGATAATCCTGGAGAAACTTATGTTGAGTGAAATAAACAAAGCACAGAGGAATAAATACTGCATGTACTCACTCATATGTGGGAGCTAAGAAAGAATGAAGGAAAGAAATACCATAGTAGTGTGTTTGACTTGAAGAGGGAGAGAACATTCCTTGGGCTACAAAATGGAGTAGGGAGGAAAGGGGGAGGGAGAGGAAGGTTGGGGATAATTGGGTGGAGGACACGGGGTACAAATACAATTTGTGGTAATGGGTATGCTGGCAGTATGAATCTTGCCCTCACTTCATTGGCATGAGGAGTGGCAATCAGCTTTCTATCACATGAATAATCATAACCAATAAAAAAAATCCTAATAACTTCACTTTGCCTTTGGATAACATTTATGTTTTCCCTAGTACTTACATATGCCTCATTTGTTCATTCATTCATTCATTCATTCATTCATCCCATACATTCATTTGTCTTCTTTGCCTACCTGTGGAGCCATGACCAAGATAAAGCCTAGGGAAAAAGGAAGACTAAAGAATGGATGCATATATGAAAATATAAAAATATTCACATAAGATGTATCAGTTGAGCAGTAGAAAAGTTTTCTAAGTAAACTTATAAAGGTTTATCATAGAAAGCAGCTTAGACTGAGCAGGACATATTCAATTCAGGTTTGATGAATAAATAACTAATAACAGATAAAACCAGGGAAGTGCTGGAAGAAAACGCACACACACACAAGCAAATGCTGAAATAATACACAACCAACGGACTTTCACTATAAGAAATATGAAAGAACATTTTTATGGCTGAAGGAAAACGAAAAAAGGTAGTACAAGAAGCAATGAACAGCTTTGGAAAGTGTAAATGCATGTTAAATATAAAAGAATATTGACTCTGTAAAGCAACAATAATGGCAATGCCGTGTGGGGTTTATAACATCTAGAAGCATATGACAATAATAGCAAAAATGGTAGGGGTGAATAAAGTGGGAGACATCATTACAAACATTAAAAGGATAATAACAAATATTAGAAATGACTGTACCAATAATTTAAACACTTACGTTAAATGAACAAATGACTTTAAACACAGTTTAGTAAAGTTTATGATCAGGTGGAAAGCACCTTCTTGGTCATGCATGGCACAGAAGAGCAGCCAAGAGCTGAATGCTGCTTAAGTTCTTCCTGCCTGCGAGGACCATGGGGCTTGCCATAGACCCCGTTGTACCCAGACTGCCCTGAGGAAGAGTGACTAGGTGTTCTGGTTTGTCTGGTACTGAGAGTTTCCCAAGACAAATGACTTTTGTACTAAAAGAGGGAAATTCCTAAACAAATTGAGATGCTTTTATTACCCAGCATCCTTCAGAAAGCTCCTATGCGTGGAGAAAACTAGTTCAGAAGCTTTACATGTATCTTCTGGCATCCTTAAGGGCTGAGAAGATCAACATCTCACAGCACACCTTACAAAAAATAAATGACTAAGAATGCCTTCCTAACTTAAGAAAATTACCTTGTATATTAATATTTTAAACTTTTTAAATAAAAGATCAAAAAGACATACAAATTCCTCTTAAAAACACATTCCTAGATAAAAAGCAAAAATAAGGTGTCTTAGATTTATAGATGATAGGTTGAATAATTTATTAAAAGAAGTTTGGAAAATGTGGAACATGTGATGCCTTAAATTATCTTTGATCTGTTAAAAGCACAGCTAAAATTGTGCTCTCAGTTAATTGGATAATTTTGCTTGGTGTATCTTTGTCTCTTTTATTTTCAGACTAATGTCATTTGTTTTTATTTCGTATTTTTTATAGATATCATGTTGTTAAAAGACTTTTATTCAATGAACTCATTTATATTTTTGTCTTTATGCATTATAGATATGATTATCTCTTTATGTTATTTTAGCCACTTATCATGAATTTTTTTCTCTTTTTTCTCCTTTTCTAACTTCCATGGAGAATATCATATTTCTTTGTCTCCTTCACTTTTACTACATAAACTTTACTATATTAGCCATTACTCTTTTTTATTACCCTAAATGTTTATATTTTGCTAAAAAGGGGGGGGGGTGCCTAGAGATCAGTATTTGTATTTGTTCCCTAACAAGACAATGAGATTAGTACACTTTAATTTCCCTCCAAAATCCTCCTATCAGAGTAACAAATTAGTGTTACCTAGATTTAGATTTACTTAAAAAATACCCAGTAATTATTGTAACAATATATTTACTTAGAATGGTCAATATGTTTTTCTGATTTATATGCTTACACTTGCTTCTTGTATTTCACTCTTAAAATCTGAAGAGACAGAATAGTACCTGAGGAATACAGGCTCTAACATTAGCCTGCCTAGATGTTAATCCACACTCTGACAATCAATTGAGTAACCTTGAGAAAATGATTTCATCTCTGAAAATTTCCATTTTCTCATCTGTAAAATAAAGATAATAATGGTACATACTTCATCAAGTTGTTGTGTAGATTAAATTAAATGAGATATTTAAAACACTAAAAAATAATGCCTGGAATATAGTAATATTCAATAGTTTTGACTTTTTTTGCTAAAATGTATTTTTAGTAATTTTTTCAGCAAAGGTATGATGATGGAAGAAAAATTTCTGAGACTTTATATGTTTGAAATACCTTTATTTTGTCATCACTCTTAAAAATACTTTTTTTGAATGAGTAATGTGACACCAATTCAACAGTCACAGAAGATATACTGTGAACAGCAGATATACCTTCTGCCCATTTCTCTGCCCAGACATACGGTTCTCCTCTTGAAGCAAACACTCTAAACAATTTCTTAGTTATCCTTACGGAAACAAACTATGTATTTACAGGCATACATATGTATACATGTACACATGTGAGTTTTCCTGTGTTTATGTGTATATGTATACATATGCATAGTATATTCATATATATTAATACTATATTTTAACATACATTAGATTGTGCTCTCCCTGCTTTTTGAACATAAAAATGTATTACAGAGATAATCATGTCTATATCTTAATCCTTGTAAATAGTTTCTATTATTTCATTGAATGTGTGTGTCATAGCTCATTTAACCAGGCCCATATTATTAAACATTTAGACTATTTTACAAACCTTGATACTATACACAATAGTGAAACAAATATCTTTATAAATACACACATTTAAGCGTACTCACAGGGCATATTTCTACAAGTAGAAATGCAAGGACACAAGCTATATGCATTTTCAATTTTAAGAGTGTAGGGGAGGAAAAATAATTTGCTTTCTACCCTTTGTCAGGGCTCAGAAAAGGATACTTCAAAAGTTTGGCACTTTGGCATGCTCAGCACATTCAACTAAAATAAAAAAGCCATGAAGCTGCCTTAGAATCAGGACTTTCTAAACATTCCTGTCACCCTGCCACCCCCAGAAGAGGGTGAAAGTTTTCTCTGAAGTTCCTTTATCTCCCTTAAGACGACCTGGCAAAGAGAACACAATTGCTTTCCATCCCCTCCCTAAAACTGAGGAATGTAAGCATACCTGGATGGGCTTTGTCACAAGATACTGTCTGTCTCTCAAGCTCATTCAAATTCTGAAGAGAATCACTTACAAGATAATGTTTGCCTCCTGGGTCCATTCATTTCCTCTAAAAATTATTTACTACCCCCATAAAATTGCCCCACTTCTCTCTCTCCTATGAAACCTCAACCATCTGGCCCTTCTCTGAATCTTATATTTTGTATGATTCTCATGCATACTTGCAAGTAAATATATCTGTATTTTTTCTTTATTTTATTTTATTTTATGTTCTATCTTGTTTCTACTGGTTATGAATATTCATGGGGTACAAAGCAAATTGTCACTACTCGTGCCTAAGATGTGATGGCCAGATCCATACTGGCAGTGTGTCCATTACCACAAATTATGATGATACCCCATGTCCCCCACCCAATTATCCCCTTAATTATCCCTGATCTCCCTCCCCATCCCCCTTTCCCCACTCCACTTTGTATCCCTAGGTATGTTCTCTCCCTCTGCAAGTCCACTGTGGTCTTTCTTTCCTTTCTTCTTTATCACTTAGCTTCCACTTATGAGAGAGTACATATGGTATTTATCCCTCTGTGCTTTGCTTATTTCACTCAACATAAGTTTCTCTAAGCTCATCCATGTTGTTGCAAATGGGAGAATTTCATTCTTTTTTATGGCAGAGTAGTATTCCATGTATATATACCACATTTTCCTTATCCAATCATCCATTGATGGACATTTAGGTTGGTTCCATATCTTAGCTATTGTGAACTGAGAAGAGTCACCAGTAGAGCTTGTATTTTTTTTCCCTATTAATTAGTTTACTGTCAGTTCATTTTAGCAGTAAACCTTCAGAGGGCAGAAAGAAAGCTTTCCCTCTGTTCTTACATCTTCATAGTTCTTAGCTGGGGTGGATTCCTGTAACAAAAGACAGATTAACAGAGAAAAACAGAGTGATGTCGGCAAGATGGCAGAATAGAAGACCCATGGCATCATTTCTTCTCCCCTGATGAAAGTACAACTAGCAACTATTCAAAGACAAGAATGCCACCCTGAATTTACTAGAACTTGAGGGAAAAGCAGATTAACTCCCTGCACCCACAGAAACAAGAAAAGCTGCAACTGGTAAGAGAAACAATCATTTTAGACCATACCATCCCCTCCCCCAAGTCAGCATAACACCACTCAAGGAGAAGTTGACTGGACACATCATTCCTAAGGTGAGATGAGAGAATTGGAGGTGGGCATTTGATATATCTGTCTGGAAATCTTTATGGGAAACTTGCTCTGGTCCTGTCTCCTGGGCAGCACTGGAAGTGCAAGGAAGGTTGAACCACCTGGAGTAAATAGGAGACAAAGAACACAGGTGCTGATCACAGCAACAGATGCATGGATCTTGGAAGTTGCTCTGCATTCTGATCAGAGGAGGCACCGCACTGAAGTGACTGGAAGCTCCACAGCACGCAGGAGCATGATCCATGGAAAGTCCTGAGTCTTTGGCCAAATTTTCCACATAGCCTAGGTGCTTATGAAGAGCCTTCCCTTGACATAAAAGCAACTAAAAAGTTGTTAATAAAGTTCTAGTGCTTTCTTAAGCCTTCCCAAGACTATAAAAGTTCTGGTGCAGCATTTAAGTTTGGTGATTACAATAAGTCTTCCCCAGACCAGACAGTAAAGGCAGGGAAGCAATTTAGCTCTGGTGCAGCATTTAAGTTTTGGTGCTCCCTGTAAGTTCTCCCCAGAATGGGAAGCAACTACAGTCCAGTGATTAAGTTCTGATATGAAGTAGTAATTGTCTAATGCTACCAACAAACATCTTGAAAAGCTGGAAGAGGTCCATACCTTAAAATGTTCACACATCAATGTAAAGACAAAAGGATTGTGAAAAATCAGGGAAATAAGACACCACCAAAAGAAACCATCAAAACTTGAGTAACCAGATAGCTTCACTGCTAAATTCTACCAAACATTTCAAGAAGAGCTAATACTTATTCTTCTCAAGTTCTTCCAAAAAATTGAAGAGTAAGGAATACTTCAAAACTCATTCTATAAGATGAGCATTACCCTTATACCAAAACCGAAAAATGACACAACAGAAAAAGAAAACTGTAGGCCAATATCCCTAATGAACATAGATGTAAAGATCTACAACAAAATACTAGCAAACAGAATCCAACACACTAAAAAGATTATACATCATGATCAACTGGGATTCATCCTAGGGACGCAAAGATGGTTCAACACACACAAATCTGAGGAGCTCAGGGCAGCCCCCACCAATGGCCAGCAGGAGCATGGGTTTCCTCAGGAGCTGACGGAAGCCCCTGCTGATGGCTGGCAGGAGTACATGGCCCCTTTGGAACCAAGGGCAACCCCCACTCCTGCTAATAGCCAGCAAGAGCTCAGGAACCTTCAGGAGCCAAGGGCACCTCCATCTAAAGACAACAGATAAATGGGGTGCTCTTCCATAAGCAGCCTGCCACTGCCACAGACACTGCCACTGCTCACAGGTCCAACACAGCCAACACCACAGCCATCACCACCTCAAGGTGGCAGGCCACCACTGCCATTGCAAGAGTGGCCCACCACCACAGCAACAACTGTTTCACCACATGATCAGTCATCAGCATAGAGATATTAGAAATACAAAAAAGAAAAGAAAGAAAAAAAAAGCCACCACCAAAAGAATAAAACAATTCTAAAGTATGAGACCCAGAGAGCAGGAAACCCTTCAAATGACTGAAAAGGAATTCTGAGCAACTATCTTAAGGAAATAAAATGAGATACAAGAAGACTCAGTTAGACAACACAACAAAATGAGAAAAACAATCCAGGACATGAAGGAGGAAATTTATAAATTGCTTAATAACTTAAAAAAGTATGCAGCAGAACTCATGAAGCTGAAGGATTCATTCAATGAAATAAAAAACACAACCAAGGGCTTAAGCAGAAGGCTAAAGCAAGCAGAAGAAATAATTTCTGATCTTGAAGACAATCTTTTTGAAATAACACAGGCAGACAAAAAAAAAAGGGATTTTAAAAAATGAAGAAAATCTAAGAGAGCTAGCAGACAACCTTAAGCACACAAACATCCAGATCCTGGGTGTTCTGGAAGGGGAAGACAAAGGAAAGATATTAAAAATATATTCAACAATATAATAGTGGAAAATTTCCCAGGTACAGGGAGAGACACAGACCTTCAGATCCAGGAGGCTTAAAGATCCCCAAATAGATTCAATACAAAAGGGTCTCCTCCAAGACACATTATACTCAAACTGGCAATACTCAAAGACAAAAAGAGAATCCTAAAAACAGAGAAAAAAATCAGTTACCTAATATGTAGTCTGCTTCTGAATAACAGCAGAATTCTTAACAGAAACTCTCAAGCCAGAAGAGAGTGGGATGATATACTAAAAATGCTAAAAGAAAAAAACCAAAACTGTCAACTAAGAATGCTACAACCAGCATGGCTATTCATAAGAAATGAGGGAGAAATAGTGTATTTCCCAGAGAAACAAAAATTGTGGAAGACTGATAGGGTTAAAAAGCTAGACCCAGCTATATGTTGTCTACGAGAGATTCACTTCACCTGTAAAGACACACACAGACCAATAATTAAGGATTATAAAAAGACATGCAACGCAAATGGAAACAAAAAATGAGAAGGAGTAGCTATTCTTCTATTAGATAAAATAGACTTTAAACAAAAAACAAAAAGAGACAAAGAAGGCCACTATATGATGACAAAGGATCTATACAACAAGAAATGATAACAATCATAAATATACATGCACCCAACATTGGAGCATCCAGATATATAAAGCAAACACAGTAGGGATAAAGAAAGAGATAGACTCCAATATGATAAGAGTTGGGAACCCAAACTCCCCTCTCTCAGCACTAGAAAGATCACCTAGGCAGTATATCAACAAAGAAACACAGTATTTTAACTACACTTTAGACCAATTGTACCTTGCAGATATCTACAGAACATTTCAACTAACAACTACAGAATATACATTCTTCTCATCAGCACATGGAACACTCCCCAGGCTAGACCACGTTAGGTTACAAATCAAGTCACAACAAATTTTTAAAAATTAAAATCATTTCAAGTATCTTCTCAGACCACAACAGATTAAAAGTAGAAATCAGTAATAAGCCAACCTCTGAAATGATTGATTTGGCCAAGAAGAATGAACAGGAAATAAAAAAATTTCTTGAAACTAATGAAAATAAAGACACATCATACCAAAATTTGTAGGATACTACAAAAGAATACTAAGAGGGTAGTTTATTGCAATAAACATTTACATCAAGAGAAGAGAAAGATTTCAAATAAAAACCTAATGCTACAACTCAAAGGAATAGAAAAAGAAGAACAATCCAATTTCAAAATTAGTAGACAGAAAAGAATAATTAAGATCAGAACAGAACAAAATGAAATAGAGCCAAAAAAAATCAATAAGATCAATGAAACAAAAAGTTGGTTTCTTAAGAAGATAAATTAAACAGACAAACCATTAGCTAGGTTAACAAAAAAAAAAAAAAAGAAAAAAAGAAAAGGAAAAAGAAGAGCAAAGACTCAAATAACAAAAATCAGAAATGAAAAGGGAGACATTACAACTGACACCACAGATATACAAAGAATCATTAGAGATTACTGTAAACAACTGCATGCCAACAAATATGAAAACCTGGAGGAAACTGATAAATTTCTGGACATATACAAACCACCAAGACTGAACCAAGAAGGATAGAAAACCTGAGCAGACCAATAACAAGCAATGATACTGAAACATTAATCAGCTATCTCCCAACAAAGAAAAGTCTAGGACTGGATGACTTACTGATGAATTCAACCGAACTTTTAAGAAGAATTCATACCAATTCTATTCAAACTATTCCCAAAAATTTAAACAGAGGCCATTCTCCCAAACCCATTCTATAAGGCCGGCATCACCCTGATACCAAAACCAGACAAAGATATAACAAAAAAAGAAAACTAAAGGGCAATATCATTGATGAATATAGACACAAAAAAGCTTCAACAAAATATTAGCAATCAAAATACAGCAACACATCAAAAAAATTATACACCATGGTCAAGTGGGATCCATCTCAGGGATGCAAGGATGGTTCAACATACAAAAGTCAATAAATGGTGAGAGCACATCAACAAAACATGGATAAAAACCATATGATTATGTCAATAGAGACAGAAAAAACAATGACAAAATTCAATATCCCTTCATGATAAATACTCTCAGCAAATTAGGTATAGAAGGAAAGTATCTCAAAACAAACAAACAAAAAAGCCATTACAAAAAACCCATTGCCAATATCGTCGTAAATGGAGAAAAGCTGAAAATTTTCCCATAAGAACAGGAACAAGACAAGGATGCCCACTCTCACCACTACTATTCAACATAGTACTGGAAGTACTAGTAAGAGCCATCAGGCAAGAGAAAGAAATATATGGCATCCCAATTGGAAAAGATGAAATGAAACTGTCCCTTTTTGCAGATGACATGATCCTATATAAAGAAAAGCCTAAAGACTATTAAAAAACTCTTAGAGCTGACCAATGATTTTGGTAAAGTTGCAGGATACAAAATCAATACGCAAAAATCATTAGCTTTTTAAACTCCAATAATGAATTAGCAGAAAAAGAAATCAAGAAAGTAAGCCCATTTACCACAGTCACCAAAAAAAAAAAAAAAAAAGAAAAAAAAACCAAACCTTGAAATAAATTTAAACAAAGAGGTGAAAGATCTCCACAAGAAGAACTACAAATAACTACTGAAAAAAATAAAAAACAACAGAAAGATGGAAAAATATTCAATGCTTTGGACTGGAAGAATTAACATTGTGAAAATGTCCATACAACCCAAAGTGATCTACAGATTCAATGCCATCCCCATCAAAATACCAATGACATTCTTCACAGAAATAGAAAAAATAATCCTAACATTCATATGGAACAACAAAAGACTGTGAATAGCCAAAGCAATCCTGAGCAAAACAAATAAAATAAAGTGAAACAAAATAAAGCTGGAGGGATAATACCACCTGACTTCAAACTATATTAAAAAGCTATAGTAACCCAAACAGCATGGCACTGGCATAAAAACTGACACTCAGGTCAATGGAACACAGTAGAGAACCCAGAAATCAACCAACTTACTTACAGCCAACTGATCTTCGACAAAGGCACCATGAACATGCATTGGGGGAAAGACTGCTTTTTCAATAAATGTTGCTGGGAAAACTGGATATCCATATGTAGAAGAATGAAACTAGACCCACACCTCTCTTTATATACCAAAATCACTTCACAATGGATTAAGGACTTAAATAAAAGACCAGAAACTAAAAAGCTCCTAGAAGAAAGCATGAGGGAAACACTTTAGGATGTAAGACTGGGCAAAGACTTATGAATAAGAACCCCAGAGCACAGACAAGAAAAAGAAAAAAATAAAGAAATGAGATTATATCAAACTAAAAGTCTTCTGGAAAGCAAAAGAAACAATTAACAGAGTGAAAAGACAACCTATAGAGTGGGAGAAAATATTTGCTAACTATGCATCTGACAAAGGATTAATATCCAGAATATACAAGACACTCAAACAACTTAACAGTAAAAAAATAGTAACCCAATTAAAAAATGGTAAAAGGAGCTGAATAAGCTTTTCTCAAAGGAAGATATACAAATGGCCAACAGACACATGAAAAAATGTTCAACGTCTCTCAGCATCAGGAAAATGCAAATCAAAACCACACTGAGATATCACTTCACCCCAGTTAGACTGGTTATTATCAAAAAGTAAGAATAACAAATGCTGGCAAAGATGCAGAGAAAGGGGAACACTTCTACATATTTGGTGGGATTGTAAATTAATGCAGTCATAATGGAAAACAGTATGGAGTTTCCTCAGACAATTACAGATAAAACTGCCATATGATCTACCAATCCCAGTGCTCAGTATATACCTGAAGGAATGGAAATCACCATGTTGAAAGGATACCTGCACTCCCATGCTTATTGCAGCTCTATACACTATAGCCAAGAGTTGGAACTAACCTAAATGGCCTTCAACGGATGACTGGATAAGGAAAATATGATATGTATATACACAATGGAATAATACCCTTCCATATATAAACAATAAAATACTGCCATCTGCAGCAACATGGATGATCTTAGAGAAGATTATGTTAAGAGAAATAAGACAGATACAAAAAGAGAAATACTGCATGTCTTCCCTTATAAATGGGAGTTAAAAAATAAATAACGAAAGAAAGAAAGAAAGAAAGAAAGAAAGAAAGAAAGAAAGAAAGACACCACAATCACAATAATCGGTTGTTTAACCAATTTATTTCAAGATGAGAGAACAGAACTGAAACCACCATAGTTAGAAAAGGGACAGAGAGAGAAGGGTTAGCAAGAAATTGTTAATAGGCTATAAAAAATGCCTACATTGTGTAATGTTGAATATACTAATAATCCTCATTTGAGTATCACATATTCCACACAGGTACTGATATTCAAAGCTGTACTCCACAGATATGTACAATCTTTTGTGTTTCAATAAAAACAAACAAAAAACAAAACATATGCAAATCTATAAACGTTATACATCACATCAATAGAAAGGAAAAAACCCATATAATCATTTCAATAGACACAGAAAAAGCTTTTTAAAAATTCAGCCTTTCATAATAAAAATACTAAACACATTAGGTATCAAAGGAATGTACCTCAATACAATAAAGAGAATATATGACAAATCCACAGCCAATATCATACTAAATGGACAAAAATTGGAAGTTTTTCTTCTAACATCTGAAACAAGACAAAGATGCCCACTTACCCCACCCTTATTCACCATAGTACTAGAAGTTTTGGTCAACACAGTAAGGCAAGACAAAGCAATAAAGGGTATTGAAATCAGTAGGAAGAAGTTAGACTATTCCTATTTGCAAATGACATGAACCTATACACAGAAAACCCTAAACACTCCACCAAAAAATTACTAGAACTAATAAATGAATTCGATATACTGTCAGAATACAAAATCAACACATGAAAATCAATAGCCTTCCTATTTGCCAATATAGCAATAGCCAAAGAAGAAATAAATAAAGTAATCTCATTCACAACAGCTACCAAAAAAATGAAACATGAAATATCTAGAAGTAAATTTAACCAAGAAGGTAAAAAATCTCTACAATGAAAACTATAAAACAGTGGTGAAAAATATTGAAGAGGACACAAGTAAATGGAAAGATACCTGTCTTAGTCCATTTCTGTTGCTTATAACAAAATACATGGAACTGGGTATTTTTTAAGACAGCAAAATTTATTGCTTACAGTTTCAGGGGCTGAGAAGTCCTACATCAAGGTAACATATCTGGTGAGGGTATTTTTGGTGGTGGCTTTACAGCAATGCAGGCAACTCACATGGCAAAAAATCATGGAGCAGAGAGAGAGAGAGAGACTCTCATGTGCTCTCATTTAAGGCCCTCAGAAGCACACTCCTGACCATATTATTAATTCATTCATTATGGCATGATCCTACAATCTAATCACCTCTTCAAGGCACTATCTTTATAACACCATAAAAGGATTTCCCACCCTTGACAGTTACAGTGGGAATTAAGCTTCCAATATATGGAGTTTGGGGCGCACAATTCAATCAATCCACAGCAATATCCCATGTTCATGGGTCAGAATAATTAACATCATCAAAATATCCATATTACCCAAAGCAATTTATACATTCAGCACAATCCCTATCAAAATACCAATGTCATCCTTCACAAAAATAGAAAAAACATTCTTAAAATTGGTATGGAACCACAAAAGACCCTGTATAGCACAAGCAATCTTGAACAAAAAAAACAAAGTTGGACTTTGTTTTCTTGACTTCAAAATATACTGTAAAGCTAAAGAAACCAAAACAGCATAGTTCTGGCAGAAAAAACAGACAAATTGACTGATGGAATAGTATAGAGAGCCTCAAAATGAACCCACACATTCAGAGCCAACTGATTTTTGAGAAAGATACTAAAAATATACAGTTGGGAAAAGACAGCCTCTTCAACAAATGGTGCTGAGAAAACCGCATATCCACACGCAGAAGAATGAAACTAGACCCCTATCACTCACAATACCCCAAAATCAACTCAAAATGGATCAAAGACCTAAGCTTAAGACCTAAACTATGAAACAACTAGAAGAAAACATATAAGGAATGCTATACCAAGTGGATGTGGGCAATGCTTTTTGAGCAAGTCTATAAGAGTACAGGCAACTAAGGCAAAAATACATAAATGGGATTACATCAAACTAAAAAACTTTTACACAGCAAGGGGCACTGTCCATAAAATGAAGAGACAACCTACAGAATGGAGAACGTGTTTGCAAACTACACATCAGACATGCAGCTATTATCCAGAACATGTAAGGAACTTAACAACAACAAAATACATTTTAAAAATTTTAAAAAACTGGGCAAAAGACTTGAACAGACATCTTTCAAAAGAAGACATACAAATGGCCATCAGGCACATGAAATAATCCTCAGAATTACTAGTCATCAGGGAAGTGCAAATTAAAACCACATTGAGATATCATCTCACCCCAGTTAGAATGGCTGTTATCAACAAGACAAAAAATAACAAATGCTGGCAAGTATATGGAGAAAAAAGGAACTCTCCCACATTGTTAGTGGAAGCGTAAATTGGTACAGCAATTGTGGAAAACAGTACAGATTCCTCAGAGAACTAAAAATAGATCTACCTTATGAGTCAGTTATCCCAGTACTGGGTATATGCCCAAAGGAAATGAAATCAACATATCTTAAAGTTGACCTGCACTCCCATGTTCATCACAGTATGCTGTGGATTGATTGAATTGTGTCCACTAGAGCTCATATATTAGAAGCTTAAATCTTACTGTAACTGCCGAGGGTGGGAAATCCTATTATGGTAACTGAAAGGTGGGGCCTTGGAGAGAAGATTAGATTATAGGACCATGCCATAATTAATGGATTAATAATGGTGGTCAGGGGCATGGTTCCAAGGGCTTTAAAAGGAAAGTACATGAGGAACTCTCTCTCTCTCCTCTGACATGTTCTGCCAGGTGAGACCCCTGCTTTGCTGTAAAGTCACCAACAAAGAGTCACCTCACTAGATGTGTTCCGCAGACTTTGAACTCCGAAACTGTAAGCAATAAATTTCATCTTCTTACAAATCACTCATTTCCGGGTATTTTGTTATAAGCAACAGTAGTGGACTAATACAAAGCACTATTCACAAATAGTGCTAATATTCACAAATACCATAATAGTCCATCAGTGGGTGAATAGATTTCAAAGTAAAAATAAAAACAAAAATAAAACCTGTGGTATACATATACAAAGGTATACTACTTAGCTGTATACACACACACACACACACACACACACACACACACACACACCCTATCACCTATCATTTTCAGCAGCATGAATGGAACTGGAAACCATCAGGTTAAGTGAAGTAAGTCAGGCACAAATAGACAAATCTTATCTGAGATCACTCATATGTGGAATCTAAATTTTTTTTAAAACATTGATTCTCAGAGAAGAGTAGAATAATGATTACCAGAGCCCAGAGGGTGGGGGGAGGAGGAAAAATGGTAGACTAAAGGGTATGAAACTATGCTATCTACCCTAAGTGAATCATTGTGCAGTATATGCATCTATTGAAACAACATATTGTACCCCACAAATATATACAAATACACATTAAAATATTTTGAATAAATGTTCTCACCACACACACACATAAAAGCTCCACCATAAACACAGAAGAATTGAGTATCTATGAAATGTCAGAAAAAGATTTCACAATAATTCTCTTAAAGGAGTTCAGGGAATCACATGAAAATATGAATAGAAAATTAAATAAAATTTATAAAACTATCAGGAACAAAATGAGAAATTTGATAAAGAAATAGAAAAAAAAAACTAAAAACAAATGGAAGTCCTCGAAATAAAGTATGTAATAACTGAATTGAAAATTTCAATAGAAATCTTCAACAGCAGATTTGATCAACAGTAAAGAATCAGCAAGCTTGAAACAGAACATATGAAATTACAAAATTAGAAAAGTAAAAAAAAAAAAAAGAGTGAGGATGGCTTACAGTAATTATGGGATACCAAGTGAACTAATCTCTACACAATAAGAGTTCCTAAAGGAAATGAGAAAGAAAAAGGTCTAGAAAGAACATTTAAGTAAACAATGGCTGAAAATTTCCCAAATCTGGAAAAAGACAGATACAGGAACCTCAAGGTTACCAGTCAAATTCAACCCAAAGGGAAATTTCCCAATGCACATCATAATTAAATTATCAAAAATCAAAAACAAAGAATACTGAAAGCAGCAAAAGAAAAGAAATGTATTTATTCAATGGAGTCTCAATATGGCTTTCAACAGATTTCTTAGCAGAAATACTACAGGCCAGCAGAGAGTGGGATGATATACTCAAAGTGCTGAAGAAAAAAATATATATACTGTACCTAATGAAGCTACTTTTCAAACATGAAGGAGAAATAAAGACTTTCCCAAACAAAGGCTGAAGAAATTCTTCAACACCAGACTTGTCTTATAAGAAATGTTAAAGGAAGTTCTTCAATCTGAAAGAAATGGATACTAATGTGTAACAGAAAATCATCTGAAGGTACAAAACAAGAGAAAAACAGACAAGTTTATTAACACGTATGAGGGTACTTCAAAAAGTTCATGAAAAAATGGAATGCTAATTACCATCAAGAAAATACACAAAAATATAAAACCTACTGGTAGAGCAGATACACAAATTAGAAAGAGAAAGGAATCAAAATTCATCAGTACAGAAAACCACCAAACCACAAAGATAAAGACAGGAAGTAAAACATAAAAGATACTCAAAACAATCAGAAAATAACCCCCCCCCCAAAAAAAATGACAGGAGTAAGATCTCGTGTTATCAATAATAACCTAGAACATAAATGGATTAAATGCCCTAGTTGAAAGACAGAGACTAGCTGAATGGATTTTAAAAACAACCCATCCATATGCTGCTTACAAGAAACACATCTTACCTATAAAAACATGCATAGTTTCTGTACCAGCCAGAGGCGAAAAAATAAAAATAAATAAAGACATGCATAGACTGAAGGGATAGAAATAAATATTCCACACAAATGGAAACTGTAAGTAAAGAAGAGTAGCTATACTTATGTCAGAAAAAACAGACTTTAAGTCAGTATTTGTACTAAGAGACAAACATGGGCATTATATATAATGATAAGGGGATCATTACAGCAAGAGGATATAACAATTGTAAAATATATATGCACCCAGTACAAGAGTGCTTACATATATAAAACAAATTTCATCAGATCTAAAAAGAGAGATAGACATCAACCTAATAATAGTTGGGGATTTTAACATCCCACTCTCAGCATTGGACAGATCATTCAGAAAGATAATCAACAAAGAAACATCTGATTTAAATGGCACCATAGACCAGACGGACTTAACATGTTTACAGAACATTTTATCCAATAGCTATAGAACACACATTCTTTTCATCAGCACATGGAGCAGTCTCCAGGATTGACCATATGTTAGGCCATAAACCAAGCCTCAACAAATTCAAAAAAATTGAAATCAAATCAACTATTTTTTCTTACCATAATGGAATAAAACTAGAAATCAATATCAAGAGGAACCTTCAAAATTATAAATATACATAAAAATTTAAAAACATGCTCCTAAACAATGAATGAGTCAAAAAATAGATTATGAAGGAAGAGAAGACATTTCTAGAAACAAGTGAAGAAATAAACACAACATACCCAAACCTTTGGAATACAGTATTAAGAGAAAAATGTATAGCAATAAATGCCTACATTAAAAAAAGAGAAAGATTTTAAATAAACAGTCTAATAATGCACTTCAAGGAATGAGAAAATCAAAAACAAAACAAATGCAAAACAAGTCAAAGAAAAAAATAATAAAAGCCAAAGAAGAAATAGATGAAGTTGAAACTAAAAATACAATACAAAAGATCAAATGAAAAGTTGTTTTTTTGAAAAGATAAGCAAAATCAACAAACCATTAGCTAGACTAACAAAGGAAAAAAGAGACAATACACAAATAAATAAAACAAGAAATGCAAAATGAGACATTACAACTGATACAGAAAGACAAAGAATCATGAGAGACTATTATGCACAACTATACATCAACAAATTTGAAAACCTGGGAAAAAAATAATGACCATCTTGATAGATTCAGAAAAGGTATTTGCTATAATTCAACATCCCTTCATGATAAAAAGTCTGAATAAATTATGTATAGAAGGAAAGTATCTCAACATAATAAAAGCCATATATGACAAATTCACAGCTAAATTCACACTGAATGGGGAAAGTTTTAGAAAAAACTGGAACAAGACAAGGATGTGCATTCTCATCACTTTTATTCAACATAGTCTTGGAAGTCATAGCCAGAGCAATTAGGCAACAGAAATAAATAAAGGGCATCAAAATTGGAAAGGAAGACGTCAAATTGTCCCTGTTTGTAGATGACATGATTTTAATAGAGAGAGAAAAACCTAGACTCTACCAAAAAACTCTGAGACCTGATAAATTCAGTAAAGTTACAGGATATAAAATTAACATACAAAAATTGGTAGCATTTCCATACACCAAGAATGAGCTAGAGGAAAAAGAAGTCAATAAAGCAATCTCATTTACCATAATGACCAAATAAATAAATAAATAAATAAAATTTCTAGGAATAAATTTAATCAAGGAGGTGAATGATCTCCACAATGAAAACTATAAAACACTGATTAAAGAAATTTTAGATGACACAAAAAAATGGAAAGACATCCCATGTTCATGGGTTGGAAGAATCAATATTGTGAAAATGATCATCCTACTCAAAGTGATCTACAGATTCAGTGCAATCCCATCAGAGTACCAGTAACATAATTCACAAGAAAAAACCAAAGAAAACTAAACTAAAACTTGTATAGAACAAAAGATCCTGAATAGCCAAAGCAATCCTGCACAAAAAGAAAAAAGCTGGAGGCATCATACTCCTTGACTACAAAATATACTACAAAGCTATAGTAATCAAAACAGCTTGGTACTGGTAGAAAAACAGACACAAAAACCAATGGAATAGAATAGATGATTTTATAGAAGTAGAGAGTAGAATACTGGAAGTAGAGAGTAGAGAGGAGAATATTGGTTCCTAGAGATTGATAAGGGTAGGGGAAATAGGGGTAGGGAGAGGTGGTCATTGGATACAAAATTGCAACTGATAGGAAGAATAAGATTTAGTGTCTTACTTAACACCAATTTATTGTACAATTTCTTGTAGCTGGTAGAGAGGATTTTGAATACAAAGAAATGACAAATATTTGAAGTGATGGACATGTTTATTACCCTGATATGATCATTACACTCTGTCCAAATATCACATTACACCCCATAAATATACACAATTATCATAAGTCAATTAAGAGAAAATAAATTGAAAAAAGAAAAAAAATTCAGAGACAGAAGTAGAGATTACCAGAAACGGGGTAAGGAATAATGGGAGTTGTTGCTTAATGAATACAGAGTTTATGTTTAGGGTGATGAAAAAGTTTTGTAAATAGATAGAAGTGATGGTTACACAGCATTGCAAATGTAATTAATCCCATGGAATTGTATGCTTAAAAATGGTTAAAATGGAAAATCTTAAATATATTTTACCACAATTTTAAAAATACACTAAAATACCATTTTTAAATCTAAAAGATTAACTCTATACTGTCCAGAATTCAAAAAACAAACATTTTCATACATAGATTATATGCATTTAAATCAATAAAACCTGTTTGCAAGGCATTTTGATCATCTGCAACAAAATTACAAATGCATATACCGTTTAACCAGCAATTCCACATTTAGAAATTTGTTCTACAGATTTACTTACACATGTGAAAAGAAAAATATATGCATATGTACACATATATACACCTACCTACAAGATTATTCACTGCAACCCTGTTTATAAAAGCAAAATATGGTAGTCACTTAAATATCCATCAATAGAATGCTGCTTATACAAATTATAATGTATGCATATAATGGTACATTAAGAGTAGTAAATAAATTTTTATGTATAGATATGAAATAATTTCCAAGATATGTTTTAAAAGGAAAAAAAAAGAATGTGGAACATTGCATATGATATAAAACATCTTAGAAAAAATGATAGATTTCTAGAAAGATAAAATATGTCTTAACTCTGACTACTATATTTCACATTCAGTAGTATCAGACTACTTATTATTCCCCACAAACACCTTTTTGTTAGAGCTACCATACTTTTGATTACATACTTACGTGTGTAGAATGCTTTTCATCTTTATTTTTTGCTTGTCAAAATTCAACTCATCTTTAGATCATCCTGTAAATTAATCTTTCTCTTCTGTTCTTTCAACACAACCATCTAAACCTGTGTTCTTTTTCTAATAAAAAGTAGTAAAATTTATTAAGTCTACATAACACTAGAGGAAGAGAAGGGAAAGAAAAGGAACAACTACTAAATACATATCTGCCAGACACTTTAATGCCCTGTCATTTAATTCTACAACAACCCTATTAATTCGAGTATTATTCCAGTTACAGGGGTTGAAACCAGCTTGAGGAGATTACAGAGTGTTTCCAGTGTCACACATCTGATAATTGGAGGTACAGAGATTTAAATTCAGCTATCTCAGATTCCAAAGGTTTCCGTTTCCCATTAAACAGCCTTGTACTTGATGGAATTTCTGCCACTTTTTGGAACTCGAACCTTTGAGATCATCTACTTCTACACTCTTGATTTACAAATGACAGGGGGAAAAGAAGGAAAGGTTAAGAGCTTTGCAGGCTAGTTTGTTAGTGTCATTGGTATTGGATAGCAGTCTATAAAAACATATGTATGTAATCAGGACTAGGGATGTAAGGTCAACTTGGTACTTTACACTTTATAACAGAACTTAGAATTAACAGGATAATTGATAGTCTTTAAAATTAAAATGTTGGCACATACCACAGACAGAGAGAGGTTCAAGAATGGAAACATAAACATATGAGAATAAATGTCCATCTGAGAAAATTAACGACCATCCGTGACATTTATAAGAATGCTTTAGTGTCATTAATTCTTTGCCAAGCATCTTTCTGTGCTAAAGACAAAATGAGTTTTCGACATTCTGATACAAAGTCCATGTGCCCTACAATAAAATCCTGAGGTCTCCAGTGCTTACTTGACTCCTCCCTCCAATATCTGGCTCCCATCCCACAGCCTCTACCACACTGGCTCAGGAAGTAGGCAATTTCCTGCCCTGGCTGAGCCGGATATTAAGACCTCTTTGTTCCCTTATCTCTAAGAAATAACACCTCTCTGTAATACGCCAGTGGTGACTGACTCATGCTAATACTTACCTAAACGACTCTGCTGTTCTTTAACATTAGTGTTGACTGAGGCAGAGCAATACACCCACATTCTAATTGCCAAATGTCATGGGGTGATATGGAGCACACTAGATTATTACAGTTTGTAGACTGTTTGATATTAGAATAAAGGAGATTTTTTAAGGAACTATAAAGCTAGGGGATCTTCCTCTCTGCCCCCACCCTCTACCAACTCATGCACAAACAAACTCATTTGATGTCAGTTTGCATTTATGAAAACATCTTCTCTCATATGAGACACCTTAAATGAATTCCTTCATATTGTTTCAGAAACTGAAATTTCTAGACTGTGTAACACGGGCAATTTGACTTTTCTCCTTGGAGGCAATACATACAGAGATAACAACTGCTAACAACTTCTTGGTACATCCCAATGTACAGAGACACATGACATATCGATCTGCACACATAGACTGTGTTCTGTATTCGACTGATGGTTATAATACCATCTGCACATCCGCATCTTGTCCAGTTACCAGGTTTCTCGCATTTGGTGGAATGTTCTTAATATAATATTCTTATTCAACACTTCAAAGTCTTTCAAAACATTTCACTTTTCATGTTTTGCAAGCCCTACATTCCAGCTTCTTCTGTTTGGAACTCTAATACCAGGACAAGCTAAAAACAGTAAATCATGATGACCAAGCACAGAAAATAAAATTTAGAAGTGAAAATGTGGAGAGCACAATCTTATCTCTTCCTTCACTGCCAGGGCTAAAGAAACCAAAATATTTCAAATCCTAAAGATCATTTAGTCTCACTGGCCCATTTTACAAGTGTAGAAACTAGGCTCAGGATGAAGAACAGCATTTTAAGCTGTGGAATGGAGAAGGTTCTAGGTAAAGGAAACAACATTTGCATAGACACAGGGATGCTGACTGTGCCACCAGGAGAAGACCCTGACTACACAGGCCCATCAGAAAGAAATAGAGCAAAAGATTAAATAAGGAGGTCTGAACAAATTTATAAAGGACCTTGAAAGTTCCATTTGCAATTGGTGGATCAATTTTCTATTTTCTTGGAAATTTAGACATTGAATCATATAGGTTACATTTGGAAAGAAACTCAGGATCTCAGCTTTTATTTATTTCTTTCATTTCCTTCACAACACTTTACTTAGTTGTAATTATTTATTTATTTAATTTTTAAATATTTGCCATCCACTAGATGGTAATCTTCGTAGAGTCTGGCACAGCTGGCAAACATGTAATAAGTGGTCAAAAACTATGTGTTGAATGAATGACGTCATCTGGATTAAACTTCTACATAGAGATGACATCTTTTTTATAGCTTTCTGAACAGTTGACTCTTTCACCATGGTCTCTGTGAAGCTAAGTGATGAAGTCTGGCCATCACCAAGGCATCACCATCCCTGTCAGGCCACTATTATTGAGAAGGTGCCAACTTCTTTTGGAAGAGATGGACAACTTTAGATTAGCAGGATATTCTAAGTCAATGAAAATTGGAATTTTGAATACTTCTTATGTTTCTGGTAGGTACTAGTCTTTAGGTAATATATAAGGAAATGAAATATGTGAGCGCTGTTTTGCACTTCTAAAAAGACCCTTGGGAATTAGGTATTACTATACCCATTTGACATGTGGCAACTGAGGCTGAGCTTTAGGTACTTTATTCAAGGCAACACAGCACATGGTACAGAAATTGATTTGAAATAAAGTGTTGCTTGAAGCTCAGATTCTTCCTCACTTGCTACACTGCCTCTGTTAAAAAGTATAAAACATAATTGCTACCCTCAAATAAGACAGAATCCAGCTGGAGAGACAGATTTGTGAACACCCACTGTAATGTTTATCACCAGTACATAAAAAGCAACAAGCACAGAGAAGAAAGCTATTAGTTCTGCCTGGAGCTTGGAAATGCCAGGGAAGGTTTCACCAAAGAGACAACTTCTCACCTGAGTCATGAAAGTAACTGACAGGTAGAATCAACCAGATTCATCAGAAAGCAGAGATCAGAAGAAGAAGTCCAAGAAATCAGTGTAACCAGAAGATTTTCTCATTGGGGCATAATATGTCCCAGCCAGGCTGGGGGCAAATCCAAGTTAACATGCAATATTGTCAGTGGGATTTTTATGAGGCTTGCACCCCCTCCCCTACTTCCACCTATACATACACACTCCAACATGACCACCACTACCACCACCATCACTACCACATACCTCCCATTGCCATGTCTGGAAAGATGGCCTCAGTGCCTTTTCTACTACATTCGCTGCCTCTGAACATTAATAGATAAGGCATTCAGTTATGTGAATATGAGAGTACAATTGAAGGGGTTTTAAACACTAGACATAGTTAACCTAACTGATTGAAATTCTACAGACACTTGTCTAGCACCAAATTTTTAGGATAAGGAGTAAATACAGACTGGCAACAGTAGAGAAATTTCCTGGGCTTCTGAACTTCATAATAGAAATTGGTGAATGTCCTCTGCAATTTGCCTTTAATGCAGATGGAGTCTCTCATGGAAACAGATACCTTCCTATATGTTTGTTACATGTGAAAGAAGACTGCCTGCCTTTAAGACAGTCAAAGACCACCTCACTCTCTTGCTCAGAAAAAACTCAACTGGGAATTTAAAATTAAAACTCCAGCTTGTTCATCACACAGGAAACCATCCACTACTAAAGGGTAACAGCAAATCAAACTTGGTAGTATTATGGTATTCAAGCAGAATAGCAGGAGCTATTTGAGATATTCAATAAGTGATTGATTTGTGATTGTTGCTTAACTACAAATAGGTATCATGAAAATAATGCCCTTTCAAAAAAAAAAAAAGCATTGCTACTTCTAAATAATGCCCCTGATCACTCAATAAATTTTGAGTCCTTGGAAGAAAGCATTAAATTTTAAGTTTCTTCCATTCAACACAAATCCATACAGCAGCTAATGAGACAGAGAGTCATTGTGTATCCAAGATGGAGTAGATGTGACACCCATTTTTATAGCTCATCAATGATACTGAGGCTGAGGGTGGTATGTGTCAAGGATTTTGGCACAATTTTACCACCAGGTTAAGAAAAATATTGAAAAATGATGGTGGGAAGTGATATGAACAGTGTGTGGAAAGAAGTCTAATTTAAGAGTGAACCTAATTTCCTTAGTCTTGAACCTAATATGCCTCAAATTCCCAACACTCCATGTTTTGTACAACTGGATCGTCTTAATGAGGTCATGGAAGATGATGTGGATGTAGCTTTAAATCCTTACAATGAGTCCTTCAAGAACAAGCACTGCAAGTTGGTGAAGAGACTTCAGAGAGTTTTCTAATGCAGGGAGCTTTAACATGGTCAGAGGAGCCAAATATGCCTTTGAAAAAGAGACCCTAAAAATGGGAACCACTGCAGTGAAGCATTAAAGAACCTATAATGAAGTGACTTAGGAAGAGAAGATAACATAGACCTCTTTAGAAAATCTCAATTACTTACCAATTGATAAAGGGCCATGAAAAATGATTACATTGTATATTGTTGTATATACTAAATGTACTGATTTGAGCATGACATATTGCACACAGGTATTGATATTCAACTCTGTACCCCACAGATATGTACAACCAACTATCTTACAATTAAAAAAAAGGAAAAAAAAAAAAAAACCCAGAAAAACTCGGTTCTACTTGGATTTATAGAGAGAGACAGAGGGGTATTAACCCAGGAAGAGAAAGCTGAAAAAACTATGCCTTAGCCTTCCATGTTGTCACACTTCCTCTCTTAAATATGATCTTGGAACTTCATAACTAGAATAAATATTAGAGATCATCTATCCCAATCTTATTATTATACACCTGGAAAAACAGAGGTGCCAGAGGTAGTGATTGACTCGAAGCTGCAAAACTAGCAACTGGTCAACCAAGACTAGAGAGCCTACCTTTCAGACTTCTGGTGTTTTATGGTTTATGGATTAGACAACTGGATCTAGTCCTGATCTCTACACCAACTATTGCATATTAAATAGATTCCATAAGCTCTCTATGTCCAGTTTTCTCATCTGCTCTGTTTCAGTTATTGGAATAAAATGAAAATGTGGCATGTAGCATTCACTGTAAAAGGCAAATAGTAGTACTATTCAAAAATAAAGTATTCCTATCAGATGGTATCTTCCTGGAATTTAGGGATGGGTAATACTTTGTGTCTTTCCCACATTCTAGCATAGACATTGCATAAATATCAATAAAATGAACTAAACTCTCATTTTTGTAAACTCAGAATAACTCAGTTGTGCACAACAGGGAAACCATCCAGCAGAGCTACTTCCAAGAAGGATATATTATGTTCTCCAAACAATAAATGTACTCTTTGGGGAAAAGCAATACCCATCTGCAACATAGTCTTAGATCTGATGATTGCATCTAGTAAGAATTTAGTGATATACAGAGCTTGTTGAGAAAAAAATTTTATTATATTTCCAGACTTTGGAATCCAACAAATAATTTCAAATTTTTATGTGACTTATTTTTGATATTTCCCTATTTCAGAGACTAATCTTTTGTACATTACCAAATTAAATAAACTGAATTAAAAAACATACAGGAACACTCAGACAGCTGATTAACAATTCAATGTAATTGTCATCTACCTAAAAAATACTCTCAGTATTTATGAACTGACTCATTCATTAAATATCTCAGTCAAATTATAATTCAATTTAAGCTTAGCACTTGAATTTTCTAAAATTAGAATCTATTCCATTGATACAATGCAACATTGTTTTGTTTGCACCTAGTTTTAAGTGGAAGAATATATACCATATATTTGAATTCCTAAAATATTGGTCTTTAAAATTTTATTGTTTATATTTGTCCCTGTATCTTCTTAAATATCTTTGCTGTTAACCAGGATATTGAATAGTACTTGTGCTAACATTTATTCTTATGCTAACATTTATTCTTTTGCATCTCCTCAGAGGACATTCATCATTCAGCACATAAAAATGATACTTTCCCGTATTTCAGGAGTGGCTGAAAGTCAGTGATTATGTTTTGTGGAATTCAACCAGCTTGCCACCAGTACTGTCAGGAAAAGGAATTGGTCCAAAGTGCCAAATGTGATTTTTTTACCTCTTAGTGTAGAGCATAGCAATATTAGTTAATTTCATCATTAGAAACTTCCAAGACAAAATTCCACAAGGTGAAATGGTACCATTGCAAAGAAAATAAGACACCTGAGAGAAATGAAGTTGATCCTCAAATTTGGTTTCCCTCACTGAAGAAACTCGAGACTGTGTATTTTAATATACAGAGCCTTCACTGCCAACACAAAAGACCCTCTCATGTTCTTCTATTCCTGTCAGCTAACATCCTTCAATTTGCAAAAATGGAAAAAATGCTCCCAGAGACATAGTCATCATCCCTATATCCTGTGATGGCAATGCTTTGGATTGTTTTCAAACAAGAGTTTTGGAGTGTTGAATTGTGGTCATCGGTGGACTTTGCTAACTTGTAACAGACGGCAATATTTTAATGTCTCTAGCAGCTCCTTGAACATTTAAGTTTGGGGAAAAATTATTCTTATTTCACTCATATGAGTTCTAAGGAGAAAAATTGCCTCTATAAGTTAGAAGAAGACATTCACATATTTGGCCTGAGGAGACTATATCAGGGATTTGCTTAGTAATAATCTCTAGATGAGGGTGATGGGAGACCAGAAGAACGGGAGCATCATCATGTGGCCTACATATTTTCTAGGGTGGTGTGAGATATTTCTTTATCGAAAGTATAGACGAGATAGATCAAGTAAATTGATTGGCTCCAGAAGTAGTTCAGTGAGGATTTACAGAATGCTATAAGATAAAAGATCAAGTACTACTTCTGAAAGCTATTTGGAGTCACATTGCAGACTACATGCTTTGGAGTCAGATAGATCTGGGTTTGAATTCTAGCTCAATCACTCACTAGTTGAGTGACCTTGGAGCAAGTTACTCAATCTCCTTGAACCTCAATTTCCGCATCTGGAAAGTAGGGATAACATTGACTACCTCAATGGACTGCTATGAGGATAAGGTGGCACATGTGTATGAATGCTTAATCCGGAGTCTGGCTGTGAGGAAAGTGGAGTGAGTTTGGTCAGGCCCCCTCACCTCATACCGTGCTGGGTATGATTCAGCACATCTGTTGTAAACAAATTTCATGGGAATAGAGTTAGTGCGCACGCAGGCCGGTGTACCTTTTGGCTTGTTGCTGCCATTGTTGTGTACTCTTTGGTATGGAAGACTGTGGCTCTGAACTGCTGGTCCGCAGAGCTCTAAGAGTAAAGTATGTCCACTTTGCCGGCAGCTACTGGGTTTCACTTTCAACTCCCTGACTCAGGACCTGCACAGGACAGAGTAGAGGGGTTTGTGATCCAGCCCAACACTGGCACACAGCAAGAACAGAAAAAATGACTACTCCAGGGGATCAGAGATGTTACCAAAAGATTTTACAAAAGTTATGTGGACACTGTGCTATGCTATCATTACAAGTGAGAGGGCATGACAAGTCCAGAAATCCCACTTAAATCTCCCGTTTTGCTAAGTAAAACTGTTGGAAAATGTAAAAGTAACTTTCTCATAAACCTGTTTTGTCCTTGAAACTATATTTGCACACTCCACTAGTTGAAAATAATTTTCTCCCAGGCCTTTGTTTTAGAAGTAATATCTTGTCCTTAAAACTAACTTTGTTTGCTCTGGCTATAAATCTCTGCTTGCTCTTTTGGCTTTTGTAACAAGAGCTTATCTGCATAAACCGCATATGCCAGCTAAACTGCTGAGAAAAGAAAAAAAAAAAATGTGTAAAGAGCCCTGGAACAGTCCATCTACAAAAAGCCCTGTCAGACCTAGGTTTGGGGACCAGGATTTCAGGACATGAGCCCATCTGGTCCCGCTAGCGTAATAAACACCTGGCTCTCCAACCTTCCGAGTGTTTGAGGCTGCTTCCTTTTTGAGTTCATTTCCGCAACAAATCAATTAATTATTAGTAGCCATATAAACCAAATTCAGGACTAGAATAAAAAGTAGATTTCAATAATAATTCAAAATAATTTTAAGAACTACATGGGTAAAAGATATTAAGATGTATTGTCATCAATGAAAAAGTGTATCAACTAGAGAAGACAAGAAGAAATGAAAGCACGATAGCCTTCAGAGTATTGCTAGCTAGTGATTATTAATAGTTTCAAGAAACTTCCTAGGAATGCTTCATGTTGTATTTGGCTGGATAAGTGGAGTGATACAATAGATTTTTCATTGTCTTACAAAGTCAGTTGCTGCCTGTTTTGTCCCCAAACCAGTTGTTCAATAGTTAAGAAACGAGATTATAATTTTGAAGTATACATAAGCCAAATCCATATTTTTACCCTCAAAAACATATCCCATGCTCCCAAAATTTAGCCTGTTTTAAACATTTCCTATTTTTTTTTTTCAGGATAAGCTGCATATCTAGAAGGGGACAATAAAACCTAAGAATAAAAAGTACATAACTTGAATAAAACATGTTCAATTTTTAAAATATATTTGGAAACAAATAAACAGTACAAGATTTTCCAAAAGTGACAGAAAAAAACAATTTTGATATAATTTTGATGTATGGTAAGAAAACCAGGAAACACAAAACAAATGGAGCAAGGATCCCTCCCTCTTTCCTCACCTTTCTTCATCTTCCTTTTTTGCAGGCTGAGCATAAAGTAATTCCAGAGAAATATGAGATTTTTCTTTATCAAAGAAGGGCAGAGGTTATAAAAAGGTTGAGAGACACCTATGGAAACCCACCAGCTGGAGAACTACTGAAACATCACTAGGGACAACATGTTCTCCCCATGGAGCATGCTACAGGAAGGAGACGATTTGTAGCCTTTAATCTCTTCTGTAGTAAATGGAGCCTAAAATATCAGATTATAAACATTAGAATACTAGTGTTAGTGTTTCAACAAAGATTTTATTGTAGTAACTATGTCAGATCTTTGTTGCTAATTCTATTAGAAGGAATAACTAAGTCAGATAAACAGGATCCCTGAATGACAATTCACCTCTTCACAGAGGTGCTAATCTTATATTCATTTTATAATGGAAAAATAAGCATTACTCTTATGATGTAAGTTTTATACAAATTTAATATATGTTACTCTTTTTGTAAATGTCATTTGAGAGTTGCACTGATATGCACAATTTTGCTATAAGAGCAAAGTATTTTTAGTTTATACTAAGGGTCTGGTTGCCTTCTGCTATGAAGTATATGACTTAACCTGTTAGATTTTTATTTCTTTGCATCATTGAGATATGTGCTCAGTGTCTTTTCAACCTTATTTCTTGAATGTGGTTTCTCATCAAGGCTACATTTTTTACTTAATATTTTACACAAAAGAAAAAAAATCACCTTTCTTTGGTTAATAATGACCAATTCAAGATGACTTGTGCAGCTCTGCAAAACTGTATAAATGGAACGCCTTGATCTCATCTTCCACCAAATTCCTGAGTGCTTTAGGAAAGCTTGTTATTAATGAGAGAACATGGTTATAAGTACAAATTCATATTATAAAAATTATCAGCTAATACTTTAGTTCACATCAATAAAACCACTGCAGGGTTTACATTATAATGGGAATAAACATGCAATAGACTATTGAATTTCATGAGTGCTAGGCTGTGGGTGATTGTTGAGTGGATTGTGACAAGGATGTGGGGTTTTGCTAGTCTCAGGACCTGGTTGTTAAAATAGTTCAAATATGGATGGGCTCAAGGCCAAGTGGATGGCAAATAACAAGTTCAGAATTTCAGACAGCAGTGGAGGTTGTTTGCAGAGTTATGTAAGACAGATACCTATGCAGCTTAGTAAACATGTTACATCTCCGCATATGAAGGGTGCAAATAAGATAGTATCTACTGCTATTGATGAAGCCTCACTGCATATGTGCCAAGACTGGGACTAACAGACTAAAACTCCAAAGCAGAGCCACTCTGCAAATACAGTGCAGGGCAGGACAGCTGAGTACAACCAGAGATGAGCTGAAATGAGGCTATAAAATTCGTAATGGAAAACAAAGAGCTTTTGGATCATCTGCAGCTGCTGGGGCAGTCTTCCCCTCATGTCCAGCTGGGTAACTCCAAACCCCTTCTGTGTATGCAGATCTGTATCCAGTGGACAGCTTAAGGCTAGACAACAACTGCTTGAGGTAATCTTAACTCCTGAGATGCTTCATTGGCACTAGGTCCCTGACATCAAACTCAGAAGGCCTCTTTAAAAAACAACTGTGTAACTGTGGATAATCTGAATAAGCCATAGCATTTTTAAGAATGACCACTGGATGTTTTTGTTATTTCAGTTTCCTTGCAAACCAAGATAGGCACCTATGTTTCAGTTTTACTAGTAGATGAAGAAAGGAAACAGACATGAAATATTAAATGCTATTGTTGACAGGATACAGATTAAGGAACAAATTATGATATGGACCTATATACCACTAGCACTACTCTTGAATGCATAATTAATTTTTTTTTTCTTGCTGAGTTTTTTTTTTATATATATATGTATTTTTTTTTAAATTTTATTTTGTCGATATACATTGTAGCTGATTATTGCTCCCCATCACCAAGACCTCCCTCCCTTCTCCCTCCCCCCCTCCCCCCCAACAATGTCCTTTCTGTTTGCTTGTCCTATCAACTTCAAATAATTGTGGTTGTTATATCTTCTTCCCCCCCGCCCCCGGTTTTGTGTGTGTGTGTGTGTGTGTGTGAATTTATATATTAATTTTTAGCTCCCACCAATAAGTGAGAACATGTGGTATTTCTCTTTCTGTGCCTGATTTGTTTCACTTAATATAATTCTCTCAAGGTCCATCCATGTTGTTGCAAATGGCAGTATTTCATTCGTTTTTATAGCTGAGTAGTATTCCATTGTGTAGATGTACCACATTTTCCGTATCCACTCATCTGATGATGGGCATTTGGGCTGGTTCCAACTCTTGGCTATTGTAAAGAGTGCTGCGATAAACATTGGGGAACAGGTATACCTTCGACTTGATGATTTCCATTCCTCTGGGTATATTCCCAACAGTGGGATAGCTGGATCGTATGGTAGATCTATCTGCAATTGTTTGAGGAACCTCCATACTATTTTCCATAGAGGCTGCACCATTTTGCAGTCCCACCAACAATGTATGAGAGTTCCTTTTTCTCCGCAGCCTCGCCAGCATTTATCGTTCATAGTCTTTTGGATTTTAGCCATCCTAACTGGGGTTAGATGGTATCTCAATGTGGTTTTGATTTGCATTTCCCGGATGCTGAGTGATGTTCAGCATTTTTTCATATGTCTGTTGGCCATTTGTATATCTTCCTTAGAGAAATGCCTACTTAGCTCTTTTGCCCATTTTTTAATTGGGTTGCTTGTTTTCTTCTTGTAAAGTTGTTTGAGTTCCTTATATATTCTGGATATTAATCCTTTGTCAGA
Source organism: Cynocephalus volans (assembly GCF_027409185.1). Taxonomy (NCBI): domain Eukaryota; kingdom Metazoa; phylum Chordata; class Mammalia; order Dermoptera; family Cynocephalidae; genus Cynocephalus; species Cynocephalus volans. The sequence goes on from NC_084467.1 coordinate 127,437,107, forward strand.
TGTATATTTTGCAAATATTTTCTCCCACTCTGTTGGTTGTCTTTTAACTCTTTTAATTGTTTCTTTTGCTGTGCAGAAGCTTTTTAGTTTGATATAATCCCATTTGTTTATTTTTCCTTTGGTTGCCCGTGCTTTTGGGGTCGTATTCATGAAGTCTGTGCCCAGTCCTATTTCCTGAAGTGTTTCTCCTATGTTTTCTTTAAGAAGTTTTATTGTTTCAGGGTGTATATTTAAATCCTTAATCCATTTTGAGTTGATTTTAGTATACGGTGAGAGGTATGGATCTAGTTTCATTCTCCTGCATATGGATATCCAGTTATCCCAGCACCACTTGCTGAAGAGGCAGTCCCTTCCCCAGTGAATAGGCTTGGTGCCTTTGTCAAAGATCAGATGGCAGTAAGTGTGTGGGTTGATTTCTGGATTCTCTATTCCATTCCATTGGTCAGTGTGTCTGTTTTTATCCCAGTACCATACTGTTTTGGTTATTATAGCTTTGTAGTATAGCTTAAAGTCAGGTAGTGTTATGCCTCCAGCTTTATTTTTTTTTGCTCAGCATTGCTTTGGCTATGCGTGGTCTTTTATTGTTCCATATAAATATCTGGATAGTTTTTTCCATTTCTGAGAAAAATGTCTTTGGAATTTTGATGGGGATTGCATTGAATTTGTATATCACTTTGGGTAGTATGGACATTTTCACTATGTTGATTCTTCCAATCCATGAGCATGGAATATCTTTCCATCTTCTTGTATCCTCTCTAATTTCTCTCAGCAGTGGTTTGTAGTTCTCATTATGGAGATTTTTCACCTCCTTGGTTAACTCAGTTCCTAAGTATTTTATTTTTTTGGTGGCTATTGTAAATGGGCAGACTTTCTTGATTTCTCCTTCTGCATGTTCACTATTGGAGAAAAGAAATGCTACTGATTTTTGTGTGTTGATTTTGTATGCTGCTACTGTGCTGAAATCGTTTATCAATTCCAGCAGTTTTTTTGTAGAGGTATTAGGCTGTTCGATATATAGGATCATGTCATCTGCAAACAGGGACAGTTTGACTTCATCTTTTCCAATCTGGACGCCCTTTATTTCCTTCTCTTCTCTGATTGCTCTGGCTAGTACTTCCAACACTATGTTGAATAGGAGTGGTGAGAGTGGGCATCCTTGTCTAGTGCCTGTTCTTAAAGGAAAAGCTTTCAGCTTTTCCCCATTCAGGATGATATTGGCAGTGGGTTTGGCATATATGGCTTTAATTATGTTGAGATACTTTCCCTCTATACCTAACTTAAAAAGGGTCTTTGTCATGAATGAGTGCTGAACTTTATCAAATGCTTTTTCAGCATCTATAGAGTTGATCATATGGTCCTTGTGTTTGAGTTTATTAATATGGTGTATCACATTTATTGATTCGCGTATGTTGAACCAACCTTGCATCCCTGGGATGAATCCCACTTGATCGTGATGAATAATTTTTTGTATGTGTTGCTGTATTCTGTTTGCTAGTATTTTAGTGAGGATTTTTGCATCTATATTCATCAAGGATATCGGCCTGTAATTTTCTTTTTTGGTTATATCTTTACCTGGTTTTGGTATCAGGATGATGTTTGCTTCATAGAATGAGTTTGGGAGATTTGCGTCTGTTTCAATCTTTTGGAATAGTTTGTAAAGAATTGGTGTCAATTCCTCTTTGAATGTTTGGTAAAATTCTGCTGTGAATCCATCTGGTCCTGGGCTTTTCTTTGTTGGGAGCCTTCTGATAACAGCTTCAATCTCCTTTATTGTTATTGGTCTGTTCAAATTTTCTACGTCTTCACGGTTCAGTTTTGGGAGCTTGTGTGTGTCCAGAAATTTATTCATTTCCTCCAGATTTTCAAATTTGTTGGCATATAGTTGTTTATAGTAGTCTCGAATGATTCCTTGTATTTCAGATGAATCAGTTGTAATATCACCTTTTTCATTTCTAATATTTGTTATTTGAGTCTTCTCTCTTCTTTTTTTTGTTAGCCATGCTAGTGGTTTGTCAATTTTATTTATCTTTTCAAACAACCAACTTTTTGATTCGTTGATCTTTTGAATTGTTTTTTGGTTTTCAATTTCATTCAGTTCTGCTCTGATCTTAATGATTTCTTTCCGTCTGCTAACTTTAGGTTTGGATTGTTCTTGTTTTTCTAGTTCTTTAAGGTGAAGTGTTAGGTTGTTCACTTGCCATCTTTCCATTCTTCTGAAGTGAGCATTTAATGCAATAAATTTTCCCCTCAATACTGCTTTTGCAGTATCCCACAGGTTTTGGTATGATGTATCATCGTTTTCATTAGTTTCAATAAATATTTTGATTTCCTGCTTGATTTCTTCTTGGACCCATATGTCATTAAGTAGAATGCTGTTTAATTTCCATGTGTTTGTATAGTTTCCAGAGTTTCGTTTGTTATTAATTTCTAGTTTTAATCCATTGTGGTCTGAGAAGATACATGGGATAATTCCAATTTTTTTGAATTTATTGAGACTTGATTTGTGACCTAATATGTGATCTATCCTGGAGAATGATCCATGTGCTGATGAGAAAAATGAATATTCTGAGGTTGTTGGGTGGAATGTTCTGTAGATATCTGCCAATTCCAATTGGTCTAGAGTCTTGTTTAGATCTTGTGTTTCTCTACTGATTCTTTGCCTAGATGATCTGTCTAATATTGACAGTGGGGTGTTCAGGTCCCCTGCTATTATGGTATTAGTGTCTATTTCCTTCTTTAGGTCTAATAGAGTTTGTTTTATAAATCTGGCTGCTCCAACATTGGGTGCGTACATATTTATGATTGTTATGTCTTCTTGATGGATCAGACCTTTTATCATTAAGTAGTGTCCCTCATTGTCTCTTTTTATGGTTTTTAGTTTAAAGTCTATTTTGTCAGATATAAGAATAGCCACTCCAGCTCGTTTTTCTTTTCTGTTTGCATGGTAAATCTTTTTCCATCCTTTCACTCTTAGTCTGTGTGAATCTTTATGGGTGAGGTGGGTCTCTTGTAGGCAGCATATAGTTGGGTCCTGCTTTTTGATCCAGTCGGCCAGTCTGTGTCTTTTAATTGGGGAATTTAAGCCTTTTACATTAAGAGTTGTTATTGAAAGGTGTTGATTTATTCCTAGCATTTTATTGGTTGTTTGGTTGTCTTAGGTTTCTTTTGTTCCTTGCTTTCTGATTTACTGTTTGCTTTCTTTGTTTGGTGGTTCCTTAGGTTGTAGATAGTGTTTCTGTTAGCTTGTTTTCTCTTCATGAATGCCAATTTTTATTATACTAGCGGGTTTAGATTTTTCTTGGGTTTTTATGGCAGTGGTAGTTATTTTTCAGGAACCAAACCCAGTACTCCCTTGAGGATTTCTTGTAAGGGTGGTCGTGTGGTAGTGAACTCCCGCAGTTTTTGTTTGTCTGAGAAATATACTATTTGCCCCTCATTTCGGAAGGATAGCCTTGCAGGGTAGAGTATTCTTGGCTGGCAATCTTTGTCTTTTAGTATTTTGAAAATATCATCCCATTCCTTTCTAGCTTTTAGGGTTTGTGATGAAAAGTCTGATGTTAATCTGATTGGGGCTCCCTTATAGGTGATTTGACGCTTCTCTCTTGCAGCTTTTAAGATTCTCTCTTTGTCTCTGAGTTTTGCCAATTTGACTATGACATGTCTTGGAGAAGGCCTTTTTGGGTCGAACACGTTTGGAGATCGTTGAGCTTCCTGGATCTGAAGATCTGTGATTTTTCCTATACCTGGGAAGTTTTCTGCCACTATTTTGTTGAATATGTTTTCAATGGAATCTCCATTTTCCTCCCCTTCTGGAATACCCATGACTCGGATATTTGAGCGCTTGAGGTTGTCTGATATCTCTCTCAGATTTTCTTCCATGTCCTTGATTCTTTTTTCTTTCTTTTTGTCTGCTTGTGTTATTTCAAAAGCCCATCTTCAAGTTCAGAGGTTCTCTCTTCAACTTCGACAAGCCTGCTGGTTAAACTCTCTGTTGTGTTTTTTATTTCGCTGAATAACTTCTTCAGTTCAGCAAGTTCTGCTACATCTTTTTTCAGGACATTGATTTCCTTGTACATTTCCTCTTTCAGATCCTGTATACTTTTCCTCATTTCATCATGATGTCTAGCTGAGTTTTCTTGTATCTCATTCAGTTTCCTTAGAATTATCACTCGAAATTCCTTGTCAGTCATTTCAAGGGCTTCTTGTTCTATAGGATCTAGAGTTTGAGATTTATTAACTTTCGGTGGTGTACTTTCTTGATTTTTTGTATTTCTGGTATCTTTTTTTTTGGTGTTTATTCATTGTGGCAGGGGGTTGCACAGACCACCGGTTTGAGACTAATGACTAACTAGGATGTTGCTGTGGTTGGCAATTTGGTATGGCTCCCTCCGTGACTGCTCAGTTGGCCTCTAGTGCCTTGTGTGTGTGGTTGCCTCGGGTCTTGGGCTTCTCCGGGGAGCCACCTTTCTGGTCAGCTTGGACTCTGCTGGGCTGGTGGATCACGTACCACAGGGTGTGTGATCTCTGTTGAGCTTTCACTTCCTGTGCAGGACTTCTCCCCGTTCCGTGTGCTCTGGCCCAGGCTGTTAGATCGTGCAGTGGCGACCCCACCGGGTGTGTGGTTTCTGTCGAGTCTCCGCCTCCCTGGCCGCTCGTCTCTCCCCTCTGTGCGCACTGTGCTGGGCTGGGGCGTGTCTTCTGCACCCCTCATCTATCAGCTGGGCCTTCAAGACCCTGCTCGGCACCGCCTCGCCCAGGAAGTCTACCAGGTTTCTGCTAGGCACAGACGACCGGTCGCTCTGGGTGCCTTTGTAGCACTGTGTAGATCTTTCTCGGGTCTTGTTCACCTTTGTATTCCCCCGGTATAAACCGAGCCTAGCGCCCGCCTGCAGCCTGCTCTCTGGCAGGTTCAAGCGGACCTGGGAACTCTCCTACCACACTATTCCCAACCAGAAAATTGTTAGGCTTTTTTCCAAACTGGTGGCCGCAGAGATGGTATCTGCCTCCCAGTAACAGGAAGCTTACCGGGGGCCGGAGTCCAGGGTGTGGTGGAGTGACAGTCGGCCTGCCCGTACATCCTTGCCCTCCCGACACTGGCTGGGGACGCCCACCGCCACCAGCCCCGCGAGAGAACTGGGGAGGGAGTGGGAGAGGAGGCCGGTCTGCAGGCTCCGGAAAGCCCTGCGCCAGGCCAAGCAAGTGGGAGGGCTCAGTGATGGCCGAGCAGGCGGAGCTGCCCGCACCTGGGAAAATGGAGGCAGCACCAGGCGGTGAGTGGCCTGGTGGTGCAGGCGGGAGCCAGGTGGGCATCCGCCCCCCGAACAGAGCTGGACCAGGGGGTCACTCACAGTGCTGTGCCAGGTCAGGTGCTCGCTCTCTGTCTCTGGTTTGTCGCCTTCCGTGTTCTCGGCTGCTGCCGACTCGGGCGGTTCAGTCGCAGTGCGGCTCGGGCGCTCCCAGGAATCTTCTTTAATGCCGGCCTGAAACCTCGAATCCTGAATAGGGCAGCTGGCCGCCTTCAGCGCGGCCCCGGCCTCTGGGATCCTGGCTGCATCCACAGCAGCCCTGGCGCCGTGTTCCCTGTTTAGAGACTCGCTTTTGCAGCTAAGAAACAGTTCTTTTCCTGCTCCACACTTCAAAGCTGTTGCCTGTAAATGAGGCAGCCTCTCCTGCCGGGGGCAAAGTGGCGGTCACCCCCCACGACCGGCCAGCAGCAGTGGTCCTCCCTTAAGAGATGGCAAGAGGAAGGTCCACAAGTTTCCCGGCTGCCTGAGGCCCAGTGGCCACCTTTTCCACCTCAGCTACTCCGCGTGCCAGCCGCCGCAGCCACCGCCATCTTGAAACTCCTCCCTAATCTGATGCATAATTAATTTTAAAGGACTCTATAATTAGCTTGGTGAAGAAAATGTAACAGAAGTAGAATCTTCAACGGTTCTAGTCCAGACTTAATTATTTGCATCAGAACAGTGAATTCAGAGAATCACTGTTGAATTTAATAATAATTTCTGGATTTTCTTTGGAACTTTATGAATAATTTCCAGCAGTTGAATCTTCACATAAAAGGGATCTGGCAATTTTGAGATGAGAGACATAAGCATACTATGCATTTGTTTGCTCTCAATCAATAAAAACTAGATAAATTTAAGAGTATTTTCAGGATTTTTAGGTCAATTTCTATATCTACTGACATGACCAAGACTAATATTCCATTTTCTCATTCCCTATGATGCTTGTTTCCAGGAACGTAAGTTCTATTTAACACTTAAATGCCTTCTATACCCAAAACACTGATTCTCAGGTACATAAAAAATGGTCTTTGTCCAAGGGACAATAAGCTCATAAAAATGTAAGTTAACCTCAAAAGGAAGTATAGCTATTCACCTGAGGTGCAGTTTTTACTAACATATATGAGAGTACTTCAAAAATTTGGTTGAAAAATGAAATTGAAAGATGACGCGAATGTTTCCATCAAGGATGAAGGCAAAATTTGGTGTTAATGTGCACTGTCTTTTTTCTGGTAAAAGAAATCATAGTTTTCATCTGACTAAAAATTGGTCAAGACCATTGTTTTAGACTTCGAGTTGTAGGCTCTATTTCTAGATAGCACCAGATGTGTATTATTTCTGAGATAAGGAGACTGATAGTTTATAATAATTATACTTTATAGATGGAATATCTGATAAGATCTGAAGTAATCTCCAGTGATTTTAGTTTAAAAAACTCTTTTTCATGGAGTAACTGACCATAAATTTGACATTCAGATGGATCTGGCTAATTGCTTAGGAGAAGAAGGAGAAGGAAAGAGGAAATGCTTAGAACAAATTAAATGTAAAGAAAAGTCTTAAAATGTTAAAAAGCAATAAGGAATGTGAAAGCACTAACAGCAAAATGTAATTTTTAACACAAACAGTTGAAGCAAACTCAAGATTAGTTTTTAAGCAGTGTTTTAATTAACAGCAGTTTTTAAATTGCTTTTGCCAAAACTAAACCTCTGACACTAATGGGTGTATTGTAGGCTACACACACACACCATGGAAACTATAAAGCACCTAAAATTCAAAGCCACAGAGTAGCCTTATCATTTTACTGCCAGTTTTTGAACAGTAGAACAGGCAATCTTAGTAACATAAGTTTAAATATGTTGTGAACAATCTGAAATAGTAAGAATTATTAAACGAAAAACCTTAGACAAATTATATTTAACAGAGTTTAATTGAGCAAAGAACAATTCACAAATTGAGCAGCAACCAGAACCAGAATAGGTTCAGAGTGACTCCAGACCCGCCACATGGTTGGACAACATTTATGGACAGAAAAAGGAAATAGAAAGTGAAGGTGAGGTATAGAAACAGCTGGATTGGTTACAGCTGGGCATTTGCCTTATTTGAACCTGATTTGAACAGTTGGCTGCCTGTGTTTGACTAAAGTTTGGCTGCTGTGATTGGCTGAGACGCTGCTACTTGTTACAAGGGTAGGTTATGGTCTGTTTACACATCAAGTTATGTTACAGTTCACTATGTATGGAAAAACCTTCAGGCCAAACTTAAAATACATACAAAGGCAGATTTAGCCAAACTTAATTGATAGAGTCAACATAAAATAGAAATCATTGGAGCAATAAAGACAATTTAATGAAGTAATGGTACTCTGCTTGATTTTCAAGCAAGCCAGAATCAACTATTTGACATAATAAATGCATCACTGTGATGTCCAGTACTGGAAAGCAGGGACTATCTTATCGAATATCCCTAAAGCCCATGACTCAGTAGGTACTTGATAAATATTTGTTGAATGAATGAAGTGAGTCTGAAGACTCTACAAGCTTGGCCTGCTTGGACCAATTGGTACTGATTTCGCTGCCATCACAATCCTGTAGCAGTTTCAAGTGTTAATGTCTGGGTACATAGATGAATCCACAGAGAAGAGAGCTCTTAGCAGTATTAAAAATGTGGGACTAGTTTTTCGAAGCTGAGGCAGAAGGTGAGTAATGGGCTGGGGAGCAAAGGGAAAGGGGAAGGGAGGACATTGTAAATGAAATATGTATATCATGTTTATGGAAACACATAAACTAGCTTATATCTACAATCATTATCTGAGTAAAGGCAGTAGTAGTTTACTTATTCTTATAAAGAACTATAGTGGTTCCTATCATATATTAGCATTGGCATGAGTTAGTAAATGCCTAAACATGGACTTTTCTTACATAAACATGCTGGGGAAGGTGAGTCATACATAAACCAGGACCCAAAATAAAATTCTACTCAAAAATGACAGTTTTTTTCAACAGTCTGACCCTAACCTTTAGTTAATAATAACACTTTTGTGTTTGAAATATACCTAGTCATGATATGTAACTCATTTTCTCTTGTTTCGATGTGAATGGGATGGGCAAAGGGTGGGAGACAAGGACAAATCTGTCTCCACTGAAAGTAGAAAGAATCCTTCCTCCCCTCCAATCCATCTCCTTGTTTTCTTGCCCTCCAACAAAGAGGCTCCAAGAGAAGGAGCAACATTAGGATACCACCGGTGGTGGCTGCTGTTGGCTGCATCTTCACCCCTAAGCATATGTCTGTCTACCAGCAGAAACAAGTCTCTGCAGCCCAACCAGTCAGTTCTATGCTGCCATTCAGTCTCCAGCATTTATTCTTGAAGCCATGTGAGGGTAAAATCTTCCATTCCTGTCCTCTCTCCCCTCCCCCAGCTGAGCATGGGATAGGCACTAAGTAAGACCTCCTCCACAGAGAGTATTTCCTCCACTCGAACATTCCCTCACAAGCCCCCTTTGTTCCCTGCCCTCCTCCTCATCTTTATGCGGCAGCAGCAGACGCCCATATGTTCTCTATCAAAGCCTGAGCCATGCCCACAAACTCTGGCATGCTTGAAAGTGCAGTGAGTACTGGCCCTCCAGAAATACCTTTTCCCCCCTCTGATTTCTCCAAATATTTTTAAATGTTAATGGGTTCCACTCACCCACAACCTAGGGGGAGGTTATAGAGGGCTCTGTGTGTCCAGCAAATTAGCAGCCTAGGGATACTTCTTGGCGCCTAGGTTCTGTCCCACCCTTGGGGGTTGGCCGGGGTTCTCCAGCCATGAACTGTTAAAAACAGTTTGCCAGCACATAGCTTTCTACTGACAGAGGTTAGATTGGTGGTTGACAAGGAAGTTGCTTCAGACTACAAAAAAAGAAAGAGAGAGAGACAGAGAGAGAGAGGAAAGAAAGAAAGGATGGGGGGAAGGAAGGAAGGAAGGAAGGAAGGAAGGAAGGAAGGAAGGAAGGAAGGAAGGAAGGAAGGAAGGAAGGGAAAAAAGGGTCTTTTCTCTGAAGTTTCTGAGAGTAAGAGAGATCCTTTAAGCATCACTGAAAAAAAACTTTAAAATGTTTATTTTCTTTTCTTACTCATCCTTTCTCCTCCTCTTCTTTTGTTACTGTTTAAAAATATATAATTTTTCTGGTTCAATACATAGGCACAAAATAACTTGATTTGTGCTATGATACTTTGGGTATCATGTTTCTTTTAAAGTTCCCTAATAATAGAAGAGGGTAGATAACCAGAAGCCTCTGCACAAATTTTAATAAAATGAAAGTTTGGATTTCTATATAGAGGTAAGGAAGTGGTATGTATTTGGAGGGAGAAGGAGAAGGCTGGATGGCACATGCTTTGGAGAAATTTAAAGTCACCTTCTATAGACTGAATGTTTGCCCCGCCCCCCCACCCCAATTATATTTGAAATCCTAATCCCTAATGTGATAGTATTTGGAGATGGGGCCTTTGGGAGGTAATTAGTGCCATTAGAAGAAGAGACAAGAGCTCTCTCTCTCTTTCTCTCTCTCTCTCACATGTGAGGATACAAGGAGAGGACAGCTGTCTGTAACCCAGGAAGAGAACCCTCACCAAGAACCCAACTATATTAGCATCCTGATCTCAGACTTCCATCCTCCGGAACATTAAGAAATAAATGTTTGTTATTTAAGCCACTGTATGGAATTAAGCCAGTTTATGGTAATTTATTGCAGCAGTCCAAACAAAGACACCACCCCTGAAGATTCGTAATTTTAATCCTGTCCTCATAGCCTCACTGGTCACCCTAGAAACAAATTGCTTAGATGTTATAACCTCTCACCCTGTGACTGTTTTTTCATAGCTAAATCCTCTTTGCTGCTTACCAAGTTATAATACTCAGTGTAGGTAGCCCATGCTGGGGAGTAGAGGACCTGGCTCTCAGGTCTTTCGTCTCCTAGATGTGAGCTTCAGATATTCACATCATGATCCAAAGACTTCAGAATGTGCCAGTTACACTATAAGTATTCTCACTTTAGATGAAATTTTGTTCAAGAACTTTCCAGTGAGGGGTTGTAGAGAATTAGGAGGATCCCATTGAGATTTAATTGTACAGCAAATGCAGGTTATACAATCTACATAACTCTTGAAAACCAAAACCATCTATTCACAGATGCGGCCTGGGCACTGAGAAAGGAAACCACACCTTACAGCCTATATTCACATGATTTTGCTATTCCACTGTCTTCATTAGCATTTTTTTTTTTACTTTCCAGGACTGTTCTGCTCAAACAAATGGATTGAGTATTCATTACAAAAATGGAAAGTATGAACAGACAGTTATGCCTTGGACTATTTGAATCCCTTGCCTTAAAATCCTCCCCTGGTTCTTTCTACAAATCTGTTATATCATTGATCTTATACAATCCTCATCAAGTCCTCACACTTAAAGAGCAGATGTAAACCAAACTCCTAATCCTTAATAAATTCTGATCTTACATTCTCCCCTCCCAGGCATGGACAAAGCTTTGTGATATAGTTCTTAATACCTTAGAATAGTAAGCAAGAAATTCAGCTCTACCTTACCAATAGATTGTGTTGGTGATATTTAGGGAGCCAGCCCTTGGCACTCTTTTGTTTAAACATAACCCAAGATGGGACTAAGATTTTTAGATTTTGAGTTTTATGCTTAAGACTAGGAGAAGTGGAATGGTTTTTTTCAATTTTTTATCTTCTCTCTCCCAAATAAAATTCTTCCCTGCCATTTAAAAAGTTCTGATACAATTATAAAACTGAAATATAAGCAGGAGCCAAGTCTTAGATCTCCAAATTTAAGTAGTGATAATTAATGCGATGCAAATCAAAATACCTTTATGTCAGTGTCAAATCATTGAGACTTTTTTGAATGTTGGAAAATGTAAAGTACAGAATTCTATTGTTGGCAGTCCTTGCAAGTGTGACTTACCCTGGATCCATATAGATAAGGCTCCAACACTGGAACTCTCTGGATATCAGGCAAAAGAGTGTAACCTGACAGATAAAATATACGTGTGAATTTACTAAATATATGACACAAATTATTTTCACTTAGCAAGCAAACAAAGGATGATTATATAAAGGAGAAAAAAATCTTTCTTCTCTTCTAAATCCTTGTAACAAAATAAGATTAACAAGATAAAAGTATACACATTTATTTAATATAAGTTTAATATAACTCAGGAAACATCATATGAAAATGAAGGTGCCCACTAAATGGTTAAACCTGAGCACATTTCTATGCTAAGTTTGGAGTGAAGTGTCATGGAAAAATGTGATAGGACAAAGCATATGGGCTAAAAGTAGTAAACTGGGGGAAAGTTAGCAAGGTCTGCTTGTTTGGATTCCTCTCACATTCCTGTTTGTTTGACCTGCTTCAGGAAAAGTTCAGAGTTCTATCTACACTTCCTGTTTTTCGAATTCCTTCAGCTCAAACTATTCAGTATGCCAAGGTGCCATATCTTGAGGTTATATGTTCTGAACCCCATCGGTTAAAAATGCCTAATATAAGATAGGTGTCTCACCAAAGAATATAATTATAGTTAAACAGACCACTACAAACTCTGCAGGAGGTATGCTGGGTCAAGAGAAAGAACTACAGGATAATCACTGCCCTGAGAGAGGAACGACTTTCCTATTTACAAATGCCATTGTTGAAATGATAGGGAAATTAAGAAAGACCAAAAGAAAGAAAGAAAGAAAGAAAAAGGAAAGAAAGAGAGAAAGGAAGAAAGAAAGAAAAAGGAAAGAAAGAGAGAAAGGAAGAAAGGAAGGAAAAAATAAAAGAATAAAGTAAGTTCAAATCCAATGGGGGTTTTGGGGTACAACAGTGATTTTCATCCTAAGTCTGTATGAGTCTGCAAAAATTTTGACTTTTCTTTAAAATGGGTCTGCAGGCAAGAGGAGTGGCATTACCATGACAGGGAGGTCCAAGGCAGGGAAAAGCCCTGGGCACTCCTAATCCCGACCTATACAGAAGGCAGGAGGAACACCACTGCTGTACAGAAGGCAGGCCTCACACCATGCAGTGGATTGAATTATGTTCCCCCAAAACTCACTGAATCTTGAATTGTGCTCCCCAAGTTTTATGTATTAGAAATTTGGCCCCCCACTGTGCCTGTTAAGAGGGTAGGAAACCCTATTATGGTAGTTGAAAGGTGGAGCCTGGAAGAGGTGATTGGATTGTAGGATTGTGCAATAGTGAATGGATTAGAAATGGTGATTAGGGGCATGATTCTGAGGGCTTTAAAAGAAGAGGAGATTCTGTATCTTTCTCTGTTCTCTTTGCTTCCACCATTTTGCAGTGTGAGACCCCTGGATTGCTGTCACCACCACCAGATGGACTTTGGACTTCCCAGCCTCAGAAACTATAAGCAAATAAATTTTATTTTCTTATAAATTTACCAGTTCCACGTATTTTGTTATAAGCAAGAGAAACAAACTAATATACACCACTTCTGTGGAGGTACTCTGCAACAGCTGCCACCACAGCTTCTCATACCTCAAGGATGGCTTGCTGCCACAGCAGCAGCCATGACCATCGTGCAGATGGCCCAAGCATATTTGACTTCAATGACACAAGGAGAGTCACCAGAGGAACCTGGAAAGAGAAGAGAAAGTTTTTCTCTTCAAAGTCCACTCTGGAGTGATAGAAGATGCAACTGATCTACCAGATGGCCAGAAACTGTAGTAGAGATACTAGAAATCTGAAGAAAAAAAAAAAGAAAGAAAGAAAAAACATGACACTGCCAAAGGAATGTAGTAATACTCAAGTACCATACCCTGCAGAACAGGAAACCCTTGAAATGACTGAAAAGGAATTCTGAGTAACAATCTTAAGGAAACTCAATGAGATAAAAGGAGACTCAGACAACACAATGAAACAAAGAAAAATATCCAGGATATGAAGGAGGACATTTAAAAAGAGATTAATAGCTTAAAAAATAATGTAGCAGAATGCTTGGAACTGAAGGATTCATTCAATGAAATAAAAAAAACACAACTGAGAGCTTAAGCAGCAGACTAGAACAAGCCGAATAAAGAATTTCTGATCTCAAAGATGTACTTTATGAAATAATCCAGGCAGACAAAAAAAAAATGGAAAAAAAGATTTTTTAAAAAAAATGAGGAAAGTAAAGAGCTAGCACACAAACACCTGAATTGTGGGTGTTCCAGAAAAAGAGGAGAAAAGTAAAGACATTCAAAATCTATTCAATGAAATAATAATGGCAAACTTCCTAGGTATAGGAATAAATATGGACCATCAGATCTAGGAAGATCAAAGAACCCAAACAGATTTAACCCAAAAAGACCCTCTCTGAGACACATTATAGTCAAACTGTCAAAGCTCAAAGACAAAGAGATAATCCTAGAAGCAGTAAGAGAAAAGCATCAAGTGATAAGGGAGCCCCCATCAGACTAACAGCAGACTTCTCAACTGAAATTCTGCAGGTGAGAAGAAAATGGGATGACATATTCAAAATACTAAAAGAAAAATACTGCCAGGCAAGAATACTATAGCCAGCAAGGCTATCTTTCAGAAATTAGGAAGAAATAGTGTATATCCCAGACAAACAAAAACTGCAGGAGTTCACCACCACATGACCAGCCCTCCAAGAAATTCTCAAGTGAGTCCTGCATCTGGAATCCAAAAAACAATCATCACCACCATGAATAAACAAGAAAGAACAAAACCCACTGGTAAAATATGAATGCAAAGGAAAAAGAGAAAAGAAACTAAATCTTACACCTCAGACAAACAATAAACATTGAAAACACACACAAAAAAAAGGGAAGAAAGGAACAAAATATATTTAAAACATCTAAACAAAAAGCAATAAAATGCTACGGGTAAGACAATACCTCTCAATAACAACCCTAAATGTAATTGGATTAAACTCCCCACTCAAAAGACTGGGACATATGGATAGGATTAAAAAGCTAGACTGAACTATATGATTTATACCAGAGACTCACCTCACCTCTGAAGACACACACAGACAAAAAGTGATGGGGAAAAAAAAGGATATACTACCCAAATGCAAACCAATAATGAGCAGGAGTAGCTATTCTTCTATCAGATAAAATAGACTTTAAACCAAAATCCATAAAAAGAGACAAAGAAGGCAACTATATAATGATAAAGGGATCTGTCCAGCGAGAAGACATAACAATCATAAATATATATGCACCCAACATCAGAACACTCAGATATATAAAACTAACACTATTAGACCTAAAGAAAGAGACAAATGCCAATACAATAATAGTGGGGGACCTGAACACTCCTTTCTCAACACTGGACAGATCATCCAGCAACATATCAACAGAGAAACAGGATTTAAACTACACTTGAAACCAATTGGACCTGGCAGATATCTATAGAACATTTCACCCAATAACTACAAATATACATTCTTCATATCAGCATGTGGAACATTCCCCAGGATAGACCACATGTTAGGTCACAAATCAACTATCAACAAATTTTTAAAAAATCAAAATTATCTAAAGTATCTTTACAGACCACAATGGATAAAAACTTGAAATTAAAACCAAGAAAAACTCAGGACACTATACAAATACATGGAAATTAAACAACAGGATCCTGAATGACTTATGCATCTAAGAAAAATTAAACAGGAAATCAAAAAATTTCTAGAAACCGATGAAAATAAAGACACATCATATCAAATCCTATGTGATACCACAAAAGCAGTCCTAAGAGGGAATTTTATTGCAATAAATGCTTACATCAAAATATGAAAAGATTTCAAATAAACAATCAAATGGTATACCTTAACGAACAATCCAATTCCAAAGTTGGCAGATGAAAAGAAATAATTAAAATGATAGCAGAATTAAATGAAATAGAGAACCCCCAAATAATACAAAATATCAAAGAAACAAAAAGTTAGTTTTCTGAGAAGATAAACAAAATAGACAAACCATTAGCTAGGTCACAACAACAACAAAAAAAAAAAAAAGAAAAAAAAAAGAGAGAAGATCCAAACAACAAAAATCAAAAATGAAAAAGGAGACATCACAACTGATATCACAGAAATACAAAGAATCATTAGAGATTATTATAAACAGCTATATGCCAACAAATTTGAAAACCTGGAGAAAATGCATAAATTTTTGGAAACATACAGATTACCAAGACTGGCCATGAAGAAACAGAAAACCTGAACAGACCAATAACAAGCAATGAGATTGAAGCAGTAAACAGCAGTCTCCCAATAAAGAAAAGCCCAGGGCTGGATTGCTTTACTGCTGAATTCCATCAGATCTTTAAAGAGGAATTAATACCAATTCTTTTCAAACTATTTTAAAAAATTGAAACAGAGTCCATTCTCTCAAACTCATTCTATGAGGCCAGCATCACATTGATACCGAACCAGACAAAGATATAACAAAAAAAGAAAACTACAGGCCAATATCCTGTAGTTTTACACAAAAATCCTCAACAAAATACTAGCAATCAGAATACAGCAACATATGAAAATAATTAAATACCATAAACAAGTGTGATTCATCTCAGGGAGACAAGGATAGTTCAACAAGACAAGGATATGCAAGTCAATAAGTGTGACACACCATATCAACAAAATCAAGGACAAAACCCTATGATTATCTCTAGATGCAGAAAAAGCATTCAACAAAATTCAACATTGCTTCATGATAAAGCCTCTCAGTAAACTAGGTATAGAGGGAAAGTATCTCAATGCAATAAAAGCCATATATGACAAACCCACTGCCAATATCAACCTGAATGGAGAAAAGCTAAAAACTTTTTCATTAAGAACAGGAACAAAACAAAGATGCCCACTGTCACCACTCTTATTTAACATGATATTAGAAGTACTAGCCAGAGCAATCAGGGAAGAGAAAAAATAAAGGGCTTTCAGATTGAAAAATAAAGTCCCTGTTTGCAGATGACATAACCCTACATATAGACAAACCTAAGGATTCTACCAAAAAACTGTTAGAGCTGATTAACAATTTCAGTAATGTTGCAGGATACAAAATCAACACACAGAAATCAGTAGCATTTTTATACTCCAACAACAAACTAGCAGAAAGAGAAAGCAAGAAAGTAAGGCCATTTACAGTAGGGACCAAAAAAATAAAATACCTAGCAATAAATTTAAACAAGAAGGTGAAAAATCACTAAAAAGAGAACTACAAATCACTACTGAAAGAAATTAAAGAAGACACAAAAAGGTGGAAAGACATTCCATGCTCTTGGACTGGAAGAATCAACATTGATTCAACATTGCGTTGAATCCATACTACCAAAAGTGATCTACAGATTCAATGCCTGTATGAAACTAGACCTGCACTTCTCACCGTATACTAAAATCAGCTCAAAATGGATTAAAGACTTAAGTATAAGACCTGAAACTATAAAGCTACTAAAGGAAAACAGAGGGGCAGCACTTCAGGAAGTAGGACTGGCAAACACTTTATTAATAAGACACCAAAAGCACAAGCAACAAAAGAAAAAATTAATAAATGGGATTACTTTAAACTAAAAATCCTCTTCACAGCAAAGGAAACAATTTACAGAGTGAAAAGACAACCTGCAGAATGGGAGAAAATATTACAAACTTTACATCTTACAAGGAACGAATACCCAAAATATACAAGGAACTCACACAACTACACAGTAAAAAAAATAATCCAATTAAAAAATGGGCAAAGGAGCTGAACAGACATTTTTTGAAGTAAGACATACAAACAGCCAACAGATACTTGAAAAAGTGCTCAACATCACTAATCATTCAGGAAATGCAAATTAAAACCACATTGAGATATCTCACCTGTCAGACTGGCTATAAATCAAAAACACTGAGAATAACAAATGCTAGCAAGGACGCAGAGAATGTGGAACCCTTCTACACTGCTGATGGGCCTGTAAATTAGTACATCCACTGAGGAAAACAGTATTGAGGTTTCTCAAACAACTACAAACACATCCACCATATGACCTAGCAATCCCATTTCTAGGTATATACCCAAAGCAATGGAAATCATCACACTGAAGGGATACATGCACTCCTATATTCATCACAGCTCTATTTACAATAGCCAAGATATGGAACTAACCTAAATGTCCATTGACAAATGACTGGATAAGGAAAATATGATATATATACATAATGGAATACTACTCAGCCATAAAAAAGAATGAAATTCTGCCATTTGCAGCAATATGGATGAGCTTAGAGAAAATTATGTTAAGTGAAATAAGCCAGGCATAGACAGAAAAATACCATATATCCTCACTCATAAATAGGAGCTAAGAGAGAAAGAAGCAAGGAAAGAAAGACAACAGTGGTGCATTGGGCTTGCAGAGGGAGAGAACAGACCTAGAGTTGCTATGGGGAGAGTGGTGGAGGGTAGGGAGGCTGGGGAGAGGTTGGGTGGGTAACAGAGGGAATAATTGCAATTTGTGGTAATGAGCATGCTGATAATATTGATCTGATCATTAAATCTTGTGCACAGGTTCTGATGGTCAGCTCTATGCTCCATTAATATGCATAATCAATTTTTTTAAAATGAAAAAAAATTAACAATGTTAAGTCTACCAGTTAAGAACCAGTTGTCTCTTCATTTATTTGTATTTTCTTTAATTTCTTTCAGGAACATTAATGTACTTTCCATTTATAAGCCTTTCATCTCTTTGGTTAAGTTTATTCCTAAGTATTACATTGTTTTTGATACTATTGTAATAAAATTGTTTTTTCATTTCAAAAAAAATATGAAATGGGTCTGTAAGTTTGAGGACCATTGCTATATACTCTAAGTTAGTACTTAAACCAATATAAATCAATATAAAGAAGATAAGACTTCTGGTTTAAAAAAGGCAAACTAAACACGGTTGTTCATCTGTTTCACCTCCCCTAAATCAGAGGAAGCTTAAAAATAGAAATAAATCCAGAGCAAGCCTGGAATGCCTGAAGGATAGCATTAATGTGCATCAAAAGAAAGAATTTTCTGGTAGATTAGATAAGAATGAGCACAAATTCCAAATGAGCTGGAAACAAACAAACCAAACAAAAAATACACCTTAATCCAATTAAAAAAAAAAAAAAAAGAAAGAATCTAAAAATTTGATTGAACCTAACAGAATACTAGATTAAACCTCTGAATCAATGGCAAGAGGGGGTAGGAGGAGTAGGCCTGGGGTAGGCAGATACTTAAGGGCAGCAGAATAGCTGAGGAAATCTCCACTTGCTATGGTGTTGGCCCAAACAGAAAGCATGAGTCCTGCTCTCTGACAAAAATGGGAGTTTTATACAAAACTTAGCTGTTAATCACAGTCACCCTACTGTGCAATAGAACACGAGAACTTATTTCTCTCTTTACCCCCCTGCCCCCCAACCACCACACACACATAAAAATGGGAGTTCTAATACAGAATGAATATTGAGGGCCTTGGAAGGTATATGTTCCCCCTACCCCTGCCGCTATCACAAATAGCAGGCTCTTGTAGTGCTCTCACAAATTGGGGGATCTTGCACCAAAAAACAAGTAACTCCCACACCTAAGTCTGCTCTAGAGCTCATCATACCTCTCCTTTGCACAACCAACAGAACCAGGGCTCATATACTTAGCAAGGAACAAATACCGTTAACCAGACTGATGGCCCACCAAGCAATAGTAATCAGCCCAGACTGGGGATTCTTAGACTCTTTTGTACCATGAACCTCTCTGGCTTTCTGCTGAAGCCTACAGACCCCTTCTTAGAATAATGTTTTGAAATTTACAATATGTGTATTTTAAAAAAGTATTTAAAAGGAAGCCAATTACATTGAAATGAAGCTATCAAAATATTTTTTAAATCATAATATGTAACTATACTTGCTTATTTATTGATATATAAGATAACAAGACCAAGCAGTAGGTCTAACACTGCTAAAATTTTGAAGTAGTGATGATTGTAATCCACATTTATAAATTAATGTGGTATGGAAATATCTGTGATATCTATCAGTGACCAAGTCACAAATACTTCTAATATTCCTGTAGTTGTTGCCTACATTCATAATGGAAGGAATTGCTAAATTTCATCTCTAGGGTAGTAAAAATATATGTATAATGTTTTCATCTGAATGCATGAACCCCCTGATTTTTATCCAGGGACTGCTTAGTGATCTGTGGCTCTCAAATGAAGACCTCTAATATAGACCTTCATTTATTAATATGAACAGGTAACCAAAAACCAAACATATAAGGTCAATTGAATGTTTTAAAAAGCACCAAGCTGGCCGGCCCGTGGATCACTTGGGAGAAGGTGGTGCTCACAGCACCAAGTCAAGGTTTAGGATCCCCTTACCGGTCATCTTTTTAAAAAATAAAATAAAAATAAACAAATAAATAAAATAAAAAGCACCAAACTACACAAAAGAACTAATCCCCAAGGAAATAAAATTATAGAAAATTGCAAAGAATAGTAAAATAACTAAAATTAGTAACTGCAGGTAGTTTCAAAAGGAAAAGGTGCCACTAAAAAAATACATCAAACAAAACAGGATGCTATAAAAAAAAGAAGCAGTTTTTCGCAAATGATCAAGATTTCTGAAATATGGGCTGAATTGGAAAATGAATGAGGCTCAAGATTAAATTGGTGAGTTGGAAAGTAAAACTGAAAAATTTTATCAGAATTCAGTGAAAAGACAAAGAGATGAAAAAGATGAAAGAAAGGATAAGAGATATGTAGAATAGATCTAAAAGTTCTACCATCCATCTAATAGTAGTTCAAGAGTACATAAAATAGAAACAAACAAATAAATAATAATAAATATAATAAACAATAATATCAACAACAAAATTTCCCCCAGATAGTTTCTTCATACTGAAAGAAGTCATAGACAGCAGTGCAAGAATAAAATCTAGACACATTCAATTAAAATATATGAATTCTAATAAAAAGAAAATTCTAATAAACTATGAAAGAGATGAAGAATATAAGGAAATAAAAAGGAAAATTAAAACACCATTAGAGTCCTCATCTGCAATAAAGAATGCTTGAAGACAATGAAGCAATACTTGAATTAATAAGGGAAAAATATAATGTACATACCAAGTTAAACTACTATTTTAAAGGCAGAAAAAATAATAATATGCTAGATCTCAAAGTGTAACACCCATAACCTTTCTGAAAATTACAAAATACTGTACTCTAACAAAGTAAAAACTAAATTCAAGAAAGAGAATAATATTAAAAAAAGAGAAGCAAAGAAAAGATAAACTGTAGTTGAGTTTAAATAGAAATAGATAATTATCTCTAAAGTTAGTTCAATTCCTAAAAAATTATTCATAAGAAATCAAGAATCAGAAACACAATGAGAAGGTAAATACACCCAAATCAATCAAAAAAAATTTTTAAACATCTTAAAATAAAAATTGATGATGTGGTGTTGAAGAGGAAGAATGCCAAGCAGTTGTCTGCTCCGGGAGATTGAAGAGATTTATAGGTTCTGAATAATTCTTGACATTAATAGAAACGCTGATATCACTATAATATGTTGTTTAAAAACTAAAAGGCAGTAACTAGAAAAGCACTCAAACTATTAAAAACTACTTAAAAGAAAACACAAGTCAAAATGGCAAGCCTAAGACCAGACATGATATGTTCAGAGGCAAGATGGCACACTAGAGGTGCTTAGGGCATTTTCCTTCCACACAAAAGGACCAGAACGACTAACAGACAGCTAGATATTGATGGGAGCATTGGTGGAAGAGCATAGGAGTACAGCAGGAGACTGATGAGATCCCTATGGATCACAAAAGACTAGGATGGTGGCATAAAGAGTAGAGAGAAGCACATGGTATCAGCTCCCATGTTTCTGACACCAAGACTGGTGAAGGAAAAATTTTCCCTTGATGCGAAAAGGTAGGCAGAGGACCCCAACCCACTCCTATCCTCATCACAGAGGCTCACAGATCCTTTGGCAGGATAAGCCTGGAGCCAAGTGTGGGGAGCACCTTAGAAAACACACTGCATCACTCTTAGAACATTAGCTCAAACTGTGTACTCCCTCCCACTCCCATGACCCAAATCTATGAAAAACAGTGCCAGAGCCACGAAGAGAGTGCACTCTGCCCTGGGGCCAGTAGCAACAGTGACCCAAAGGCATGTACACACCTGTATCCTGTGAACCAACCCAGCAAATACCTCCCATGACAAAGCTGTGCCACTACTATCACAAACCTCCAAAACATGGGTTGCAGAGTCACTTGCAGACAAAGCGAAAGTGAATTATAGTTGAAGAAACTAGATAGTCTACACTACTGCATCCATCTGAAACAAAGCCATTGCATTCTACCCAATCAACACACTGGGACACATTTGCAGGTGAGAGTCTTTTCTTACACAACCCACTCTATAAAACTCAAAAAGGTGACTGTCCCACCAGATGTACAGATATCAGTGCAGGGAAACAAGAAACATGAAAATTAAGGAAACCTGAAACCACACACACACAAAAAAACAATGATCCAGTAACTGATCCGAAAGAATTGGAAATTGCTGACTTGCTGAAAAAATAATTCAAATTAATGATCTTAAGGAAACTCACTGAGATACAAGAGAATACAGACAAACAGTTTAACAAAATAAAAAAAAAACAATGCATGATCTGAATAAGAAATTCAACAAAGACATAGATATCATTGAAGAAAAAATCAATGACCCAGCTGTTCCACTGCTGGGAATGGAAATATCCAAAGGAATGGAAATCATCATGTTGAAGGCATACCTGTATGCCAATGTTTATTGCAGTACTATTTACAATAGTCAAGAGTTGGAACCAGCCCAAATGTCCATCATCAGATGAGTAGATAAGGAAACTGTGGTATATCTACACAATGGAAGACTACTCTGTTATAAAAAAAGAATGAAATACTACCATTCACAGCAACATAGTTGGACTTAGAAAAAATTATATTAAGTGAAATAAGTCAGGCACAGAAAGAGAAATACCACATGTTCTCCCTTGTTTGTGGGAGCTAAAAATAAATAAATACACAAACAAATGGGGAACAGGGAAGAAGACACATGTACAATGAAAAAAATAAGATAAGAAGACCAGACATATCAATTATCAAAATAAATGTGAATAGACCAAACTCTCCTATTTAAAAAGACAAATTTTCAGATTGGGCTAATATATACATTTATGTATTTATTTTGCGATGTGCTATTTATAAGAAACAATGACATCAGTTTGAAAATAAATGAGTAGAAAAATATATATCTGCAAAATACTTTTTAACATACTGATATTAGTGCTACATAAATAAAGTTCAGGACAAAAAAAGCATTTACTGGAAAAGCTGTATTTTTATCCTATGAAATCCACAAAGAAACTATAATAGTCATGAAATTATGTGAACCTACCACACCAGCCAAATAAATTATCATGTTAAAAAGGCAAGAAAAAATGAACAAACCCATTATAATAGTGAAATCTACATGCCTCATTCAGAAATCAAAAAATTAAAGAGATCAAAAATTATAGTTCATGGAAGATTAGAATAATAAAATTATAATAAGGTAGATTTAACAGCATTTAACCTAGAATAGGCTTTTGACTAATAGCCCCTAGAACATTTTCCAAAAAATTTCCACATGTTAGGTTACAAAGAAAATCTCAATACTTCAAAAATTAGAACCCACACAGTAGTGGCAAAAATGGAGGATACACACTTGGACTCAACCACATAGACTTTACCTCACCGAGGTCCACAAGGCTCTCACTACTAAAATAAATAAATAAATAATAAGTAAGTAAATAAATAAAAGAACCCACACAGGCTATACTTGCTGAACACAATGCAATAAACCTATATGTTAACAGTAAATGGATAGCCAAAAAATAAAATAGAATCACCCCTGAAAAATTTAGATTAGGATTAGATTAAATTTAAAACATATGAACAATGAAAATAATCCAAATACAAATTTATAGAATATTTTCAAATTCAGAGGAAAAATATGGCCTAAAGTGAAGTCATTTCAGTTAAGAGGAAAGAGAAATGAACTGAACATTTAACTGAAGACACTACAGAACGTTAGAAAATTATTCTAAAAAGAGCATATAAAAAGCTCTCCAACTCAATATATGTAACTAACAATCCTGATGCAAAGACTAAGATTTTTGCAACTTCATTCAAAGAGGACTGGTAATAATTTTTTTGTGAAGTGAAAAAGAATCCTCAAAACCCAATAGTAAGAAAATATACAATTCATCTTAAAAATAGGCAAAAAAGATTTGAATAGACATTTTACCAAAGAAGTGATACAGATGGAAAATAAACAATGAAAAGATGCTCAACATCAGATATCATAATGGAAATGAAAATTAAAATCACAATAAGATACCACTAGACACTCATTAAATGCCTAAAATTTTTAAAAATGATAATACCAAATGCTAACAAAGATGCAGAGCAACTGGAACTCTCATACATTACTGGTGGGAATACAAAACTATAGGAACAGTAATCAAATTAGGGGTTGCCAGGGGTTGGGACTGGTGAAAAATTAACAGTTGTTTATATTCTGTGTGGTGGAAATATAGGAATATGTTTCATTTTCTGTACTTCTGTTTATTTTTTTGAATATCCTCAAAATAAAGAAACCAACAAAGGAATTTATACATATGCTAAATAAGTTCCATTTGCCCTTCCAAGAAAATTCCCTTCTCTTCTCTCTATTCTGTGCCTGGGAGGCTGACTTCTACGGATTCTATCAGTTAGGCTCTTTTCCCTCTCATTTCCACTTGGGTCCGGCTAGTGGGAGGCACCAGGAGGATAAGCAGTCTGGGAAGAGGATAGGGTATTTATTCCCCTCACTCCCTGTTAGGCCACAGGATGCTAGTGGCTGACTTTCCCTACAAAAGGCCATAGCTCCTTTCAGGGAACCTTTTCCTGAACAACTACAATACAACTACAAACCCAGCAACAGCCATAGGTCTCTTGGGTTCTGGTTACCATTTCCTCCCCTAATCCCTATAGGTCTGGGTGATCATGGTTCTGGCTGTTGCTATCACCCCTTGTTAATTTCCATTAACAAAGCCCACACCTCTTTGAACAGTCCCTTCATTAGATTCTCATTAATTATGTAACTGGAATGTGTTCTTTGTGTTACATGGTAATACCTTGCTAACTCTAGGTGCTCCATAATTTTAGTCAATAAAGTTCTTTCTTTCGACATCTTTAACAATACCCCATCAGATTAAGAAGTATGAATTATTTCCTAGACTAAAAGTATATATCACTGTGACACAAAATTATCTAACAAATCTATCCATCTATCCATTTTATTATTAGATAGAGCCAGATCAAACTGCTGTTACATACCTGGACTGCATTGTTTGGCCATAGGATTATATTAATCAATAAATGTTATTTTTTAAAAAGGTGAAACATGCATTGTACTCTAAATATGTTGAGAACAATGCTTACTAAATTTCTTAATACAATCTTTATTACCACTCATGGGAGATACTTCTTCCATGCTTCTTTTGAATAACACTTTAAAAAAAATATATGAACACTACATATCATTTCCCTCCTCTGCTTTGGCTCTGAAAAGATTCAGAGCAAAAATTATGATCTGTTGTAGAGTATAGATAAGATCTTGAAACATGGTTTTTGTGTACCATCCTTATTCTCTGCTCCATTTAATTTTTCCCACTCTTATTTTCCTTTAAGTTAAATTTTCTTTATATATATATATATATATATACATACAAGCAGATATATACACATATACACACACACACATATTATATACAGTCATGCATCACTTAACAATGGGGATACATACTGAGAAATGCATCAATAGGTGATTTAGTCATTGTGTGAACATCAGAGTGTACTTAAACAGACCTAGATGGTATAGCCTACCACACACCTAGGCTATATGCCTGTACAGCATATTGCTATACTGAATATTGTAGGCAATTGTAACACAATGGTATTTGTGTATATAAACATATCTAAACATAGAAAAAGCACAGCAAAAATATGGTATAAAAGATAAAAGATGGTACACCTGTACACTTACCACGAGTGGAGCTTGCAGGACTGGAAATTGGTCTGGGAGAGTCAGTGAGTGAGTGGTGAGTGAATGTAGAAGCCTAGGACATTACCGTACATTTAGGCTACACTAAATTTATTTTTTAAAAAGTTTTCATTCTTCAATAGTAAATTAACCTTAGCTTACTGTAACTTTGCTACTTTATAAGCTTCTTAACTATTTTAACTTTTTGATCTTTTATAATAACAGCTTAAAACACAGACACATTGTACAGCTGTACAAAAATACATTCTTTCCTTATATCCTTATTCCATAAGTTTTTTCTATTTTTAACAATTTTTATTTATTTATTTTTATTTTTTAAACTCTTTTTTAAAAAACTAAGACATAGATACACACATTAGCCTAGGCCTACAGAGGGTTTGGATCATCAATATCACTGTCCTCCACTTCCACATCTTGTTTCTTGGAAGGTCTTCAGGGGTTATAACAACTCATGGTGATGCCTTCTCTTATGATAACAATGCCTTCTTCTGGAATACCTCCTGAAAGAGCTGCCTGAGGTTGTTTTACAATTACTTTTTTAAATATATATAAGTAGAAGGAGTATACTCTAAAGAAAAACAATAAAAAGTATAGATTAGTAAATGTATAAACTAGTAACATAGTCACTTATTGTTATTATCAAGTATTATGTAATACTGTACATAATTGTGCTATACTTTTATGTAACTGGCAATGCATTTACACCTGAGTAATGCATTGTGCTATGATTAAGTTATGACAGCTACTACACAATAGGAATTTCTCAGCTTCATTATAGTCTTATGGGGCCACCATCACATAGTCATATATGTAGTCCATCATAGACTAAAACGTCGTTATGCATTGCTTGACGGTATGTAAGTGTGTGTGTATATACACATTCACATATATGTGTATATGTGTACATACGTACATATATATGTGTGTATATTTTTAAGGCACCATAAATTCTTTCTGGTCTAGGCAGCAATATAGAGTACTGATTTATAGTTTCTTGACAGACGATTTCTATTAACTAAAGGCAAGAGTATAGTTTTAGCCACATTACTATTAAATCTCCATTTTATTAATGCAGTCCAAAGATTATCTGGCCCAGAATTGTTCTAACCTTAAAATGTCTACCCATTACAAACTACCTACCCTTCTAAATATCATTAACAGCTTGTTCCTAGGCTACAAACCTGTACTGCATGTTACTGTACTGTCTATGCACTGTTTCTAATTCACATGTTGAAAAAATCTTACATAAATTCAATGACCATATAGATCTTTAAAATATTCAAAATGATTGATTAACTACAGTAATGACTAGACTTCATTTAAGAAGGAAAAAGAAACAATATTCAAGGCATAATAGTGTATTGATTAAGAGCACAAAGACGAGTCAGACTGACTGGGTTAATCCCGATGACTAGATAAGGCATCTTGGGCAAGTTGCTAAGACTCTTTCTTTGTTCCTCAGTTTACTCATCAAAATGGGAGGGATAATGAGAAGATTTTGAAAATTCAATGAGATAATACGTAGGAAAAGAGACTGCCAAAATATATATTAGCTACAATTATTTTAATAAAATATTTTCCTGGGAGACATCTTTCCCAGAACCGTATTAATAGTCTATCAACAAATGATGATCATTTTGAAGGATCCAACTCAAAGCTCACTCAGAGCAAAACAGAGGTAAAATTCTTTATGTATAATAACATAAATAAAAAGTCACCACCTCAACTTCTTCTATTTCTATTTTTGTCAAGCCACTTATCCAACAGTTTATGCTTGGGCATTTGCTCAAAATACTCCATCAGATAAGGTGACTAAATCCTGTCAAAACTATGCTAAGTAGTCTATGCCCAAAGTAATGGTACTATTCCATCTTATTCAGTCAAACCAATTTCCTCCTGTTAGACTCAGGCCTTTATAAATCATGGCTTTCATATTGCATATTTAGCATGGTCTGCTGACACTAGCTGGCATCAGCTGGTAAGAGGTAATTTTGTGCATCTCTTCTTAACTCCACATTTCAGACTTACACTATATTAATCAGCAAATCAAGTTTGTTGTTTTCTTTCTGAAGAGCCTTTTGTTAAACATTACCAGGATATCATTGCCTCTAGTACAAAAGAACCAGGCTTTATCCAGAGTTTGAATGCCCGCAATATCTTTTCTAATTGTAGCTTATAACAAAAGCAGGTATCAGAGGATATTCGGATTTGCATATATCAAAGAAATATGGTGCTTTCACCAAACAACAAAACAAATGTGTTTCTACTTGGAACATTTATATTTGTCAATCTGGCTTTCTGTTCTGGTTTTAAAATGTGAGCATGAATCTTTTCAGTTGCAACAGTAACTACTTTGGTAATGATGTAATTTGATGATTCCACATATCAAATTAATTAGGAAATATTGATACAGGATGTAAGTACTCTTGGAAATTCAGCCTGTTTAATTCAAAGACGTTAAATACAGAGTATTTTGTTTTGTTCTGGAAATTTTATAAAGGCATTTTGCCAAAAGCATTAAATATTTGATTTTCCTTGTTAAGATTTGTAGGAACTGCTTTAAATTTATTATAAAAAATAACAGCTACAGCAACACATTTTCCCTTTTCATTAAGGTAGGGAAAAAAAAGAATTTTAAGAGCTTTTCCATAAAAATCCTCTAAAATATTCCATTAAAATTAAAAGGCACTGCCATTTCACACGTGGTCATATTTAACTATTCAAAGTTATTTTAGGTATATCAGCCCCAAAAGACCAAACTACCTGAGAGTCCAGCTGTGTTCAAAGTGGATACTGATCTCCAGAACTCAACTTCCAGAGTTAGATAAGCCTGGTACAGTTGTTAGACCAGGGAAAGAAAGGATAATTTTGGGTTCAATATTAGTATTCTACTCCCCTCCCCAAAAGCCTCACTTGATTATAGGTTTCTTAAGGAAAGAATCATCCTGCAATGAGCAGGAAGAAATCTATGACAGAGCAAGGAGGTTGGAAGAAAAGCCCAATTCCAATATTAACAGTGTGTGATCCCATGTCAGCAATGGTGAATTTAGAATCTTACTAGCATGCAATCTTTCGGATTGTGAGAAATAATAACATTTCTGTTAAAATCTTAAACTCTCATAGTTATAAAGAGTATTTTTGAAATGCTACAATAGTATGCAAATTTGTTAATTATTATACTCCTTCTGATATGGTTCTCCTTTTCTAGTTTTGTTTTATAGCAATATTTATGCACTTTAAATAAGGCTCAAACATTAGTGGTCACAAAGATATGTAGCTTTATGCATAAGCAACTCAATGTATTTCTTAGTGTGGTCCATTATACATATATGTAATTAGCTTTGCAATCAGATTGTTAAATATTTGATATAGTGTCTCAAGTATCAAGAAATAAAAGTAACCTCTATTTTTCTGGAATTTATTAATGACTTCTATACCTAAACCCTAACAATCTTTTACCTTGTTAAAGTCTCCTAGAACCCCAACAAACTGACATAACTTATTTTTACCTTAGTACCAGATGCTGATGTCTCCAGAATATTATTTTTTGGTATAAAAGAGTTATTAAAAAAAAAAAAAAAAAAGGCAAACTATTAGTAACAAAATTTAAAAAAATATACTTGGACACAAATAATACAGTAACTAAGTTAAAAAATCAAAAGACTTGCCAATAAGTATTAACACCTTACTTCCTGAACCAGTATTAGAAACAGGATACAGGAGTGGGAGTATTTTTGTTTTATTTGCTTGCCTGTTTAGAGTCAAATGAAACGTACAGAGCTTGAAGACACACATAATTCGGATATAATTCCAACTCCTCCATTTACTCATTTGCATGACCCTGAGAAAGTCACTTAACAACAAGTGACTTCTGTTTCATTAGCTTTACATTCAGGCTCATTAAAATCCGAGAAAAACAAAGTAATAAACAATAGTTTCATGATCTTATTTATGCAAATAGAGTATAAATGCTGAAAAAAAGACAGAGGAATGGTAACTTTCAGTCTAGGCCATTGCCTTTCTTTGAAATACACTTGTTAAGAATTGCTTAGCCTCTGCTTGAGAATGGTTTCTTATTGTTGTATGGCTATAAGGTTACTTAAAGTGAAGCATTTCTTCAAATTCACACATAACCCTCAGTACTTGCTTACATGCCAGTAGCCATTGGCTTTTCTTCCACCTAAATCAAGGAAGGGGCCACTTCCAGTCTACTTGCCTACTCATTTACTGTGAGCTCAACTCTGTTGCTTGGAAAGCTGCCATACATTTATGAGAGCCTAAGGGTTATTGGATGGTTGTTATCTTCCTTTTGCTCCCTCCCAGCACACCAAATGCCCTGGCAAGGTTCCCACACCTGGACACTGCATTCCCTGCAGAGCACCTTGTTACCAGAATTGTAGAAGACTTGGACTGAGTTCAGAGAAGAGCTCCTAAAATGGTTAAGTGACTAAGGGGGGCAATTTATAAGAAACTCAGAAATGTTTGTTAAGTGGTAATTACCCTAAAAAAGGTGTGGTGACTCTGGCATTAAGTTTAAATTCCAAACCACACTTGGCAAGAGGCCTTCATTCAAGCCTCTACATTCAGAAATACTCTGAAGAACGGGTAGAATCTTACTTTTTCTTGGGCCTCCAGCCACTGCTTATGCTGCTTGGGTGGTATTCTCACTCAAGTGTAGTAACTTCCACAAACAAGCATGGAAGGCAACACCACTAGAGCAGAGAGCTCTTTAAAGAAGGCTAAAAGATGCTCAAAGGAAAGGATTCCCAGGTATTATAAACAACAAGCCTGGGCTGTGAAGGGCCAGTCCCTCAGTTGCAGTTAAGTACCTATTCACACCTCACTACCAATCTCTGCTTGATGGGTGGTACCATTTAATAAGAGCTGTCGACTGAGTCCAAAGTGTGCAAGTCTATCTAAAATATGCTCCTGGGAATGTTGATTTCATTAAGTAAGCATACTTGGTAAAAATGAGACTTCCCACTTGGCCAAAGAGGAAAACCTATGAACAGCTATAATAGTCAACGAGGCTGAATGAGATAATTCCTTATAACAGCACTTCTCAAAATGTCTGCCAGGTATTGTTGCTATATGTTACACATATTAAAAAAGAAAAGAGCCTAAAAAGTGGAATTAAAGTTAAAGCTTGTGTATGTGTGCTGTGTTTGTTTTTCAACAGTAAAACCTCTTAGAGCCATTAATATGCTGAATTCTATTGTGTCCCACTAAGAGAGGTAGACTATTTCCCAAGTGCAGATTGGGCATGGAATGCTTTATTATTTAAGCACAGGGCCTTTGTATTCACAGCCACTTCTATAATGCCTCTTATAATGTTGTACTCAGTAAATGAACAATGAAATGAATGAATCATCTTAGGCTAGAACACAGATCTTAAATCCTAATCCATTCCTCTTTTTTCATAAGGAGGCTCCACAAAACTGTATAGCCTTTGTGTACTGCAAAACCTGCTGCTACCATATAAGATAAAAATGTTTTTTTCTTTACCAAATGTGATTGAGATTGTCAAACTTAAATTTTCAATGACTATAGACTAAAATTTAGTTTGGGTTACTCTGGGGTCATCTTAAGAAGTAGGTATTCATCCTACTATGTAGATAAAATATAGACTCAAATAAGAAATAAATCTGTGTTCATTCCATCTATACTCTTAATAATTCTATTAGCTTCAACCATCTCACTTCTTAGTATCCCTCTTAAGACATTTATCACCTCTACTATACTGTCATTTTTTTAATGAGTATCTTATCCAAAATAGCCTTACTTCTATTCTCCCCACTCCTCAATATTTTAAGACTGTAAATAGTCACTCTGAAATCATCATATTGTAAATATTGCCGTAGTTAGAATTCCTTCTGAAGAACATCTGAAGTTCCTGCATCAATATTTTCTGTGTAGTAGGTACTGACATTTTTAACTTGAACCTGCAGTACTGCAATTTGGTATTCCAGTTCAATTCTTTAAAAACTTCATTTATATTGATCTTGTCTTTTAGAATTTCCTGAAGGCTGCCTGAGATAAAAAAAATTTCCAGCCTAGTCTTCATCTTGTCTGCTCTCCATTTGACATTATGTCTTCAAAATCAAATCTTATTATATAATCCAAAAAAACCTCTTTATTGCAGAATATTAAATCAAAAACATTAACAGACTGACTTTAGTAATTCATTTTTATCATGATTGATAAGCCAATGTTTAAGCTTTGACTACAGATACCCAAAGATTTGAAGATTCCTTCCAGACTATTCATAATTTAACAAGATAGTCTAACAACCACACACACAAAAAATTACTATCCAACCACTTTGTGTCCCTCACCTTTTACAGCAAAAATTACAAAATTACAAAATTAAGACTGAGCATGAAGGCCAAAGGTTTTACTTTCCTTTCTTTCCTTCCCATTATCTTAATAAGTCGATGACTATGAAAATATGCTGAGCCCAAAATAGCAGTTGTGCACTGCCAGGTCAACTTCAGTCATTTCCAAGCCAAAGGGGAATTGACAGATACCCCCTTTACAAGTCTGGTGTTTGTAAATATACAATGAAATGACTTCATGCAGTCAATTATTTCTAGAGGAAGCTGGCAGAATAACACAGTAATTAAACTGAGGACTGATGGAAACTATTAAACAGGGGAGCTATTTTGCCCAGCAATTCTAATTAATGCTTTTTATGTACTTTCATTTTTCAAAAATGCTTGAAATACTAGTGCAATTAAAAGGAATTGCCGCTTCATTGGAAGACATATCTAAAATATCCCAGTTAAGATAGCATATGGAAAAGAAAGGAGAAACTCAGTTTTCCAAATTTTCTTAGAATCAATATGATTTCCTTATCTTAAGAATGATAAATCCTGAAATCAAAATACAACTGTGTTCAAACATCAGTAGAAAACACATCCCAAAGCCAGAATACCATACAGTCAAGACTCAATTGCCTGTGCTAGGTATTCACTTCATACTAAGTATACTGTATGCATTATATTTTTGCCCAGTTCAGTCTTTCTTTGGCTGCTCTATTTGGCCTCCAGCATACCTTGATTCATCCATCCATCGATTCATTCAGCATTAAGCCACCATCTCAGGCATTGTTCTAGATACTATGCAGCAGTAAACAAAAATATTTTCCCACATACCTCTTTTTTCTGCCTAATAGTTATGCACTCAGGGACAGACAAAAGTTCTAATACAAAAAAAAAAAAAAAATTGGAATACAAGAGCTGACAGAAAGACCTCTGAATTCTTCCCAAAGCTGTTAAGTTATTTGTAGCTCTTTGTTTTTAAATGACTCTTATGTACAAATAACCATTACCTTTCCCAGTACCTGATGCCAGGGATACAAAGGTTTAAAAAAGGGAAATTTTCTGGCCATTTGTAACAGTCAGTCTGAGAAATGGATTAAGAGAAGTTGGCACAAATTAGGAACAATTTAAGAAAACCAAGCTAGGAAAATTCTATGGTAGAGTGAAACTGTGTGAGTTAGTGACTAAAAATAGCTTCTACTATGCATCACAAATATTTCCCATTTCTCTTTGTTAGAATACATATTTCACTTACTAAAGATTCATCTGGATGAATAAGCACACTCTTTTGAAAATGTAAATACTGTGGGGGTGTGGGGTTAAAAACTGTCAGTCATTCTACATTCTGCTCATATGAGCCACAAAAGAATTTAATAAAATGTTTGCCACAGTTCTTTGTAAACTGAGGAATACTATTTAAGTAGAATGGCAAGGTAGTTAAGATCAAAGACTCTAAAGTCATACTGCTTGAGTTTGAATCCTAGCTCCCTCCTACCAAGCTGTGAATGCTTGGGCAATTAATTTAATCTCTTGGTGCCTCAGTTTCCTCATCTACAAAATGGAACTAATTGTTGAAACTGGTGCTGAGGCTCGCACTTTTGACCAAAATGGAGTAACGAACTGAATTTACTCCCCCCTGTAAAACAACACAAAGAAAACAAATAGAATACATGAAATAATGGTTTTCAAGACACAGGATATCAAGCAATGAAGAAGTAATCCTTGAGGGATGGGGAAAAATGAGGGAAGCCCTATAACTGCCCCATTCTACTGCCATTCCCAGCCTCCAAATCATGAGAAATAAAATTCTATTATTTATAAATTAACCAGTCTGTGATATTTTGTTATTACAGCACTAATAGAGTAAGATATCAGAGAGAGAACTAAGCAAAAGTTAACAATAAACAGCACTCACACAGGACCATGAATAGTGCTTGTTCCCACCAGTAAGACTGGAAAATTTCACAGTTCACAAAGAATTTGGTGGAGCAATCAGAAGATTCTTGCCTTAATACTACAAAATAATTAGTCCTTGACTAATCATTCCTCTGGTTACTTCACAAATTTTAAAAGCAACACTCAAAAAGATAAAACTATTTCCAAGTAACTCAACTGAATCTCAGAATAAAGCTCAAAAATATTTACAAACAAAAAAATTAGCTAGTACCCAACAAGGTAAAATTGACAATATCTTGAATCAAAGAAAAGATTACCAGGTATTAAAAGAAGCAGGAAAATATGAATCATAATAAGGAAAAAATTAGTCAATTAAAACTTATGTAGAAATGATATGGTACTTAGAATCAGCAAAGATATTAATATTTGTCATTTCTGTATTCCATTATGTTCAAAAAAGTTAAGGAAAGACACTGAAGATATAAAAAAGGCTCAGGTTATATACCTAGAGATAAAAAAATAAATGTTTATGATAAAAAATACCACGCAAATACCACAGGGGTATTTGATGGGATTAGTAGATTAAATATTGGAGAAAGAAATATAAAAATATTAGCTAGCTTGAAGATGTATCAATAGAAACTACACAAAATGAAGCAAAGAGAAAAAAATGTCAAAAAACAAGAAGACCATCAGTGAGCTATAGAAAAACTTCAACTGACTAACATATGTGTAACAGATGCCCCCCAAGAAGAGAAGAAAGAAGAAAGAACAAAAAATATATTTAAGAGTATAAAATATATTAAGAACAAAAAATATATTTAATCACCAGAAATTTTTCAAACTTGATGAAAACTATAAACCCACACATTTGAGTATCTCCCAAGCACAAGAAATATAAAGAAAACTACATCATGGCACAACATATTCTAATTGGTCAAAAACAGTGATAAAGTAAAAATCTTAAAAACAGAGAGAGAAGAAAGTCATTAGGTATGAAGGAAAAAGATGAGGATGAGAGATTCTTCATCAAAAATAAAGCAATCTTGAAGAGAGTGGAGTAGCATCTATTAAGTACTGAAAGAAAAAAAATCAAATTAGAATTTTATACCCAGTGAAATGTCTTTCAAAAACAAAGGCAAAATAAAGACTTTTTTATGTACACAAAAGCTGAAAGAATTTATCATCAGAATATCTGATCTGCACTATAAAAATACTAAAAGAAGTCCGTCAGGCAGAAGGAAGGTGCTGCCTGATGGAAATATGGATCTGCACAAGGGAATGAAGAGCACAGGAGATTTTATCTACATTGGTACATCTATAAGATATTTTTGTTTAAATCTCTTTAAAAGATAAGCAATTATTTAAGCAAAAATAACATTGCAGTGTGGGTTTTATGACATATGTACAAGTGAAATGTATGAAACAATAGCATAAAGACCAGGAGGGAAGAAATGGAAATATTCATACCACATATGCTGTATTTTCTGAATGTACACTGTGATGAGTTAAAGATGTAAAGTATAACCCTAAATAAATCACTAAAACAACAAAGCAAATAATATAGCTAATAAGTTAACAAAAGCAATAAAATCATTAAAAAAGGAAAAAGGGGGCTGGCCCCATGGCTCACTTGGGAGAGTGCGGGGCTGGTTGCACCGAGGCCGCAGGTTTGGATCCTATATAGGGATGGCCGGTGCACTCACTGGCTGAGCGTGGTGCGGAACACACCGTGCCAAGGTCCCCCTGCAGGTCAAAAAAAAAAAGGAAAAAGGAAAAAATATACTGATGCTAATATTTATCAAAAGAAATTTAGAGTGGCTATATTAATATCAAAGAAGATTTCAGACCAAAATTACTGTTGAAGAAAAAGGTTATTTGATTATGAAAAAAATGGCTGAAAGAATCAAGAGGACATACAATTCTAAAGATTTATTCCCCTAATAATAGAGCTTCAAGACACGTGAAGCAAAACTGAGAAAATTAGGAGAAATTGAAAAACCTATGATTACAATAATATATTTAAATTTTCATCTCTCAATAATAGAACAAATAGGCAGAAAATCAGTAAGAATATAGAGGACTTAAAAAACACAACCAACTGATATTGACCTAATTAGCACTAATAGAACACTCCATCCAACAACAGCAGAATACATGTTCATTTCATTTGCACACAGAACATTTTCCAAGAGAAACTATATTATGTGCCATAAAAAAAGTCTCAATAAATTTAAAAGAATTCAAATTATACAAATTATTTCTCTGACCACAATAGAATTAAAACAGAAATCAGTGGGAGAAAAGTCTCAGGAAATCTCCAAAATATTTGGAAACTAAGAACAGAATTTTAAATAATCCATGACTCAAATAAATACCAAAAGAGGAATTAAAAAGTATTTTGAATTGAATGAAAATAAAAAACAATATAACAAAATCCGTGGAATTCTGCTAAAGTGGTACTTGGAAATTTTATTGCACTAAACACTTAAAATTTTATTTGCTAAACATTTAGAAAAGAAAAAGGTTTTAAATCAATTACCTCGGTTTCCACCTTAAGAAAGTAGAAAAAGCAAAGCAAATGAAATCCAAAGTCAGCAGAAGAAGTAAATAGAAAAGATTAGAGCAGACATCAACAAAATAGAAAACCAATAAAGAAAAATTCAACAAAACCAAAAGCTGATTGTTGGAGAAAAATTAATGAAACTGATAAACTTCTAATGAGAATAACCAGAGAGAGAGAGAGAAAGAGAGAGAAACTAGACACAAATTACCAATACTGGAAATTAGAGAAGTGATATCACTACAAAGTCTGCAAATATTAAAAGGATACTAAGTGTGTGGGGAGTCCCCACATTACCCTCAGGTTTGATGATTTAATAGAAAGATTCACAGAACTCAGAAAAAGTAGCCATAGGCACAGTTATGGTTTGCTGCAATGAATGGATACAGAATAAAGTCAGTAAAGGCAAAAGGCACACAGAGAGGAATCCAGGAGAAATCAGGTGTGAGCTTCCAGTTGTCCTCTCCCAACATATCTGTATGAACAGCATTTAATTCTCCCAGCAATGATGTATGACAATACATAAGAAGTATTGCCAACCAGGGAAACTCACCTGAACCTTGATATGTATGGTTCTTAGTGGAGAATCAGTTATATAGGCATGTGGCACTCATACAATTGACTTTACCTACCCAGTCTCCAGCCCTACCATATGTTAAACTGATACAACATGGCCTACGAATGCAGGCCAAAAAAACCAAGCATTCACCATAAATTACATTGCTAGCTTAACTATCTGGTAATGCCAAAGGCCTAAGGTATATAAAAACTATCTTATCAGACAGGATAGTCCAAGAACTTAGAGCTTATGTCCTAGAAGCCAATCAAGGGCCAGTCCTTTCTTTATAATGTGGAGGGTTTGAGCATCCCAAGCCCTTTATTGCACAATAAAAGAATGTCATGAATAACTTTATGCCAACACATTCAATAATTTTGATTAAGTGAACAAATACCTTCAAAGAAAAACTACTAAAAGTTACTCAAGAAAAAAATAGATCATATAAATAGCCCTATATCTATTAAAAACATTGAATTAGCAGTTAAAAACTCCCACATAAAGGAAATTTCAGATACCTTCACTGGTAAATTCTATCAAATATATAAGCAAGAATTAACATCAATGATATACAGTCTTCCAGAAACTTGAAGAGGAGAGACTTTTTCTCAACTCATTCTGTCAGAGTATTATCCTAATCCCCAAACCAGACAAAGACAAACAAAATTTTAACCAGTCAAATCCAACAATATAAAAAAAGGATAATATGTTGGGATGTCAGCAAGATGGCCAACTAGAGGTTCCTAATACTCGTCCTGCTCCCCCAAAAAGACCAAGACAACAAACACCTACATTTTGACCAAACTGACTAAAGAAGAGCACTGGAGTACAGCAAATGAATGGGGGAAATCCTGTGGAACATAGAAACTCAGGATGTCCACATAAAGAAGGGAACAAAACATCTTACCTCTGCCACCTCATCCCCCCAGTCAAGATCAGCTCAGAATCAGGAGGGACTTCTCCCTGTGGGGAAAAGGTAAGCAGAAGGCCCCCAGAAGCCCCAGTTACCACCATAGACACCTGCAGTCTTTGCTACTGGAGAATCCTGCAGTCCTCACAAGCCCCAAGCCCAGTTTGGGAGCTGCTTGAGGTTCACGTGGCTGCATAACTCCAGAGAAGGAGGCCACATTGTGTCTACCCCCATGACCCAAGCTGTTATTGCACTATGCCATCTTGAAACCAGAGCCACTGCTAGAGTGCATCCTGCTCCAGGGGTCAGTAGCCACTGCATCGCTCCATCTCTGAGGCTCTGCTGTCACTGCACCATGCTCACACACACAGTACTGCTTCATTCCCCAGCCAAGCTGCTGCAACTTTGTACCCCATGAAATCAAGCTTCCTAGAAGGCACTTCATTTCCCCCATCTCAGTGGCTGCTATACTCAAACCCAATGCTACTTGGAGCCCAGGCCCAGAGGAATGGCCATTACTCCAGCACCCAAGCCAATGTGGGTACCCTGCCTCCCAAGAAACAGGTAGGCCAACAAAGTGGAGAAGCTGCATCCAAACCAGTGAAATAACCTGTGCCCCCTCAGCACATGAGCCAGCCCAGAGTCTCAGCCCCAGAAATTAGAACTTTGGCCCAGGGGAGCAACCACAACACTGGAACCTGAGCCAATGCAGTGCAATGCCCTGCAGGGACCAGGTGGTCTGTCCCAGTGAAGAAGATGAACCTGAGCCAATGGAGCAGCTTTATTCCCATGGTGCTAGAATCAACCTGCTATATCAGCCCCAGGGAACTGGAGCTTTGGCCCAGGGGAGCAGCTGCAATCTTCAAGCCCATATGACACCCAGCCCCCCAGGAAAACATAGCCTTGGATGATCTGTATCACCCTTTTCTCTAGGCTGGCAAGTGTAGCCCATTGCCTCCCTAGATCTGGGTCAGTCACTGCTGAGGTGCTCCAGCCCCTGGAAAGTGAAACCAACATTGCACTGCTCTTTGTCCCCCAGAGAGCAAGTCACAGTTGCAC
The DNA here is from genome assembly GCF_027409185.1 of Cynocephalus volans. Taxonomy (NCBI): domain Eukaryota; kingdom Metazoa; phylum Chordata; class Mammalia; order Dermoptera; family Cynocephalidae; genus Cynocephalus; species Cynocephalus volans. The sequence continues at coordinate 127,475,827 of NC_084467.1, forward strand.
CCCAACATTTCTGGATCCTTGCTGCCACTTCACTTGGACTTACAGAACCTAGGCTACTGCTGTATCCCACCACTCCAGGGCCCATAGTCAGCACTATGCACCCTCTGTCCTGGCCCCTGAGTTGTCACTGCATTCCCTGTTATCTTCAAAACCCAAACTGCAGCTGTACCTTGCACCCTGGTACCCGAACCTCTTCCTTCCCAGAGCCATTTAAGTGCTGTACCCTGATCCCCAGGATCAGAGTGATAGCTACATTCCTGATCCCTGGGTGTGAGCTACCAGAGAATGCCTCAGAGACACTGTATTAGTCCGTTTTTGTTGCTTATCACAAAGCACACTGAACTGGGTGATTTATAAAGAAAATGAAATTTCTTACTTACAGTTTCTGAGGCTGGGAAGTCCAAAGTCCACCTGGTGGTGGCAACAGTGACCCAGGGGTCTCCCATTGCAAGATGGTGGAAGCAGAGAGAGAGAAGACAGACTGTCTTCTTCTTTTAACGCCCTCAGAACCACATCCCTGACCACCATTTTTAATCCATTCACTACTGCATGGTCCTACAATCCAATCATCTCTTTAAGGCTCCACCTTTCAATTACCATAATAGGAATTCCCACCCTCTTAACAGTCATAGTGGTGGCCAAGTTTCTAATACATAAAACTTGGGGGACACAATTTAAGTTTCAATGAGTTTGGAGGGGACATAATTTAATCTACTACAGTCACCATCCTTGGTTCATGTGAGAGCTGCATCCACCCATGCCTAAGAAAGTGAACCTGTGCCCACATCACAGGTGCCACAGTAGTTCAAGAAACTGAGCCCAGGACCCCAACTTCACAACTATGCCAAGAACCTGTGCCCTCTAGAACACAGTCCCACTGTGACTGCCTATGGCCCATGTCAGATCCAACATCAAGCAGGATCTCCTCAGCTATGTCTCCCACTGTGGGGAAAATGAGATACAGGAAGATCCCTAAAGACTGCCACTGAGAACTCTAGCAATCTACCTTGCTACCACTGCTGCTACAAACTCCAGCAACTCTCAAGCCACTGAAGCATTTGTGATCATCACTAATGGTTACATCTGAAAAGGGGGCATAGAGACTACACTACTATGCTTACCTGGATGAAGAACCAACACACCCTACCCAAACAACACCCTAGGACCCATGTGCAGGTGAGGGTCTTTCCCTATGACAGCCACTGTATAAAATTGGAAGAGGTGTCTATTCCATCAGATGTACAGATGTCAATGCAGGTACACAAGAAACATGAAAAACAGGGAAACATGACACCATCAAAGGAACACAATAATTCTCTAGTAACTAATACTAGAGAAATGGAAATTTATGATTTGCCTGAAAAGGAATTTAAAATAATGATATTAAAGAAACTCAGTGAGATATGAGAATACAGATAGGCAATTCAATAAAATCGTGAAAACAATTCATGATCTGAATGATAAATTAAACAAAGAGATAGCTTTTTTTTAAAAAAAAGAAGCAAACAGAAATCCTGGAACTAAAAAATTCAAAGAAAAAATTCATAAATACAATTTAGAGCTTCAACAGTAAACTAGATCAAGCAGAAAAAAGAATTTCTAAACCAGAAGACATCTTTTGAAATAGCCCAGTCAGAGGGGAAGAGAAAAAAAAATAAGGATAAAAAAGAGTGAAGAAAGCCTGTGGGATTAAAAAAAGGCACGAAAAGCTTATTCAACAAAATAATTGACAAAATTTTCCAAGTTTAGGTAGAGATATGGATAATCAGATCCATGAACCTCAAAAGTTCCCAAACTGGTTCAACCCAAAGATGTCCTCACTGAGGAGTATTATAACAAAAATAGTAAAAGCTAATGAAAAAGATAATTTTTAAAGCAGAAAAAAAGCATCAAGTAACATACAAAGAAATCTCCATTAGACTATCAGAGAATTTCTCAACAGAAACCCTGCAGGCCAGGAGAAAATAAGAAAATATATTTAAGTGCTGAAAGAAAAAATATTGTCAGCCAAGAATATTATACCCAACAAAGTAATCCTTCATAAAGAAGGAGAAATAAAGTCTTTCCCAGACAAGCAAAAGCTGAGGAAATTTATAAGCACTAGACTGGCCTTACAAGAAATGCTTAAGAAAGAGATTTAAAGAATGTTAATTACTATCATAGAAACATATGAAAACATAAAACTCACTAGTAGAGGTAAATTCATAATCAAATTCAAAATATTCTATTATTGTAATTGAGGTGTGTAAATATTTCAAACTTCTAGTATAAAGGTTAAAAGTCAAAATGGTAAAAAAATAACTTTAGCTATAATAAAGTTGTTAAAGAAAACACAATATTAAAAGATCTAAATTGTGGCAATAGAAATATAAATTGTTTAGGGGAGAATAAAAATGTAGAGTACTTATATGTGATCAAAGTTGTTATCATCTTAAAATAGTCTATTATAACTATAAGATGTTTTATATAAGCCCTGTGGTAATTATGAAGCAAAAAATTACAGTACATATACAAATGAAAAAGAGAAAGGAATCAAAGCTTAGCACTACAGAAAATCACCAAACCACAAAGGTAAACAATAAGAGAAAAAGAGAGAGACAAATGATCTATAAAACAACCAAAAATAATTAACAAGATGGCAGAAGTCCTTATCTATCAAAAATAACCTTGAATGTAAATGGATTAAACACTCCAATCAAAAGACAGAGTGGCTGAATGCATTTAAAAAAAAAAAAACAAGCTTCAGTTATATGCTTCCTATAAGAGACCCATTTTAGCTTTAAGGACAGACATATACTAAAGTGAAGGTATGAGAAGAAATATTCCACGCAAATAGTAACCAAAGGAGAACAAGGGCATCTAAACTTATATTAGGTAAAAAAGACTTCAAGTCAAAAACTGTGACAAGGGACAAAGATGGTTGTTATTTAATAACAAAGAGGCCAAGTCATCAAGAGAACATAACAAGTATAAAGATATATGCACCTAACACTGAAGCACATAAATATATATATGTATATATAATATAAATATTAATAGACATGAAGGAAGAACTAGATGAGATGACATACTCCACTTTCAAAAATTGATAGATCACAAGACAGAAGATTAACAAGGAAATATTGGACTTTAACTGCACTTTAGACCAAATGGACCTAACAAATATATTTAGAACTTCCCATCCAAAAGCAACACAATATATATTATTTTCTAGCACACATGGAACATTCTACAGGATAAACCATATGTTAGGCTTTAAGTCTTAACAAATTCAAGAAGACTGAAATTTTGTCTAGTATTGTTTCTGACCACAACAGTATAAAAATCAGTATCAGGAAGAATCTTGTAAAATTCACAAATATGTGAAAATTAAACAACATGCTCCTAAACAGTGAAATCACAGCATATCAAAACATATGAGATGTAGCAAAAGGAGTTCTAAGAAGGAAGTTTATAGTAATAAATGCCTACATTAAAAAAAGAAGAAAATCCCTAATAAATAGCCTAACGTGCTTCAAGGAGCTAGAAATAGAACAAACTAAACCCAAAGTTAGAAGAAAGGAAATATGAGTAATAAAGATCAAAACAGAAATAAGTAAAAAAAAAAAACAGAAAAAGTCAATAAAACCAAGAGTTGGATTCTTTTAAAAATATAAAATCAACAAACCCCTAGCTAGACTAAGAAAAAAAGAAAGAAAATATAAATAAATACAATCAGAATTAAAAGTGAAGACATTACAACAGATGCCTCAGAAATAAAAAGGTTCATAAGAGACTATCATGAACAATTATATTTCAACAAATTGTATAACCTAGAGCAAAGAGATAAATACCTAGAAAAATGTAACCTTCCAAGATTGAATCAGATAAAAAAAAAATAGAAAGCTCGAACAGATCAATAACCAATAAAGGGATTAAAGAAGTAAATAAAAATCTTCTGACAAGGAAAAGCCCATGTCCATGACAAGATGATTTCATGGCTTAATTCTACCAACATTCAAAGAAAAACTATTACTGATACTTTTAAACTCTTTCAAAAACAATAGAGCTGCAGAAAATACTTCCAAACACATTTTATGAAGCCAGCATCACATTGATACCTAACTCATACCAAACACCCATGAAAAGAAAACTACAGGCCAATATCTCTGGTGAACATCAATGCAAAAATCCTTAATAAAATATTAGCACACCATATCCAGCAACACATCAAAGATATTATACATCATGACCAAGTGGGATTTATCCCTGGCATATAAGTCTGATTTAACATACACAGATAAATCAGCATGATACATCACATTAACAAAATGAAAAATTAAAACAACATGATCATCAGAAAAAACATTTGATGAAGTCCAGCATCCTCTCTTGATTAGAAACTCATAACAGTCTAGATATAGAAGGAGAGTTCCTCAACATAATAAAGTCCACTTATGAAAAACACACAGCTAACACTATAATCAATGGGAAAAAACTAAAAGCTTTTCCACTAAGATCTGGTAGAAGGTAGTGATGCCCATCCTCACTGCTTCTATTCAACATAGTACTGGAAGTACTAGCAAGAGCAATCAGACAAAAAAAGAAAAAAGGAAATAAATAAAAGAAATCCAAATTGGAAAGAGAGATGGAAAATTATCTCTATTTGCAAATGACATGATCCTATATGTAGAAAACCTCAAAGACTGCACAAAATAATCTTTTGAACTAAAAAATAAATTCAATAAAATTGCAGGATTCAAAATCAACATACCAAAATCAGTAGCATTTGTATGCACAAATAACAACTTACCTGAAAAAGAAATCAAGAAAACAATCCCATTTATGATAACATCAAAAAATAAAATACCTAGGGATAAATTTAACCAAATAGGTGAAAGCTTTGTACACTAAAAATTATAAAACACCAATGGAAGAAGTTGAAAAAGCACAAATAAATGGAAATATATTTTGTATACACGGATGGGAAGAATTAATGTAGTTAAAAATGTTTATACTAACCAAAACAACATACAAATTTAATGCAATCCATATCAAAATTCCAGTGGCATTTTTCACAGAAATAGAAAAAGCAATCCTAAAATTCATATGAAATCACAAAAAATCCTGAATAGCCAAATCAATAACAAGAAAAAAAAATATTGGAGGCATCACACTTCCTAATTTAAAATTACATAACAAAGCTACAGTAATCAAAACAGTATGGTACTGGCATAAAAACAGAAACATAGACTGATGGAACAGAATGGAGAGCTCTGAAATAAACTAAAACATTATGGTCAACTAATTTTCAACAAGGGCACCAAGAGGACATCTTGGGGGAAGGACAGTCTTTTCAATAAATGGGGCTGGGAAAACTAGATTTCAACAACAAACAAACAAAAAAATTGGACCCTAGGGCCAGCCCATGGCTCAGTTGGGAGAGTGTGGTGCTGAAAACACCAAGGCCATAGGTTTGGATCCCTATATAGGGATGACTGGTTCGCTCACTTTGGAAAGCATGGTGCTAACAACACCAAGACAAATGTTAAGATCCTCTTATCAGTAATCAAAAAAAAAAAATTGAACCCTTATCTTACACCATACACAAAAACCAACTCAAAATGAATAACAGACCTAAATGTAAAATCTGAAACCATAAAACTTTGAGACGAGAACATAAAGAAAAATCTCCTAGACATTGGCCTTGGCAATGATCTTTTGCATAATATGTCAAAAGCAAAAATAAATAAATTATACTACATCAAACTAAAAAGCTTCTGCACAGCAAAGGAAACAATCAACAACATGAAAAGGCAAACTACAGACTGAGAAAAAAAATATTTGCAAATCTCATATCTAGAAAGGAGTTAATATCCAAAATGTATAAAGAACTCTGACAACTCAATAGCAGAAAAACAAATAACCCAATTAAAAAATGAGCCAAGGATCTGAATAGACACTTCTCCATAGAAGACATAAAAATGGCCAACAGGTATATTAAAAGGTGCTCAACATCACTAAACATCAGGGAAATACAAACTAAAACCACTATGAGATATCACCACATACCTGTAAAGGTGGCTATTATCAAAAACATAAGAGAAAACAAATGGTGGCAAGGGTCTGAAGAAAAGTGAATACTAGTACACTGCTGGTACGAATGTAGATTGATATATAGTCATTATGAAAATAGTATGGAAGTTCCTAAAGAAATTAAAAATAGAGCCATACAACCCAGTAATCCCTCTCCTGGGTATATGCCCAAAGGAGATAAAATCACCACCTCATAAATGTATCTGCACTTTATGCTTTATGTTCACTGCAGCATTATTCACAATAGCCAAGAAATGGAAACAACCTAAATGTTCATCCAGGGACAAATGGACTTAAAAATGTTTTTTTTAAATATGTGTATTTTTTCAAGGCTAAATAATATATATTTTTGCCTTGAAAAAGGAGATCCTCCCCTTTACCACAACATGTATGGACCTGGAGGACATTATGCTAAGTGAAATAAGTCAGACACACACAAAAATTGCATGATCTCACTCATATGTGAAATATATATTTAAAAATGAACTCGAATACACAGAGACAGAGAATGAAACTGATTATCATAGGCAAGGAGGGAAGAGGAAATGGGAGGTGAAGGCCAAAGAATACAAAACAGTTGGTACTTAGGATGAACAAATTTAGAGATCTGATGTACAACGTGAGGACAAAAGTCAATAAAATTGTATTGTATTAGGAATTTTTGTTAAATAAGTAGATTATAACTGCTCTTTGCCAAACACAAAAAAGTATGTGAGATGATAGATATGTTAACCTGCTTTACTATAGCAACCAATTTACTATCTACAGTAGTTCACCTTTATCCATGGGGGATATGATCTAAGACCCTCAGTGAATGCCTAAAATCACAGATAGTACTGAATCCTATATATACTATGTTTTTTTCCTATACATATATGCCTATGATAAAGTTCAACTTATAAGTTAGGTACAGTACTCTTGCACTTTGGAGCCCACTGTTAAGTAAAGTAAAGGTTACTTAAATACAAGCATTGCAATACCAGGACAGTTGATCTGATAACCAAGATGGCTGCTAAGTGACTAATGGATGTGTGGGACATGCAGCATGGATACACTGGACAAAACAATGAGTCATGTTCCAAACAGGATGAAGTGAGACGAAATTTCATTATGCTACTCAGAATGATGTGCACTTTAAAGCTTATGAGTTGTTTATTTCTGGAATTTTCCATATAATATTTTTGGACATGGTTGACCTTGGTAACTGAAACCTCCAAAAGTGAAACTGCAGAAAGCAAAAATGCGGACAAGAAGAAACTACTGTATATATGTCCCATAGCATCATGTTGTAAACTTCAAACATACATAATAAAATTTATTTTTAAAAAAGGATAGTACATTATGTCTAAGTGCAGTTTACCCCAGGAATGCAAGATTGGTGGAACACTGGTCAATCAATGAGTGCAACTGACCATGTTAACAATCTGAATGAGAAAAATAATGTGAACATCTCAAAAGACTCAGAAAAAAACATGCAACAAAATCCATTATCCATTTTGATGGAAGTTCTCAGCAAACTAGGAAGAGAAAGAAATTTTATTAACCTGATAAAGGGTAGCAATGAAAAATCAAATGTTAGGATACTTAGCAGTGTTTTTTCCTTAAGATCAGAAACAAGACAGGGTGCCTCATCTCATTTGTTCTGTTGAACATTATACTAGTGGGTCTAGCCTGTGCATTAAAGCAAGACGGGACATATGTGTAGAAGGCAACCAAACTGGAAAAAAAAAAAAGTTAAACTATGTTTATTTGCAGGCATGATTGTCTATATAGAAAATCCACTGAAATCTACCCAAAAACATGCTATTTAAACTAATGAGTTTGTCATGGTTGAAGGAAATAAGAAAAAACATAACTCAATTTTATTTCTATATTGTATTAGTCTGTTCCACTGCTATAACAAAATACCTTAGATGGGGTAATTTACAAACAATAGAAATTTATTGCTCACAGTTCTGGGGGCTGAGAAGTTCAAGATCAAGTCACCAGCAGATTCAGTGTCTAGTACGGGCTCGCTCTCTGCTTCATAGATGGTGCCTTGTTGCTACATCTTCACGTGGCAGAATGAGCAAGCAGGCTCCCTCAAGAATCTTTTAAAAGGGCATTAATCTCATTCATTAGGGCTTCACCCTCATGACCTAATCACCTACCAAAGGTCTTACCTTTTAATACTATGACATTGGGAATTAAGTTCTAAAATATAAATTCTGGGGGGACACCAACATTTGGATCATAACATGTAGATACAAAATAATTGAAAATTGAAATTAAAAAATAAACTATTTATAATAGCATCATGCTATTAACTGCTTATGAACAAATCTGACAGAAGATATGCAAGACCTACATACTGAAAACTACAAAATATTGCTGAGAGAAACACTATTTTAAGACCTTACCAAAAAAAGAAAAAAGAAATCCTGATTTTTCTCAACCTATCTTTAATGTTCTTATTTATTTACTAATGAGTTCATAGCTGCAAATAGAATAAATAATAAAAAGGGTTAATGTCATTCCCTTTCATAGAAATTCATATAAGAATCTCAAAGAACATTAATGTGGAAATATAATCAAGTCAACAGTTGACCTGGAAAGCTTTATTCTTTCAATATTTATTGAGAGCTTAGCAGGTGTCAAACACTCTGTTTTACACTAGGTGAATAAAAGATGCAGTTCTGCTCTTGTGATGCTATTATCTAACAGAGGGAAATAAAAAATAAACAAGTAAATAAATATAATTTAGAAATTGTAATTAGGGCCATAAAAGTAATAACACAGAAATGGGGCAGGGGGAGAGGGTTGCTACTTAGGATGGTCACAGAAAGTCTCTCTAAGTGGCCATTTAGGCCAATACCTGAAGAAGCAAGATAAACCTGCCAGACAAAGGAATGATCTTAGTCAAAGGAACAGCATTTGGGAAAGCCTTGGGTAGGCAATAGAGGGCGCAGGTAAAGGAGAATTTGCTGTGCTCTAAAATCCAAAAGAAAGCCAATTTGGCTGTTGTATAGGAAGAGTGGAGTAGAAGGAAAGACAGTCTAATGATCATACAAGAGGTAGGCAGGGGTCAGATCACAGAATAATGTAGGGCTGGGATTTTATTCAAAGTGTGATGAGAAGCTATATTTTACAGTTATAACTAGGCTACAGACAAGATTAGATTTTTACTTATAAAAGATTACTATATTTGCCCTGGTGGAGAATCAACTGTGGGCAATATAAGTTGTCACATAAAAAATGCTGACTAATACATAATATGTTTTTATTTAAACAAAAAAATACATAACAGAACTCAAAAGAAAGCAAAAGAGATGTAAAAAGCAGGACTCTACCTAAATAGAGGTCCTGGGGATTGGGATTCCTACATATTTGAAGACGAGATGGCTAAAATAAAGTTAAGTGCCTAGAAAAGATGGACCATGTGATAACAGAGGTTTGGAAAAACCTCAGCGGATTGCTCTGGAAAAGCAGCAGTCAGGAAGCTTGCTATCTGTGAGTAATATTTTATGTACATATGTATATTAAAGGCACTTTTAAAAAACTGACACCTGAGGCCTGTATCATATGAGGGTGAGATCCAAATTTATATTATGAGCTGAAAAAATTACCTTAAATCAGGTTTAAAACAATTGAAACTTTTAGGGCCTAGCAAAACCACAATCTGTAGAAACACTCTCTCAACCCAGAGAACAGAGGACTCCCGCAGAACAAAGAACTTCTTTGAAGATAAGCTCCCATTAGAATATTATACATCATTTGAAGAAACCAGCCACCATGAGGGAGAGCCAACAGAAACAACAAACAGGAGATTTTAGAACCTTGCAAACTAGAAGTTATAATTCTATACAGATGGATTTTATTATCTTTCACTATATTTTGCTCAGCTTTGGTTTTCATTCAGGGCCAATGCAAAACTTTTAAAAATACCATAATTTCCATCTCTATTAAGATTATTGGACTGGCCGGTTAGGTCGGTTGTTTACAGCACTATGATTATAACACCAATGGCAAGGGTTCAGATCGCCTTTACCGGCCAGCCGCCAGAAAATAAAAAAATAAGATTATGCTAATTCTTAAAATATACCCATAGTGACCTAAGGAAAATTTCTGTATAAAATTCAACATGGGGCACACAAGGAGGTTCAACACTGTTATTAGATGAACTACTGCAGCTATTGCCTACAAATGAGAAACCAGATTGCCACTGATCCCCCTCTACTGTTTTGGAGCTAGATAATCTATACCTGTACTTTAACGTATTTAGTCTATGCTCAAAAACTAGATGAAACTATCTCCGCCAATTCTTTTAAATGGCATTTTAATTTTTAAATGTTATGAAAAATGAGTTCACATCTAAAATGAAGCGTCTGTGACATCGGCGTATTTGAGAAACCACTTTAAAAAGCTCAAAGATTAAAAGGGAAATACCAAAAACATCCTTTACCTTCTGAAGTACTCATTTTAACTTTTTCTTGATGTATTTTATTTTCCAGTCTACTCCTTTATTTCAATTGGTTTAAATGCAAGCCAAAATAATGAATTCTTTACTGCAAAACAGTGCAAACTTTTACTGCAAAATAGTGCAAAGAGAAACGCAGAAAACAGAACTGGCTCTTTTAAAACATCCTGATCAATGTATGCTTTGACAACGCTCGCATTTTTAAATGTTCGCAATCCTACTTAAAATGAGCAAATGGAAGTTAGTGTTCAAGGCAGAACCAGAACTACAAAATCAGGACTCCAGGCAAGATCCTAAGAAATTTTCCCATCCCCCAGAGCCGACGTTTTAAATGGTCTTCCGTCAACATAAAAGCAGACGGAACATCTATTTTAAAAGAGGGACTTGAGAAATCCCTTAGGAGAAAGGGCACAAATTGGCCAGAATCATTCACAAAAGAAACATCAAAAAAACTGCCCACAAAGCAAAAAAAAAAAAAAAAAAAAAAAAATCCGGGAGACGCTATAGACCGTGAGACCGGGTTATGTCAAACGTGTCTGTTCCCAGCCCTCTTAAATGTTTCTTCATCAGTGAAACCCTAAATCTGATCATTTTCCTCAGTCAGCCTGAAGGCTGTTTCCAGCGCACTTCACGCTCCCAGCCCAGCACACGACCGTGAAGGCTACCTACGCTACAAGCCAAAGAGAGCACTGCCCGCCACCACAGCTACAGGACTCCGCCCCAGCGAATTTACGGAGGACCCCAAGAGGCATTGACGCCCTCCCTTTTCTTCCACCGATTCATAGCTACTTCCTAACTGCCTGTTTATCTCCATCATTGTCCCAACCGCCATTTCTTGTCTTATCTCTTGAAGCGATTAACCAGCGAGAATGAGACATAGCGACAGAGAGTAGAGCCAAATCAGGGGACACGAACGTCTGGGTGGCATGGTTTCCTTAGGCACTGCTGAAGGGAGCCTCCGGCACTGCCGAAGGCAGCCTCGGAGGGAGTCGAACCCTGATGCCGGAGAGAGAGGGGGCCTTGTGTCCGGAGCTGATTGGCCGGTCGGCCGCGGCCGGGGAAGAACCCGGATGTGCCTGGGCGGCCGTGTTGGCAGTTGGTTCTCTGGGACTTGGGCTCTCTGGGGGTACCGACAGCCGGAGCGGATGGCGCAGGGTTGGGCCGGTTTTTCTGAGGAGGAGCTGAGGAGACTAAAACAGGCTAAAGGTAACGGGATGTGCGTGTAGAGGTTTAATACTTGGGTCTGTTAAGGGGAAGGGGCGGGGCTGCAGCTTCGAGTGGGAAGGGGCGGGGAGGAAGCTATGTGTGGTGGGGGAAGGAGCTGTAAGTAAGTGGACAGGATTGAGGGGGCTCCTGAGATGAATGTACTGCAGCTACGGTGGGAGGGGCGAGCCCAGGGGACTGGAGTCTTCTTTTAGAAAAGAGGGTTCAGGAATCCATTTCAGGGCTTTGACTTTTACCCGTGAAAGGAATGGGATTTGGTAGAAGTGAGCCTACGGCCTAGGTGGATCCTATCGGGAGGATTGCTGCACGGATCAGTGGTTGGAGGGTTGGGGTCAGGGTAAAGTAAGGAGGAAGGGCATACACTATATTAGAATTGTGATAGATTTATAGAAGCAGGTAATGATTGGAAAAGAGAGCACAGGGGTCTGAATAAACTCAAAAATTCGGTGCTTTTCATGGTACATCTGGAGTATTGCGTTCACTTCTGGTTGCCAGATGATTTTTGCAGTTCTTTCCAACTCTTGAGAGTCAACAAACCAAAAGGGTCTTCGAGAGGTTAGATGTGAAGCCTTTATATGCACATATGCACACGGATATAGCCCTGCTGACTTCGGGTCAAGCTAAAATCTTGTGCTTCCCTGTCCAGCTTTATAGAGTAATCACTGAATGGGCTCGTACTATTTTTTAAACTTTTAATGAATGAATTAAGTTTGCTGATACTTGGTGGGAAACTCTTAGTGATGTAAAATATGCTTTGCTTGTGGTTGAAATTTTTTGAAGATCTGTATGATAATCCTGGTAGTACACACAACTTCTGTGAGAAGTTTACAACACTCTTGGTACCATAATTTAAATACTTTAGGAAGAAAGTTAAATAAATTGTCATGCCATTATTAGAGTTTGTGGGAAAATTGGATTTTGCTCAGGTAGCCTGTGCATTTTTAGCATAGATGTGAGAATAATCTAGGACTAACAAGTGGAAAAGGAAGTAAATTAGTAGCGTAGAGCCAGTGTAGGTTACATAGATTGGGGGAATTTCGACTGGTCCAGAGGCCTTTAAAAATTATATCATAAAGTGTGTGGTTAACTGAGTCTATCTAGCTTGATGTACTCAGATTCTTTTGCTTGTGTTTTTAACATCCATGCACATATTTAGATGTACAGAGTACAGGTATCTTTGCTTCTGATCTGACTTCAAGATCTGGGTATCAGTTTTTGCGTTAGGGATGCAAAGATGAACAAGGCATCACGGCTACCTTCAAAGAGCTGTGAAGATAAGCCAGAAAATAACGTAATGGTAGATGTTGTACAAGAGCTTGCTACAGAACTAGGAGGAACCTCACCGTGCTGGGAGTTGGAAAGATTTCCCAGAGGTTATATGTTAGCAGAGACGAGTCAGGCAAGGTAAAGAAGACTTAATGTAGAAGTCTTAACAATACACCTGTGATGTAGAAGTATACGAGGGTACCTCAGAAAGATCATGGAAAGATTTATATTATCTTTTCAATTCTATATTTCCGTTAACTTTTTGAAGTACAATTGTATTTTGTAATATCTGTACAGTTTGACATAGATAGAGGGTGTTAAGGGCCTGCCGTTTGATAGGGAGACATTAGAGCGTGGACACCAAATCTCCAGCATATGAGCACCTGAGGGCAGAGAAAACATCTTAGCAACTTTGTATACCTATAACCAAACACAGTAATTGGCATAAAGATATCCCAGCTCTGCCTCTAAATCTTTTTGTCTTGGATTTCTCAGGAGAGTTGGATGTTCTCCAAACTTAAAAATGCAGTTAAATGATTTAGGAAGATGAGGTTGGTTGCCAGCATAAATAAGGACAACAGTACTCTAGAGACAACTGCTGTACATTGGGCAATATGGTCAAGAATGTCCTTAACAGTCTTGTTTATAATATTAAAAGTTGGAAAAAACCAAAAAGGTTAATTAAAAAGGAAATGGGTAAGTAAGTTATGGTATACTCATCTAGTTTGTTACTGTAGCTAGTGGGAATATATTACCTTTAGCCACATGCATTAACATATATAAATTACATAAGTATGATGTATGAAAAGAGCAAATTGCAGATGAATATATACTGTCTGGTACCATTTATATAAGGCCAAAATCATACAAAGTCATGTACAAAGAATATACATGTACATTCTTTTAGGGATATTGGAAATCTATAAAGAAAACCAAAGGAATGAATCACAAAATGCAGATTGGTGGGGAGGCAAGGGGATGTGATCAGGGAGGGGCAAAAACATAGGGGGTTTCAGAGGTATTGCTAATTATGAAATAATATTAAGCCAAGTTATACAGAAGTTACAAATAACCCTCAAATATCGATTGCTTGAAATAATAAAGATTTATTTTTCACTCTAGTTTCATATCTAACCTGGGTTGTCAGGTGACTTTGCTCCACATAGTCACTCCATACCATGACAGGTGGAAAAGAAGATTGAAAATTGAACATTGGCAATTAAATGCTTTTACCAGTAAATTACATGTGTCAATCCTACTTATATTTCATTTTAACAAAAGAAAGTCATTTGATTTGGGGGACAGGAAATCTGTTGAGTTCCAAAAGAGGGAGGATATGTCTATCCTTAAACAGCAGTATGTCTCCCACAGTTACCTCATGTTTTATTTCTTAAATTGTGTTATTTTTTATAAACCATACAGGTTGGAAGAGTGTGTATGTGACATATACATATATGTATTTGATGTATGATCTATTTCATAATGAAAAATTAAAAGTAAAAAAATAGTGAGGCCACATGCTGTCAATTTCTAGTTAAAGGAAGTATTTATTCCTAAAAGTTCTTAATTCTTGATACTAGTTCTTTGCCATTTGAGTATCTTCTCCCAGTTTGTAACTTGTCTTTTAACTTTTGTCTTTTGATAAACTGAGTATTTAATTTTAATATATTCATATTTGTCAGTCTTTTTCTAATAGCCAACATTTCTGTGTCTTAAGAAATCAGTCTCCTACTATAAGGTCTAAATGATATTAATCTTTACTTTCTATTAATTTATATATGTGAGGTATGGGTCTGATTTTATCTTTTCCATATAGAAGACCACTTTTACCCCAGACCCATTTATTTTTTATTTTTTATTTTTATTTTTTGTGACCAGTAAGGGGATCATAACCCTTGGCTTGGTGTTGTCCGCACCGTGCTCAGCCAGTGAGCGCACTGGCCATCCCTATATAGGATCCGAACCCGCGGCCTCGGCGCTTCCAGCACTACACTCTCCCGAGGGAGCCACAGGGTCGGCCCCCCATTTATTAAATAATTCCACCTTTTGCTGCTGATTTGACTGACATTCAGCCTCTGTCATATACCAGCACTTCATACATGTATTAATCAGTTTCTGGGTTCTCCACCATTGGTCATTTTGTACCACACTTAAAAGCTTCGTAATGTTCCTGATATCCAGTAGTCTAGTCCTTTTGCTCTTCTTCTTTAGAACTTTCCTTGCCATTCTTGAACCTTTATCCTTTCATATAATATTTTTTAATAATTTTACTAAATTTCATGGAAAACCCAGTAGGAATTTTGATAGGAATTGCATTGAATCTTTCAGTCAATTTGAGGAGGTTTGACATCTTCACATAATTAACAGTACCACAAATGTGGTATGTGTGTCCCTTTATTTATGTCTTTTAATATCTCAAATTTTAGAATTTTCCTTATAGAGATCTTGATCATCTTTTTGTTAGATTTACTCTTAGGTACATGATAATTTCTGGTATTAAAATATCTAGTCTTTAATTATGTTTTCTAATTGTGTGCTGCCGAAAAATACAGACAAACCAAAAGAAAGATCAGAAAAACACGTGAATATTTCATAGGAAAAGAAATAAGAAGTGCTCGTGACTACCAATGAGCAGAGAATTACAAATCAAAAGCACACAGTCAGATACCACTTTATACCTATTTGATTGTCAGAAATTAAAACGTCTGACAATATCGTATATTAAAGAGAAAGTGCATCCGTAAGATCTTATACTTTGCTAGAGGAAATTCACTTTGGAAAACAGTTTGACATTTTCTCTTAAACTTATACTTTATGACCCAGCAGTTCTTAAATAACATCCAAGGCAAGTTCTTGTGCATGTAAAAGAGGAGACATAACAGTAAAATTCACAGAAGCAAAAATCTGGAATCAACCTAAATGTTTATCAGTGGAAGAAGATCAGTAGACTAGTTCACTCAATGGAATGTTATGCAACATTCGGAATGAATGACTACAGCAAAATGAAAAGTATGGATGAGTATTGGCAATAGAATATTAAGTAAAAAAAAAATAAGGTTATATACAGCTGTGATTCAAATGACAGCTTTCTCTGGTGGAGGGAGCAGGGCTTGAAGGATATAAAGCAGAGAGCACAAACTGGTAGCCTGTTGGCTTAATTTAACCCAAAAATGTGTTTGGCTTTCCCTCCCTCCCTCCCTTCTTTTCCTTCCTTCCTTCCTTTCTCTCTCCTTATTTCCTTTTTTCTTTATTTCTTTATTTCTTTTCCTTTTTCTTTTTTCTTTCTCCAATCTTTACATTTCTTTTTAAATTAATACTAGCAGTAATCATTATTTGCCAAACCAGCACATGCGTATTTCCCTTGTTTTGGGGTAGGGCCATGTACTAGTTGAGCCTTTGAATTATGAGCAGAAGTGTTATGTCACTTCTGGGTCATAGTAATTAATTGCTGTAGGAAGACCTTCCTGAGCAATTTCTTCTCCCCCTGTCATGGTGTCTAGCAACACTAAATGGTGACCATACAATCAGCCTGGGGGCCTGAGAGACTGATTAACACTGCTGGCACAGAGCATTAATGAGAAATAAACCTTTGTTGTTTAAAACCACTAAGATTCCAGAGTTATTTCCCCTTACAGCATAATCTAGATTTTCCTGATTGATATAGTTCCCCACGTTTAAAAATTAGGATATTTTACATAAAAGTCTGAATTTTAATCATGAAAAACCAAAATATCTGTCTATACTGACCTAAATTTTTTAGTGATAGTTGTTGACTAGAAGTGACTGTGCATTGCCCCCTTTAAACTAGACTTAGGCTCCTCAGTTTACCCAAGTCTTCTTGATATTTGCAGCCCCCAATACCCAGTATGTAAAACAATATGTTCTGTTTTTAAGTGGCTGATTTGTTTAGTTTGGGAGTGAAAAAATTAGCATTTTTAATCTTATAGGTAGTTTCTATAAAAATGCAAAATAAAGTAGAAGCTGCAGTAACTGAATTTCAGAGGGACTTTTTAAAAATTATTTTTTAATTGAAATGTATTGATTATGCATATTTGTGGAATGCAGTGTTGTGTTTCAATACATGTATATAAGTATGATGATCAAGTTAGGATAATTGGCATACTCATTACAAAACTTAATCATTTCTTTCTGATGAGGATATTTGATCTTTCTTCTAGCCATATGATAACATGCAGTAAATTATTGTTAATTATTAGATGCCTAGCTCAACTGTACACCAATAGATCTTATTTTTCCTACCTAACTGTTTTGTGTCCATTAGCCAACCTATCACTATCTCCACTCCCCCTTCCCCACCTCTAATAACCATAGTTCTCTTTCCTTCTGAAAGTTCAACTTATTTTTATTATTGTTATTATTATTGTCTATTTACTTTTTAGCTCCCACTTATGAGTGAGGGCATGCAGTATTTCTCTTTCTGTGCCTGGCTTATTTCACTTAACATAATTTTCTCAAAGCTCACTCATGCTGCTGCAAATGGCAGAATTTCATTCTTTTTTATGGCTGAGTAGTATTCCACTGTGTATATATTCTGCATTTTCTTTATCCAGTCATCCATCAGTGGATATTTAGGTTGGTTCCATATTGTGGCTATTGTGAGTAGAGCTGTGATAAACATGGGAGTGCAGGTTTCCCTTCGACATGATTGTTTTCATTCCTTTGGTATTATATACCTAGTAGTGTGATTGCTGGATCATATCGCCGTTCTATCTGTAGTTGTTTGAGAAACTTCCATACTGTTTTCTGTAATGGCTGTACTAATTTACAATGCCACTTTCCACGTCCTTGCCTGCATTTGTTATTTTTTGTCTTTTTGATAATAGCCAGTCTAACTGGAGTGAGGTGATATCTCAGAATGGTTTTGGTTTGCATTTCTCAGAGGGAGTATTAGTAATTAAGTTAATGAGTTCAAGTGGGAAGTAAGCAAGCTCAGTGACATTTTCTGATGGTGTGAATAAAGCCAAGTATAAGTTCCTGTTGCAAGATATGGGCCTCCTACATCTTGCAGCAGGATACTTTGTGTTTCTGGCAAAAATCAACAATAACATTTACTTTTGATAGTACTTCTCTTTTAAAAAAATATTTTCTATACCTATTTAAGCCTTACACTAATTCCATGAGTTAAGTAGAGCAGGTAATTTTCAACTGGTTTGACAAACGAGGAAACTAAGATACTGAATAATTAATTTGATTTGCCTGAAGTCACTGAGGAAGGCAGAAGCAAAGCTGGGACTGTGACTCCAGAGCCTTTAACTCTACTTTGGGAAATTTGAATAATAAGCTTGTGTTGCTTCAAAGGTCAATATGCAGAATTGAAAAGTCCTGTTTGAGTTGTTCATTTACAAGGACTCATCATAATTTCATTTCTCAGGCATTTTATAGAGAGTGTTATTTATAGATCTTATTAAATATAGTATGAATGTGAATCACATTCTCCAGTTGTCTGCACTAGAAGTTTAATACTGGTATGGACAGTCCAAAAAGTATAACAGAAGTATTATTATTTAGTTTATACTTAAAAAAAAATTTTTTTTTTGCCCAGTTGTTTTATCTTCCTCTATTGCTTTATTCATGCTGCTATTGAAATTAGTTTGAATGCACTGATTAGAGCCTGACTAGACCTTGCAAGATGAAAGAAAACAATTTAGCATTCCTAAAATAAGAGACTTAATTATATTCCTGTTTTAGTGTCTACCTATGTATCAAATTGTCCTAAAAGCTATTAAAATTTAAGAGAGGGGATTCACATTTTAAAACTCAGCCATCGTTTTGTTTCAGGAGAGCAGACAGAACCATAAATCAAATTTAAGACAGAGAATTCCGTTGTTTACCTGGTTTGGTCAAAATTAGTTGATTCTTTTGACAGTTATCAAATCCATTTGAGAGAGAAACCTTGCTTTGTGTCCTAAGGCCCAATTCATGGACAAATAGACTTCCTCTGAGGGTAAATTGAGAGCTGGGACAGTTTTTGTTAGATATTAATAGTATGATTTGAGAACTATTGAAATTGTGTAGGAAGACAGCTGTTTTTTCCTGAGCTTTCTAGATAGAGAATGGAGTGAGGGGACCTCTAGAGTTATCATCAAAGTTTAATGTCATTGTTTTACTTTCTTAGAGAAATTATAGTTACTTGCTGCTCACACGAAGAAATTTTTCTTCAATCTCTTTTATATAGATTCATTTGAACCACAGCGGCGTCTCCCCGTGAAGAAAACTCGACAACAACTTCAGCGAGAAAAAGCCCTTCTAGAGCAAAGCCAAAAACTTGGGCTTCAAGATGGATCAATTTCATTACCTCCAGAGCAGCTGCTTTCTGCACCAAAACAGAGATTTAACACTCAGAAACCACATTCTTCTCCCACTGTTCTTCCTAGGACTCTTACACTCACTTCTCCTGTTGATGATGGAAAACCACAGAGTATTGAAAGTGAACCAAGGGAACTGGGACTTGAGAATTCCCATGATGGTCACAAAAATGTTGAGGTTCTACCTCCAAAGCCAGATTGCAAATTGGAGAAAAAGAAAGTGGAATTGTTAGTAAGTCTATATATCCATGAGATGTTTCATTTTATCTTTTTTCCCCACTGGGCTTTGAGGAAATATAGTTTTTTTAAAATATATTTTTAATTTTATATTCAAGCCTAGAAATGTGATGAATAAATTGTTAAAAAATATAAGCGTACTTCAAAAGGTTCATGGAAAGATTTGTACGATCTTTTAATTCTATTTTTCCATGAACATTTTGAAGTACTCTTGTAGCTACCACCTAAATGTAAGCCAGGCAATGTTAGGCATTTATATGTTTTATGTCATTTAGTCTTCACAACAGCCTTACAATGCATGTTTATTATTTTCACTTTATAGATGAGGTATCTGGGACTCAAATAAGATACTATCTTCCTAAAGATAATACACAGCTAGTAAGTAGTAGAGTTGAGATTCACATATAAGTCTGTCTAGATCCAAAGTCTGTGCCCTTTACACTTACCAGAAGCAATGCTTATATGCGCAGTAACTCTCCCCAAATTGAACCCATTCTTCAACTTCCAGACTATAACTCCACTGGCCCAGAAAAGGGTACCTGTGAAGAAATATGAAGGGATGGTCCACGGAGAGAGTGTAGGAAATTGAGGGGACTAATTATATAATACAGCTTCATCATTAGATTTCTTTTATTCTTTATTTAGTGTGTTTGTACTAGAAACGACCTACATAATTTAGTTTAGCCACACTCTTGTGGAAATGGCCATTCTGTGACTTGTGAATTCTTAGAATTTTTATTTGATACCTTACATTTTAATATCTACTCATTTCTTTGTTCCCCCTGACCACTCATAAAGGAGAAAGAATAGCATTTATTTGTTTTCTTTTTTCTGAGTCTTTTTTCAGTATCTGATATTTTTTTCTAATCTCAAGTATTTTTTTAATCTCTGCTGATCCAGATTCTATATTATGAGTTTAAAATGTTTTCTGCCCACCAGGGATTTACAACTAAGAATTATTTTGATAAGAGATATAAAACCATGTGAATTATGAAACCAACATTGAACAAGTGCAAAGGCCTTAGTCAAGTGGGGGTGAGTTTAAATTGAGCTGGACGATTTAGATTGGATATCATTAGGAAAATTATTCTTATTTTAGATATTTGGGAGAAATTGTATAGAAGACTTGTAATCTGAGGAACCATTAACAAAAAGGAGAAATTCTGTGGTTCTAAGGAGAAAGGAAAGCTGTATTCTAGAGAATGCTCAGAGGTGACATCTCACTTTTCTGGGAGAGGCAAAGGATAGCCAGAGGATAGTAGAGAATTAAAGAAGTGAGGAAGGACTTGGAAGCAGAGGATGCCTGTCTAGTGAGTTCACTGATGCAGCAGGATACCACCTAGGCGTCTGAGGGAGAAATCCCTGATCAAAATAGTGATTAGAGAAATTCCAGGTGTCATTGCAGACAACTTGGGAGAGTGCTGGGTGAGCTGAAACTAAGGCACCTGGTGAGGAGATGCCTGTGATGGTAAAAGTGAGAAATGACAAGTGCAGGCACTAAGGTGGAAGCTGTAGGAATGGAGAGAAAAAGATAGTTTTGGAAGTGATTACTAGGTTTGTGAATAGAGACTTCTGATAATAATGACTGTAAGAAATGACAATAATAGGAATAGTTTTGCCATTACCTTGTTTAATTTGTGTTGAAGTCAAGTTTATGACTTTATGGGAAATTTTAATATGTTTCTTTCAGAATTGGACAGATTGGAAGGCAATATACGTTTTCAGATCTTTGAAGTTGTTCTTTAGCCCAGCATTCAAATCTTAGTTCAAATCATAGTGTTTTACTCTCTTTAAAAATGTCTAAGAGTTGGAAAGTAGCAAATTGAAAGGAAATATATGAAATAAACATTGATTTTTGTCTTAAGGATATTGAGGTAGAGAAGACTTCATTATAGAGAACTCTAAAAGGTATACCATGACATCAGACAGACCAATTTATTTTGATCTCCATTTTGCATATAATAAATAATCAATTTACACAAATTTCTTTGTACTCCTAGAAAAACGCCACAGTACTCTGGCTTCCAGTTTGTGGTTTCCTAGAATATATACATATAATGGATTTCAAAGGGGCAACTTATGTAAGCCTCTTTACTTCAGATTATAGTCTTTGTTCCTATTAGAACAAAATAATGAACTTCAGACGGGTTTCTTTTAAGAGGACTTTTGAAAGAAAAGATACATAATCTGCTTGATTAAATTTTATACTTAGGGACTGAGACTTGTAAGGTGCGGGATGGGGTAGCAGTCTCTTTCATAATCTCATTTTTATACTTTTTTTGCTTCGTAGGCAAGAAAAATCACGTTGGGAAGTCCTCCAACAAGAACAACGGCTGATGGAAGAGAAAAATAAACGTAAGAAAGCTCTTTTGGCTAAAGCTATTGCAGAAAGGTGAGACACCCGAATCAGGAGAGGTTGTTTGTAACCGCAATCAGTTCTGTCCATGTTTTACAATTATCTTCCTATGTCTGTTCTACTACACTGAATACAGTTGCAATTAAAACTTAGGGACCAGCATTAGTGTTTTCAGTTTTAACCATCTACACATTCATAAGGGAAGCAGTAAATAGCTATCGATATATCTAAATTATCAGCGAAATGCAGGTTTTAATTTTGATATGGAGAGGCTTTTTCTGTTGTGTAGAGGAATAAGGTTATTCTATATAAGTGACTTATACTCCCACAAATCTTAATTGTTTTTCCAATGGACATGTTTCTTTAATAATTTACCCTGTCCTCACTAGTAGAAAATATGTGATATAGTTACCATTTATTGATGACTCAGGGTCACCATTATGAGCACTGTGTGAGATTCAATTTTTCTCTCCCCTCTGTGTGAGTCTGTCAGTGATCCCTTCTATTTACTGCATTGTACTGGCCCTGAACAGTAACATTCCCATTTGAGCTACTCTGCCCATCCCCCACCACTCTTGCTGACCTTTTAGTTTGTAGTTTCTAATCTCCTGTGTCCTTGAGAAACTAAACTTAGTCAATAAAGCAATGGTTGAGATAGTGAGAACTAAATGCAAGCATTTCAGTTGCAGTTTCTTTTTAGACCTCCAGAAAAGTCTGGCAAAATTATAATTGCTTGAGGCTGGAGTGGGTGCAGGAGAAGAGGGAAAGGAGGAAGGTAAGTGGATGTAAGAGTAATTCAGAATTTTATCTGCTAGAGAGATATACGAATGTGAAAATGAAGATTTTTTTTCCTACTTGTTGGGAAAATAGGATAATTTAATCAGGCCCCCTTCCGGTTGGGGGTGGTATGGTGCATTCTTTGTAAGCAAATTGTGTGTGTGTGGAGGGAGGAGGTGGAGTTAGTGCGCATGTGGAGCTCCGTGACTTGGCTGGCATCTGCCTCGGGTGTCTGCACCCATGCGGCCATGCTCTCAAACCTACTGCTTCTGAGGACCTGTTTACCAGTTACCTAGCTTACAGACTTGTGGAACTCAGCCTGGCATGTAAAGAGTTTGTGACCCGGTCTGGAATGGGTTTGAGGAGTCTGTGAGCTCCAGAACCAGCCCTAGCTGGACAGTTGTCACAGTTGAGGCAGGATTACAGGCAGGTAAAAGAGTGCAACACTACTACTGGTACACCTTGATCTTTGATGAAGAATAGGAAATATGCAACTCACTGACTTACTGCGTTTCAAGAGAAAAAAAAACATATAAAAGAGTAATGCCATCTTTTTTTTCCCACAAGGGATTATTAAAAATCATTTTGATAGTCTTCAATTTGGAGTGCGGAAGCTGTTTACAAGGGATTTTACAAAAAGATTTATAGGCTCAGAAGCAGATTAGATTTTCTCTAAATGCTTTTGATTTAAGACAGAAAGCACTGATATAGACAGAAATGTAAAGAAATAACATGTTTGGATTAATAAGTAAACAGTGAAGTATTTGAAGTAAAAGGATCATACTGGTAAATGAACTTTTGTAGGCAGAAAGGATGGGAAAATGCATAATGGAGTAGAAATCAGGAGAATGTAAGTTGCATATATGTGGTTGTATGTGGAAGGTTTTCTTCTCCCTCAAAAATGTGTATAAAATTTTGAAATGAGTGAAATCATGATTAAAGGTTTGCTTTTGTATTTGCTTATTCTGTTATTTAAGTGTATATTATATTTGGGGTTGGTGAGGGATCTGAGAGATGATGAGGTTGAATGTGCTTTTAAACAAGGAAAGAAAAAAGTGTTTTGGTTTTTAGCCTTACAAAGAATTTTGAGGACCTGTAGTTTTGCCTAGAGAATAAGAATCAAAGCAATTAAAGTTAAAACCAAAGTTCTAAGAAAGTTAAAACCAAATAGATGTTTTCAGACATAAAGAAAATGTTGCTTGATGCAGGTATCTGTTCTTGATGTCAGGTAAGTATCAGACAAATGAAAATGGATTTAACAAGAAGAATTTAAGACAAGAAATTTGGAAAGTTGTGTTGGATGTTTCAATGTAAAGGGAATACAGATATATTCTTTTAGTGCTTGTTCTCCAGAACTGTTTATTGGGATTTGTTTTTTTTTTTTTTAAGTCTTACTTTTTAATTTGTTTATGAAAATAGTAGGTACTAGTAGATAGTTTGAAAAAATAAGGAAAAAAGTTCAAATGCAGTCTTAGAGATATACCAAAATATTACTAGCATTTATTTTATTTCAATTTTTCTGATTTTTCCAATTTTTAAAAAATCATTAATTATAATATACATAGTATCTTACTTATACATGGTTTTAAAATGTTATTTTTCCCACTCATGTTTCTGATTTTTCTAGATCTAAAAGAACTCAGGCAGAGACCATGAAACTAAAGCGGATCCAGAAAGAGTTACAGGCTTTAGATGACATGGTGTCAGCTGACATTGGAATTCTCAGGAACCGGATTGATCAGGCCAGCTTAGACTATTCATATGCTCGGTGAGTTGGGGACATTGCGCTTTGAACAAGGAGTGTGAATTAATGTTTATTGCTAGCTGGGCCAGGAACTTTTATGTATATCATCATTTAAGCCTCATAACAACCCATTAGGAGCTGTATTTATTCCTCCTTTGTGCTAATACAAGTGTTTCCTCTTCTGTGAAGTCTTCCTTAACTCTGCCCTCCCAGTGAACCTTCCTTGTTCATATGCCTGCTAGAGCATTTCTTACATTATTTATTTATATGTTAGTCTTTCCTGCTAAGCCATTTGCTGTTTAACGTTTTGTACTCTTAATCTTTCAGGATTTAGCAAAGTAAATGTCTGAGTGACTTGCTGTAAAACTATTATTCTAACACCAGGTCTGTTCTCTTTCTTTTAAAATTTTTGATTTTCTGATATGGTCTGTATGGGATTACAGCCTAGTTCTGTTTTCATTAAAGTAAGAGAATCGAGTTTATTTTCTAAAAACTTATGAATATTTTAAAGAAAATGCCCATCTGTTTTGGAAACTTGAAATTGTTTCTCCTATTTATTTCTTTTTGATTTTATTCTGTACAGAGCAGTTTGATATCATGTTTCCTTGATTTCAACCATTGGTATATATACTTTTTGGTTTATTATTAATTTCCTTTAATCTTTTAAAAAAATTTTTTATTTGTGCCTATTTATGGGGTACAGAATTGATTATCAGTAT
This sequence comes from Cynocephalus volans, assembly GCF_027409185.1. NCBI lineage: Eukaryota > Metazoa > Chordata > Mammalia > Dermoptera > Cynocephalidae > Cynocephalus > Cynocephalus volans. The sequence continues at coordinate 127,501,007 of NC_084467.1, forward strand.
TTGTGTACAGGATGTGATGATCAAATCAATATTATTAGCATGTTCATCATTATAAATCGTAATTATTCTTTGTGTGCCTTACGCAGTTGCTCCCTATCCTCAATGGTATTTTTTTAAAGAGAATAAAAACATCATGGAGTAGTTTTAAAACGAACTAACACATGTAAAGAATTACATGGACTTTGCAAACAGATAAAAGGGCAAAAAATTATGTCCAATTTCAGAGTTTTCAGTCCTTTCAACATTGCTTTAATCATCCTGGTTTGTCTTTTTTCACAAGGGAATGCTGTGTTAATGATTCAGTTTTGTATCTTTCTCTGTAACACTAGAAATCAATCAGAATGCCTCATTAGTCCAGGGTAAACCACAACATCAGATGTTTATATAACAATTTAATAAAGCGGAAATGCTTGCTTGTGGTTTTTAATTCAGTGTTTGGTGTTTAAGAAAGAGGTTTGTGGTTGTCCTTGTGATTTTTGTAATTGTTGTTTGGCTATATGCTATTAACATTAATGGGTTACCTTTATTAATTAATTGCCTAAATTAATGCCATCAGTAGCTGATAACTAGAGGGTCCAGATTTCTGTTAATAAGGTCATTAAAGGAGGTAACCAAGATTTTAATATTAAACTAAGCCTTGATTTTTAGCACATTTTATTCTTTGTACTGTAAATTTTCCAGAGGAACATTTTTATGTCTTTGTAGTCTTTTATGTGAATAATTCATATTATAAGGTACAGTGCTAAGTACTTCCGCAGAAAAATAACCTGATTACATTTTAATTCTGTCCTAGTGGAAGATGGTGAAGGATGCCTTCGAGTATTGAGTATTTATAAGAAATGTCATAGTTTTAGTCTTCAGAGAACCACAGTGAAGATGGGAATACTAGTTAAAGGAGAAAATATCCCATAATATATAAGTATTCTTAATGAAATTTTTGTAAATTTTTGCATAGTAAAAATATTTTACATCATAAATTTTTACATCTTTAACAAGCTAGAGATGACAATTTCTCATGGTATTGATATTGACATAGTAGTATGTAACTGTAGGATGCTGTATAAGGCTGTTTTTAAAAGCCTAAGCTCTTGAGTTAAGTCTAAGAGAAGCCATCGACAGTTGTGAGTAGAACCATGGTTTTTTTTATTTATATATAACATTAAGACAACATTTTCTAAATTTGCATTTGTGATTATTGAGAAATTATAAATTGGTAATATAATATTATGGTCCAGATTTCTACTGAAAGGTAATTCCCAGGGCAGTCAATTTCTATGAGAGATTGCCTTGATCTTTTTAATAAAAATAATATCTTCTGCTAGACCTTGGTACAGTGCTATGTTTGCCAAGGGTTCTTGGACAGTGAATAAGCCAGAATTCGCTTTAAAATTGGCTTCTGTAGGTGTAGGTGTTAGGATAGACACCTCTGAGGAGAAGCAGCACTTTGAGCCAATTTGAGAGCTGCTGCTGCTGCTGCTGCTCAGAGGTATGGTTGCAATGTTGCCATATGCTACCCAGACCAGCTTATAAAACTGAGAGTGGCTTCTTGTAGAACATTTTTTTGAATCCTCAGTATACTAAGAAAAATAGTTAGCACTATTTACCATCTAGGTTTAATAAACACTCTTATATACACACACAGCGGCAAATGTTTTGAATCATTTTATGAATACTTAATAAAAGTAAGAAAAAAAGCGATTGTGGAAAACAACTTCATTTAAAAATTTTGGTAAGAATATAAATAGTAAACCTCTTTGCATCATGTAATGTTTGACTCAAACATTTTAAAAAGCTGAGAGAATGTTGTTATATCCCTTTAGCAGCACAGAGTAGTCCAGGTACTTGTAAAATAGGGGTGATTAAGTTCTTCCTTTTGAAATTATTAACTGTGTGAGGCTATCACATTTCCTTTTTATCCTTAGAAATATATTTTTCACACATTGATTCTTGAGTTTGAGAAAATTCACCTAGGATCTGATTTTCTAAACTCTCACAGTCTGAGATTTCACTTAGATGATCAATTTCATGTCAAGAGAGTTTGTATCTGCATTTGTATTAGTTTCCTGGGATTGACATAATGAATTACTGCAACTGAGTGGCTTAAAACTACATTAATTCTTCTCTCACATTTCTGGAAACCAGACATCAGAAATCAAGGTATTGGTAAGGTCATGCTTTCTTCAGAGACTTTAAGGATCCATTCCCTGCCTTTTCCAGCTTCTGGTGGCTGTAGACATTCCTTGGTTTGTGGCCATACCACTCCATTCTGTGCCTCCATAGTCACATTGCTTCCTCCTCTTCTCTCTCAAAACTTCCTCCACCTGTCTTAAAAGCATACATTGATTGTACTTAGGGACCAACTAGATAATCTGGAATAAAATTCTCTCAAAATCCTTAATTACATTTTATGTCTTGTAAGGTAATTTTCATTCTTTTGTCATATATAATAATATTCACAAACTCCAAGGATTGGGAAGTGAATATCTTTGAAAGGCCATTTTTTAGCCTCCCACAGAATTCATCTTTTGATTTGTCTAACAGAGGCAAAATGTCTTCCTCTGTGAATTTTCTCTACTTTGTCAATATTGGCAGAAAATGAAAAAATGTATTAATTCTCAGCTGTGTTCAGTGAAAACTGAGAACAAGTTACAAAGATGGAGTTTCCAGTCTTCTTTTATACTTTCTTAAGGGGATGTAATACTTTGGACAGCACGTTACGGAAGCTAAGCAATGATAATTTATTTCATTATTGCATCATCCTTTTAGATCATTCCTTAAATCTTTGTTTTATTATTTTAATTTTTTTAGCATAAATGGGAATGATGAAAAATGATGAAATAATTCCTAGGGTGATGAAATGGCAAAATATTTCAAGATATAGGAAAAGCAATATCTCTGTAATCCCGTAATGTATCTTAGATTTATAAAAGGGTCCATTGGACCAATCTGGTAATTGCAAAATAGAATTTGTTGTATCCTGTTTTTTAAATAAATAAGTAAATTTTTTCTTTGTTCCTTGAAAGACTTCTAAGAAAAGATAAAAATCATGATGTGTTAATCTGTACAAATAGAACTGCACAGAAAAAGAACTGAAAAACTGAAAGTGGATCATTGGAACCTTATGGTATACCAGAGGTTAATGACTGGGTTTTTAAAGAAATTTCCCAGGTACCAAAACCAAGAGACAGTTTCTAGAATCCTTTAAATAATATTCATTAAATCATTCAATGTCCCTTTAAAGTAACAAAACAATTCTATAATTACATTTCCAGTTCAATATATGTCATCATACTGTGATTTGGTATTATCCACCTGACCCACAAGGCTGGTAGTGCAGTTTGTGAAACTAACCCAATATTTTAAACATCAAATCACTCTGTTTGAGAATGTATATGCATGTTTCTGGCCAGAAAGACTTTAGATACATAAACAAAATACAAAATCTTAAGTGATTTATCTGGGGTTTGAGATCACTGGAAACCTAAAGACCTATATGCAAATGTTAATTTCAATTCAGTATTCATGAGCCCAGTCTGTAAATCACTAATAACTTACTTTGACTGGCTGATAGTCTTATATTTACTAGGTGGCAGTAAAAAAAGAAATATGATAAATGAACATTTATGTAAGAGTTTTCAAGTATAAATACCAGGTCCCTAAATTCTGTGTAATCTTAATTTTAGACACATGTTTACTTATGTACTAGCAGTACTTTTTGATTCTGGTGCTCCAAAGGGGAAATTTTGTTGCTTGCGTGCCTGTTGGGGCACTAGGCTAGATGCTTACCCTATTTATACTGTTTAATTCTTAACTCTCCTATGAGGTATTATTATCATCAGAGATAGATAGTTTTACAGATAGACTAAGACTCAGCTGAAGTAACTGCCCAGAGTCACTGTACTGGAGTTTTCAGTCATTGCATGACCCTTCCACTGGAACCTGGCTGTCTTTTGTACTCATGATGCTGACCCTGGGGCACACCTGATTGGAACAAAAATGGGCTGCTGACTCTAGGACATTAAATGCATAGGCTAAACAGTGGCTCATGGCATGGCCTGACACTAGCACCTCTGTTTAAACTGAGATGAGCCAGGCCAACCCAGTCTCTCCCTCTGGGATTATGGAATTGGATCACTGAGAGATTGAGTGGAGTGAATGTGATGTAGATCTGCAGCTGGTGGCCTATAGTGATTGGGCTATGAGTATGACAGGAAAGCTGAAGTGAGAGAAACTGTTTGCCTCTAAGAATTGAAGAGAATAGCCTTTGATTCTGATGGCATGTCTGTGAAACTACCTCTTGTATTCTCCAATAAAACCTAATTTTTACCTGAGCTACTTGTACTGGATATGTGTTCTTTGCATCCAAAAAGGTCTTGACCAAAACAAGTACATACAGTAAATGGCAGAGGAAGGTTTTTGAACCCTGGGTTCTTTAAAATCAAAGCCTTTCTTTTTTCCCAGTAAATTTCCTTCCAGTACAAAGAATCTTACATTAGGAGATATACCTGTTTCTTTTTTGCTTTAACTCTTGTACTAGAAACTACTTACTACATTCAGTTGATGTAGGCTGTCATAACAGGCAAGACAACATGACTTTCACAACTGTTAGTGGTAATTAAGTTAAATTCCGGTAGAATTACCCTACTTCCCATAAGACTGTCATTACCTTTCTAAAGAGTTTACATATGCGTAAATACAGAAAATTTCCTAATAAAAGTGTAACAATTGTTTGTTGCTGCTGAATAGAGAGAGTGAGGACAACTTAACCCTGGGATTCTTAACTGGGAGCAATTTTACTCCCTCAGGAACATTTGGTAATGTCTGGTGACATTTTTGGTAGTCACAACTGGCAGCTAATGGGTAGAAGCCAGTGACGCTGTTCAGCATCCTGTAAGATACAGGACTGCTCCTCACAAATAATTATGTGGCCCAAATTGTCAATAGTACTAAGGGTGAGAAGTCCTGCCTAAACCTATGCTGAGGTTTTCTATTCTGCTTGATGTTTACTTCTTGCCCTCACCCAGTATCATTTTGCTGGGTGTGCTCTGTTCCATTTGTATTCACCTCCGCACCACTGTCCTATCCTTCATTGAAATTTTTCTTCCTTTTCCAATCCATTAATCAAGAGATACAGATTGGCTTTCTCCACCTTTTGTTTTACCTTTCATAAATTGAACTAGTTGTGTGCTGGAGCTAGCTTGCACTGGCTCATGAGAGCAGATTTTGTGCATCTTTTCCCAATTTGCATTCAGTGATGTCATGAAATTGGCTTGGGTGATAGTATTTATACCACAGAAAATGGCAAATGCTATACCACAGTGGTCTCCTCCCTTCTGGAACTAGCATACCACTGAATTAACCCTCTTAGCCTGCCTTCACTCAGGTACAACTTTGGAAAGAAGACATGAGTGCAGAAAAATGTTGTTACATCAGGTGAATCCAAATAAGGATGTTGTGAAACTTCCACAGCTATAGCCTAGTTTGTCTAACATGTGTTTGTAAAATATTAATATCCATTTCTTCCTCATATATATTTTTTTCAATTTGGGAGTTTAATTATTGTTTCTAGACTTTCTTTCAAATATCTTCCTCAATGGAAAACTTACGGACCATTCTTTGTACCTGTCCTTACAGGAAGCGATTTGACAGGGCTGAAGCAGAATACATTACAGCAAAGTTAGATCTACAGCGCAAGACTGAGATAAAAGAGCAGCTCACTGAACACCTTTGTACAATCATACAACAAAATGAGCTTCGAAAGGCCAAGAAGTTGGAGGAGTTGATGCAACAACTGGACGTACAAGCTGATGAGGAGACTTTGGAGCTTGAGGTGGAAGTGGAAAGATTGCTGCAGGAACAAGAAGCAGAAGCAGGGAAACAGATGGTTCATTTAGAAAGGCCATTTCAGCCTGCTGGGGAGAGTGTGACATTAGGATTTGGTAAAGAGAGCAAAAAGCATCAAGAACAAGCTACTTCCCCAAAGGTACATGAACAGTGTGAAAATTCCAATAGCATCCCCCTTCTTAGTCCAGACTGCCCAAATAAACAAGTTAATGACATTTCAGCTGCTCTGGCCACATGAAGTGCCACTGTTCTTTTCAACTAATACTGTATTCAGTAAAGTACTTTCTGCAGTAGATTATGCCCCAACCTCTGATAAAAGTGTCTTTAAAACAGTTTTAATTTTTGAATTCATGATTAGTTTTAGTAGGTTAACATTTTTAGCCATTCTCAAGTCCCAAATTATGATAATTTTATCTCTAGGTGCATATATTTCACCTTGAATTTGGTCTAGTTCCTTCAGTGTTTGTTTTACTCTTATTATTGGATGAAAAGAGTGACTTAAATGGATGGAAGAAATACTACATTGTTAGAGTATTTTTAGACCAGGTAATACAGAAAATAAAATGTAAAGTAACACTCAATATCTAATTGAATTGATTTAACTTCTCCTGGAAGAAGTGTTGAGAATGGAAGTCCTATTTTATAAAATCAATAAAAAGACACAAAAATTACTATGAAAAAGAGAGAGACAGAGAGAAACAAAAGTAGCAGGTTGAATTATCAATCTGAATCTTAATATAGTTGTAAAACACTACTTGGAAATTGCAGTTTATGTAAAGAACCAGGCCAGCTGGTTAGCTCAGTTGATTAGAGCATGGTGTTACAACACCAAGGTCAAGGGTTCAGCTACCAGGCAACTTAAGTCAACATTATTTTTGTCTTCAATTTGCCTTTCAGTGGGTTTGGTTTACAACCTGAGTTTTAGTTAATTGATGCATACACATGTATGTATACATACTATGTATATGTAATTTTACTATTAATATTTTTAATCAAAGAATTTAGTTAAATTTAGACAATGAAAACATTTCTAAAGTGAAGCTGAAAATAATATAGAAAATCTTATTGCTACTTTTGCTTATGAAAAAAACTGATGTGTTTTATTTCTAAAGTTATCCAATATGTGTTATGTGTTGGACATAAATTGTCCTGTTACACAGTATTTAAATTGTTAAAATGCCGATTTTCTTATTACTTTAATAGTTACCTATTACTAATACTTGATCACTACATTGTGCTATATGTGAATGTGTAAATAAATATTGTAGTTTTGTCACAAAATCTGTGAATATCACATTAACTTATGATCTATTTATCAGAAATTCCAAAATAAAATTACTGCATATTGTCTTTAAAAAAAAGAATTATCATAAAAGAAGGTAAGAACAAGTGTAATATCATATCCATAATTGTTTCTGAAAAAGGGACATCCTATTTTGAAGTGGATTTGTTTGAGGGTGTTATCTTTTGGTAATAGGGATGGGCATTTTACTTTTATATAATTTCAATTGAAAGTAATTTTCCATTACTGACTTCTCTAAACAGAAGGATTACTATAGATAGTTGTGTTTTTACTTATGAATGACATACATAAAAATTAAAAGCTTTATTGCCCGAGACATTCTTATTTTTCTAAAAAATAAACAAGTCTGTGTATTTACAGTGTGATCTTTCATTTACCTTTAAAAATAGTTTCAGTTTAATGTGTATTCTCCTTTATTTTATTTATTTATTTATTTATTTGGTGGCTGGCTGGTATAGGGATCAAAGCCTGGATCTTGGTGTTATTGGCATCATGCTCTAACCAACTAAAGAAACCAGCCAGGCCTAATACGTATACTTAAGCAATTTGTGCCAGTAATGCATCTTGGATCTCCTTGTGGTAGATATACACTTTTATCTACTTTTTGTATGAAACTCTCTCTGTTAAGGAAAACTTGTCAATAAATGAGATTCTATAATATTATTTAAATACAGGTATGCACTATCCTAATTTCTCAGTCTCATTATTTACAAGATATATGGAGAAATGAGAACCATGAAAGAAATGAGTTGGATGATACCTCAGAGATCATCCAATTTAATCATCTAATTTTACAGCTAGGAGTTTGAGAGCCAGAGATTTCACTAGCAGCTTTTTGAAGCTTGCAGTTCTGTACTCCTGATGTGGCTCTTACATATCTCGAGCTGTGAGGTTCACTGCATCTTTCCACCTGAAAATTTTGCACGCGCGTGCGTGCGTGCGTGCGTGCGTGCGTGTGAAATGCTTTCAGATATGGCTATAAAAGGCCTGCTGAAAGCATTATTTTGAAAAAAAAAGTTATCTTGCTTGGCTTTCTTATGGTGGTATCTGAGTGTTCAGGTGATGATATAAGTGACAAAATTATATCGCATCAGCTTTATACAAAGGCAGCTGTATCCCATGTGTGGAAGGAACAAGGGCAAATGAATGAGAAGTGGGGGCTCACTGGTATGAGGACCATATGCACTGGCTTTTCCAGGATATCCCTGATCCCATACATTTTTTTAATGAAAATACGTTTGAAAGGCATTGATATATAAGTTCACAAATACACAGCAATTGTTAATTTCTGTGAAATAAATTATTGGTTCAAAATTACTGCTGTGAGTTTATTGGAGCATTTATAGAGCTGTCCCACACTGGTGTTAAACTTCTTTTCTCTTGCTTTCGACTTCTCAAATAGTTAAAGCAGGTTATCAGAGTTTTTACCCAGGTGATAAGTAATTAAGAAGCCAACTACTTTGTCTTATCTCACTTGTTCTTTTCAAAAGATAATTTTTACCAAATTGTTGCAATTTTCACTTATTATCTTAAAGCATACTTTCTCTTGGATAAACATGAATTCTTGAGTTTGAGTTTTTAGTCTTTAATTCCCTTCTACTTTCTTTAAATTAGAGCCATTTTTGTGGGTTTCAGAGAGGCAGAATTTCTTAAAGCACTGTTCTCATTGCATTTAAATAAAAATTCTGTTTTTCTCAAGTTTTTCACCTCTGCATAATTCTGAATTACAGCACTTGTAAGTGGTAAGTCTTTGTACTCACTGAGAGCACAGCTGGTTTTCAGGTTAGATGATAATCTGATTGGAATTCCTAGAGCATATTTCATTGCTGGATTGGCATTCGAATTATAGAGTAAAAACTCAGCTATAAACCTTTCTCATTCTTTGTTTGGACTTAGCAACATAGTACTCTCAAGGAGCTTATCTAAGTATTCAGCCACTTCCTCTCCCATGGCATTGGCAGAACGGATTCAAGTTATTCTGACCCAGGCCATTCCCAGTGACCTTTATAAATGATGTTTTGGGTTTTGTATTTCTTAAGAGCCAAGTCAGCATTTTAAAAGGCCCTAATAGATATAACTCAGTCTGCCAGACAAGACCTGGGGCCACTCAGGACCAGGGCAATTATACTTGTTCTCGACATAGATCTACCCCAAGCCTGACTTGAACTACTCTCTGGAGGGTTGAATCTGGCTACTATTCTCCAGTCTGCCTTTTACCTTAATGTTAGGCTACTTTTGCAAGTTCCTAATCCCAAACAGCTATTGACAATGCAATATCTTGTATTTATGCAATTGATCAAACATTTGAGTGTAGCTACCTATATTATATGGACAGAGCTATATGGGAGGTATATGAACTGTGCCTTTTGTCTTTAAGAAGCTTACAGTCTAATTGAGCGGATAAGATTTACTCTCATAAAACAAAGGCTGATATAGAACAGAATGTCTTATTAATGGGAAGCAAAATAAATGGTTGGAACACTGAACACGGACGCAGCCTCCGGAAGTCCCAAATTTTTAGAACACTCCTAATTTTATTCCATACAGTTACTTGGCAATGTATAAATGTGTCTAGGACCTGCCATATCTTTTAATTTGCTTTTAGCACTGCGGAGCAGCACATATATAAGCAAACAACACAAAAACATCTGTTAGACAATATGTGCAGATTTTGAGTTAAAGTGTATTCACCAGAATAAAGTGAATTGGAAAGAGGGGAGGTTTTTGCATGTCATTGATTTAAAATAGGTAATCCACTGGGATTCATCAGTGCAAAACCCCATCAAGTATTAGAAAAATTAACTTTAAGGACAGACCTTTCTGACAAAGGGTTGATAGTATATTTTTAGGTGGAGAAAAGCATAAATGTAAGAGCTCATCACAAATATTCAAGATGATGTCAAACCAAGGGGGAATAATTATTGCATAAGTCCGAGCAACATGGAAATGGAACAGACAGTGTTAGCTCAGGACAACTCAACATGGAGGCTTGTTCAAAGATTACACATAAGAGAGGTCTTTCCAAGTCAAATGACTAGGAACCTAAAATAGAGCCATAATTAAGCAATAAGATATGACAGGGATAACATTTTTTGATGATTATAGCATGCCTCAAGGGATAAGTCACTAGGCCAAAGGTTCGTATGAGGAGTGAAATTATAACCCTCCAATGTACAGTGTCTGTGCTGTTAAAGGGAGGAGAAGGAAAGGAATAATTGGAGTTAGAAGAGTCATTTTATGAGCTATTATTTCAGTTGTTGGGTAATACTGCCATGTGTATAGTACACATGGCCATTAGTTGTATGCAGCATTCTGAAGCTGTGTATTTATACCAGAGCTTTCACTTAAAATTCCACAGAATTGGCTATCTCATTTACTTAGCCAAGCAAAAACCAAGCAATTCAGACACAAACTTGAAAATCCATAGCCATGTATATGGAACTATAGTCTCCAGAGTTAACGATTTAAGTTGCTTAGACCCGGCTTTCATAACTGAAAATTAGCTGAAGCAACCGCATTGAGTCACTGCATATTTTGGCTCATTTATCTCGTGCGTTTCCCTCAGAGAATACCAATAGAAGTGGCCCCAGTGTCACATAGATCCAGAAACATCTTGAGCCTTTTAACCTGAGCTTTTCCTTCCCTACCACTATGCTGCTGGTAGAAGAGAGGGAGGACCCTAGAGCCAATGGCCAACTAAACCCCACACTAAGTTGGGGACAGGTCTTTCATCAGAATGAGAGGTGAGTCACCCGTTAGCCAGAAGGTGGGGTGAGAAATACCTAAACTCTGACAAAGCAAAAGCCTGCAGACAGAAGCAGGTGTCTTCTGTTGTTGCTGAATCCTTCTCCATGTTTTTGTAAGTCATCACTTCAGAAGATAACTAAAAATCTGAATGAAACTCAGAGGGCAAGGTTTTCTGTTGTCTTCAATGTCTCCCATGGCACAGGACAGGGCTGAATGCTGGACAAAAGTCTGGGGAAAGATCGCTTCTCTTCGACAGCCAGCCCCTCTTTCAGGTGAACAGTACTCTCACTCTCTCTTAATATCTGTTCTTAGGAACAGATCTAAAGATAGTTACTTGAATCTTGGGGAAACTTTAACTCAGTAGGTTACTCTTCCCAAGAATATCTGCATTTTAATGTAATGAAATATTTTAAGTAATGTATTTTATTTTGTGTTGTGGCAATGTTAGCCCCAGCTAAAGAAATTTCAAGCTTTATTTATTTATTTATTTATTTATTTATTTATTTATTTATTTATTTATTTATTTATTTATTTATTTATTTTATTTAGTCAGTCAGTCAGTCAGTCAGTCATTTTTGTGACCGGTCCAGCCCCGTGACCGGCCATCCCTATATAGGATCCGGACCTGCTGCGCTCCGAGCGCCACACTCTCCCGAGTGCACCACGGGTCGGCCCAGAAATTTCAAGCTTTAGAGAGCAGGTGAGAGAATTAGGAAGTCGTGTGCCCGGAGAGGACTTGAAGACATCCTGAAATCATATCCTATTGCATAAGCTGAGAAACAAGTCCCTAAAGCCTTTATTGCCTATGCTACAATAATCCCCGTTAGGGGAAAATAACCCCAACCTGTCCTGTTCCTATTGCTAATACAACATGCTGGTGGAGAAATGAAACTAACTCTGCCATTCTAGCCATACGTATCAGTTGTTTATGGCTGCATAACAAACCACCCCATAACTTAGTGTCTTAAAACAACTACTTTTATTTGCTCATGATTCTGTAGGTCAGCAATTTGATCTAAGCTCAGCCGGGAAGTTCTGCCGATATTGCTGGGGATCCCTCATGTGACTGCAGTTATCTAATGTGTTCCTGGGGCTAGGTTATCCAAGATAGCCCCATCCACATTCTGGAAGTTGGTGATGCCTGTCACCTGGGCCTTTTCCTCCATTTAGTCTCTCATCCTCAAGGGGGCTAGCTTGGGCTTCAAATTCATGACCGTTCCAGGGTTCCAAGATGGCAAGAGTGAAAGCTGCAAGGCTTCTTTCTTGAAGTAACATCTCTTTTGCTGCAGTCCCCCGGTGAAAGCAAGTCACAACACCAGCCCAGATTCAAGTGGTAGGGAAATAGATTCTACCTATTGATGAGAGGAGCAGGAAAGCCACGTTGCAAAGAAGCTTTCATATAGGAATGGGAGGAATTGTTGTAGCCATCTTTATGAACAACTTAACCACAGTCTGCCACATAGCTACAACCATTCATATCCATTTCACATGTAAAATGCACTCCCTCCTCCCCCCAAATTCTCATCCTATTATAGTTTCAGGCGTAGAGTCCAAAATCTCAACATCTAATCAAATCCAGATGTAAATGAGGCTTCTTGGGTACTGTACCTCCAATGTGGTTCCTCTTAATCTAAAGACTTGTGAACTACAATGAAAATTTACCTGTTCTCACATACTTCAGTGCACACTGGTAACACAGGGATGGGATAGCTTTAGTAGACTTTTCCTTTTAAAAGGAAGAGTAACAGGAAGAAAATAAAAGGCATTCTGAAATCTAGCCTGGGACATGTTTTCAGGTCTCCCTTTTCTGGAGGGAAAGAATGTAATAAGGGCCTAGTTCAGCTCTGGAAGTGGCTTCTTGTTCAATGTTCTCCACTATTCTTGGCTTGTACTCTGAGATAATTTTCCTTTTCCATAAAAAGTGACCCATGTTTGCAACTGAGTAGCTTTCTCAGTCTGCTTCCTGTCCATAGAAACTTGACAGCCCAGAGTCCTTTCAGTTTGGAAAATCCCAGTCTCTTTTAGTTTAAGTTGGCGATGTTTTTGTCAATATAACTCTCTTAAAACTTTGTAGGTTTTCTTTAAATCTTAGTTGGGTTCACTCATAATGCCAAACACATTTATATGACTTTTTATGAAAACCTCTCTTGACTTTGTATATGTCAGGCAGCTGTGAGACAATTTCCCTGCTATAGTCTGAACTGTGTTCCCCCACAAATTCATATATTGAAGTCCTAACCCACAGTGTGACTGTATTTGGAGACAAGGCCTGTAAGTAGGTAACTAAGGTTAAATAAGGTCATAAGGTGGTGTCCAGATCTGATAGAATTAGTGTCCTTATAAGAAGAGACACCAGAGAGCTCTCTCTCTCCACACAACTATGTGAGGACACAGTGAAAAGATAGCCAGCCATCTGCAAGCCAGGAAGAGAGCCATCACCCAAAACTGAATTGGCTGAAACCTTGATCTTAGACTTTTCAGCCTCCAAAACTGCGAGAAATAAATTTCTGTTGTTTAAGCCATCCAACCTGTGGCATTTTGTTATGACAGCCTGAGCTAACTAATACAGCCGCTGAAATTCCTAGAAAGCCTTTTGTCTTGCTGAGAAAGTTCTAGTAGGCATCACCTTAAAAGATTTTTGAGGTTTTAAAAAAAGGTATTACAGTCACACTTTGGTGCAATTTACCCTGACACTGCTTCTTACTCTGATAATCTACCAGCTGACAAGGCTGGGGTGGGGAACAATTTTATTTTCCAATCCAGTGAGTCTTAGCACTCTCTATTTTCTCTAAATTCCACTTGCAAATTGAAACATTTATATTGGTTCTTGTAGCATCTGTCTTGTAGTATCTTATAATATGCATGTAGAAGCACTCAAATGGTACTTTTCAACATTCTGTCTAGAGATCTCATTTGCCAGAAATTCATTAGGTACATTTTCTATTTCCAAGTTATCATGGGTGATATTTTTGTTAGTTGTTTCACTTGTAGATAATACAGGTTGCCCTTTCTTGAGCTTTCTATAGGAGTTTCCTCACTGCTTTTGCAGTATCCACCTGCTGCCTGGTCCCAAAGCCAAAAATGTGTGTTTTAGGTTTTTGTCACAACAGCTTCTCAGTTCTAGCTACCAAATCTTTCCAAAAACTCAATGGCTTATACATAAAATTGTACACCTAAAAAAACGTGAATTTATTCTGTGTAAACCATGCCTCAATAAATATGACTTTAAGGAAAACCAATGACTTAACCATTTTATTTGCTCACTATCCTGTGCATTAGCAATTAGGGTGAAGATCAAATGGGCAGTTCTGCTCTTCTTTTGGTAGAATCAGATACAGATGAAATGGTTGTTGTTTAAAGACATTAAGTTTTGAGTTTGGGGTTTTTTTGTTGTTGTTATGCAGCAATAGATAATTGGTGTGCCATAACAGATTGAATCAGGAGCTCTAGCGTATTCTGTGTAACAACCAAATATGGGCTGACCACAAGGGATGTCAGCCACTCTTAGGGTGATTAGCAGGAACTCTGCCCCACAGAGGTATGTGCTACATCTAAATGGTGCCTCAACCCTCTAATCAGAGCCTCCATTTGAGGAGGTATTCATTGCAGAGAATAGAGAATTGTGGGTCCAACAAGCTTAGACTGCAACCTGAAGGAAGGCTGAGCTACTGTCCCAGAATTGCACGAGGTCCTCCGCATGTCTCAGGGCCTGGTTCTTGGTCATTATCTGTCTAGAATAGCATTCTCTAAGCTGCATAGATTGCCACTGGTCCCTGCTACTCAACCCATGTGGATTACATCTTCATTATCACTTAGACTAGATTGTGGGATTTCTCCAGGCTCTCTCTTGACCACTTCTGTTCCTCTCTTAGGGTGGCAGAGAATATCAAGCTTACCTCTCTTACTATTCTGGGACCATGGAAAACTCTCTGAGGCAACCCCACACCTTTCTGCTCTAGATGTGCCAGACAGCTTCTCTGGTACAAGCCTAGGTATAGAGGATCTCTCTGAGGGTTGCCATCTCCTGGATTCCAAAAATAAGGCCCATTTCTCCTTGTTCTGAGAACGTGCACCAGGGTTTAGCCAGGGAAGTGGGCAGGAGAAGAGTGCAGGACCCCCTTCTCGGGGACTCAGCAGCATCTAACCCCCTTGTTCCGAATTGCTTCTTGTAACCCAGCCAGGGGAATTTTTATCTTACATGGTCAGAAAAAAAAAAATTGGCTCCAATTGATCAAATATTCTTCCAAATCTTTTTTGTCTGAAGCCTGAAGCTCAGCTTTTTAAACTCAAAAGCCAAGAATTTGTCTCTTTTGTTCTCTGGTTCTGCTGTGACAACCCTCCCTTGAGGCAAGGAATGACTCATGGTCTAGCTGCCTGGATGGGGGAGGGTCAAGGGTAACAGGAAATCACGGGGAAAACACATTGGTTAATACATCAAAATATTATCCTGCTACAGTAGGATTTCTTTTTTTTTATTTTAATTTTATTTTTTTATTGGTTATAAATATTCATAAGATACAAAGCTGATTGTCCCCCCTCATGCTCTAGATGTGAAGGCCAGATCCATTTCTATTCTTTCTTATTCTCTGTTAAATGGAGATGAATCTGTACTTTTCCTTTCTTACGAAGCCACCTGCATTAGATAGGGTTCTCTTGGATGTAAGTAATAGCAATCACCTCATTCTTGCCCCCATCCTCCCCCAGAGAAAATGAAATGCACATGCCAGGAGAAGCGGTGGATAGGAATGGAGTCTGAGACGGAAATGTGATCACCTTCGTGAAAGCTACAAAGATCTGAATTTCCATCAGAACCATGCTTTCTCTGGTTCCTTCTCTTCTCTATATGTTGACTTTGTTCACTCTCTTCACCGCTTTCTCTTCCCCTCCGTAGATAGGGCCTAAATTTATACTCCTCCTACCAGGCTGAGACTGAAATCTGATGTTGTGATATCTGAGTTCTAATGAAAGGGCTTCTGAATGGGCCATAGTGCTTGCAGGGAAGGACGAAATCCCATTTTTCAAAATAGCTGCAAAGTACCCACCACCAGCAATGGAAAAGAAAATTCTTGAAAAAGTGGAGGCTAGGCAGACAATCTCTTAAATATCTAGCTTACTGTTCTCTGGGTAGAAGCAATTTCACCTTTATTGAATGAACACCTTAGCTGCTTATCTATACCTACAAAGTAGTACTTATACTGCTTACTTTATAAATATTTATGGATATGTCTCTCCTAATAGACCACCAGCAAATTGTGTGCAAGAATTTAGCTCCCCTTCCCCACAAAGGCAAACACAGTGCCCTGCATACAATAAGCATTCAAAAGTATGCACTGAATGATTGAATGAATCAATGAATGAGAAAGAGTTAATTAAATCAATAAGCCCAATGGGCACTATAAAAGGAAAAGTATAACACATTTAAATGGTAGGTATAATTAAAAAAAAAAAATCCAAATACCTTCAATTATGCAGCACACTTAGAATTTTCTGTAGGCAGGGAAAGAGTTAAACAGTTTTGCACTGTATTCACGGACTTCTGACATGATATAAAACACTACAATTTTGGCTTTTCCATTTTAGCTGACATAGTTTAAGTTGATGAATATTTTGATTTGTGCCAGTCTCAGGCAGTTTTAAATGCTACCCCTGCAGGAGTCAAGAAGTCCAGTCATAATCATAACAATATGCTTGTCAGTCAAAAGTACCGGAAGATTGTTTAGGTGCAAAGAAAGCATTTTTCCCTGAAAGGAAACGGGGCAATTGAAATCACCTACTTTTCAAGGCATTGAAGTCAAAACTGTTACCAGCTTCGTGGTGTGAAAACACAGGTCTCAGCAACCCCTTGGTCAGACTCCAGTATGTCCGGGGGCTATCCAGCCAAAAAAGTTACAGTCTAAAGTTCAGAAAAGATTAGACTAAAGGAAAAGCACAGTGATCAACGTTGATTTCCCCCATCATTATTTGCAGCTCACTATTTCAGCAGGGATTGTATAATGAACTCTCTTCCATCTCTGCAGTCAGTGCACCTTGGGATAGATTTGCAGAGCCAACTAAATCGGAGAATTCACACCATTACACAGATCTGGGCAGAAATAGAAAGTGATTTTTTTTTTTTTCCTGAACACACTGAGCAAATACTTGGTAGAATTGACCTAAGGTTTATACCATATGAACTGTTTGCATTATAGCAGGCACAAAATCCACATAAAATTGAGTTCATTAGAAAAAGGGGAAAAGCCAGAAACCACTGTGGGAGAAAGAAAGGAAAAAATGAACAAACCAGAGAAATGGATTTCAAAATTGGAGGCTGCCCAAAATTATTCAGATCTTTGGGTATGTTGATGTCAGGACCTTCTTTTTTCAATGGTATGGTGACCTTAATAATTCCAGCTGTTCAACAAATTTGCTTAGCAACTTTGCCCCACCAGAGGAAAATTAAAACACAGATCTGGTATGCCCCTTTGACTTTTATTGCATCAATAGCAGTTTTTGCATGGAAATGAACTGGTTAAATAAAAAGTTACTATAATAGAAAGTACACCTTTCACCCCCAAAGAATTCCATATACCCCATGCTGATATCAAAAGAATCTCCTCATGGGAAAGAGCAATGTGGAAAGCAGAGAGGAACAAAAATCTGGTGTTCAGAGTCCACTGGGAGCTTCAGACAAATATGAAACAATGACTTCATGTAGTAGATAAATTTCTCACATTTTTCAACCAGTTTCATTGGCTTAATACTCATGTATCCAGTTGTACAAACACCAAGTAAGCTCAAAAGAAGAATCTGAGTGGGTATTAAAACACATATCCAGGGTGAAAAGCTAATCATAAGCTGGTCTTTTTGTCCAGTAATTTACAAATGTTTTATTACTTGGTCATTCTTGAAGTCATCTAAAAATATGCTCATAATTATCCTCTATTGCACTGATTAAAAAAATGTAACTTTGAAGGATAAAAATCTTTTAGTAATAATAGAGCAGGAGGACATTTATTGTCATTATGTCTGAGTCTAGCCTTCGACATTCTCTACTGCCCAAAGATAACAGTACAAACTCTGGTGTTTAAGACTCGCCACAATTTGTCCCAGACCTCCCTCTTTGGCTGTCTCCTACTTCTCTCCTATAAGAATCTTTCTCTTCATCTAAGCCATTTCTACTCATTGTCTCTGAATGGGCCATGCACATATGTGTCTCTACGCCTTTGGGTGCTGTTTCCACTCTCTCTTCTTGTGTCTAAGCTCATCTGTCCGACTTGTGGCCTCTGTGAAATTATCATGGGCTTCTGCAACCCTTTGCTTGGTCTCACTCATCTGAATTCTTCTCTGTTGGCACTTATCCTAGTCTATATTGCCCTATGGTATCTTTTCTGATTTCATCAGTCTCTAAAGGCCATGAGGTACATGGCGTTATACAGTAGAAACTGTATAAGCAGCTTTGAAATCAGGCTTAGTTTGAAATCCAGGCTCTTTTCCTAACAAACTGTGGTAATTTAACCTCTCTAATGTTTCATTTTCTCATCTGTAAAGTGAGAATTATAATATCTAGCTGAGAGAGTCCTTCAGAGCATCAACTAAAGTTACATGTACAAAGTGCCTAGTCTCTGACACTACAAAGTCAGTCAGTCTGGTTTTGTCTCTTATACTCACTGCTTTATCTTTGGCACCTAGAAGATTTCCTAGCACATAGTAGGTGCTCAGTTAATGCTTAATGAGTGAATTAATGACTACTCAATGCTCAGTAGACAGGGCTTACACAAACATCTCCTGGCATACTCGCTGCAAGGACCTTTGATGAATGTTTTCTCATGAGTCCTCAGTCTTCCTATTTACTAGATAACTCCCAATGGCATATAAATATCCATTTATTATGGCAGTTAACCCATTTGTCTATGAACCTCAATGCTACTCCACACTAACAGAAGCAGTGGCAGAGGAATAATAATAATAATCTTAGGAAAAACAAAGAGCTAGACTAAGACATTTAAAAAATATGAATCAATTATTAGCCCTATCCACCTGCCCATCATACTGAGTATACCATAAAACTCAAAAATAAAAGTCAAACCATTAGTGATAAAGGCATAAGGAAAGAAGGAAGGAAGGAGAGAGGGAGGGACGAATGGAAGAAGGAAGAAAGAAAGATGGAGTAGGAGAAGGACAGAAAAAGGAAAGAAGAGAGGAAAAAACCAAAAAAGAAGGAAACAAAGCTGTGAACGTATTGCTGTTGCCTCCGGGTTGCATGTCTTATGTTTCTTCCCAGGCCTCTCGTGACCATTCTGGCTCAGGCTGTGAGGAGTCTGAAATCCCAGAAGGATGGTGTTATTTAAAGTCAGAAATCTCATAACAAAGTCTCTCCCTCAGAGACCATGCCAAGCTGCCATACCATCAGTGTCTTCTCTCTGTGTCTATCAGAGTAAGAAACCAGATCTATGAACCTACAGGAATGCCTCTTGATTTTAACTCAGGGACTTCTCCAGATTTTTTAAAATCAGCCCCTCCAAAGGAGAAGCTGTGATGTCATGCACCAGGGAGATAGTTTGGAGTAGCAAGGACAGGCTTTCCCTTGGCATAATGGAAATCACATGCACCATGATGGATTTCTAATGTTCCACGGAGGTGGGTACTTGGTGCTTCGAAGAAAAGGAAGCCATTTCCATCCACATTTCTCCTGATTTATGCACCAGCTCCAGAAGGTCCAGACAGGTTGGAAAAGATTTGGTAACTGGAGAAGTGACATGGGGTGAGAAAGTATATTTTGTAAAAGACTGCAAACTTGACTCTCACTTTAAATCCTTGCCTTGGGCAATGCGTGTGTTACAGAGCTTAAATCATGTTAGTAGTTTAACTCAAATTGAGGGTGAAAGACTAAACAGCTCTGCGAATTAGGACTGAGTTGTTTTGGTAAAAACATTTTCTAAGTTGGCCAAACATAAATCAGTCCTAATGAGGCACCTGTGATTACAGGCAGATCTAATGCCCTCATTCTCTACCCATTCTCATTTCTCTTCTATTTGCATTTTTTTTTTTTCCAAATACAAAGGCAGAAAGCAGTGTGGGTTTTTAAGAAAAATATGTCTTACTCAGCCCCAAGAGAATAGAAGAGTCCAGAGTGACACAGATGCAGAGCACAGGACACAGGTGACTGAATGAGTCTTAGCAAGGAGGTCAGGATCAGGCAGAATCAGATGGTGGTCAGAGTAGAGCCTTTCATCAGACAACAGAGAACGGAAGTGCTGAATTTCAGGATAATTTCCAAGAATTTGCATGAGCTGGCAGCTGGCGGCTGGCAGCTGGGGTTCCACCCTTCTGCCCCAGGGGACTCCATGACTACACACATAAGCTACTTACCTGGACATGTGTCATCTTTCCCCTTCTCTTATTCTTTGCCTATAAATCTTCTCCGTTTAGGAGATTCTAGTCCTTCATCTTTTTAGGTGATTTTGTCCATCTGTGGAAAATCTTCATTGTTTTCTTATTAAATGTTGGATTTTGAAATTAGTATGTTTCTTAATGATGGTGGTATTCTTTATTGCTATGTCATGAAAAATGGATTCAGTTTTGAATCACTGCTCTATTTCTATTAGCAAAATGCCTTTCTTCTTCAAGTCCCATCAGAAAAAGACATCATTGCTGTTTTGCAAACCTTGTAAAATGGTCAAATGGTCCTGAAACCTTTTGTCCACCAAACCCAACCTTCTTGGGAAAAAGTTGAATGTGCAGCTATTTGCAGTCTTTTATCTATTTTTAAAACTTGCTTTAAATTGTCTGCTGTTATGTTTTCTGCCATTTGTAAACTTTTTACAAGTATGACCTTCTTACTTTTATTATCACTCGCTGCAGGGAATTCACTTTTTTCCTTGACTTATGCTATTTTAAATGTTCCATATCAACTTCTGCTCGATGAGTTACTGAATCCTGAGATCTGATAGAAAACAACTGTCCTCTTTGTGATCATCACGTGGTCAAGGTACTTCTAATTGGTTGAAATTGTGTGGGTTCTCCTTGGTCTCAAGACCAGTCAGAAAACCCATAAGTATGGCCTCATCTTCAGCATTGTGTATTTTATAGAATGCATCAAAATTTCCATATATTTTAGTAAATAAAGGACAATGTCAAATTTGTCAAACTCTTGAGCTGAAATTTCCCACAAATGCCTGTTTATTTTAAATGATCACATTTAACAACCAAACTTACAAGAACAAGGTAATCAAAGGCTGTATCTGGCAACCTGTTGTTGTTAGACAGCACTTTTGTTGTTAGACCAAAAACGTCTTTTGTTGTTAGACCAACACTAAAAGATAGGATTGGCCACATTTTAAAAAAGAATAGAGGTTCAGAAAGACAAAGTAACGTATCGAAGATCATATAGTTCTGGTGTAGAGTACTCTGGATTTGAGCCCATTCTGTCTGCTTCTAATGCCCTGTTACCTTCTAAACAGATTGTTAAATGAATAATAGTAACACTTGATAGCCATACAGAACTTCAGAGTTCTCAAGTACTGATTTCATTGGATATTCCTGACCACCAGTTAAGACTTGGCAAAGCAATTATTATTTCCATTTTATAAGTGATGAGACCAACAATTAAGTAGTTAAGAAATCTATCAAGGACTTCAGTCTCCTGATTCCTATTACAGTGTTTTTTTCTAGAACACCCTACTGTCTCCTGCAGCTTC
Organism: Cynocephalus volans; assembly: GCF_027409185.1. NCBI lineage: Eukaryota > Metazoa > Chordata > Mammalia > Dermoptera > Cynocephalidae > Cynocephalus > Cynocephalus volans. The sequence goes on from NC_084467.1 coordinate 127,522,577, forward strand.
CTTCTTGGCGCCATCTTTGCATCCTTTTCTACCTTCTCCTATGGTGTTTGTTAGCCCACAGTGGATGATGAAGATGGAAATAATCACGTTGATAAGGATAAAGATCATGCCCTGTTATAGATACAAGAAAGCTGTGCACATTTTTCTTTTTTTAAATTCAAACTAAATTTTATTTATTTTTTAATTGACAAATAAAATTGTATATGTTTATCATGCACAATACGTTGCTTTGAAATTTTTTGAGGAACCTCCATGCTGTTTTCCATAATAACTGTACTGATTTATACGCCCACCAACAGTTGCAAGGGTTCCCTTTTCTCTACATCCTTGCCAACACTTGTTATCTTTCATCTTTTTTGATAATAGCCATCCTAACAGGTGTGAGGTGATATCTCATTATGATTTTAATTTGTATTCTCCTGACGATTAGTAATATTGAGTATTTTTTCATATACCTGTTAGCCACTTCTATGTCTTCTTTTGAGAAATGTCTAATCAGGTCCTTTGCCTGTTTTTTAATCGAGTTGTTTTCTTATTACTAAGTTGTTTGAGCTTCTTATATATATTGGATATTAACCCCTTATTAGATGTATGGTTTGCAAATATTTTCTCCCATTTCTTATCACATTGATTATGAGGAAGATAATGTTCTATTAAATATACAAGAAAGCTGTGCATATTTTTACTATGAAAAATTCTATAATTGCTCCCACCTTATGGTTACACAGTAGCTATCCTTTGCCTGATGAACTGGGATGTAGTCTTCAGGGTAAATAAGCAAAAAGGAATAAATATTAGGTCTCAAAATTATATATAATTCATATTCTTTAGTGAGTAGTCTAAGAGTAAAGCCTGTTTAAGATTTTTCAGAGTAGGACATAGTTTCAAGAGATTTAATCCACTACAGTGACCTTTTTTGATAAATTTCATTCTTTGAATATACATTTCTTGAATATCTACCATGTGTAAAACACTATGATACTGAAGCTACATAAATAAAACTCAATAAAATTTGACACCTTGTTTGAAATAGAAGAAGGTATATTGACAGGTAGGAAAGGGGTTGGTGAGGGGAGAGGCAGTAAATGAAAAGCAATATCCACTTGCTACGTTTATGTGCACATCGTGATATATATACCAACTTGTGTCACAGTTGAAAATCAACTATAAAACAGTAATAAGTCTACTGCCAATGGGATTGATGTTGAACCTTAAATCTGTGTCTTGTGTGATAATTCTGATACTTTGTGTTACAATGTTTTAGTCCATTTTCTGCTGCTATTACAGAAATACCTGAAACTGGGTAATTTATAAGGAAAAGAGGTTTATTTGGCTTATGATTCTGGGACAGCTGCATCTGGCATGGGCTTCAGGCTGCTTTTACTCTTGGTGGAAAGTGGCAGGCAGCTGGCGGGTACAAGCAGATCACATGGCGAGAGGAAGCAAGAGAGAGAGAGAAGGTGCCTGGGTCTTTTAAACAATCAGCTCTTGCAGGAACTAATAGAGCAAGAACTCACTCACTACCCCTCCTCCCCCAGGGAGAGCATTAATCCATTCATGAGGGATCCACCCAATGACTCAATCCGGATTTAGCACACCTGCCACTTTGGAGATCAAATTTCCACATGAGTTTTGGAGGGGACAACACATCCAAACTCCATCATATAATTTATTATTTTATTAATAATAATAAAATATTATTATTTATAATATTTATTATATTATTTATTATTAATAATAAAAATTAATTTAAATATTAAAATAATAGTCATCCCTCTAATTACTCAAAGAAAGGTTTAGGAGAAAAACAAAATCATAAGATTCCAAATAGCAATTTGGTGAGCAGAGTTGGTATGGACTTTTGAGCTCTTTTGACTAGGTTGTGGGAATATGTTTATTACTGCAAACATGTCATATGAGTCTCCTTGCTGTACAGACACTTATGCCATGCAAATGGGAAGCCTCACAGTTGTTTCTGGAGTTAGGAATTGTGGCACAGATAATTTAAGATTTAAAGGAAGAAGTCATTGGTTCTGCCCTTGGTCTTACTTAGCTGTTGTATTGTTTGCTCTTTCCTGTAGTCACTTTTTTTTCCCTTTTTTTCTCAAGTTTAATAATTACCGATAACTTCTCAAGCATAATTTGAGAGTGTCTGGAAGTTGTCTGTCATTATGAGGAGAGGGCTTAGAATAAGGAGTCTTACCCCTAGAACATATTGTCTTTTCAAGTGTCAAGTTCTCTATTTCTCTACACCTACAGCTATCATCTGAGAAGAATTTGGCTTTGATATGTAACTTGAAAGTCCTAGTTAAGAAAGCTTGAGGTCATGGTATTATATAATCATTTCTAAGGGGAATGGAACATCTCATAGATTGATTACTGGGCTTAGAATGTAGGAAAACAAGTAATAAAGCAGAGTTAATTGTGGAACATCCCATTAGTAATTGGGCCTGGTCATCACAACTGTCAAACTGTGCCCTACTGAAACACAGCAAGGGCATACAGCAAGTAGTTATCACAGTGTGGCTAGCTCATATATAGTGCTGTTAGTCATTCCAACTCAACTGCATTATAAAAGTTGGCTTAGGTCCAACTTACATTTCAGAGCATCTAACCCTTTCTTCAGTCCTCTCCTTCTGCAAATTTTCAACTAGTTCTAAAACTTCTGCTATCACTTGCAAGTTCTTCTGAACAATTTCTTTCATACCACCATTCAACACCCACCATACTCCCTCCATCTCTTTCCCTTTGGTGATTTTCCTGTGAAGACATGTGAAGGTTCTTCATCGCAGGCACTGAGGCTGGGCTACTTCCTACTGCTGGTGTTGCCATCCAGTGCTCCCTCAGGCATAGCCTGTGCCCACATTGTCCTGCAGTGGAGCTGCTCTTGCCCTGAGAGACATGTATTTGTGCCACCCTCTGTTACCAGGGATCTTAAAGGAGAGCTGTCCTGCATTCCTATCTCCTCAGAGGGACTTCGTCCTCCTATATCATTTTTCTTACATTCAGACAATACGTCACGTGGATTGTTGAAAAGACCAGCTTCTCAGAAGCCTTCATGTTGCCCTCCTATCTTACTCAGGCCGCCTAGAAAACAGATCCTGAGGCAACAATGAACTGCTGATGCTTGATTTGGGAGTCCAGTTCAAGTGAGGAAGAAGGAGGTAAGGGAAGGAATAGGCAGCCAGATTGCACTGGCCACTGCTTTGTGATGATGAAAAGGAGACACAGCGGGGTGCGCAGTAGGTACATCCAGGAGCAGCTCTGCAGCTAGGCTGTATTAAGAAATGATGCGTCAGAGCAGTCCGTGGGTGTGAGGAAGAAGAGAACATTGATCTGGCTCCCATCTATTTCCTCTCTCCTGTTGGTAGACGTTTGTTGGGTAGGGTCTTAACTCCCCCATCCTTCTAGATTATGTCATCTCAGGCTGCTGGGGTATCAGATCCCATGGTATGTAGAGTGCGCTTGTGATGTACTGTTTATCCATGTCTGCAGGGGGTGGGAGGAGAAACTCTGGGCATGTGGGAATCAGCTGAGGGGGAGGACTTTTCATTTGCAAGGTGAGAGACTGCTCATCCCAGCAGGGGAGCCACCAGCCAAGCTGAGTTGGTAGGTTGTGGCAAAACAACACAAAATAAGGAGTGAGGGCTGAAAAGTGAGGCTCCAAGGTAATCTTGAGATGCTTAGGATGTCAGATCCCTCTCAGTCTCTCCTCAAACCAAATCCCACTCTTTCAAAGTCCCCCTGGAATCCATAATTCAGCATAAGAACTTGGTTTACTTTGAGATTTGTGCTACATACATATGGGACATTAAATTTTGACAAGGCCAGGGATGAATCAGTTCTGAAGCCATTGACCAAACCTTTTTTTTTTTTTTTTAACTGAAGTGCTAAAATGTATAGTTTTAACTGAATAGTATTTCTCAGGAACTCATTATATACTTTCTTTAAAGATGAAAAAAAGTATCAGACATCTTGTATAAAATAATCAAGATGGCACGAGGAAAACAGTTAATATAAACAAGCCAGAAAAATTTCCATCCCTAAAACACCTCAAACTCCTTTAAAGAAAGGCAAAATGGATGCTTAATATAAATAAACTAAAGTAAAAACCAATACGCCCTGAGGGATGGGATTGTTTAGCTCACACAGTGGAATGAAAAGTGGTTTTTGTTTGTTTGGGTCTATTTAGTTTGTTTTATTGTTATGGTTTTAAGTTCTCCATGGTTAGAACTCAAGTAATTTTCTTCTTTTCTATTATAAGTTGCTGGCAGGCTGGTAAAGATTCAGTTTCATTCTCATATTTGAAGAAAAAGATCTCTCTGTTCATATTCAAAGATAAAAATATCTCCCGGCTAGAGAGATTGTCAGTGCCAGGGCCAGGTTCCTTTTCAGGAATTTCCTTCCTGAACTTGGCCCATCAACTTCCAAAATAACAACTGTTTTTCACCTTTTCAAAAATCAAAATGTTTACCAGGAAGGTTTGGTTTTATGACATCTCATTTCCTTCTTTGGCCTGTTGTGATAGTTACATCAGACTGCTGATGCTGAGCAGGGGAAAAGCCAGAAGAAAACCTCTATGGGCAAAGGAAGGAGAGAAGGAGAGAGTAAGCAGGAAGGAGGAACCAACCTTGACTGTTTGACATTCACAGCAGAATTTCAAAAGAGGCCACAAGGCCAGGTATCCAAACAGAGGGGAAATGTATGTCAGCTGAAACACCCACACTCTGATCTTTCTTAGAATGTAATTCCTTTTGGCAAAAACACTTTGTCCTCCATGCCTATTACAGAAACTAACTTTTTGTTGTTATTTGGTAAGTATAAAAAAACAATACAAAACCTCCCTGTGGGGAAACAGCTTATTGGGAACTGTGCATTCTATCTGTACTTAGCTTGGGTTCATGTTTTAAAAAGGATTTGGCAAAATGACTAAATGCTTCTGCCTACCTCCACTCTACACCATCCAAGCCCTGTGCATATTAATAAACTAGTGTCAGAGAAATTTGGTAGGATACTTAATGATAGCCTCTCAAATTAATGCATAAGAAGGGCAGAAGTAGCCCTTTTGGAAGGTACCTGCAATCTTGATCCCTGATATACTAACATTTAATGCTGAGTAATGCACAGCTGGGGCTGGTGTTGAAGATGGGATTAGGCAGTGGTAGGGTGGAGCGAGATCGCATCATTTCAATATGCATTTTTTCTGACAAGAATGGCATCCTTTGGGGGTCACAATCCAGTCCAAAGTGTCAACAGTCCTCCAGGAACAAGGCAGTCTACAACAGGAAAACATCTTCACCTACAGACTAACCTCAAGGCCAATCTCATACTTGTTAGCTCTTCCTTCTTTTTAGAATCACTAGTGCTTCTCTCTTCAGGAGTTGCCCTAGGCTCAAGAGCGTGGCCTTGCCAAAGGTTGTTCTGCTTCCTGGGGGCAGCCTGCAAACAAAGACTGATAGCTGAGGGGGTACAAAGGATGGACCCCTTAACTCAACTGGGAAGAGCTGGAGGCCAAAACTCCCCATGAGAGGCATCTACTGGGGCCTTTGTGTGATCACATCACAACCCAACCGCTTGCTCTGCCCAGTCCTGCTTTCTCGACCCTCTTACCATTGCTATCCTCAAACATACTCCCCAATAAACTTTTGCACACACATCTTCATTTTAGAGTTTATTTCCTGAGAAACCTGGCCTATGACAGCCTTCTGGGTCTAGAAGGCACATTAAAATAAAAAACAAACCAAACAAACAAACAACAAAAAAAAACCCCAACAATCAAAATGCCAGTTCAGGTCCCAGAACTGGCCAGCCACCAAAAAAATAAAAATACAAATAAAAATAAAAAACAACCTACCCCATCATTTAATATAGTAGCTCTAGTATTCTACACAAGGACATCCAGAAGTGAAACTCTTATTCCAGATAGAACTTCATAAATCATAGGATTTTACCCTTTTTACAACCAAAATGAATACTGGGTCATCGTCACCCATCCCACCCTCACCCACCTCCATATTACAGTTTGAAAAATAAATGAGGCTTAGAAAAAGTAACTGACTTGGCCATGGTCACCCAGCTATTTGGTAGATTAGGACCCCATGCTGAATCCAAGACATCACTATAAAACACAGCCAAGTTCATATCAAACTTTTATATGATTTAATTAAAAATGCTTTTAGGATGCATACTATGTGCAAGAAAGTACTTAAGTCAGAAATGCTAGATTCCCCCATCCCAAATTTAGATCTAGTGATATATAACTACACCCTTTAAAAACATAATAAAGTAATTCAAAATCACGGAAGCAAACATTGCTTATCCTCTGCTTTAACTGGATCATGATCGATTCTACTTATTTTAACCAAGTAGTGACTTTTATACATTAACTTGAAACTTGTAATTCACACAGCTTTATGCAACACATTTTCTCTCTCTTTGCCATTCTGTGCTAATTTTAATTTAAATTTCACCACATTACATGATAATTGCATGATAAATTGTTTATTTTCCTTAAAAGAAACAACTTCAAGTGTGCCTTCCAGAGTCCTGGGTGTTCTTTTTTCCTTCAGTTAGCTCATCGTTTACAAATGGGGATCTCAAAAACTGAAAAAAGATTCAGTTCCAGAAGGGAAAACTGTTCCCTCCGTGATTCTGGTCCACTACTCCCTCCACTCTCCCAACACACACACACACAACCCTAATCCTCCATCAAGAGGTTAAAGGACCACGGCCTTTTGTTTCATTGCTGGGGGATTAACATTGCTGGGGGAAGGAGAAAAGACTTTCCAAGCTGTAACACGCTGAACGTGTTGAGAGTGCATGGTTATGTAACACCATATTTTTTAATACAACTGACAGTCTGTCTTGAGATTTAAGTGTTTTTTGACAGTTTTTATGCACCTGTTAATTCAAAGCTCTTAACATATGCCAGTTAAAAAGAGCCAGGCACTAAAACATCTAGCCTTAGAGGCTAAATATGGCTCAGCTGCAATCCCAGGCAGGCAGGCTGACGGAAACAATTCCTTCCTCCAAGATGGAAATCAGCTGCAGCCTCCTCTCTGTGACCTGAACAAACCATTTCTAGGGGGCTGATTGGAAATGTCATTTGGTTCCTCAAGAAACAGTCATCAGGGCCAATTTGGGTCTCCAACATGGTTGGTTAGCCTGGATAGTGTTCTATTGTGTTCACATGGAGAGCTCAGGATTTGGAAAGGCATTTATGTTCATTGTGAACGCTCAGGGTGGTACTTCAGCGTTCCTGGACCTTGAGCCTCCTCCATCTGCCCCCTGCTCCACACCTCCATTCCATACCCACCTGTACCCAGAAAAATTGAGGGCAAATGCCTGAATTTTTCCAATGCTGATTCCATGGTTTTCAAGGGATAAGGCCAAGCATTTGCCTGTAACACAAAAAGCAGTGTTTCTGGTGTGAATAAAAAAAATAATTCTCATCAACCTTAAGCAAGGATGATTAAGGGATGTTCACTCTTTATCACTAGCCATATGACAAAAGGTAACGTCTCCATGCCTACAAAGTACATTGTACTCAAAGCACTAAAGCAGGATAGAATGGAAACTGTTTACTTTTATTGTTCTCTGAGACTATAAGGAACAAGGTGTGGATTTGATACATTTCAAACATCTGTTACATTTCACTTTAGGAGGCAGCAGAACAATGATGTCCAGTAGAACATAACGCAAGCTGCAAATGCAAACCACATATGTAATTTAAAAATTTCTAGTAGCCACATTTTATTTTTTTTGGTGGCTGACCAGTACAGGGATCAAACCCTTGAACTTGGTGTTATCAGCACCACACTCTAACAAACTGAGCTAACTGGCCAGCCCTAGTAGCTGCATTTTAAAAAGTGAAAATAATTTTAATAATGTATTTATTTAACTTATGTTCCAAATATTACCATTTTACTGTATAATCAATTAATGAGGTGTTTCACATTATTTTTTTCTGTTTTTACTAATTAATAAGTCCTTAAAATTCAGTGTATATTTTGCACATACAGCACAATGTGGACTAGCCATATTTCAGGTTCTTGACAGCCACATACAGCAAGTGCACTTCTAAAATGTCAGCCAAGGACTCAGATGGTTAGAGCATGGTACTGATAACACCAAGGTCCGGGATTTGATCCCTATACTGGCCAGCCTATCCTACCCAAAAAACAAAAAATATCCTATAAAATGTCAGCCATTAAATTTTCCAACAAATGAAAAACAACACCCTAAAAACCATATAAATGGCCACGGGACCTGTAGATAATTCAGCAGCTTCTTCTCTTTTTTACCCCATATTATAACAGTTTTTTCCAATACAACTGTTTAAACGTCCTTCTCGGCTTCACAGTAATGATCATCAGATTCAAAGTAAAAAACTGTAGAAAAACAGGGCTATCAAAAAGTGGTATGAAGGGCTGTCTGGTTAGCTCAGTTGGTTAGAGTACCATGTGATAACAGCAAGTCGAGTGTCCAGATCCTTGTACTGGTCAGCTGCCAGAAAAAAAAGTGGAATGAGTTACCTAGATGGAAAAGTGAGTTTTGTGTCATCAGAGTATTTCATCAGAGTCTAAGTGATTATTTGCAGTAATGCTATAATGGATTCTGTACCATGTGGTTGAGTAGCATAAGGCAGTTTATACGGTGGTTAAGAACTTTGGGATTTAGCCAAATAGACCTGGGTTTGATTCTCAGCTCCATTATTTGTGTAGTGGCAAAAATTTTTACCATTAAGTCTCTTTCTCCTTATTTGTAAAATACAAATAATATCATAAAATTTTTATGAAAAATAAATGAAATAATTTATCCATAGCTCTCACCAGAATTTTAAGGAAGATATCATGATCATGATTATTATTACAGTGTAAAAATGTGTCTGTGGATATTTAGCATAAAAGGTAAATTTCTGAGTATATTTAGCATTTAAAACATTTTTCATCATGTCTTCTATGACTTCTACAACTATATGACTCTATCGTGATTGGATAAACCTACAGCAAAATCGTTATTAGAGCTGACAACTAGACTTTAGAATGATTTGCAGCAAAATGGTTTGCTGAAAAAAATTGATGTTTCATTTTGGTTTTAGGGTAGAAGAAAAAACTAACTTTTATTAAGCATTGAGTTTTGTCTTGATTTGCTCTAATGTAAGCACTTTCTGTATCCCTTGATGGGGTACTCATTTTAGAGGTAAGGAAATTGAGGTTCAGAGAAGTCAAGGGTCACATAGTTAATATAACTTGTAGTTAATATATGAATCCAGATCTGCCTGATTTTAAAGCTCATGTTATTTACACTACATGAGAGGGGCCAGATTCGATTTTCACTTATCTAAAACTCAAAATCAATCGTAGAAATTGATAGAAATAGTATTTCAATCAGTACAAAAATATGAACATTATGTCTACTTGTTTGACTGTGATTAGAAAGCATCTCCTCCAGCTACTACCATTTACCTGAGAAAAAGAATTGGTGTGTACCTATGGATGAGCACTATTATCCACATCACATCTGCTTGGGCTTTGTCTTCTTGCTACACCACTGAAAGTTTCAGGCCTTTGAGGAGCTCACTTCTGATGTAAAACTTACCGAAAATGGGGACACATTCGATAGAACATGTGTTTCAGGAGACTTCTCTTAAAAGCGTGGGGAACTAGGATGCTATACAAATGTTCTCACAGCAAGAATAGCAGCTACCCTAGAGGTGGGAGCCGTCTACATACTTTTCCAGAGTGACTTTCCAGATTTGTCTATCCTGACACGACTCGGTTAAGGTTAGTGCATAGGAGTGGAGATGGTGGGTGGAATGGCAAGGAAGAAGCACAGAAAATAGATGCTGGAATACTACCCTTTTAGACAATCATTACCGTCATTTTTATGATTAGTCACCATCAATGCCTTTAGAACACATTTATCATAGAAGAAAACAAAAGTCTCTGGCGGTTCTTCTGAGGGTCTTTACTTTATCAAGTCTAGTCTTTGTAAACTTGCAGGGAAAGATCCAAATAAGAATATCCACACTGTTGCCCTGGCTTTCAAAGCTGTAAAATCTCCCAGTGCTTTGGTAACAGGGCAGAGGGAAATAATCCAGTTCAAACCACATTTATATTTCTTATCTAAAAGGTATTCAATTTAGTTTAAACAAACTTCCATGTTTCCCTTCTGTTTTCACATTCCAGAAGGACAGTTTCTACAAATTATATATAATTACTCCTCCTGGTCAAAGGTGAGAGGGAAATTAGCATCACAATATGAGTATTCTCTCTGGGCATCACTAGCTCACACAGTTCCACAGTTGATTTGAGTGTGTTAAGCCTCTCTTTACAAGCAGGAAAGTTCAACAGAGCCCATGAGGGCAGCATTAAAAATTCCTAATCATAGACAAGCATTTCAGACATTCATTACCACACAAGCCATCAGTGGATTAGATCTAATAAACCAAATACTTGCAGACCTCAGCCCAGGGGCTGCTTAGACTACTCAAAGTAACGCAGAATCAAAACTGGCCCACACTGCAATCTGCCTTCTTTTGAAACAACTGCTCCATTTTGTTACAATGGGCTGAGTGAAACAAGACCAGTTGTCCCCTATCTTCAAAAGGGGGTGTTAGGAAACTAGTTGAAAGACAGTAGACCCGGACATTTGAGTTTTAGTATTCTATTTGATTAAAGACCACAGGAAATGACCTAGTGATTCAGCACAAGAAAACATTGTAAAACTGCAATAAGTTAAAGGAGGTAGACTTTTTGGGTTGAATATGGGAGTGGTCTCTTTGCTATTTAAAAGAAGAAAAACAACTCATCTTTTTCAGTAAGAAGAAATTGCAAAATATTCTTCCAGAAATAAAAATAAAAAACAACACACATACACACACACACACACGAATCTCTGAGACAGATGCCAAGTATTTCTCTGAAACCATGTGAATTTTTCTCTCATGCCTTTGTTAGCCTGACTCCAAACTATTTTATTCTTTCCTCATTTCTGCTCTCTGTTCAGTCTGTTTTTAGTTAGTTGCTTCTTGGCATAGCTTCCGTTGGAGCTGAGAGTGCCTGTACTTTTTTCTTTTTTTTTTCCTTCCTAAAACTTCTCTTTTGGTATTCTTTCTTCAGGGCTTTTCAAAAATTGCCAAGAGAGTGAACAGAGTCTCTCGAGCCCACACTGTCCTCCGTCATACAACATAGAACACTGAAAGGCAGGCTTCAAGGAGTGGCACAGAGACATGTCTGGGGACACAAGGGCATGCCACTGTGCCCCCTTCTATGTGAGCCTGCAGCTCCCCCAAAATCTTCCCTTATGGACAGATTTACCCGACATTGCCATTTTGTGCAGAGAACTTCCTTCAGAATATTCCTCATTGCTTTTAAGAACTGGTTTTTTGAGACCCAAAGGGTAGAAGTTACTATATTCATTTATTTACAGAACTATGTTATGTTTTATTGGAACTCTTTTTTAAACCGGATTTATCACAATATGTTTCAAGTTGTAGAAAAATGAAAAATATAATTACACTAGTCATGTAGCCACATATAGACCTGAAAAAGAGATGGTTGTTTTATTCTAAATTTAAGCAAACAAGTTTTGTATGTATATGGGGTAAGTTTTAAAGATCATCATGAATACAATTCTGTAATATAAAGTGAAACACCCTGTCGGGGCACATCTTAGTTCTCATCCTTTTGGTTTGGGGAGCTGCTGTGGACTTTAGCCAATCCACCACCAATGTGAGATCAGACTTCAGAAAGCCCACTTAACATCAGAACACACTTATAAGTGTGCTTCAGATGAGCACGTAAGAAAAAAAAACAAAAACGCAAAGTCAGTCCCTCTAACAAATTGAGAGTTACTTAAACTTGAATTAGCTCTGTAGCTTAACGGAACTATTTTTGCCTGTCTAGACCTGCCCAAATTCATTGTATTCTCCTTTTTTGAAATACTTACTGGTGAAGCCCCAAGCTAACTCTGTCTTCAGGTAACACTTGAAATGTGGAGATTCTTTTCCTTTCATTTTATCAGGAGTTTTTTCAGGGATGTAGGAACAGAGCCATTTGCAGATGATGTGCATAGGACTTATCAATAAATTCAAAGTCTCCATTGTATATAGAATTTTTAAAAATAGTGTGTTAATTTCAGGAAACAACAACAACAACAAAAGGAATTAACACATACAAGTGCAAAAATTGATGTGGGAGAAAATCATCTCAGGGTATAAGACGAAAGATGTGAATTGGAATGACTTGCCTTGGCTACCTGCAAGAAGAAAAGGTACAAATCTTGCCCTCTTTAGTTATGCAGTCTGGAGAAGATCATTTCAATCACTTCTGCAGTTGCTCCACAGAGAACTTTTGAAATGCCCCATACTTACAGATAAGGGGCACCCTCAGCAAGGAGCGAACAAAGCTGTGGCTATGTCTACTTGATGCCACACACCTGGATAGAAACTGAAAGCATTAAGCCAGTGCCTTGGTGATTTTCAGACACCCATATCTTTGGCATCATAAATGGAAACAATCCAGATAGCTAGCTATGTTTTTTAGTTTTCATTCTGATATTTGTCATTGTGTTTAGGTTAAAGTCAGTGGTTAGATAATTGTAAGTTTTCCCCACCAAAAGAAGGGGGTGGGGGAGAATTATGTATACGACAGTGTTCAAGAGAAATAAATTGTAGAAAAACATACACAAAATAAACAGCTGAATCATGGTGCAATGGTTACCTATTTGTCCTCATACACAAAATCATAAACACACACATATGCACACACACACACTTAAACACCAGTAAAAAAAATCCAGTTAGGCCATATTTCCTCCCCTACATTTAATTATTTGATTTGATATCATCTCAGCCTTGCTTGTCCATAAGCCAGATAACTTCTTCAAGAATAAAACTCTGTAGAAATTCATGATTTCTCTTTGTGAATCTGCAAATCATTTTTCCTTCTGTTACTTGAAGTATTGTTGCTGTGGTTTTAGTTATATGCAGGGTCTATTTTAAAGGCACTGCTGAAGTCCAGAATAGTCTGTATCTCTCTGTTATTTTAATGATCATATAGAAGCTGAAATACAAGAAATTGATGTGCCAAAAAAAAATTTACAGTTTTAGTTTCTAAGATACACTTAACTTTTTTCTGCAGAAATGAAATTTTTATCCAAAGAATATGTGATTAATAAACTTAAATGAATGGTCCAAAATCAAGATGACAAGAATAAACATTTTGTGTTTCGTAGCATAATATATTTGCCAAAGGACTTAATTTATATTAATTGGGAAACAGAGAAATGAAAGGATGCATTTAAAGTGAAGAACCACATTACAGTTCACTTTTTAAAAACAGACTTTTAGTGATTCCTAAAATGTTTTCTAAAATAAATGGAAAAGAAAATGTTTAAACTGTTCGATAAAAGTTGCTTTCAAGAGGCACATAGTATACTACAGAACTTTTCCCTGAGCCTGGCATTCTCAGAATTTCTCCTGGCTATAAGGCCTATTCATAAACCCCAGACCAGCAGAGACATATGCGCCACACCCAAGTTTGTTATTGTCTCAGCCGTTCAGTTTTCTGGGATAATTTCTCCTCTATTTCCTCACTTTTTAAGTGCAACTGCCTCTGGGTTATTCATACATGAAATGGTATTCATTTCCAAGATATTAAATGTCATAACTGAAACCATTTTAAGATTAGAAAGAATCAGCATTTTAAAGACAATGTAGTTGAATTATCTGTACAGAGACATATGTGTGCTTAAATAAGGTTGGAATTGTATGGGATTATCTATAAAGTTATAAATTACAGTGTTTGAGAAAATGCTCGAAATGGGCACTGAGAAACCGTATAATTAAATAAAAATGGAAAGCCTTTGAACATGTCCAGATTAGTGTAAATGGCTTCACAGACATAGATTTAATGTTTTTGTTTTAATAGCAATAAAATATTTTGTTTATGTACATTCACTTTAAAACTCAATTTTAAAAGCATGGCATACAAAACATTTATGCACATGTTTACCATATATTTAAAGACAGATTTTAATAAGACTTGGCTGGAAATCCACAAAGGTTTGCATGTCAACACTGGTTCCATTATAGAAAATATTTTCCTTCCTCTATTTCATTTCTAAAAAAATAAAATGTTTGGGGAATGTGGAGAATAAGAGAGAAGTGCTTCGAATAAATATATATGGTTGTTTTCTTTCTTTCTTTCTTTCTTTTTTTTTTCTTCCTATTGAGAACAAGAATAAATACATTTGAGTAGGGGTGAAATTACACAGAAAACAATATGTAGGATGCAATATTACTATAGCAATAATGCAGGGATGCTATTAGCTCAATACTCTATTACTTGTGGACATTATGAATGTCCTCAGCATATTTGTTGGGTCCGATAAACTTTTGAAAATCTATAGTTAAAACTTCAAAATTTAGAGCTTAGCAATTTGCAACAAGGAAAAGCAAAGTGCTTGCAAACCAAATATTATTATAGAAAACAAACATAAAAAACAAAAAATCAGAAAGAGAGGAAGAAAGGAGGGAAGGGAAGGAGGAAGGAAGGAGGAAATACAAAATGGGAATAATATAAAAATAGAGGAAGAAGTAACTTTGGGGGAGGGCAAGGAGTACAAAGTTAAAATCAAGATCGAAAGTGTCTGATAAAAGAATCACACAAACTTAAAAATATGGAAGCAGGGTAAACATTACGAATATGCCCTTAACAAACCCCAGTTCTGCAGGCATTTCTGCTGCCACACAAATGTGTATTTTCAAGGAAATTGGTTACAGCAGTTCCCGTGCCTTCCAACAGCAGCATGTAGAAACCAGACAGTCAGTCGGAAGGGGCTCTCCACAGAGCTGCATTCTCTACCTTTTCAGTGCCTGCCCCGTCCTCCTAACCATATGGAATCCATCTCACTCAAGGACATAGACTAGAAGAGGAGCTCTAGGAAAGCAGGGCTGCTGCTGGCTGTTTTAACGGCATGCCACAGGAAAGTTTTATTTCCAATTGATTGGTTACAAATCAGATAAATATCGCTTCTAATGAAAGCAGCTTTGAACTGCTGGAAATGTTATCTATAGGAGTCTGGGGTTTATCAAAAGTCAAATGTAGCTTTAATCACATCAACATGCTAATTACAGGCAAACAATAAAAGCTTTAAGAAATGATTGTGTGGGTTTTATTACTATTGACAGTCACCGAGGTATATTTATTTCGGGAGGTAATTGTCAGAAGACTTTCTCCAGAAAGACTTGTTTGTGTAATTAAGTGTGTGTTATGCAAGCTTATCTGCTGATCAGCTCCTGCTAGTTATGTAGCTACCCAATGCCTCAGAACACAGAAGCAATTAAAAAAAAAAAAAAAAAAAAAAAAAAAAAAAGGCTCAGGGAGATGGTTTTTCAGTAGTTCATTTGTGAGGGATAAAAAAATAAATAGCTAATGTGCCCTGAACAAACAGAATTACTAGAAAGAAAAACGTGGTTCATGGCTAAAAATCAATGACTAAAACAACTAACCCTATATGATCAGTAACATAAGAATAGGAAAAAATTAGAATGGAGTTTATACAGTTTTATTTAGAATAAAAATTGGGGGATGGGAGGGCAGGAATTTCCTTTTTTGTGTACAAAAGATCATTTGATGGAATGGTGCAATCCAATGTAAAAATATCTGTGATGAGAATGAGACAAGATGGAAAATAACAGTAAATGGCTACATATGCCCCAGTACCACTAGTTTTATTATTTTATTGTGGATTTATTACATAATTCCCCAAAGTGCCTAATTTAAAAGTATGTGTCTTTAGTTTTAAAAGTTTGATAACATCATTTCAAATTTACATAGCCACAGATGCTTTTCCACCTAAATAAACAACAAAGGCAAATTTACAGTTGCTGCCCTGAGCATTTGGGGGGTGGGAGGCAGGACACCTGAAACTTATATTTTAAAAAAATTTTTCCATTTTATTTTTAATGACAAGCTGACTGCATTGTGACTGGATTAGAGAGGAAAAAAATAAACCTTTCAAACTATAAACTATTTTTTGTGCCATAAAGAATCATTCAACTCTAAAAGGGAAAAACCCTAATTTAAAAAATATCATTATTATATCAAAAGGTGTTGGACTGGATTTAATTCTTTCCATTCCCAAATATTGGCCTCAGTTCAGTTTCCATTTCATTCAAAGCAATTAAAAATGTGGCAAATCCTTGATCAATTTTTACCCTTAAACAGGGTCAGTTCTGAAGTTGTTGTCACATTTTAATGGGTTCAGACTTAGTTTATGCAAGAGACAATCAAATGTTTGCTTTTAAAAGCCCTGTAAAAAGTAAGAGCTTTTAACCTTTTGAATGCATTAATAAAATACTAATGACATCATGGCCAAGACCACATTTGGAGGTCCCCCAAAATTCCAAATGACCATTGTGAAAAGAAAACAGATTTTTAATCAAATGATCTGTTATTTTAATGGCCACTTACAAAACAGGAGATTTATTGAGAAGCATAAAGTTTGTTTGCATGAGTGAAGGCAAAGCTTTTAAGAATTACCTTCTTCTGGTTTCCTCCCCCCATCCAGTTCTTGCAACATAATACTACCAAATATTTGTAAATTGTGACTCAAGTCTGCAGTCTTATTTCTCACAGAAAATAAAAGAGGCTGGAGAGTGAAAAAAGTGGTGCCAATTTGTCTGCCCGGGCTCTGATTATTGGATGCAGAATTTTTTTCATTCAGAGGAGAAGGATTTGGTGGGAATGTTTCTCTCTTCAGGGTGAGATATCTGATATCCATCCCTAGACCAGTTATAAGGCCAACTTTCATGCAAAACTGTACAAGGGAAAAAAATTAAGTCTTTGGGTAAAATTCTCATCTAAATTTGCAGCAGATCTCCTGTTTCCGCTGGGCAATTATGGCTCTTTTTACCATTTCTGATTGCAAAACATTGATTTTTTTTTTTTAAAGTTATTTCTGATAACTTGAGAACCTTCAATCCTTATTCCCTTCCCCCAACTCTTCTTCCTCCCCTTTGAATCTCTGTTCCTCATTTCTTGCTCTCCTGTCTAGAAGTGCTATCCAGTGACCCCTGGTGCTGATTAAAGTTTCTTGGATGACCCCTGAATGCATTTTATTACACTGGCTGGTCATAAAACCTGCTTAAATTGCCAGCTTATCCAAACTCCTGCCTCTTCTGTGGAAAGCCCCACAGTCAGTCCAACCTCAGACAAAGAAAGTACAAGCAAGCAAACCGAGGAAGGGCAGAGCAGGCTTGAAGACAGTCTTTGTCAATACCATAGAGCCTCCTGTCAGATGAGCAGAAACAACTTAGCTTGAAGACAGACTCTCACAAGAGTTCTTGAGAAAGTCAGTTTAATACTAGTGTAGGTGGGACGTGGAGACGTAGAAACATACGAAAAACCTTTTGGTGTTTTGTTCTTTTCTTCTCCTAAAATGGATGTCAAAACACTGAAAGAGCTTACGAGGAAAAAGTAAAGTGTAACTAACACAGGTCAGCATAAGGCATCTCTGAAAAAAAACATACTCCTAAGATGAATCCCAGGAAAGCATTTACTTGGCTTCTGAAAGCAGCATGAGGTGGCTAGGAGCCTTAGTATATTTGTGTATTTACTACAACTAAATGAAAATGTGTATTATTTTATTTACATGGTCCACAAGAATCCAACTTACAATTAGCTTCAATTTAGCTGTTTGGTTCCCTGGACTGCCAGGTGCTGAAGGGAGACAAAAATCTGTAATGTTCACAATCCTCAGTGGATAGAATTTCTGTGGCAGACTAAAACATGGTAATGCTTGTAGAAGAGGCCAAAGAAGTCAGCATTTGAAAGGAGAATGGTGCTATTGGGAACCAAAAAGTACCGAGCCCTGGGCTTTCCCTGGCACTAAAACAAGAAAGAGAGAGAGAGAGAGAGAGAGAGAGAGAGTGTGTGTGTGTGTGTGTGTGTGTGTGTGTGTGTGTGTGTGTGTGTGTGTGTGTGTGTGTGTGTGTGTGAAATCCAGACTAGCATTTGGAAATAAAAAGCATTTTAAATTCCATTCCCACTTACAAAATCTGAAAATAAATCAGCAGGGTCCATTCTGATCTCTGAGCCAGAGTAGGTTACAGTCTGGATGTTTGCCGAGAAATACGCATCTGCTCAGTTCTGTTAGCAAGGTGCTGCCTTATGCCTCACAGGCCACAGGATGAAGATCTGAAACACACAGTTAGCCCCTGACAGGAGTCTGGCCAACCGCAGTAGAGATCCACAGAGAAAACAGGAGGACACCCCTTTCCCGCCTTTCTCTGGTTAGGTCCCCATTTCAGCAACTGTGAAGCTGGAACAGGTCCAGACTCTGATGAGAACTTTTGGCATCCCTAATCTTCGCAATGACAGGGTCCCAAAAGAGCTAGGTATTTTTTTTCAATACTGCCATGGTCTATCACCTTGGTCATTCTCATACGATCTAGAATCCTGAATAAGGTAAAATCAAGAGCCCAAAGTGAATCATTGACTAATTGGCATGTGAAAACTTAAAAAGTGATTTGTGACAGTTACTCTTGGAATTATTTCCTTTGTGTCTTTTTAAACACTTGGAAAATGTGCTGCACTGTCTTTCTTTTGTTTCAAACAAAGAAATGCAAAATAACCATGAATTCAGCAACTAGAGACCAGGAAAGGCCCCCTTTGCCTGTTTGTCTTTTTCATATAATCACTAAGCAAAAGTCAAGCATTTCCTCAAAGACACTGTTAGTGTCTGAACTACTGGTGAGTTATGCTTCATTTCTTTCAATCTTGACCTAAGTTAATTCATTCAGAGATTCTTCATAGTGGATGGTAAATCTGATAACCAATGACATTCAAAATCATTTTTACATTGTTTATATGCAACTATTTACTGTAATTACAGCATAGAGATGCGGATGCTGGGAAGAGGCCATGACAGTCATGAAGACTGAAGAAGCCACGTCACACTGGGAACCAGACTTTGCCAGGTTGCTGTGACTGCTGTGGATTGAGCACCTACTAAGCTAGGCACTTCACAGATACAAACACTTCAGTTCTTACTACAATCCTAGAAAATATAGTTATTTCCTGTTTACAGGTGAGGAAACTAAGGCTTAGAGAACGTTCCATAATTGCCCAAGTTCTCATAGCTATAAATGTAGATTTGGGACTTTAATCCCGGATGATCTGACCTTCAGCACTGCCTCTAGTTCCTATTCATTTCTTAGTCAACATCTTTTAATCAGCTTTGCAGAGTCCCAGAGTATTTAGAAAGAAAAGATCTCAGACAATAAACCAATGTACATTTCATTACTTATCTTTCTCAGTGTGTTAAGTCCAGTATATATATTAAGCCACAACTCAAGTTAGTTCCTCCATGAAGACATCCTGGGTAAACTAGCTTATTCTCCACTTGATAAATCTATTTTTCACTCCTTCTTCTCTCAGTGTAATTGTTTTAAACTTTTAAATTCGATTTATTTTAGTTTATTACGTGTGGTATGTCTTCTTAAAGGAAATAATATATATATATATATTATTCTTAATGGAAATATATATATTTTTTTTAAATAAGCTTGTTCCAGGCCTTCAGACAGAGGGTGCCAGATGTGCCAGAATACTGGATAGTGTTCAAGTTGATAGGGGTTCAAGTTCAAGGAGGGAAAAAGAGAGAAAGCCAAAAGCAGTATTTAGCCTTTATGCATTTGACCCAAAAAATAATGAGTAGATAAAGGGTGGCAGAGTTAAGGAAGTTAAGATATAAAATGACTCAGTAAACACATTTCTTGGAATCTAGCCTAGACAAAAAATTAATGAGGGCAAAGTTATATGTAGGAGATTCACAATAACAAAATTTTGAAAACATTGAAAATGTCCCAAACTGGTAAAATTAATAATTAAATGATAACTTATGAACACCATAAGATATTATTACAACTACTAAAAGTGATAACATAATATAAAGTGAATAAACTGTAAGAAGTATCTTTACACTGTTATTTCTCTAGGTGAAACGCATATGCAGATGAACAAAGACTGGAAGAAATTTGACAGGGATATTGGTTTAAGAATTTTTTTCACTTGTCCAAGTTTCCACAGAATTGTTATAGAATTTTAATTGTACAATGTAATAAACAATAATATATTTACTATATATATACACAGCACAAGCAGTTACATTGTATAGAAACATTGAGGATTTTTCTTTATAGTATTTCTATAGTCCATTATTTTATTTTATTTATTTTTCTTTTATTTACTTGTTTTTTATTTGTAGCCCACTATTTTAAAATAAAATTTAATTTATATAAAAATATCTATTTATAGCAATTATTAATCATATTTATATATTTTTAAGGTGGTCTTCTTATTATTTTCTTCTTTTCCTTGGCTTCTCCCTCCACTTTTCTTCTATCCCACTGCCCTGCCTCAATAATCTAAATACGTATTCATCATTGAAATCCCAGTAACTTAACACAGTAAAAAATTACCACTTATTTCAATTCTGATGAAGGTAAGGTGGCCCTCCTCCAACCTGTAGCTGCACCATCAGGAACACATGATCTCTAAGATCACTATAGTAGAAGAGAGTTTTTAATTATTTTGGCCTGAAGGTGACACACAAATTGTATTCACAGACCATTAGCAGAACTAGACATTTAGCTCCAACTAAACTGTAAGAGAGGCTTGGAAAGTGAAGGTAGTCACAGAATATTTAGTGAGCACTAACTATCAATGCAATGGCCTCTTTTTCCCTCTGTCCCACACAGTCAATGTCTTCTCAAAAGAGACAGCCCCAAGTCCCATCAAGGCATGGCCTCCAGTTCAGAGTGCAGGATATATATTATTGTCTTCATCAACTCTGGATGTGGCTTCTGTTGGTGTGAAGACGTTAAAACTAAATGTCTAAGTTATCTGCACATGTATCCTTCCCCCTGGCCCAAGACATCAATAAACAACAGTAGAATAGTAAACACCACATTCTGAAAGGGGAGAATGGAAGATACACAGTAGTCACTGGTTCGTAGCAATTTTGAAGCCTTCTTTGGCAGGCAATATGAAGGCCTCCTAGCTGGGATGCGGATGTGTGGGGGCGAAAGTATCTTGATTAGCCCCGATTTTGCTCTCTGAGAGAGTTTTCTCAGTCTGCAGTGGACAGAATAACCTCATAAACTTGGCCTTACCATCTGTGCAGCCTCTTTTTTTTATTATCTTCCTTGTCTAAAACTGAAAAAAGACTTTTAAGGAGTATGCTGTCCTTGGAGCTATATATCCTCAGTCCACTTCCTGCTTGCAGAAGTTCGAGAACCCAAATGCTTTCCTTCCTTTTAAAATGCGCTTATTGAGATATAACTGACATATAATAAATTGCTCAAATTTAAAATGAAATTTGGTAAGTTTTGACGTATGTTTATACCTGTGAAACCATTACTACAATCAGATGATAAACATATTCATCACACTCGAAGATTTCCTCAAGTCCCTAGGAATTCTTTCTTACCTCCCTTTTGTTACCCCTTCTCCTTAGGCAACCACTGATCTGCTTTCTACGTGATTTATTTGTATTTTCTAGAATTTTATATACATGAAATAATACAGTATGTACTCTTTTCATGTCTAGCTTCTTTCACTCAGCATAGTTATTGTTAGATTCACCTATGTTGTAACATACACGAACACCATTTCTTTTTATTGCTGGGTAGTATTTCATACATCAATATACCATAATTTGTTCATCTATTCACCTATTGATGGATACTTGAGTTGTTTCCATTTAGAGACTATTACAAATAAAGCTATTAACATTGTACACAGGTCTTTGTATGGACATATGAATTCATTTCTCTTGGTTAAATACCTAGGAGTAGAATGGCTGGGTCATATGGTAGATATATTGTTAAGTTTCAAAAATCCAGAAAACTAATAAAAGCCATATATGAAATGCGCATAATGAACATCATACTGTGTTAAAAGACTAAAAGCTTTTTTTCCCTAATATGATGAGTGAAGCCAGAATACCTGTTTTTGCTACTTCTATTTAACACAGTATTGGAAATCCTAGCCTGACCTATTAGGAAAGAAAAAGATATAAAATGTATTAAATCGGACAGGAAGAAGTAAAATTATGCAGATGATTTAATGTTCTATGGTGAAAACCCTAAAGATTCCACACACACACAAACACACACACACACAAACAAACACACACACACACACACAAAACCAAAACAAAAAAACCTGTTAGAACTAATAAATGAATTCAGCAAAATAGCAGGATATGAAGTCAAAACTCAAAAATCGGTTGCATTTCTATATACTGGCAATGAATAATACTAAAAGGAAAGTAAGAAAACAATTCCACTTACAGTAGCATCAGAAAAATAAAATCCTAAGGAATTAACTTAAGCAAAGAGGTAAAAGTCTTGTACAGAAAAAACTACATAACATTTCTGAAAGAAATTAAGGAAGACATAAATAAATGGAAAGATATCCATGTTCATGAATTGGGAGACTTAATATTGTTAAGATGACAATACTACCAAAAGTGATCTACAGATTTAATAAAATCCTTATCAAAATCCAGATGATATTTTTTGCAGAAATAGGAAAACTCATTCTAAAATTCATATAGAGTCTCAAGAAACTGTGGATATCCAAAACAATCTTTAAAAAGAAGAACAAAGCTGAAGGACTCATGCTTCCTGATTTTAAAACTCACTACAAAGATACAGTAATCAAAACAGTGTGGGACTGGCATGAAGACAGACATACGGACAAATGGAACAGAATAGAGAGTGCAGAAATAAACCTTCTCATATATTGCCAAATGATTTATGACATTGGTGAAAAGATTATTCAATGGGGAAAAGAAAATCTTTTCACAAATAGTTCTGGGAAAACTGCAAAAGGATAGGGTTGGACCTTTGTCATTTTTTTCCTCCTTCTTCTTCTTCTACTTTTTTTTTTTTTTAAGTGGGGGTACAGAGATTGAGTGCTGGACCTTGGTGTTATCAGCACCATGCTCTAACCAACTGAGCTAACCAGCCAGCCTAGAATTGGACCTTTATCTAACACTATATACAAAAATTAACTCAAAATAGTTCCACGACATAAATGAAGAAAACATAAGACAAAACCTCCATGATACCGGATTTGGCAATGATTTTCTTCGAAATAACACCAAAGGCACAAGGAACAAAATAAAAAGTAGACAAATTGGACTTCATAAAAATTTAAAAACTTTGTGCATTAGAAGACACTATCAATGGAGTGAAAATGTAACCCACAGTATGGAATGAAATATTTTCAGATCATATATCTGATAATGGATTAATATGCAAAATATATAGTGAACTGCTAAAACTTAACAGCAACAAAACAACTTGATTCAAAAATGGGCAAAAGAATGTGAAGAGACATTGCTCCAAAGAAAACATGCAAATGGCCAATAAGCACATGAAAAGATGTTCAGCATCTAATTTTTAAGGAAATGCAAATAAAAACTATAATGAGATACCGCCTCACACCCATCAGAATGGCTACTATTAAAAATAAACAAACAAACATAAAACAGAATAACAACTGATGTCAAGGAAGTGGAGAAATGTAAACCTTTGTGCACTGTTGGTGGGAATGTAAAATGGTACAGCTTCTGTAGAAAACAGAATGGCATTTCCTCAAAAAATTGAAAGCAAAATTACTGTATGATACAGCAATTCTACTTAAAGGTATATACTCAAAAGAATTGAAAGCACGGTCATGAAGAAATGTTTGTCTGCCCACGTTCATAGCAGTATTATTCATAATAGCTAAAACATGGAAGCAGCACAAGTATCCATCAAGAAATGAATAGATAAGCAAGATGTGGTATATCTACATATACAATGGAATATTACTTAGCCTTAAAAAAAAAAGGAAATTCTGACATATGTTACACATGGATGAACCTTGAGGACATTATACTTAGTGAAATAAGCTAGTCAGAAAAAGACAAATTCCGTATGATACCATTTATATGAGGTACTTAGTGCAGTCAAAATCATGAAACAGAAATGGTGATTGCTGGGGTCTGGGAGAGGGAGGAATGAAGAGTTATTGTTTAATGGACACAGAGTTTTAGTTTTGCAAGGTGAAAAGATTTCTGGAGATGGATGGTGGTGTTGATGGGTGCACAACAATATAAATGTACTTAGTACTCCTGAATTACACACTTAAAAATGGCCAAGATAGTAACTTTTCTGTTATGTGTATTTTACCACCATACAAAAATTAGGAACAAAAACTTCCCCAAACTGTTTTCCAAAGAGATTGTACCATTTTACATTTCAAGCAGCCGTTTATGGGAGTTCCAGTTTCTCCACATTCTCTGCAGCACTTGGTATGGTCAATCTTTTTAATTTCAAGTACTGTAATAGGTGTGTAGCATTACCTTAAGGTTTTGCTTTTTACTTCTCTAATGGCCAATGATTTTGAACTTTTCGTATATTTATTTGCCATCAGTATATCTCCCTGGTGAAGTATCATTTACAATCTTTTGCCCATTTTTTGACTGAGCCATTTGTTTTATCATTAAGTTTTGAGAGTTCTTCATATATTCTGGATATAAATCCTTTATCAAATATGCTGTTTTCAAACATTTTCTCTTAGCCAGAGGTTTGTATTTTCATATTCTTTAAAGTATCTTTCCAGAGCAGAAGTTCTTATTTTGATAATTTTCATGAAGTTCATTGTATCATTTTTTTTTCTTTTGTGGATCATGCTGTCAATGTTATAAATAATTTTCATCCAGAGTTTCATCCAGATTTTATAATTTCATACTTTACACTTAGTTCTATGATCCATTTTAAGTTATTTTTTGTATATAGTACAAGGTATGGATGAAAGCTCTCCCCTCTCATATACATACCCAGTTGTTCTAACACCATGTGTTGAAATATTATCTTTACTCCATTTAATTGCCTTCGCATCTTTATCAAAAATCAATTTAGCACATTTGTCAATTTGCAGAACACTTTATTCTGTGTACAGATGTTTGTCTTTCTTTATACCCAAAGCCACACTGTCTTGGTTATTATAGATTTATAATGTCTTGAAATCAGGCAGTATGTCTTCCAACTTTGTTCTTTTTCAAAGTTGTTTTGACTTTGTATTCCTATATGAATTTTAGAATCAGTTTGTCAATTTTTAAGAAATGCCAGCGGAAATTTTGATTGTAAGTTCATTGAATCTATAGATAAATTTGGGGAAAACTGATATATTGACAGCATTGAGTCTTCTCACCCACAATCACAATATATGTTTGCTTTATTTAGATTTTTAAAAAACTTTCTTTGCAATGTTTGTAGTTTTAACTGTATATGACCTGTACATCTTCTGTCAAATTTATCCTTAAATATTTTATATCTTTGATGTTATTTTAAATAGTATTTTTTAAAATTTCAATTTCTAATTGCTCATTGCTAGTATATAGAAATACAATTGATTTAGTATTAATTAATTGTGTATTAAAGCCTTTGCTAAGATCACTTAATAGTTCTAGTGATTCTAGTTCTACTTCTAGTCTAGTGATACAAATTTCGTAGAATCCGTAATAATCTATATGCTGTCTGAAAATAATGAGTTTTATTTCTTCCTTTCCAATCTGGGTGTCTTTTATTTCTTTTTCTTCTTTTATTGCACTGCTAAAACCTCTAGTCCAATGCTAAGTATAAATGATAAGAATGAACATTCTAGTCTTGTTCATGATCTTCAAAGGAAAGCATTCAGTCTTTCACCATTAAGTATTATGTCAACTGTAAGGTTTTTTTCTTTATAACAATAGATGCCCTTAATTAGGTTGAGGAAGTTTCCTTCTATTCCAAAGTGACTGAGAGTTTATGTAAGGAATGATAGTTAAATTTTCTCAAATACTTTTTCTGCTTCTCTTTAGATTATCTTGCCTTTTCTTTTTTACTTTGTTAATATAGTGAATTTCATTGATTTATTTTCAAATATTAAATCAACTTTGCATTCTCTGAATAAATCCCACATAGCCACAATGTATTATGTTTTTTTCCCCTACATAGTTGAATTTGATTTGACAAAATTCTGTTTAGAATTTTTGTACTTATGTTCAAATGGAATATTGGTCTACAGTTTTTGTTTGTTTGTTTTGTTATATTTTGGTTTTGGTATCAGGGAAATCCTGGCCTTGTAGAAAAAATTTGAAGGGTTCCCTTATTTTTAAATTTCTGTAAGAGTTTGTATAGAAATGGTATTATTTCTTTCTAAAATGTTTCATAGAATTTACCAGTGAACTCTTTTGAGCATGAAATTTTATTCACAGAAAGGTTTATAACTAAAACCTCAATAGATTCAGGGATATTCAAGTAATCTTTTTTTTATTATTGAGTATTAGTAGTTTGTGTCTTTTAAGGAATTTGTCCATTTCATAAAAGTTGTTAAATATATTGGCATAAAGTTGCTCAGAATATTCTCTTATTATCCTTTTAATATCAGTACAATATGTAGTGATATCATCTCTTTCATTTTTGATATTGGTAATTTGTGTCTTGTTTTTTTTTTTTTTTTTTTCCAGATAATTTGTCTAGAGTTTTATCAATTGTGTTGATCTTTTCAAAGAACCAAGCTTTTGGTTTCATTGATCTTTATATGTCACTGTTCTGTTTTCTATTTCATATATTATTTCCCAAATCTGTATCATTTCCTCTTTTCTGCTTCCTTTAGGCTTTATTTCTTCTTCCTCATGTAGTGTCTTGAACTGGAGTTGGGTCATTGTTTTGAGAGCTTTTTTCTTTATCTGATATAGGCATTTAAAGCTATAAATTTCCCTATCTTCACTGCTTCAGATCCATCCCAGATATTTTGATATATCGTGTTTTCATTTTTATTTCATTCAAAATAATTTCTAATGTTTCTCGTGACATCTTCTTTGGCCTATGGGATATCTAAACGTATGTTGTTTGTTATTCAAAAATAGAGAAATTTACCAAATTTCTTTTGTTGTTGATTATCCAAAGATTATACTTTGTATGACTTCAAACATTTTTATTTATTGATATTCATTTTGTATCTTGTATATGGTTGATCTTGAAAAATGTTTCATTTGTTTTTGAAAATAGCATATTTTCTATAGTTGTCAGATAAGGTGATATGTGTATTTGTCTGTAAATATAAGTTGATTGATAGTCCTGTTCAGACCTTCTGTATCCATGCCAGTTTTCTTAGAGTTATTCCATTAGCTAGTGGAAGTAACATATTGAAATCTCCAGCTGTAATTCTAGAATTGCCTATTTCTCCTTTCAGTTCTGTCAATTTTTGCTTTACACATTTTGAATCTCTATTGTAAGATGCATATATATTTGTAATTGTTTTATCTTCCTGTTGTATTGACCCTTCTATCAATATGAGATGTCTTTCTTTGTCCCTAAAACTGTTTCTTTCCCTAAAGCCTATTTTGTCTCATATTGATAAACCACTCCAATTTCTTATTACTGTTAGTGTGATATATATTTTCCATGCTTTAATTTCAGCCTATTTGTGTCCTCGAATCTAAGCTATGTCTCCTTTAGACAGCAAATATTTGGATCTTGTTTTTATCCAATTTGACAATTTCTGACTTTTGATTAGGTTATTCAGATTATCATTTCATGTAATAATTGATATATTTGGATTTCAACTTGCTATTGTTCTATTTGCTTTTTGTGTGTCTCCTATCCTTACTGTTGTTCCATTTCTTCTTGGCTGCCTCCTTTCTGGTAAAATAAATATTTTAATATATAATTTTAATTTCTCTGTTGATTTTTCTACTATATCATTAAGTTGTACTTCAGACTCCTATTGCTCTAGAGATTAAAATATGCATTTTACTTTATCACAATCTAATACAGATTAATACTAATTTAATGCCAGTAAAATATGGAAACTTTACTCCAACATAGCTCCATTCTCAACCCCCTGCCTTATTGCTATATTTGTTTTAGATATTACACTTCTATATATTATAAACCATAATTATAATACACCATTATAATTATAAATTTGTAGAATCTTAAGTATTCTTTAAATAAATTAAGAGAAAATGATTTTAAAATATATGTTAAGAATCTTTGCCATCAACACACAGTTTCCATTTCCATTACTTTTCATTTTTTCCTGTGAATTCAAATAACACTCTGATATCATTTCCTTTCAACCTGAAAATATTACTTTAGCGTTTCTTGTAAGGAAGACAAGATTGCTAACAACAAATACTTTCATCCTTTATCTAGCTGAGAATATCTTTACTTTGCCCTCATTTTTGAAAAACAGTTTTGATAGGTATATAATTCTGGATTAATAGTTCCTCTTTCTCTTTCAGCACTTTAAATATGCATTCCATTGCCTTCATGCATCCAATGTTTCTACTAAGAAATGAGTTCTTAATTGTATTGATGCTACTCTGTACACAACGAGTCACTTTTCTTTTGCTACTTTCCAGATTTCCTGTTTGTCTTTATCTTTCAATAGTTTGTGTCTATGTATAAATCTTTTTGAATTTATCCTACTTGGGATTTAATGAACATTAGTGTTTTTCATCAAATTTAGGAAATTTCTGGTCATCATTTCTTTAAATATATGTTCTGTATCCTTATCTCTGCTCTGTCCTGCAGGAACTCTCACTGCATGTATGTTGGTATGATTAATATTGTCCAACGTGTCTTTGAGAGTGAACATTTTTCTGTAATCTTTTTCCTTTGTGTTCTGATTGGATGAATTCTATCCATCAGTCTTCAAGTTCACTGATTTGTTTCTTCTGCTGTCTCAACTCTTCTGTTGAATCTCTCTAGTGGATTTTTAAATTTCATTTATTATGCTCTTTAATTCCAAATTTTCCTTTGATCCTTTTAAAAAAGTAATTTCTATATCCTTATTGAAAAATCTCTATTTGTTGATTCAGTGTTGTCATACTTTGTTTTAATTCTTAATTCTGGTTTACTTCAGTTCTCTGAGCATATTTATAATATATCTTTTGAAGTCTTTGCTTACTAAATCCAAATTCTGGAGACACTCAGGGACAGTCTCTGTTGGTCGCTTTTATTTTTCTTGAATAGGTCACAATTTCACATTTCTTAACCCATGTTATAATTACTTGTAGCAACTCTGGATTCTGTTAGTTTACGCCTAAATGTTGTTGCTGTTTCTTTTTTGTTTGTTTTTCTTTGTTTAGTCAATTGACTGGTAAATCTGACTCCCCTCTAGTATGTGGTTATGAATGTCTCTAGCCAGTTTAGTCTTTTGTTTGTGTGTTTGTTTTTAGCTCCTGTTAAGATTTTCAAGACTGAATTCCTAGGGGTTGCCCTGCAATTGTGCAGCCTCAGCCAATGATTAGGCAGAAGTCATGCTCAAACACCTCAAGCCAGTAAGTTTTTTGACCTCTCTGAATGAATCTGTATTGGTAAGGGAGCACAAAGTTCAGTCCACTTAAAGTTTGTTCCAGGTTTTACTTTCTGCCAGGCCCTGTCTAGCCTCCTAAGTGCATATACACACTCTCAAGGTCAGCCAGGAGTGCATGAATAATTTGTCCTCTCTCTAGTCTGCACAGCACATGTGTTCAGCTTTAGCTAAGAATAAGTTTGAGCCAATCATGACTGCAACCTCAGGCTAGTAGAGCCGAACTATTGGCCCTCCCCCACTCTCCCACTGTGTAAATGTCACTTATACTAACAGTGCCACTGGGGAGGGCATCACCCACTCCTCCAAGTTGGTACAAAGAGTACTAGTTCCCATGGCTTGCTAAGCCCTGCCAGAGCCTTCATGCTGACTGAGCTGGGGAAACAATATAGAAGAAACTCCAGGCTAGAATGCTACAAATTCCCACTGTCCTTGCCTGAATTCAGTTCAATTTTTCAAATACAAACACTTCTTAGCCTTTGGTTAATTTCCGGAAACCAAAATGATTGTTTTTGTCAATTTTGTCCAGCTTTAGGTTGCTTCTTTGAGAGAGGATTTATCACTCTCCCCATCTGGCTATTGCTAGAAGTCAATTAAATGTACTTTACGAAAAAGTCTTTATATTTTATCCACATAGTTACTATTGCTGGTGCTCTTTTTTCCCTTTGTATAGATCCAAACTTCCATCTGGAATAATTTCTTATAGTGTGGGTCTAATGGTGATAATTTTTTTCAAATTCTGTGTGTTTGAAAATATCTTTATTTCACTTCTGGTTTTGAAAGATATTTTCACTGAATAAAGTATTCTATGGGTTGACACTTTTTCTCTCTTTCAGTACTTTAAAAATATTGCTCCACTGTCTTCCCACTGTCATTATTTGTGACGAAAATGTATTGTCATCCTTATTTTTGTTTCTCTGTATGCAATGTGTCTTTTGTGGCCACTTTTAAGAATTTTCTCTTTATTACAGTTTTTAAGAAATCTAAGTATCATAGTCCTTGTAGTTCTCTTCATTTTTTGTGTATGTTTTGGGTTCTTTGATCTTCTTGGATCTGTGAGTTTATAGTTTACAACAAATTTGAAATTGTTTTCACCAATATTTTTGCATTTTTTTCAAAGTTTTTTCCGTCTCTCCCCTCCTCTACTTTGGGGACAAGAATTATTAGGCTGCTTGAAGCTTTCCCACAACTCATTAAAGCTCTGTTTTGTCTTTTTTCAGTATTTTATGCCACTTTGTGATTGATTTTGATAGTTTCTATTGCTATGTCTTCACGTTCACTGCTAACTTTTCCTCTGCAATGTTAATCTGCCATTAATCCTGTCCAGTGTATTTTTTATTGTAAACATTGTAATTTTCATCTTCAGAAGTTCAATTTGGTTCTCTTCTATATCTTCTATGTCTCTCTACTTAATATGTTCAGTCTTCCCTTTAGCTTCTTGAACACATGAAATATGGTTATAATTGTTTTAATGTTCTTGTCTACTAATTCTATCATCCATGTCATTTATAAGTTAGTTTGAGTTGGAATTTTTGTCATATTATCAATCATATGGGTTGCATGGTTGATAATATTTTTATTGGATGCCAGACATTAAAAAATTGTACCTTGTTGGGGACTAGGGTTTTTTGTTGTTGTTGTTGTTTTTGTTTTTCCTATAAATATACTCAAACTTTATTTTGGGACATTGTTAAACTATTTGAAAACAATTTGACCCTTTGGGTCTTGCTTTTTTTTTTTTTTTTAAAGATGACCGGTAAGGGGATCCAAACCCGTGGCCTTGGTGTTATCAGCACCACACTCTCCCAAGTGAGCCACGGGCTGGCCTGGGTCTTGCTTTTAAGCTTTGTTAGGCTGGAAATAACAGCACTGACTCAGAGAATAATTCTTCCTTACCTTGAGACAAAATCTTTCTGAGTACTCTAACTAAAACTTTATGCACGTGAAGTTTTCCACTCTGGCTGGTGGGATTGTACAGGTAGATTTTCCCCAAGTCTTGAATATTTTGTCACATGGATATGCTGATCATTATTCAGATGAACACTTGAGAAGAATTTTCTGCATGTGTCTATAATTCTGTGTGCAGCTGTCTTCTGCTGGGTATTCTGCTCTATGAAATCTAACCATGTTGTACTCCCCACACTCTCAGCTCTGTCTCCTCAACTCAGGGAGAATGCCATGTTCTACCTAAATTCCCCCATTTGTGCCCTGACTGGAAATTTTCTCTGGGCTAAAGCTTGGACATTTGTAAGGCTCATCTTGTTTGTCTCCCATCTATCAAAGATTATTTTCCTTCATTGCTTTATATTTGATGTCTTCAAAGGCAGATTTTTCATGTTTTCTCTGATTTCTTAGTTGTTTTATGTAGGATGACAATCCATTTTGATGGGAAGTAGAAGTCTCCATATTTTGAGCAGTTTTACAGTGGTCTAAGCTAATAGTTTCTTTGACAATGTAGTTCTTTATAATCTTTGTAGGCTTAATACATTTAAAATGTAGTAGGCTTCTTATCTATTCGGTCAGTTCCATGTGCCAATAACCCTAAATATTTTTGAGGCACAGTTTTCAGATTTGCTTTATTTCTTTGCTGGCTCATCTCTACACTTGTCCTTCTCAACTTAGTAGTAGCCACCTTGAGGCTTTCAGGCTTGAAGATGAGAAACCCAAATATGATCACTTTTATGGGCCATTTTTTTTCTAAAATCTATTGTTCTTGTTATTATCTTATATTCTCTGAGGTTGACAAGCAATCAGTTTTTGTCAACCCTGCATGGCTTTGAATATATGTTTTCTCTCTGTTCCTTTTAATTTCTGCTTGCAAATCAGCCAAATTTTTTTGAATTCATCACTTTCTTATAATATTTTGACAAAGGCATGAGCAATAGCTGATATTTACTTTTCTAAAAATTTTTATTGAATCATAATTGATTATATATATTTTGGGGGTTCAGCATTGGCATATATTGATCAAATCAATATTACTAGCATATATATTGTTACAAATAGCACTTATTTTTGGTGCCCCTTGTCCAATCTCTCCCCATCCCCTTCTCCCTCTGCCCTCCCTCCTCTAATTACCCTAGATTTCGTCTCTCCTTCTGAAAGAGTAATGGTTACTCTGTTGATTTGTTGCCTAGATGATCTGTCCAATATTGAGAGGTGTGATCAGGTCCCCCAATATTATCGTAGAGCAGATGCTTCTTCTGTCACTCTGGAATGGGCTTTGTGGAGAGAGACAACCTCTTCTTTTCTTTGGTCTCTGCTGGTGACCCTTCTTGAGTCAATGCACTCCAGTGGCTGGCAGACCATCTGCATGGTGGTTGTGGTGTTTACCCACTTATGTGGCAGCCATGGTTATTGTGGTGGCTGTGGTGGGCCACCCACATGGAGGTGATGATTTTGGCATTTTCCTTACGTAGTTGCTGGTGGTGGTGGCAGTGTGCCTGGTTGTGGGAGAGGGTCTGGTCCTTGGCTCCATACCTCAGGACCCCAGGCAGGCCCCGTGGTGGCAGCGGTGTGCCTAGCTGTGAGCCTGATATTTGCTTCTAAGTATTGTCTTTCCTAATCTCTTCTGCTATGCATGTGATCTGTTCTGCTACCCAAGTTACCACAAGTGATGTTCCCCCCCACTGAATAACATCAACTTTATCTTTCTTTCCTCTGATGTTAATTTTCTCTGTGCTTGCTTCTCACTAATATAAGGCATATATTTTAGATTTTTAGTTTCAGCAACAAAAATTAATCTCTGAAATAGGTTAATTAATGCAATTGCCACAAAAGAAAAGTGCCCAAATGTCAAAGATTTAACAAAATAAATTTAATTTTCCTCATGTAAAGATTGATGTGGATTGGCAGTCTTGCTCAAACCTGTAGCTATGCCATCTGGAATACATGGCCTCCAACTATGCTGCAGGAGAAGATGGAGTTGCAGGAGGTGCATCATTTCCTAACTGCATCAGTCAATTTTACTCACAGTCCATTGGCCAGAACTTGGCACATGGCCCCAACCTCACCACAAAGCTACACCATGCTAATAATTTAGTATGTAGCCATTCACATTTTTCTCTGTAGTCATACCCTTTCTCTATATAGATAATATATTCATAGATATATATCTAGAAATATAGCATCTTGTCACTGTTTATTTCATGAAAATGAAATTACTTTTATACTTTTCTGCATCTCTTTACTCAACAGCATCTACTGAATATCTTTCCAAATCAACTGCTAGACCTCTAATACATTGTTTAATGCCTCTATAGTAAGCTGTATTGTAGTTGTACCATAATTTGCTCTACCATTCCTGTACTCAGGTACATTTGCTTTATTAGTTTATATTATTTTTGATAGTACCAATAATGTTTCAATATATATCTTCATATAAAATTTATATTTAAAAATTGATGGCTTCCTCTTCATGGGATAGATGTCCCGAAGTGGGATTATTGAGTTCAGGTATAATACTTTATTAATTTTATTATTTTGTCAGATTGGTGTTCATAAAAGCTGAAACTATTCACATTTTTACCAGCAATATGTAAGAACCCATGTTTCCACGAACCTGACAATAATAGATGTTTCAACACTTTCTAGTTTTGTCAATCTAATGAGTAATAAAAAGATATCAGGGTAATATAAATTAAGATAAAATATTTTTATATGTTGGCTGGCCATTTGGTTGCCATTTGGTTAGAATTCATGTCCCACTTTTGTTAATTACTAAAAGATTTTTATTGTCATAATTAGTAAACATCTTTTGATCTTCTGCATTGCAAGTATATTTCACAAATCAATTTTGTGAATTATGAGTATATTAATGTATCATATATTACATTTAATACTATACTATAATGATATATGATATACGATATGTGATATTTGCCAATCAAAAAGCTTACTTTGGTATGGTCAAAATGTTTTTTATGAAGCTGTGTCTTTCCTGCCCCTGGACTGTACCTGTGTACTACAATTTTTGCCATATATTATTTTTTTATATAATTTATTTAAGGTTTCAACCTGTATGGACTTAATTTTTGTATAAAATAGAGTTCAATTTCATTTTCTTTCATATGGGTAGCTTTTTGTGCCAGTGCTATTTATTAAACAATCCATTATTTCCCTCCTTTCATATGTCAAATCATTTATTTTCAAAGATTCTCTATTCTCTTCTAGTAATCTGTTTTTTTTCCTATGACTGTGATGATATTAATTTGATTTAAATTGTTTAATAGCATATTCTGACAGTGAGGCAGGTCCCTATTCACTATTCATCTTAACCAAAATTTGTTCGTCTATTCTCAAAAATGTTTGCTTCCTTGTAAACACTGAAGTCTTTTTATCCATTTTCTATAAACCCCTGTAAAAATTAATACTGAGATTATATTAAATTTAAACAATTTTTGCCAAATTGATGTTATTGTTATTTGAGATCTTTTCATAAAAGAATGTGCAAAAACTTTTCATTGTAAAGAATTTATTTCATATCTTTCAATATGTTTTTTATTCACCTACAGTTCCATGAGTTTCAATAGATTTTATGTTTTCTTCACATCAGTCCTATGTAAAAAAACCTTTATCTCTAGCCATTTTATAATTTCTTCTGTAATTTACTTGCTAGAATCTACTTCCACAATAATGTTTAGTAAACAGGGTTTTCACTCACCTCTGTCTTGTTGCTAATTTTTATTGAAATCGATTTAAACCCAAAGTATA
Source organism: Cynocephalus volans (assembly GCF_027409185.1). Taxonomy (NCBI): domain Eukaryota; kingdom Metazoa; phylum Chordata; class Mammalia; order Dermoptera; family Cynocephalidae; genus Cynocephalus; species Cynocephalus volans. The sequence continues at coordinate 127,557,721 of NC_084467.1, forward strand.
GATTTTCAAAAAAGAAAAGAATAGTAATATATTAAATTTTCTGTTTAGCTTTAGCTGTTGGTTTAGGTAAATTATCTTTTTAAAAATTGAGTTACTACTAAGTTTATTAAATTACTTTTTAGCATGTGGGTGGTGATATAATTACATGGGTTTATATCTTCAAATTTTTGTTTGTTTTGGTGGCTGGCTGTAAGAAGATCTGAACACTTGACCTTGTGTTCTCAGCACCACACTCTCCCAAGTGAGCTAACTGGCCAGCCCTATCTTCAAATTTTTGATATGATAATTTTCCTTGATAGATAATGAAGTATTCATTTATTCCAGCAATGAACCATACCTTTAAAAATAGTTTATTCTTTTCATATATCACAAGGTTCTGTTTGCAAATATTTTATATGGATTTTTTGCATAGTTATCTACAGGCAAGACCAGCCTTTATTTTTCCTCTTTTGCACTATTATTGTTTCACTTTTATATCAAAGCTATGGAGGCTTTGTAAAAAAAAGTTGGAGAATTTTTCCATCTTTTTTATGGACTGGAAAACTAACATCAGAATTATTTATCTTTAAATAGTTAGGTAAAATTTGGTGAATCCATATATTCCTGCTACTCTTTTTAATGGTAAACCTTTAATCATTTGACAATCTCTTCTGTGATAATTGATCCATTGAAGTTTTCCACTTCTTCCTGAGTCATCTTTGGTAATTTTATTTTGCTAGAAAATTGCTCTTTTTTGTTCTTTTTTTTTCAAATTTGTTGCTAAGAATTGTGGAAAATATTCTTTTATAATTCATTTCATCTTTAATGAATCTATGATGGTTCCTGATTTACCTCTTTTTGCTTTACCTCTTTTTCCCTGAAGCAATTTTGTGAGAAAAATTTAATATATTACTATGTTTTTCTTTTTCAAAAATTTATACTTTGGATTTGTGGGGTTTTTTCTGATCAGTCCTTTAGATTTTCAGATTAGACCTTTGTTTAAACTTAAGGAAAATCTATTATTTTATTTTTATTGCTTCACCTCCTTTTGAAACTTCTTCTAGAAGTTCCGTTCTTCACATGGGGGACTCTCACTCCACTCTTCAAGTCGTGTGTGTGTGTGTGTGTGTGTGTGTGTGTGTGTGTGTGTGTGTGTGTGTGTGTGTGTGTGTGTGTGCACGTGTGTGATTTCCATATCATTTCCAGTGAGATATTATACTGTACTTTGAGATATTACATTTTCTTGATATTCCAGACTACAAATTTGAGTCTAAGTGGTAACCATCTAATCCGTCAACTCATTTACTTAATTGTTCAGAAATTATGGTTTTAGATAAAGTACTTTGGGGCTACATTTAAATCTCTTTAAATGGTCATGTGTCTCCTTCAGCAGCTATGTGGAGTGTTCTGTCCATGATGACTTATCTTTTCATGAGCTGATGGGCTTTCCTAATTGATTGTTTTTAATCATGAGTTAGTTTTCTGGTTATGGGAATATTTCAAGTGACTACAGGCCCTTGAAATGGTGGAAGGTGAAGCAGTCTTTACAAAGAAAGAGCTGAGCCTTGTTGAGGAATCATGTGAAAATCCTGCTGCTCCCAGCTCTCTTCCCTCTCCTCCAATCCCAGGGAAAATAAGAGTTCAATCTGCTTTGCTCCTCCTTGGCCCTTAAAGACCAGAAGGCCGGGCATCTTCAGTAGAATTAATGCCAGCTTCCTTCCAAGGATCCGTGCTGTTTTAGAACCAAGAACTTTCTGTCTGGGATCCAGTTTTCCAATTTTCACCTTGGGGTCCAGGCTTTTTCAAGCCACCCAGAGGAATGTCTCCTCTGGGTGTCCCATGGAGCTCAGTTTCATGAGCACATTATTGTATATCAATCAGCTTTAATGATCTTGAAGATCAGAAAGCAGATACTGAATTTGAAAGAACAAGGGAAACAAACTACATTCAAGTTACCACCTTCCTAGACACTTCCCACTGTATTCTGTAGACATCATCTAAGTTAGGAGAACACAGTAAGAGGATGATGGGCACTGTGAAAAGCTGGGCACCACCATTCCATTACAGTCACGCATTGCTTAATGATGGGGATACGTTCTGAGAAATGTGCCTTAGGCAATTTTATCTTGTGAACATCAGAGAGTGTACTTACACAAACCTAAATGTACAGCCTACTACATACCTAGTCTATACGGTATAGCCCATGGCTCCTAGTCTACAAACCTGTACAGCATGTTACTATACCGAATACTGTAAACAATTCTAACACAATGGCAAATATTTGTGTATCTAAACATATCTGAACATAGAAAAGGTACCGTAAGAAGATGGTGTAAAAGATAAAGAAAAACAGTATACCTTTATAGGGCACTTACTGTGAGTGGAGTTGGGAGGACTAAAAGTTGCTTTGGGTGAGTGAGTGAGTGAGTGGTGAATGGATGTGAAGGCCTAGGACATTACAGTACACTACTGTAGACTTCATAAACACTGTTCTTTTAGGCTATACTAAATTTATTTAAATTTTTTTCTTTCTTTAATAATAAATTAACCTTAGCTTACTAAACGCTTTTACTTTATAAACTTTAAAATTTTCTGAATGTTTTTACTCTTTCATAATAACAATTAGCTTAAAACACAAAAACATTGTACAGCCGTACAAAAAACTGTTTTCTCTCTTTACATCCTTATTCCATAAGCTTTTATTTATTTATGTATTTATTTAACTTTTTAACCTTTTTTTTGTTAAAATCTAAGACACAAGCACACACACATTAGCCTAGGCCTACAGAGGATTAGGATCACCAACATCACTGTCTTCCACCTGCACATGTTGCCACACTGGGCAAGATCTTCAGCAGCAATAATATGTGTGGAGCTGTCATCTTCTATGATAATGATGACTTCTCCTGGAATACTTCCTGAAGGACTTGCTAAATCCGTTTTACAGTTAACTTTTTTTATATGTAAGTAGATGGAGTACACTCTAAAATACTGATAAAAAGTATTGTAGTATAGTAAATACATAAACTGGTAACTAGCTGATTATTATCAGTATCAAGTATTAGCTACTTTACAGAATTGCATATGCTATACTTTTATATGACTGGCAGAGTAGTAGGTTTGTTCACACCAGCATCAATACAAACAGGGGAGTATTACATTGCACTACAATGTTATGACAGCTGTGATGTCACTAAGCAAAAGAAATTTTTCAGCTCCATTATAATCTTATGGGACCACTGTTATATATATGGTCTATAATTGATCAAAATGTTGTTATGCACCACATGACTGTATTGCCAAATAGGAAGGAAGACCTTGTGTTGTTACATCTCTCCATTTTTAAAAAAAGAAGTCATAAATCTGGAATTTAATATAATATTTTCCCATTTTGAAATATGGATGATTTGTTAGATTGTTTTTGTAAATATTGTGTGAGCCAAATCAAATGTGTCTTTAGGTTGAATTCAGCCTTCAGCATCCTAGGTTACGATCTTTGGAGTAGATGGTGCTTTAGATGATAGATGGACATCTCTAATTTTTAAGTTCTGCATCATGGAATGCAACTATAATGCTTTCTCTTTGGGCAGGCTCCTTGGAGGCAGAAGAAGCATGTCTGCAATGCAAAACTAAGTTCCAAATATAGCATAAGGCATACACAGCATATTTAATATATACTTACGTAATCAAGAAAGACAATGTTGGTGCCACTGTCAGAAACTAATGGATCACTGGTCTGATTTTTGCAAATATAAACTGTACTGTAGTAAAGGAAGCCACTAATTTGGCAATTGAAAATGTGAGAGGGATAAGGCATGGTGTTACGAAAAAAATTCTCTGAAAATGATTTCAGTAAAGTTAATTAGAATGTGCACTTACGTACTTACTACAAGACCAGAATATTTTCAAAATTTCAACTGTCCAACTTTTCTGTGGCAAAGAGTTAGCTGGACAATAAATCCCGCTTAATGAGAAAGACAGGAAGTTTTGGGCCAACCATGCAGATTTGAAGATTTCGTCTGACGACTGCCTAAATGCAAAGCCTTGTCTACTAAGGTAGATTCTGAGGATGAACTCAAAACATTGGACCTTCATTCTTTTTTTTCTTTTTCTTTTTTCTATTTGCTGTGCTTCTCTAAGAGAGCCTGGTAGGAAAGGGAAAACAGTGAAATCATTGTCTAGCATTTCATAAGCATGGAGTCTGAATATTATAATACTAAAGAAATGATTGCCTGAGACAAGAACTCAGTCATGATTTCAAAAGATGAGGGTGAGGGGCAAAAAACAGGTTTTGAATTGCAAGCCTATGTAATCCTTGATTGGACTCTGATGGGTTATTTGTCCTGCTGTTGCCTGTATTAACTTGAGCCCTATTCCTAATTATAAGATGCTTTTAATGTTCCAGGTGACCTCAAAATGTGTGGGACAGTGCCAGGCCCACTGTGTAACAATTGTGTCAAAACACCATGTTCCCTCAAGAGCGTGAAGAGAGAGTGATTTATTTCTTGGGTCAAAATACTAACTTTTAGATTTTCAAGGCTGCTATTGTTATATTCTTAATATTCTGAAAACACCAAAAAAATGTCATTCTACTGAGTCAACAGACCATTTTGGGCTTATGTTTGAACCCATGTCATCTTACTGTTTATTTTAAAATTTCTTTGTTAAGTTTCTCTCTCAGAGAGTTCAAAACATGAATTTCAAAACAGACAATTATTATGATAGAAATAAAGAGTATATAACAATACTACACATTTATTTATAATCTGTCTCCTTTCAAAAAAATAATTTGAGGTGTGTTATTCAGAGTAAATGAACAAGATACAATGAGCCCTTTTTGTCTAGAAATTCAAGGATCTAACAAGTGTGCCCAAAGAATGCCAAACATGGCAATTTCTCCAGGACTGTCACAGTGCCCTGCTTCCAAAGGATACGACACCCAAAGAGTTCACAACTGTGCTGTCATCACAAGTTTAAATTTGACACTGGTGATATCATAGCTATGGAATATAGTTTTTTAAAAATATCACAGCTGCGTTTTTAGTAAAGTAAATTGTCATTAAGAAGTGAGTTCCATGGAGTTTGATATAAACTACTGATATTTAAGGGCACACAATGAAGGGAATTTACTTTACTAAAGAATCAGCTGTGTTGGTTAGAGCATGGGTTACCAACATCAAGGGTTCAGATCCCCTTACCGGCCAGATGCCAAAAAGAAAAAAAAAAAAAAAATCATCTGTGTCGTGTACTGTGCTAGGACTTTCATATCCAATATCTCATGTAGCGTTGCCCCCATGAACTAAGTAACATTATCCTATTCTATACATTAGTAGCTTAAGACTTGAAGAGGTTAAATACCTTCGCCAAGATCACACAGCTGGTAAGTGACAGAGCAAAGAGGCTCACCCAGGTCTCCCTGATTCCAAAGCATGTACTCTTTCCATTACAACTGGAATGTGAGGAATTCAGATTAAATTCCATTTCGGACTGGATTAAGGACCTGCTCTGGGCATCTCTCAGAATTCAAATAAGATACAGGCTAATGACAACAGCTGATTCCTCTCCTAACAAACCATAACACACCACAGTAGCAAAGGACAGGATCTCAGTGTTGAAATAAAAATCATGGCATGACTGTAAAGCTCTGTTCTCAGCCATTCCCTTTCATAGATGTCACAGTCTCTTAAAGTCCACTATAAGTGTACCTTCCTTTGCCCTCGTTAAAAAGAAGAACGAAACAAAATGAAAACCTATCTCTTTGAAAGTCAGGAAGAGAGTTATACGTTAAATGAATTCACACTCAGGTGTTTCGTGACTAATCAGATCTGTTTTCTTCCGAGAAAAAAGGCAGTCAACACATTTTCAGTGTATAGAAGACAATGAGGCTGAAAAGCAGAACGGAAATCCAGAAAGGACATGAAAGAACACTCTGTCTATTTCACCTCCTGCCTAGGTCAAGTCCTAGACATGCACTTGGGAAAAGAGGAGATAAAGAGATTTGGGTGTTTTTCTTTGGATAGTCTGGAAAGTTGCAGTGGGTCTGAAATTTGTAGCTATGTTCTTAATTTGGAAGACGTTCACCTAATGGTATTCATAATTTTTTTTATTCTATTCTAGTGGTCACTGATGATTTGAGTCATTTTAAGGTCAAGCATTGACATCAAGGTCTTTTCTGAATCATTTGCTTTTACAATTTTCATAATAATATACACGAAAGGTACACTTTGAGAACTTGAGAGCAGATTTTTTTCCTCTCATCCTTGTGAATTTGAACTTTGAACTATATAATTAACTTTGTAGTCCAAATTATGGGTTTAACTATGGTTGGCATTAGACAGAAAATGGTGCAAAACCATAGGGGAAGATACCTAGTGAGTTACTCTGTGTCATTCACTTTCCTGTTCAGGTGAATATTGGGGAGTATTATGTAATCAAATATAGAAGGTATGACTGACTTCGTAAGAGTTAAAAGACAAGAACCAAATCCCAAGAACAGTCCAGAGTTGGTAAAATGCAAAATTTCATTTTTAAACAATGTTTTTCAAGGCTTCTAAAGAAAGCACTGCAAAGGGCCGTCACAGTGAGACAAGCCTACGGACTTGGCAGCCATTTTGTGCAGTGAAAGACAAACTGTCTGAGTCTGAGCCAAGGAAAGCCAAAGTGATCAATATTACATTCTGAAAGCACCAATGGACCCTTTGTCCCAGAACTAGCACTTCTGGGAGATGTGCCAGAAGATTCACATGTGCACATATGAGCACACACACAGTAACATGATGATTCAGGAAATTCAGTCATATGGGAAGATCAAACGCACAGCAGGGATATTCCTGTGACTCTGGCATTGGTCAGCAATACTTCCACGTCCACATCCAAATATGAAGGCAGCTTAAAGACTCTGCAGATGGAAGATAAACAGAAACTTGAAAAAAAGTACTAAGGCAGCTTATTTTTCTCCCGTTGTCCTTCCACCTACCATGAGCAACCCCGGTGCATTGTCAATCACTCCCTCGCACCACTTTGAAGTATGGCTCTGTCCCTGAATCCTACAGAGTGGATGCCAACCTGGCCTGATCTCACCTCTTTGAGCCTTCTGCCCTCCGGTGCGCTCACAAGTGTTTGGAACATATATTGGGGATAGAAGGGAATACGATCCCAGACCCAAGTCCAGATGGCTACTAGAAAGTGTCATGTGTCTGGCACTGAACAAGATTATGTTGCCAATTTAAAACCAACTAAGTGACTTCAGTTTTCTTGGTAAAGAAAAAAGACTGTGTGGCTGATGAGAGAACAATGAAAAGACAACTCTCATATACACACAAAGATGGTTTATCTAAAAAATCAGAGCCCTATTTAGGATCAGAAAAATATATATTTAGTGGATAGCATTAACAGAATGGCCAAATCAGGCATTCTTGCTACTGTTATCTTTACAGATACATTTTAAGGACACATGGAACCAGGGAGGAAATGAATATTCAATTTAGAACATTTTCATACATTTAATATCTGCCTCTCTCATCATGTTTGCAATTTTTACAGTCTTTGTTATGCATTGCTTCTCATCACATTTCTAAGAGGGAGATCATCATAATTACAACCTTATGTTATGGCAGAGCAGAAAGAAGTGACTTGGCAAAGGTCATGTGGCAATGAAATGTCCTAGACAGGAAGGGAACTGATATATTTGGAAACCACTGTGAATTGCGCATTCCAGTGTGCATGGCAGAAAGCAAGGCTCAGGTTGCCCCAGCCAAAGTTTAGGGCTTATCCAGAGCATGAGTGCTTGGTTAATGATGTCACCAAGAAAAAGAAGTTAAACTTTAGTGGTAATAACTTAAGCAAAATCTTACTGAAAGAAATTTCCAAATTATTGTTATTATTACTATTTTATATTATTATTGTTGTTGTTAATTATTACGAGCTCTAGGATTAAAGCAAGGAAAGAATGAACTGCCCTTTAATACTGAGGTATTTGATTTGGTATTTAAATGGCTACAAAATCTACTCTTAACTAACAATCTACTCTTTGCAAAGGTATTATATTAACCCTGGTAAGGATGGTACCTCTTTCATGAAATTCTTTAGGGGGCTGTTTCTCTGTATTCTTGTGTGGTCCAAATGGATATGTGATGAACCAATGCTTAGATCCTAGAATGCTGCTTAGCCATAAAAATTAGATGTTTAAATAATTTTAGAGGTGAAATATCATAAAGTCTATAATTTGTTCACAATGAATAAGCCCTTTTTCCAGATCCTACTCAAACTGATAGCTATTCTTTTTCCATCAGTGTTAACAGCAACAGCAAAAAACTTTCCTGCCACAGCACAGAAGAAATTAAGACTGAAAACTCAGATGAAACAATGAGCCTTATAGTCAGTACTTCTCAGAAAGTACATGTTACCCAGTAAGTAAATCTTCTTATAAATATAGTTGATTAAAAACAAAAAAACAAAAAATCATGTGTTTATTCTGTGAACTTCGAAATATTTGAAGTGGAGAAACCAAGAATTTTCTGTAATTAGTATTGAAATTCTAATGTATGAAAGTAAGTATTTAAATCAAAAGTACCAGACATGACCTTCGTTGGATACAGAAAAAAATCTATTGAAAGATAATATGACCCAAACTGGATAAGGACATATGTATCTCTGCTGGCCAGATCTGAACAAGTGGTTTTCCCAATTGTCCTGCAAAGAGGAATTAAATGTTAATATCCCATACAGTTTGTGTTTCTAATACATAAAAAATAATGTATTATGAAATATTTCAAAACTACAGAAAATGGTGTACTATCACCAGCTACACTTATACACCTTAGCATCTTGCCATATTTGCTTTGCATCTAATTCTTTACAAGAAAGAAGACAGTGGATAGTTTGAAGTCTACAATGGAACACCAACTTCCCCCCCAATTCAATTTTCTCTCCTCTCCACCGCAGTAAACTGAAATTGTGTGTACTTTGTTGATTTCATACTTTATTATATGTGGATGTCTTAAAATCTATTATAAGTGGCTGTATCAAAAATCATGTAGTATTTATTGTTTGTGCATTCTAAAACCTTACCTAAATGGTACTTTGTTTTTTTACATATTTTTTCCTACTTGTTTTTACACCTCCACATAGTTGCAACATTTATCCAAGTTGGTATATATATATCTAGTTTAATCACTATAACCACTAGAGCTAGTCTATTTATTGTTTTAGGGGTGGGGGATGTTCTATTTAATGATAGTTCAGTACTATTATTTTTTATTTTTGTTGTACATTTTAGTTTGCTGTTTTATTTTACATTTACTTGATTATAGGGAGATATATTTCCCTTTCTGTGACTTTTCTGTTAATATCCTTTGCCCATTTTCCCATTGGGTTGTTTGACTTTGTGAAATTAATTTGTAGGATTTTAAAATATATTTTAGATACCAATTCATTGACAATTATACGCCTTGCAAATAACTTTTCTATGTCTCTCTCTTAAATTATTTATAGATTGCTCTGTATAATGACATGCCCCACCTCTATTCCTTATATCAGCCCTATCCACCATATATAGTTGATGGCAAAAAGAAATATTACAGCAACTTCGCTTTGCTTTTCTATCAACCGCATTCTTATTCAAGTCCAGTAACACCTTTTTTCGGACCCTCGATTCGATTTCCTTTCTTTGGACTCAAAATTAAACTTTTGTACGAAATCTGAACTTCTGTGTCCCAGTTTTTATATTCTGTGCTTCCTGAAAATATTGTCCAGCACAACTGTTGTTATCTCAGCTCTTTCCTTCCTATGTAGATTTTCTAGATGTTATGTAACTCTTGTCTCATGTTTGCGTGATTGTGGTAAGTTAGATCCTTTGGTCTGGCATTGAATTTCCTATCAAATGCTAAATCTTTATCAATCTGATTTGTTTTCTCCAGACTTGTATCTCTATCCTAAATTATCTTGTTCATGTATTTTTGTTGCTTCTTTATTATGTTTCCCTACTCTCCATCCTCCTACCAGAATGTAAGCTCGTCATGAGAGCCAGAACCTTGTCTTTTCACTACAATATTTTTCATATTTTTTCAATCAATGAATGAATCCAGATAATGTTCTTTGCATGACTTCTGATCTTTGGGAAACTAGCTCTAGCACAAGTCTTTCTAATTAATGTTCTAAACCATTATCTTACCATAACATACAGCTAGTCAGTCTTTTGTGCTGCCATTTCATTCTCACAGCACCTTTGATAAGTATGGTAGTTTTAAAACATGGCTGCAAATTCTTTGTCATTTCTCCTACAGAGAGGTCAGGCCAATGTCCCTCTCCTTGATTTGAGTGAGTTTGTGATGCTACATGATTTCTGAGGCTAGGTCATAAGAAGACATACAATTTTCATCTTGTTTACTGAAATACTTGCTCATGGAGTCCTGAATCATCATGTGATAAGTTCACCTATCCTGAGGCTGCCATGCAGTGAGAAAACCCAAGCCAAATGGGGAAGTCATATGGTCACATATAGAATTTCTAAGTGACCAGCCCCAGCTGAACCCAGCCTTTGATTTATCCCAGACCAATTGACAGACATGTAAGAAGCCTCCAAATGATTTTGTCCTTCATCTGCTCAAGTTACTCCCAGTCATTTAAGTCTCTTCAGCTGAGGCCGCATATACTATACAGCAGAGAGAGGCTACATCCACTGTGCTCTGCCTGAATGTCAAAATATACCTAAGTGAGAGGGAAATGAGTAGCTTAATCTACCTCTTACATGCTGATGACTTTTATGTGTCTTCCTCCAATTCAGATTTGTCTTGAAGTTAAATAATTAATCTGTTCCTGGGCCTCTGCTCTTAGGGATAGAATCTCCTTTCTCTCAAGGGTAACTTGCTGCAGGCTTACCACTGAGCCTGGGGGCTGTCTCACCCCTGCCTGTGTGTATGTCCACTTGCCTAGACCAGAGTGAAGGTGAATGGAGTCCGAGGCATAGTTCAGGGACCAATTCTGGACTGGATGTCGTTGTGGGTCCAAAAAGAGGTTGGGTCTCCAGCAAACTTTAGGGAATCAATGGTGTGGGGGGGGAACAATTAAAAAACTAAGCATAAAGCTTCTCCTAGACATATCTATCTTGATGACCTATAGATAGATGCCTTAATGTTTCCAAAAATTGAATTCATTTTCAGACTGTAAGCTGTATGAGAATTTTGCCTAATTTTCTCAACCTTCTATGTCCAACACTTAACAGATTGCCTGATTTGGGGTAGGTAGTCAATACTGGCTAAATAGATAAATGAAAAAATAGATGAATGAATGAAGTGGTCTCAAAACTGTTTCTCTCCAAACATTCCCTTTTTCTGGAATAGAGGCATCATCTTCTTCCATTTTTCCAAGCCAGAAATCTCAAAGTCATCCTAGATCTTCTTCTCCAAGCCCAATTGATCATAAATTCTGTCAATTCTACTTTCTGAATATCTGTCCCTCATTTTCATCCCCATGACCATTGCTTTAGTTTATCACTACCCCCTTTATCTTCTACATGGCTATCAGAGGGATAATTCTAAACACAGGAGCCACTATTTCACATCCTACCAGCTCTACCACTGAACTGCATAACCTTGGACAAGTAACTTAACTGTGCTGTGCCTTACAGCAGGTGTGGGACTTAAATGAATTAATATATGTAAACCATTTAGAGCAGAACCTGAGATATAGTAACAGTCAATAAACATTACCTAGTGCTTTTGTTATCATAACCGAATATTCTTCAATGAATCTCTGGCGCCTGTAGAAAAACAAAAGAAAAAACCCCAAATCACCACAAAACAGTCCTTTGGTCAGGCATGCAAGACCTTTGCTATCTGACTCTGCCCACTGGTACAGCCTCATTTCCCATTCTTATCTTTACTGTGAATTCTAGTAATACCAAATCACTTTGCTGTTTTTTTTTTTTTTTTTTTTTCTGGAAGGAGGCTGGTATAGGTATTCGAACCCTCGACCTTGGTGTTATGTCGGGCCTTAAAAACTAACAGCCACCTTAAGTAATATTACAAGTGGCGCTATTATGGGCCCACAAGGGCGTATTAACATGGCAGCCTAAGACGGTGCTGGGAGGAAGTAGGGTGGGAGTGTCTGTGGGAACCTTGCCTTAGCCCTTATTGGCCAAATACGCACTTCCACGCTCATGAACACTGCGTGGTTGCAATAGCTAGGCATTGAGACAGGATGCATGCTCTTGACCTTTAAGCTGATAGGATTATGTTAAAACCTCCCCTCCCCATCTGCCTATAAAAGCAAGTGCTTGTGTGATAATAAATGGAACTGCTTGACAGAATCCCCTCCGCATCTGAGTGTCCTTTAAACTGGGCTTGTTGGGGCCAGCAGCTGTGTTCACCTCTCTTCCTGGCTCTCTTCCCCTGTCTCCTTCCAACGGGGACTGGAGGGAAAGAGGAATCCGGGCCATTCGCTCGCCCACCAAAAGGAATGAGGCTAGGGCTGTTCGGGTTGGCCGGCGGCGGACCCAACAAAGTGGTGCCCCATGTGAGTTTTTTAAAACTCATGGGTGAAAGGCGAGCGAATGAGGCCCCCGGCTGCTCGGTCCTGAAAGAAGGTCAACGAAGGGTGATCAACCAGCGGAGTAACCCCCCGCAACCGCAGTAGTCCCTGTGAAGTAATCTGCCTGTGTGTCAGGGTGAGTACCATAACAGGGGGAAGTCCCTGCACTTCTCTGCCCTGTTGCTCCCTTTGTCCCTTCCTCGCGGGGCAACATGGGAGGCGTGTATGGAAAGAGTGATGAGACAGCCTGCAAGGCTCTAAAGTACACGTTAAAAAGCAGAGACCTAGAAATATCTGACTCAACAGTCACCAATGCCTGGCGTCATATGGTGCAGGTGGCCCAAGGGCACCTTCGTCCAACTTGTTCTCGTATGAGACTTGGGACCAGGTTCAGACCCTGGCCAGAAAGAACGAGATTAGTCATGGGCTAGACCCCCCCTTAGGGTTCTACCCAACCATCTCTGCCCTAAAGCTTTGCTTCCGTCCCGAGCATCAGGAAGGGGCAGAAAGGGATTGGGCGCAGTTCGATGAGGAGAGAAAAAAGGAAACAAAGCTGCCAATGCAAGGCCCTGAGCCACTGAGTGATACCTATGCCCCTACCCTGTACCCTCCTCTCCCGCCATACTCACTCCGCCAAAGTTTAGCCGAAGGAGAGAAAGCGGCACCTGAAGAAGTGGAGGAGGCTAGTCCACCTTTAAAAACATCCCAGGCAGAGCCGCAGGTTTTTCCTGTCATGGCTCACTGCGAACCCCCAGCCATCCGCAGCCCGTGGGGGGAAGCGGCCCCTCAGGCCTATCCGGTCAACGTTGTAAAAGAACTAAAAAAGGCTGTTGCCGAGGCCAGGACTTTATCCTCAGCCTTGCAGGCTCAGACACAAAACTTAACCGAAGCCTTCAAGGCGTTTACCGCCCTGATCCTCTCAGGCAATACTTCCCCACCCTTCAAGGGACAATGTTTTGGTTGCGGAAGACAAGGTCATTTTAAAAGCCAATGTCCCAAGGCTAAAGGCCAAAAAACCCCTACCACACCTTGCCCCCGATGTAAAAAAGGGTTACATTGGAAAAAGGACTGTAGGTCCAAATTTGACAAAGCCCCCGGTGGAACTAGGCCAGCCGCTTGGTACTCTTGGGAAGCTCATGACCTTAAAGAGCTGAAAAAGGCTGTCACAGAGGATGGGCCCAATTCCCCATGGGCAGAAACCATCCTCCAGGGCTTAGCACACCAACCCTGCACAACCCAAGATTGGAAAATGCTCTGTAAGGCTGTCATATCCCCAAACTTGTTTATCAAGTTCTGTGCCTTCTTTAAAGAAGAGTGCCATGTGCAGGCAGAGATAAATCAAGCAGTAGCGTTGCCCAATGCCACTCTGCTAAGTGTAAACGCTAGCCAATGTGTACGTAACCACAATAAAACCAACCCCGGACTCACCTTCCCACAGGTCCTTGGCAAAGGTTCCTGCATAGGTGCCAACAAACCCTTTTGCAGCACTGTGGCGAATTTCACCGCCCCCAAAACCTGAAATAAGTGGACCCGAAACAAGCGGGCTGCAGGGGCAGCTGCGGTGGCCATCAGCTCCCTCTTGGGAGTTATTGGAATGGGTACCGGGACCACCGGAATAGCCTTGGCACATCAACAGGTAGCTTCCCTTAGGGAGGCAGTGGACATAGATCTTGGCCACTTGGAGGTGTCTGTATCACATTTTTGAAAAATCGCTAACATCACTTTTTGAAGTTGTTTTACAGAATCAATGTGGATAGACCTGTTGTTCTTACAGCAAGGAGGATTATGCGCTGCCCTCAAAGAAGAGTGCTGCTTCTATGCCGACCACTCTGGAGTGGTCAAGGATGCCCCTAGGTAACCTTAGAGAAGGATTAGAAAAGCAAAAAAAAGAGCGAGAAGCCAATAGTAATTGGTTCCAAAGCTGGCTTTCAAGTTCCCCATGGCTCACCACCCTGCTGTCCTCCCTGGCGGGCCCCCTAGCCATTTTCCTTGTCTTAATCATCTTGGGGCCTTACGCCATTCGCCAGGTTGTGTCCCTTATAAGGCGCAACACCACTTCTCTTGTAATGCTCACCCAGGTGGTAGAGGAGGTGGCCCATAATGAAAGCCCTGACAGCCCGTGGGTCAATATGGCCCTTCAAGAAATCAACACCAATCTCTAAGGCTCTGCCCTGCCCCCACTTGGCTGGATAGTCAATGACCGGTAAGATTTCAAGAGGGAAACAACCTAAGACAGGCACAGCCAGCAGAGGGAATGGAGGCGAGGCTGGGAAGGTTAGCCGGCTCCAGCTGCCTGATTAAAACAAAAAGGGGGAATATGTTGGGCCTTAAAAACTAACGCCACCTTAAGTGACATTACAAGTGCCGCCATTATGGGCCCACAAGGGCGTATTAACATGGCAGCCTAAGACGGTGCTGGGAGGAAGTAGGGTGGGAGTGTCTGTGGGAACCTTGCCTTAGCCCTTATTGGCCAAATACGCACTTCCACGCTCATGAACACTGCGTGGTTGCAATAGCTAGGCATTGAGACAGGATGCATGCTCTTGACTTTTAAGCTGATAGGATTATGTTAAAACCTCCCCTCCCCATCTGCCTATAAAAGCAAGTGCTTGTGTGATAATAAACAGAACTGCTTGACAGAACCCCCGCCGCGTCCGAGTGTTCTTTAAACCGGGCTTGTTGCGGCCGGCGGCTGTGCTCACCTCTCTTCACAGCTCTCTTCCCCTGTCTCCTTCCAAAGGGGACCGGAGGGAAAGAGGAATCCGGGCCATTCACTCGCCCACCAAAAGGAATGAGGCTAGGGCTGTTCGGGTCGGCCGGCAGCAGACCCAACAGTGTTATAACACCACACTCTAACCAACAGAGCTAACCAGCTATCCCCTATTATATGCTTTTTGATACTTCACACACATTGTTGTCATCCCTTTGCAAACTCCTCTTATTATTTAAATCTCAGCTTTAATGCTATGTCCTCTGATGATCCTTGGTTGACATCTCTAGATAAAATCAGGTGCTTTCCTGAAAATGTCACTTAACTTGGTGCATATGCCTCCTACAGCCAGCTATTATCTTACTGCACTATTAAATTTTAAGTATTTTTTCTCCATCTTCATTAAATTGCATACTTTTGGGGGATAGAAATAGTTTTTTTTTTTCTTTTTTCCAGCACCAAGGTTTGGCATTTAGTATATGTCCAATGATTATTTGTTGAACAAATAAATCACCCTGATATTATCATTACTGAAAGGATGAGTCAACACCAGTTGACGATCCCGAGAGAGCTCGTTTATTTGGCAGCACACACACATATATAGGGCTTTAAGGGAAAGCTGATTGGTTTAAAATACAATCCCTATTTAGCATACTGCATGGGGCTTGGGGGGGAGCTGATTGGCGTGCGATTCGCGCCGGCGGGAAGGAGAATGTGGAAGAGAAGGGCAACCAGCGCCATGATGGGGTGCGGCCGAGAAGGGCTTATGTGATCAAGGTGTGATCCCTTGGGGCATTTGGGTTCTTACAATTACTATTATTATTATTATTGGAGGCAGGCAGGTACATGGATCTGAACACATGACCTTGGTGTTATAAGGCTGTGTTCTAACCAACTGAGCTAACCAGCCAGCCCCAACCCTGTTATTAAATCATAAAAAATGACCTATATACCAATAGGGAAATAATATCTTGAACAACAACAAAAAGTCATCATTATTATTTATGATTGCTAAAAAAAACTCCAGTTCTTCACACTGAATGATTTCAGTATGTAAGCTCATCTTTCGAAGAGTCCCCATAGTTTGTGCTGTATTTTACTTTCATATATTCCTTCTAAATATTCTTCTTTTCTTTATGTAGATCCCAGTTTTTTACATCATTTTTATTCTTTTTTATAATTTCTCAACATATCTTGCAAGGCAGATCTGCTGGTGAAAAATTCCCTCAATTTTTGTTTGTCTGAGAAAATCTTTATTTCTCTTTCACTTTCTAAGAATAATTTCACTGAATAAAGAAATCTAGACTGGTTGGGTTTTTCTTTTAATACATTAAGTATTTCACTCCACTTTTTTCTTGCTTGCATGGTTTCTAAAAAACAGTCCAGTGTGATTCTTATCCTTGCCCCTTGTATTGGTCTGTTTCTATTGCTTATAACTAAATATCTGAAACTGGGCAATGTATAAAGAAAATAAATTTATTTCTTACAGTTTTGAAGGCTGGGAAATCCAAAGTCCAGGAAACACATTTAGTGAGGGCTTTCTTCAATGGTGGTGACTCTAGAGCAGCACAGAGTATCACATGGCAAAACAGCTGAGTGCAAGAGAGTAACCTCCTTACTTGCCTTTCTTTTAAAGTCATCAGAACCATGCCCATTTCTCCACGAATGGACCAATCCATTCATAAGAGTACAGTTCTCACAATCTAATCACCTTTTCAAGGCCCCACCTTTCAGTTACCATAATAGGATTTCCCATCCTCAACATTGTTACAGTGGAGATTAAGTTCAATGAGTTTTGGGGGGACATTCAATCCATAGCACTCTTCTTTAGGTAAAATGTTTTTCCCCTCTGATTCCTTTCAAGATTTTCTCTTTGTCTTTGATTTTTTGCAGTTTGAATATCATAAGCCTATGTGTAGCTTTTGGGTTTTTTCCTGCTTGGTGTTCTCTGAGATTTCCGGATCTGTGGTTTGGTATCTATCATTAATTTTAGATCATTCTCAGTCCTTATTGCTCTAAATATTTTTTCTATTCCTTTCTCTTTTTATTCTTTTTCTGATGTTCTCATTATGTGTATGTTCTATCCTTTGTTGTTATTCCACAGTTCTTGGATATTCTGTTATCTTTTAAATCTTTTTTTCTCTTTTCATTTCAGTCTTAGAAGTTTCTATTGACATTTCATCAAGCTCACTGAGTCTTTCTTTGGTTGTGTCCAGTTTTTGAAGAGCTCATCAAAGGCATTTTTCATTTCTTCTACAATTTTTGGATTTCTAGTATTTCTCTTTGAATTTCTCTTAAAGTTTTTATCTCCCTGTTTACATCATCCATCTGTTTTTGCATGTTGTCCACTTTTTCCATTAGAGCTCTTAGCATATTAATCACAGATTAATTAATTCCCAATTTAGTAATTACAACATCTCTTTCATGTCTGACTGTGGTTCTAATGCTTGCTATATTTCTTCAAGCTGTGTTTTTGTCTTCTATTATGCTTCATAATTTTTTATTGAAAGCTAGGGATGATAACACTGGATAAAAAAAACACAGTAAATTGGGTTTTTTTGTGAAGTTTTATGTTTATCTGACTAAGAGTTTAACTGTGTATAATATTTGCTTTAGGTGTCAAAGGTTAAAATTTCCTCTGGTGTTATGTTTGTCTCCCCTGTTGTCTGGGTTTCCTTAGAGATTTCTTCTTAAATACAGTTTGAGACATGCAGTTCTTTCAGTTGTATTCCCTGGTTATTATACAGAAGTCCTACTGATGTCATGTGAGGAGAGAGGAAATATACTGTAGTCCTATGTTTTGGCCTGTCTTTTTGTTAGCCTGTGACTCTGAGCTGTGAACTTCACAGGTGCTTCTCAATTTTTTCCCCTCTTAGGTGGGTCAGGAAGGCTGGAGTTGGGCATTTTCCTTCTCCCAGGTCAGTTAGGCTCTGGTTAAACCTCCAGTTGGTTAGACTCTGGTAAAATAGTTTCTTTTGAGATTCAGCCTTGTTGAGAAGAAGAAAATATTCTGGGCACATTGCAAATGGCAACTTTCACCCACCCCTGCTGGAAACAGGAGATTTTTATAAGATCATCATTGTGATAACCTAGTAGGGCTCCGGGAGGCAAAACTCACAAAAAGTGTGCAGGTCCCCTAACATTAGGACCCCCTGGAGTTTTTAACCCCTGAAGTTGTCCACACTGAGCTTCCAGCAGTTTGTCAAGTACAGTTTAAATGTTCCTACCTGGTAGTGGTTCTTGTAGAACTTTTTTGCTCCCAGGTTTTTGCTCTGATAAGTTGTGATTCTTTCTATTCACCTGTCTCTGTAATTTTGGGGACAATGGCCTGCCCTAGGACTTCAATTTTCTGAAGGATAGAAGAAGAGCTATTGATTTTCAGTTTGTTCAGCTTTTTTTTTTTTTTTTGTCTTGAAAATGAGAGTGACAATTTCCAAACTTCTTACATGCTTGACCAGAGATCAGAAGTTTAGTTCGTGGTATAAAAAAGTATAAATACATGCTTGTTGCAGTTGGTTAATTTCTTGTCCCCTAAGATAATAGTCAGTGCTTATTTGTCCATTTGTGCCTACAAGACATTGTTTCTGAATAAATAAATAGTAAATAAATACTATTCCCGTGTTATCCATAAGTTTGTGCGTAATTTCAGTTCCACCACGTCAGATGAGGATTGCCCTTTAGCAACAATGCTTTTGCTCATTATAATGTTATAACAGAGACTATTATTTTTTGTTCATCTTTGAATTGATACTTATGGATTGTACATAACTATGGTGTACAGAGCTATATTTCAATTCATGTATACAGCATGTGATGATCAAATCAGGGTAATCAGCATATCCATCACTGCAAAAATGTATCATTTCTTTGTGCTGAGAACATTTGAGTTCCTCTCTTCTAGCCATTTGAGAACATACAATAAATGATTGTTAACTATAAATGCCTAGCACTACTGTACACCACGAGAACTCATTTTTGCAGGGCTGGCCTGTGGCTCACTCAGGAGGGTGCGGTGCTGATAACATGAAGGCCACGGGTTCGGATCCTATATAGGGATGGCCGGTTAGCTCACTGGCTGAGCGTGGTGCTGACACCACCAAGTCAAGGGTTGAGATCCCCTTACCAGTCATCTTTTAGAAAAACAAAAACACTCATTTTTGCTATCTAGCTGTAATTTTGTACCTCTTAATGTACTTCTCTCTATCCATTTCCCCCCAACTTCCAAACCTCTAGTAACCACAATTCTACTCTCTACTTCTAAAGGCTCAACTCTTATTTTTTCAGCTCCCACAGATGAGGGATAACATGCAGCAGTTATCTTTCTGTGCTTGAATTATATCACTTAACATAATATCTTCCAAGCTCATCTGTGTTGCTGCAAATGACTGGATTTCATTCTTTTTTATGGCTGAGTAGTATTCCACTGTGTGCGTATACCACATTTTCTTTATCCATTCATCTGTGTCAGTGGACACACAGGTAGATTCCATATCTTGGCTATCGTGAATAGTGCTGCAAAAAACCTGGGAGTGCAGATATCTCTTTGATATGCTAATTTCCTTTCCTTTGGCTAAATATCCAGCAGTGGGATTACTGGATCATATGGTAGTTCTATTTTTAGCTTTTTGAGGAAACTCCCTACTGTTTTCCATAATGGCTGTACTAATTTATATCCTCACCAACAGCATATAAGAGTTTCCTTTTCTTTACATCCTTGCCAGCATATGTATAACAGAGATTCCGAAGTCAGTAGCTGCTTAACAATCTAAAAAGAGTTCTCATTCTGGTAAGCCAAATGCCATGGGATGACTTTTTCTGATAGATGATGAAGCAACTCTGGAATGTCTACATTTTATGGGGGAAAAAACGTGTGGAAGAAATGGAGTAGTCCCTAGAAAGCTGGTATCCCTTCCTTAAAACTTTTCGGATAGGCACATCTTGCATGAGATAACTACAATGCAAACTAAAGTGTGCAGGTCTCTAGAAATCAACTGCAATTTCCAATTTACTTTTTCTCTTTATGACAAACCCTGATATCTTCATAGAACAGAGAGTTTTCCATTGGGTCATCCTTTGCTGATGCTTTGACCAGTATGTCAATGACATACATATGAATTCTAGAAAGCAGGGTTTTAATGAAGCATTGGGAAATTCCAGGGACGCCAGATTCGGAACTGAAAATGTTTAGCTTATGTTACTTTCAGAAGACGAAAATAGCTGCTGCTAAGTTTTAATTAGGTCAGATTTCACCAAGTTCTTCACCCAGCAAGACAGTGAAGAAGCTTATTAGCTGACTCTGGATGCGGTCTCCATGCATGGTATTAGCCATGGTACTAGTTGTGGTTGTCATTCACTGTGTATGCAGTTGTGACTAATTTGAGAACACCTGTGCCTTAATTGTGTGCCTAGAAAGATATTTTGTGATATTACCTTACCTTTTACTTTTTCTATTTTTCCTCTTCTCTTTGCCACACTCCAAGTTGCTAGTCCTGTTCTCATTACCTCAGGAAGGGTGATACAGGGCAGGGGAGGAAGCGTGATTATGTTTTTTGCCTCAGGGTTGGAGTCTTAAAACACAAATTAAATTGATTGTGTGGGGAGGTTGTAACATTTCTTTCTGACCCGCATTTGGAGACATATTCACACTTTTTATTAAATCCTTATGTGGTTCTTCTTTAAAACAAAGGGTATACACTGAGCATTCAAATGATTTTGGAGAATTATTTCTCTAAGCCTCTTTTAATAGAATTTACCATCATCAGAAAATTAATAAACATGGAACACAAAAGTCTTCAGAAAAATGGGCTTTATTGCTGCAAAACAACTCTAAATTAAACTCAATCTAAATTAACTCAGTATAAAACTACCAGAGCAAAATAACAACAAATAATGAGCTCAGAAGGGTCAAACATGCTATTATTTATTTAATTATTTTTGGCAGCTGGCTAGTACCGGTAACCAAGTCCTTGACCTTTATGTTAACAGCACCACTCTCCCAAGTGAGCTAACTAGTCAGATGTTTATTTATTTTATTTTAGGAGGCTGGCCAGTAGGTAGATTCAAACCCTTGACCTTGGTGTTACAACACAGCGCTCTAACCAACTGAGCTAACAAACATGCTAATATTGATAATATTATGATCTCCTAATTATGAACAGTGTTACAAATTGGCTTTGTCTTATACCATATTACTGTAGATCCTCCTACTGCTCAAAATTTTCTGTCCCTTCAAATGTTCTTGACCCAGACATTATAGTTGCTATCGGCATCATAAAAATAGTTGTGATTATTGGCATTTCAGCTCAGGAATTACTCCAATGTCTGATCATTCTAGACTCTTTGAACCCCGTCATGAATTGGTTCACTTAAATCTCCAGCCTCCCATGCTTTTGGATTTTGTCTTTCTCATCTGTTGGTGGCCCAGCCTCAGACCATCCTGATTGTTATGGGTTAAATTGTATTTCCTCCTCTTGCCCCAAAAGATGTGTTGGAATCTTATCCCTCAGTACCTCAGAATATGACCTTACTTAGAGACAGAGACTTTACAGAGGTAATATTATTAAAATTACTGGTGTCCAATATGACTGGAGTCCTTATAAAAATGAGAAATTTGGACACAGAGACAAAGATGCATAAAGGGAAGAGGATGGGGAAAGACACAGGGAGAAGTCAACCATCTATAAATCAAGGAGCGGGGCATGGGACAGATCCTTTCCTCACAGCTCTCAGAGGGAAGGAACCCTGCTGACACCTTGACTTCAGACATCTCACCTCCAAAACTGTAAGACAATAAATATCTGTTGTTTAAGTCACCTAGTTTGTGGTACCTTGTTATGGCAGTCCTAGCTAACTAGTACACTGATCCTCCCCTGGCATCACCTGCTTCTGATAACTGTCCCTTAACTTCAGGGTAGGATATCCCCACCCCGTGAAACACAGCAGCAAAACAGTACTCCTTTCCCTCACTTACTAGGAGAAGTAAGCTGGACAGCCACCCTTTGTGTCAAAAGCATTTTTGATTTATACCTCCTTACTAGTAATAATTATGATTACACTCTTTCAAGGTGTGTAATTCACCATTGCATTTACTGGTAGATGTTGTTGAGAGTATTGTTCGCCACATCACCCATATATCTACATAAAATCCCATGTCAGAAATTTCTTCTGACATCCAATGTGTCACAGCCTGATAATGTCTATAAAAATTTTAAGTGTAATGATAATCTATAACCAAACAACTTCGCATGGTCCTTAACATAGATACAAGCTGGGAGTGTTTGAGGAAATGGAAAAAGTCTAGTCTTAGTCTTTAGGTGCTTCAAGATACGGATCTTCTTGAAACAGTGTGTTCTTCATCTTGATGAACAATTAAGGGGATAGTGGCATGAGAAATATCCCTAAAACATCAAATATTTTTGGTTTGACCCCTTGACTCCTTGGAATTTTGAATGTTTAGAATGAGGATTTCAGTTCAATATAGAACATGTTTATATCATATAGCTGTGACCCTTCACTTTATTGTCCTCCAACATTAGATTAAGAAAAATGATGCTGATATAAATCAAGTTAACAGGTCAGAGACATCCACCACATGTGTTTTTTAAAGCAGTTCTATAGCATAGCTAAGACAGCCCTCGCACTGTACATATAATACTGATGATAGGCTGCTTGTGAGTTTTTTCCATGTCATTTTATTTTATTTCATTATTTTATGTTTTTAATGACAAGTAATAATTCTATGTGTATTTATAGAATACAACATGATGTTTTGATATATGCATACGTTATGGAATGGCTAAATCAAGCTATTTCAGATATGCATTACCTCACGTAAGTATCTTTTTTTTATAGTGAGAACACTTAAAATATACTCTTAGCAATTTTGAAGTATATAATGTATTGTTCTTAAGTGTAATCACCATGAAATACAATAGATTTCTTGAACTTATCGTTCCTATCCAACTGAAATTTTGTGTTCTTTGACCAACATCTCCCCAGTCCTCCCATCCCCAGCCTCTGGAGACTACCATTTTACTCTCTGTTTCTGAATTCAGCTTTTTTACATTCAACATGTAAGTGAGATCATGCAGTATCTATCTTTCTGTGCCTGGCTTATTTCACTTAATATAATGTCCTCTAGTTCCATCCATGTTATTACAAATGACAGGATTCCCTTCTTTCTAAGGCTAAATAGTATTCCATTGTGTATATATACCACATTTTCTTTATTCATTCATCTGCTGATGGACACAGGTTGATTCTATGTCTTTGCTGTTGTGAATAGAGCTGCAATGAACACGGGACTGCAGATATCTCTTCAACTTTCTGGTTTCATATCCCTTGGACATGTATCTAGTAGTGGGATTGCTATATCACATGGTAGTTCTATTTTTAACTTTTTGAGGAACCTCCACTGTTTTCCATAATGACTGTAGTGACTTACATTCCGACCAACAGTGCACAGGGTTTCCTTTTCTCCAGTCCCACCGTTATAGACCAGTTTCCCAAGGCTTGGTCCCATCAATGCCAAGAGTGCCTCTAGTTCAAAGGTGGTGAGCAGAGATTAAACCAGTGCAGTTTTTTGAATTAAATATAAATTATTAATATGAAAACTCAGAGGCATTTATTATATACCCAGAAGAAACAAACACTGTGCACCTGCTTCTGTAATACTTATGTAAGTAAAGAAAGAGCTGTGATTTTTGACTTTTTTGTGGTTTCTTTGGCCTCTATCTGCCCCAAAGAAAACAAACACACACACAGCTGTTATAGCACTTGCTCTCTGCTCCAGAAAAGGATAAATGTGGAATAAAAATCTTGGGTACCTTCAGACATTGCCTAATAACTAAGAAGTGACAAACACAGCAGGTCTCTCAGTAAGGAGGCAGTAATTCATTATAAAAGCATCTCTGCACCTGCAGTGATGGCTGTTTTATACTCCTCTGTGCACTGGAGGCTGTCCTTGTAAAAACTGTGTGAGTATGAAGCTGAGGGAGTAACATCACTACTGTGGGCCTGGAGAAGGAAAGCATGGTGGTGATCCCAGAACCAAAAGAGGAAAACTTCTAGTCCCAATGGGACAGGCCAGTTTCCTGACGCTTGGTCCCATCAAGGCCAAGAGTCTGTTCTGTACAGAGGTGGTGAGCAGAGATTAAGTTAGTGCAGTTTTATTTATTTTTTATTTTTTGAATGAAATATAAACAGCAGACTTGGAAATCCCAGATCATGCCCAATTTTAATCTTTTCAAACGGTGATGCAGCTGTAACACAGTATCGTGCTTGGCTGAGGTTGAAGATAGTAAGAAATTTAAACTTTCTTTCAACTGTTATTTCTTGTTGTAGTTATTAGTGGTATTGATGAAGGACTATTTGATATATGAAGAATGTCCCTTTGGCTGTTATTTTAACAGATCCCATTGGTCACAGAGAAATAGGTTGTCCTTTGAAATTTCTTCTAGAAAGCTCACACCTTTTCTTCCTATTATAAATTAAATGATCTTGTAGTGATTGTTAATATGAACTTTTTGGCATAAAATGAAAATATTAATCGTAAGTGGTATAAAGCATTTCAGAGAAAACTTTTTACCTATTCATCCAGCCAACTCCAATTGATTACTGAGGGCCAAATATATGTTGTGCTAACCACTGGGAGAACAGATGAACAAGGACCAATCCATACCCAGAAGAAACTTATATTCTAACAGTCATAGAGGTAAAACTAGCTCCATTTAGAATAAGGGTGCATTCACATATTTGTTTACTAAACAACTTCCTTAGAATAGTGAACAAGATTGTTCAGTTTACTTTAGAGTGATTGAGGCAGATTTTTAAAATTACTATTTAAATAAATAAATAATATAATTATGAATTATAAGTGCTTATAAAGAAAAGGGAAAGTGGGGGCTGAGAGAAAGAATTGGGCAAGGGAGATGAGGAGGGACAGAAACATTCTTTAAAGTCCAGGAAGTGCTCTTGTGAGAGGGGGCTTTGCAACTGACCCTTAAAGAATGAGCACAAGCTAATCTTAAGTAGGTGGGATGACCATTATAGACAAGTAAATGGCATGGGTAAAGTCCCTGAAGACTTTAGAGGGTAGGAGATAATGTTAATCCAGTTAATGAAAAGAAGTGCATGCCATCCCTACACTAAGCTGTTTATCCTCTCTTTTATTAGCAATAAGGAATAATGTTAAGAGAGAGAAATATGATCATATTCATATTTTAGGAAATTCACTTTTGTGGTGGAATAGATAGTGGCCACAATGAAACCAGTTGGAAAATTGCTGCAGCTGTTTAGTCAGTGCAGAGAGGATTGAGACAAGCAATATGATGAAATGGGAATTGGGAGGACTTAATTTCTTATTGGATATACAATGATTCCTTTTTATTTGACTTTTATTTATTGTTTACAATACAAAAAATCAATGTAATTTGGGGAGAAATAAGCAAGCACCAAACAAAAAAATAATACTATTAAATCATAAAATTTCCAACATGTATACATTCTTTCAGGCTCATTTCTATGCAAAAAAAAATACAAAGTTTATAAATATTTTTGCCTAATTTTATTCACCTATGACCTACATTAGGGACGTCTTCCCAAATCAGTTGATTGAGTCATGGGGGCAGATCCCTCATGAATGGATTAATGCTCTCCCTGGGGGAGGGGTGATTAATGAGTGAGTTCTCACTCTATTAGTTCCCACGAGAGCTCATTGCTTAAAAAGACCCTGGCACCTTCTCTCTCTCTCTTGCTTCCTCTTGCCATGTGATCTGCTTGTACCCACTGCCTGCCTGCCACTTTCCACCATGAGTAGAAGCAGCCTGAGGCCCGTGCCAGATGCAGCTGTCCCAGAATTGTAAGCCAAATAAACCTCTGTTCTTTATAGATTACCCAGTCTCAGGTAATTCTGTTATAACAACACAAAATGAACTAAAACACATATTTAATTATATTTATAATTTAATCATTATCCTATTACTGGACTATTTGGTTCTTTCCATACTTTTGCTTCATAAGAAATGATGTAATGGGAGTTCTGGTCAAGATGACAGAATATACGGTCCCCAGCATCACTCTCTCCCACAAATCAACCAATTTACAACTATAAAAATGTAACATCAGCCAAGCTGGGGCCACTGGAGCTCAGGGGAAGAGGAGGAGAGACCTACATTAAGGGGGAGAGGCCTACATTAAGGAAGTTCATTAAGGGGGAGAAGCCAAAATGAGAGAAAGAAAAAACTGCTCTCAGTATTTCCTGCTGCAGCTGCTTTAAGGCTGGAAATGCTGAGCACATGGAGCAGGAGCCGGCAGAAGCCACAGCTGTGCCCTTTGGATGGAGTTACTTGGAGGCAGCAGGGGAGAAGAGGGCCTTGGTGGCCCCCAGGACAGCAAGACCACTAACAGGGTTCCCATGGAGCCACGTGGAGCGAGGAGCCAGAACAACTGAAAAAAGGGAGCCACTCAGAGGCGGGTGAGTCATCACAAGGGACCAGCACAGGGCCTGTTCCATGGGAAGTGTTTGGATCATGGGCAGTGGGGGAGACAGGCCCACTAGGAGAACACTGGGACACAGCAAGGACAGCTGATCCACTCCCCAATCAGCACAGGACCACTCAGAGGAGACTGGTTGGGAATATAGAATTGCATGGGGTGCAGTTTGATGAAAAAATTCAGGCCCAGATCAGAGTTTCTACAGAATCCAGATCCACCAGGTCTCTGGAGAGCCAGAAGTACCTATAAAGTCAACCATTAAACCTTGAGCTTCACAAAAAGCCTTCCCTAGGGAAACAGCAGCAAAGCAACAATTTGTTAAACCACACAGCTCAAGTACTGGTTCCTACAGGAAGTTCCCCCATTTTAGAAGAAAAGGACAAAAAATTAGTTCTGGCCCAGGAACACAACCAGCACCTTGGGGCCTGCCTGGGAACTGGAGGCTTGGAGCCGGGGACCAACCCCACTCCCACAACCAGGCACACCATGCCAGGGCCTTGGGCCTGCCTGGGGTCCCAAGGCATGGATCCAGGGACCGGACACTACCCCCAACCAGGCACACTGCCAGCACAAAGGAGCATGCCAAAAATATCACCTCCATGTGGTTGGCCCACCACAGCCACCACTATAACCATGGCAGCCACTAAAGCAACTAGATGCCACAACAACCATGCAGTTGGTCCACCAGCCACCAGAGTGCATTGACACAGGAGAGTCACCAGCAGAGATAAAGAAAAAAAGAGGATGTCTCTCTCCACAAAGCCCATTTCAGAGTGACAGAAGAAGCATCTGCTCTACAATAATATTGGGAGACCTGATCACACCTCTCAGCATTGGACAGATCATCTAGGCAGCAGATCAACAGAGTAACAGTTACTGTTTCAGAAGGAGATAAGAAATCTAGGGTAATGAGAGGGGGGATGGGGGGGGAGGTCAGGGGGAGGGGGACAGATTGGATGAGGGGCGTAAAGAATAATTATGATTTGTAACCATATATATGCTAGTAATATTGATTTGATCAACATATCTCAATATTGAACCTCAGAAGTTTGTATAATCAATTTTGATTCAATAAAAATTAAAAAACAAAAAACAAACAAACAAAAAAGAAATGGTACAATGAATATTCTTGTATATGGATAATTGTCCTCTTGTCTGATTATGGATCATTGTCCTCTTGTTTGATTTATGTTTATGTTCTAAAAGCTGAATAATTATGTCAAAGCATGTAAATTTTTTTTGGTGCTTTTGATACAATTTCTCAGAATACCTTTTAGAAAACTGGACACATTTTTCCTAGTTAACCTCTAAAACAATTTTGTCACATTGCAAAAAAAAAAGTAACTTTTATTGGGACTGCGTTAAATTTACTGATCAATTTAGGGTTAATCGACATTTTTAACGTATTTTAGCATATTATCATCTAAGGAATTTTTCTGTGCTGATTTTTTTAGACTATTAAGGTTGACAGTCATATCATTTTATAGCATTTGATAAATTTGCTTCTTTTTAGTATTATTAAGCCATTACATAGTTTTCTTATCAAATTTTGTTAGGTGACATTTCCTGAACAGTCTTATGTAACCTTTGTAATCATAGACTACTTGAATTGTTCCTGACTTTAGCAGGAATATTTATAAGGTTACGTCATGACATAAATCATTTTAAGCTATACATTCTATCATGTTAAAAAGTCCCTCTCTAATTCTATTTTTAATACTTTATTGAGAATAGATGCAGAATTTTATTAAATGCCTCTTCTGATGCCTTTTCTTTGATAAATAATGATAATACATATCCTAATATCAAACCACCCTTTTCTTCCTAAAACATATTTTACTGAGTTGTTATGGCTTATTCTTTCAATAGATATTTTAGATTGGTTAGTTAATATTATTTATTTAGGAGATTGGTGAGTCCTCTACTTTTTGTCCTCTCCCTGTAAGACTTTGGTATCAGGGTTGTGATAGCTGTATAAAAAAATATTGGAAAGCTTTTCTTTATTTGTTCCTTGAATGTCTGAACACATGCAACCATAAAGTTATTTGACTCCAGTTTCTTTTGAAGGGATGATTATGTAATACGTTTCTTTATTTCTGCCATGAATTTTGATTTGGTAAATATTTCCACGTTTTTAGAGTTGATATAATTTATTCTTCTGAAATATTGCATATTATATTATATATATTATATATGATATATTATCCCCTTTTATATTGTTCTCTTTTTTCCTGAAATGAAGCCAATTAGTGTTTTATCTTTATTTTTAAATTATTTATTGAAACTAACTCTTAGAATTATTTATTAACTCTGTTTTTTAATTTTTAAAATCCAATTTATTTTTTCTTTTGTATTTCTTACCTTTGGTTGAGAGTTTCTACCTATTTGTAGGCAACTGATTGTCACTCTTGCTGGCTTAGTGATAAAAGCATTTAAGTTTTTTTAATATCTCCAGGTTAAGATACACACACACACACACACACACACACACACACACCATATATATATACACCAGATACCTGTTATTACTACTTCTTTATTTTATAATGTTTTATTATTATAGTCTGTATTTTTTAAAATCTTTTTTGGCAAAATAAAATTATTATAAAGTTGAAGTTATTTTTGTTTTCTGTTTCATGATCATTTTCCTCTTTCCTTCCATAGAGGCAACCACTATTATAAATTTGGTGTGAATCTGTCAATCCTATATTTTTAAATCTTACAAGTCTACAAATCCATGAACAATATACAATATTGCTTTTTATGTTTTTAAAGGGCATAAATGCTACCATACTAACTATACTACATACTATATACTATATACTATACCTCTGCATCTTTAATCTTCTATTTTCAAAAACTAAGCTAATGAACCTATCCATCAATATAGATATGTATACATATTGATATGGAGAGATTATTAGTTTTTAGCTGCTAACTGGTATTCTATCATGTGACTAAACCAGAGTTATTCAATCCTTTCCCTTATTAATATTTCTGCCCTCCTATTTCTCAGTCATTAGGAGTCATTTTACTTTAAACGTGTCTTTTGTTGGTATGATAATGCTGGATTTTTCCTTTAAATCTTATCTGACCAACTCAGACTTTTAACAAGTGAGTTTAATTTGTGTGTAATTCTATGACTACTGATATAGTTAGTTTTGTGTTTTATATTTGCTATACTTCTCTATATTTTCTTGTTTTCTGCTTTTTATTGACTTTATTAAGTTTTCTTCTTTGTTTTCCCCTAGTGGTTTTGAAATTGTACATTCTATTTTTATTTTTTTTAGCTGTTAACCTCAATTTTATAATATTTGATCTTGATTGAACTTAATTTAGGAAAGTCTAAAATTAATCAATATCTCTATCTTCCTCCCAAACAATGCAAAAGCCTTACAATGATTTAATTTCACATTCTATTTTTTATGTCATTTTTACTAGATTTTTGGTCAAGCTTGATTTTTTAAGTACAGTTTAGTGATTATTTTTGCAGTTACTTATTAAAAAATTACAAACATCACAAATGAACAAACTACCTTGAGGAAAAGTCATTGAATATACAAATGGCAAAATTTTTACCTTAAGAAAAGATAATAAATGAACCTAAAAAAGATTAAATAAATATATCTAAAGTATTAAAAATAAGAGAGAGAAATTATTAGGCAAAAATAGGAAAGTATCAAAATGAATTAATTAATGTGAATAGTTATTGAAATAAAATAGCCCAAGAAGTGGGACTGGGCACAAACTTCACGAACACGACCCCAAAAGCATGGGCAACCAAAGGAAAAATAAACAAATGGGATTATATCAAACTAAAAAGCTTCTGCAAAGCAAAAGAAACAATTAACAGAGTTAAAAGACAACCGACAGAGTGGGAGAAAATATTTGTAAAATATACATCTGACAAAGGATTAATATCCAGAATATACAAGGAACTCAAGCAATTTTACAACAAAAAAAACAAGTAACCCAAT
Source organism: Cynocephalus volans (assembly GCF_027409185.1). Classification (NCBI taxonomy): domain Eukaryota; kingdom Metazoa; phylum Chordata; class Mammalia; order Dermoptera; family Cynocephalidae; genus Cynocephalus; species Cynocephalus volans. Next base: position 127,588,408 of record NC_084467.1, read on the forward strand.
TAAAAAATGGGGAAAGGAGCTAAATAGGCATTTCTCAAAGGAAGATATACGAATGGCCAACAGACACATGAAAAAATACTCAACATTACTCAGCATTGGGGAAATGAAAATCAAAGCCACTTTGAGATACCATCTCAGTCGAGTCAGGATGACTAATATCCAAAAGACTGGGAATGATAAATGCTGGTGAGATTGTGGAGAAAAAGGAACTCTCATCCACTGTTGGTGGGCTGCAAAATGGTGCAGGCTTTATGGAAAATGGTATGTAGTTTTCTCAAACAATTACAGATAGATCTACCATATGACCCAGCTATTCCACTGTTGGTAATATACCCAGAGGAATGAAAAGCATCATACTAAAAAGATACCTGTACTCCCATGTTTATTGCAGCACTATTTAAAATAGCCAAGAGTTGGAACCAGCCCAAATGTCCATCATCAGATGAGTGGATAAAGATAAACTGTGGTATATCTACATAATGGAATACTACTCTGCTATAAAAAAGAGTGAAACACTGCCATTTGCAACAACATGGATGGACCTAGAGAAAAGTACATTGAGTGAAACGAGTCAGGCACAGAAAGAGAAATATCACATGTTCTCAGTTATTTGTGGGAGTTAAAAATAAATGAACAAATACCCAAATAAACTGGGGAGGAAGGGAAGAAGACACAACAATCACAATTCCTTGAAGTTGTTACGACAAGCAAACAGGTATGAGGTTGTTCAGAGGGAGGGGGTAGAGTGGAGGGAGGGAGGTTTCGGTAATGGGCCACAATAACCAACCACATTGTATATTGATAAAATTAAATTGAATTTTAAAAAATAACCCAAGTGATAGGTTGAACAATAAACCATATCCTGCTAAAGAGAGAGCTAATAAATTGGAAAATAGATCTGAGGAAGTCATTCAAAATAAAACAGACAAAGAGAATATATGACAGAGAAGTTAGGAGACATGAGGATGCAATCACTAATTCCAATATATGTTTTTAAAAATTCCAGAAAGGGGACACAGAGAATTGGAGAAACACAATTACAGTAGAGATAATAGCTAAAAATTGAAAAAAGATACGAGAAGGAACATAGCAGACCCTAAGTAGGTGCATAAAACAAGTCTACACTTATTCAAATAGTGAAATTAAGAACATTAAAGAAAAAGAAAATTTAAACAAACAAACAAAAACTCAGGAAAATTCAGTGGAGGTTAATTTTCAAAGGGCTTCTTTGGGGCTTCCTTTCTCAGCCTGAAAAAGTCTCCCATCAAAGAAAAGCCCAGGACCTGATGGCTTCATTTATAAACTCTACCAAATATTTAAAGAACTAATACCAATTATTCTCAAACTCTTCCTAAAAATGAAGAGGAAGGAATACTTCCAAACTCATTTTCTGAGGCCAGCATTACCCTGTTTCAAAAGCCAGACAAGGACACTACAAGGAAAGAAACTTGCAAGCCAATATCCCTGGTGATCACAGATGCAAAAATCCTCCATGAAATACTACCAAACTGAATTCAACAGCACATTTAAAAAGATCATTCACTATGATCAAATGGAATTTATCCCAGGGATGTAAGGATGGTTCAACATACATAAATCAAAAAATGTGGCACAGGACTTTTACTCATGGATCGCAACCCCCCTTTTCTCAACCTCCATGAGACATGAGACCCCTTTCCAATATGCTAAGATGCCATGCTAGAAAAAAGCCAGGGGAAGGAAAAGGAAGCTGAAAGACTGAGCAGTAATATCCCCAAAGAGACTAAGTTATCTTTGAGAGACTATTCTATCCCCAGGAGTCTGAGATACCACTAATTATATCCTTAGCTTTTCCTTCAGCCCTGGTGGATAAAGGGCTGGGAGAATAGATCAGTTACAGAAATTTTAAATATCACTTTTTTTAAGATTTGGGAAATAGAGCATTCAATCATCAATTTTGTCACATAAACCATTTTACAAGTATCAGCTTGTTTATCTACCTCTTAGACAGTGAGCATACTGTAGGCAGATATGATTTTTTTTTTTTTAATCCTCAGGGTTAGTAGGCACTCAACACATGTTGAGTGAGTGAATGCGTGAATGAATGCACGTCTAATACAGGGAGGCCTCAGGAACTGTTTTAAGTACACATTTTGCTGATTAGGCTTTGTGATAAACAGACTGAAAAGCACAATGAAGACAGACACCTTGTTGAGAAGAGAGGTTCTGGGTGAAGAGATGAATAGTTAGAATCTGCAAATAACAAAAAAATCTAGCCTTACAAGGGTTGTTGTGTTCAATTCTATGTGACCCTCAATCTCAAATGCCATTAAAAGCAATATGGGCAATAAAGAAATCCTCACTTCATGTGCTGCCTGACTCAGTATTTATACTTTTTATTTGATCTTCAATAAAGCTCCCTTTGTTCTTATACATAAGTAATGGGTTCAAGGTTTTTATTAGTCCTCTTGCTGCAGCAGGGTGCAGTAGCTGAAATTCTTCAACTTGTGTAAGAGCAGATTCATTTTTCAATGGAAGCTGTTATCTTCAGAAGGAACATATTACACCAACACAATCCAAAGGCAGAGTCATAACAAGTCTTTTTTGTCCAAGAACTGGAGGCTGGTTCCTAACAGCTGAAGAAATGCTAATGACAAAATACCTCCCAATGTGACACAACAAAAGAGTTTTTCATTACAAAGAACCAGCACCTTTCAAAAAGGGGGTGGGTATTTAAAGATAAAGAAAAAATAATTGAAGTACAAGTATTGTCTGATTCATGGTATATCTAACTATCCATTTTGTTATTCCTTCTTTTCCATTATTCTACCAGGAAAGACAGGAAGTCTAAATGCTGACAGTGCCACCACTCTTTGCTCCATCCCTTAGAAGAAGAAACCAAAGACTAGACTTCATGGTAACTGTTTTTAAGGATATGAACTCTTTGATGAGATAAGCAAAACTATTGATGTTCTCTTTTCCTCACGATATTTCTATTTTTTCAATAGCCTCTGTAGTACAAAGCAACCCAAGAGGGTCAAGTGAGAGTGAAATAGAGGCTGAGTGAAGAAAAACAGAGGGATTCTTAGGACTAAATTTATTCTAGATCTTACATTTACAGTTTCAGACCACTGAATTGGTATTTCTTTAAATCTTTAATGCATACCAGCATGAAACACCATCCAGCAAGGTGGTTAGGAGAACATGCCTGATCCTCAGGGAGAACCAGATTCTAATGATGGCTGAGTGACCTCCTGTGAACATTACTTAAGTTTGGTTTCCTTATCTGTAAAAGGGGGTAGTAAAACTTACCTTACAGGTTATTGTGAAGATTAAATGAGATAATTGATATAAAACACTTAGCATGGTGTTTTATGTACTCACGAAATGATAGCAATTATTATGATTATCATATTTCCTTGTTTATGAAATCGAGGTCAATGTGAACAACTGTATAGATTATCATATTTCCTTGTTTATGAAATCGAGGTCAATGTGAACAACTGTATAGCTGGGAGAAAATTATCATGGCTTTACATATTTCAGATGTCTGAGTGCAGTGCTATGTACTTAGTATAAGCTTTCATTAGACACACAAAAGCATAATTAAAATCTTGCTGAATATTAGAAGGCAATTTGTGAAAGTATTTGATGCTTGTTAGACCAATTAACATTCTGTTCTGTTTGAAGCATTTCATTCACATGCTCCTACTCATCCTTACAGACATACTCTGTTGTAGATAAATGGTAGATAAATGGCAAGAACTGGCCCTCCAATTTCCTGCTTGAATTATAGTTTCTGTGAGAAATGTAATACAGGATGTTTTCAAGATTGGGAAGTAAAATATGGAAGAATAAAACTTTAAAAAAAATGAAACATACAAACTGTATTCTTTGTGTGTGGCATTTTTCAATCAACTTTATCTTTGTGTGATTTACCTGTGCTGCTGCATGTAGCAGCAGATAGTATTCAATTATATAAATATACCCATATTTGTTTAATCATAATAATGATGTTGAATATTTGGATTATTTGTAGTTTGGGTTTGTTACAAATAGTATTATGTAATTTACGTATGTATATATTTGTATATACACATATGTATACTTTAGGTGCATGTATGGATGCATTTCTCTTGCATATTTACATAGGAATAGAAGTCTCAGTCATAGAATATATTTGACCTATTAGGTACTACCAGTTTTCCAAAGTTACATTCCCTACAGCAGTGTGTAAAAGTTCCACTTTGTTGTACCAATTTACTAGTAGTACATGAGTGTTCCAGTGTATGAGAGTGGTGTTCTTATTGTCCTAAATCCCTAGAACCACTGTTTATTTCACTTAACTATTTTGGTGAATGTGTGGTGGTATCTTAATGTGGCTTGAGACTAGGTACATCACTATGTCACTTTCACATGAACAGAGCTTTATTTTTTCCTTTCCAATATTTTTTATTTTTATTTTTTTCTTCATTCTTATTGAACTGCTTAGGACCTTCAAACAATGTTAAATAGAAATGATATTAGGAGGCATTCTTGTCTCATTCTCAATCTCAGTGGGAGAGCTTTAAGTACTTTACCAGCAAGTATTATGTTTCAGTATTATATTTCATAGATGTTATTTATCAGATTAAGGAATGTAGCTTTGCCTCCCATGGATTTGTCACCCCCTTTCCCCTGGGTGATGGAGCCACCAAAAATTACTCAAAGCCTATCTCTTCTAAGCAGTGAGAAGCCCTGAAAAGGGGTTAATCTCCCAGAACCCTCAAGATAGACACATTCCTTCCATTTGGGAAATTAACCATGAATTGGGGTTCTCTTCCCACATTTATTCTCCAGATCAGCAAGTTACAGGAAGAGAATATAGGTGGGGTTTTTTGCTAAGTACAGTTTAACAAGTTTAACAATAGAAACTGGTAACATTCAGTAAGACAAGCAAGGTGACCTTCCATAATGCAATTTGCAACACAAGCTTGATTTTAGCAAACATTCTCTTCTTACAGCAATTTCCCAGTATCTTTACATATCAATCAGTAACCTGTCTGTCTTTGAGCCAGTAACCTTGCTTTGTTACAATTCTTTATCTTACAACAGAGACTATAGGCTGGGGAAAATTTCCTGTCCTTTGCAAGGTCGATATTTGAAACTACAAGGCTTTGGAAAACCAGGCCCAGTGAAGTGCATTTGCTTTATGCATATTCCACATCTCCCCCCCATTTTATTTATTTAAAAGAAAAAGAAAAAGCTATAGATCAGGTTTTCACAGTTAAGACAAAAAAATTTAAAGCAAAGTTGGTATCATTTAACATGGCAAGTCCTTTTAATTTACTTCAGGTGAGGACTGATGATGTCATTGTCTCAGGGCGGCTGCATTGGCATCATTCCAGGTGCTGTGAATCGGGTGTAATTACCAATTGTTGAAACTCCAGAATGGGATTCTGCTCTATATAATAGTTGATTCTGAGTCCAGAGAGTCTGTTATTGTTCACCTGTCCAGGACATTACTTTTTTAAAGCATCTAGTCTTTTGTAAAATTTCTCATCAATTACAGTCTTTTGTTTAGGCACAGGGTGTCTCATCCAAGTTACAAACACCCTCTTTAAGGCCAGGAAAATTTAGAAAACTGCTTTTGTAGAGAAGACATTATTTCCCCTTTTATGATCAAGGCATTCCTCATAAAAGCATTGATGATCAATATCTTGATTGAAAAGGTCTTACTTTTCTTTCTATAAATCCCACGGTGCTGGGAAAACTCATTCCCAGGTTGTGTTTTGTCCCATGTCCAGGGGAAAGATGAACAGCAGATGAAGCAGCAGTTAGGCCAAATTAAGGCAACATGAAAGAGGGGTCAGCAACTTAGAAGTGAGACATGCTATCTTGTATCCAAAGTTTTAAATTATATCCTGTTTTAAAGAGAGAGAGTTAATTTTTATTGAACTTATAAAAATAGCCACATTGCCATAATAATCATAAGGATACTTAAAGCTATTAAATTTGGGGGGAATCAAATAGGGAGAAAACAAATACTTTTATCTCTGTTTTAAATGATATTTTACCAAACTGTTGTTAGTTATAGACAGCTTAAGAGAGAGAGTTTTTTTTTTTTAATTTGGAAAACAAAACATTAAGAGAACCAGCAGTGTTTCAAAATAAGGAAATTGTAAAAACCCATCATTCTTTTTAATTAGTTCACTAATTAACTTTTGTGGTTTTGACTTTTGTGAACAATTTCACAAACCCACCAGTTTCTTCATTAGAATTTTGGAACTTTAGTTTAAAGCTATGAACTCGAAGTTTGTCAGGAAACTACCTATCAGGGTTTTTTCATGAAATATTTGAAGACATAACATTTTAAAATTATAATTGAGCCTAGATTATGACTGGTAGCATTTATATCAAGAGCCAGATTTTCAAGAACCTTACAAGATTTTGGAACACATATTCATAACATCTTAATGCTCACAATGCTTTCCCATATAGTCTTAATTTATCAAATAAGCCAATTAGTTTTGATACATCTTTTATATATCCTTTAAGAAGTTCCAGGGCCCTTGGAACTCTTCAAAGTTAGTTTAAACCAAAATGTTGAGCTTTCAGAATTTAGCTTTGGAAAGCTTTGTCAAATAACAAAAGGCTTAAAACACTTACTTGAATAAAATCACAAATGATTACAAAAATAAAACCAAAGTGACAAAGGGTTTCAAAGGCGGAGAGCACAAGAAATTATCATGAAATAAGTTTCTTAAACCAGTTATCTAAGGGACAAAGAAAACCTTTTATAATTTTATATTAAGAACAGTCAAGTGAAAAGACCTCTAGTAATCCTGTTTGATTAGTAAACCCAGGCAATGATGTGTGCTGATAAGAATATTTTTATGCATTCAGGTTAGTAAATAGGCATCCATTTGTCAAAGCAAATTACACAAGACCCAGTTTGAGTTTCAGCTATTTTTACCAAACACATATTTATGGTTTCGCAGCCAAAAACTTGGTGTATTAGATCTATACCCTTATCAGTTAATGTTAACCAGGGCCTATACAATATTGGGCATAGGTCTACTTTCACTAGCCATTTTGGGTTCCAGGTTTCCACGTGGCATTTAGAGCCATGTGGAGTTTAAGACAGAGGGCAGTAATACAAAGATAATGTCTAAAAGATATTGTTTCTCCCAGCATGGTCAGGAGGTAGAGCTGAGATAACAAGAGACATACTGACCTAGAGACAAATTTAGGTAAAAGGTTTAAATCAAATTTTGAAAATATATTTATCAAAACTTTAGAAAGTTTAAGTCACATGAACTTGAAAAGTATGCTTATTTATTTAATGAGTGTGCATTAATTATAAGCCAATTTGGTACCTTGCAGACAACACAATTACACATACAGACATGAACATATAGACATAACATACAGCTTACACATACATATATGCAGACATAAACAACAAGAACAAACAAGGATCTTATAGGCTTTGTTCGAGACATAAAAAAAAGCTCACTAGTAAAAAGGACAGTCAGGTTTAGATTGTGTTGTTTTTTTTAAAAAGACTTATCAGTGAGGCCTCATCCTGTCTTAGAGAAAGCAAGATAACAAATTTACATTGTAAAGCAGAGTATGCAGGCCTTTTCAAGAAGATGCAGAGAAGATTTTCTTCCTTTTAAGAAAATAGCATAGAATTCTACTATAGGATTTTGTGAAGAAATACATAGATGAGACTAGAAGGGAATTTAGAAGTCTGTTTAAGATAACCAGCTGGAGACCAGAAAATTTTAGACCATCTAGCTAAACAGGTTGATTTTAATTTAGTTTTTGTTTCTCAAATGAGTGACTGATCTTAAGTGCTGAGCTATTGAAAGCTATTTGACTGCTGAAGTTTTTAAATTTACCCTGGATCAATTTGGAGCTTGTTGTCATTATTTTCATTACTGGTGGTCTGATGTGTACCATCCCCAGTGAGATGGATTGTGGTGTGATTGCAACGTATTGAGATTTTGGGATCAGATTCAATTCCTCATCTGGTTTGGGGTTCCACATAAGGTTTAAGAACCTTAGCAGGAATCCATAGCAGGCCTGTGGGTGAGAGAACAGATGCATACCCTCATCCCCTTGTTAGCAATTCAACAGGTCTGAACCATTGTGGTCCTGTCAGCAGGTGGCGGAATAAAACCAAGGGTCTAGGTCTCTTTATAGGAGATATAAGGTGTTGTTCTGTGGCCATTAATTTTTGGGAATTACAGTTTAAAAAATTTAGTGTAAACAGAGCTTTAAAGACCTGTTCATGAGGGGCCATTCCTATATCTATATTATCCCTCCTTTGCTTAATTATTTGAGATTTAAGAAGGCCATTAGCTCTTTCAACAATTGCCTGGCCAGTAGGGTTAAATGGGATTTCTGTGATATGTTTAATATTCCAGTTGTCACAGAATACTTGAAAGACTTTGGAGGTATATGCTGGTCCATTATCTGTCTTAATCTGTTTTGGAATCCCCATGGTGGCAAAGGCAGAAAGACAATGTTTTTTAACATGTTTAGCAGTTTCTCCTGTTTGGGCAGTGGCATGAATAAGACCAGAGTAAGTATCAACAGTAACATGTAAATATTTAAGATGTCCGAACGAGGAATAGTGAGTGACTTCCATTTGCCAAATTTCATTACCTTTTATTCCTCAAGGATTAACTCCTCCAGGGAAATTAGATTTAGAAAACCTCTGACAATTGGGACAAGCATGAACAATATCTTGAGCTTGCCTGTAAGAGATCTGATGCATGTTAGCCAAAGCTCATGCACACTGATGAAAAAAACTGAAGAGAATCAATAGCTTTCTGTAAAACATTATTATACATAACAAAGTGATCAGCCATATCATTTCCAATTGATAAAGGGCCAGGAAAACCAGAATGAGAATGCATGTGAGTTACATAGAAGGATGATGTCTTTTCTGAATAAGTTTTTGTAAATGTCAAAACATTTCAAATAAAAGAAAATCATTTCCCTCATGGATATCTGATGCATCTTGAATTACCTGTAAGACTCCAACTATGTAGGCAGAGTCAGCTACTAAATTAAGTGGCTGATTGTAAAAATGTTGTAAAGCTGCAATGGCAGCTGCCAATTCAGCCCTGTGAGTGGACTTATGATGGATAGTAACAAAATGTTTCAATTCCCTGTTCCTGCCATGTTATAGATACATTTCCTGATCTGCCAGAACCATTGATAAACACAGTCCTTGAGGCAGGGGAATAGTGATAAACAGGATTTTAATTGTATGGACAGTATTTGGAGTCCTTGTAAAATTTTATCATGGGGTAATGAGAATTGTATCTTACCAACAAAATCAGCCATAGTTATCTTTAAGGACTCTGATTGTTCAAGGACAGCATAAAAATCAGTTTTAGAAAAACCAGGATTAATAATATCAGGATCATACCCAGGAAGTACTTGACAATGGTATCTTCCCCTAGTGAGTAAATGAATACATTGTTTTAATTTAGTATATAATTTCTTTTTTTGTTGATGGGGTAAGAAAATCCATTCAATGACTCCTATTAGAGGAAGAAATTGGCAAAGCAAACCTGTGGGACTATGCGGGGTGTTTAAAATAATGAAATGAATGACTTGAGGTTTAATGATATGTGTTAATTGTCTGAAATGTAAAAAGGATTCAATCTGTTTTAATTCTAATTTTGCTTCTTCAGATAAGTAGCGAGGGGAGGACAGATCAGGGTCTCCCTTCGAGGTATTAAACAAATGTTGTAATTGACAAGTAGGAATACCCATAGAAGGGAGGAGCCAGTTAATGTGGCCAAGTAATTTTTGTAAATCATTTAGAGTAACAGGCTCCTGAATATGGAAAGATGCATTTTGTGGCCATCTACTTCTCTTAGTGATTAAAAAACCAAGGTATTTCCAAGGCTCCTTTTTTTGAATTTTATCTGGAGCTACTTGTAAACCAGCATTATTAACTTGTTTGATTAAATGTAAATAAACTTGTGATAGGAGTTCTAGATTGTCATGAGCATTGTCAATCTGTTGAGTTATAGCATCTTGAAGGCAATTAATAAAATCTATGTAAGGTTCAGTGGGTCCCTGTCTAACAGTAGCAAAAGATTTAGTGGGAGTATTCCAGGGACTACACGATGGCTCTAAATGTCCCATTTGTAACTGTTGTTTAACAAGTAAAGTAGCTTGATTTAATTTCTCACCTTTAAGAGGCCACTGTCCCACCCAAACTGGAGGACCAGGGGTCCGTTGTAATTTGGATGGTGGGAGTGTGGCCATGGCCGTCATGATAAATTTTGAAGGAGATGTCCCAATATAAACATCCCATTGAGAAGGGAGGTCTCGGCCCCATAGGGTCTGAGGTAGATACGGAACATAAGGCATAATGGAGGCAGTTTGTCCCTTGGGGCCAGTACACAACAAAGGATTTTTACTTTGATAAAGGATTTTGAACCCACCTAATCAAGTAAATGTAACTGCTGAAGAAGTTACTTTCCATAATGGAGCCCAATCCTTTTTAGCAATTATGGTAACATCAGACCCCAAATCTGTAATTAATTTTTGTTCAACAGATAATGTCAACAGTGGCTGAGTCTTATCTAATCTTTGTATCCAAAACACATCAGGGGAAGCAAGAGGTTGAAGTTTAGATTCTGTTTCAGGAATTTTGTTCCAAGCCTTTATGGCTGCTCTAGTTGTTTGGTCAAGTAACACGTCCATGCTAATTTGAACCTCGTTTCATAAATTTTTGAGTGAAGTAGCATATAAGGCTTCCTGATATTCTTGTAGCCATACAGTATATTGAGCAGGAGTTAAAACAGTTTTTCCAAGTGTTTTCCAATCCCAAAGGGTCATATTATAACCATTAGCAATTGATTCTAAGTATTCCTTAGTAAAAGTACTATGTAAACCATTTTCTGTTATGCTCTTTTTAAATCTTTCAAACAAGGAGAATGGGAGGTTTTCATGTCTCTACTGAATCCCAGTTCTTACAATGGGAAAGACACGATGAGCATCAATTCCCATGTTATGTCCTTCTTTAAGACAGGACTCCATCAAGGGAACAAATGAATTGTTTGCTTCTAAAGGTGGAGATGGGGGGAGAGGAGGAGGAGGAGGCAAGGATTGTTTTTCATCCTCTTTAATGGCATAAACACGTTTTTTCCTTTTGTTAAAGTTCTGAATAATTTTTAAAGCAATTCGACAAAATTTCCAAGCCACTATAATCAATGATAATTTAGTTAGATGACGGTTAGTTACTTTAAAACCTACTGCCTTAAGGAGACATAGGAGTAGTGAACTATGTTGAACTTCCCTCTTAGACAGTAAACTACCCATAATTGCAAGAATAGATAGAAAAATTGAGAGAGTAAGAAAGCAAAACTTCCAGGCAAAGCCCTAGCTAGACACTGCAGCAGGTGTGCAATCACTTAATTGAAAGCCACCTCTGTGATTCCCCCATATCAGGGTGAGTCACCCTTACCGGGATTTCCCTCTTGACAGGATGAGTAGGCATCCCATTCCTTTTGCCAGGTGTCCTGTTTCTTTTCCCCCCTTTGTCAGGGCCTCCTTTTTGTCAGGATGAGTGGCAGATGTCCTGTTTCTTTTCCCCACTTTTGTCAGGGCCTCCCTTTTGTTGGGATGAGTGGTGAATGTCCTCTTTCTTTTCCTTTCCATGGACCCAGAATTTGTCACATCAGGGTCAGCATTTGTAGCTATTCCTCCCACTGATTTGTCACCCCCTTTCCCCTGGGTGGTGGAGCTGCCAAAGATTACTCAAAGCCCATCTCTTCTGAGCAGTGAGAAGCCCCAAAAAGGGGTTAATCTCCCAGAACCCTCAAGATAGACACATTCCTTCCATTTGGGAAATTAACCATGAATTGGGGTTCTCTTCCCACATTTATTCTCTGGACCAGGAAGTTACAGGAAGAGAATACAGGTGGGGTTTTTGCTAAGTACAGTTTAACAAGTTTAACAATAGAAGCTGGTAATATTCAGTAAGACAAGCAAGGTGACCTTCCATAATGCAATTTGGAACACAAGCTTGATTTTAGCAACATTCTCTTCTTACAGCAATTTCCCAGTATCTTTACATATCAATCAGTAACCTGTCTGTCTTTGAGCCAGCAACCTTGCTGTGTTACAATTCTTTATCTTACAACAGAGACTATAGCCTGTGGGAAATTTCCTGTCCTTTGCAAGGTCAATATTTGAAACTACAAGGCTTTGTAAAACCAGGCCCTGTGACGTACATTTGCTTTATGCATACTCCACAAAGGAAATTGCTTTCTATCCCTAGTTTGTTAACGGTTTTTATAATTGTGAATGTGGAACTTTAACAAATGCCTTTCATTCATCATTTGAGATAAACATAATTTTTCTCTTTTATTCCATTAAAGTGGCAAATCACATTGACTGATTTTTAAATATTAAACCAACCTTTCATTCTTGGAATCAATTCAATCTGATTGTTAAGTAATATGTTTTTTGTATAGCACTTGATTTGATTTGCTAATATTTTGTATAGAAGTTTTATATGTTTACATATGAAAACTGACATGTAACTTTCCTTTTTTGTGATTTTCTTTTTTAGTAACTATTTTGGTTTTGTTGTCAGGATTATGCTGGTCTCATAAAACAAGTTGAGAGGTGTTCTCTCTTCTTTTATTCCTTAGAAGAGTTTTTATAATGTTGCTATTGGTTTTCTTTAAAGTCTTGGAAGAATTGACCCTTAATGCCATCTAAGCCTGAGATCTTTTTGTGAGGAGGATTACACATTCAATTTCTTTAAAAGTTGTAAGATTGCTTGTATTTTATAATTTTTCTTGTGCTAATTTTAATAAGTGTGCTTTTCTAGGAATCTATTTCTTCTGAATTTTCAAGCTTACTGACATAAAAACATTTATAATACACTATTAGTATTTATTTAATATCCAGAAATCTGTATTGATGTTCCTTTTTTTTCTTTACTGCAATGTCAGTAATTTGTTCTTTTTCTCTTTTATTCTTTCTCAGACTTGCTAACCAATTGATTTTCTTGATGCATTTAAAGTATTCGCTTTTAGTTTTGTGAATTTTCTTTATTGTATCTTCAGTTTTCTATTTTATTAATTTCAACTCTTTATTGTTTTCTTCCTTCTACTTTCTTAGTGTTTAATTTGAAGTTTCTTATGGTTTTTGAAATAGATAACTTGGATCACAGATTTTCAGTCCTTTTTCCTGATATATCTTAAGACTTTAAAATTCGCATTAAATATTATCTTAGCTACATTCTACATGTTAGATATGTAGGATTCTCATTGCCATTTAGTCCAAAATATTTCTGTTTTTTATTTTAATTTCTTCTTTGACTAATGATTTATAGAATAGAATAGCTTAATTTTCAAGTATTCAGGTATCTTCTGATTATGTCTTTATTGATATACAACTTAATTCTACTTGAATTCCTGCTTGATCATTTGACTAGTTTCAACGCTTTGAATAATTTTGAGACTTATTTAATAGCTCAGCATATAGTCATTAACATACTGGTTAATGTAACATATGCTCTTGGAAAAATATATATTCTGTTATATTGTCTCCAGTGTTCTATATGTGTCAATTAGGCCTAGTGTTTTCCAGATGTCCCCTCTTTTTGGGTTATCCTTTTTAAAAATGTTGTTATATCCTCTCTTCTGGATTATCCTTTTTAAAAAATGTTTTTACAACCTCTTTTCTTTTTTTTGGATTATCCTTTTCTTGACAAGTACTTTTCCCTTTTTAGCCTCTTGCTCTAAGCCAAAGTGTTGCAGATAACCCAAGGATATAGGAGGGAATGAAGAAAAAGTTTTGTTTACCTCAGAGTGTCCTTCTCTGGAACATGGTTGCTCAAGTCCCAGCTGCTTTGGCAGCTCTCTGATATTTGGGGTGAGGAGGATATAAATATTTCAAATTTTCTAGTTGCTCTTGGAGGGAGCATTGATGGTCTGTTAAAAGCTACTATATCATAGCCCAAAATGAAAATTCTGAACTAACTTTTATTGACTTTTTAAACTATTTAAATTTATTTAACTTTTATTGATTTTTACTATTTGCCAGGCACTCTGCTAGGTCCTTTCCTATTATGATACATTTTTTTTTAGAAGAAATTTGAGCTCCTGAGGCTCAGAGTCTGAGGCTAAGTAACTCGCTCCACATTGCTTTCAAGAGGCAGTACTAAGAAATAAACTTTCAAAGCCTCTAAAGCCTCTACTCTTTCTGTCATACTAAGCTCAAAGAGGGATATAATAGACTATCTGATAATGGTTTAAGATTAATGGTGAACTCCTACTTCATGTCATTGGGTCCAAAATAGAGTATAAATTTTGATTTCTAAGATCCTGTGTAATAATTTTTAATGGAGATACTGAGATATGCAACAGTAATGAATATTAGATCACTAAATCTCGCCATTCAACTTTTGAAGGAAATAATTCAGACTTTTGGCTTAAAGGAGCAGAAGATGCTCAAAAAATAAGTCAGAAAAGAGAAAAGGATAAAAGGATGAGTGGCAAGAGAAGGTTTGTTGTTGTTGTTGTTGTTGTTGTTTTCAGAGTGTATGTTGGGGAGAGGTGGTTCTGGTGTTTTTAAATGCAGAGCCGAGCACCAGGTTTACAAAAGGAAATACTGTATTAAGAGAGGTAAATAATGACTTGAAGTGTGGAGGTAATAGGTTTGCAATCTGCCAATTGTTGAAATAATACATTATTTCAGACGTTTAAAAAATCAGGGTACTCAATTCCACTATGTAAATACTTCCCTTTTATCTGTAGTGATGAAAGGCAAGACAAGAATGGCAGGAAAAGATGACAAGTGGAGGTAATGACACTTGCAACTGGTCTTATACACGAGTACACTCATGCCTTTTCCACCAAGTTCTTCACGTTCACATTATCTCAGAGCTTCACTGAGGCAGTCAAGAGAAAAAATGTCTCTGAAATTTTGTTTACCACTATTTACTGTTGAGCAAAACTTGAAGTAAGGCAGATTCTGGTGAGTTTAACAGGATAAAAACAGGAAAAAATACATACCTAACAAGTATAACCAGACAACAGAAGTTGCAACCAGCTTTTTTGTTTACCTATGAGCTAGAATTATAGGAAAAGTGGAGAACTGGAGAAGAGAAGAGAGTGACCTTTTTAGAAAATTAGAGATTTATGGAAGGATTTAAGGGAGGAAAGCAGGTGGAGAAGTGGACTGTTCTTGGCTCCAGATTTATGGCAGCAGCAAGCCAAGGAAGGTTATCCAAAGTGGCACACCCACTGGGTATGCTATAAATAAGCCCTAAAGCCAGCTGAAGGACCTCACAGGTTTCAAATCAGCCAAACTTCCCAGGTCCAAAGCATTCTGTACCTATGCTGTAAGATTATGCCTCACTTCCGCCTGGCCTAGAGACAGAGCTCCAGGCTCCAACGTTGGGGAGCTTGCAGAGTCACCAAGCCTGCCTGAAATCTCAGCTCAGATGCCTTATGCAGGGCCAGGAATCCAGTGAGCATTCACATTTCTCAGAATGAGCATTCTTAGAATGAGATACAAAACATACACCAGGCATGAGCTCTTCCTGCAAAGGATGGGGCGGGGGGCGGGGGTCAGCAGTGGTTTCCCTGGTAGCTCTGTGTGCTGCTACTTACTTCGAACCATTCCCAGTTTTTAGCATCTTAGTTATAAGCATATGGCCATCCTTAAAGGAGTTTTCTAAAATAGGGAGATAGTAATCTTCTGTAGAGCCCAGAAGAAACTATAACCTGGTCATCTCAGCACAAGGGAAAAAGCAGAAGGGAATTGACACATGATGAAATTGACTATGATAAGACACTTTCCCTTTGTTTTCTTTCTTAATCCTCCCAACAGCCATTTGTGGCATATCTGAAACTGCCTGGTGAGTAAGGCTTGGATTCCTTAAGACAGAGAAGGTATCTCATCTGCTACTCATATTTTCTCTGAAGGCATTTGGTGAGGCACCTTGACTACTAATTGTTGTTATGTTTATATAATATGAACACCCTATAATATCATACCTACATACTCATAGGTAATGTTGCCTATTCACCTGCTACAGTATTACTTTATCTTCAGTTACAATTCCACAAGCACTTATTGACTATTTTGTGACAGGATCCATGGTAGCTAGATATAACAGTCACCCTATAGATTAACTGGATAAGCTGGAAGTGGTGCCAGACAGGGAGGAATTTGGGATAACTCCTAGGTTTCCTTCTGGGGAAAGAGGAGAAGCATGGGTAGAAGATGGTGAGTTCAGTTTTGGACATATTAAATTTAAATTTCTTCAATAAATGTTCAATAGGAGATAGCTATCACCCCCCCAGTGTCCCCTCCCCTTTACTATATGCTAAGCACTGTGTTAAATAGTTAGCATGCATTCTTATTTAATTCTGACAAATATATGTGGTAGGTGCCATGAATAGCCTTATCTGAAAGATGAGTAAACTGAGGCTCGGAGAAGTAATTTGCCCAGTTTTCCAGTGAGTAGGTGACCAAGTTTAAGTTTTAGATGTTAGACTCATTGACACACAGGTGGTAGTTAACCCTGGAAATGTATGTAATCTTCTAAGGACAACCTATTTATTGTGAAAGACAGTGAGGATGAAGGACAGACCTCTGGAGAATATCAACATTTAAGGACTGAGCAGAGAAAAGGGGATACTCTACGAGGATTAAAAAAAATGTGGTCAGAGAAATAGGTAGAGGACCAGAAGAAGAAATTTTAAAAAGACTGTGCTCAGCACTCTCAATTACAGCAGAGGCATTTAGCAAAGTAAGACTTGAGGAGTACTTACTGCATTTGCCAATGTGCAGGTCACTATGTCTTTAGCTAAATCTGTCTCGATGGTGTATACAAAGTCAGTGTCCAGTAGTTTGAGGAGCATATGGGCCAGTGAAACTATGCTCGGTCCCAACTAAATATGTTGCGCCTCCCAGCATGTAACAGAATGGACCCATTACCAGCTCACTGCTTGGAAATGTTTTTAGTCCCACTTCCTTTGATTATTGCAAAATTTCAAAATAATTTAACAGGGCTATTGGATGGAGTTGGAAAGGATGCATGGGGGAATGTTCCTAAAATACCATTTATAATTACAAGAATTAGAATTGGAAGGGCAAAGAAGGGTTTCCTTCAGATCTGGCATAGTCTTCTCAAAAACATTAAAATATGGGAACCCTGCAGGGTTTATCTTGCATTTCACCTTTTTCCCCATTTCATTATTAATGAATATGTACTATATTGTCAGCCAGGAGGAGGAACATTTCCACCCCCACAGCATGGTATTTGTATGAGGGTGATATTGTCTTCTTTATGTGTCATGGAACCTGTGACCTGTTACGTGTGATTATCATGTCAGCTTATTAACATGTCAGGGAGTGCAACTCCTTTCGTGGCTTCCACCTCAGAGGAAAAAAAAACTGCTCAGGGTGGGGGACATTCTGCTAGCCAGATGAGGCAGAGTTTTGCCAGTTGCCAGTGCCAGTGAAACCCTGGATGGTAATCAATACCAAACCTAACTGCGAATAGGACCACCCAAGGGCACATGGCTAGGAACCAAACCTCCTTCCTACCTTGGTCTGATCTCTTGGCAAGTTTCCTTGCTAGTCCCAGCTTTGTTCCCACTTACTTGGGGAAGAATCCAAAAACAGGAGTTAAAGGGGGCGGGACAGAAAGAATGATTGGAAAGCCACTCTCAGATGCTGCAGAGGTCGTGAGGAAGAGGGTTTTGGTTAGTTACATTATCCGGGGCTTCAAACTAATAAATATCGATTGATGGATGAAAGTCAAAGCTAAAGCCTAGGGAAGGCCTACACGTGTTCAGAGATTTTGAGTTAGAAATGCTCGCCTTCCAACTCTGCCCCAAAGGAAGTCACATGGGGAAAGCGAAGCAGTGATTAAGGAACTACAGGGGCTACAGCAGACCATTCTCCTCTGGGGCCTTCTAAATTCTCAGGCCCGGCCTGCCTCCTGTTTGGGAGATGAGCGGGTGCTCTCAGCTACAGCTTCGCATCTCTGAGTCTCCTCTCCTGACATCTTTCTGCCAGATGGCTGTTCTCAAATTCTGGGGGTGCCTGGCTCTCTTCGTTCCTGCAACCTGAGCCAAGAGAACTTTGGTCCACCGATTTCCCCTTGCTCCACCCCTCTTGTGAGCACGGACTGGAGCCTGGGCGTCGAGGACGGGCTAGGCGCGGGGACTCTCGGCACTCTGGGAAGCAGCTCCCCCTGCCCGCCTCTGGGTGCCCTCGGTGGAGCGCGGGCTCCGAGGGTTCCGGGAGCGCCTTCTCCCGCCCCACCAGCCTGCAGCGGGAGCAGCCTTTCGTCGTTTACGGGGCGAATGCGTTTTCTGCCCCCTCTTGATTTTCCCTGCAGGCTGTCCCGATGGCTTTTAATTACAATACAGAACCTCAACAAATTACGAATGAGTAAACATAATCAGAGTGTGGATCCAATCCATTTGTAATCGTTAATACAGAAAAAGGTAAAGAAAGAAAAAAAAAAAAAAAAAAACACGAAGACCTAAACAAACAAAAAATGCAATGCAATTCTGCGGGGTGTTGGCCTCGAGGATTTGTTTCCTCGGGGACTCTCCCAATGCGTCTCCGCAGCCCACCCTGCCGCCCGACTCCCCGCGGTGATGTCTGGGGACACCGGGGCTTGGTCCCTGCATCTGAGGCCTGTGTCATTCCCCGGGAAGGAGCAGCCTCACACGAGCGGTGAGGACTCCCGCGAGCCTTTCGCTCTCCGGGCGCCTCCTCGGGATTCCGAAAAAAAGCGCGCTGGGGTGGCGGGAGCGGGTCCTGCAGCCTGCCTCGCCCTCCCCGGGGGCCGCAATAGGGTCCCCGACGCCGGCCTCTTCCTTTCCCGGAGCACGAAGGGACGCTGTCCTTGAGTTCCTACTTGTAGGATTCGGAGGACACTCTGCGTCCCCACGGTCTTCAAAGGCCATCCCCATTCCTGAAGCGGTGCTCCCGGCCTCGGGCCTCTAGGACGCAGGCGGGAGCGGCGCTGCCCGGGCTCACCCAGCCCCGCACCGTCGGTCCGCATTTCAGCTCTCGGTCCGACAGACGTGTCGGGAAAATATTGCGCATGCAAGTTTCTAGTATACATAAACATATTTTATCAAGCACGTCCGATGTTTTTGTTGAAACCGTTAGCAACCTCGTGGGTACTGGCACGACTGGTTGATATTAACACAAATCGGGTGAGTGATGTTCCAGAAGCGCCTGAACCCTCTGGAAAACACGCCCGATATAGGTGGAGACGTCTGACCATGTTTCCAGCTGTCCGTCTGTGACCTCTCTTCCCTGTCGCTATTCCTCAGTCACCAACTGTGCTGACAAGGCAACTTGCTTCGAAGGGCGATCTCCTCCCAACTGACGGAGGTCCTGTCTCAGGGATGCCAGAAGCCCCTTTGCCATAAAGGACAATTCGGTCGGTGTTGGGGGCGAAAAGCACCGTCCAAACACAACCGTGTAAATGAGAGTGGAGAATGCGGGAGGAAGGCGGGGCGAGGAGCTGTTTCAGATCGGGGGAGGTTTCGGGGAGGCCAGTCGGCTGCGGGGACAAATCGCCGTGGCATGGTCTGGAAGGGAGAAACGGCCCCTCTTCACCTAAGCACATCCGGCAGGACGCCCCGTGGAAACCTCTCTGCGTGATTGAGTCGCATCCACTCCAGGGGATGGCACTAGCACTTGGGGCGCTCAGCTGAGGCTCTTGGAGGCAGAGGACATGATAATCCCAGCGGAAGGCACCCCCGACACACACGCTCCCACTCTGCGCCCGCCACCCGAGGGCGCGCCCGCCCCCAACGCGCGTCCCGCTCGCCCTGGCTCAGACGCGGACAGATGATCGCCGCTTAGAGCCAGTACCGCTGGGGGGACAGAGCGACCGACACGGCGCACCTCCTGGCGCTGGCGGGGCTCTGGACTCCCGTCGGGGGTGCGAGCGGCCGGGGCGGGGGGGAGCTGCAAGGGGGCTGGAAAGAGGAGGGGGAGTGGGTGGACTAATGATGAAAAAGTCTCCACCATACCGGCTCCTTAATTAAATGCATGGAAAGAACCGAGGCGAGCACATCTGGTTTCAATCTTCAGCCCTTTGATGGCATCAAATGTTCTTTTCCCAGATCAGGGCTGGAAGTTCTGGGCTAACTATGGCCGTTTGGAGCCCAGAAACCATTTACACACACTCGGACCCTTCTTTCTCTGCAGTCGAGCCTCCTGGCTCGGGGTGGGGGGGGTGGGGGGCCTTTCTAGCAATCACGGGAGTGAGGGAGCACGTATGTATGAGTATTTGTGTGTGCGTGTTTAAAGAACGTAAAACGCCACAAATAAGCACTTAATATTTTACTTACCCGTAGTATAGTAATTCATTTCTAATGAGACTATTAAACTGTTACCAAATTCCAACAGGTCATGAAAAAACCGCTGAGCACCTCTCTGTCCTCTGTCCAGTTAGGGCTCAGCGGAGGGACGACTGAGCACCACCCGTAGACTTAGAGGGGGTACTTCAGCCCTTCTCTGTTCCGCCCCCGACCGCACCCGGGTGGACCCAGAGCCAAGCAGCAGCCCCCTCCATCGCTCCCTCCAGGAGAGCTCCTGTCTGCTCCCCATCTGGGCAGTGGAACCCTCCGGGTTTAGCGTCATCGCCCGAGGAAGCGACCTTGGCCTCCCCAAAGAGGTTACGAAATTGGCGGGGGTTGGGAAACGATGATGATATACCCCTAGAGTCTGATCCTCCCGCTTAATAAATATGTAAATTTCCTACTGCCCTGGCCCCAGGATTCCTAATGGCGAGATAAGCCTCGAATCGATTCGGTGCCCTCTACATCTCCCCAACCTGCCTTTAGTTCGCGGAGACGCGTGGGAGAGCCTCCGATTATTATCGCTCTTGTTATTTTATTGCATTATTTAATAGGCTGTCTCTCCAGAGCCAGACGTAGCCTTAATGTGCTTGCTCTCTCGCTCAGCCTCTCTCAGACGCTCCCACCACTCCCCCAAGACTATGAGAATAGCAGGAAACTTTAAAAAAAAAAAAAAAAAAAAAAGAGGGGGGGGCAGAGGGAGGAAAAACTTTGATTGTGATAGTTGTAGATTTTTTTCCAGCAAGTTTCCCCGCAGCTGTTACCGAAACATGCAAATGAGATTTTTCAACAGGCTCTTAGACAAATCTGGAGGAGTTAATGCCGAAGCAAAAGAGAATCAGCCCGTTTGAAGTGACTCTGGGTTTCAGTTTGTCTTGTCTCCCGGTGATACTATTGCAAGGGAATGATAATTAGACCTTGACTTTAAAAATCCAAAGGGGCTCTCTCGCTCCCTCCCCTCCCCCTTCGCTCCCTCCCTCTCTGCCTCTCTTGCTCCCTCCCTCTGCCTTTCTCTCTTGCTCTGATGCTGGCAAAGGGGGTTTTCTTAATCAGACTGTTTTTCGGTCCGAGGGAAAGGAGGAAGAAGGAGATTGTGATGGAGAAAGGGGGTCTGTAAAACGTCAGGCACGGCACAAAGGCTTTGCCACGTAATTACAGGCTCCTATTAAGTCGAGATCTGCCCTCCCAGGGGTCTCCAATTTTCTTGTGTTCCCTACAAAGCCTCCTCTGCATGCCAGTTTGTGCCTTTTGAAGTGCCAGAGAGCTTCTTGATCCAACTGAGAAGGAAAAAGGAGCTCAGCAAGAAGAGGGGGAGAGAGAAGGGAAAGGGGGGAACCCAGCGCCACCCTCCTTCGTACTCTTGAAGCCCTATTTTTTTTTATTTTATCTTTTATTTTTTTACTCCTTACGAAAAGTAAAGTGAGAATCCTGCTCTCTAATACATCTGCAAGACATCACCCTCTCCTCCTGAAACTTTAGTCACTCCTGAGAATCCACAGGAGTGCAGAGAGGGGGGAACACGTTTGCTTGAAGATGTTTTAAAGCTGGAACAAGCCTTCTTCTGTTGATGCTTGAACTCTTGCCTGGGAATAACTTTTTTAACCCCCTTTAAAAAAAAAATACCACTTTGATTCTTCTCTCCCACCCCTTCTTCTCTCCTCTTCTGTTTGCCTAACTCCCCCGCCCTGCCGGCCTCCCCTTTCCTCTCTCTCCCTTCCTATTATTTTTGGTGTGCGCGTGTGGACGCTTTTGAAGAGTTGGAAGGGACTTTTTTTCTCCTGACTTGAACACAGGGTGACTTTTTAATTTTATTTTTTGGTGTGGATTATCTCTTTGGACCGCGCCGGATTTGGCTTCAGGAAAGCAACCAAGGCTGCCGAAGGCTCCTGGTGCAGAACGCCGTGCTCTGCAGAAGGGGGTCCCCCGCCTTCTTTTCCACTTTTTTTTGGGGGGGGCCTTCCTCTCCTTCCCTCCCTCCTTCTCTCTCTCTCTCTCTCTTTCTCTTCCCTCTCTCTCTCTCCCTCTCCACTCCCCCCTCTTTCTTCCCCACTCGGCTCCTCTCCCCCCTCGCGCCCACAGCGTTTGGTGTTGATTCGAGCGGGAAGAGGGGGGTGGGTGGGATCGGAGGGGGAGACCATGACCTCCAGCTACGGGCACGTTCTGGAGCGGCAACCGGCGCTGGGCGGCCGCTTGGACAGCCCGGGCAACCTCGACACCCTGCAAGCGAAAAAGAACTTCTCCGTCAGTCACCTGCTAGACCTGGAGGAAGCCGGGGACATGGTGGCGGCACAAGCGGACGAGAGCGTGGGCGAGGCAGGCCGGAGTCTGCTGGAGTCGCCGGGACTCACCAGTGGCAGCGACACTCCGCAGCAGGACAGTGAGTGAGGGGCTCGTGCCCACGGGTGTGTGTGCCTGGGACAGAGGGCGGGGGTCCTGCGGCAGAGCGGCCGGAGCGGCCGGGGGTCAGGGGGCTGAAGGTCGGGGGACTAGGAGAGGTGGTGGCGGTCACCGGAGGAAGGGCCAGTCACAGGAAAGTAGAAATGGGTGAGAAAAGGAGGGCTCGGCTGAGGGAGTAGCTGAGGCGGACGCTGGTGAAGAGGCTCCGAGGCCCCGAGACGCAGGAGGGACTCTGGCCGCCGCAGACTCTCGCTTAAGCCGATCGGGCTGCGGCTCCGTGTCGGGCGAGCGCGGCTGCCTGATCATCCGGCGGGCGGGGCGACGGGGCCGGGCTGAGAAAGAATCTCTGCGGGACAGAAACTCCGGGGGATAGCCCTGTTGGAGAAAGCAGCGGGTTAAAGATGCTGAGTCGGGTTGGGAGGGCTTCTGCAGGGTGGTGTCTGCAGGCTCTGGGGAAGGCATGGCTCAC
This sequence comes from Cynocephalus volans, assembly GCF_027409185.1. Classification (NCBI taxonomy): domain Eukaryota; kingdom Metazoa; phylum Chordata; class Mammalia; order Dermoptera; family Cynocephalidae; genus Cynocephalus; species Cynocephalus volans. The sequence continues at coordinate 127,611,634 of NC_084467.1, forward strand.
AGAGAGGGACAGCGGCTGCTCCGGCTGCCCTCCCCGTGTGGGCACGAAAGGCCCGGGCGCGCCGGAGAGGCCGCGCTGGAACGCCCAGCCGGAGTCGCCAGAGCTGCTCTCTGCCCCCTGCTGTCGCCTCCACCTGCAGATGGGTTTGAGACCCCCACAATCAAAAGCCCGGCTGACTCAGGCAAAGCAAAGGGACTGTCCTTTAGGGGTGAAACCAGAGATCCTGCCCCTTGTGATCCTGAACAAGAGAATTGCACCCGGGAAGAGCGGGCTTCAAAGCCGAGGCCAGTGTCATATTCGAGGAGCTCTCCCTTTGGGCACCTAGACCTCCAGAAGAGTCCACGCACATCTCCCTGCCCCATCCTCCCGGTCTGATATCGCGCCCCATGAAAAGCTCTCCTCGAGTTATTAACCGTGCCTTAAAACATGACTGCAAGTGTATCCCTCCAGCTCTGAACGTGTAACAGACTTGCTACCTGGCTCATCACAGGTGACACAGGGCCGGATACACATAGATATTTCCTCCTTTCCTCGAGGTTGCAAGAGTTTGAACTTGGATTGAATTCCTAAAACGAGGCTGATCGCTTTCCATATCATTAGCTGGTCGCTATTCTGTCTTCAAATTTGGAATCTGTAGAACCAGAAGGCCCGCCAGCATTCTATGATTTTCACAAAGCATTGCCCATCTCAGACACTCAAATAATAGACACACAAAGCAAGCTGGACTCAGAAACAGCCGGAAATAGGGCATGGGCACCGTGGTGGGAGCTCAGCAGCCCGCGCTAAAGCAGGCCGCGGGGAGAGCCCCTCTCCATCGCAGAGCGCCCTCCCACCCCCGGTGCTTCCTTAGTCCGGGCCTGGGCGTCGCTCAGTGTTTTTAGCCAAAAGCGACCTAGGGCCCATCCGCCCTACACACTCGCAGAGGGCAGCACGGGCTGCTTGAGAAGGTCTGGCCTGGCCGTTTACTAGAGAAAGGCAGCCAACTCTGAGGAATCAGGAACCTGTGTCCCCAAATCCTGGGTAAGGGCTAGATGCAGAGGCAGAGGCGTTCAAAGTAAGGTTTTGTTGATTGGGAGGACTGCGCCTGCTGCAGGCACTGACAGTATGAGTTAAGTGTTTGCGTGGGCACTTTTAGCTCTAACAAAATGTACTGCGAAATATTATGGTTATTTTTAAACGTTTTACTACGGAAAATGTGAAACATACAAAAAGTAGGAAGAATAATATTTGGAACCTCAGCTCCACCAATTCTGCACATTCTGCCTTTCGTTTTCCCATGTCTGAATATTAATTGCAACATTTATCACTATTCGGAGAACTGAGGTTATACCCACAATAGAAAACAGGGAGGCGAAGAAACTGCTGCGTGGAAGATTCAAGGTGGGCAGGAGAGAAGAGACAGTGTTTCTTTGCCCCAAGAGGAGGCAAGTGGTTGGGAAAAACAGAGCCAAGGCCTGCGGCCTCAGCAAGCCCGGGGCTCATGGTCAGTCGCGGCAGCGGTCGGATACCGCAGGGCTAGAAGGATGCGAACCGTACCCGTTGTTTGGCTCCAAGTAGACACCACGAGAAAGGAGCTCGGGATTCCTTGTGGCCATGTAATTGGTATGGAGCAAGGCTGAGCAGAGAAAGCCGGCTGTGGAGAGCCCCTGAGCAGATTGTAGGCGACGCACTGTGGTTGGGAAGCCGCCGGGGACTGGGGAATGGCTCCAGCGAGACCTGGGCCTGGCGCCGCCAAGGCAGCGCGGCGCACGTGGCGACCTCTGGGGCGTGCGAGGACAAGCTCAGGGTTGCCGGAGGAGTGGGGACCGTGTGTCCCAGGAGAAGGGGACGAGAGTCTAGAAATGAACCCGCGTGATACTCCAGCGCATCTGAGAGTTACAAGAAGCAGAGGTCCTCTGGGGAGAGGATTCCGAAAAGAAACTGAGGCTCCGAGGCCAGCCAGGAAGAAGATCCTCTGCAGAAGGAAGATCGACAGACAGCTTGGAGCGAAGGTAGAATGCACAGCAAGGTGATAGGAATGAAATAACCATCACTCAGGCTTGGGGAAATTGCCGAGGACACACACAGACACATGCACCTATCCTTGCTTCACAGAGAGATGGCCAAGGGACCTATTCTTCCAACAAATCGTTTGTTGCTTTTAGAAGCAGCATGTCTTCAAACTCCTTCCTCTCCTCCAGGATGAGAACAGGAGACCCTGATAAGATCAGTGATAGCAAGTGCCCAGAGGACCCTAAGCCTTAGTTCTTGGGTTCCCACCAATAGTTGCCTAGAAAGCTGCTGTGAGCTACTTGGAGGTTAGGCCGCGGGGCCACAGTGGGCCTCCAGCCTGCGGTGGACAGAGAGACCCAGAATGTGAATCAGGGAAGGAGGGAGTCTAGGGGCAGAGGAGGGCTAGAGCAGGGCTCCCGGCCTGCACGGGATTGAGGGGTAACACCAGGAGTCCAGCGCTTTTTGCAGCTGTCTGGGAGTCTGCTGCAGGGTAGGGAATGGTAATTTCCTTCAGAGAGATAAGGAATACTGAAAAGATGCCTTTGACTCTTCCAGCTATATAGAAAGTCCTTATCTCTGAACTTTCTAAATTTTCCTTTTTGGCCAAAAGTAGCAAAACATACTCCACTTGCACCTTCAATACTATATTCTTAATTTAGCAGAATTTTAAATTACAACCTGGGCTGAGTATAGCAAAGAAGAGCTAGGCATTTTCCAAAGTGCGGGCTTCTGGCTAACCTCCCTACTCTCCATCTGCAATTCTGTTTCCCCACCCTCGGTTGATACACACTCCACTTTCCTCTCTAGAGAACGACTTCTTTCCCCCTTTACTGATTCTCTCAGCCCAGTAAATTTCTCAAACTTCTGAGTTCAAATACCTTAAGTGTTTAAAGAAAGGGTTCTTCAACATTGTTAGCAATCCAATGGCTAACGGGGAAATGTGGAGTGTAAATGAGGTGGTGGTAGAACCAAGATAGGGAGCGAAAGGAAAGAGGAACAGGTAACAAAAACAGGCAGACCTACTCCTATGAAGACAGTGCATCCCGCTGTCATTTCTTAATCCGAACTTTGGCAAACTTAAAAAAAAAAAAAAAAAAAAAGCGCCTGCCTTCCACGTTCCCAACCTCTAAATTAGTGAAACCAGATTGTCCTAATAAGACCTTTTGTTGGAAACACATGTAGTCATAAAAAGGTAGACGGAAAGTCAATTAGACACGCGCGCGCACACGCACACACTCACAAGCTGGTGCTAAGTGTGCACGGGGCACAGCTGGGTCCCGGGCTGCGGCGGGACGTAAATGCAGAACAGCGGCGCGGGAAATCGATTTGTCACAAAGGGAGAGGTGTAAACGCGGCGCGAAGGAACTGCCCGCCCAATCCACCAGCCACCTTCTCTGGGGCACAGCTTCGCCAACTGCTCTTTGCCAGAGAAACGCCCAGGAGAGCGGGAACATTTTCTAGGGCGCTTCCCAGTTGGAATTCGCATCAGAATATCAATTCCCCTAGTCTCAGTGTTTGCAGTAGCTATGGCGCCAGAAATTTTCTTACGCGGCCCCACCCTGAGACTCTGGAGCCCGTGCTGGCACTCTGAATCTGGGCCTCAATTATCTCTATTCGAGAGGGGAACAAAAAAACATATATCGTTTTAAGGGTAGCCTGGACATTTTTCTCTTCAGAGAGGGAAGTGAAATCCAGGATCATGGGAGGTCACTGAGTCCCCAAAGCTGGATGTCAAGGCCAGAGAAAAGATGGTGAATCCTATTTGCTTTATATTCAGGGGCAGGAGGCTGGGTGGCCCCCTTCTCTTAAAATTTGGAGGACTTCACCGTCCAGTAACTCCCGCCAGCTTTGGAGAGAAGCACGACTTCGAGTTTGAAGTGTCAGGGAGGTGGGCCTGTAAAGTCCAAGACTCCAGGTTGCCAATACTCCCGGGGGCTCCAACTCCAAAGACAGGATGAAAACCTTTCCAAGACTCCTGAGCTCCTCTCCCATGCCTTAGACCTTGCGCAGTCCTGCATTTTGGCTCCGCGACCTTTCCCCGGTGCACTCAGGTCAGAGCGCCGGGCAGCGGTGGGTCACACGGGTTCCTGTAGTTCTTTCGTCTTCCCAAGGGCGTCATCTTAGACTTTACAACACGAGTGAATAAATCATCTCCAAACCAACAAGATGTCACCCCCCCCACACACACACACCCTCTGCGAAAAAGGCTAATTCAGAAGCAGCGATGCCTCTCTATTCCGCTGACCCAGATCTGCTCTAATCTGAGCTTTGAAAGACGCTCCGGGCCAGCAGCCACCTCTGCGACCCTTTTCTATTAACTGACAGCTGTAGGTTTTCAACTACAAGGATCCCTAGACCACTTTGATTTTTTTTATTTTAAAAGATGTGTTTCTTTTACAATTCTTCTCCTATTCCTTGTTTACCTGCTGCCTCCTGATGCCGGACACGCCACCAAAGCTGACCCCTAGTTCCTGGAGAACTTCCTCTTTGGCGAAAGCACGAGCGCCCCGGGTACCCTGTTGTTGCAAAAGTCTGCGCGCGTCTGTCCCTGCACCGCGACCCCCTGCGTGTCTCCAGTTCCTGGCCCGTGCCCACTTTCAACCGCTCTGGGAATATGCATTTATTTTTTACCCTTTAGAAGAGATGGAGTTAGCAGAAACCACATGAGAAACAACTTTTTGAAATCGGAAGTGTGTTTGTAGAGGAGATAAAGTTTGCGTTTTGCTTATTTTTTGCATGTGGTGGAAGAGTTTTTGGGGGAAGAGTAACCCACCCCCACCCCACCCCCACTACACACACAAAAAGTAAAATGTGGGGCTTCGCATCCTCTAACCAAGCCTTGTACAGGGCTCTCAAAGTATTCCTCGGACCTAGAGATAGACATATACAAGAAATATTTGGATAAGAGGGCCAACTCTGTGTGTCCATATCGTGTCTAAATATTAACAAAACTACCTGTGGGTGCACACCATTGTAATCTGATTGGGACCTCGTTGGTCGATTTCTGTGTTTTACCCGAGTACCATTCCACCTTTTCGGTGTCCTTTAGCTCCCTTTTCAGAATTACAAAGAGGATGCATATGTCAACCTCATTATTATGTATCCACAAGACTTTGGATTCTTGTAAAATCACATAGCTTGGTAAGCAGGCGAACAAAAACCAACAATCTCAAACAGTAATAATAATATCATTAAACTTTCACAATCCCCCTTTTCTCTAAATGCTGTTTCTTGTTAAATCAATAAATGTGAAGATACATTACGGAGAAAACAGGCGGAACAGTCTTCGGTGTTTCAGAGTCAGCGGGTTTTTCACATGTGGACGTTCTTGAGAAAGATGTTTCCATCATGGTCCGAATATTAGTAGATTTTTGGCGTCTAATTTAGTGAGACAGCCTCAAGTAAGTAGTCATATAAACAGTTACGGACTATCGATTTTAGGTTTAAGACTAAAAATTACTATAGTCCGCTGGCCCTGGAACCACTTCTTTTGATTAAAATATATATATATATAATATTAATTATATATTAATATTATATATATATATATAATCTGGGAACCCGATTGCAGGGCGATGGCCACTTTAGCACAGGGGAAGGGAGTAAAGGCACAAATGGTGCTTGGTTACGGAAGTTTTATGAAAGAAAATAAAGAACACATGTCAGAACAAATCAATCTCGTGCACAAGTGACTTCTCAGAAGAGTTAAAGGACAATCAGAACCTTAAGGATTCTGCTGTCCCCCCAGTTCTCAAACACAGGAATAAGAGTCTGAGTTGTGACCAGAATACATTCTTTGGGTACTGGATGTCTCAGCCCTTTGCTGCACCATGTAATGAGGAATCTCTAATTCTCAAGAATTTTGGGGTTTATTTTTATCATTATAGATCCCCCGGGCATAACTTCAAGCGAGGAATAAATTTGAAATATGTGTGTTAATTTGAATCCCCAAGATCCAAGTTATGAGAAAAGACAAAGGCAGGTCCTATTCCTACTTTGCTTTCATGGAGTTAGTTGCAAGTGATTGGAAATTTTCTTAATAGGCAAGGAGAAACTCAGAAGTTAGAATGGACCTCGCATGGGGGCCTGGACAGCAGGCTCTTTTTGGATCTCACCTTTTTGAGGGGAGATGGGAGGTTGGAGGGGGTAGGTTGAGGAAAAATAAATTCAGTGGAGAATTTTAACCTTTAAAAGAGAGCCCACAGTATCTTTGGTTTTAACGGTCTCGATCTCTTCCCTTGCAAAGATGCAGACGCCCCTATCCCACCTCCGCCCTTTCCCTGCATGCGGCAACTACGCTGAGGCGCCGCTTTCCCGGCGCTGGGATGTGCGGGGGAGCCTAGGCGGACGCACGCCCCCTTGCCCTCTGCGGTCGAAAGGGGGCGCATTCTTCCTCGGCCGGGGCTGGGACCTGTCCTGTCTCTTCACAAACCCTTGGATTCGGGTAGGGCAGGGCAGGAGAGACAGGCTAGAAGACTCCTTCACACACGTGGCAAAACATGGGACATACCAATAACGTGAAGACACTTCAGGGACTATATGAATATATCCTACACACAGCGTTTTAACGGAGACATGAAGAGAGCTGGCAGGCGCAACGCCTTCCTTTCCTCCTTTAAAATAAGGGCGGTCAGGATTCCAGGGTGAACAGGAAGGGGCTGGAGGAGAGTGGAGCAAGACGACCCTGGAGTCAGTGGGTGCTAGGAATGGTGCCTGGGTTCCATGGGGTAAAAGCAGGTATGAGCCTGTAGAGATGGGTGCGATTTTTCTGAGTATGAACTGAAGGTGTTTAAAGAAAGAGGGACAGATTTGAGAGATGCAGACAGACCTGGCTGGTATTAGTGAGATGCTACAAAACTGCCATGGAAACCCTCATAATATCTAGAGTCTTTAGATAGGGTAGAAAACCTGACACACTAGAGTTAGGCCCTGGGGTTAGGATAACACTCTTTCCACCAAAGGCTGAACAGTATCTGCTCCAAGTTTGCATGTGTCTGCAACTCCAGCACCCAGCACAATTTCGAATCCCCAAATCTGACTCCTGGCCTCCACTGATCCTCCCTTTATGGGCAAGAGTTTCAAGAGACTCACAGGACAGATGAGGATAAATTCTTAAGCCCCTCTGTAAATTTTGGGATTTTCTACTTCTCTTCTTACCACACCCTGATATTGGAGGTCAACAAGACAAGGCAACACTAGGAGCAACAAACAGACAGAATGAGTATTTTGTCTTCTTAGCATAAATGGTGGTTAATACATACCTTCTTCCAAGATTATCCGAGCTGGGGTGTTCACTAGAGACAGAAGCACCAGGCCAAGACTGTAAGGGAAATTGCTTTCCCACAAACGTTTGTCTGAGAATAAGAACACTCGCCCTGTACACTTAATTTCTCATCATCAGTTATGTCATTATATTTTAAAGCACTCATAGTGCTAGAAGGTGGTATAGTTAGAAATAAGCATAAAAACAGACGGGTGCTCTCCCAGTACTCTAAATACATATCGTGAGGCCAAACCTTTTCCAAGATGATTCAGATATACAACTTGAAGGCCAAGGGACCCAATTCAATCAAAATTTGAGCCAGGATGTGCTAAGCTCAATCAGCTTGACTTTGGGTAAACTGTAAGACCTAGCCAGCACTTCAGATATGTACAGAGAACCACAGTTTTCTCAAGTTTCCATTGTTTTTTCCATGCAAATTCAGTGCTAGTCTACAAAGAGGTAGGTAAAATTGCTTTGGGTCTAGTGCGTGGTGAGGCAGTCAGTGTCCCAGCCTCCTGCCTTGGTCTGCTATCCTTTTCTTCTTTTTACTCTCTCTCTGCCCCAAAAATCTGTTCAAGATCTGTGTGCTACAAAGAAAACTGGGAACTAAAAGCTCCCTAAATGATGTTTTCTAGAATTCTTAGAAAAGGAGAGGGCTGTTGAGCTCTATTATATGTAATATACCAGGTATCTTCATGTATTTTTCCTCTCTGCTGTTTCATTTTATAATGTCCCAGTTAGAGACTTCTTGGGGATTGAGGTTTGGGAGACTGGTTATCATTCTATTTCCTTTTCAAATAATTCATGAATATATGGAATGGAAAGTTCCAATAGAAATAGGTATTGAATATATACCTATATATATTTTCATATATCACTATTAATTCAGACTGGGAGGTAACATTAAATAATTATGTACATTGTGACTTTCCTTTTTATTTCCTACCAGTGCTACTTCTCTAAATACTGTTCTGGATTACAGCAGTTATATAGTACTGGGATAGCTGCCAAACTGTTGCCTGTATTCAGTTAATGCTTATTAAGTGGTAGAATGACCTCTCCATCTTTAGTTGAAAGCCGTTTTAATCTGGTCAAAGTACTGGGCACTTTATCCTCTCCTTCCCACATTATACTCTTAGCCTAGGAGCTATCCTCTGGTCCCACCACTTCAATAAGCATATATGTACTAACAGCTCCTAGTTTGTAGTTTCAAGACCCTCCATTGGAACTGCAGATCCATATATGCAGCTACTTATTTGACATTTCCATTTGAAAGTCACAACTGTGCTTCAACCTAAAAAACAAAATATGCAAGTAATTAGCTCCCTTTCTCCAATCTGATCCTCTTATAGCTTTTCCTGTTTTCCTATATGATAACATGTGAATTCAAAACTCAGACATTTCAGACTCATCCTTGGCTCTCTTTCCTGTATGCTTCTGAACAGTCATCTCCAAATTCCAGCAAGTTTTCCTTCTAAAATCACTTAAATCCGTCTGCTTTTAGAATCTCTACCATATCTGACCTGCACTGCTCTACCACCTTCCTAACTCATTGACTCTCCCTGAATCCATGCTTGCCTTCTTCTACATGTAGGGGATGACAGAGTTGATATAATAGACCCTCAAAGAATATTTGTTGAATGATTGAGTGATAAATGCTAGTTTCTTATACCAACACTTTTTTTTTTTTTTTTTTTTTTTGAATCAATGCTCTCTCCTACTTTGGAACTCACAATTGCTTTTCATTCTTTTCTACATCAAGACTAAATTGCTGATCCTGTTTTTTAAAAATCATCCCTTAGAGTCATATTTCCATCCCCGTTCCAGCAATCTGCCTGACCATCATCACGCAGTGCAGATGGGAACTGTCTCCCCACTGTTCCCTAGTATGCTAGTCAGGCTAGTGTATTTCCTCACGTGCTCTAGTCTCATTTTTGCTTTTCTGACTTCTCATCCGAAATGTCCTTACTCTGCGCCTGTTTTTCCAAATCTACCCATGCTACCTTCCCAGGTTCCGCTCCCACTGCACTACTTTGTGAGACCTTCCCTGAGTGCTTCTTTCCAGACTAGGCAAATCCCTTTTCTCAATTTTCTCAATGTTTACTCTAGAAATAATCAGGGACTCCACAGGTATTGCTCAATTATTTTCTAAATATTTTATGATTGTTAATTAACCTTGAGAATTTTCTTAAAATTAGAGACTTTTGGGGAGAGGGTATATTCTACAGTGTATAGCACAGCTGCAATAAGCAAATAAATTAGATTTTTTGTTTGTTTGTTTAGTGTGGTTCTACTGTTCTTGTAATCTCTAGCTGCAAGTATTTTTTTTTTTAATTATAAGAGTAATACCAAAGTTCAATACATACTTATTTTCAGAAAATGGATTATTTTACATTAAAAAATTCAAATGGGAAAATAAAATCACCTATATTCCATCATTCTGAGGTAGAGATAGTTAATAACTTGGTGTTACAATTTTTTCTTTTTAATTTTTTACAAAATGTTGGATTATAGTTTATTAACATTCTTGATTGCTGATTTTTCAGTGGAGGAATTTTTAATCCCATTTTCCAAAATCATGTTTTTCTCAGATTAAAAAAAATACATAAACATTTAACCCTCTTGTTCTTATCAGAAAGATTACAGAAACAAATACACACAACAACAAACAAAAGTTCTCCAGGGAGTATGAGAGGTGTGGCATTACAGTTAATTCCCAGCTTTCTCAAGTTCCAGTGTATACATTTTCAGCAGTAAAGTCCTTTAGAGTAAACAGTTCTTTTCCTTTTCTGCTTGTTCTAGCTGGGAACCTTCCCTAGACATGAGCACGTGTCTCCTTTTGAAACTGGAAAAGCCTGTATAATCCCTAAAGGATGTTCCTCGAGCATAGTTAGAGAACTGCTACTCAAAAAACTAATTTTTACATGGTTTGGTAAGGAAGAGCTCACAAAATGAGTGGGAGAGAAAATATCATAGGGGACTGAAATTTTTCTATTATTGTTGATCCCTGGATCTTGATTTTTTAAAAAAATATTATTATTAAGTGTCTTTAGACTCCTACATGCCTTTGTAGAAAAAGAAAGAGGACAACAACATTTATCTCTGTATCTTGTAGAATGATGACTAGGTAGGACAGTGACATATTCCAGGGCACAGTAGTTGTGTTTTGACAGAGGAAGAAGCACTTATTAAAATATCAAAGACAATGCATTTATCTAGACATAAATGTCTACAGTACTCCAGCTTTTATTTAAAGTGATAATCATAGGGAAAATATAAATTATTATTATGAATTCTATTTAAAAATATTCCCAGGCAAATGGATATTAAAACATTTGCCTGCTAAACAGCTTTTATTTAGGGAAAGTACTAGCAAGTGATATCATGTAGAACAGAATTTTATAATTAGGAATTAGATATACCTTAAAATCTTTCTTGTTCTCACAAGAAAGGGAGTACAGAGAGTAATCACCATTTCTGAGAATTAAAAACCACACTTTCCCAATAAAAGTTTCTGTAATTCCCCACATTGCCTATTTCTAAGGGAAGAAAGGAAGAGAACCACCCAGAGAGCACTTTGCCTGTAACCAGATGTGCCGTTCAGCAGCTCTAATCCTCAAGACTGGGGTAAGACCGCAGGATGAATCCTCAACACATTTAAGAAATAAAATGTAATTTAGTTCATTAATCATGGAACTGAAATCTGCAGTTTTGCTAGACATATTTCAAAGACTGAAATCCCTTCTGACAAGAGAAACAGAAAATAATATCACTGCACGTTTGACTGTTACCGTCTGTTCTTAGCTTCCCTCAGGGAAGAAGAGCTTTTTCTGAGTGTGATCATTTTTACTTAGAATATATGAACTGCTACTTAAATTTATATCTTCTCTCTTTCTCTCTCTCTCTCTCTCTCTCTCTTTTTTCTTTATCCCAACATTCTTCGTTCTCAAGGTGGTAGGAATATTTATTTTCTGCACTGTTTTGGATTTTTTGATTTGGAGATTCAGGGCTACCTTGAACAGCCAGGAAATTCAATCTGTGTTTGGGTAGGTCTTGAAGTACAGTCATTTTAATTGAATTAATATACTCAAACTGTTGGTTTATTTAATTCTTTTCCCTGATTACTTGTATGAACCGATGACATACTTTGTCATAAAGTATTAACATTAATAATATGAAAGATAAAGTGAGATAAGACATGAAACTGTTTCACAAACTTTAAGAACATACAAAAATGTCATTATACTTTATAAAGCCAATTTTAAGAAGGAGGTAAGGCTAGCATAATTATTTTTGTTTTACAGATAAGAAAACTGGCTTGGAGAATTTTAGTAGGCTGCTATGAATTGACTTGACTCTTGCTCTTCTGATCTTTTAATTTTTTTTCATTGTATCCCACTGTCTTTGATGTGAACCATTTTTTTTAAAAAATGCATTATTGTCTAGTCAAACAATACTGAGTTAGAAACGAGGGGTCTAGCATGTCAGTTCCCAACACATTGCCATGCTGCACAAATCTTTTAAGATACTTCTGGCTCATATTCTTCATTAAAAGTGGGTATGTGACTGCTGTACCTCTTTTCTTCATGGGAGTATAACAGGCCAAAAAGAGACTGCGTTTGAGAAAATATTTGAGAAATAAAGGGTTAGACGTAGGTGCATTATTATACCATAACAAATCAAATGGAGAGTTTTCTAAATTAATTTACCAAGTAAAGATCAAACAATAAGAATGCATTTTATTCGGTCTCTACCAAGCCCTCAAAAAGTGAGAAATCTTTCATTTAGTTACAGGGACATTAGGAGTTTCCACCCTTTCTACTCTGGATTCAGAGAATTCCATGTTAAATTATGGTTCTACCATTTACTTGCCAACTGATTTTAGGCAAATCTCTGAGTCTCAATTTCCTCATCTATAAAACTGGCACGTTAATTTCTATCACACAGGTCCATTGTTTGGAATAGTGAGATAACGCAAGCAAAACTACCTTGCCCATTGAAGCACTCAATTGCTTGCCCTTTTCCTATTTTCCATTTCCACAACATCTCGGCAAGTATCACTTATTGCAGGCTCGGATATATATTCAATGTGGTTGCCCAGTCAATGTTGGAGGCCATTTAATGCCAGTGAAATTAGGAATATTCCCATACTCCAAAAGCCAAACTTTTACAGCATGTCACACATTGAGTGACTAAGTAGGCATTCATTTGTTTTTTTATCTACAGTTAGAAATAGATGCCTCGTGACTTTTAGTGACTCTCATAAGGCCACCATGAGTGCGTGGCAGGGCTAGGAATTTGGCTCAGAAGTTCCTGATTCTGGTCATCCCCTTCAGGCCACTCTTCCTCTCTTCATCATGAAACAATAAAGCAAATCTTCTGAAACTTTCAAATGGGACCAATCTTTTATATTTCCACTTGCATCATCCATCACAGCAGACTTTACAGGGATTGAAGAAGACAAATCCCTTCCCTCTATTTACCTTCCGAATTTTATGAAGACTACATGACATATGGTTAGGACACAAGGTGTCAAGACTTTTTATCCCTGACCTGACCCATACAGTAAGTTTGCAGGAGGCCAACTGTGTTAAATTGTCCCTGTAGTATAATGCCTCTAACATAGCACCATCTTACTATTCCACTGAGATTTCTGTAGGGTTTACTTAATTTTTTGTAAATGAATAATACTCACCATGTTAACTGTGATTATACATAAAGCTGCCATTCTTTTGCCAACTTAAATTCCCTAAGCAGTTGAATAAGATAAACATTCTGTCCTAAGTTTGATATGTGACCTCTTTTCATACATATCGCTTTGAAATCTGATCAGTCTGGAACACATACAGACTGGATTTCTATATCATGAAGCATCCAGGACTCTTATTTTTTGCTAAACAATTAAAAACTAAATCTCCCTGGCATTCTTGGGTAATAGATCGACATGGCTAATTGTGATACATGTGGAGAAAGCGGATCACTTTGACAGCCGTTTATTGCGAGGGTAGTGTGCTAGAGAAGCAGCTTCCTATGTGCCTTGTGCAAGAGAGAGGCAGGTCATCTAAATAAGCTAAGTGGGTGTTAGGCAAAGATTAGGATCACAGCTCTGTTGGAAATAGCTGTTCTGACATGGAAAAGTATTTGTACGTGTTTATTAAAAGGCTGTCTATGCTTTGCTATATCGTGTAGAGTCTCTAATTGGGGGGTTAAATAACTCTGGGTCATTATTCTCCCTTGGAGAACATGATGTCCTTCCTCATTTAAAAAAAAACTTTCCTTTGGTCCTTGTTTTTGTCATTTCTTTCTTCTGTCTATGACTCTCCCATGTGCAGTTCATTTCTAGTAATTTGAAGAAAAGAGATAAAGAGAAAAAACAGATCATTTGATTCTTTCTACAATGCGTTTACTCTAATCCTGTGTATCTTAAGTGTATTGCCTGGTTCACTTGCATCAGAATGATTTGGGGTGTCTTAAAATGCAGATTCCAGGGCCCCACCCATACCCAGTAAATCAGAATCTTCAAAATACATGGATTTTAAATATTCCAGATAATTTTATATATCAGAATTTGGAAATGCTGATCTAGACCTCTTTTCTCCCTTACTATTGGTATAGGATAATGTATTTCCTTGTGACATCAACTGCATTGTATGTGTTTCATTGGAATTTAGTTCTCCCTCGGTGCCAGTCTTATCTTTTTAACCAGGTGCATGCAGTTTTGAAGACAAGGCAGAGAGGCAGACATTCTATGCCTCAGAGCACTTATGGTGCTTTTTATATTATAGGTGGCTTAACACTCAGTTACTGAATAAATGAATATATGAACAAACAAGAGAAAAATAAAGAGCACACACGCATACGATAGCATTTATTAGGTGCCTGGCAGTGTTCTAAGCACTTCGGGCATAAAACCAAGAAAAACAGTTTGCAACTATTGGAGGATGTAAAAATCCTAAGACTAATTTTAAGTGATTGTTATCTCAGAAGAAAAAAAGTGTCAAAATGGCCATCTATCACACAGATACTAATAGTTGCAATTTAATTTCAGTTTTAAGTATAAGTAAGTTTTTAGATGTGACTATGCCATATTTAGGCAGTTAAATTTACAATATTTTGTATCTTACAGAGTACTTTCTTTCAGGTGGTTGATAAAACATAATTTTTCTAATATTTTGAAATTTTGCTTACTTATTTTCTATGGTTTGATAACATCAAGTTTTAATTTACCTCATTTTCAGATGCTGACTTGTGAAAAGGTTGTATTTGAAATCTCGACACAACTTTTCCAAATGTACCCTGTTTGAAAACAACTAAATTTATTCAATTAGTGAGGTACTGGTCTTGGTACATACTACAGTTATATCTCAAATATACCCTTTTAAGGTATGCTGTGGGGCTCTTGTCCTAAAAGGATTTCCTATTAAATATCAGACTTTATTTCTTTTTTCTTTTTTTCTAATTAAGCATATGTAATCACAGATTGCTGTCCGAAGGGTATATTTGTTGGTCTGTCCTAAATGACAGACCATTGAACTAATTAAAAGGAACTACATTTAGAAAAGCAGGATGGGTGTGACTTTAGAAAGCTCAGAGGAAGAGAAAAAGAAGGGAAGACCCTCGCAGAAATGAGAAAGGGCAAAACACAGAGGTGGAAGGCTTTCCTGGAGCCATATCTGCAGCAGAGACCACGACTGAGTTACAGGCTTAGAGAAGCCCATCTGGGATCCTTTGGTGACATGAACTTTGCTCTAGTGGTTTATGACATCACTGGAACCCCCTTGGTGGAATTACAACTTCATAATTCACAGTTAGCTCTTGTTTATTTTATATTTAATCATATGTGGAGCACACTGGCAGCACACCCAAGGGGACTATGTGGTTATGCTCCTGCAAATCTTGTTGTTGCATAATTAAGTACATCAGAAGTAATTCACCAAGTGTCATAGCATCCCATATTTCAGACCTTGCAGATGCTGGTCTCTTGTGATTGTCCTGCTAGTTATCGCAGCTGACTCACCTTCTCAGTGAGTTTTCCTTTTGGGAAAACAGTTACCAACAAGAGCTGGGTTTCCTAGTTTAAGTACAGTTTTCTGGATAGAGAGCATATTCAGCATATTGCTTCCATAAAAAAAGATAATTCCCCATGATTCCCCACTGACTTCTATAAAGTAACTGTGAAGTGTGGTTCTAGTCCTATTAACCTATGCGGATGTAAAATGTATCAATGAGACAACAAAGAAGGTTTCTGGATAGGCAAGGAGACTTTGGATTTGCCTCCATGTTTCTTTTGTGTTTGGCCCTGTAGCTCAGAAATGATTCCACTTAACTAGTGCTTTTGAGTCTCTCAATGGGAGAAAGGAGCTAAAAGAAAGAAGATAAGATTTATTGAGCACCCATCATGGACCATCTGGTGTTAGGTGTTTTATACTAGTTGTGTTGTTTAAATGTTTACAATAATGCTGAGTGGTAGATATTGTCACCCCAATTTGCAAATAGGGCTTTGAAATTTGGAGGAGGCTTAGCAACTTGTGTGAAGTCTCAAAGTTAGTTATTGATAAAACCAGAACTTGTCTTGACCCCTCTGGTATACTGTATTCCATTTTCCTGTCACTGACACTCCAGTGTCTAGAAAATTGGAAGAAGGTAGTAGAGTCAAATGGCTTTTTTGTGGCATTTACTCAGTGAAACACTGAGCTCCTGTGACTGTGGTACCAGGCAGTGTATTGGGATCACAAATTAAAAAATGAAAATCATCTTTTAGAAAATGGTATCTTTGCAAAGAAAATCCCCCGATGGCACTAGATACTTTGATGTCAGTTATGCAGCAAAATTGAGGTTAATTACAGGGCTCAGTGAATTTAATGGAGTAAGTTGGAAAAAAAGAAACTGGGGAGAGCTTTCCTGAAGGTGAGGAGTTGAATTTGCCTATGGCCCTTGCCAACAGTATGACCTTGAACGTGCCACCAAGACCTTCTGAGCTCTACTCTTATGAAACGGGAATAAAAGAAATATCTTGACAAATCTATTGAAGATTAAATCAGATACATATGGATCCATCTGTGATCTCCTAATTTGCATCAGGTCTAATACTAGATTGTAAAACATTGAAAAAAAAAAAGTGGCTGGTTCAAAATTTCTTTTGCTATGGGAATGAGTTTTGTTTGTTTAAGTTAAGAATAGAATTTTATTTGAAAGATTCAGACAGTAATTTGTAATTTGGCTGTCTGGAACTAGAAATTCATTTGTCCAAATGCAGTGTTCTAAGTGCTGGTTAGGTTCCCAGGAAGCCTCCAGAAGATTAGTAAATGTATGATATGGTTGAACTGTAGTATTGACGGAAGCTGCTGAAGTGCTGCATCCCAGAAGGAAGTGGCTTTTTTTTTTTTTTTTTAATCTCCTCAATAGTGAGGAGAAAAAGGATGATCCTTCCCTCTTTACTAATATAGGGCCAGTGCTAAGCAAAATTTAGAACTAGATGAATTTAGTCTCTGGGCAGCCTTCTCCCACACCCCATTTCCCCCCGGCCACTAAGGCCAGCATGAGGTGCTGCTCCCGGTGCTCTCACATCCCCCTTTCCAGCACCGGCACATTGCATGGTTTCTTTCAGGTTGCCAGTGAGGTTTCGGTAACTCAATCATCCTACTCATCCCCCTTATCTATAGTTCCCTGCCAGGAAGATAAACACAGAGATCAGTAGCTGAATGAGAAATAATGTCCTTAATTGTCCTCATCTGGACAAACACTTAATAAACCCTGAGCCCCTTATGCCCCCATCTTCTGGATTTGCAGATATAACAAAGTCAGAGGCCTAGGTCTAAATCTGTTATGTTTGCAGAACAGACTCCCACTCCACTCTATTATTTCTCTTTCACTCATTTTTTCATCCATTTGACAAATATGTCTTGAGTACCAATGATGTGACAGTCACTATTTTAGGTGCTATGGATATATCAGTGAACAAAACAGACAAATTGCTTTTTTTCATAAACCTCACATTCTCCTGGGAAAGAGGCAATGAAGAAGTAAATGAACACACACCTAGGTAAATAATTCAATTATGATTAATAATAAGTTCCATAAAGAAAATGAAACAGACTTATTTGAACAGGGAAATGAATGGAAAGAAGGAGTTAACCACGCGGAGAGCAGCGTGAAGAGCCTCCCACGCAGAGGGCGTGAACAGAAAGTGCAAAGGCCCTGAGGCAGGAGCAAGCTCGGTATGTTCAAGGGACAGAAAGAAAGTCAATGTGACTGGCAAACAGAGATGGGAGTCTGAGAGAAGACAAAGTCAGAGAGGCATTTAGGTTCAGGTTGACAGGGACTTGTAGGTCATAGGGAGGAGTTGGGCTTATATTCTAAGTGTAATGGCAATGGAAACCCTTGGAGAGATTTAACCTGGGAAGTTTTGTAATGTGATTTAAGTGTTTAAAAGAACAGACTGACTGCTGTATGGAGAATGGATGTTAGAGGAGGAAGGAGAAGCAGTTAGGAAGTTATTGCAACAGGCCAGGTGAGACCTGATGGTGTTTTGAACTGGCCGTATGGATGATGAGCTGAGCAAAGTGGTGGGCACCCAGAGTGTGCTTACTATAGGGACTCAGGGGGCTGAAGGGAGCCAGCTGAGCTTAGTAGATGAAGAAAGAAAAGAGGAGACATTGTCAATGAGACTGTGCATCCAGGCCTGGAAGGACTGACCCAGGGTGCTCACTTTTCTTAGCCTCATCTTTTCTGTTTCTGTACCAGGTTTTTTCTCAAACTTCCAGTCCTTTCCGTGGTGGGCTCCCTGGAAGCAGGTGATAGAGGAGAGGGAGTGGTTGCATGCTGCAGGGTGTGAAATGATAGCAACTTTTTCTTGAGTTAATTACTTGAAAATTTAGAGCCTATAATTCAGGCACGGTCTATAATTTTCCCAGAAAGGAAGGGTTCTGTTTTAAATTTTGTAAAAGCAGCCCTGTTGTAATTTAGCAAAATACATCAGAAGACAGCATTGCTGAAGACTGCAATTCAGATATGTGAAGACTTGTGTAACTGGAAGTTCTTAGGAAGTTATTTGTGTTTCCTGGGTCCCTGCTCCTTAGTGTGTATACATTAATGGAACGAAAGGTCAAATATCAGCCAGGGCTTTTCTCCAAACAATGAAATGGCAATCATAGTTCAGATGAGCTGAAATCAGAAAACTACCTGCTGCCAGTCGTTTGGCTAATAAATATTTATTGTGTGCAGCATCATGCCAAGCACTTTGAAGGATATTAAGGAAGGGGATGTCATGGCCTCTTGCCAAAAGAGCCAGTCATCTAATTGGTGAGATGAATCCACTACTCTGCCTCACATAGCTCACATTTAGTGTAATTTTAACATGTATAATCCTGGGACCACTGGTCCTCCAATCCTACTCCTCCTGTTTTCTCTATCACTCCATGGTACCTCCAGCTTCCAGGCAGCACCAGCTCAAAACTTCAACAGCAATCCCAACTCCTTCCTGTCTTTCATTCTCTGTGCCTGTTTCACAGGTCTACCCTCTCTTTTTTTAGGGCAGATATTTTGTATTACTAAGGCTTGATCAGATCTTTCCTCATAGTTCCTTACACGTGGAACCTTCTATGACCCCGAAGTGATTCCAGACTGTGGGAATTTCAAACCTGTAAAAAACCGTGAGTTGGAAAACTATCAGAAGAAACTAATTGAATAGATACATCTTGCTTTTAAAGAAGACTTTGAACCGCAGATACTTTAAACATTCTGCAGTTGGTAGCACCATGAGAGAGTTAAGAAATGTCTTACCATCTCATCTTCCTCAGCAACCTTCCAACACTTTTCATCATTTTAAAAATAATTTGGCAAATGATAAATTATAATAAACATAAACCTGTAATTATATAATTAAGGAGACCATGCACGGAGGTTCAGTATTTGAAAAGAAAAACTGGACTTCATAGAGACTGAACCTTGAAACAAGATGACAGTCATCTGACTTCCAAATTCCAGTTCAGAGCCTATCAGTTGATTAATTTCTTAGAACAGGAAATTTAATCAATATTTTTCCTGAGGCTGAAAAAACAAGGCTTATTTGGGGGTTATTTGAAACTTATCTCTTCTTCTGAACCTTCACTAATGTCTTAGTTAATGATCTGGAAAAAGGAGCGGAGGAAATTGGGTCAGAATAAGCCAGTTTACACCAATTGTGACTGGACCCACTAGTCCTACCCATCTCCTGATGCAGGAGGACACCGAGGACGGTACGCGGAACACTGCGGGTAAGGCCTGCAGCCTGGGAAGCCAGTCAGAGTGGGCTCAGGCTTGGGAATTCCTGTCAAAGGGTGATTCAGGTCTGGACCAGCAACTGACTAGGGGACAACTCAGCAGCCCTCTTTAGGTTGACTCAGAGCCAGGGGATTTGTTCAGCCATCTGCAAGACACATTTAGAGGGAAGATGATTTGGGAATTAAAGTGCTTTCACCCAAACTTGAAAGTATAAAGTATCCATTTTAATGGATGGAAAAATAAAAGAATTAGGAGTCAGAAAATCTAGATTTCAATCCTGCCTCTTCTGCTTATGTGTGCCCGTCTTGGACTCTTACCTATCTGTAAAACAGAAATGATAATGTCTGCTTGGGGCACAATGGGGAGGAAAGGATATACATGGTTTGAGATCTGAGGAACACAGCTATAAAGCTCTAGTGTAATGAAAGGGTAACAAACTGCTAGGGATTTAGAAGGCTGAATTTTCATATCTAGGAGGGATACATAAGGAAAGGCTTTGTGGAGGAGGCAGCATTTGCGTGGGACTTGAGTATACTAGAATTCTTTTTTTTTTTTTTAACAAGTCAGAATATTTTGAGATAAGCTAAGAACAATATAAGCACTAAACAAGCAAATTCAATTGGAAATGCGCTTTCCAATCCCACAAGAACCCTTCCAGGGCTGAAGGGTGAGGCCTGTGAATTTCCTTGGCAGTAGTTGACATTGGTTCACTCTGTTATAGTTAAAAATACAGACCCTCCGCCTCCAAGGCTGTCAATCCGGCACCTTTCACCAGCATT
Organism: Cynocephalus volans; assembly: GCF_027409185.1. NCBI lineage: Eukaryota > Metazoa > Chordata > Mammalia > Dermoptera > Cynocephalidae > Cynocephalus > Cynocephalus volans. The sequence continues at coordinate 127,631,929 of NC_084467.1, forward strand.
AAACTCACTTAAAAATGATTTGAAACAACATTACATAAAAAAAAAAGCCTGGTAGATTTTTAGTTGACGGTACAAAAAAACAAGTTGCTGTTTGTGTTCCAGATATTTTAAAAATATATGGTCTGGTGAGTGGAGAATGGCAGCTTGGAAAAAGTGCAGGCTTATAGGGCCAAAAACCTAAGAGGGCAAAAGTGGGCAGCTTTGTGTTTTGTAACCCAGCTTTTCTTTAAAAGGAGCTATGGCAGCACTGGAGAGTGGGGGAAGCAGAAGGGAGGAAAGAGAAGTGGGGAAGAAAATTTCTCACTCAAATAACCCCATGGTTTTCAGCAAGGTCAAAAGTCTGAGAGTTCTGGAGTGCCTTGGGGAGAGGGACTAAGGAAAATGTGACTTGCCAAGGTCAGCAATTTCTGACACTGACTCAAATTCTAGCCTTAGGGGGGTAGCAATTTGATGAGAACAGGGGAAGAGGTGGCATGAATAGATGACATTTAACATCGGTAGGAGACAGGCGGCTGCAGCAGCTTTTGCAGTCAATCCAGGAGGAACATGTCCAGAACAAACAGAGTCACCTCTTAATTGCCTGCATATGGATTTCCCACTTGGTGGATTCTTTTAAATCTACAGTTGACACCTCTCTGTAGCTTGCACACTCCAGAGTTTCTTCATTTCATTATCAGAGTCTATACTTCGAGAATCCAAAATCATTTGGAAACTAAATCTAGGCAAAACTCATTAGAAATGTACACCTCCTAGGTAAATGAAAACGAAGGAACTATGTAATGTTTTTCAGTCATAAATACAGGAGGCTTTTTGACTGTCTTTTGTTTGGTAACTAACACTGTCGAGTGCCTTGTAAATGGCTATGCCTTGCTTCTCTTCAGCAGTTAGAATAAACAAGGATGGACTGGGCAATTCCCCACCCCTACCCCAAATGCAAGTCATTTACGTTTTCTTATGAATAGTAGCCTTTTATCTGAGTACCACAAAGTTAAACAAAAAGCATGATTCTGATGGTAGTAAGAGCTTTTTTAAAAAAGGTCACCTTGACCATCCAGAATTTCTTTTTTCTTTTTTTTGTTTCTTGTTTTTTACAAGTCAGAATATTGTGAGTGAAGAATAATATAAACACTAACCAGGCAAATTTCAAAAGGCCTTATGTGAAAGCTGTTTTTAAACAATAAGAAAATTTTGGCATCTCATATTTACAGTCTGTTAAAAGCATATTCAGTAAACAAGTCCATTGGAGGTACTTGTTGAAACTAAACAAGGACTCTTGGTTTATGAGCCTCCTTTTCCAGTCTCTTAAAGGCAATGCGTTTGAATGCTCAAGGATGCCCCATGACTTTTGCGAATTCTTTCTTTTCCATCTTAAAACAATAGTTGAAGAGCTTTGCTCTCAGAGAGGAGCAGAACACACGGAAAAAGAATGTGGACTTAGTGGATTTTTTCCATCTCTTACTTGTTCTGTGAAGTTCTTCCCTGAGCCTCACTTTCCTTTTCTTTAAAATGAGGATTATAATACCTTCCTTATAGGGTTTTTTGTGAACATTCAATGAGATAATGTATTAAATGTGGTTAGCATTGTGCCTGGCATGTAGCAAATCCATGCCAAATGGAAGTTAAGTATTTTATAATAAGTACTTGGTCCTTATTTTACAATTGAACAGACACCGTGGAGTCCTTTATCACTCAGCCATAAAAACTGTGTGGATATTTCCTTAAAATATTTGTAAACATCTGGAAACAATTTAGTCTGAGGGACACTTTAGGTAACTAAAGGGACTCATTCTTAAAATGAATATATAGTCTCAAGAGACTCTGAGGTCAAAGAGCAAGTGACCAAATACTTTTACTCAATCCAAAAAGTTTTGTGGTGAGAGAAAGGGAAAAAGAAAGAAGGAGAAAGGTAAGGCATGGGAGAGAGGAATAGATTTTGCTTAAAACTAAGCATCAAGAATATTTTGATTGAGAAGCAATGTGTTGCTTACTCTGTAATTTAGAAGTCAAAGCATCTAGGCTATTCATTTGCTGTGTGATCTCTAAATTGATTGTTATAATTATTTTAAAAATTGCTGTTATTATTATTTTTATATTAATCTAGAGACGTTGGGAGATGAAATAAATCCTAGAGCTCCCTGTTGACTTTGGACCCAGAAAGCAGTGTAAACTAAGAACTTAAGGAAACACTAACACTCAAAGTACAATGTGAGTTAGAAAAATGTAATACAACATAGTGTTAATATATATCTGTGGAATTGGGCTATACTGGAGCAGAAAACTAAAGTATCTGATTTTTTCTGTTTTTCTTAAAAACTGATTTTATTTAACCAATCCATGTGGAATAGCAATTTGATTTTTAAAAATTTGCTCTTAAAGATAGCATTAAGTCAGGTATATTTCAATGATTTCCAACTTTTAACTTTCCTTGAAAATTAATTTCAGATTTATGCTCAGGATTATCCAGACTTTAGAAATTTATTTACCAGTAAAATTTTATTTTAAAAAAATTGGGTACCCTTACTTATTTAGTTAAGTAAGGATTTTTAAATAAACCTTTTACCATCTGCTGATAATATCATTTCACAAAAGAAAAGACATGATAGCACCAAAATAATAAAATGACTATAATCTCAAAATAAAATATATGGGTACATTTAACTTATGAAAAATGTAGCATTTTCTTATTTTTTTCTCATTTTATTTTGTACTTAATTTTTCTTCATTTTGTTGCATTGTACTTACTTTTTCCTTATTTTATTGTGGAACTTGAAAAGTTTGTTTTTGTTCTGAGAACTGTTTACTGGTTGAAATATTTTTTGCTTCCTCTGCCTTAACTTTATAATTGCTAATTTTATTATTGAAACTCATTTGATGATCTTGTGGTGACTCAAGTGTAAGTAAAATCCATATTATGCTTTAGCTATGCATCTTTTGATACTTAGTTCTATGACAATAAAATTGTCATCAATATACTTTAGCAACTGGTAGAACATTTAAAACCAGATGAAAGATAATCTGAGCTAAAAGTAGATATTTGAGACATTTTCTTTGGGAATTACTGATTTAAAATCATAGTTAATCTGCCATCATATACCTTTTCCTAATCCATCTGTTCCCAATCTCATATTCTTCATTGTCTTGGGGGGCAGTAACCGAGGACCTTTATTTTCTCCCCTGTTATTTCAAAAAGCCTAATGAAAATGTGTTTACTCTCTACAGAAAAAAAAAATAAACTTTAAGATTTTTTTGATTGGATTGATATTAATTTAGTGTGGCTTTTTCTGTGGAGCTTTGTACAGTTCTTAGAATGAAGCAGGTGTTCATTAAAGAGCTGAATGAATCAATGAATGAATGCTATTACTGGTTATCACAAGTTAAATGGCATCATACTTGACAATTTTGAGTTTACTTAATGAAAATGACAAAAATATGGTTTATTTAGTAGAAAAAGTTTTAAAACGTGGAATCTATGGAGGAAGGCAGTCTTTGGGGGAAGTATGGGGCTGAAATGATTGAGAAATTCATATTTTTTGTAAAGTTGTGGTGGAAATAAGGCTGTGTTTTGAGGCAGATTTGTGTATTTAATCTTTGTTTGTGATTGGATGTCTATGTCAAGAAACACATGAATTTTTTTTTTTTCTTTTTCTTTTTAACTTTCAGTATATGGCACCAGGGTCCTGATATGTATCTGCTTTAAAAAAAAAAAATCATTTTCATTTCCTAGGTATTCTTTTAAATTTGGGGGCACCAGGTGGTGACATGGGGTGAGATGTGGGGTGCATGGGGCACAGAGGTTGGATTTTGTCATAGTTAGAGTAAATTGATCAGATTTAATATTCTGTGTGTGTGCATATGTGTGTGCGTGCGTGTGCGTGTGTGTGTGTGTGTGTGTGTGTTTGAGAGACAAACAGACAAATCAAGAAGAGAAAACTTTGTGAAGATGTGGTTACATTTTGGTGCAGAAGGACTAGATTGACATTCCTTATCTGTATAAAACACTTCTTTTACCAGACCCCATACAATATCACTTGGAAAATTCAGGAGCTACCAGGTTTCTAGCTCCTGCTAGCCATTTTGATTAGCATTTCATTATGTATAAGGTCCTTACTCCTCCCCTCCCTCCCGTTCAACATTTACTGAGCACCTACAATGTCTCATGCACTGTAATAAGCACTAGAAACATTGTGTCAGATAAGCTCTCGTCTCTGCCCCTTAGGAGCACATAGTTTAGCAAAGGCACACATGTAAACTCTAAATCAGCCCCCTATTATTGGTTCCAGAATGGAGTTCATATGAAGACAGGATATAGAAGGGTCACAAAGGATGGTGAAGTCAGATCAATGGGTAAAAACAAACAAAACCATCTTTACGAGAGATATGAACTTTGAGCTAAATAGTGGAAAATGAGTAAATGGTCATCACTCAGAATAGATTGGGGAAGGGAAATTATAATAATTGTCAATTTTGCTACCGTGAACAGTTCAAGTGTTTGTGGTACATGCGAGAAAACTTGGCATTTGTTCATAGACATGCTCATGAGCACAATCAATAGTTAACACCAGTAACCTAGTTGTTGAATTTGAAAATGTAAGAAAACACACATTCGGTAAAACTCAACTTCCCCACCTCTCCCCCATATGAGAATTTGTGTGAGGACAGTAATTATAATATAAATTGGGCTGTAAAGATTCGGATGGGCCAGAGTCACTTAAATATGGACAGCTCGGATTATATGCCAGAGAGGTCTTGGAAGTGTGACTCTGGGAAGAGTATGGATAAAATGAAATTTAGAAGCTATTCAGAGAAATGGAAATTTCAGAAAATGTAAAAGACTAGAGAGAGAACAGTAAGTTAGTGTGATGTGGACACTGCTGCAGTCATCAGAACAAGGCAATGAATGAATTGGTCAGATGTAGTCCACTAGAGAAGGCTCCACTGCAGGGAGAAGGTACTAATGGTTTTGTCTAGGCAGACCAAAAGCGTCTAAAGAGAATAATTGGATCAAAAGGTGCTTGACGAAATTGGGGGATAGATAACAGCACTGATTTAGGTTACAGGAGGCCGTGGTGAGAGCAGGGTAAGCCTTTCAAGTGAGGGTCAAATTTTATTTACCATTGTTTTTCCAGTGCCAATCACAGACCTGGAAAATTCTTTCTCAAAAGATATTTGTTGAATAAATAAACAAAATACAGTAGATGGGTTAGGTGCCAGCAAGCAAAGATTGGATTAATGAGAACCAACTTGGTTTTACAGAGATGCCGCTCAAATGAATTCTAAAATGGACTCTGAGTAGGCGCTTTTTTAAAATATTTTTTTTTGGTGGCCGGTACAGGGATCTGAACCCTTGACCTTGGTGTTACCAACACCATGCTCTAACCAAGTGAACTAACTGGCCAGCCTCAAAAGGATTCTGAAATTACTGAGAAGAAATTTCTTTCCTCCCTTCCTTCTTCCCTCTCTCCCTTTCTTCCTCCCTCACTCCTTTTCTCCCTCATTTTCAATCTTTTTCATATTTTTGTTTTAATTTCACATATATTAATTGTTTTGCTTAGTTCCATTCTTTCCTCCCCCTTCTTTCCTTTTTCCCTCTCTTTTCTTCTTTTTCTCCCCTTCTTGCCCCCTTCTTCCTTCCCTGCTCTTGTATGTTGTGATGAAGATAGCACTGAAAATAAAATAAAGAAGCATAGTCCCAAGGTTTAATGCAAAGTAGGAAAATATTAATCTTGTGCTCTGGGTGGTTAACAGAGTTCCAGCAGCAGGTTTCAGAGAACTGCAGAACTTTCTGTTGGGGTGAGGGAAAGCAGTGTTCTCTAAGCCTGCCTTATTACAGCATTTATTCAAGAAATATTTAATGCATGATTATCATGTATTTGATGCTTAAGAGTTTATGGATGGTTCTAGAATCCAGACTCTAGCTATACATAGAAACAGATATAATATCAAGTGGAAAGGGAGGCCATGAGAAAGGAACAAATTACATAATACAGGAGTTGTTGTTATCTTGGCTGTCCAAACCTGGAAGAGGATCTATTCAGGTTTACATTTCCAGACCATAATATGCATTTATATTAATAATGGCCCAGGATCAGAAAGTCTTTCCTAGTAACTGACATAAATCCTTGTGGGTTAAGAATTCAATTTCTTATATTTCCATAGTTTCAAAACTGTTAATTAGATTCTTAATTTGAAGGGTTTAACTCAACAGAAGGGCCTAAAAAATTCCGGTAAGTGGGTCTGGTAAGCTTGTCAGCATATCCTTCTTTGATTCACTATTAAATTATATTTTAGAATGTAGCTAACTTTCTAGAATGTGGTTAAAGGGTCACCTTATGTTATTAAATTGCTCAGTGTATTTGATGAAAAATTAAAGCTTTTTTTAAAATTTCAGGCCACTAGAGTTCTCTTATTATTTAAGAATCAGGTCTGTTCTAGTTGTAGAATCATTTTTTTTCCCAAGATAAATGATAATCAATGACAAATATTGAGGACTGAAATGAGTCCAATAGAAAGCCTTATTAACTAACTCTCTCTCTCTCTCTCTCTCTCTCTCACACACACACACACACACACACACACACACATACGCACGCACCTCTTTCATTTTTCTACAATTGAGACTTCTGGAATTTTTATATCGTCAACAAGGCTTACCTTCTGCAGAAAGCCCTTGACCCCGATGTACCTTGGGAAATTTTAGGACCCAGGCTAATCCTATATATATTCCAGACAAATTTTGACAGCCTTATTGCTTTTCATCATTAAGTGATCCTGGAACTTTTCCTAAATAGTCAGACATGTTAACACCAGCATCTTGATTCAGTTCCAACCCAACCTTCAATTTATTTCACTTAGGCTAGTCCTCGCTTTCTTCCCCACTGCTTCTGTGACCTAAGCCATTCCAGAGACTGCTATGTGTGCTGTTATAATTTGTAGAGTTCTCAGGAGACAGAAGCTATGGAAAAGTCAAATACCATGGTTTTGTTATTATTACTAATCACAGGGCTCTACCTCAAAGGAACAAGGGTGAGAAGGGATGAATTAGCATTGATAAATGACTTGCAAAATAGAATATGTTGTAGAAAGGTTCTATATATACTATAATGAGTGGAGACAGCATGCAAATGTGATTAGGGAGGTGAGGTCAGAGGGCAAATGCTGGAATATGGGTGCACTTAGGGTCAGTGTGACCAAATTGTGCTATGATGTAATTTCCTGCACATACCAATCTCAGAGGCAGGCTTTCAGGAAACAGGATATTCGATATGGCAGTACTGCCTTACTTATGAAGGGGACCAGGAAAGAACAATGGTTGACTTTCTGGCTGGGCTGTCCGCCTGTTTCCCTATCACTGACTTGCCAATAAACTCAATAATCACCATGGTAAATAATTTGAAAATATGGGTTCTTAGGTAAAACTTGCTCAGCTAGACTCTTAAAAGGAAAATTTTTAGGCATAGGAAGTTTGACAGTATAGATTGTATGATGGAAGGTGGGTAATGTGGTCGGTGTGGCAATTTATTACTTGCAATTTGTTTGAAAATTGAATCAAGAAGGTGAGAAGCTCAGACCTTGAATCAGACTAAATTTACAAGATGAACAGGGGATCAAGGGAAACTTATTCTCTGAGAAATCTGATCTGAGTGGGGCAAGGTGACATGTAGTGCCAAGGCAGTGAGTCTGCGTGGTATAAAACTCAGGTGAGATATGTGCCCACAAAGTAAAATGGTTGGGAGCAATAATTCTATCTTATTTACATATGTTTGGTACCTAATTTTCATGTTTTCTGGCCTGTGAGAGGTGGGAATACTATTGTTCACCACACAGAGATTCTATGAAGCAAATAGAGTTCTAGTTTTCTAAAGCATGTTGCAGTTTTCTTGGAGTAAAGTTGATGCCACAAAGGACTTTATTACCACATACTTTGGTTTCCAGGTGCAAGTGTGTCCAAACTCCAGGTACAAATATATCCAAATTTCAGCACCACAAGGTTTCAGTTTCTCACTTGTATTTGTTAGAGTACCTGTCAACACATGAAACATGGTAGAAAGATTGGATCAATTTTAAAACTGAATTTAGGGGAAAAAAATAGAAGCTTACAGAATCTTTCAATTCAGAGTTGAAAGAGAGCTTATAAGTGATCAAATCAAACTTATTCTGGGAGCTGGTATTCTTTTTCTGATATTCCTGGCAGACAGAATCCAGCTTTCCTTAAAGATTTTCACAGGGAATTGTCTATCTCACAGCATAGCTGTTTCCTTTGCAGGGTGGAAATTATTGTTATACAATTCATATGAAAATTCTGTGAATGTGTATGTGTGTGTGCATGCATTATCTATATGCCCATTTAGGAGAGGCATATTCCCTATATAATTGCATTTTCTTGTTCAAAGCTAGTCACATGGACTAAGAAATGTGAGTGTACTAATGGGGAAAATAAGACTTAGTAGCCGATAGTCCTTACAACTGGATAAAGTGTCCACAGTATTTATTGCTGTTGTAAGAAAGCATATTATGCTTTTAGTACCAAGCACATCTTTTAATTGATTCAGGATTTCAACTGTTTTACAATGAAAGCAGATTGTAAATAAAATTTCACCGATTTTCTTTTTTTCTTTCCCTTTAGTAACCAAATGCTTTTAGCCACTGAAGTCTAATGAGTAACAGCTGTTCTTGAAGTATTCCTATGGATGAAAATTAAAAGTATGATAATTTCTTTTTATTGCAGGCCTTTTTGTTAGAGTGACAGTAGAGCTAGGAATTAGGAGGAGGCTAAAGGCATCAATTAGAAGAATTGTCATGCAGGCCCTTCATGTAGTAAGAAACTAGCAGTCTAACAATCAAGTACATTGGGAGAGATTTGAGGTGACCTGACCTTAGTTGACCTTGTAGTTGCAAAAATTTGCAGTGGAAGAGTCTATCTCCCCATTTTTGGTAGGGAAGGGTCCCTGGAGGTTTTGGGAGGTCTGATTTGCAAGATATCTCATGTTAGCATGAGTGAATGCTCTCAGAGAGGAATGTACCACAGTATTCCAATAGTTACGGAAAGACAACATAAGGTACAGCCGGAGGTCCAGAAGGGATGTGGTTAAGATTTGTCAAGCTATTTGTAATCTTGTGTGAGTAAAAATACCTCACCCAATGACTCTTACAAATCCAATTTTCCAGTTAAAAAACAGCAAAGAACACATTTTGCTATTTGTGCTAGAGATTAGTATCCTTTATTTACATGCAAATTACTTTGAAAGCTAGGAAAACCTATATAATTTTAAATGTTCACACTCAGAGTCTTTGTCAAATAAAACGAATTTTCCAAGATCTGCTCTGAGCTACTTTCTTTGCCTCTCAGCGCAGCCTCTCTTACAGGAAGGAAATGGTAAAGTTCGCACAGAGAGAGAAAACGTTTACCACTCAGTAAAAATCCCTGGGACTCGCTGTATGAAAGCTTGAATTTAGCTCATCTTACTCCTCCACGAGTTAATTTAGAGCACCAGTAAAAGGAGATTATTTTTGGACTGAGAATCTGCCTGGCACATTCATTGAACTTAATAGCGCTACATAAAGTTATCCAAGCTCCTGTGATTTTTGGAAGAGGTCATCCTCAAGCAATAGTCCTGTGATAGTTTTTATGAACATTGCAGACCGAATGTGAAGGAACGTTTTCTAACCTGGAGAGATTAGGGGCCTCATACATGAATAGACCCACTTCTTAAACACACATTAACTGGAAAAGATACAGGATGTGAGCACGCACATTTACATGCCTACGCTCGGCCGTCCAGGAGGCCGCCAGGAGGAACGCGAAGCCCAGAGGCCTGGAAATGAGATAAGCTGTCTTAGAGTTGTTTGTGACGCAGAACTGATTTCTGTTGGGCAAACTGCTTAATTTCTTTGAACCTCAGTTACTGTATTGTAAAACAGGAACAGTGATCTCCCTGGAAGGGTTATAATATTATGTGTGTAAACGTTTATACATTCATAATCATCTTGCGAGTGTAATATTTTAGTTTTGATTGTTTTCCCTGCCAGTATTGACCTTTTCTCTCTTGTCTTCTGATAATAAATGTAAGACAAGCTCATCACAGAAAATTAGAGAAGCATATAGAAAGGAAGATAAGGAAAAAAGTATTTATTATTTCATCACTCAGAGGTCAACACTCTTTTAACATTTTGATTTATTTCCTTCTAGTCTTTCTGCTGACTATTATTTTATATAGTTAAGAATATACCATAAATGTAACTGGGATCCTTCATATATATGTGTATATATATAATGTTATTTTAAATTATATCATTATTATGTATTATTAAAAAGCCTTTATATCATGTAACGTTTAATACTGCATTTTCCCCTTCCCCATCATTATCACCTTTATGTTTATCAACATCATCCCTGAGATCATCATTATCATATATATACCTGTGTTTTTTCAAATGATAATCTCTAAACATTAGAAAAACATTTGAGAAAAAAACAATTTAAAAAAAATGCAAAGACTGGAAAACAAAGCATCTCTTTGTTTTTCTGTTCCTAAGGAATGAAAGCATTTAAAGATGGGTTAATGCTTAGGGTGATGCAAAAAAACTTCTAAGAATACATAAGCACCCTTCGGGGCTGGGGAGTTGTTTTAGAATCACAGTAGAGGCCTTTTGCTTATTAAAATACACTATTTTTTTTTTCTCACTAGTTAGCCTTTTGAAGCAGTGAGAGGAATAACACCATATATTATTTCTTTAGCTTTCAGAAATCATTCTTGTAATCTCCATTTTAATCGACAGAACACATTCAGAGCAGAATTGAGTAAAGGTGCTGCTGACTTGATTTGGCCAATGATTCTTAAGGAATGACTGTTGCAGAACTATTACATCTTTCTGCAGAAGGCTTGCTGGTCCACCAGCCTCCACTACATGAGGTGAAGGGAGAGAGAGTGCTGGAGAAGTAGAGTTGATCCCTAAAGGGGAAGGGGGCGGTGAGGACGGGTGAGGGGATCTCTAGAGAAGGGGCCCCTGGCTATTCACTTTCTAATCCTCCCTTCAGCAAGGCCATGGCTGCCAAGACTGTTGTTATCCTGTGTGTGGTGTTGATGGTCTGTAATCCTTTGTCAGAGTAATTGACAGTGAAGTCTGCACTTTTGCAGCTAATGATAAATAGAGCTTTTAAAGGTTGTAATTTCTTGTTTAACTGATGCCAGTTGCAAATACTTTGTGCTGAGGAATAATTCCTCTCTGCCAAATAAAATACAGTGGAAGTCTGTGGCATGTTTTTCAGCTTATTGTTAGTCACAGCTTGCCTGACAGAGCACTTTCTATGCAGGAGATAAATGCTCAGGCCGTCTGGCTGCCAATTTCAGTACAGAAGGGACTTCTCTCATGAAAAAGACTTTTCTGTTTCTCCAGCACTAATAAGTTTTTTTATTTATTTATATACTTATTTACATATTTATTTATTTTACTTTTTGTATTTATTCTTTTACTACACTCTTTGAGAGGGTAAATGTTTGGTTCCTTGAAATGAGAAGGTTCATTGCATTTTTAACTGTCTCACTTTTTTCTCTGTTCCATTCAGGAGCTATGGTTTGCACACAGCTTCTCCAAATAAAAGGCAAGAAGGTGTATCTCTAGTCTGATCACAGAAAACTGCATTCTGGGCAATGGGATTAGGAAAGAGGTTCCCCAAGAGTCTGCCCACCTTAAAAGGGCTGGAGAACTGCACAGAGGAGAGAAATAGGGCTCCTAGGACTCAAAAGGAGACAGGCTTGCTTGAATCTAAATTGACATTACTACCTTTAAAAATGAAACAAAGTGACACAAATATAGGCAGAGAAACACCAGTATGCCTCAAAGTACAAATGGATGGATTTCTAGGGTTTTCACACATATGTACACAATCATTTTTAAATGTCTCAGTGGAGTGAGCCACTTTTAAAAAAATCCTATGGTCAATTTTTTAAGCAAATGAATTCATTTATTTGATTTTATGCTTTGGGAATTATTTTTTTATGACTCAGACTGCTTAAAGTGAAGCTCCCCAGGAGCCCAGTAAGTTCAGTAGGTCTCAGGCGAAATGTTGCAGGGTCAAGGTGCTTCAGCTAGTGCAGAGCCTTTGATGAATTGTGTTAACACAGGTGAATAAACCTTTAGGACATATATTTGGGCCATTTGGAAAGTCCTTCAGAGCTCTCCCATATGTCAAAAAATTACATGCCCTCATGTCCTGATTTTGTACTTTGCATCTTTATTTTTTTTATGAAACATAATTGTTTATACGAATTTGTGGGGTACAGAGTTGAATATCAATACCTGTGTCCAATGTGTAATGATCAAATCAGGATGATTAGCATACTCATCATTACAAAACATAATCATTTCTTTGTGCTGAGAACATTTGATCCCCTCTCTTCTAGCCATTGGATAACATGCAGTAAATTAATGTGAATTACAGATGCCTAGCTCAACTGTACATCAATACAACTTATTTTTCCTAACCAGCTGTTTTGTGCTCATTAACCAATTTCTCTCTCTCCCCCTCCTCCTCTCCCTTTCCAGCCCCTGGTAACCACAGTTCTGTTCTCTCCTTCTGAATGCACTTTGCTTCATTAGTAACTTCAAGATACATACACTTAACAGACTGAAAGAAAGATGACCAGGATAGTTAGAAACGGAACAGGCAGGGGAGAAAAGTGGGAGATGATGGACAGAGATCTGATGGTGAATGTTTAGGACTCAAAGAGGCTTCAAGCATCCTGACCATTAAAGTAGCAGGATGGGCCATAATATGAGTGCTAACCTTCTGAATCTATAAAGCGTCAATGTTGGTCTCATGCCTAGCCAAAACCAACCTCCATGCAATGAGCAGGATGCTACCTGAAAGGCAAAACTGCTCCTGTCACCCATTCCTCTGCTGAAAACTCATTCTGATGTCCCTGCATAGAGGAAGAGGTTGTAAAAGACCCTTCATCCTCCAGCCCTGCTTTCCCACTACAGCATCCTCTTTTTTCTCTTCTGAAAGTTCCCAAATGCTCAGCTGAGGCCACGCAGGAAAATCATAATCATATCACTTACCAGCACTGCGTTCTTGAGAAGTCCACTTTTCTGAACTTCTAAAATTAGGACAATGACACCCTTCTTCACGAATAAATGAAGTGACAACCCACTATTAGGAATGAGTAATATTAACTTTTATCCCCCTGCTCTGTCCATTACAAATAGTCTTTTTCCACTGGTCAAAATGTGTATTTTTTCCTTCAAAATCAAGTGCAATTAGTTTCTCTTTTTCTGTGACTCTTTTCTCATGTGTGATGTCATTTGTTAAGGTACAGTTGGTCCCTCCTGTGTGCTACAACTTTACTCTATATACCCTCTTATTTTACCTAAATCATTTTGTGGAGTTACTTGCTTATATATCTGCTTTTCTCACTAAACTGTGAGCTCCTCGTGGGGGTGGAGGCCACTGAGCTTTAATACTCACCAGCCAATAGTTTTTCAATAAACATGTGTTACTTTAAATAGAAAGAAAACACAAGATAAGAGATCTAAATTGTGATTTGTCATTGCAACTTAATTTGAATTCCATGGTTTAAAGGCTCATATGAGCCTGGGGCATGAACTCAGTTTAATATGTGGGATCTGATCATTCCATCTCTAATGAAGCCAAATGCTTTGCTTGTTTTGTTCAAGAATTACAAATTCCGAGGTTATAAAATTTCTTTCCTGAAAACTATTAAGAAATAGAAGAACTTTTAAGAAGTGGGTAAGTGGATTTGTCAGACTTCCTGCTATGGAGTTGTCACTATGGTATGATAGGTGTGTGTGAGGGAAAAGTAGATCCACATTTCTGCTAACAAATATAATTCCACCCCTTTTTTTCAGGGAGTTGCACTTTCTCTTTTTTTCAAGTTTATTTATTTTTGTAGGGTACAGTGTATTGTTTCAATACACGCATGTACTGCACAACAATTCACTTAGGGTAGATAGGATAGTTTTGTACCCAGTAGTCCAAAAAAAATCACAAATGAAATTATAAATGTAATTTCCATCAAAAAAAGACTAAAAAGAGAACTATCCAACTTAACTTCTTAAGTGTGGGACTAACCAGTTCCTTAAATTGAGGCTTTGCCCATGTTCACATAAGAAGAGAGTATGTTTTGCTTTGTTTCCTTGTGTTTTCCAATATTCTATCACATAAGCACCCTTTGAAGGACAAACACATGAATTTTAAAATTTATTTATATAGTACTTAAGACCAAGGCAGTATAATATGACTTTCCCATAAATGGCAATAGTACAGTATTTTAAACAACTTGGGGATTCCGGAAAGCTGATGTTATGGCAGTTCAATGACTTATGGTGTTGAGTGCAATGGATGGGTACTAGATCTGTGCAATTATCTTCTTCCCAGAGGCCTTGTGCATCACCAGACTTATCCTCTCACAATTCTCAGAGGGACTTGTAACTGGTCAATCAGGAGAAGAATAGAAATGTTGTGCAGGCTGGAACTTCAATTCTCAAAGCCAAATCAAAAGCTCAGAAGCACGTCTCTGAAGAAAACACTTTTTATGAAAATCATAAGATTGCAACCCAATCATATCAAGAAGTTGGCCTATTTATCTATTTCAATTTCTAAGTTAAAATTATACCCAACACCCTCTCACAAATTTTTATCCACTTCTTAAAAATTTTTTCACTTCTCAGTAGTGTTTAGAAAATAATTTGATAACCTCTGAATTCTTTCAGGATCACCAGTTCCATCAGGGTCAAGTAGAGTACAGTATTTCGGAACTTGGGTCCTCTAGCCCAACTACCAGGTGTCAGCTGTGTGCCCCTGGCTAGGCTACTCAACTCTCTAAGCCTTGATTTCTTCATCTGCAATAGAGGGATAATAATGATATGACCTCCTAGTGTATATAAAAGAGTTCATGTAAAGCGCTCAACAGTGGTTCTCAGCAACTAGTAAGCACTTAGTAATTGTTTGTCATTTAGAAATACTTATTAAGTACTTACTTGGGAAATCATATTGACCCAGCATCACGTTAGATCCTGGAAAGTATGTAAGAAAAGTACAACATATTATCTCTACCTTTACAGAACTTTTAATAATAATGGTGTTTTTAGAAAAATCATCTTATTTGATCATCACAGCAATTCTTTAAGACATTAAGGAACTCTTTTTTTTTTTTTTTTTTTTTTTTCATTTGTTAGTTAAGAAACTGGTGCTCAGGAAGGATCAGTGAGTTTTCTGAAAGGCAGTGCACGACAGAGCCAGGTCTGGCTCTCAGGGTTCTTCTGTCTTCTAGCTAGTGTCACTTCCCTAGTTGAGCCTTCTCTCTGAGTCGCTAGTTGAGACTAAAATACAGAGAAAATGAAGAAGACAATATTAAAATATACAACAATGTGTAAATCAATGCGTGAATCAAGAAGTAGCTCAGAGTTAAGAAAAGAGAGTAATTACTGTGGCTTAGAGTAGCTATGGCCTAAATGTAGCCTAGAAAGCAAAGTAAAAATAAAAATTTTAGTTAAAGGTAAAACTAATGAACTTACCTACTGACCATTTTTTATTCTGAAATAGTACTAAACATGTACTATATATTAAATTGGATAAATGTGAATTTTGCTGAAATGAATTAAATTATTAATACTTAATTTTTGTTAAAATTGTATTAAGTGCCCTTTTTTAATACCATAGAGACATTTGTAATATAAATGAAATAACATATGTGAGGTGTTTTATGATCTTTGAAAGAAAGGCACTATGTGAATGCAGTCTCTCAACCCTCAGAAGTTATGAATACAAGTACATGGTCTCTCTCTTATGGAATTCTGTTCCTTCCAGCTGCACTGAGAATAAAGTGGGGAACATAGATTTCTAGTTATTTTTCTGAGATTCAAAAATGTCTAGGCTGTGGCTAACTTTTGGCTTAAGACCACAAAAAACACACTTCAAATATTCATCATATTCATAGGTTAAGTAGGGTACACGAGATATAATTGATTTATTAGTCATTGGTCACTGCTGTCATTGTATAGAACTGTATGCAACCTTGACTTCTCAGATATAGCATATTTTTTAAAGGATCCTTGAGAAGCAAGATATGCTTTGGGAAGCCCGTGACATACATCTTCCTGTCTCTTCTGCTTGGCTCACACAAATGATGATCTTGGAGAAGCTCAACTTTATGATAGTCTTTGTTGGAGTAAACAAAATAGGAAGCAGATTTTCTCCAACAGATCTTCACTTTGTGTGTAAGAGACCAGACACCAAACTTTTCTTAATCTTAAATATTAGACTTTCACACTCAGTCTGGGGAATAAATTATTTTTCTGGATCCTCTCCTTTTGGAAGAAGTATAAGTTTGGAATCTAACTAACAGGCCTAGATTCTGTTGTTACTGGATGCTTTGAGCCATCATTTCTCTAGCCCTGACAAGAACTGTTTTTCTAGAGGGACCCATAAAACTTACCTAGTGGCTTTGGTCTGGACTTTGAAACATACACTGCAGATGTTTCCAAAGCCGCACGTATTAGTTAGTCCTAGTGGGATAGTCTTAATGTATAAACTCTCAGAGTTTAATGGAAGAACATCTTTAGTGTTTCATCTTTAATGCACCCCATTCCCTTTGTTTTCCACTTTCCCTCTCCATATTTGCATTGTGCAGCAATTTAAGACACCATTGATGTAGTACTCAGTTGTGCCAACCTGCACAACTTGGCAATTGACTTCACTTGGAAACATACATACTCTGCCTTGGTTTATTTAAAATTTAAACATCTGAAATATCTATTTAAAATATATATTTTTTTGTTTACAGCTAAGTCCAGCTGGCAGTGATATCATGTGAGCCATTGTCTGGGATCTTCTACAAGAAACTAATATTTCAAAGTGAATTACCAGATATAGTTAGTACTGGACTAGGTAATGAAGACAGGTCTCAGTAGTTTTGGCAAGCTATGCAGAGAGACCAAACAAGTAAATTTTTCACAATGCAACAAGTTGGTCCCTTCTATTATTGGCAATTGGATCTGCTTTTAGTTCTCATATTTATAGCACTATTATCAGTTAGACTCAGGATTCGCTGAGCTGAGTTATACCTGTATGCAGATAGACACACACACAGACATTTTATAAGAAATTATGTTCCCCACATTTAAAGAAAGGTGAGATTATTTTAAAACTCTAGAGCATTATAAAATAGATTTTCATCTTTGCTCTCTCTCAAATGCTTGAACAACTACTAAACCTGAACATTTTCTTTAAAAATTATCTAAAAGAAAATAAGCATTCATGCAATGTTGAAATAACTCTGATAACCTCAAAGATCATTGCTAATATAATTTAAACGTTAAAGACATTGCAGATTTGACTACAGAAATACATATTCATGGAATTACACAATATCTAGGTAATCCATTGTGAAATTCATAGATTCCAAAATTAGAGATAATTAGTAAATAAATATATTGTTCTTTACTATACATCTCTCTGAGGGCACAGATTTATCTACTGGTCATGTATTTGAATAGGAATTTGTAATTTAAAATCAGAAAGAGTTATTAAAAACAATTTAATACTATGCTCTTTTTGGCAATAGAAATAGAAACCCACATTCGCAAAGTTACATTAAGATCACATGATTTTTTAGGGCCAGAGACAGAGTGAGAACTCAAGTTGTCTGACATCTAATCCACTGGAGTTGCCCCCCCATCCCTCATTATGTAAAGTTGTCTTTCTCATAAATTTCTATGAAAAACATTTACCAATACTAGATTGCTGAAAATGTGGGAAAGGGTACAAAATCACGATTGCGTAAATCTGGTCTGGGGCTATGACTAATTAGAGTTAAGCTTTGACATAATAAATGGGCTCTTTCAGGTCAAGAAGTTAACTATATTTATATTGCTTGGTGACCACCTAGGCTTAATGGCCAGGAAAGCTCAGTGCCTCTTGGCCTTGGGAAGACCTTGGATTGCTACTAAAACTGGAAGTCTCCAGGAAAGAAAATCATAACAATTCTTCAGCCAAGGAGCTTTCCCCTCAAACTAACAGATCTGTAGTAAAGGAAGAAGTTTAATGATGTTATCAAGGGAGGTGTGACCATTAATGCTAGAAAACACTAGCATGGAAATAACCAAATAGGACAAGGTGAAGGAGCCCAGCAGGGATCTGCAGAACACAGCTGAATACCAAGAAACGGGCAAGATTTCCTCTTAAATAACTCTCTCTTTGGCTCAATAATAATAATAATAATAATAATAATAATAATTAAAATGCAGCATATAGGATGTTCCCACTTTTGCCCAAATCAGTTACCACACACACACTTTCTTTAGTTGCTTTATGGCAAACACTATGTTTATATAATCGGATATTCCAAAATCCCTTCTCCTGTTTACTTACATAATCAGTATATGTTTTCTATAAGAGTTTCCTGAAATCATAAAATCTTCATGTTTCTTCCTAAAATACTTTATTTTAAAGGTGCTGACTTCTAAGTTAACCATATCATTAAACCCCGTGCTATTTTAATCAGAATTGTGGAGGGGTAGACAAGAAATAAAAAAGCTAGTAAATGAAAGTTCTATCAATGGTTGGGGAATGGTCTTGTAGTGGATTGAAATACCAGCCTGTCTCAGTATGTCCCTGCTCTTGGTTCAACATATTACTATCAAAGTCCTTTCTCAAAAGTAACTTTAAAAATTTAAAAATGGGAGAAATCTGCAAAAAAGAAACAAGGATATTGGAATAAGAATACCTGTAATTGGCATTGAAGGAAAATTAAAAGCAGATGCCAAGAAGAGAAAGACCCAGGAGGTGACTAAAAAGTCATGGTCCTTATCCTTGGTTATCCTCCTTTTCTAGTTATCATTTTCTTTTTAATCAATAAAACTTTTTATTAGGTCTTTCCTCCATCCTGGCTACTTCCTGTTATGAGTTGAGCAGTGTGAATTCTTGCCAACTTGCAGATGATGGGGATTTGGAAGTGGTGGCCATGACATGAGTCACAATGACACATAGATTACTCAGAGGTTTCCAGTCCAGGCAGACAGAATCACCTATTAGCAAGGACTTCTTTAGGGCTATTCAACAAAAAGGAACATGACTCAATGCAATAAGATTATTCCAAATGAATTGGGGAGTTTTGCACAAATTTAACTTTTTTTCCTCCTGTGACCTTAGCGCACCAGCTTCCTTACTAGTTAAAACAGTCACATATCCCTGGAGAGGAAATCATCATATAATTAAGGTTTAGGTGTGGCTGACAGGCAGTAATGTTCCTGTATGTTGAAGAAAGAATTAACCAAGTTCTTGCCCAAGTTCATTGGCCAGCAAAAGGGGGCAGAAAGCACGGTGACTAGACTAACTAGAAGAAAATACAACCTAAAGCTAAACATAGTTCTTTGCAACATAGAGGTAACTGTACCAGGTCATGTCTTTGGAGACTTCCTTTATCTTTAATGGAAGCAATATGGTCAATAATTCAATATATATCGTCATTATCAAAGCCAAACAGTTATTAAGTGCTACTAAGAGGTACAGAGCTCTGTTCTACATGCTTTGTTCGTTTGCCTTCAAGGCTTACCTTTTAATTGAGGATAACCACTGGTATAATTAGATAATTACTGATGCAAAGTCATGCACTGAGAAAGTACATGAAAGACTTGTACATGAAAGATAACACCTGATCCTGGAATTTCCATGCCTTATAGAGAATGCAGTAAGGCTTCATCACAGAAAAATCTGTGCGTCAAAAGCTCATAACAGAAACATATCCCTGAAAGAGCCATCAGGTTTGGTGGCTGAGTGCGAATTGACCAGTATGTCCAGAATAGGCATTTTCACCAAGCATAGTTTAACATATTCATTCAGTTATTATAAGAAAAGTGCCTAGAATATGCCGGGAACTAATACCAGATGCTGAAATACCACAAGTTAACAAGTCAGACAAGCTGCCTACCTTTGTGATGCTCATATTCTAGTGTGAAGCTATCAATATAAATAATTACAGATTGATGTGTTCTAAAGCAGAGGGTTAAGATGATGGATAGAGAATAATGAGGAAAAGGCTACCTCTGTTGTTGATCAGGAAAAGGTCCCTGCAAAGAGCTCACAGGTAAGCTGAGACTTGGAAGAGGAGAAGAAGCCATCAATGTAAAAAGTGAGTGAATAATGACAAGGCCTAGGATGTGTGTAGATGCTCAACAGATATTTGTCCAAATTTGTGAATAAGGTGATAGTAAGAGGATGTATAGGTCAAAATTGAGTGTGACCATTAACAGTGGCATCAGTTTGGGGATTAGCCTACAGTGGTTAATAAGACAGTGTTAGCAGTAAGGCTAATGCCGCCCAACTCATGGTTGGGAGGTCAAGAATGGTAGAGGAAAAGAAAAGAAGCACATAGTTATTTTTATTTACTTTCAGTACTTTTAGGGGATAGAATAACTGTTTGTTACAATCCTCTCAGGTCTCTTCTTTCTCTAGTCTGTGGTTATAGGTGAACTTATTTCTTCTAAAGTAAAGATTCTGGTTGATTTCAGTCTGGAGAGTTATCCCTATAGAGTGCTGTGGGTGTGAAGGAATACGGCAATCATCTAAGCTTTTCCCAGGCATGGTAATTACAGTACAGTCTTCATCCAATGTATAATCCAGCCAAAGCTTTTCTTAAAAAAAAAAAAAAAAAAATCAAAAACATCATCACCACCACCACCACCAGCAAAAGGACATAATTCAGTTATCATCTTAAATAAACAATTATTGAACACTTTCTGTTTGGTTAGGTACTAAACATGTAAAAACAATTCTATAACCCCAGAATGCTGGATTTGAAAGAGATCTTAGTCACATAGTCTAACCTATAATTATGCCAGTTAGGACAATAAGGGCTGACATCACAGACCTGATCAGTGACTCCTCTAAATTAGAATCTGAGCCTCCAGAATCCCAGTCCAAAGCAATTTCCACAATTGCATCATAATACCTACTACAAAATATGTTTTAAAGCAAAATAGACGGATGGGTGTATAACTAGTTGTTACACTTTATATATTTAAAAATATATGTATCATTTGTATCTCAAAGCGGTTGTCATGGACTGACTATATCCCCCACAAATTCATATGTTGAAGTCATAATCCCCAAAGCAGTGCTATTTGAAGGTGATGTCTTTGGGAGGTAATTAGGTTCAGATGAGGTCATGAGGGTGGGGCCCTCAGGATTGAATTAGTGCCCTTATAAGGAGAGAACAGAGAGCTTATTCACTCATTCTCTGCCATGTGAAGACACAGCAGGAAGGCAGTTGTCTGCAAGCCAGAATAAGAGTCCTCACCAGAAACCAAATAGGCCAGCATCCAGAGCCTAAGACTTCCCAGCCTCCAGAACTGTGAGAAATAGATTTCTTTTGCTTATGCCACCTAGTCTATGGTATTTTGTTATGGCAGCCTGAGCTGCAAAGACAGCAACCCATTTCATGGATAAGAAAGTTGAAACCCAGAGATGGTAGAGTGCTATTTTCCTTAAAAGAAAATCAAGCTTTAAGCCACTCTTTATACTTTTGCTTTTCATGTTCTTTAAGGAGCATGTTAATTTTCTTTCATTGAAACAGAATTTAAAAATATCAAGCTTCTTTGGTTGATCATTTCAGCATGTTTCTGTCTTCAGATTAGTTTGAAATCCAAGACCAGAGTAACATTGGAGAGGGACTCTAATTTCCTCTTCAGACTGCTCATTTACTCTACATAGTGTTACAGAATTACCTGTGGTTCTTCTCTTGTACTGTGATGAAAAGTTGATTCTCTGTTCCCTGTGGCCTTCTCCCTTATATCCATCTTGTCCTTTTAACCTGAGATTAAAAATTATGAGGAAATGTAAGTCACGCCTCTACTCTCAAGAGTACAAATACCTTGTAATTGTCTTTTTATGTGCGTAGATGATCTTTGTTTCATTCCTCCTGTCCTTCCAAGAACTGAGCTTGCTCATTAATTACATACATCTCCTTTATTGCTCTCCAATTCCAGTAATTTTTTTTAAAATCTGTTTTTGACTTTTCTTTAGAATACTAAAAATTATAACCCCCCCCAAAAAGAAAAAAGGAATTGTTAAAATAAAATGCCATGTGGTAGTTGCCTCACATGAAGATGCCAATTTCTACTGGTAATGACAAGACTGATGTTGTGTCTTTTACTAAGTGACAACAGACACGACAAAGGAAAAATTTCACGAGAGTGTATGCCGTATCCTAGTTTATCATCCTAGTCAAATACCAGGCATTTCCAAGGGGACCACACTCTTGGAATATTGCAAATTTAGAAAGCTTTTAAAAATCTCAGTCAGAACACATTCTTTTCCCAGAACTTTGCCTTTTTTAGTTTCTTTTTTATCCTTTTGAATTTACCAAAGTGCTCAGACATTAAAAAAAAAAAAAAGTCACTGAGTCAATATTGAGTAATGTGACCCAACTTTTGTGTTTTTAAACATGTGGCAACTAAATTAGTTAACCCAAAGCAAATGGGCTGGGCAGTAATTGAATTTTCATAGCCTGTCTTTAGCCCTTGGCCTTCCTTCTTTTTCCTGTGTGTGTTGTGTGTATTTTAAACTAATTTCTAATGAGATTACTTGTTAAAGTTACCAATTGCTTACCTGTCAGAGTGCTAGAATCTATTTGCTTTCTGAATGTTTCTTAGCAAAATCTGAATTTAGAAAGGAAAATTGGCTTGTTAGAAAGCCAGGAATTGACTAACAGCGTAAAAGCGTCCCAAACGGAGCTTTCAGGACGAACCTAGGTGTGTGATTTCCTTGTGCAATTTTAAGTCTACTACCATGTCTCAGTTCTTCTTGATTTTTAAAGATTTCATTCATTTTTCCAGCTCTCTAGTTCTCAGTTATGTTCTCCATCAAACATGACTAAGCCATATCAACATATTTGTATGGCTTTTTTACTTTCTCTCCAGTTGTTCTGTGATAGGAATCTTACTGAATAGCTAAATACTAACAGTGAGCAGGAAAAAAAGGAACAGCAGTGATGGTTTTGACTTGCCCATTTCCAAGGAAAAATTACAGCATCAGTGGTAGCCATAAAATCCCCCACTTTCCAAATGCCTGTGATGTGCCAGACTATTGTGCCTATTATGTGTCATGAAATCCTCAATTGACCAGGAAACAGGTAGTCATACTCCCATTTTATTGTTTTGAAAACTGAGGCTCAGAGAAGTAAAGCACCTTGTCCAAGTTCACAGAGCTAGTAAGGGGCAGGATCTATAGGAAAACACATGTTGTTTTGATTTCTAAGCTGGTTTACTTTCTACTCTACTCCTCTGTGCTCCCTCCCCAATTACAGTTAGTTGAGTTTGATAAAAACATTATTTTCCACTTCTTTTGGACATCCTATAATAAATTTAAAAATGAGTATATCAGTGGATTCATCTACAGAGATATTGGGGGTAGTTTACATATCTAAAGCCAGAATTTTATATGTTTATCAAAAAGAAGGTATTCTGTCCAATAGCTCAACTCCTACAATAAGAATCCTAATGTATGACTATTCCATGTCTGATTATTAATTTGTATTTGTATTTCTTATCTGAGCATTGATAAAAGTTTCAATTAAATACAAGCACAAACAAGGTGCTCTGGAGTTATGGTCTAAAACAGACTCATAGTCACATGGACAATGCCAGTGTGGGGGAAGTTATCAACACAGTCTCAGAAGAGAGCTAGAGTTCCATGGGACTACGTGGGAAGGCTTTGTGTTGATATCCTCAGGGGTCCTGATCAGAAATCTTTTAAGAAAAGCATCTTATGGAAGTTAAAGCAGATAAGGTAATATGGATTGTGTTGATATTTTTGGCTCGGTGGAAGAGTATTTGTCCTAGAGATACGAAAGGAAATACATGAGATGAAGAAGTCAAAAGCAGTGCAAATTGCATTATGGCACCTTGTGTTCTTTAGTGTTTTCTGTTTCAAAGGAGAATTGGCTATATTAAGAGAGCTAAACTTGGACCAGTATCTGCATAGAACCACTGCATCTTTACACAGAGCCACTGCATCATCTTTTTGGTCAAAACCATTTGAATTAATGTTACTTCATATTTTTTCGAGCGTTTTACTCTTCAAAGAACGTGTCATTCCCAAAATTACATTGAGGGTGTTGTAATGCTGTTTTCTAAGGTTTCGACTGATACTTGACTGAAAATAAACCAAATCTATGCCAAGGTGACAGTAAAGGAAAAATTACACACATCTAAAACCACCATACAAAGTCCAGGGTCTGGCAGCTATAATGTGATAATATATCCTAAAGTGAACAGAAGCCACACAGTTGGGTATTTATATTGTCAGAGATCTCATCACTCTTGACAGATGCTGGAATTTGTTGGTGGGGACTATGCTGTTGAGAAGAAGTTGTGGCTGTTGGCTAAACTTGGCTTTGGTCATTGTGATGCACTAAGCCAGATTATATTGCAACAGTCTTCCCAGTTAAGTGACCTGTATGTCATTTATCAGAACACATATTAAAAGGATACTGTCCTAATTTCAGTTAAAGTTAAGTATAGCCAAAGAAACTCAAATGAATGCCACAGCTGTATTTCGCTGCTTTTCATAGGTCTTGCAATAAAAGCTAAGCAGTTTTTAGTGGCTTTTGCAATTATACTTCCTTTCAATTTTCCAAAGGTTACAGGGCCTGAACCACACAAATCCCATTAAAGTAAGTAGCTGTTGTGCAATGTAAGTTCCTTTGAGAACATTCTTCAATGCCCATAAAATGATCAGCGGGCTGCACTTTAGATCCGCTTTCCTGCCATGCTTTCAACCAAAAGGCAGACGACAAGCTTTGATGTGGTTGTTGGTTTTTGCTACTGAAGCTGGCATTTTATCTTCTTGCATCAGATTTTTTTTCCAAATTGATGTGACTCAAGCATAGGAAACACATTTTTTTCTTCAGATTTTATTCCTAAAATATGTTTTTACTGTACCTTTAAATTACATTTGGCTGACCACTGATTTGGGATCTCCAAGGTTCCTCCACATGCCATAAGGCAGAAGAGGGTCAGGGACTTTTGGAGTTAACTGTAGTCTGCATGGTGAGGGCAAGGCCTTGGTGTATAAGGACAACCACATGCTGCCTGATCCCCATGCTTGAGGATGGCACTTCATATTCTTTCTTCTCCACCCTCCCTCTAGTGTAACTTCAGCAGCATGCGAGGGGTCCAGAGCGAATTTCATGATAGAAATTGTTCTCTTTAGCTCATATCTGAATGCACAAGGGCTGTCCTACCTGGGGCTATGGCTTTCTTTCCTTCATATGCATTCCAGCATCCTGATCTACTGGAAACACGTTCTCTTTAGCGTTTCTTTCTTGTGTGTGTTCCAGTGTGTTAAAATCATTCACTTACCTTTGAGCTACTTTTCTAGTAAGGGATAAAAATGAAGGACTAATTTCTGCATTTACAAAGGAATCAGACCACAAAGCTTTCCCATCTCTAAATGTGATGACTAATCTATCTGAAAAAGAAATACCACTGAAGTTTGTTTTTCCCCTCTTCAGGTAAAATTATCCAGAAACAGAAGATAATGCTAACCTGATTATTTGGTTTGCACTGTTAAAAAGAATAACTGAAATTCAGAAATTACTCAGCCCTTTAAAACTTAGGATGAATCACTAAAGTTCTAATATTCTGGGACTGCTTCTATACCAACAACACTACTCTAACTTTTTCAACTTATATTGTCCTTTAATTTATCAAGGGACCCTCTCTCTTTTCTGTAGGATTACCTGAGTGCATTAAGATAAAAAAAAAATACTTTCATAGAAAGAACTAGACCATAATTTTACAAAAGTATTTGATAATATACTAAAGTATATATAGGAATTTAGACAGTGGGGAGATCAATATGAATGGGAGCTATCAGCAAAGTTTTACAAAGGAGGTAAGATTTCAGAAGTGTCTTGGGAAAAAGAGAGACTTTGAACTGTGTCCTAAAATGAAACAGAAGGACCAAAATGATTATAGGGAGAAGATGGAAGATGGGGGTATACTACTGTGCTAAAATAATCCTGCATGTATTTAACTGATAAAGCGAGGACTTATGGAGGCCACTGATAAGGAAAATATAAAAATATCTGGATCAACATAGCCATTCTAGATGAGAATTGTTGCATTTTTAAATGGCTATTCTGGCAGGAATGACAACGTGTGATACACATCAACCCTCCGTCTTAGACCCTCTTTATAATAGCTAGCACAAAATAATCTGTCTTTTCCACAAATATTTTCCCTGGTTAGTGGTTTCTATTTTTGTCTCTGATGCTTTATTGTTTCTCTTTTGCATGGCATGTATATTGTCATCTGTACTTGAGTGAAATGGAAATAGGAGTCCTGGCTTCTAGCTCTGCCTAGAACTCCCAAGCTCACATTGTGATGTTGGGCAAGTCACATTATCATTCTAGGACTCGTACACCTCATCTGTAAGAGGGTTGGATTAGACAATTTCTCAGGCTGTATTTGGTGCCAGTATTTTATGACTCACGATTCCAAGTGAGCCTGCACCTGTTCATAAGGCCATTTTGCTTGTTTTATTAAAAGAGTGGCAATAACTGCATATTTGCAGTTCAATCAGTCATCAATAAAACTGTAAAATCTACAAATCCTTTGGATTTGAAATATTATTGTTTTGATAAAAATGCATCCATGTCTCCTGTGGTTATTCAGCAGCTTGATGAATCCTACCCACTTCAGAATGCCAAAGAGATGCACACTAATGTCCACCTGGATGTCAGTATCCTTGGACAGCATGCTTCCAATCTTCATTGCAGCTGTTTTTACAAGAAACATGATCCTCCTGCAATGATACAAATATACTGCTTTCTCTTCGATGTATTCAAGCGGAGCCCGGAATCTGATAAATGTGTTTATCGCAGTTTCTTCAGATGTCCTGCATTTGTAAACCTCCACATTGTTTATGTTTCCTCTCATGCTGCTGAAGATACTGTACTGGGTCCTGTTCTTCTGAGTTCTTGGAGGAAAACGGGCAGCTCTCAGTTTGTGACTAGTGAGCAAAGACAGAGTCAAAGGGCTGTCGCTCAAGCGGCCTCTTGCCCGCTCATTGTCTCTTTCTATTACATTTGCACTTTGAGGGACATTTGCCAGATCCAGACTCTCTGGACCCTTGTTCTTTGAGTGTCTTTTCTCACCTTCAACATGATCTGGACTGATGTTTTCATTTGTTAAAAACAACAGGAACATTTACTGGGAAACTTTTGCTGGAATCGTTTCAGGTCATCATAGCTATTTATTCTCTGTCATAAACTGTAATTCTCTGTTTCCCTTACTCCCACGTCGGGGGAGTTGGTGGTTTATGGTGGACAGTAGTGGAATTTGAGGGAACAGTGGAAGATCTCAAAGAAATACTGAGAGATTATGTAGCAGGTTGTAGCACTAAGAGCAAAACATAAAATTATGCTTGGTCTTGATCATAGTCTGGCAGTACAAAAAGAAATAGGCTTATAGAACAGCATAAAGGATTTACAATTTGTGGTTTACCTGAGAGAGAATTTTCTTCAAGGGAAGAAAACAAATCATGGGATTGGGTTAATAAGGAATTTCCATTATATGATTAAAAATAAGAGCCTGGGGTCTGTCTAATTGGCCTTAGTTTGGAGAACACGTGTAAGCTAAGGATTTTTTGTAGACTTCTGTTTAATGGGGGCATGAAATTCAGGTTATGGTTCTGTCACAAAGGCCTGGATGACCTAGAAAGACCTGTAGTGCAAGACACAGAACTGTAGGCAAAAGGATTTGGAAAAAAGAGTGGGAAATAGAGGAATGTTTCCAAATAATTTCACAGGGAGGAGAACCAAATGCAAGACAACTGCTAAAAGTTATTTGGTCCTAGGTGTTTGAATTCTAGCACTGATATTATTGTAAACTAATTCTGCTAATAGCTAATTAATGGTATAATCAGTTATGCTGGTTGGAATATTCTAGGCCTTGATAGACCCCAGAAATTATTATTAAATTGGCTCCATTCTCAAGATGCTGCTGATCTGATGTTCTTACTGAGAGTATCAGAGAAGTGCCATCAAAGCACCACAGATGTGAAAAACCAGAGAGGCGAACAACTGAGCACAACCAAGAGGCACAGAAGGAACAGGCATCGGCAGCTCCTTGGCTGGAGAAGTCTGCTTGAGATCACATGATTATTTTTCTACAGACACACTTTTCTAAGGACAAGACAAATTTAATGTTCTCCCTGAAAACAAAGTCAACAAGCACTTACCATATCTGGGTGCTTTAATTTTCAAGAGGAAATGTGCAGCATTGACAAAGAAGGGGTCTTGAGCAAAAAGACATAAAGGCCTCAGTTGTCAGGCACTGAGAGATCTGGACTAGGATCTCCTGGCCTTAAGCTACATTTCGAACCCCCCCCCCCCCAGATGTAGAAAATGCCCTCAATTTGTAATAAGAATAATATTATAGCTAAGGTAGGTGCTGTCACTCTTAGGACATCGTGACTTGTGCTAGTAGTTTTGTTGAGTATGTTGTGTGTTCATAATCAGAGAGAATCAGGAGACATTGCATATTAGAAAAAATGGCTGACAGCTATTTCTGTTGCATGTGGAACAAGTGCCAAGCTCTCTTTTCTTCCCATCCTCACTCCAACTCCTCATAACTTTCCTTCAGACTGAGCCTGTGACCTGGGCCTTGGCTCAGTGCTATACGTCTCCGGGAGCTCCATGGGCTCAATGGCAGCTCAGGCCACGGGGTGAGGGTTTGAAGGGGGTGTGAGCACAGCTGGTATTCTGCTCAGTTTCATGCATCCATCACTCCTGACTGGGGCTGGGTTGGGGGCGGCAGGTCAGGAGCATACTACTGATGATTAGCTTGCCAGGATATCTTCAGGGGAACTCAGAGAAAATCAAGGTGAACTCTTGACAGTTGAAAACGTGGGGTTGTAATTTTCCAAAGGTCCCTAAGATCTCAGGGCCCTAGAAGTCAAGTTTGAGTGAAACTCTTTTGGGAATCTTTTGATACTGTTCCTCATTCTTGGCTTCTCATAGGGTGAGTCCCAGGCTAGTGTTAGCATGAATTGATGGTGTTGTAGCACTAGCCCTGACCTAGGCAGAAGCCTGCCTGAGCAACAGCATGGAGCCTTGAGTGAATGCTGTTAGGAATTACCTGCTGCTTCAGAGAGAATGCAGGGTAAAACAGAAATCCTTCTAATTTGGTTTGAACGTGGTGTCTTCTCTCTATCTCTGCATTTGTATTCATGTGTACGTGTTGGGGAGAAGCAACCACAAGGTTAGTTAGTCTACTTGCTTATAAAACTATGTGAAGGGAAATACATCACCTAAGACAAATAAGGCACACAATGATCTACTTTTCTTTCCCCATCTTTAGAGAAATCCAGAGAACGTGGGCAGGAGTGAGATTTCCCTTGAGCCCTTTGACAAAAACAGGCTTCAAGGAGAGTGCAAGTAATGTCTGTCTGGCAGTTCAGGTCTAGTCCTACATTTGGAAGCAACCACCTAGCATCAGAACTCCTGGAGGTTGTTGGCATATGAACTTGCGAGCCTCAATGTCCACATTTGCGCACAGAACGTGGCATTTTCTATAGTACTTTGATAAGGATGTGAGCAAATGAAGCAGTTTCTCACTATAGATACATTGTTAAAAAGTGTTAACTGGGACCCCTCAAGCAAATTGGGCTCCTTATCATCAATTTCTTCTATTCCAGATGACCAGCTGAACTCAGAGGAAAAGAAGAAGAGGAAGCAGCGGAGAAACAGGACAACCTTCAATAGCAGCCAGCTGCAGGCTTTGGAGCGTGTCTTTGAGCGGACACACTACCCTGATGCTTTTGTGCGAGAAGACCTGGCCCGCCGGGTGAACCTCACCGAGGCCAGAGTGCAGGTAACGCAGGCTGTGGGAGGCTGGCTCCAAGTAGGCTCGTCCTCAGAGGCCCACCTCTGAAAACTGTTTAAAAGTACAGGTTGTGGGTTTCAGAACAAAGCAGCTACTGATAAGGGTTACGAATGGGCAGCACGAGAACAGAATCCAGTTTCCAGCTGTGTTTCCATGAGCAGCATAGTATTCTTAAAAATCAAATTGATTGCCTTTAGGTAGGGCGGAATATACCCTGCCACAGGTCTCTCTCCTCTCCATTGTTTCCGACCCTTCCAGATTCAAGTTATATATGTCGACCATGTGAGCGTTTATTTGACTTGCACCCTCAGTTCTCCATTGGAGCTCTAGGGTGGCCAACGAGATGAATTCTCTGTCCCCGTCCCCCACTTCAGTTTTCCTTCCCATCCCCACTTCAGTTTTCCTCCCCAGCCTTTGGAATGTACAATAAACTTGTTATAAATACACATAATTATGAACATTGGTGGGAGTGGGAAATGAACACGTAGGAACTGAGTTAAGAGCACGTTCAAGGAGATGATTTTATTTATGCTTAATATCTCTGTGAAGTGAAAAAGGGTAAGAGTATGTAAAATAGAGTAAAGGGAGAATAGTGATTCTTTCTGACATGTATCCCATACATCAACATCAAGCCAGATATCTAGAAAATAATACAACCTGTGATTAGTAGTAATCATAATAATAATAATAATAACAATATGATAACTAACATTATTGAGCCCTTATATGCCAAGTAGTGTTCTTTACATAACTAATCTATTTAATCCTCACACCAGTTCAATGATGTGAATAGTATTCCTTATATTACAAATGAGTAAACTGAGGCACAGAGAGGTGAAAGTATCTTGCAAAACATCACACGGGTAGGAGGTGGCTGAAATAGGATTTGAATGCAGACATGCATACTGAGAGTTCATGCTTTTAATCATTGCAATAGACTGGATAAATAAGACTGTCCTGGCTAAATGCTTTTTCAGGTAGTGCTGAAGGATCCTATTGTCTTTCATACTGCCAGGGGCAGGCTCTTGTTTTGATAAGAATGGTGGGTCAAATCTATCTTGCCTTCCTTAAGAAATTACTATTTGTATGTCTGTGTTCAGTCTGGATTTGAGGGATTTCTTTTTGCAAATAACCCTCTTGATCAAGGGGACTTGAGCTGGACCTCAAGGGTGTTGACCAGGACAAGGATTATGTCTGTGTCACAAGGCACAGTGTACTGTGAGAAACACTTGAGTTGATGCGGAGGTCCTGGAGGGAACTTCCTCTGAGGTCAGTGACAAAAGAAGAAACGTGTCTGGGCTGCATGGGGCCCCCAAGGACAGGTTAGGAAGAAGTGTGAGTGAGGTGCCACATGACTGGTTGGCAATTCCTCAGGGCTCCAGTGAAGGTGATCCAAAGGGACAACACTCAGTTCTGCTCTCTCCATCCCACCATCCAATGCACAACCATGAAGTTTGACTTCCCAGATCCTCTTCCTCCATGCTGCTTACCACAGCGCTCTAGCCATACTCTTAAATCCCTTCCTCTCTCTTAAAACCCCACATATCTTTTATGCCCCAACCTCAGTCTGCAGTGGTGTCATGAGTAACCTTAGACCAGCAACCCACAGGACCTTAAAGTACCACTTTTGCTATGATGATCTGAATTTTTTTCTGTTAATTGAAACATAAATATAATATAGTCGATTGTACATATTTGTGGGGGGGGGGTACAGCTTTGAAAATCCACACTTCTGTGCAACATGTGATGCTCAAATCAGTATAATTAGTATATTCATCATTATACAATGTAATCGTATTTCATCTTCCTTTGCTAATTCTTCCCTTACCTCCCTCCCCTTTTCCACCTCTGGTAACCTCAGTTCTGTTTTCTCCTTTTGAAAGTTCAACTTATTACTGTGATTGTTGTATCTTTCTTCCTTTCCTTTTTTATTTATTTGTTTATTTTTTAGCTCCCACTTATGAGTGAAGACATGCAGTATTTCTCTTTCTGAGCTTGGCTTATTTCACTTGATCTGAATTTTAAAAAGGGAATCTGGATAGGGCAATGGTGGACATTAAAATGTGAAAGAACAATTTTGGGGTTGGGGGACTATCTTGCCCCTATCATAATAGGCAAATGCCTTTTTTGTATGTTGAAACTATTTTTTTCTTCCTTCTTTCCCATCCTACTAAGTCCTAATAACTTTCAGAGCTGTGAGCATTTCCTGAGCAGGATAGAATTCTCCCTCCCTGACTTTAATCTTGCTCTGTGAAGTCTACCCTTTCCCAGTCTGAACAATCACTTCTGACTCTGGGCTTCTTTATATTTATGGCATTTATCATAGCATGACATGTATTATATTGAGTTGTATGTGAGCCAACTTCCCCCACTAGACTGTGAAGTCCTCTTGGATGGAGGCCATGTTTTATTCATCTTTGCAGACCTCATATTTTCCCCCTCCTTTTTTCTTCAAACATTTGTCAAGCACCTATTATACTCTTGGACCTGTTTTTGGTTTGCTGGGGATGAATAAGACATTGGCCTTCTCCTTAAGAGTGTTATGGACTGGGGCAGAGAAGACAGATGTGCACCATATTCTTGTGATACGGTAAGATGATTCCTACATTAAAGGAATGTACCAGAGTTAGTGATAGACCAGAGGAAGGTATGATCCAATCTGTCTAGGGAAAAAGGGAGACAATATATATTTATGAAGCACCTATTCTGGGCCAACTCTCCTAACTATCCTATAAGTAGGTATTACTGTCTCCAGTGGATTGGGAGACAGAAGAGAAGAGAAACTAAATAAATATACAAGGATAAGTCTTTAAAGAAGTGTAGTCAGCATTTTTCTTGAACTCTTTTAGACTTTAAGGTCATGTTGTTTCCACTACAATATTTCACAGAGGAGGTGATGTGAAAAGTCGAATTTTGAAAAATGTGTGGACTTTGACACCTGTACAAAGAGGGGAAGAATATCATAGGCAGAGGGAGCATCTGGTGCAAGGTGGGAAATAGCCTAACCTTAGGCATTTGGAAGTCTTCAAGTAATCTTGAGCCCAGGGTAGGACTTGGAATGATACTGGGCCAGTGCATTAAGTCAGAGTGATACAGATTGGCTGTATCGATGGACAAAGAGCTAATTTATGAACAGCTTTTGTTCTATGATAAGAAATTTTAGTTTTATTCTGTGAGTAATGGGGAGACAGCAGATGATTCAAAGCAGGGCAATGATATGATTATATTTATGTTTAAGATGATAGCTCTTATAGCAATGTAAGGAGCACATCAGAAACAGAAGAGTTGGGAGTCAGGGAGGCCAGAGAAGAGACATCCATATTCCACCTTTACCAATTTCCACCCAGGCCCTTCATGTCGCATAACTTTATGGGGCACCAGTCACATGGTATTTTATGTGAATGGTGCCCCCTAGAGTTGTGCAACTGCTCATTCCACACCACAGAATTTCTTCTCCCTTACCTTGTTATATATTTCTATAATTGCACGTACAATACTTGTTTTGCAGTTTTAAAAATTTACATGTCTTCCTTTAATGGATTGTGAGCTATTTAAAAGTGGAGAATAAATCTTTCTGATCTTTCTCTTCCCAGCATTTGTTACAGGGCCTGGACCACAGCAGGCACTAAAGATTTCTTAAATGAGTAAACAAATGAATAAAATTCCATTGCAGTCTAGTATAACCTCATTGAACCTGTTTCCTCAACTCTAAAATAGAAATAATAAAAGCTAATATGTGGAACAGTCATCATAACTAGAAGTAACATGTGTAATGTGTCTATATAATTTCCTAGCCCTAGTAGCACTTAAGAAATGACAAGTTTATTCTTGGCTGTAGCAGATGCTGTCAGTGCCACCCATGTCCCTCAAACCCCGCAATTAAATTTGGTCCAGTCAACTTCCGACCTTTAGGATCTGAATTTCTGTGCCAGAAGTTTCTTTTTAGAATTTTAGGAGACTGTCCAGCTTGTATTCGGCATGCCAGAAGGGCTGGAATATTAGTAATCAGTGACTGACTGGAGCCAATATACAAATACCCATCACCCCTCAGTGGGGACACCTCTGAAGTAAGTGACTTACATTAGTCTTAGTCTTTGGAATCTCTGCAGAACTGAGCTACCACCGAGGTAGCTGGCTCAGTAGCACACTCTTCAATGGCTGCTTTTTCTACTCTGTTACTTCTACACTCCCCTAATGGTGTTCC
Source organism: Cynocephalus volans (assembly GCF_027409185.1). NCBI lineage: Eukaryota > Metazoa > Chordata > Mammalia > Dermoptera > Cynocephalidae > Cynocephalus > Cynocephalus volans. Next base: position 127,666,040 of record NC_084467.1, read on the forward strand.
TAGCAACTCCCAAATAAACCATTTTCTTCTTAAATCTTTGTCAGAGGCGATGGAGAATTTTCTTTAAACATCCGATTACTATTATGAAAGCAGATGAAGTTCTCACATTTTTGAAGAATTTTGAAAAAGCTTATAGAAAAGTCATTTTGTCTGTGGTAGAAGTCAAATAAGATTTTTGTTCTTTTTCTTGATTACAATTAAAACAGGGATTATAAACCATATTTTTCTGTCCCGTGGATTCGTTCCAGATCTTATCTCTGGGGGTTTGATTTCTAAAAGTACTTCATAGTCTCTTAACCCTTGAGAGCTCTATAGCATGGCCTACGGGGGGGGAGGATTGTGGCATATTTCTATTATTCTAGGAAGACTTCCATACCCATTCTATATCTTCCTTGGGATGGCATCATATAGTAAAATCAAACAGAATTTCATTCATGTAACCTCTGTGTTTTTTCTCTCCCTCATCATGCCCTTTTCTCCTCGCAACAATCTTTCAGGTGTGGTTTCAGAACCGAAGAGCCAAGTTCCGCAGGAACGAGAGAGCCATGCTGGCCAATAAAAATGCTTCCCTCCTCAAATCCTACTCAGGAGACGTGACTGCGGTGGAGCAGCCCATCGTACCTCGTCCTGCTCCAAGGCCCACCGATTATCTCTCCTGGGGGACAGCCTCTCCGTACAGGTGAATGACTGGCCCACATTCCCTTGCTCCACTTCCACATGTTTCTCAGCGGTTGGTCACGTTCAAAGCTGCTTGTGCAGCTGGCTGACATTTCTTACTGGGTTAACCTCTTCAGAGACATTCAACTTGCTGACATCCCAGATTTTCACAGGAGATTCCTAGTTGCCCCAGGAGCAGGGTTTGGGGCAGAAGAGAGAGAGGCAGGCCATCAGCATCTCCTCTTGGACTCAGGAACTCTTGCAAAGGTTTTAAAGATGGGGAAGAATCTAAAAGAAAAGATCATTAAGCTGTGCCCAGAGTCCCTCTTGCAACCATTCTGGAGCAATACTTTACCCCATTTCCAAATTGACAATAGATTTGTTTTATTGTGCTCAAGTAGGGACTTAATTCGTAAGGTTCTAAGTGTAGGACCAAAGGTAAACTTCACAGTAAAACTGACTTCAAGTTGAAAGGAAGGGAGGGAGGGAGGAAAGGAGGAAGGAAAGAAAGAAGGAAAGGAGACAGAGAGGAAAGACTGACAGAGGAGGAAAGACTGACAGAGAAGGAAAGAAAATTCAAGTTCATTCTGACCACTTTCATGGCCACAGTTCTTTGTCAGTGGGTGGGAATATCTTACGTTTCCAAATGCCTTCCTGTTCTATCGCTAATTCTGATCTACTTGTCTAAAGGCTTCTTTGGGGGTCATCGTGTGTGTGTGTGTGTGTGTGTGTGTTTCTTTTAAATAAAGAATGTATAATTTACACTAAACTTTTATATTAAAAAGGTAAGCATTTTTGAAGAAGCAAATAACAGAGTACTGTTCCAACCTCATAGAGAGGCTTTTAACCTCCATTTCTTATGTTGTTCAGAAAAGATAGGTCAATGCCAGAAAAAAATGCTGAGACCCAAGGTGCCTAACACATTGTGATCAGTCTAGAGTGCCTTTCTTTGAACCTTAACCTGAGTACTCTGAGAAACCAGGTCAAGGCTACATGTTCTCTATGGCTGATTTCAGTGAAGGAAGAAGTATTCACAAATTTATTTATTATGCTTCTGTTCACCTTTTTATTCTTAAAGTTAATTATTGGTTTAAGGAGAGACTTTTAACTAATTATAGGAGATAATGTTCAGCTGAAGCTGAACTCCTGATGTGAGATACCACACTCATGACACGCCAAGGCTTTTCAAAGGTTGATAACTCTAATCAAAGCAAAAACCTCATGTAAATGTTCTTCCTGTCCCAAATCAATTTCTTGAGCGAAATACCATAAATGCATTTGGAAATTTCTCTTATATCTCCTGTTGTGAAATTAACCTAAATTACTTTGGTATTAGTAAGCAGAGACCCTATGTATAGGAATGTCCTATTCTGGGCCCCCATTGCTTTCAGACATGGTATTCCTTGCTGATTTTGAAAGATTAATTATGTCTGCGTGTCCTATTTAAAATTTTGACTCCTCTCCCTTAGGATTTACGAAAAACACATTTTGAAGATCATTGTGAAATAACATATTCATTTTAATATTTTAAATAAGTGCAAGTCTGTTTTCTTTCTCATAAATATCGGTAGTCAGAAGACCTACCAAATGGCTTGGGAAATGGGTGTGGTTCGAAGATTGATGCTTCAAGATCTACGGTCTGAATTTAGTCACAACCAGGAAGTATTGCTCCTTTTTCTGCTTGGGTCCTCCTTAGGAACTTTTCACAGCAGCTATATATAAAGTCCAGATGGCTGCCACGTGGTCCTTACCAGTGAGAGGCTGAGCACAGCACACTGCATGAATGGGGATGTGATCCTTTCTGAATTAATATAGAATTAGATTACTTGGACCTCAGCAGAAGTTCAAGCCTCAGAGTCTGCATCATATGTATTTTGTATATGGGCATATATTTGAAATTAACATGGCAATTTATGTGTGCCTTTTTTTGAAATATACTATTTTAATTGAAAATATTATGTAGAAATACTAGATGCATTTTCAAAAACACCCATAATTCCACCATCTTGACGTTAGTTTGTTCACTTTTGTGATTAGAGTTCAATATTTTATATAGATGTAGCCTTAGTGTACATATTATTTTATATTCTGCTCTTCTCACTTAGAATCATATAACCTAGTATTTTTTACTCATTTCATGGTATGCTTTTATATCATTTTTCTCTTAGATACAGAGTTTGTAAAAAGTAATTAAAACAGTATCAGAATTTTATTGTTCATATTTTGTATGAAGAATAAATTAATCTCCAAATTTAAGTTAAAAAGTGATGGTTTAAAGAAGTAATTTAATCAATAATAATGTTTTTTGACCCAATGTTGACTGAAGTGTTTATATTTTGGTTAATTTCTAAAAGTGGCAAAAATCTATTCTGTTACTTGGAGATTATTCTGCTATGTTTAGAATCAAAATAGATTATGATTTCATACTTTGAAACTCCGTAGAAAATATAACTCTTGTTAAGGAAATAGAAAAGAAAAATAAGTGATGAAAAGCAAAGAAAATGATAGACCTTTTGTGTTATGGAAACTTAACTTGCTATTCCTGTTGGTGCTATTATGTCAAGTTAGTTATCTCACATGTGACATTCATTAAAAAGCATTTCTCTTGGTGAATCCTTGGAACATTCCTGTGTGGTAGCTCTGTCCTTGCTCCGGTTCCAAAGAAGAAGAGACTGAACACTTGCCCAAGTTTAAGTCTTCAGCAAGCAGAATTAGAATGAATATTTATAATCTCTCTTTCTAACATATTAGGCCACATGACCATATTTTAATTCAAATTAAACCTTGCACTGTATTGAAAGTAGTAAAAAGTATTAGACTGGAAAACTATCAAAATATCCCTTTTTGATTCAAGGTCTATCTCCAATCAATGAAGCATGTCTGCAGTTGAGGACCACATTCTGGGATGTGTGGCATCCTGTTAGCATGACTGATGTAGCTTGGTCATGCATCCCAGGAACAGTGAGCAGAAAGTTTTATCAGAGAGGACAGTTTTCTGACTTCCAGAACTTTCCCTGGGAAGAAGAAAGGAGGAAACCAAGGCGCAAAAGCAGTTATTTGCATATGGTTAGAATTATGGGTTGGGAAATAGCCAACATATGTTTTTCTGGGTATCTTTTATATCCATAGTGGTGGCTGCATAATTTATTGTCCAAAGTGGGACATTTTTGAAAGTGAAAGGAGAGTGCTATTAATAATTACACTATGACAACAGGTATAAACTGGGATCATCCCTGGCAAACAGGGACATATGGTTCACTCTAATTATAGCACATCATAACCTTGTTCACTCTCTTGAGCACATTAGAGATGATGATGTCAGGCAGGCAACTGAGTCACCACAAAGCATTCCCCAACATAGACATCTGTCTCGGCAGGTGTCTTTTTATCTACCCATGGCTGGTTGAAGGAAGCTCATTTTTGGCACTTACACCCCCTGCTTAGCTCAGAACTGTTTTTCTTAGGCAAATTGTGAGAATATCAGCACACACAAGCACCAGAATTATTAAGACTCACTAATCTTGTAGTGCTTTGCCTCTTGGGTAGCTGTGATCAACCCAGTCCTGGACTTTTGACTGGTATGTGAGATGAAGTAGCCAAGAATTCTTTCCCCAGAGACATCTTTTCCTATAAAAGGTGGAAAGCAAATGGCCTGGCTCTATAGGATTGGTCTGAAGTGCCATTTACAGAGGGAGGGCTGGGCTTAAAAGAAAACTAGGGACAAGGGAAAGAGAGGCCAACTGTCCTTGTCCACAGTTCCCTTCCCCCATCCTCCTCCCCCCCTCATTTGATTGCGGTCATGGTGCTGCCTGACATCTGCTGAACGCATTTGGCTCATTTCTCCCTTTCACACTTTCAAAAATAGATCCTCGTCCCTCCCAAGATGTTGTTTACACGAGGGACTTCATAACGGATTCTAACGGAAGACACTGAAAAGGTAACTTGTCAGAGGGGGAGAGGGTGGCTGCTGTGGGGGTAGGGTGTAAGTGGGAATTCAGTGTGTTTGAGAGAGTGGGGCTTACAGTCCTAGAAAGGTGTAAGCAGTGAGGTCGTCAAGTGGGGAATACTGTTGGAAACCAGAGCTGCAAGAAAATGTGTCCATAAAATCAAGAGTAGTGTGGAAGTGTAGAGCACAGCTCTTCAAAGCTTGCTGGGCGCATGGATCACCAGGATCGTGTTACCGTGCAGGCTAAGTAGAAGGCAGGGCTGGGACTCTGCATCTCTGACTTGCTCCCAGGTGATGCCCGTGCTGTTGACACTCGGTGCACACTTCCAATAGTGAGGCGTTAGATGACGGTACGGTATGGGGGCAGGGATTGGAAGAACTGTGTTCTTGTCCTGGATCCCGCTGATCCTCAGACTAGTCAGATCATTGATTTGTTACATAGCCTTGTATCTAAAATTGAGCTAGCAATAGTTTCCCTATTGCATATCTCACAGGGGTGTTTAGAACACTAGGTAAACAGTGTACATTTCAAAAAAGAAATACAAAAATTCTTATGACAATAGGAAGAAGCAAGAGGCTTTATATATAAAAACATTTCTAGAAAGTAAAGTTAAAAAGAGCAGAAGAATCATTGAAAATGTAGCACAAACTGAAAGCTTACTAGAGAAACATGGTCCATGTGTGTCCACTTTAGGAGCTAAATACACATGTAAAAAAATCAAGAATAGAAGTTAGAAATGATTATTTCAATTGCAAAAGATGACTTCTGAAAGAATTTATGGGATCTGTCATTAAAAGTAAATTTTCCTAGGAAATCTGGTTTTGACTTTTCTTAAATGAAGCAAGTGTACCATCATTGCTCTTGCACTGACAATAAAACAAACCAAAAGAGACCTCCAACCTCTATGCATCACAATCTCAAAACCCGTAAACTCTACAGCCTTTCAAAAAATCCTGAGCTGGTGAAACCCTAGGATCTCAGGAAGACTCCCAGACTTCTTAGGCTGACAGATTTGTCTTTGGGGTGAAATTTTAAACAGCTTGTCATCATTTGTCCAAAAGGGCCAAATAGAAAACAAAGTTAGAGTTGAAAATTGAGTCAGGTATTATTTTTTCCCAAACAATCCTCAATTGTCTTGTGATTTGTGGGATTTACACTCTGGGTGTTTAGAAAGCAGAGGGGCAGATGTCTATAAGTTTCCTGGCTTTAAAATCATACCATGAATAGTATTTTCTGAACTTTCTTGGTGTTTGGCAATCATTTTAACACACTTTTTTTTCCCCTCACAACAGTTATTCAGGATAAGTTGAAATGATCAAAAATGATTTGTCCCCAGTGAAAACAATACTCTAACCCTGCTGGCAGTTAGCATTCTGCTGTCTATGGCTGAGCTGCATTTGCTAGGGATCTCCAAATAAGGAGATGGAAAAATTTCAGGCTGACTTAAATGTGTCAGCTCTATGCAAGTCCCAGTGCAGACTTGCTGAATCAACAGATGGGATACAAGCATTTCTTTTTCATCTCTAATTTCTCAGTGTGCTTTATTCAGCAATGTAGTCTCTTGGTCACAAGCACAAAGAGCTTTATTAAAAACTAAATGGTGCTTTAGTCAAACCCCATAAACTCAATCCCAGGACTCAGTTCATGTCTGTACCCTGCTTACAAAAATAAATGGTTCTGACTCAGAAGGCAAGACCAACAGGCAGGACCTCTGGGTGTTGTTCAGCAGGCTCTCGGTTGTTGTCATGTGCTTAATCTATACAGATCACCTACTTTCAACCTCACTTTTTTGTCCCAGGAAGCTTAATCCCGTATGGATTAAGGATTAAGGAGTGGTCATTTTATATGGTCTGAAAGGCCCTGTAAATTGGTTGAAAACAGCTAACTACCCTCATCAGTTTATGCCTTGTGAGAAAACATTTCAGGGTTCTCTTTCTTTTCCTGAAGCAGATCTTTAGAAGTTTCCATGACGTGGGAGACAGGTGGTCATGAATAGTCTTTCAGATTGGCAGCCGCTCAAGGCTCTTTTGCATCTGTTGTCACTTTAGGAAGCAGATTCTCTCCATCTTTCTTCTAATGCCATTTTTAAAGCATGACTAAGCTACCCTCAGAGTACCCGCTCATTAATTCTGCCTTTTCTGACCTGTAACAAGTCTTGCTTGTCACTGGTATGTCAAAGGACTGCTCTTCTGCTTTCCTAAATGTCACTTTTAACTTAAATTGAGAAATTAGAACCATGTTAAACTACTGGAGGGAGAAAAAAACTTGTAATTCTTTAATATGTACACAAAACATCATTGGAATTCCTATTTGCAGTAGTATATATTCTAAGCATTTGTTAAGAGGTTGTGAGTTAAGATGACCTCTGTCCTTTTATCCTACTTCTTAGGGATATGGTATGCTGTAATAAGTTAGATCAATTTTGGGGTGTTTATAACTTTCCTAAACATTTATCAAGTGAAAATATTATCACTTATCAAGCTCCTAGGGAATTCCAAGATTCATTCATTAATATCAACTGCTTTTTTTATCCTCAAACCTCACTAACTTGAGAGATACCTATAAGGCATTGTCACAGACTCACTAATACAATGGTGTTCTTATGACAGCACCACCATAGAATCAGACAAAGGCACTGTTCTCTATTGCGGAAATGCAGACTACCATTTATGTGAAAAATGCCCTGGTGACTATACAATCTCCTGTGCAATATATGATTCTAATTTCTGTTAATTTGTTTTTGAGTTAGAAAGTAGATCAACATTCGTCTTATTTGAGGTATTACTGTCTGGCCTGTGTTAGAGGAAGAAAGTCAATATTTCCAGGAAATGTGTTACCATATTAAGTCCTCAGACTAGAATATCAGATGATGAAGTTGATGGACTATGAAGTAACTACAGCAAAAATGGTTATATAATAAACAGAATTACAATCACTACTATAGTAGATATTTCTGGAAAATAGTAACAACATCTTCAGTTAACTGAAATAATCCCTTAAGATTCCAATTCCCTTGTCTGCTAGGAAAATGGAATGTATCTTTGGTTATCAAAGAAAGTGTGAATTTCTATTAAATAGGACTTTGCTTGTCCAGAATCTCAAAGAATAGAGAACACATCCCTCAGAAAATCAGGCTAAGTATATAAAAGTACAACACTCCATAATCCACGACAGTCTATAATTTATTACCATCAGAGAATTTTGTTCTTTATGCTCTCTCATGAAGTTTTAGCCTTCTGTTTTCAGAAGCTATCCAATTTTATTCTTAGTACTTCATAAATAATACAGATAACTCACAATTCCAGGCTCTTTCTTATGTGTTTAAAATAGTACTAACCACGTACCATTCTTAGGGCTCAATTTTCTCAAAGAAACCTCACTGAGAAAGGCTGATTTGGTTGGTTTCATAATAATCCATGATTTAGGTACATTTCCCTAATCCAATAGTCTCTTTTCTTAGCTACTTAGACCTTTGGGTTCTTGATATATCCCAGAAATTTCCTAAGTATAGGTTTTACAGATTTGAATATATTTCTGGTAGAGTTTTGAATGCAAGCATGTAATTCATATAGGAACCAAATGATAATATGTATATGGGTTTTGAAAATAAATGACATTTCTTGGTGCATGCATTCTAAAACCAAAAACAAAAACTTTGCCCTATTTTAATGGGTTGTTATGGTCATTTATCTCACTCCTAATTTAAACCTACCTTAACTGTGCCCCTGTCCTTTGATAGACAGTGGTAGAAGTGATAGTCTATTCTATAAGTCATAATTGTACTAATATTTGTTCATTTTTTACTGTGAAAAAATATTTTTCGATGGATCCAAGAATATGCAATCATCAGCCCCTGCTTTTGTCATGTCCTCCTGATTTTGTTCTTTCTATTAAGATACAAAATTAACAGTAAGGACTAGTTTCTAAGAATAAAAGCATGTTGGTAAGATTTTTAAAGAAATCACTACTCACAGAAGAATGACAGAGATTAATGACATTGAACAGGAATCAGTTTAATCATATTATATCTGGATATTTCTCAGTTATATGTCTATTTATTGAATACCTTATTGAACACCAAATCTGTGCTAGATATGGTGTCAACCATACTTGAGTATACAGTTGTAAACAAGGCAGATGTGGTGTCTGATCTATGGAGTTATAATTGAGGACAAGGATAGATACTAAAACAAATTATTAATTAAAATTGAATTTAGGTGCTTTAGGAGAACCTAGTCTTGTCTAAAGGGTTAAGATCCTTTATCTAGAAATGATAAGAGTAAAGCAGGCAAATATAAAACAGAAGAAAGTAGGATTGTAAATCTTTGAATCTTTCTTCTTCTGACATAATACACACACACACACACACACACACACACACACACTAGTGCTATGGATTCTAAATTAAAGATGCATATTTATGGAAATATCAAGTGATCTGGGCCTAATTATATTTCTTTAAATTAATTTTCCTAGAGCAATTGCTAGTAACTGAGCTGAAATATGCTCAGCTGAAATGAGTCTTGACTATGTGCTGTCCCAAATAAGGATCAATGATATATTCTATTTGCAGAGTAGCTTTAGTCCTCTCTCTTTCTGATCTTGTCACTTGATCCCCAGAACCACAAACTCCTGTGTGCCTGACAAAATTCCATTGGAATGCAGGCAACCAAAAAGCACATGTCATTCCATTTATAAGTCTATCTCATTCCAGCCCTCAGTTGAAAGGGATTTTGCTAATCTTGGAAACAACTAGAAACATTTTCATTTAATTAAATGAGTCCCCTTTTAACTGTTTCATATAAAATAAAGGATAATTTGCATCTAAGTCTATGAGACCATTTCTTTTTCCTTCAAAAGAGATGCATGGATGCAATTAATAGAAATCCGCCAATGATAAATTTGTGTCCAGCAGTGTCCCTAGGTCTTAATTACAATCTCTGACAATGAAAAACAACTTCAGGTTTTCTCGGCAATAAGTACAGTGAGAAACAGTTACCTCTGAGGTAGGAATGCTGAAACTGGAGCCTTTGGTAGTTTATCTAGGAGATTTAAACATCTCCAAAATAACTGACCCAAAAGGCAGTGCGTGCTACTCAAGTACTTTTGAGGAGAGGTTTTGATATCAAGGCCAATCGGGATAGGAACCTCTTGATTGAGCAATGCTTGGTGCTATAGAGCACTAATCAAGAATGGCAGAGAAGTTACCTTAGGTTGTTTAACTGGTTCTCCAAGCAAATTATTTATTATGGTATTTACTGATTATCTAAAATGTGGTAGAATTAAGGTCAGCTACCTAGAATGAAGAAGCAAAATTCTCTTTAATTTTCAGATGCCTGCTTCTCTTCCTCACTGTTCGCAGAGGCTGGCGATGTAGTCAGGAAGAGAGATTAAATGCTGTTTTAATTAGTCAGCTGGTGACACACCTGCTATTCAACTTCAGCAACTTTCTTCTCTCACCCCAGAAATAAATCATTACTCACAGTATCCAGCACAGCAAATACCTCTCCCTCCCCTTGTTTCACTCTCCACCCTTTTCCCCTGCCCTTCAAAACACGGCCATTCTTTTCCAAGGTTCTTAGACTAATGGAAAGCTGGGGCTGGAAGGGACCCTAGAGGTCATCCAGTCCAAACCCACCCGCCCCCACCTGCCCCCATCCTGAGAATTCATGCATCTGGGGCACGGACTTGCACCTTTGTGAAACTAATGCCTGTTATTCTCCCTGCTCTCTCCTTTGTCCCTACAGTGCCATGGCTACTTACTCTGCCACATGTGCCAACAATAGCCCTGCACAGGGTATCAACATGGCCAACAGCATTGCCAACCTGAGACTGAAGGCCAAGGAATATAGTTTACAGAGGAACCAGGTGCCAACAGTCAACTGAGGAAAATAAATAATTAAACAGGCCTAAGAAGAAATCAAAAACCATAAGACACCTATCCTGCTCTATCATTTCTTCATCTGCTGGGAAAAAAAAAAAAGAGTAAAAACAAACAAATGAAAAACAGAACTAAAATATTGGGACCATGGCAGAGAAAAGCAGGAGAGGAGCAAAATGAAAATTAGTTAACAAGTGTTCCTCCTCCCTTTGGGATACCACCACCACTTGTTTCTGTGTGTGTTTATTTTGTTTTTCCTTCTATTCATGCTTTGCTTAATATACTCTGAGCTTCTTCAGTTAGGTTCAGCCCACCCACCCCCATAATTATGTTTTAAAAAACTCTGCAGCAGTCAAGAAGCCATATATATATTTAGAATGATTGCCTATAGTTCCTCACTGACCTGTTCGAAACTCGGTGTCTTTCCCTGTCCTCTTCCCAGTTCTCTGTGTAGAAGCTCCAGGAACTTTTGAAAAGCCAAAGTTTTTCTGAAGAATCTGTGCCAGATATGATTCCCTTTCTCATTGCCTTCATCTCTGTTGGTCATGGTAAGGTTTTTCCACCAGCTACTGGGAAAGAAAAAATTGTGTACAACATCTGGTCACTGGCCTATCTGATTCAATGTGGTTGGCTGTGTCTGGCTAATTCTAATATTTAAGCTCTAGATTTAAGCTCCAGATCTAAGGTCTAGATTTAAGCTCTAAGCTATAAATTATAATATCACCATCGTCACCACCCCTCACCCCCATCCAAACATCTTAAGTTAAAGGTATTTGTTGTCTTTGAATGATTTGTTGTCACTGAAAGATTTCTTGTCACAGGCTATTTGACAGAAGAATTATTTTTCACTTGAGAGAGAGAAAAATTTCTCCAGGAAAACAAAGACTAAGTTGGCCTACATCTCTTTGGTGCCTTAACAGTAGTCAGACGCACACATATATATACTGTATATATTTATATATTTTATATATAAAATATTGCGAGCTGTTTGCAGTTCCTCAAACACTACAAAAAGCAAATTTTATACCATCACCACTGTTCTTATCTCTATAATGATGAGACTTGCTAATTATGGATCTTGCTAATTTTCTTTTTTCTATGCAAAATTCTCATTAAGGCCACAGAGCAATTGATAGGGCACCTTTTTTAAGAACAGGTTTTATTTTCACATTAAGACTTTCAATGAATTAAAAAGCTATTTGAGACTACAAAAATGTCTTTGAGTCTGGAGCCTGAGCTCTGGGGAATGCTGATCTGTCATGGGAATTACATCCTGATCTATCGTGGGAATTAAACTTAGAGAGAGGAGGGAAAGACATTTAGTCATCTGCTTTCTCCACTCAACAAGAATCTAAAAGACACCTGTTAAAGTGGAAAACATAAAGGTTGATCTAAATTCCAAAACTTTAAAAGGCGATCATAGGCTATTTTTATTTTTTAATGTTTTGAATTAAATTTGAGCATCTAGAGTTGGGAGCCAGGACTGATCTTTCTTTCCTTCTTCCTCTTTGTTCCCAGCCATGCTTTTGTAACTTGCCAGGTGGACTTGACCAAACCACATTACCATGCGGTGCCTCAGTTTACCTGTTTGTAAAATGGGTTTAATAATACTTACCTACCTCACAGGGGTGTTGTGAGGCTCTATTCATTTGCTCCTTTATTTTTTCCTGTATTCTCTGGATGTCCAGCACTTTGTAGCCTTGGGAGAAAAGGGACTCTAAAAGTATACAATGTTAATGGAATGGTACGGTACCTAGAGGCCTTGTTTTCTAGTAAGGAAATGCTACCTTGCTATATGTACTTACCACCTTGAATTTGGAAATGAGAAATAGGTTTACATTTTCATATCTCTCAATAATCACATCATTTGACTGAAGAATAACTTAAGACACACAGAGCAGTCATATGTTTAACTTATATTCTCTTCCTGACCAGGTTGGTTCTAATAATTTTAGTTATCAGTGATTAAAAAGCTTTAGATTGATTTTGGCCAAATATGCCAACTTTGTACTGTGAGTAACAGGCAAGGAATTTTTGTTTTAAGATGCACTTTTAGCACATATGTGTATTTGCCTTGGCATATCAGATTGAGCTAATGGTGATATATTTTCAGTCTAGCAGCCACCAATCTGAAAATGCGTTTCAAATATTGATTCTGTATTTCTTTCCATAGTGAAAAGAAAGCCCATCTTACGATTTTACTTTCACCAACTGATTCCCTCTTCTTTTAACCCACTATTAAAAGCTTTCTTACTGAATGGTTCATGTAGGCTGGCTGAACAACACACATTACTTGGTTCCTAGACAGTTCCTCGACACATTCTTTTGTCCCATTAGTTGCTGCGGATTATCAAGTTTCAAAGGAACAGTACATCCTTACAGACTTAAACATTATTTGGTTTGTGAAGTGAGTGCAATCCAACAAGTTGTTGAACTTTGTAGGTTTGGAGTTTGGGGAGAATGGCTAAAAAAGGATTTGGGTTATAGGCAGGGAACAGAAATCATACAGGAAAAGGCTTTGCTTAAAAAAGGGAAGTCTTAGGAGAGGGAGTAAAGAGACAGAGAGTCATGTGAAATAAAGTCCTTTGAAACTTTATCCAACATTCATTTCCAATGGTGAGCAGAAAAGCCTAAACCCAAGAACCTGGATGGTAGGTGAAATTAGGTGGTTTTATCCAATGCCTTGGGCAAGTGATGTCTGGGAATAGCAAAGAGTAACCAGTGCTGGTCACACATAGGGACATTCATTGCTGGTGAACCAGCACCACAAGCTTCTATTATCTAAGCACTTGATCAAGAAGTATGCACATAGTACAAGCACTCAGTTTTGCTCATTTATTATTGATATTTTTAAAAAATACAAGTTTGATATGTGATTTGGAGGAACTGCCTTCTAGCTCTTACGCCAGTTGTCAGCAGAGGGCCTCAGGGCCACAAGCTTCAAGGCATACCCCTGGTAGTCACCGTCATCATATCATTATACCCAGACACAGATGAATACATACAAACTGTCTGTGTCCCCAATACCTCCCCAAACAAGATGATGATTTATAAGGTACTTGGCAGGTTAAATTAAACCAGAAGAGATGACCTAATAAAAAAAGGGAAATGACATTTAGGGTATAAAGATCTCATAAGAAATGTAATATGTAAATTATATCTTGCTTTATGATGTAAAATGTACATTGTTTGCGCTAGAATAGAAATGATTCCTTTTCAATAAAAAGAAGGATACTACTATGTCCTTTGTTATGTACATTTGTGTCTGCTGATTCTTTTCTCTTTGAACTTCAAAAACACAGATCTGCTAGAATCTGAGATTACATTCAGAGGAGGGAAGGTAAGAAAGGTTTGTAAACAAGAGAACTTTTATCAGAGTTTGATATTTCCTATAAAAAAGGAAAATAATCTACAGTTTCTGGAAAACAAATACACTGGTGGGAGGAAGAGGGGACATTTATTAGTATAATGGGCAAGTACAGAGTGGAACTTTTATGAGGTTAGCAATTTTTTGACCAACTTCTTTAGCATCCACAATTTTAGATACCATACGACAGAAGACTTCATATAAGCCACAGCTACTGATTTTAAAGTAAAGAAGTAGCAAAATAAAAAAGAAATTTAAACACCCATGGTGCATAGCATGGTGTGACCGGCAATGGAGAGAATGAGAAAAACCAAATTGTGAGACACAGATTCTGTTTTCACCAATTAAAATCTGGTTTAAAAGACAACTCTGGCATGGAAAAATTTATGCAATAGTTCAAGACAATAAAGTAATAAGGGAAAACAAATAGTGCAGACAGAAGGCATCCAGAATTGGAAGAAAGAAAACATTGTGAGCTGGAGTGGATGAAGTGTTTTACAGAGGAACTGGGACTTGAGTTTCATCAGCAAGGATTTGGACAGGTAAAGAGAGGTGATAGCCTTTCAAATGGGGGAGTGGAGAATAAGAGATGAAGGCAGGGATACAGGAGTGACGAATTTGTGTTCAGGGAACCATGGCAAAATGGGCCCTGATGAGATGTAGAGTTTATTTTAAAGCAGAGAGAAAGAAAATACTGGAGACTGAAGTTTAGCCTTAATTTTGCAGGGTATTGCATGCCAGACAAAGGAGTCTGGAGTTTTCCTCATGTTACAGAGATCCATTGAAGGTTTTTATGCAGAAAAATAATACCATGCAAAAAATGCTACTTTTGCAGGATTATTCTGGTAAAAGAATGAAGGTAAACTAGAGCAGAACAGGAACTGGAAGCAGATCAGATAGAAGTTGCTGCAAAGGGAACAGAAAACAAAGGATGAATAGGAAACTTTTTGCAAAAGAAAGAATAAGACTTCATGGCAAGAAAAAAAGAATGGAGTAAAAGAGAATACTAGTGTGAAACCTGGAGACCTGGAGGATGAATCACTGAAAAGACTGACAAAACCCAACAAAAATGGGAGACCCAGATGCAGAAAAAGATAATTTCAGTTTTAGATGTCTTATTGAACCTGAAATTCCAAATATAAGTGTCTGGTGAGTGAAGACATGGCAATGGGACTTGGTTCCAAAGTCAAGGTTGGAGATACAAGTTTGAGATTAATCTCAAGGAGGTGACACTTCGAGGTATAACAATGAATGGGTTCTTTGAGATGAGAAAGTGTCATTGTGACTCAAATAATTATTTCTGATAAATGGCTTTTGGAAGTAATTTCAGTCAGAGAGGAATATCAGACTTTGAAGAACATCTACAACTGAGAGGATGACTGAAGTCAATTTAAAAGGAGTTGTTTGAAAAATAGGAGGAAAATCAAGTATATTTATTATCCCAGAGTAAAAGAGAAGTTTTCAAAAGGAAGAGGATATTTAATATGCTCAAGTGCTGTACAGTAGACCAGCTACTTGGGGATGAAGAAAAGGTCATTGGATTAATGACTTTCAGGAGAACAGTTTACTAGAGTGCTGGAGAAAGAAGATTGATTTAGCAAGTTATGGTAAGAATAAGTGCTTTAAGAAATGGAAGCAGTGGCTCTAGACCACTTGCTTGCCATTATAAGCTTATTAATAAGGATTCTTTCAGTTGCAGTTAGCAGAAACCTATTCAACTAGTTAGAATTATAAAGAGGCTTGATTTGAAGAACAGCTCACACAGCCAAGACATGCTTCCAGAGCCAGAACAGCTACAGGGATCCTAGACTCTGAAACAAAGCCCATACCTTGTTTTAGTTCAGGCTGCTATAACAAGAAGCCATGGACTTGGGGAGCTTAAATAGCAGACATTTATTTCTCACAGTTCTGGAGGCCAGGGTGCCAGCAGATTCAGTATCTGATGAGGACTTTCTTCCTGGGTTGGCCCTCTTTTTGTTGTAGCCTCACAGGGTGGAGAAAGTGAGCCCTGCAAGAGAGAGTCCTTCTTATAAGGACACTAATCCCATTACGGGGGCTTCACTCTCATGACCTCATCTCAACTTCATTACCTCCCAAAGACACCACCTCCTACTGCCATCCCATTGCAGGTTAAGGTTTCAACATATGAATTTGGGAGGGACACAAATGAGCAGTCATACCCTGAGGTTGGTTAAGGCTTGCGTGCACCCTATCCTGAGTCCCACCTACATCTCTGATTGTGCCCCTCCCCTGGGAAAAGAGTCTGTGGGGTCATTTGAATGTGCCCACATGGAGCCTGTACCCTCAATTCTAGACCACCATACAGGCACTTAAGATTTGGAATTCTTCAAACAAATTATCCCAAGCCCACTTTCAGGGCATACATAGGCCCCTTCTCCTGGTTCATACTATTGAGGGGCAGCCAAGGGGTCAATTTGTGGGAGTTGAGGTGTACAGATGGACCTGGCATATGCATGCTATAGCTGTCACACACGTACACACACATACACTTTCGGTGCAGGATGGGCTGGGGTGAGAAGAGAAGTAGGCAGACTGCAGGTCGGGGGGGGAGGTTCTGACCCTCCCCATGCTGCCATGTTCTGGAAGGGAACTCCAAACAGCCTAATAATCCTAACTGCAAACCTGGATTTGCAGGTCATTCTGAAGGTATGTTTGTGAAAGTAGGAGAGTAGAACATAATTTGCTTAGCAGTTTGTTAGCTTGATTTAATAACATAAATATGCAGACTTTCAATTTGTACTGCTCCCTGGGTACCAGACTTGAAGAGGCGTTCATGTTCCAGGATTCTCTCTTTTCCACCTGTTTTTGCCCCTTATTTTCATTCTTCTCTTCATTCTTACCAGCTGATCAGTCTTTGAGCAGACAGAAAATATGGCTAATGGCAGCTTTAGATTCACATTCTTGCAAGGGGGCAAGTAATCTTCCATGATGGTTCTAAGTAGAGCAATCCAGGGGAAAGATTCTGATTGGCCTGGCTTGGGTTATTGGCTTTTCCAAATCAGCACTGTGGTCAGGGAGTTGTCCTCTGATTTGCCAGACAGTTTCATATGGGATCCTCTGATCGGCAGATCCATTAGTACCTTGTGCAAAAGGTTATGGAGCAGAAGCAGCCTACTACAAGAACAGGAAATGCTATTACCAGAAGGGAAGGGACAATGGGCTAACAAAAACAATCTGGATCCAACACATTCCATGCTGGGCTTCCCAGCACATACCCCACCTTTTCCCATTCATAATTCCTTCACTTAACCTGACACTAGTAACACCCTAAATCACTTGTTCAGGAATTTGAGGCACAAGTATTTTTCAATCAGATCTGTAGGTGGTTTCTTATGATCCTGTAATTTACAGTTAAATTTACTCAAACCATCCCTAATAGGCGTGGAGAAGAGAGGCTCACAATAAAATTACCATTTAGGGAAAAGAGAAGGGGAAATGATGTATAGTGTTCACTTGTCTGTTGCAGATGACACTAGGAACATTGAGGACTCACTTCCTTGACAATACAGTGAGTTCCTTGGCCAGTCAATCCACCTGCCCCTGCTTCTTCCTACTTCAACCTCTGCTCTTCAGCATTTGCCCTCCATGACCAGGCCTGGGGGTGGGCTCCTTTGAGAGCTGCAGAGCTCTGGCATTCCAGTGGATGAATGACATACACCTCCTTTAAGACCTGGCTTGGCTGCCTTTTGATTCAATTTCCAGAGATTCCATAACTAGAAACCAATGCCAAAAGTTGTTGAGTCATAATTCTTGAATATGAACCCAGCCCAGTCCCACTTTTTAAAAAATTCTTGACAGGACTCAGAGATCCATTCATCCCAAGGACCTCAATTTAAAGTCTTCATTCTAATCTTCTGCCTCTGGATAGAATGATAGAAGAGTTTGGGGCAAAGTTAATCTGCCCATATCCTCAGGCAGCTCCCAGCAGATTGTGATTTACAGACGATATTATACATATACAGCCTTACGTTGTAACAGGCCTCTGGGGATGGGGAGTGGGGACAGCAGGAGAGGTTTGGGAAGGGGCCAAGAGAGGAGACTTCCAGTCATTTATCTAGCTCCTCTCAAGCCTCAGTACTTTCCAAAGTACTTTCTGCCTTTGCTTGAAAAGGAAGAAATGCTTTTGCAATTTGGCAGATTCTGACCCTCGATCTGACCCTGAGCAGTCTTGGAGAGCTGGGTTGAGATCCTCTGGGTTCTCTAAACTACCACAGGTCATCTAGTTCTAGATTTGAAAGCCTAAAATTAGAAACACTCCGTTTTCACCTATCAATTTCTACAATTCAGTTCAGGCACATTTCAGCTGCAAGTGGCAGATACCCAACTCAAATTAGGTTAAGATGTTTTAATCAGAGGATTTATTAGATAGATGGGAGGCAGTAGTCTCAGAATGAAAGGAAGAGTAATAGGAATCAGAGTAACTCTGAGAACCTCACGTACTGAAACTGAGACTTGATGTCACTAGGACTCTGTCTCCCATCTCTGCAGGCAAATTTTCTCCATGTAGTAGGAAAAGTGGCTTCTGCAAGATGCAAACTTACGTCATTCAGCTTTGGAAGAAGAATCTTAGAAATAAGTAACTGTTATAATAATCCTGGGAGAGGATTCTATTGCTTTGACTTGGTTTATGCACATCCATGACCTGACCACCATGCCCTGGAGGAGGAGGTGTACTGACTAGCCAGACCAGGGCTGCCTGTCTATATTAGACATTGCTTGAGCACCAGTGCAACTCCTCTTGTCCCTACCTGTAGCCCAGTCACTACTGCAGCACCTGGTCCTAGGGTATTTCCACCAGCCTTAAAGACAGAACCTCCATTAAACCGTTACATAAATGCTCGCCACTTTCGTCTATGGGCATGCAGTTATTGAGCATCAGTCCTTGTAGCAGTGGTGGCCACCTTGACAAGGCATCCTCTTCACCTATATTATTCCCTCAGTCCCTCATTCCTGCTCTGTAGGATCGTTTTCCAAATAAACCGCATGCCAGTCATTTCTTTCAACCCTGCTTTTTTTGTGGGGACAGGCTAAGATAAAACCCTATTTTCTTTTGCTAGGGGCATCCACATCAAAGCTATGTGTATTGAGTAGTGGGTATCTATTGCTATCAGAAGAAAGAGGAAATGAAATGTAGGTAGACAAAACTAGCACAGATCCACCAGAGAAAGGAAGAAGAGAGAGGGCACTTTTGACTGTAAATTATTTGCCAGCTCAATTGGTATTAACTATCCCCTCTAACTAATGTTGGCAAATATTTGCTGCAAAGACTTCAGTTAAAACCATACCTACTCCTTTCCTCTTTCCTGTGGAAGACACAACTAGCATTCCAGCAAATGCTAGTCTGAATACTCTTCTTTCTGGGCACAAAGGTAGATTTCATTTCCCTGCATCTCTTGTCATTAGACATGGTCTCATAACTAATTTCCAGCCAATGAAATGTGAGCACAAGTGGTATCTGACAATTTTAATTCTGGCTCAGACCTCCCGTTTACACTCTTCCTTTTTTCTTTCATCTGGCTGCCTGAGATGACAATCTCTGATCTACTTTGGAAGCCACATTTTATTTATTTTATTTATTTTTTTTTTTACGGATATAAAACATTTTATTGATCCATTTACCAGCTGATGGGCATTTAGGTTGTTTCCTCTTTTTGTCTGTTATAAATAATGCTCCTGAGAACATTCACATACAAGTCTTTGTGTGGACATAGGTTTTCACTTCTCTTGGAAGCCACATTTTAAAGATGTTAAAGCAGCAGTTAACCTGGGAACCAGAAAAATGCATGAAGAAAAGCTTCAACTCTTACTGAGCTAGAACCCTCCTGGAGTGTTATATGACAGAGAAATAGAGTTCTGTTGTGTTGAACCATTACTGGCAAGGTCTATTTATTACTGCAGCTCAGCCCAAACTAACTAATTCACCTCCTCCTCCTTCTTTCCTTCCTTCCCTCCTACCTACTTTCTTTCCTTCTTTCCTCCCTTCCTTTCTTTTCTTCCATACCATCAGTAGATTTTTAAGATTCCTGTTGTAACTCATAGACCTATAGCTCTCACCAATCAAGAGGAATTATTCTCACACATCAGACATTTGAATATATGATATATAGTTTTGTGATATTTTTTGCCCTTTGGATTATAACATAGTAAAGTAATTGAATGTTATAGTAAATAAATACACTAAATAACAATTTTGAGTAATTAACACCCATCACTCTGGAGTTCCTGGAAAATATCTCAAAATGTTATTGTAGTTATAAACACACAGCACTTCTAAGAGGAAGACAGCCAGATCGTCTACAAATTGAAGGCATGTGACTATTTCTAGGAGTTGCATATTTATTTGCTTAGTGTCATTCAGTTAAGCAGAGGTAAAATAGAGCTAGCAATCCTGCACAGCTGAAGAAACTCACACATGGGCACAGGAAAACATGAACAGGAATGTTCATTGCAGCATGATTTGCGATAACAAAATATTGGAAACGAAGTGTTCATCAATGAGAGAATAAACGAACTGTGATACGTTCATACAAAGGAATACAATTCAGAAATAAAAAATGAATGAACCACAGCTACACATATCCACCTGGATACCTCTCAGAAACAACTTAGAGGGAGGAGCATGTTGCAGATACATGACAATTTGTGTAAAGTTTAAAAATGCACTCTATGATCATACATTGTAAACACGCATGTACGCAGTAAAAATACGAAAAGATGCATAGGAATGAGAAACAATTTCAGACAAATTTTGAACTGTTTCAGAAATACTTTCAGTAAAAGCAACTTCAGAGCAAGGAGGCAGGGGATAGGATTAGGACAGGTATACTGGGTGCTTCAAATACATCTGGAATATTTCATTTCTTAAAAAATATGAGAAGCAAATATGACAAAATATCAAAGTTTGACAAAAGCTGGGTGGTGAGCACAGCATGTTTATGATATTAATCTCTGTACTTTTCTGTGCTTATTATATTTCAAAATTTGTTAAATGTAGAAAAAAAGAATAGTCATGTATATCTTACAAGCTGGGCATGGGGAGATGTGGGGTTGGGGTGGGTGGACTTGCGTAATCCTTGGCTTTGCTCTAGCCAAGCAGGGAGGACAGGATATTATGATACATGTTTAAGAAAACTGGAAAAAATCCTGTGCATAACTCAACTCACCCAATCAGGATTTCAGACATAGAAGTCAGTGTCTCTGAAAGATTTCTACCAAAAATATGTTCCTCAGTTTACTACCCACCAGCAGAGATTTATTCCTGCTTTCACTTCATGGGTTCCAGGAGTTTTCCTTTATCTCTACTGTGAGAGAGGCATGGGCTCAATCCATGCCTTGAGATGATTAGCCATTTTCACTACTGCTTGTTCGTAAAGGAATAGAATGTAGTTTTGAGGCATGGAATGGAGGGCAAAAGAGAAGTATGTGTGCAAGTATCTGGGAGTCCTGCTGCACACATTAATGGGAATTCTACAGAAGGGAATTTCAGTAGACACATGATGTCACAAGAAAAACATGGATGGACCTTAGTTCCAGTCCCTGCTTAGCTACTTATTTCCAGTGTATTCCTGGGCAAGTTGTTTATCCCCTGAGTTTTTTTTCCCCTTCTTTTGTAAAATGATACCTACATCATAGATTGGTGGGGGGACTACATGAGACAACATACATGAAGCATTAACATGCTACCCCATCATGCTCTGCGTTCTCTCTTCCTTCCTTACTACTAAGGGACAATTCAGCTATAGTGGCAGGAGCCCTGGGCTCTCTAGGTGGCATTACAGCAGAAGAAATTCAAAGATGAGGATATGTGGCAGCAAGAGGAGGAAGAAAAATTCAGAAAGGAAAAGAGGGAGGGTATGGAATGTGTGTGACTGTCCTGCTCTTCTCAGAAGTATGTACAAGATGTTTTCCCTGTTGCTTAGCTACTCTTAAAATTGAGAGTTTTGGCTTTTTTATTTCCCTTCAGTACAAAAATGGCACCTAGAAGTTTAAAAGCCCCTTTCCCCAGCACAACAGAAACTCTACACAACAGTAACTGAGGAGACGTCTTAAGAATTTCTGTTTTCCCTTTGGTAATAAAATAGCCTAGCCCCAAAGCAGTAGTACAGAGTTAACTTTTTGAGTGAAGACAAATCCCTGTAAGTGTTTTGTCTCAATCCCTTCTCTCTACTATTTTTTGTCTGTGGGATGCCCCTTCTTGTCAGGGATGGAGTGTTAGAAGCCAGTCAGATGTGGAGAACTTTCCTCATCCAGAAGAGCAGTCCCTACTTCTCCTGACCTACTGAAACTCCACCCTGCTTCCTGGCTCCAGGTGAGTTTTCACAGGATCCACTTGCAGCTGATGTCAGTGAGGAAGAAAGCAGGCACCGTGTACGAATGGGTATGGAACTGTTCTTCTCTGAGCCCCAGAAAATCAATATCTGGGCTGCCTTCCATAAGTCCTGCTGTCTGATCTCAACCTCTTCCTGCCTTCAAGCCCTGCATTCAGGGAAAGAATGCAACTTCTTCATCTCACCCCAACACCAAATAAATTGCTGATGGTAAGATGGGATTTTAAAAATCTTGCAAATATGCCCCTGACAGGAGATGCATAAAACACAAGGACAGAATTTTGAAAATAACAGTATGAGAAAATATACATGAGATGAATATTAATCAAAAGAAACTTGTTCTATTCCTATTAATGACAGATAATGTAGACAATAAAGCAAAGACCACTAGTAGGGATAAGAAGGAATAATTACATACTGGTGGAAAGAAGAATTCAACACAAAGCTATTACAATTTGAAATAACACCTAACAACACTTAGTAACAGAGCCTTAAAATTTATAAAGCATACGTTGATAGAATTATAAAAATACATTTATAAATTTATTAAATCACAGATCACCGTTGAAAATTTTAACATACCTCTGACAGTAAATGATAAAGAAGATTAAAAATTAGAAAGCTTACAGAAGAGTTGAACAGGAAAATTAACAAGATTAACCATCATAAATATTGATAATACAAAGTAATTTTTAAATTTCAAAGAACGCATATATACCATTTTTTTATAGTAAATTAATTAAATACAATATCATTAACAAAAGAAACATGATGGGGGAAACATTAGAGGCCATGTTTGAAAAATCATTCACAGCAGAAGAGATTACAGAAGAGGGGACCCAGGAAGATATTTCAACATTTTAAGGAAGGGAGATAGCAGGTATTATACCTCTATGCAGACAGGGACTAGGCCCTACAGCCAGCCTTGCTGGCCTGGCTTCTGGAGATATCAGAGCCATTGACCCTTGTTCTTAACCCACTGTATTGAGTTCAAGAATATTAGCCATGGAGGCTGAGGGAGATGTCTAAATATGTTATATTGAACTGCACCCAGTAATCATATAGTATATTGTATGACAGTAAGTTTGATGATCTCAGGCATATATATTCAGACCTGCCTGTGCTCAGGCCCACGCTGGCCTTACATAAGACAGCCGGAGGGAGCATAGCAGCTGAGCTTCCTGAAGGCTGGCGTGACCCTCATTCACTTAGGTATTATAAATATGTGACTGTACAGGATCTTAGGGTATGAAAACTTGCCCTTCTATCTGTCCCGGAAAGTGTGCTGTTTATCCAAACAGCACTAACTTCCTTAAAGATCCATTCAAAAAGTGAATGCAGCTTGATTTATTGAAGCAATGTCTATGTTTGGTCTTCTGGCCAATTGAAGCCCCTTACTGAAATTTAAGTTGCGTCTGATTTTGCTTTACAGAAAAGTATTGTCAATGCTTTTTCAAGAAAAGAAGAAAAAAATTAAAAAAATGAACACAAAAGACTAGCATGTGTTTATTACATTCCTTTAAATTGGTAGGATTGCTAAACTGGTAGATTACAAGAGTCTAAAGAACTTATTCATCTTTATTTTTGGAAGCCTTAAAAAACTAGAAAATTCATTATGGAAGGCTTCTGTACTCTTCTCTACTTGACGGCTTTATCCTCAAGCTGATAGCTAGAAAGTTGAAAATGTCCAAGAGGATTTCTGATTAAGTTTCTCAGTTCTCAGCAGAAAAAAATAGAGACGTGTGAGATAGATAATGATATGGTACAACTGGATAGAAATTTGGACTGGCTGAATAACTAGTTTAAATATATATTAGATAATGGGCTAGTGGGCTCCTAATTCCAGGAGAAACAAAACCTCCCTGAAGCAACATCCTTCACTTGTCTAATTTCCACTACATGCCAATTAGAATGGCTAAAATTAAAGAGATTGGCTATATCAACTGCTGGTGAGGATGTGGAACAGCTGGAAATCTTATACATTGCTGGTGGGAATGAAAAATTATATAATAACTTGGAGTGATATATAAGCAGTTTGTCAGTTTCTTATCTAGCTGAAAAAAAGCTCTAGGAGAAAAAATTTATTCCTAAGTATCTATCCAAGAGAAGTGAAAACATTTGTCTGCAAAGACTTATACACAAACATTTACAGCAGTTTTATTCATAATAGTTTTAGATGGAAACAACCTAAATGCCCACAACAGGTGAATGAGTAAATGTATTTGTGGTGTACACATAAAATAAAATACTGCTTGGCAATGAGAAGGAACAAACTACTGATTCATACAGCAACATAGATGAATCTCAAAAACATTATGTTGAGTGCAAGAAAATAGAGACAAAAGAGAACATATATTTGATTCAACTATATGCAACTCTAGAAACTACAAATCTAATCTATAAGAATAGAAAGAAGTTCAGTGGGTTGCCTGGGGCTGAGGTTGAGGAGACTGCCTGCAAAGGAGGTGATAGAATTGTTCTCTATCTTGACTGGGATCCATTTGTCAAAGCTCTTCAAACTAACTCATAAATTATGTACATTTTATTGTGTGTAAATTATGCCTCAATAAAGCTGATTTAAAAATAGTATGATGGTGGGTGGTGCTGGCTGGTTAGCTCAGTTGGTTAGAATGCAGTGTTGTAACACCCAGGTCAAGGGTTTATAACCCCAGACTGCTCATGCACAAAAAAAAAAAAAAAAAAATGGTATGATTGTAGAGCTCTAAGAAAAGTAAGAGACACCAATAAAGTATGTAGTAGTAGAAACTCCACTCAAACAGAAAGTCCCTGTGATGAATGATCTGAGTTGTTGGAAGTGGGATCTAGGAACAGAAGTTAATCAATGGCTTGAGCTACAAATCAATGAACAAACTCTTGGTATATGCTGATTAATTCAATTAATTTAACATCCATACCA
Organism: Cynocephalus volans; assembly: GCF_027409185.1. Taxonomy (NCBI): domain Eukaryota; kingdom Metazoa; phylum Chordata; class Mammalia; order Dermoptera; family Cynocephalidae; genus Cynocephalus; species Cynocephalus volans. The sequence goes on from NC_084467.1 coordinate 127,691,157, forward strand.
AAAACAAAATTCACAGTATGACTTCAGTGAATATCATATATTCAGAATTGCCCTCAAGGCCTAAAGGACATTGACAAGGGTCTGCAAATAAGCAATGTTAATCATTGTTATATCAATTATTATATTTTATGATATTTATACTTGTCTTGGTGAATAATATATCTATATGTTCACATTGAAATTTCTTGAAATTTAAACATGGTCCCATATTGGAAGAGTATAATGTGGGTAACCAAATACAAACTGAATACGATTTTTCTAACATGAGATAATATTCTTACATTTCGCATGAATGTGAATTATCCTGTCAAGGAAGACCTCACTCTACATCACAGAATGACAATTATAAGACAAACCTAGAGTCTTTAAAAAAATTAAAATTAAAAAAGATAGACATCATACCATGGAATATGAGAGCCAGAAGATAATTTAGATAAAACCATACTCTGACTCCTATCTATTCTGCTAAAATTTTCTCTGTTAAGAGACACAAGTCCTTTTGGTTTTAGGCACAAACCTAAAATAAAAAGAATGACTTACTGGACTCTTCTCCAGATGCAGGCTCATCAATTTGACTGATGGAAAAGTAAATTCTACATTTCATACTAAATTTGAATCAGATCTATATAAGGATAATTTTTAAATACTCTTTTTACACTATTCTTACGTATTTTCGGTGCCTGAGTGGCATGGCGCCAACATGAGCAAGATGCCAGTTTCAGTTATCTAACACAGTGCTATTCTTTGGGTTCACTGTGGACTTTGCCAACTCTCAAGTTTCTCTGAGCTTCTAAATCTTCTTATGGCGAAAGCAAACTCAAAAGAGTAAAAAAAGAAAAATCACACAAGTTCTGCTTTCTGGGCAATCCTGTTACATAGATTTTAGAATAAAAACATTAGTGATGATGAATTTTCCTAATCATGCTTGAGAGCCCTGCATCGTTTTGAGGGTGGCTTCGTGCTGTGCTGCCCAGCTTGAACTCTAAAAATTATCCTAATTGCTAAACCAAACATATTCCATGTTGGCCAAGGAAAATAATCTATTTTCCCATTTCCTATGCTCCATCAGGGTAGAAAACATAAAATAAGCCAAAATTCCTCCACAGTGGGCTTGCAATCTTAAGGAGACCATTATTTTCTATGCAGAAAGTCAAATATTTTTTCCAGAAGCAATTTTCTTGCTGACCACATTGAACATTGAGAAATTGGTGAGAGCCTTCTTGGGAAAAATTGAATTGATGGAGGAATTTGGCTTGAGAAAACAGGAAGTGGGTTTCTATTGCAATATACAGCCAAGAGAGAATGGGACTTCTAGACCACATTGCAGAAGGTGTGTGAATAATCCCTAGAGACAGTGAGTACTCCTTTTGATGCTTATCTATACCAATGCAAGATTTATCTATTACTGCTCATTTAAAGACAAAGCTAGACGAATACCAATGGACTTTTCTGCATTTTCTTTCTCTTCAAGGAAGAGGAGATCAGGTTGGGAAATACCAATTCAACACTTTTAAGAAGTCTTTAATACAAACATATTTCATTCATTAGGGTAATGTTTTCCTCAGGCTTGTCCAGGAATAAATCCCAACCTTCTCCCCTTAAGATCCTAAAGACACAGCTGATTTGTTTTCAGTTCGGGCAATGAAATGTTTAAATGGGAAACACATGTCAGTTTGGTCTGGAGAGGACAGGCTAGGCAGCTTCTTGTTTATGAGGCCCCCGTTCAACAATAATCTGACAGCCACAGAAAGACTAAACAAGCAACTAGCAATTAAATCCCAAATAATAGTTGTTCCTGGGAAGATAACAGATTTTAATCCTATGTAGAACACTCATCACCTAACATAAGGTTTAGAAGGTTCTTTATTTCAGAAAGGAGGAAGTGCTGTTCAAAACCTTAGTTCGCTGTTGCCCTTCTCTTTCTTGGGATATAAAAGTTTGAACTAACTGCTCCACCCAAATGCTTATGATCCCAGATGGTTGCCTGTCCTAGGTAGTCTTTCCAGGTGGATATTTCTTCCCAGCATTGTTTTTTACATTAATATGCTTTTCTAAATCCTGAATCCCAAGCAAAATTAGCTGAGAAACTGGGAAAATGTGAAAAAGTATTATCATCTGACAGAATTAAACTTAATAAAGAATATAATGAGGCTTCTGGTCAAGACAGCAGAGTAGATGGTTCCTAGCATCATTCTCTCCCACGAATCAACCAATTTGCAACTATTAAAAAGCAACAACAGGAGGCCTGAGAGCCATGCTGAAACAGGCAGGAGCTGTACACCACGAGACCCCCAGCCCGGGCCAAGTGCCAGCCGCCCAGAGATGCCTGAGAGCCACCAGGCCTACACACCCTGAGTCAGCCATGCTGGAGCACACAGGTGCCATAGGACCCCCAGCCCAGGCTAGTCCTCACCACCCAGAATTGGCAGTCACTTCAGGATCCAGGCCAGACTTCAGGATGGAATGAGTGGACCATGATACCCCTGTCACAATGACTAAACACCAAAGGAAAGACACCAGCCATATCAAAAATCAAGAAAGTACATCAACACCAAAGGAAAATAATAACTCTCAAGCTCTAGGTCCTTTAGAACAGGAAGTCCTTAAAATGACTGACAAGGAATTTTGAGTAACAATTCTAAGGAAACTAAATGGGATACAAGAAAACTCAGACAACACAATGAAATGAGGAAAAATATACAAGACCTGAAAGAAGAAATGTACAAAGAAATCAATGCCCTGAAAAAGAATGTAGCAGAGCTTGTGGAGCTGAAGGACTCATTCAATGAAATGTAAAACACGCAGAGAGTCTAACCAGCAGGTGAGAATAAGCAGAAGAGAGAATTTCTGACCTTGAGACAGGCTATTCCAATTAACACAGGTGGACCACAAAAAAGAAAAAAGAATTTAAAAAATTGAAGAAAATGTAAAAGAGATAGCAGACAACCTTAAGCACTTAAATATTCGAATCATGGGTATTCCAGAAGGGGGGGAGGGGGGAAGGAAATGGCATTGAAAATGTGTTCAATGATATAATAGCAGAAAACTTCCCAGGTATAGGGAAAGTCATAATCTTCAGATTCAGGAAACCCAAAGATCCCCAAACATATTCAATTCAAAAAGGTCCTCTCCAAGACATGTTATAGTCAAACTGGCAAAACTCAAAGACAAAGAGAGAATCTTAAAAGCTGCAAGAGAGAAGTGGCAAGTCACCTATAAGGGAACCCCAGTCAGACTAACATCAGACTTTTCATCAGAAACCCTAAAGGCCAGAAAAGAATGAGATGATATATTCAAAATACTGAAGGACAAAAATCGTCAGCAAAGAATACTTTACCTAGCAAGGCTATCCTTCTGAAATGAAGGACAAATAGTATATTTCTCAGACAAACAAAAACTGCGGGAGTTCACTACTTCATGACCAGCCTCACAAGAAATTCTCAAGGGAGTATTGGGTTTGATACCTGAAAAATAACCATCACTGCCATGAATACTCAAGAAAGAATAAAACCTACCAGTAAAACAAAAATGCTAACAATAAAGAGAAAAATAGTTTATCTACCTCCCCAAGAAACCAACAAACACAGAAGACAAACAGAAAGTCAGAAAGAAAGGAACAAAAGATACTTAAGACATCTAAACAAAAATCAATAAAATGCTAAGAGTAAATCAACACCTTTCAGTAATAACTCTAAATCTAAAAGGATTAAATTCCCTACTCAAAAGACCCAGACTAACTGAATTAAAAAGATGGACCCAACTATATGCTGTCTTCAAGAGATTCACCTCACTTGTAAAGACACACAGACTAAGAGTGAAAGAATGGTAAAATATATACCATGCAAATAGAAATGAAAAAAGAGCTGGAGTAGCTATTCTTATTTCAGATAAAATAGACTTTAAACCATAAACCATAAAAAGAGATAAAGAAGGCCACTTTATAATGATAAAAGGAGCTATCCATCAAGAAGAAATAACAGTCATAAATATATATACACCCAACGTCAGAGCAGCCAGATTTATAATCAAACATAATTAGATCCAAAGAATGAGATAGACACTAACATTATAATAATAAGGGACCTGAAAACCCCACTCTCAACATTGGATAGATCATCTAGGCAAAAATCAATAGAGAAACACAAGATCTAAACAACACTTTAGACCAATTGGACTTGGCAGATATCTACAGAACATTCCATTCAACAACCTCAGAATATTCATTCTCCTCACCAGCACATGGAACATTCTCCAGTATAGTCCACATGTTAGGTCACAAAGCAAGTCTCAACAAATTCAAAAAAATTGGAATTATTCCATGTATTTTTTCTGATCACAATGGATTAAAATTAGAAATCAATAACAAATGAATCTCTGGAAACTATACAAACACATGGAAACTAAACAACATTCTACTTAATGACATATGGGTCCAAAAGGAAACTAAACAGGAAATCAAAAATTTCTTGAAACTAATAAAAATAATGACACATCAAACCAAAACCTTTGGGATACTGCAAAAGCAGTACTAAGGGGGAAATTTATCACATTAAATGCTTACTTCAGAAGAATGGAAAGATGGCAAATAAACAACCTAACACTTCACCTTAAAGAACTAGAAAAACAAGAACAATCCAAACCCAAATTTAGTAGACAGAAAGAAATAATTAAGATCAGAGCAGAACTAAATGAAATAGAAATGCAAAAAATGCTACAAAAAATCAATGAAACAAAAAGTTGGGTTTTTTTAAAGATAAATAAAATTGACAAACCATTAGCAAGTCTAACTAAGAAGAGAGAAGACTCAAATAACAAAAATTAGAAATGAAAAAGATGAAATTACAACTGGCACCTCAGAAATATGAGGAATCATTAGAGACTACTATAAACAACTATATGCTAACAAATTTGAAAATCTAGAGGAAATGGATAAATTTCTGGACACACATAACTACCAAAACTGAGCCAAGAAGATATAGAAAATCTGAACAGACAAATAACAATAAGAAAGATTGAAGCCATTATCAGAAGTCTCCCAACAAAGAAAAGCCCAGGACTGATGGGTTCACAACAGAGTTCTACCAAACCTTCAAAGTGAATTGACACCAATTCTCTACAAACTATTCCAAAAGATTGAAACAGAGGCCATTCTCCCAAACTCACTCTCTGAGGCAAACATCACCCTGATATCAAAACCAGACAAAGATACATCAAAAATAGAAAACTACAAGCCAATATTTTTGATGAATATAGATGCAAAAATCCTCAATAAAATACTAGCTAACAGAATACAGCAACACATACACAATATCATACACCATGATCAAGTGGAATTCATCCCAAGGATGCAAGGTTGGTTCAACATACACAAATCAATAAAAGTGATACACCACATCAATAAAAGCAAAGACAAAAACCATATGATCATCTCTATAGATGCTGAAAAAGTGTTTAACGAAATTCAACATTTGTTTATGATAAAGACTGTCTACAAGTTAGGTATAGATGGAAAGTATCCAAACACAATTAAAGCCATATATGATAAGCCCACTGCCAATATCACCCTGAATGGGATGGTATTGAGAACAGGAACTAGACAAGGAAGCCCACTCTCACCACTCCTATTCAACATAGTGTTGGAAGTATTAGCCAGAGCAATCAGAGAAGAGAAGGAAATAAAGAGCAACCAGATTGGAAAAGATGAAGTCAAAGTATCCTGTTTGTGGATGATATGATCCTAAATATTGAACAGCCTAAAGCCTCTACAAAAAAAAACTCAGAGTTGATAAATGATTTCAGCAAAGTGGCAGGATACAAAATCAACACACAAAAAAGAGTAGTATTTCTATACTCCGAAAGTGAACACATAGAAAAGGAAATCAAGAAAGCTGGCCCATTTACCATAGCCACCAAAAAAATAAAATACTTAGGAATAAAATTAACCAAGGATGTGAAAAATCACTATGAAGAGAACTACAAACCACTGTTGAGAGAAATTAAAGAGGACACAAGAAGATGGAAAGATATCCCATGCTCTTAGATCAGAAGAATTAACATTATGAAAATGTCCATATTACCCAAAGTGATCTACAGACTGAATGCAATCCCTATCAAAATTCCAATGACATTTTTCTCAGAAATGGAAAAAACTATCCAGACATTTATATGGAATAACAAAAGACCATGCATAGCCAGAGCAATCCTGAGCAAAAAAAATAAAGCTGGAGGCATAACACTACCTGACTTTAAACTATACTACAAAGCTATAATAACCAAAACAGCATGGTACTGGCATGAAAACAGATACACAGATCAATGTAATAGAATAGAGAATCCAGAAATCAACCCTGTGTGCTGCTAATGGTGATCCATTCTTGTAAATAAAATAAATATTAGTAAGTTTAACCACATGGAATATTTTATACAAATCCTATGAGTAGTGTTTCAAGAAATAAAGTGTTTGGGAAGCAAAATAAGTCCTAAAATTGGTAATATTGACATGTGATTCTCTGTACTGCTGTTAACCTTGTTAGATGATGTGAGTGTTATATTATTTAAATATTTCCCAGTAATGTTTTCTGGTGTTTTCCAGTGTTCAGATATTAGCTATAAAATATAGTTATTTTTAGTATTGTCAAACAATATTTATTAGTCAATATTAATATTATTTATTAAAGAAATATTTTTAAAATATCCATAATAATGAGTCAAGAGTGTAAAGAATGTTGGAAGTACTTTAAGAATAACCTGTGACTTTTGGAATTCCTGAGAATTTCCAGAAAATCTGATTTCTTCTACTCTAAATCCCTAAGATTAACATCTTTTGGAATTTGGAGCACTAGTACTAGGTGAATTTAGAAAGAAACATCATTCTAGAATGGAAGACTGGGGCCCCAGTGTTAAGTACCCGAGCAAAGAATGGTGAAAACGTGAGACTCAGAAGAGCTAGAAATAAGCCCTCCTTCAGAAACATGACCTTTAGATGACCTTGGGCAAGCCACTTGGTCTCTTGACACTCAACTACGATATGGAAATACTAATATTAACTGGATTGTTGATAAGAACAGATCAGATTAGGAATTCTACTTTGTGCCCTTTTTTTTTTTTTTCTGTCTTTTTCATGACCGGTACTCAGCTAGTGAGCGCACGGGCCATTCCTATATAGGATCCGAACCCGAAGCGGGAGCATCGCTGCGCTCCCAGCGCCGCACTCTCCCGAGTGCGCCACAGGCTAGGCCCTACTTTGTACCCTTTTATGCAAGCTATGAAGGGCGTGAATCTAGGCAAATATCTCAAGTAATCTTTCCTAAATTTTGTGTGTTATGTATAAATTTGGGAAGGGTAATAACTGGGGTTAATAATGAATAATAAATATTATTTATTAAACACATTTTTTTAGATATCCACAATAATATATAAAGAGTGTAAAGAATGTTGGAAATACTTTAAGGCTGACTAGGAAATTGGTAGAAACAGCTTTGTGGCCAGTTCCAAGTATTCTGCCCATAGTAGAGAGTCTTCCCAGTCTACAAAATATGAGCAAGATAAGGTGTGGAAAATGGCTGAATGACTTTGAGGTCTGGGAGATTATCAGTGACTGGCTCTAACTTGGCTCCAAATTCAGTGGCCTTTCCTTGTTCAATACTGGAAAGTCTTTTACCAGCCTAATGGGAAAACACAGAAAAAGTATCAGCCAGAAGAGAAAATCAAAGGTCAGGGGTGGCCCAAGCTTGTTTCCAAATACTTAAGGTCATTAGGACACCTTAACTATTCAGTTTTTCCACTGTTTCCAAATATGAGCCATTTAAGCACCATTTCTTACTTTCTACAACATCTGCATACCACCCGTACTCTTATTTACTTAATATCTTTCTTTAATTCGGCCCATTGTTTAACTTAGCTTTGTCCCAAACAACAATAAACATGAAATTATTGATTGATGTGCAAATTATATTTCCCTAAAGCACATTTTCATAACTATTACAAATATCACAACACACTGGTACATAACTATGACACTAAACAGTGTGTCATCTGGGTACCATGTAAAATCATCTCATTAACCACTGGGCTACACTCTGGGAAGACTTATAAAGACCATTCGCACTGAGTTTAGTAACTGAGCCTAAAGGAAAGGCAGCTTGTGTTACGCAAGTACAGGAAAGCAGACCCACGCAGACATACAGGGCCTGTGTTCAGAAAGGCCCCACACATGGTTTAATGTTCTGCTGTCACCTTCGCGAAATTATTAATCATTTTTGAACAAGAGGCCCCGCATTTTCATTTTTCACCAGGTCTTGCAAATTATACAGCCAGTCCTGAAGGGGTAAAAGAATACAAAAAGTTTAGCATCAGAACATGGCTCAGTTGTGGTATTGAAATTTGTTTTTCATCAAAAGTTTTTTACAATACATTATTGAGTAGTTATTAGAAAAACTACCATCCTAAAACTATACAAGATATCCATGAAAGATAAAAAAGAAAACATTAGATATTATCTAATATTAGAGCTTATAGTTAGGTTGGGGAAATGAAGTTGATATTCATTAAGCAATTAGATATTCCATAATTAAGAACTAGGTTTTACTTTGTGAGTAATGATTATAGTAGTAGTTTAGAAAAGAAAGACATCTCTGAAGGCAGGAGCAGTTGGAGAAGATGGAAAGGGAAGAATGTGAGCCATTTAATTGCTCATATATCTATTTTTAGAAATGTCTCTGCTAAGCCTGTTATATAAAACCCTTCACAGTCTAGTCCCAACCACTCTCTCCAGCTTCATCTCTGACCAGTCTCCCCAAAGATAGCACTGTCCCTCACATTTACGAAACCCAGGTCAAGAGTATCAATGGAGGCTCACATCCCATGTATTTAGATATTTAAAAGTTATAAAGCAGGGTAACAAACTGTGAAATAAAACACGTCGTACTACCCTATGTTGATTATCTTACATTTATAATAATCTGGACAGCTAGGTTTCGAATTTAGAATTCTTGGACTCCTGGGAGTTCTACTCTTGAGCATGATGGGGTGGAGAAAGCTGGCTCCCAGCCCCAGCCTTACAATCTGCTTGCCTTCTCTCCTTCTATCTGTCTCCAGCCTGCAGTGTGAGGGGCCTCATACATACCATGTGGACTCCAGCTCACACATCCAAGCTCATGAACAACTGCACAAATAGCTGTCCACCTCAGTGTGGAGATGCTCACATCAGCCACATGATCTGCCTTTGAGAGGACAGACTTTGAGAAAAGACTTGTACGGGCCCTTAAGTGGGCAGGGAATTCTTCATCCCAGGAAACTGATTGTGGTCTGCAAAGAGGAGTGGGGGTAGCTCTGGGTGAGCCAGTCCTCTTGCTAGTGGACTTATTGTTTCTTGGAAGGCATGTACATGGAAGAGAGCTGAAGACTGGCACAGAACCTAGGACAAGTACTGCTAATATACCTTATGTTCTACTGCTCTCCCAATTTCTCCTCTTCCCTGAAAGGTGTTTTTGAGTGTCTCTTTGTCTTTGTCACTACTTCTGACTAACACCCAAGCCTACTCTATTCAAGTATGGTAGGGCCTTGTCTAAATACCACTTCATTGCTGAAGCATTGCAAACTCTCTTAGGCAGGGATAGTTACTTACTGCTCTGCATTTCCTTGGCATTTTATTTGGCCTCTGTGATAGCCTTTATTACCTTGCATTATAATCACTCTCTTCCTCCACTAGACTGAATGCTCTGTGCACGTTTGGTCTTTTATAACAAAAGAGTAACTGGCAACACATAGTACTCCAAGGGAGAACTTGGAGCATTATGGGTCTCTAAGAGTAAATGTAAGCATCTACATGGCACTATTCTGGTGAAAATTGGAAACAGTCATCCAGATGATTGGTGTCATGTGGGTAAATCCCCAGATGATTGACTACATTTTTCAGTTTTCATTGGAATGGTTGGCATCGTGTGTATATAGCCTTGTGTTATTAGCCCTTGTACCCTCACCACAGTGGGTTCAAAAAGTTACTATGACAGAACCAAGTACTCAGCAAGCTGTTAATGGGACACAGCATTCTTCATTTGCTACTCATGTGAAAGCTGACAAGTTCAGTGCCAAAGGTGATTTCAGTTCATCAGTCCTCATTGTCATTATCAACTAGCATTTATTAGGCATTCACATGTGCAAAGCACATTTTCAAATGAAAGACACCATGACAAACATTAGCTGATGAGAGGTTTTCTTTTTTTTAACCATGGAATCAACTTTCCGGCTGCCTACCAAGCTGTATTTTATAAGAATTCTGCCTAAAGAGAGTTCAAAGCCCGTACTACATTTAATTATTAATCTCACTTACCTCATGGAAGTTCTCTGTTTTCCCAATTTCCCACTTTTTGTTATGCACTTGTCCTTGCCTTTGATCCCAAATTCCATTTATTGGATGTGCAGTTAGTTGGTCGTAATATCCTGCCACTTAGCTTAGGTAGCTGAAACACAGTGCACCAAGAGCCAAAAGCCACCTTGTCTTTGTCCTTTGGTGATTTGGGGAAAGTCATTTAACCTCTCAGAAGCTCAGTTTTCTGATTTGTGATTATTAATACCTTCTTTACAGAGTTGCTGTATGGATGAAATAATGTTAGGGAAAGTACTGTGAAAACTCCTAAGTAATAGAAAAATATTAGGGATTATTATTGTTTGCCTTAAGTGCATTTTTATATTTGATTTGAGGAGTTGCCACTCGTCCAACACAATCTTAGATGAAGTCTGAGGAATTGTCTTTAGGGTATTCAGATGTAACAGCAAAATAGTGAAAATCAATAGAAGCTTAATAAACACTAATGATGATGATTGTGATGATAAGAAAACAAAGATAATCTTTTAAGCACAGATGGGAAATTTGAGGCCTGAAACTTTCCAGAGGTTTCCAAGGAGCTCCCAGGACTTCTCGTGCAAATTGCAAAGCTCAGTGTGCTGCTTCTCCTGCACTGCTCTCCCTCAGTAATAGTTCTCCCTTAGGGACTTATAAAGTGAGACAATTTTTCATATGCTTTTATATGACTCTCATGATGGAAGAGATGGAGAATGTCAAAGAAATGGCTCAGGCTGGTGTGCCCAAGTCATACTATCCCATGCACAGGCCATGGGGTCTCTCCCCACAGGGAAATGTGGGGCCAAGCATCGCAATCCTGTGTGGTGCTGTGATAAAAAGTGACCAGCCAACAAATATAGAATTGTCTCTTTGTGGGAACAATGAGATGGGCAAATGTGCCCTCCTGGCTTTTTCTGAACAAACCAACATAGACACTTAAAAAGCCCCACTTAAGGGGGCAAATATAAGCACCTATTATAGAACTGACACGTAAGATTCAGAAAAGATGCCAAGATTAGAACTAGTCAAGGTAAAGGCCAGATTGCTAAAAGAGGCAGTTATTTTAATTGCACAATGATACCACACGGTGGCTCCAGAAAGAACTGCACTGAGAATGTAAAATGTCTAAAACCAGTTTTCCCTCCTGTGGTGCCTTTCTCCAAGGCATTGTGTGAATTTTACAAAAACAGATGCAGTTAAAATAGAAAATTTACTGAATATCAGAAGTGGTTTCTTAAAATTTAAAAGAAGTATTTTCAGGTGTTATGTTTTGTGAATCCTTCCCTGATGGTCACCCAGGCAGACAGGAGTGTGTGATAATTGCCGTTCACTTGTCTTCCTCACCCAGAAGGTGGTAAGTTCCTTGAGGACAGAGCTTTGTCTTCCATCTGTGAAAGGCAGGCTGTTGCGGTAGAAGAGCAAGTGCTCCATGAGACATACATCTGAATTTCCTCATTCACTCTTCCAGGGTTAAGCGAATGATCTTAGAAAAATTACTGATGTATTAGACTCAGTTTCCTACTGAAAAGTGGGAATCAAAATCCTACTTCAAAGAGTCATTGCAAGGAAGATAAGATCATGGATGAACAGTACCTAGTATATAGCAGATATTCAATCAACATTTGTTGTTGCATAAATATAAGATGTAACTGCAAAACATCTGCTTGTATTTTTCATTTTGAAACATGTGAATTTCAAAAGTGCAATTTAAAAAGAAGTGATATATTAATTTTTAGCTCCCACCTATAAGTGAGAACATGTGGTATTTCTCTTTCTGTGCCTGACTTGTTTCACTTAATATAATTCTCTCGAGGTCCATCCATGTTGTTGCAAATGGCAGTATTTCATTCGTTTTTATAGCTGAGTAGTATTCCATTGTGTAGATGTACCACATTTTCCGTATCCACTCATCTGATGATGGACATTTGGGCTGGTTCCAACTCTTGGCTATTGTAAAGAGTGCACACACACACACACACACACACACACACACACACACACACACACACACACACAAAACCGGGGGGGGGGTGGAAGAAGATATAACAACCACAATTACTTGAAGTTGATACGACAAGCAAACAGAAAGGACATTGTTGGGGGGGAGGGGGGAGGGAGAAGGGAGGGAGGTTTTGGTGATGGGGAGCAATAATCAGCCACAATGTATATCGACAAAATAAAATTTAAATAAATAAATAAATAAATAAATAAAATAAAATAAATAAAAAGAAGTGATAAAATAAAGTTCTCTCCTTCCATACTTTTGTCCTTTCTTTTGATCTTTTCTCCTATCTCCTCTTCAGGAAGATAAGATACTCCTTGTATTGTGCTTATCCAATTTGTGTGTGTGTGTGGCAGCTGGCAGGTAGGGGGTCTGCATGCATGACCTTGGTGCTGTAACACTGCACTCTAACCAACCGAGGTAACCAGACAGCTGCTTATACAGCTTTTCTAGCCCATCTCTTTAACTTCTTCTGCTACAGATGTCAGGATGCTCATAGCTTTATGGTTTACAAATGTTCCCTTGTCCTGCAGCTTCATCAACCTAGTCTTTATCTTTCTCAATTCTACTATCAAAATTCTCAAGTTAAATTTCTCCTTCCGTTTCTTCACTCTGAAGACATGCTACAGACTTTTGAAACTGGTTTATTACTCATTATGCTGCAGGAACTAAACATTCTCTTGAAGATCTCCTATGACTTTGTAATGACCAAATTTCATGGAGTTATAAAATACTATTATTTTTTTTAATATTGGAAAGAGTAAAAGTTCTGTGTTCTAGATCCAGAAGAGCCACAGTCTATTAGTTTTAGATACTGAGTAAGTCTCTGAAACTCTCTGGACCTCAATTTCTAAATACATATACTTCACAAAATTATAAGAATAACATGAGACAAACTATATGAGTTATTTGAAAATTGTGAAACATTGTTCTCATATTAAGAATTATTGCTCTTACTACTCTTATCAGGAACACAAGATTAATTAGAAAGAAATCCTGCTCTGGAAGACACCGCTGTCTACTGTTGAAGGAAGACATGTGCAAGATAAGTAAAAATATATAGATCAGTGCCAAAAAAGCCAGTATAAAACTTTTCTGGAAGACCTAAGATGAAGTGACTGGGTTGCAGTAGACAAGAAGTAGGCATTTGATTATATGGTCTGTTGAATTGATGAAGAAATAATATGATACAGAGAATAGATCTTTGAGTAGAATCTAAAAGATGGACAAGACCAATGGTGGGTGGATAATTCCAGGCACATAGGCCTGTAGGATACACGTGGTACATGGAAAGAGAAAATTTTTGAAAAGGGGCCAAGAGCTCTGTTGCTCAGGAAACATATACTATTATTATATTATGCTCATTTCTTACAAATAAAGTTCTAGAATGGCAACAAAGACAATTTTGTGTAGGTATTTTTCCCCCTGTATTAGTCTGTTTCTGTTGCTTATAACATAATACCTGGAACTGGGTGATTTATAAGAAAATGAAATTTATTGTTTACAGTTTTGGAGGCTGGGAAGTCTGAAGTCCAGGGAACACATCTGGTGAAGACCTCAGTGGTGGTGACAGAGACCCAGGGTTCTCACATGGCACAAAATGGTGGACCAGAGAGAGACTAACCTCTCATTGCTCTTCTTTTAAAGCCCTTAGAACCACCCCCCTGACCACCATTTTTAATCCATTCACTAGGCATGGAACTCAGAATCTAATCATCTCTTCAAGGTCCCACCTTTCAATTATCATAATAGGATTTCCCACCTTCTTAACAGTCACAGTGGGAATTTAAGTTTCAATGAGGTTGGGGGGAGGGCGTATATCCAGTCTACAGCACTTAGTCTTTCTCAATTTATATTCAACAATTCATCTTTTTTCCATTTTCCTACAAGACAGTCTTAGCTGTGGCAATTTTGCTCCCAGGAAACATTTGGCCATGTCTGGAGACATTTTTGGTTGTCACAATGGCATCTCATGGGTAGAGGTCAAGGACACTGCTAAACATCCTGCAATGCCCAGGTAGCCCCACACAACAAAGATTTATCTGGCCCCAAATGTCTATTATGTCAGGTTGAAAAGCCTTGTTCCAGCAGACTCTCCTCCTGTAACTCCACTCCTGTTAGCAGCACTTTGGCCATCATTTGATTCATCTCACTCCTCACTTTATTATCTCATATAACCCTTTACAATATCATTTTGTATTTTTTTTTTTCTTAAATAGGTAGGGTGGCTTCTGTTTCCTGTCAGGCTCTTTTGGCCAGTAAAACAGAAGGAGGCTGGAGGCAGAGGGCAAAGGTGAATCTTCATGCAGGTTTGGTGAGACACCGCATTAAGGGGTTCACAGTGTTACACACGCAGTTCAGCATTGTCCCTAAGGTAGTTCAGCCACCATTAAGCCTTCTGGGCCATAGAAATCCAAAAGACCACTTTAAGATTTCTGTAAATTTCTTGGCAGAGGTGAGATGGGGAGTTGGACTGATATTCTAATGATTACTTCTGCTTTTGTTTGAACTGTCTATGTTTTACACTGCATTGACTCAGATATAAAACATAGCTCCTTCCCTCTCAGAGCTTCTGTTCTCACAGAGCATGCATGCATGGGTTTAGTATGCAGATGAGTATTTGAGGAGACAGAGGAAGGCTTTACACTGCAGAAATGAAAACAATGTTTAATAGTACAATAGGCTTTCCCATTCTTAAAATGTCTCCATTTCCAGAAGACTTCCACTGGTCCTTTGGTCTGCATAACTCCCAGCCTCAAACCACCTACCTTCTTTCCTTCTTTCTCCAGAGTAAAACAGTTTGGTGCAGAGTAATTTTGCCACCTTTTTGTTTCCCGGGCTTCTGTCCAGGCATCATCCAAGACTGTAAAGTCTTACCTTCCACCCTAGGTTGTTTATGAGATTATATTCCTGAACAAAGTCATTTTTCTCTGCAAGAAAGAAATTGGTGCAGGCTGTTAGATAGCAAACTTTCACATGCTAGATAAAGGTTCAGATGGAGGAGAAAGGTATTCTACTCCTGCTTACTTAGAACACAGACAGCTCTGGAACTTTGAGGATAGGCAGACTGAGGAGAAGCATCAGGTGACAGTACCATGAACAGCAGGGGCAGCAACTAAGGGGAGATTTCCAGACATAATTGGAAGAGACTGTGGAAGGCAGTGGTTCCCATGAGCAGGTAGGCACAAAATACAGGAAAGTCGTGTATCAGTATAATTCAAGTGTGGCCTGAGGACAGTCATGTTCTATATGATGTAAATGACCAGATGTCCTATTCCAGGGAAGCAGATATTATAGCAGAATTGCTTTGGGGTCAAGGAACATTCCTTACAGCTATAGCATAAGCATGACTTTTTCCGATGCGTTAGCATATTTAATGTAAAAAGAGGAAAGCATTTTTTAATTTATTATATTAAAAATTAATTGAAGAGGTACTCATATTTCTTAACAGTTTATTTGTAGTTTAGCTCCAAAGACTTAACCCCAGGAGAAGGGCCTCTGGAATCCAATTTATACTCTCCCCTACTTCCAATCTGTAGCTGCCGTTGCTGTATGTCAAACAGCTGGAATGAAATCCCTAATGCCAGAAACATGCTGGCCACTGAGGAGAGGAGAAGCTGGAGCTTGGAGAACCCACCCATCCTCTACACAACTCTGATGGCTATAAGTATATATGGGTGGGGTAGAGTC
This sequence comes from Cynocephalus volans, assembly GCF_027409185.1. Taxonomy (NCBI): domain Eukaryota; kingdom Metazoa; phylum Chordata; class Mammalia; order Dermoptera; family Cynocephalidae; genus Cynocephalus; species Cynocephalus volans. The sequence continues at coordinate 127,707,191 of NC_084467.1, forward strand.
ATCATTTGGGAACTTAGAACACATTCCTGGCATGCTCAGAGACAGGGATAAGTAAATACACATGCATATGTAATACGTGTATGTATGTAAATAAATGCCTGTGTGTTAGATTAAAGGTGTGGATCAGAGCCTATGGAAATGTTTAGAAATTTAATAGGGAAAACCGTTTTTAGTCACTTTAGCAAAATATCTTTATCTTAACAACATATTATTTATATCTGTATCTATTTATATATTAACAATATATTAATAATAGTCTACTAATTAAAACAGACTACTGAAACATCAATACTTAACAACACTTTTTAATTGTTCTTATTATATAAATTTGAAAATAATCTGTTAAAAAATAGTTCATTATTTTGAGTAATCACTTTCCTCACCCTTGAGCTAAATCAAATTATTCATGTTTTAACTATGCTTTCTCACAGTGGCCAATTTCATTTTGAATAGCAGCTCTATTTTTTAGAGAAAAATGAGGAAGATAAGGTAAAAGGGGCATTCAATTACAATAGGACGTCCTGGTTTCCATTCTGGCTTTACCAAATAAGAGCTATTTTGACCTGGATTAAATGGTCCTACCCCCTGGGGCCGAGCCCATGGCGCACTCGGGAGGGTGCGGCGCTGGGGCGATGCTCCCGCTGCGGGTTCGGATCCTATATAGGAATGGCCGGTGCACTCACTGGTTGAGTGCCAGTCACGAAAAAGACAAAAATAAATAAATAAACTTAAAAAGAAAATAGTCCTACCCCCTGGAGCTCAGTGTCCTCACCTGTTAAATGAGGACTGTGTGAGCTCTAAGTTTCTGCCAGCTCTGTGATTCTCCGAGGATACTAGATTTTCCTCCTATTGGTCTTCTTTATTTTACTCTTATTACCTCTATTCTTTCAGATAAGAATTTTGCCAGCCTTGTTTATTTATCTGCTCTTTTCCTCTCCACCTTTATTTTGCTCAGCTATTGAGTGGAAAAGTCATATAAACTCCCCCTCCTCCAGCCCTATGCTAACCTCCTAGTGACTACTTAGGTGCAGTTTCACACTGATTAAAGAGCAGAGGATTTGGACTCAAGTAGACTTGGATTTGAATCCTGATTCCCAGATTTACTAGCTGTGTGACTTTGGGCGAGTCGACTAAACTTCTTGTCCGCCTGGACAATAGACAGTAGAGTTAAGAATGTCTTCCTCTTATATCTGCTGTGAGAATAGCCTGATGTACATATTGATGCCACATACTCAGTTTCTCCTGTTGGGCTTCTTGCCTTCAAGCAACCATCTTCATTCGGTCCAAAAAATATTTATTGAGTAACTCCTGTATGCAAGCGCACTTCTAGATGCTTGGATACACTGATGAACAAACAGAGATTCCTGCCCTTATGAAGCTTACGTTTCAGAGACATAGGAAATGATGTACATAACAAAGGAAATTTCCTACTATGTTAGATGGTGGTAATTGCTGTGAAAAATAGAAAACAAAACAGAACAAGATCAGAAATATCAGGGGAAGGAGCAGATAGTAATGCTAAAGAAAAAGAGTAGGCAAGATTTAGAGGGGAGGGACAGTGAAATGCATGTCTGAGGAAGGAGCAACCCAGCCAGAGAGAAATGATGAGCGCAGGGGCATCGAGTGGCAGCAGACTTGCGTGTCTGTGGAGCAGCAAGGAGGCAATGCCTCTGGAGCAGAGTGAGCATGGTGGACGGGGGAGAAGAGGACATCAGCAAGATAATGGGGGGCCAGATCACATGGCGCCTCATGGGTCATCGTAGGAGCTTTGGTTTTACTCTGAGTGAAACAGAAACCTCTGAAAAGTTTTTAACAGAGTAGTTCTCAGAATTAACTTTGTTTTAATAATAAGGATCATTTCAGTACTGTGATGATGGAAGATCAGTGTTTCTCTGCCTCAGCACTATTGATATTTTGCATCAGATAATTCTTTATTTGGGGGCATGTCTTGTACACTGTAGATTGTTTAGAACACTCCTGACTTTTACCTACTAGATACCAGTAAAACTACCTTCCCAGTTGTGGCAATTAAAAATGTCTCCAGATATTGTCATATGTCCCTTGGTGGGGGAGGCAGGGCAAAATTTCCCCAACTTGGGAATCACTTGGATAAACTATCAAAGGACAAGAATAGAAATAGGGAGATATTTTATAATATCTCCCAATAATGCAGCTCAGACTAGGGTGGTAGTAGAAAATATGATGAATAGTCATTAGATTCTGGAGAGATTTTGAGACAGAGAAAAACATAATTCTTGATGAATTAAATGTAAGATATGAGAAAAGAGAGGACAATAACTCAAAAATTTTGGCCTGAGTAAACAGAAAAATGAAGTTGTCATTACAGAGATATCAGGGTACTTCAAAAAGTTTACAAAAGGATTTGTATTATCTCTTAATTCTATGTTTTCATTAACATTTGGAAGTACCCTCATATGTAATGCTGTGGGAGGAACAGGTTAAGGATGAGCAGTAAAGAAGATCAGGAATTTAGTTGGGGACAAATTGAGTTTGGGATTGTTTTGCAGACATTCAAATAGGGATATCAAGTAGGTGAGTAGACACACAAATCTGCAATCTGAGGGAGAGTTCTTGGCTGAAAATATAAATGTTGGAGTTGGCGCACAAATTGTATTTAAAGCCACGCAACTGGGTGAGATCAGTGATGGAGCAAGTATAGATTGAGAAAGAAAAAAAAAAATACTGTGCTCTGGAGCACTGCAACATTGCGAGGTAAGGAGACCAGAAGAAACCAACAAAAAAAAAAGGTTGAGAAGGAGCAATCATAGAAGAAAAAACAAAAAATCGATGTTCAGGGAGCCAAATGAAGAAAATACATCAAGGAGAAGGGATGAACAGTGTCAGTTATTGGTGATGGTTCAAGTAAGATAAGGCCTGAGAATTGGCCATTGTGCTTGCAAAATGGAGTGGCCATTAGTGATCTTGTCAAGAGCAGTTTTGATTAGGTAGAGGTAGCAGCTTGGTTAAAATGAGCGTAAGGAATGAGAGGAATTAGAGACAGCAAGTATATATAACTCTTAGCGGCAGAGGGAAACAAATGGGGCTAGAATTGGTGGGTAAAACTTGGGTTTGGGGGCTTAAGATGGAAGATATAACAAAACACTTATATGTTGATTGGAATTTTCTAGTATAAAGAGAAAATCGGATGTAGTAGGAGTGAGAGGGGAGAACTCCTGGAGTAATGCCCTTGAGCAGGTGAGAGAGATGGAGTCTGCTCTATGCAAGTGGACAAATTGCCCTTAGGTAGGAGCATGAAGAGAGTTTGTGTAACAGCAGGCAGGAAGGCAGAGGATGTGTGTGCACATGCTGGTAGGTAGGTTGGCGTGATGATAGAAATCTCAATATTCTCTTCTGGTTGCTTCAGTTTTCTAAGTAAAGTGGGAAGCAAGGTCATCAGGTGAACGTGGGGCTAAGAGAGGAGGTGTGGGACATTTGAGCAGAGAGAATGTGTTAAATAGTCATTTAAAGCAGTGAGAGAATAAATGGGCTGGGTAGCTTGGTTTCCTGACAACATTAAGGCCCACGTGAAGTTTGTGGTCATAAAATTAAGGTCAGACCAGACAACATGTCTGTGTGTTTTTTCCCCAGTGATATTCAGCTGCATGAGTCCAGATTTGGAATACATGGAGAATTGGATTCAAAGGTCAAGGCTCTGACAAAGGGCGAGAGAAAAGGTTGTTGGGAATACATAAATGGAGTGATTATAATTAGCTGTAGAATTTAAGTTGTGTAAGGGAAACGAATAGGACATCAGAGGAGTGAGGTCCAGTGAGAACATGGTAGGGTTAATTGTGCTGAGGGTGAAAGATTATTGGGTTTGGATTGCCAAAGGGAATGAGTGGGGAAAACAGGATTAGAATGAAGAAAATTGGAGAGGTTGAGGTCGTTAGTAGTGACAAAGCCCAGGAAATAACCGTGGGAGGGTGTGGCTAAATTCAGGGAGAAGATCATTAGAGGAGAAAAGTCAAGGTACCTGAGAGGTCATTGCCATTTATTAGATGTATAACCCTAGAGAAGTAGAGATGTATAACCCTAGAATAACATGCTCAATAGGATCTCAAAGAATTGACCTTAATCTTTTTTTTTTTTTTGAACTTTAAAAATCAGGTTTATTGGGAGAAAACAAAAAACCCACAACCCAAAGGAGAGGATTTTACATCTAAAGCTGTCTCCCAGATATTAAGTCTACAGATTACAAATCATTTTCATAGAAGATATTTTTGTACAAATTTTACATGTATTCAGGAGTGGGACATAAATCAATCTCTTTTTCTATTTTAACAGGGGGGCATAATAGGGGAGTGGGAAAAACCAGCTTTTGGGGGTACAACTATTTGGAAGGACAGTAGATATGAAGAGGGCAAACCCCACCTTTTCATTATCTACAATCAATGGTTTTTGAAAAAAACCTTTCAACCTTTAGTATCTCTCTCTAAAAGCCCACTTCCTAGTTACAAGCCAATCAATGCCAATTACTTAAAGTTAATTCACTTGTTACACCTTTTGACCACTGGGTAAATGATTCACTATGCCCACTGCTGTAGTACACATAAACCAACATCCCTGCCTGGCTGGACAGTGTCTAACCTAGGATTGGTGAGGAGGAGGGCTTGCAAGCAAGAGACCAAAGTGTCATTTCTCTGCAGGTGGAAGGATAACATCTATGGAGCTGACCCCTACAAAGGTGCATGCAAAGGCAGGAAAGTTAAGCTATTGTGTTGCAAAAGAAACAAAGACCTTGTTAAATAGTTCTCTCTTATCACTTATTCTCTCAAGGGAAACTTAAACAAAACCAAAACACCATCACACATTGGTCAAGGCCACATTATAAATCAATGTATTGGTGTGGGATTTCAGTGGAGAGAAGGAAACTTGTAAAAACAAAACAAAACAAACCCAATCAAGGTTGTAAGAAAGGCTCCCAATTTAACTGTCCTTATTTATCTACCCTTATTCACTACCCCAAACCATCTGATCTTTAAAAGGAGTCAAAGTAGTAGGAGCAGGCATGGATGGAGGGAAGGAGAGAGTGTCAAAAGACATCAAGGAGCTGATCCGCTTGAGAAAAGCACTGATTCTTCATTTCACTGCTCCAAGTGGCTGAGATATAAAATGCCTAAGAAATCAGGTATGTGACTTAAATGGAGAGTACTTTGGAGGAGGCAAGAGTAACATGAAAGATCTTTATTTTTCTGAGCCTTCATTTCATCATCTGTCAGATGAAGATGGTAATCTTTCCCTGCCTACTTTTGGGGACAATTGTGAGGATCAAATGCGGTAATGTATCCGGAAGTGCCTTGAAAACGATGCACCAGTGTACAAACATAAACATGTTATTACATTTGTTTTTGTGCATGCTTACAGGGTATGGGGCAGGTACTTGGTGAAGGGCTGAAGATTTTAGATTTTATAAGATTAATGATAGGGAGCCATTTTAGGATCCTAAAGGAGAAGCTGATATAATCGAACACAATTAATAGTATTAATTCATTTACATTGGGCAGAGATAAATTTGTAATTATTTACTGATTGTTGTTCTGCTCTTCATTTGCCAGTACAATGTTTACACTATCCCCAAACATACAGATTGGATCATCTTAGTTCCCTTACCTCAGCATTCCAATTGATTACATAGTAACATCCCCTGATGTTCAGTAGCCTCCAAGATCTGGCATAATTTTGCCTTTTCACCTCTATATCCTGCTCAATTGCTGTGTAGCCTATTCTCTTCCAAGTTTCCAGAATATAGCATGACGCTTCATGCTTCGGTGCCTTCACTCATAGTCTTGCCTCAGCCTGTGGTGCTATTCCTCACAATAGAATCAATCAAATAATGACTCTACTGGTAACATTACTTGATTCCATATGCCACAAATTCAACAAAGCCTTTTGGAAAGTTTTATCTTTCTTCCTCCAGTGTTGTTATTGTGCCATATAGGTATTTCAGTATACACATATATGCACGTATATATATAAAATAATTATTGTTTATGTATCTGTCCTACTGGACTATAAGTTCTTTTAGGGCAGAGGTCATGTCTTCCTTATCTTAGTAGAGATGAACAATGCATTCCATCCTCATAAGCACCTGTTATGTTTTTTTCTTTTAAGCACAGCAAGCATTAATGGACTAAATGAATGGAAGAATGGTTGAAGTCTCCATATGCACAAGGCACAATGCTGAATGCTGTATTGAATATTAAAAAAAAAAACCAATAAGTATGTGCTCAATAAAACTTGATTCATGTAAGTCTTTCAATTTCAAAGAGTTTTTCCTACTGAACTGGAAACTGCCTGCAGAATAACAGCAAATGGAGTTTGACATGTCAGCTAAGTAAAACGAGGCAGCTGCGGGAAATGAAGAGAACTAGACTGAGATCAGGAGCTCAGATTTCCAAAACCAGCTGGTATGCCGGCTTTATGACTTTAGCCACCTTGAAACATCTCTGAACATCAGTGTCCTCATCTGTAAAATTAGATATTTAGATTATGTGATCTCTAATGTCCCTTCCAATGCTAACACTTCATGATTCTAAAATGCTATGAAATCATCAGAGTTGCTGTCAAACCCCAAATCAAGTTTTGCCAAGTTGAGCCACTTGTGAATTGCTGGATGGCCAATAACCTAGACTGGACAATATAACTGTTCACAAGAGAGAATAACAAATTATAATTCTTTTTTTTCCTTGTCCAAGGCAAGATGATTGGTTCTACAAATCATGCACTGTAATTAGCTCAAAGTCCCAGACAAGTTTTATGCCCCAGCTCTGATTTAGAGGGCATGTGTAAACACACATCTTCTTCAATCTAGATGGAAATTGTATGACCCAGCTCTGTTTTAGAGGGCATGAGCAAACGCACATCTTCTTCAATCTAGATGGAAAACGTGACATACTTCAGGTTGAGCTCCGACCAATGTGCAGAGAATCACTTCTGGAACCATAAAAAAGACAGGAAAAAAAAAATAACCCTGCACAACTTCAACCAAATTGGAATTGATATTTGTTACAGAGCCTGGAGACATGCCTTTTGGCAGAAGCAGATTTTTCCCAGTTGGTTGCAAAAGTCTAATGATATAACACAACAGCTGGCCTTGTAATTCCTAATAGCCTGCATCTGCCCCTGATATTTGAGAGTGACCATGACAGCATTCCCAGTAGGGATCTCACCAAGCCTCAGAAAATGGCCTTATTCTTTTTAAAAATTCATATATGATCTTGTGCATCCGTGCCCATAATTGAAGAATCTGGGATTAACAGAGAAAACACACAGAGAAAAGAAGAGTAAGCTTTTATTTTCTTAGGTCAAAAGCTAAATGTCTCATAATTCTATTTATTAGTCCATGACTGATTGTGCTTTTTTCCATTGCTGCAGAAGCAGAAGCATGGCATAATGGAAAAACCATGGCTCTGGAGGCAGGTGGCTCTTGGCTTAACTAGTAGCTCCTCAATTTACTAAGTGGCTTTATAGAAGTTACTTAATATCTCCCAGTCTATTTGTTCATCTGTAAAATAAAAACAGTTATTTCTGTTGCATAGTTATAAATAAGTGGGGTTGATGTTGAGCAAAACACATAGATATTTATATATGCTAGATTACCTCTTTGATTATAAAAGTTCTGTGCTGTAATAGTGCTAGTTAGGATTGCTATCATAAACAACTTAAAGCTGTTTTTTTAAAGTTGAGGATACAATTTTTAGTCTTACATACGCAAAAGCTAAGTAGCATTGTTCTCAAGCGAGCTTTAACCGCAGACAAGGTACCAGTTGTCCGGTGTCTCCCAGGAAGGAGCCTCAGCAGGACTGGCTTCATGGGTGTGCTTCCTGGGCAATTGCAAAGTGCTCCGTCCTTAGAAGGGCCCCATACTTCTTTTAATACTCTGCTGTCGACACCTTAAAATTCTTAATAATTTTTGAACAAAGGCCCTGAGTTTTCACTTTGCACTGGGCTCTGCAAATTACATAGTCGGTCCTGAGACTTAGAAAGGAAATTTAGTGCTACATGCATGCTTATTCACATTTATGGAAAGAAATACATAGACATGGAGTCATATTTTACCCTATAATAACAATAGGTGTTAGCATTTGTGCTTTTGGTTTCAAAAGATGAAGTTAATTCTGAGCTGGTTTCACAGAGTTTGAATGGAATGGATTCCACATTTACACATGAGAACATAATAAAGATTGTGAGATACATCAAAGGGTAGCAAGAGCATTCATGTACAAAGGCTCACAAACCATGACAAGCAAAGGACAGTGAAGCATGGTGTTTCATAGCATTCTTCAGCTAGACTTTCTGAGTTCAAATCTCAGCTCTACTTACAAGCTGTATAACTTTGGAGAAGTTACTAAACATAACTGTGCCTCAGTTTATAATCTACAAAATGGGATAGCAGCAATCTCATTGGGGTATTGCGAGGATTCTATAACTTACTACATATAAAGGTATCAGATCACTGACTGACACAGTGAGTGTTCAATAAATACAACCTATTACTATCATCTACGAAGCACAACCTAGCAAAGTTTTACTTTAATTTGGAAATAATATACACTTGCTACTTCAAGGGATTTGAAAACCTTTCAGTCTAAAATAATAAAGATAACTTTAAATTTTATTGATATTGTGAGTTTTACAAGTCTTAGAAACATACCCACCTGAGCATGATATTCATACTTCTAAACATTTTACAGAGGGAATTATCCATATACAAGCTTAGCAGTTGAGAATTTGAGTGTAAATCATTCATTTGTGTTTGTATGCATGAATTTATTTATTCACTTAACAACTTTCCATTGAGCACAGGTAATATGTCAAGTTCTGTGCTAGGTGCTAGTGATAAGTCAGTGAAGATCCCTGAAATAGTTCTCTGAAATAGCACAGTATCTAATACAGGATGCAGACCTGTAATGAAGAAGTTACAATTACAGTATGAAAAATTTTAGGGAAAGTATCAGGTATAATGGAGAGAAAGGGAAATTCTTCTGCCTTACTCTCAAGGCAGGAGAAAATCAGGAAGGGCTTCAAAGAGAAAGGAAGATCTAAGATGAGGCATAAGCCAGGAATTAACTATGTGGACAGGAAGAAGTATGAACAAAGTCCTGGAGTTGCTCATGAAGTTACACAAGGTTCAAAATTAGTAGAGAGTGGTTAAATTATTGACTTTGTAAGCCATTTTAAAGGAGTTTAAGTCTTATCCCAAGAGCATGCTGAGTCATTAAAATTTTAAGCAGTTGAGAGACATGAGTAAGTTAAAGTTTAGAAAATTTTCTCAACTGTAGTATGTGTAATTGATTGGAAGAGGGAAATTGTTGTAGGCAGGAAGATAGAAGGCTGTGAAATAATCCAGTTGACAGATGATAAAGATTTGAACCAAGGTCGTGATCATAGTAGTTGTAGTAAATGGACAGAGTCAGCAGATACCAAAGAGGTAGCATTGTCAAGACCCTGAGGAAGAGCAAGGGAAAAGAACCAGGAATGAGTACCAGGTTTTCAGTTTGGATAATTATGTGGTTGGTGATAAAGAATGGATTCCATTGTTTAAGAGGAGGAGTAGGATTAGGAAGGGTGAAGGTTTAAATAGTAATGAATTGAATTTGAGACATGATGAGTGTGAGTGTCTTTGGAACATAAAATAGAAATATTCAGTGGGCTGTTAAGTGTATAGTTTGAGGCTTGGGCAAGAGATCTTGGTTTAGGAAAATAGTCTTAGAATCATTAGCATAGAGATAAAAAGTAAGTTTATGAAAAGAAGAGAGCTCGTTTAGAGTGTAAAGAGATTAGGATTTTGGACAGGACCCTGAATCACATAGAGGTATGTAGAAGAAAAAAAGCTCACAAAGACCAAGAGGGGGGCAAGAACATAGAAGGAAAACTAAGTGAGTGTTATATCAAAGAATCTAAGGGAAAAAAGTGTTTCAAGAAGTGGAGAATAGTCAAAACTATCTAAATGTACAAATGCATGTATGTTTACATAAGGTACATGTACAAAAGGTAAGGATTGAGACATTGTCCACTAAAGTCTTCAACAAAGGCACTGCTGGTCTTGATAAGAAAGCTGTGGTGGAGTAGGAAGCCATCTTACTTACTATTGGAGAATGAACAGAAAGTGAGGGGAAAGACAGAAAAAGATTCTTGTAGATAATGGCGGCTGCCTAAAACTAAACCTATCCACACATTCTACTAGAAACAATGGAAATTAACAAAGAGAGAAAATAAAATCACCCATAGCCCATGCCTACCCCATAGTAAGGAAACAGAGAAGTCCAGTTAACATGTAAGTGGAGAAATACACATCCAAGGTTAGTAGAACAGGTTCCAGAGCTCACAGTGGAGCTGAGAGCCAGCCATGGACTGAGCAGAAGAAAAGACAATGTAATGAAGTCCTTGCGGTGGCATAACACAATTAACGTCAACTGAGGCCCACCACAGAAGGACACAGATCCACTCTGAGTGAAAGATACTGAATAAAAAAAGAGACAGAGAAGATTTGGTGAGTGAAAGCACTGGATACTTGGGAGTCAAAAGGAAAGAGCTTGAAAGTGTGCAGAAACAGGCTTTGGAAGAGAAGGAGACATTTTAGAAACTAGAGATTTATCGGGAAGCTGGGTGGTGATGAGAAAGCAGAAAGAGTATAAAGCTGAGGGTTTTTACTGAATCATCTTGCTATTTATTTTCTGTCTACTCTGTTCTTTGTTCTTTTTTCCTCCTTTTTTTTTGTCTTTTAAATTAATTAAATATTTTTAATAATTTTATTTCATCTCATTTGTTGGCTTACTAGCTGTAACTTTGTTTTTTATTTTAGCTGTTGCTTTAGGACTTACAGTATACATCTTTAATTTATCACAGTCAACCTTCAGGGGACATTATATCACTTCCTTTATATGGTAACGACTTTACAATAGTATCCTTCTCTTTCTCCCATTCTAAAATTGTTATAATATGTTTTACTTTTATAGATGTTATGAAACCCACACTACATTTTTATTATTTTCATTTAAATTGTGTTTAAAATTAAAACAATCTTTTAAAGGCATTTAAATAATAAGAAAAGGAGAAGGCAGAAGCATGCTTGGGTCCTAGGCAGGAACTTCGGTCAGCCCCCACCACCTTGCAGAAGGCAGGAGCACACCAGGGGAACTAGGCTGGAGCTGCGAGCAGCCCCACTGCATGGCAGAAGGCAGGAGAATACCTGGAATCCTAGGCAGGAGCCACAGCAGCCTCCCACCCCACCCAGGAGAGGGTAGGAGCATGCCTAAAACACCACTTCTGCATAGGTGGTTCACCACAGCCACTACCACCGCAAGGGTGGCTCACCACCACAGTACCAGCCACAGCCACTGTGCAGGTGGCCTGCAGCCCATGTGACTGCATTGACACAGGACAGTTACCAGCAGAGACTGGAAAAAGAAGAGGAAGGCTCTCTTCTCAAAGCCCACTCCAGATTAATAGAAAAAGCAACTGTTCTACCAGATGACTAGACATCAATGTAGAGATATTAGAAATATAAAAAACCAAGAAAATATAACAACACAAAAGGAATACAATAATTCTAAACTATTAGATCCCATAGAGCAGGAAATCCTTGAAATGACTGGAAAAGAATTGCAAGCAACAATATCAAGGAAACTCAGTGAGATGTGAGAAGACTTAGACAACATAATGAAATGAGAAAATATATCCAGGGTTTGAAGGAAGAAATTTCCAAAATGATTAATACCTTTTAAAAGAATGTAGCAGAACTCATGGAACTGAAGGATTCAATCAATGAAATAAAAAACACAACCAAGAGCTTAAGCAACAAGCTAGAGCAAGCAGAAGAAAGAGTTTCTGATCTCAAAGAAAGTCTTTTTGTAAATCAGGCAGACAAAAAAAGAAAAGAGAGTTTTAAAAAATTGAGAGAATCTAAGCTAGAAGACAACCTTGAGCACATAAACATCCAAATCATGGGTGTTTCAGAAGGGGGTGAGAAAGAAAGAGACACTGAAATCTATTCAATGAAAAAATGTAAAACTTCCCAGGTATCGGGAGAGACACAGACCTTCAGATTCAGGAAGCCCAAATATCCCCAAACAGATTCAATCCAAAAAGATCCTCTCCAAGACACATTATAGTCAAATTGGGAAAGCTCAAAGACAAAGAGAGAATCTTAAATGCAGCAAGAGAAAAGCACCAAGTCCCTTTAAGGGAGCCCCCATCAGACTAACAACAGGCTTTTCAATAAAAATTCTACAGGCCAGATGAAAATGGGATGACACATTCAAAATACTAAAAGAAAAAAACTGCCAGCCAAGAATACTATACCCAGCAAGACTTCAGAATTGAAGGAGAAATAGTTTATTCCCCAGACAAACAAAAACTGTGGGAATTCACCACCACATGACCAGCCCTACAAGAAATCCTCAAGAGAGTCCTGCATCTGGAATCTGAAAAACAATAATTACTACCATGAATATACATGAAAGAACAAAAGCCACTGGTAAGAACAAAAATATAAATGAGAAAGAGAAAGAAACTAAATCTTACCACCTCAAAAAACCAACAAATATCAAAATCAAACAATAAAAGGGAAAGAAAGGAAGAGAAGATATTTAAAACATCCAAATGAAAATCAATAAAATGCCAGAAGTAAGACAATACCTTTCAATAACAACCCTAAATGTAAATGGATTAAATTCCCCACTTAAAAGACACAGATGGATGAATTGGATTAAAACCTAGGCACAACTATATGTTGTCTTCAAGAGACTCTCCCTACTATCTGTAAAGACATACACTGACTAAGAGTGAAGGGATGGAAAAAGATATGCCATGTACATGTAAACCAAAAATGAGCAGGGGTAGCTAATTTCATATGGGATGAAACAGGCTTTAAACCAAAAAAACATAAAAAGAGACAAAGAAGGCTACTATACAATGATAAAGGGATCTATCCAGCGAGAAGACATAACAATCATAAATATATATGTATCCAACACCAGAGCACCCAGATATATAAAGCAAACACTATTAGGCTTAAAGAAAGAGATAGACCCCAATGCTTAAAGAAAGAGATAGACCCCAGTACAATAGTAGTAAGGAAGCTGAACACCCCTCTCTCAACATTGGACAGATTATCTAGGCAACAAATCAACAGAGAAACACAGGATTAAAACCACACTTTAGACCAATTGGACATTGCAGATATCTACAGAACACTTCATCCAGCAACTACAGATATACATTCTTCTCATCAGCACATAGAACATTCTCCAGGATAGACCACATGTTAGGTCACATATCAAGTCTCAACAAATTGTAACAAATTGAAATCATTTCTAGTATCTTTTCAGACAACAACAGATTAAGACCAGAAATCAGTAACAAGAAAAACATTGAAAACTATATAACTACATGGAAATTAAACAACATGCTTCTGAATGACATATGGTTCCAAGAAGAAATTAAACAGGAAATCAAAAAATTTCTTGAAACTAATGAAAATAATGTCACATCATACCAAAACCTGTGGGATACTGCAAAAGCAGTACTGAGAAAGAATTTTATTGCAATAAGCACTCACATCAAAAGGACAGAAAGATTTCAAATGAACAATTTAATGCTACACTTAAAAAAACTAGGAAAACAAGAACAATCCAATCCCCAAATTTGATAGAAAGAAACAAGATCAGAGAGACCTTAAAAATGATACAAAAGATAAATGATACAAAAAGTTGTTTTTTTGAGAAGATAAACAAAATAGACAAGCCATTAGCTAAGCTAACTAAAAATAGAAGGGAGAAGAACCAAATAACAAAATCAGAAATGAAAAAGGAGACATTACAACTGATACCACAGAAATACAAAGAACAATTAGAGACTATTTTAAATAACCTAACACCAACAAATTTTAAACCTGGAGGAAATTGATAAATTTCTGGATATATACAAACTACTTAGTCTGAACCAAGAAGACATAGAAACCCTGAACAAACCAATAACAAGCAATGAGATTAAAGCAATATTCAGCAGTCTCCCAATAAAGAAAAGCCCAGGACCAGATGGCTTTACTGCTGATTCCTATCAAATCTTTAAAGAGCAATTACTACCTTTTCTTTTCAAATTATTCCAAAAAATTGAACAGAGGACATTCTTCTAAACTCATCCTATGAGTCCAGCATCACCTTGATACCAAAACCACACAGTGATACAATAAAAAAAAAACCCACAGGCTATTATCTCTGATGAACATAGAAGCAAAAATCCTCAATAAAATATTAGCAATCAGAATACAGTAATACATCAAAATAAATTATACACCTTGATCAAGTGGGATTCATCCCAGGGATGCAAGGATGGTTCAACTTATGCAAGTCAATAAATATAAGACATATATAAGACCAAAACTATAAAACTACTAAAAAAACATAGGAGAAACACTTCAGGAAGTAGGACTGGGCAAACACTTTATGAATAAGAACCCAAAAGCATAGGCAACAAAAGGAAAAATAAACAAATGGGATTATATCAAACTAAAAAGCTTCTGCACAGCAAAAGAAACAGTTAACAGAGTGAAAAGACAACCTACAGAATGGGAGAAAATATTTGCAAACTATGCCTCTGACAAAGGATTAATATCCAGAATACACAAGAAATTCAAACAACCTAATGATAAAAACCAAATATCTCAATTTAAAAGCACACAAAGGAGCTGAATAGGCATTTCTCAAAGGAAGATATACAAATGGCCAACAGACACATGAAAAAAATGTTCAATATCACTAAGCATCAGGGAAATACAAATAAAAACTGCATTGGGATATCATTTCATATCAGTTAGACTGACCATTATTAAAAAGACAGAGAATAACAAATACTGATGAGGATATGTAGAAACGGGAACCTTCCTACACTGTTGGTAGGACTGTAACTTGGTGCAGCTCTTATGTAAAACAGTATGGAGGTTTCTCAAACAACTACAGACAGAACTGCCATACAACCCAGCAATCCCACTGCTGGGTACATACCCAAAGGAATGAAAATCATCATGTCAAAGGGATACCTGAACTCCCATGTTTATTGAAGCTCTATCTACAATAGCTAAGAGTTGGAACCAACCTAAATGTTCATAGTCAGACAACTGAATAAGGAAAATGTGATACACCACACACACACACACACACACACACACACACACACACACACACACACACACACACACACACACACAGAATAGAATACTACTCTGCCATGAAAAGAAATGAAATTCTGCCATTTGCAGAAATGTGGATGAACTCAGAGAAAATTACGTTAAGTGAAGTAAGCCAGGTACAGAAAGAGAAATACTACATGTCCTCACTCATAAGTTGGAGGTAAAAAACAAAATAAAACAAAATAAACAAACAAAAAAAGAAAGAGAGATGCAACTATTGCAGGAAATCATTCAACTTTCAAAAGGAGAGAATGGAACTGAGGCCACCACAAGTGGGAAAGGGGGAGTGGGAGGGGGTTAGTGAGAAATTGGTAAAGGGCCACAAAAAAATGATTACATTGTGTTATGTTAAATATAGTAATTATCCTGAAAAGAGAAATTCATATATTGCTCTTAAAAGAAAAAAAATTGGCATATATACACAATGGAATACTATTCAGCCTTGAGAAAGAAGGATATTCTGTAGTCTGTAGCAACATAGATGAACCTGAAAGATAATATGCTACATGAAATGTCAATCAGGGAAAGACAAATGCCTCATGATCTCACTCTTATGTAAAATCTGACAGTTGATGTCACAGAAATAGAGAGTAGAATAGTGGTTACCAGAAGCTTGGGAGGGTAGAAAGGAACAGAGATAGGGAGAGATTCATCAACAGGTACAAAGTCATGGTTAGAACAGAGGACTAATTTTTCATGTTCTGTTGCACAGTAGGGTAACTATAATTAATAATATTGTACTGTATATTTTGAAATAGCTGCAAAAGAGGATATTGAATGTTTTCATCACAAAGCAATGATAAATGTTTGAGGTGATGGCCATGTAAATACCATGATTTGATCATTATACAATGTATATATGTATCAAAACTTCACACTGTATCCCATAAATATGTACAATTAGTATATGTCAGTTTAAAAAAACATTAAAAATTTTTTTAAAAGTAAGTAAAGATTCTTATAGATTTATCCACACAGATACCATTTCTGATGCTCTTTATTCCTTGTGTAGATACACACTTCATCTGGTGTTATTTTCTTTCTGTCTTAAGAAACTCCTTTAACATTTCTTGAAGTGTGCATATGCTGGTGATGCATTCTTTCAGCTTTAGTATGTCTGAGAATCTCTTTCTTTTTTGAATGAATGTTTTTCACTTTTGAAGGATGATTTCACTAGGCATAGAATCCTCAGTTGACAATTTTTTTTAGTACGTTAAAAATGTTGCCTTCTCATTTGCATTGTTTCTGACAAGAAGTCTATGGAAATCTGTACCTTTGTTCCTGTATTTGTAACGTGTCTTTTTTCTTTGGATGAATTTACACTTTCCATCACTGGTTTCAGCAAATGGATTATGATGTAGCTTGGTGTCATTTTCATCATGACTTGTGCTAGAGTTTTGTTTGTTTTGAGATCCTAAGATCTGTGAATCTATACTCTTCATCAAATTTGGAAAAATTTTGGACATTATTTCTTTAAACACTTTTTCTGTCACCCATTTTCCTTTTAGGACTCCAATCATATAAATATAAGGCCATTTAAGGTTGTCCGACAGTGCACTGATGACCATTTAAAAAATTTTTTTTTCTTCTGTACTTCATTCTGGAGTGCTTCTATTGTTGTGTCTTCAAATTCATTAATCTTTCTTCTTTGATGCCTAATCTGCCACTAATTCCATACAATGCATTTTTTTTTCAATCTCAGTGTCTTTTTCATTTCTAGAAGTTTGATTTTTTTCTATATTATACCTTCTATATTTCTTCTTAAAATTTTGGATATACGGAATGCAGTTACAATAACTGTTTTAATGTCCTGATAATTTTAGTATCTTGTGTATATTGTGGGTCATTCTGGTTCACTGAAGATTCTCCTCATTAGAGGATATATTTTCCCATTTCTTTGCATGTTTGACATGTTTCTTTTTTATTAGATTCTAGACATTGTGAATTTTGACTTTGGTGGTGAAAATTATAACATTCCTATAAATAGTCTTGAAGTTTATTCTGGTATGCATTAAGTTACATGAAAAGAGTTTGAGATTTTTGGATATTAATTTTCAGTTGTGTTAGATGAGATTGAAGAAGTGCTCAATTTAGGGCTAATTATTCTCCAATACTGAGATGAGTCCCTTCTTAGGACCTTATTTAATGACCCATGAAATATGAGATTTTGCAGTCTTCCTGGTGGAAATAGGCACTATTTCTAGCCCTGTGTGTGTACCAGGCACTGTTATCTTTAACTCTTTGCAAGGATCTTCCCCAGCCGCAGCTAGTTATCTTACATATGTGCACTCAGCTGCATTCTTGAGGAAAACCCTCTGTTCCTTGAGTTACTCTTCTGTGCATCCAGCCCTTTCTTCTCCAGTAACCTGAACTGAAAACTTTAGCTGTGTTATTCTCTCTGGATTTTCATCTTTTTCTCCTCTCAGGGAGTTCACTGGACTCTGTTTTGGCCCCCACTTCCTGGCCAGGAGTCTGGAATAAGCTTGGATAATCACAGAACTCATCTTGCTCGTTTCCCATCTCTTGGAGAACACTGTCCCTTGTTGCCTCATATCCAGTGTCTTGAAAATTGTTTCATATGGATTGTGCAGTATGTTTTTTAGTTGTTTCAAGCAGGGTGGTAAATCTGGTCCCTGTGAGTCCACCTTGGCCAAAAATAGAAGTCTAGAACTCATAATTTCTTTTAAAATATATTTTCTAGCTCTGTTCACTAAATAAACCCAAAGGAATAACTGCCTAGTAACAATAAGCAACTTAGTGTCCAGATTTTTGTTTCTACTATAATTTCTTACTAGAAGAATCAAGATGGTCTGTTGAAATGGTTGATTCTCAGTCTTGCTTTGGGAAATAACAAAGTTATCCTGGGTCTTTTTCATGTTGAAAAGCAAGAGTTCAAAAATGACTTAATTGGAAAAATAATCCACCATTTTACAACTCCATAATGAAATTACTAACTGCTGTAATGACTAGCAATTGTACTAAAAACATCAGAAGAAAGGTGAATTAAGAATAATACATTTACCTGGAGTCAAACAATTAACTTCCTAGTTGTAAGGATAAAAAAATTACAATGGAAAGATCTGACTCTTACTGTCTTAATCAACTGCTCAAATACGGTATTACCAATAGTAAGACAATCTGATTTTATGTGCCACCTGATGTAATACAATATGAAGTGCACAGCATTCTCTCTAAAGTATTCTTATTGAACATGTTTAACCTGAAGCTAATTATTACCTTAAACCAAACCTTCATTTTATAGGAATATAGGAGATAAAAGAAACTAGATAAGTGGCATCCAGATGGAAACAATCAGTCAATCAAATTCAGATTGTAGGGGTTCTACAAGATGACTGGCCCGGTTTCTTCAAAAATGCAATGTTATTGAAAAGAAAAAAGGTATTGGGACTGTTCTTATTTAAGAGAGACTAAAAAAAAATAATAATGATAACCGAATACAATGGGTAAACCTTAATTTGAATTTTGTTCAGAAAAAAAAGCTAAGTAAGATATTTTGTGGACAATTGCGGGAAATTTAAATATGATCTGGCATTATGTTATATTAGTGATTTATATTTAATTTTCTCTAAGGCAATAATAATATTGTGGTTATATAGGAAAATGTCCTATTTTTAAGAAATGTAGGAATATCATTACTTTTAGGATTGTCATGATTTACTTTTAAATGGAACAATGTTAACAGTTGTTTCACCTAGATCTTTGGTACTTGGGATATATTTTACTATTCTTTCAACCTTTTCTATATATTTAAAATTTTTCATAACACAGTGTTTGGTGGAGGAGACAACATATTCTACTAGACATATCAATACTTAGAAAATTGTCCTGAGGAATTAGTGATAAATGATGACGGTAAATTTAACCATCAGAATTTTCCTGAGGAAATAACTTGTGTGTAACAATTATAAATACAGATAAACTGGCTCCATATCCTCAAGAGAAAAGGATTAATCTCGACAGCATTGTCGTTGGCAGCATTTTGTTTCTAAAATTTATGTAGAACAGCACAGGGCAAAGAATAGCCAATTTATTTCTAAAAAAAAAAAAAGAAAGAAAGAAAAGACCTATGTCCAGATATAAAGATTGCAAAGCTATTTTAAAGTTAAGAAGATGTGATGTAGGGATGGTTGCTGACTGATAGAACAAAATAGAAAGCTCACCAAGCAGAGTATGCATATGTGGAATTTTGATATATGATATAGGTGGCATGAAAAATTTCTGGGAAAAGGAGAAACTATTGAATAAATGGAGCTGGAAACATAATAATTCATATGGGAGAGAAATGAAATTGGAGCCCTACCTCAAACCATACACAAGCATCGATTTCAGATAGATCAAGAGTGCAACTGTTGAAAATGCTGTGAAGGGAAGAAAGAAAAATGTCACCACCTGAAGGAGAACATGAGATTGACAGATTCGTTTTCATTTTTAAAGAGGAGACACTTGAAAAGATTCAGAAAATTGTGCAGTAGAAAGAGAGATAGAGAGAAGAGGAGGAGGAATAATATTCCTGAGAAGGCAGATGGTGATTGGACAAATATCAACGTGACTGCAGCAGAGCATGTGCTCAGTGATTGTTGAATGAATTGGTTAATTAATACAGGAGAAGGAATTAGCTTACATAGAATGTGCAGAAATCGGTCCAGATTGTTAGTCTCTTCTCATTGAGAGGTGTGAAAAGGGAGTTAATAAGTGCACCTACAGATAAGTTTGCTTGGCTTTCTGACTTTTTACTTCATGCTTCGGAAACAGGCCTCAAGCCAGCAGGGAATAACCCACTGTGGCTAAAAATCAAACATAAACTCCTCAAACACAAAAGGCATGGAAAACAGTGTGTAGATATTAAAAAATATCTACTGTAACCAGACAGAAAGAAGGCTACTTAAGAAGGAATTCTCTAATGAACATCATCTGCTTCATTACTTGTTGATGTTATTATTATTGTTTTATAAACCTTGGGTCAGATGTGTCCTGTGAAAGTTTATGTGTTGGAAACTTGATTTCCATTGCAACAGGGTTAAGAAGGTGGAAAATCTTATTACGGTAATTGAAAGGTGGGGCCTTTAAGAGGT
Organism: Cynocephalus volans; assembly: GCF_027409185.1. Lineage (NCBI taxonomy): Eukaryota > Metazoa > Chordata > Mammalia > Dermoptera > Cynocephalidae > Cynocephalus > Cynocephalus volans. Next base: position 127,727,495 of record NC_084467.1, read on the forward strand.
GATTGGATCCGAGGAGCATGCCCTAGTGAATGGATTGATCCATTCATGGAGTAATGAGATGTTGGTTTAATGAGTTGTCATCAAAGTGGTTCTGATGGCTTTGTAAGTGGAGCAAGTGAGATTAACTCTTTCTTGCTCAGCCCATTCTTGCCATGTGACACCCTGGTCACAAGGAGACCCTGTAGAGAGTTCGCACCCAGGAGAAGGTTCTCACCAGATATGTGCCCTGAAATTTGGACTTCCCAACCTCTGCAATTGTGAGAAATAAATTTTATTTCTTCATAAATTACCCAGTTTCAGGTATTTTAATATAAGTAATCAAAAGACTAATATAGCACACTGCCTTGAAGGATAAGGAGGTTTTTACAACTCAGTGACCTCAGGAGATCAAAAACAGCATGTGTGGCAAGAGCCAGCAGAAAAAGGAGATAGTTCTAAAACTAAACAGTTTGGGTTCATATCCTGGCACTACCACAAACTAGCCTTGAAACCTTGAGCAATTTACTTAGTTTCTCAAGTTTCAGCTTCCACTTCTATCAAGCAAGGATGCTGGTAGTTCAGATTCTTTGGTTGCAAGTTATAGAAATTGACTGATCAACTTGAGGTCAGGGGCAGTCCATGAATCAGAGGGAAGGCTGTAGAACTGGGCTTAGGAAGAGCAGAAACCAGGGAAGCTCCAGACCTCCAAGAAGCAGGAAAGAATGGATGGTTTTTCTAGCATACTAGACTCTGGATACCTAATATTCCAAAGTTTTTGCCTTTTGCCAATGTGCTCAAGATTCAAGTTCTAGAATGTTTATATCCAAATAGCTTAATTTGGATTCTTTGCTAATCAGCTGGAGGAGCACAGACACCCTGACCCATGTTTCCAACAAACTGTGGAATAGTATTTTTAGGAAAAGGATGGAAGGTAGTTGCTACATGAAAAAATGACAAATGTACATAGATTCCATGCCTTTGACGAATCCAGATATCCACACATTTATTCCTATACATAAACCTTCATTAGTGTTTTGACTTAACATAATGTAAATATTCTACAAATGATGAAAATACAGTCATCTTCATTCCAAAAATGAATGACCCCAGACTGCATCCACCTCCAAGTCTAGAATTTCTGAGTAACATATATTTATCCTCTAAGTTTGTTGTCAACCTGTCTCAGGAGCCTGGTGGCCTATCGATTAAGTAAAATCACACAACACGAAACATTCATGGCTTTCTGTTACAGTGCAGTGCATTTGCATTAGTACTGATCTTCTTACGTGGCAGAGATCTCCAATGAACAGACTTAAAAAATGAGATCCAGAGTGGCTATGTACTTTATCCAAAGCAATCAATGACTAAGTATTCAAGTTAAGGCCTAAATCCAGTTTTGTCCAACTCTAAAACCATGTCTTTCCTTTCCATCACTGGAGGTTTAGAATAAGATGGAGTAAATGCCCTCCTCAGAGAATTTTAACAGGAATCAAAGCATTAAACAATAAAAATTGATCTATGAGAAGAGTTTTAGGCCATGAAAAGAAAGGTTGGAAGGTTTAGGGTTGTAGAAATATGAGTAGGGGATGAGAAGTATTTTTATTTAAAGGAGAGAAGAGGATGAATAGAGCTTCCCTATTTTAAAAACAATTTTACAGTAATATAACACTTTGTAATTATTGATTACTCTTCCTTCAACCATTTTTGTGTCAATACGTGGTCATTTAGGTTGTTTTATTAGTGAAGACTTTGAGTGATATAAATTAATAGATCACATTGGGTAATCACACATCTGATTACCCAACTATTGATTTTTTTTTAACCTTAATACCTATAAAGTAAAAATACTATTTAATTAGAGGTAGGATAGTGTTGAAATTGACTATTTAAAAAAAAAAAACCCAAATTAGGTTATTACCTTACATCAAAAAGCAAAGCAAATTCTACATACATTAAAAAGTTAATGTTTTTGTTTGTTTGTTTAAATAGGAACCATAAGAAGAAAAAGAACTTGGAAGAAAATATAGGCAATATGTAGGAATGGAAAAGCCTCTTAAAGTATAATAGCATACAAAAGTCAACTACATTGTATATTGATAAATTAAAGTAAAAAATAAATACAGTGTACTGGCAATGAAATGTCCCTGCTGGCTGGGGCACAGGAATGTTCAGGAGTCGCCCAAGCTTTTGTGATCTGCAGTTAGTGGTGGTGAAGGTATTCAGGTGATGGTGCTGCATTTAGTGTCCAAAACACTAAATTCTCTTTAAAATCTTCTAAGGGCACATTTCCCACCCAACTTCTTTACAAGAAACAGTGCCAGATTTTTTTTTTCCTGCTAAGATTTATTCCCAGTTTAAATCTTGGAAACTGCACATAGGCATAATTATTTTGGTCAATCAGGAGAAAGCTTATTCTGTTTCAAAACAAGTCATGCAAGGAAAGATTTAAGGAATTTCATTTTAGCCTGAAGATGTGAAATTTAAACTTCCACTGAAGGGTGCTTGGGGGAAATGTTTAGAGAAAGTCATGGTGTTGGCTAAACTCTTTCTGAGTAACTTATTCTGATGTCAGATGTGTGGTAAGGGTTAGTAAGAGTCCCACATTTGGCACAATCTAGGTTCTCACAGTCTTAAATAACAAGCTGATCATACTCGGATTTTATTTTCCTTGAAGTGTTTTAGATTGCATTCCACTCATGGCTTGTTAGCTATTATTCAACCTACACTTTAAAAATTTATCTGTTGGTAAGCACAGAAGGCCACAGAGAATATTTTTTCTTTGTTTTTAACTTTTTGGTCAGAATATTTTGAACTAGAAGAATTCCAAGAGAAACAAACTGAAGATCTAAACGAATGACTATAGCCGCCTGCTACAGAATTTAAATCCTTGTGCGTTATCTCTGACTGCAATTTTTGAATTAGTGATCATATGGTGTCAAACAATGTGAGAGCTTCTGCCAAGCAAAGCAAAACTAAGCAATATTGTCCCAGCGGGAAGTGTTGCCAATCAATTGAATGAGCTCTCAGCAGTAAGGGATGAGTTTTAAATGGGAAAAGTCACAGTTAGTAGAATCCCAAGAATACTGGTGAATTTGATAAATTCTGTCACATGTCTGTCCCAATCAGTATGGCTTAGTCTTACTTAAAGATAAAGTTCAACTTGGCTGTGTCTATTGACACAGCCTGAAATTGGGTTAAAGAATCAAACTGAAGTGCATCACTCACATTACTCAGGGGAGCAATTGCTTTAGAAATATTTCAAAGCTACAGATACACATAGATGTGAATCTTGCTGAAGAAATAAACACATCAGAATTAAAAAAGAAAGTAGATAGGTATATCAAAAGAAGTTAGTTTTCTAAAGCAAGACAGTATAGCACACTTCCCTCTTATCCTGATACAAAGAAAGAAATTTGGGTTATGGAAACCATCATTGTATTAGACGAAAGATTATGTCAACATTTGATATCTAAATAAGGGCATTTCAGAGTTCCAGAAAAGGAATAAGGACTTTCTAACATGCCACTGCACATTGGGTTGGGGCTCTCAATGCAACGGAGATGGTGGTGTCTGGCAGAATATGTATAGAAAAGCAGGAATGATTTTAAGGATGGGTTGAGGAAATAATGAGAGATTAAACCCTGCCTGATTAAATGATAATTCAAGATGGATATGGGGAATAATGCACTAATGTTTTAAAGTTACCAGTGTCTATGAAGGAGAAAGATTTAATGCTTTTGCAAGCAATAAATTTAAGCTTATAATTAGGATAAACTTTCTGACAGTGTTATTTGTTTTCTTTGGGAGATAAACTGCTCCTGAAATGGAGAAATAGGGGAAGTTAAGCCAAATACCAGCTAAGTAAAACATGTTTTATAATAGGATAGGAGCATGGTGTCTAAGGCATCATCTGACGGCAGGTATGTGACTATGAGACCCAAGATTATTGTTGAGCTGATTTTCAAACGAACCCCTGGGCATTATCAAGTTTAGGAGTGATAGATCTTGGACATGACTGGTGCCATTGTGCACACAATAAGCACAAAATAGCCGCCAGCCTTGTCTTCCCCTCCAGCACCAAACCCCTCCCCCCTTCCCCTTGCAGAAGCCTCATGACTTCTGCAAAACAGAAACCCTTTTGCTTCTGCAAGGGCGCAGTTCTCCATCCCGGATACATAGCTTCTGCATTAGCATAATGCCCCTCCTTGATGGTATCAGCCAGCCTTTGGTGCCCTATATAAGCTCTAGCACCCCCACACCTGGTGCTGTCCCCCATTTTGAGGGCATCCCCGAGCTGCCCTCCACTCTGAGCAGAGCCTGGCAGTTTCTTTTCCTCTAATAAAGCTTGATCGGTACCCGGCATCTCAGCTCACTTATCTTTCAAGGAGGAGTAAAGTAACTGTACAGCTTGCTTTCTGACTAAGGCCACATCTGTAAAAGGGAGGCATAAGCTCTTCCCTGCCTCATCATGGGAAGGTCCCCAAGGGAGGCATTAGCCAGGAATGAATGTGGGTGAAGGTAGAAGGAATCCATAAGGCTTCTTTGGAGGCTTAAGGTTCTTGTTTGCTTGTGATTTGAGGCAATATATTTGTGGTCATTTCCTATTCAGTATCTGGATCTCTGAATTTCATGGCGATGCTGGGGTCTCTTCTCAGTAGCTTATTTTTGATCTGTTTGTCAGGTGTCACTTCTAAGTAGCAGTAGACACATTTCTGAGCATTTCTTGGATTTATTTTTCCCTAGTGATAGTCACAAAGGATCTAATCTGAAGATATTGGAGTCATTCAGATTTTGCATCAATTCATATTTGTAGCAAACTTGACTTTTTATTGATTCTTGTGTGTAAAAATCTTGGTTTACTAGTTTTGCCTGGTTTAACATGATACTTTTCTTACCTTCTCTTGGGATCATTAGGAGGAGAGACCTTTAATTCCTCTTCTGTATTGTCCAGTCCCAACTATTCAGGATCCCTATAATAATCTCATATGGTTTCTACTAATGTTCTCTTTATCAAACAGCTTCAGCTGTGAAAACCAGATCAAAGCTAGCCTAGGTTTGCAACAATACCCAGAGTGAGAACTATCCATACAAAGAGTGACAAATGCTTTGGGGAGTAGGGAAATAAAAGGTGTGTTGTTTCCTTATAGCATAATAGAGGAAAGTGATACTAGCAATGTAAAGATAAGTAAACAAGTTTTAAACAGACTGGATCTGTTTAGACAGCAAATATTTATTATTTGCTAATATATGCAATTCCCTGGGCTAGAAAATTCAGAGCATATAAATATGAATAAAATGCAGATTAAAGAATTTAACGTTTCATGGATCCGGGGCGGGGATTGGGCACAGGAAATCCTTGATGTAAATTGGGGAGTAATGTGATCCTGTTGTCTCTTAGACTATGGTAAAGGAGTGACAAGGCAACAAATGACAGGTTTCATTTTCAAGGTCAGTTTGGCACCCTGGTTTATACAGCTGCAGTTCTCACTACTAGAGAAATGAGACTGTAGGCATAAGTGAAAATTAACATTCCTTATTAAATGGTTCTTAAGTTCTCCTCTTGTCCCTTTATACTTTTTCACTCTTCTGATTTTACCATCATATTAATCAGAATGATTTGTGAACAACTGTATTGCAGGAGCCCTCGATCTGAAAGAGCACTTGCATAGTGTTCACCTATTCCAAAGAACTCACCCAGGCCAATAGGTAGAGACATTGGTTTATTAGACTTAATGAGAGGTGCTGATGGTGGCCGGTCGCCTAGAAATCTGCACTGCCATGGAATACATACAACAGTTATATAGTGAACAGATCAAAGTAGAGGTGTAAATCATTTGCAAGCTTATGTGCCCCTCACCCAACTCAGAGCGTGGGAGATCTGGCTGAGTAGATAAGTTAACTTACTTGCTACCCTCCTGGCGCCAGAGTAGTTTACACTAGTGTTCTAACTACATTTACATGCTAATTCCTTTACTCAGGGCTCCTGCTTCCTCCAGTCTTCCATTTGTCTTAAAGGAGATGTGCCTTTCCTTGGGTAAACTACCTTGGCCAGGAGTAGTTTCCCAGGGGAGAGGGGGAACTCTGGTATGCATGGGGACGGGAGATAAGTCTATGTCCCATATTTACCTTTCAACAACCATTTTCATCTTTTCTTAGTTTTAAATAATTTCAGTCTTATATTATCCACAGATTCCTGGGAATATATATTGTATCACCACTTTTGTCTTAATATACCCCAAGCTGAACCTTCATCCCTGATGGTATCTAGTCTTCCAAATTTCATTACTCTGTCCTTCATGGAATCTTTCAGGTGTCTGTCATCCAGGTTCCATATCCTTTCACGGTCTTTTATTCCTTTCTCCCTTTTGCTTTATATATGTGTGTACCAGTAAGTGTTAATTACCGCATTTATCCAACAGGCCATCATTTTTGTCCAAATTACTGCCAACTTTTCCTTTGACGACTGCAACTACCTTTTATTTCTATAATCATTCTTTACACATCAGCCAGAGTAATCTTTTAAAAATGTTAGTGATATCAGGGCATTGCCCAATGTCCAATGACCAATCCCTTCCTGTCACATTTAGAATAATTTACTTTGGCTTATAAGGATCTAGATAATATAACCCCTGCTATGTCTCCCTTTCATGTTGCTGCTTGCTCACTGCACTCAATTTATCCCGGCTTGCTTTCTGTTGGACCACCACACTGAACTTGTTGCCTGGTATGGCTTATGTATTAGCTGTTCCCTCTGGCTGTAATGCTTGTCCAGACCCTTCATTGACTGGCTTCTTCTGCCATTCAGGCCTCAGCTGAAATGTCTGTCAACTGCTCAGAGGAGACTTCCCTGAACATCCTCCTCCCCTCAGTTTTTCTTTATAATAATGGCCCTTCACAGCTTTCATCACTATCTGATCTGTTCTTTGTTCATGAGTGCTTGGGGCTCATGTCTCATCTATCTACCAGTATTATGTACCTGCATATATATGTACACACACATATACATATAAATCTTCAGAGCCTTCAAAAGTGCCTGGAACAAACACCTACACAGAGCCAAGCACAGCATTTGTACTGGGGATACAGAAATGAGTATGATAAATGTCATCGCTGGAAATGTAGTCGTTATTCATTTGACATTGTTGCCTGATCTATAAACCAATGCAATAAATTGTTTTAGCCCTGACTTCTTTCGATGATTCTAACAGACTGTTCCTTTGGATTTAAATTTCCCTTTAATAAATGTTACATCTTGAATATGTTTTATCATAGGCAGTCAAGGAATTTTTCTGTCTCTTCAAGTCAGATTGACAGAGATCTGATGCCATCATTCTGTGTCACTTTCACGTATCCCCTTCAGGGCTTAGTTATGAAACTGATTTGCTTATTACAACTTTAGGTGTTTTGGTCCTGTCTTAACTAGACAATTATTCTGTTTTATATTGATCTAAATTTACCATGTTGCTCAACATAGAATAAGCACCAGATAAACTCTTTTCAGGTTGGTTTTTCAACATTATCTTTCTATAATAATTATGGTCTCTAAATATGACTATTGGAAAAAGTTGTATTTTGTTTCTTAATCTATTCTTTTCTTCCCAAAAATAGAAAAGAAAAAGAAAATGTGCCTTGGGGAAAAACTTCACTTACAGCTTTGACCGAAAGAGAATAAGCAACAAGGGACAAGGTTGATGGCTTTATGTTACTTCCTGGCAATAAAAAGAGAGAGATGCTAATTATAAAAATTTAAAAATAATCTCTTGAAATGAAAGTTTACCTCAAATTAACTTTTTGCTTTATATATTTCTTTGGAGAAAAGATGGCTGAAATCTAATCTTCTTCTATTTTTAATACATTCTGAATAGCATAAATCCTACTCAGATTTTAATTCATTTCTTTGAAGAATCTCTCTTCTTTATATCTTATTTCCTGAACTCTGCTCTGCAGTTCAATTTGCTGCTATCCTGAGTGCCGTTTTAAAAATTGGTCTAATTGCAAATGTTGGAGACCACTCAAACTGTGGAAACATTACCCAGGATAATGCGTTTTTGTTCACAAAAAAAGATAAATTAAATATAATTTACTTAAAATGCTCAACTATATACTTAACATATTACCAAATATGTTTAAAATATAATAATAAATCAATAGCAACAATTGCTATTTACTTAGAAAGTGTTACATTTTGAGGACTAAAAGCTGTACATGTTGAGTCCTTTTCTATTCTTAAGAATCCTCTAGGGTAGTTCTTATTACTCCTGTTTTGCACATGAAAAACTGAGGCTTAGAGAATTTAAGAAACATATTCAAGTAAGTAGCAGAGACAGAATTCAAGTAGGGTTCTTTCTGGACTTAGTTTCTTTGTCATATCAAATTTTATTGATACTGTGGTCAAGAAGACTTGTATTCAGATCTTGCTCTGCCTTTATCATTGTTGGCATGCAGGAGGAGCTTGAAAGATTGGCTGACTCCACTGGAATAGGTAGACAGATTGGCAGGTGATCACCTGGGGTGATTTTTAAGGCTTTGTGTATGGTTTGTTGGAAAAAGAAATAGTATTTTTAGTCACAAGATCTGTATTTAAATTTTAGGCCTAGGAATCCATTGGGCAAGTTGCTTAATAGGTTTGAGCCTCAGTTTTCTTTCCTATAGTATAGACAGTATTAATAATATCTTCCTCCCCAAGATGCTTCAGACATTATGTTATGGGAAATTGTACCAGAGCAGGGGATATCTTAGCTTGAGTCTAAGTGGAAGTCCAAAATGATTGGCAAACTGATGGGAGGATTCTACCAGAAACCTGTCTGCACAGGTGCTTTAGAATCTTCTGGCATGTCTGAGGAAATGGTTAGATGACCTCAACGTATGTCCTTTTGCAGGAGAATGAGGAGTCTTCAGGAGGAAAACTCATGCTCAGGGAAAAAGGAGCCAGGGATAATAAATTTGGCCAAATAATAAAAAGTTAATTATTGGACAAGAGAAAAAATTATAAATAGAGTGTGGTGTTCATCAGTAGAAATCAACTCTCAACTTAGTCTCCACTGAACTTAAAACCAAATCCTTAGTAAAACTAAAATAACTGTTAGCTAAGTTCTTTGTAGAACTTTGTGGCACAGAACAAGCTATGTTGGGATTACTCTGACAGACGGAACACAAGAAAAGCATCTCCTTTACTATACCACAGGCCATCTTACAGCTTTAGAAGCTTGGGGCTTCTAGGAAATTGTGACAAATGCCTAGGAAGCACTGGTGACATCAGAAGAAACTGTAGTATTTTTCAGAAGAGTAGCAGGTATCAGAGGGAGACCCAGATGTCCTGCAGTGCCATTAATGCCTACTGAATGTTACTGCACAAAGAGAATGCCCAGTTGGGCTACAGTGACCAGCAGTAGAGTGATTACTTACAGAACATTTGTAACATCCTCTGGGGACAATGAAAAACATCTAAGAGGCATTTTAAGAGTCTGAGGTCCTATAATAGCAGGCAGAAACAAAAGACAAAAGTCTATGTAATCGTGCTTATTATTGATCAACATACACTGGAGAGATATGTGGAGACTGAGTTATAAATGCATTAGAAAAATTATTCTATAAAGTGTTATCCTTAGTTTTCTCGCACTCCTGACTCCACATTCCACTACAGAAATGCTCAAAGCATCCTGTGTCTCAGAATAAAGGTCAAAAATCACACAAAACCTAGATCGAAGGGTGTTAAAATATAATTTTCAAAAAATTAAAATAATCACTCTCATACAAATAAATATGTGCCTAAGATTTCATTCAGTGACGTGAATGGATGTGACATGGTATTATGAGCTGAACTATGTCTCCCCAAAATTCATATGTTGAAGTTCTAACCTGTAGTACCTCAGAATGTAGGTGTATTCAAAGATAAGGTCTTAAAAGAGGTGATAAAATTAAAATGAAGTATTTAGGGTAGGTCTTAATTCAGTCTGACTGGTATCCTTATAAGAAGATTCTCAAATGTGCAGCAATGCCAGAGGTGCATACACACAGAAGAAAGACCATGTTAGGTCACAGCAAGAAGGCAGCCATCTGCAAGCTGAGGAGAGAGGCCTCAGGAAAACCAACTTTGCCAACACCTTAATCTTGGACTTCTAGCCTCCCAAACTGTGAGAAATAAATTTCTGTTGTTTAAACACTCCATCTGTGGTATGCTGTTGTGGTAGCCTTAGCAAACTAATACACATGAGTAGTTCAAAGAGCATTTGAGAAGCTGGGGATTTATAGGCAACTTAATGAAGGAATATTATAAGATTTCTTGGTTATATACATATAACCAAGAATAAACCATAACTTTGAGATTATCTTTTCTTAACAGACAAAATTATCTTCATATTCACCAAACAAAAATCTATTAATTAAGATGCAACTTCACTAAATCTAGGACCTCAAATTCATAACAAATAGTGAGTCAAAGAAAGTACGTTCTCTAGATAATTAAATAATTGCTGGGGGACCTGTTAAATGATATTCTTTTATGATATTAAAATGATGCCTTCTAAGTTTTAAGCAATATCTCTGAGCAAAAGAAATTTGTTTCTTTCTCTTTGTCTAAGAATAGCCCCCCAAATCTATATTTACTGTCCAAGGAAACTTTCTTCCCAGATTGGCAAGAGGCATAACATTCCCATATGTGAAAATCCAATTCTTAACCATAAGAATGTGATCTGGTCTTGGGTTCCAACACCACTCAATCACAGTAACCTGACCTCACTCTGTCTTTCAAAGTTTGGGTTATTCAGTCTTGTGTGGAAAATCAGTGGTTCCATCTAGAGAGTGCAAACTCTAGGATCTTTCTCAGGTGTCTCTGACAGCATAGGATAAAGAGATGAGATTGGTGTATCTCTCCTACAATTTTGTAGGTCTGTGTTCATGATCTCCTGTGGGAGATTACTTGGAGATTTGTCTTCTCAAGAACCAGTCATACTAGTAACACAGCCCAATCCATCCCCAGGCAGACAGGGGGCAAAAGTCTGTTGGAAGCAATGTTTGGAGATATAGCTCTATTAGAAGGTACAGTCTATTCACATTAACAAACAGTGTTTAATTCTCCCCACATTGATCAAGAGATTTAGTGCAATTCCAATAAAATTTTTAACAGACTTCTTTTGTAGAAATTGACAAATTCATTCTAAAATATATATGGAAATGGAAAGAATCAAGAATAGTCAAAATTATTTTGAAAAAAAGCAATAAAGTTGGAGGGACCACACTACCACCGATTTAAGACAATATACGGCTACAGTCATATTTGCAGTGATAAACTCATAGACTAATGAACAGAATAGAGAATATAGAAGGAGGCACACCCAAACTTGGCCACTAATTTTTGACAAGGGTACAATGACAATTCAATGAAGGAAACGATAGTCTCTTCAATAAATAGTGCAATTAGATATCCACATGCAAAAAATAATAAACTTCAACCTCACACATTTTACAAAAATGAACCTAAAAGGAATCATAGAACTATAAAACTTGCAGAAGATCTTTATAACTTGGGATTAGGCAAAGAATTCTTAGACATTACACCAAATGCATGACCCATTAAAGACAAAAATTGATAAACTGGACCTTGTTTAAACTTAAAACATTTGTTCTGAAAAAGACATGCTAAGACGATAAAAAGACAAACTGTAGACTGGAAGAGAATATGTGCAAATCACATATTTGACAAAGAAGTTGAATTCAGGATATATTTTAAAAACTCTCAAAACTCAGCAGCCAGAACACAACCCAATTTAAAAAGGAGCAAAACACTGGAATGGACACTTCACCAAAGAGGATATAGTAACGACAAATAAACACATAAAAAATGTTCAACATCCTTAGCCATTGTGTAAATGCAAGTTAAAACTATGAAGAAATACCTCTATATAGCTGGTGAGGATACAGAGTAACTGAAACTCTCATATATTGCTGCTGAGAAGGCAAAATGGTGCAGCTACTCTGGAAAAGAGTTTAGCGGTTATTATAAAGCCAAACTTACCATACGACCCAGAACTCCTAGGTACTTACTGTGGAACAACAAAAACATATGTTCACATAAAAACCTGTACATAAATGTTTGTAGTGGCTCTATTCATAAATACCCCAAAGATGGAAACAACTCAGTAGTCTGTTACCAGCAGAATGGATAAACAAACTGAGGTACATCCATGCAATGGTGTATTATTCAGCAATGAAAAGGAATGAACTATTGATACATTAGTTGGATGAATCCCAAAGGCAATCTGCTAACTGAAGAAAAGCCCGTCTCAAAATTTTACATATTGTATGATTCTACTGTTATGATATTTTTGAAAAGACGAAGCTATAGTGACAAACAAATCAGTGGTTGCCAGGGGGTAGGTAAGGGGAGAGGGGGTGACTGAAAAGGAATATCACAAGTAGTTATTTGTGGCAATGAAACAATTCTGTCTTAATTGTGGCAGTGATTATATGAATCTGTACACGTGTTAATTCATAAAACTACATTTAAAAAGTCAATTTTACTGTATGTTAATTTAAAAAACTCTTAGTGTCAACACCGTCCTAGTCTCTGCATGTCACAAAATGCTCTCCCTGTTCTTGCATCTATTGCCATATTGCTATGCTTTTTCACCACTTTCTCTGCCTACTCCATAACATCCAGCAAATTGTTCACCGTCTCACTGAAATTGCTCCCCAAAGGCACTCACGATCCCTCCTCTCCTACACTTGAGGACTTCACCAATAATTCCAGCTCACTCTGCTCTGCCATGTCTTGACTCCTATAACTCTTCCTCTATATCCCTCTTCTTGGCACATATTCTAACACTTAGATTATTTAAAAAATGTTTCAGGTGTATATATTGGTCTGTCATGACCAAAAAGCTTTTTCTTCAAAAAGCATGCAGATAGAGAACAAACCCCAGACTTGCTGGAGCCAGAGTAATCAAAATGTTATGTCGAAAAAAGAGCCAATATTATTTCTATGAGTGTGAGACTTTCAGGAGGATAGCTTAGGACAAAATACCAGTGCACATGGAATTCTGATTGTCTACAGAATGATTAATCACACAATTTCATTCAAGAATTTACATACGCATAACCACACATGTACATAGCACCCCCGCACACACCTGCACTGAGCTGATAATGATCACTACCCACTCAAAATGACTAGCTATGATCTTACTGAGGATTTTTTTTTCTTTCTTTTTTTTCACATTGAACATACTCATAAAATTACATTTTTGTTTCTCTTTTATATAACCCTCAATTTTCTCTGGCCTCTCTTCTAATTTAATTATCCTGATAATCTTTGATCATCTATATTTTGCAATCAAGTTCTGGAAGGGGCCAGGATATTTCGACATTGGTAAAGTTGTACGTGTTTTTATTCCAAACATTCTGTCTTCAGCCAGATTTGTTTCTGTGGTTTTCTCTGCTGGGGGCCCTCACTCCACATTCATTCAATAAACAGTGATTGAGCACTTACCATGTGCCAGTTACTGTGTTTGATATTGTGAGTAGAGTGGTAGATGAGACAGACCTTGCCCCTGTGTTCACAGGGTCCACACCTAGTGATTGTATGCAGACAAATGAGCCAATATTTACTGGACCTATGTATAGGACATGCAAGTTATGGGTGCACATAGAAGAGGTATTGACCTCATCAATGAAAGTCAGGGAAGCCTTCCTGGAGAGTATGATGCTTGGCTGATGTTAGTCTGTTTCCTGTTGCTTATAACAGAATACCTGAAACTGGGTAATTTATGAAGAAATAAAATTTACTCTTTCAGTTCTGGAGGCTGAGAAGTCCAGAGTCCAGGGAACACATCTGATGACAGCCTTGGTGGTGGTGGCTCTACAGTGACACAGAGTGTGGCTGAGCAAGATAGAGTTAATCTCCTCCCTTGCTCTACACTTAAAGCCATCAGAAACATGCCCATTATTCCATGAATGGATCAATCCATTCATAAGGGCATAATCTTCACGATATAACCACCTCTTCAAGGCCCCACCTTTCAATTACTATAATAAGATCTCCCACCCTCTTAGTACTGTCACAGTGGGGATTATGTTGCTAATACATGGACCTTTGAAGTACATATGCAATGCATTTTGCCCCTAAGATCCCAAATTTCATGTCTTTCTCACATGTTAATACATTCATTTTGTCCCCATAGCCCCAAAGTCTTAACTTGTCCCAGCACCAGCTCAAAAAGTCCAAAGTCTTAACTGTGAAATCAAAACAAGTTATCTACTTCCAAGGTACAAAGGTGGGACAAACATAGGTGGGACATACATATTCCCATTCAAAAAAGGAGATACAGGCCAAAAGAATGGGGTAACAAGCCCCAAACAAGTCCAAAACCTAGCAGGGCAGGCATTAAATTGTAAAGCTGGCAAATCATGTGTCTTGACTCCAAGTTTGGCATTCCCTGCGCACTGATGAAGGGGTTAGGTCCCAAAGTCATCTGGCAGTCCAACTCCTATGGCTTTCTTGGTCTCTGGCCATGCTTTAGCTCTCCCAGGCTGGCATTGCACACTGGTAGCTCCATAGTTCCGGGGTCTCCATCATGGTCCTGCTCCCATGGCTCCACTAAGCATGGCTCTGATGGGGGTTTTCTACTGCAACTCTGACCCCACATTTCTGCTTGGCATTGCTCAAGTGAAGGTTCTATGTAGTGACTCCAACCTTTGACAGATCTCTTCCTGGGTATCTAGGCTTTTCCATACATCCTTTGAAATCAGGTTGGAGTCTCACAAGCCTTCACAGCTCTGGCATAGAGTGAGCCTGCAGACTTAACACTACAAGGAAACTGCCAAGGCTTCCAACTTGTGTCTTTCAAAACTGAGGGTCCAGCAGCACATGGGACCATTATAGCCATGGCTGGAGCAGCTTGGAGTGTGGGGCGCAGCATCCCAAGGCAGCACTGGGCAGCAAGCCCGGGGAGGGCATCTCAGGCCTGTTCCCTGAAACCATTCAGTCTCCCTAGGCCTCTGGACCTGTGATGGGAAGTGCAGCCTTGAAGATCTCTGAAATGCCTTCAAGGTCTTTCTTCCATTCTCCTGATAATCCCTTCCTTCTGTGCTAATCTCCTTAGCAAATGGTAGCTGGGTTACACCCTTGGTTTCCTCTCTCAAACAGACTTTCTCACTCTTTATGTGGCTAGGCTGAGAATTTTCAAATTTTTTACCTTCTGCTTCCTTTTTAATTATAAATTTTGGCTTTACCTCAGGCCTTTGCTGCCATAACTCAGTGTAGTCTGTTGCTAGTATCCATGCAGCTTCCTGAATGCTTTACTGCTTAGAAATTTCTTCTGCCAAATACCCTGGGTTAGTACATTTAAATTCCATATTCCATAAAACTTCTGGTCATAAACAGAATGCAGCCAAGCTCCCTGCAACTCTATAACAAAGGTGATCTTTCCTCATCTTCCAATAAGCTCCTTTTCATTTCCATCTAAGACCTCCTTGGTATGGCTTTTACTGTCCACATTTCTATCAGCATTCCGGTCACCACCATCTAACCAGTCTCTAAGACGTTCCGAACTTTCCCTAGTCTTTTTGTCTTCTAAACCTTCATCAGCATTTAGGCCTTTCCTAGCCTGTCCTCCAAATTCTTCCAGCCTCTGCCCGATACCCAGTTCCAAAGCTGCTTCCACATTTTTAAATATTTGTCATCAGTAATACTCTACTTCTCTGGTGCCAGTTTTCTGTATTAGTCCTTCTCTGTTGCCTATAACAAAATACCTGAAACTGGGTAATTTATAAAGAAATAAAATTTATTGCTTACAGCTTCAGAGTCTGGGAAGCGCAAAGTCCAGGAAACACATCTGGTGAGGGCCTTGGTCTTGGTGGTGGCTCTACAGCAACACAAGGTGTCACATGGTGAGGATGGCAGGAGCAAGAGAGAGTAACCTCCTCATTTGCTCTCCCTGTAAGCCCACAGAACCACACCCATTATGCCATGAACAGATCTATCCATTCACAAGAACATAGTCCTCATAATCTAATCATCTTTTCAAGGCCCCACCTTTCAATTACCCGAATAGGATTTCCCATCCTCAACACTATTACAGTGGGGATTAAGTTTCTGATACCTGACACTCTGGGGGACACATTCTACACACATCAACTGAGTTTTCATAATAAATTGCTAGGTAGGCCATGGAAGATGGAAAGGAGTTGACAGAAGAAAAAACTTGGGACAACATTGTGTCAAATAGTCTGGTATTTGGTGCTCATGTAACCTGACATCTTAGAAGTAGTCCTCATTCTTCTACACAGACTTTCTTGCATCTGTGAAACACAATGTTCTGTCCAGTGAACTCAGCAAGATGCATTGCCTGCATCACTCTTTTGGAACTTCTATGCTATCCTCAAAGTGTAGAATATCTTTTCATAGGGGTGAGCTGGTTAGGATGACAGGTTCTGCAGTAAGAGCCCCTGAGTTTGAATTCCAGCTGTGAGATCTTTCACTGTTTATTCACCTCTCTAGAAGTTTCAGTTTCCTCATCTGTAAGATATGAATAATAATACCTACTTCACAGGATTGTGGCAAAAGTTAAGTGAACTAAAAAATACAACAGTGCATTTATTTAGAAGTATGTGACATACTATTAAGTATCAGTATAAATGTTACCTATTAGTAATAAGTGTGTGTGCCATAGTTTCCCAACTAAATGGTAAATACCTTGAAGGCAGAATCAAGTTTTAATTTTTTTTTTTTAAAGTTAAGGATTTACACATAAAATTTCATTTAATTCCTTCAATAACACTGTGAGTTTGAATATTTTCCCCTTGTTTCAAATGTGCAGGCTGAGGCTGAGAGATGGTAACTTAATTGCCTAAAGTTGCCAGCAAATAAATGGGAGAATTTAATCCCATGTTCTTCTCACTGAAAAGACCTGCCATTTCCATACATAATGAAATAGGAAAAGAAGTAAACTTTGTCATTTGGATTTTTTGGGTTGCAAGCAACAGAAATAGAATTTGGCTAACTTAAGCCAAAGGAAGTGATTGGAGGGTACCTGGTGACTCTCAGACTGATGGGGCAGCCAGAAGGCAAATTCTAAGAAGGGAAACTGCATGTCCTATAACACAGGCCAGTGAATACGTCCCACAGCCCGCAGTCTGGGACACTGAATTCTGCCATCACAGCTACCAAAGCAGTTCTAAGCAGTACCTGCTTCTTTGTGACAACGTTGCATGGCTGTTTCCCTGGAGGCTAGGTACCAAGGAGACCAGGTATCTGGCCTTTGCAGGGCCCTGCCACCCCAAACATATAGTGACACATTCCCCAACACAGGGAGGAGGTTCTGCTGCTAGGCAACCAAGAAAAAAATGACAAATACACACTAATCTTCCTTTAAGGTGTTTTTGTTTGTTTGTTTGTTTGTTTTTGCTTTTGTTTTGTTTTTTGTAATCCTTGCTGACTTTCCTCATGATTCAAAGCAATAGATATACTTTTTAAACCTGGGAAATAAGATGCTGGCTTTATCTGTTCTGCCTGCCTATGCATGGGTTCTAAGCCAGCTTGCCAGCATAAGCTCAGAAAGGAAAGACTCAAGTTTCAAATGCTGGATATTTCTATGTAGACTTATGGGAAACTAAGATGATACAGAACAAGTATAAATAAGCACAAGGGACCAGGATTCTAGTTACTATGAAAGAATTGAGGAGAAGTCCAAGTGTAAGCAAAGTGAGGAAGAAAAGGAAATACAAACACAAATATTAAAAGTCTGGAACAAGATCCTAATGAGCATTGAGAGAACAAGACTAGTTTTATACAGTACTTGGGAATAAGGAAAAAAGCAGAAAATCAGTATCTAATATTGGAGATCCTGTTTAGAGATCATAGTAGAAACAACGGAGCTAGCCACAGGAAGAGTTCAGAGGAAAGCCAAAGGAAGAGACTTCTGGGGACTGTGTCAGAACTCTAAAAGGAAATTAAGATTTCCAGTTCCCCCTCTGCACCCCCATCCCCCCAAATTAAAAAGGTTGTTTGAGCCTCACATTTTCAAACAAAACCACATGTTCCTGACTGGGTCACATGACCAGTACGCCCTTTCATATTTCCTTCGATGTGTTGGTGTGTATAATGGGTGACCATTCTCTCTCTGGGCCCACAGCTTCAGGACAGACACATAGAAAGTGGAGACTGATGAGGGGAGCAACCATCTAGCTGGCCAGAGTAGCAGAATTTAATAACAGAAATCAGTGAAGTTATTATCTAAATCATCTACACTGACCTGTGTCTGCACAGAGGTATAATCAGGGTTTTCTGCATGTGAAATGGGGAAATGTTTAAATT
This sequence comes from Cynocephalus volans, assembly GCF_027409185.1. NCBI lineage: Eukaryota > Metazoa > Chordata > Mammalia > Dermoptera > Cynocephalidae > Cynocephalus > Cynocephalus volans. The sequence goes on from NC_084467.1 coordinate 127,745,784, forward strand.
ATTTAAACTACCATTTACTGAAGACTTAACACCAAGAATGATTTTATGTGAATTTATTGACTCTTCATACCAATCTAAGGACTGGAGAACATAACTGTCTTTATTATACAGATGAGGAAACTGAGGCTTATGTGTTTAGAGAGCTTGCCCAAGCTCACACGCAAACAAAGCTGGGACTTAGGAAGCTCAACGATCTCCAAACGTATTCAACCCAAAAAGGCCTTCTCCAAGACATGTCATAGTCAAATTGGCAAAACTCAGAGACAAAGAGAGAATCTTAAAAGCTGCAAGAGAGAAGCGTCAAATCACCTATAAGGGAGCCCCAATCAGGTTAACATCAGACTTTTCATCACAAACCCTAAAAGCTAGAAAGGAATGGGATGATATTTTCAAAATACTAAAAGACAAAGATTGCCAGCCAAGAATACTCTACCCTGCAAGGCTATCCTTCCGAAATGAGGGGCAAATAGTATATTTCTCAGACAAACAAAAACTGCGGGAGTTCACTACCACAAGACCACCCTTACAAGAAATCCTCAAGGGAGTACTGGGTTTGGTTCCTGAAAAATAACTACCACTGCCATAAAAACCTAAGAAAAATCTAAACCCGCTAGTACAATAAAAATGGCATTCATGAAGAGAAAACAAGCTAACAAAAACACTATCTACAACCTAAGGAACCAACAAACAAAGAAACCAAACAGTAAATCAGAAAGCAAGGAACAAAAGACACCTAAGACAACCAAACAACCAATAAAATGCTAGGAATAAATCAACACCTTTCAATAACAACTCTTAATGTTAAAGGCTTAAATTCCCCAATTAAAAGACACAGACTGGCTGACTGGATCAAAAAACAGGACCCAACTATATGTTGCCTACAAGAGACCCACCTCACCCATAAAGATTCACACAGACTAAGAGTGAAAGGATGGAAAAAGATTTACCATGCAAACAGAAAAGAAAAACGAGCTGGAGTGGCTATTCTTATATCTGACAAAATAGACTTTAAACTAAAAACCATAAAAAGAGACAATGAGGGACACTACTTAATGATAAAAGGACTGATCCATCAAGAAGACATAACAATCATAAATATGTACGCACCCAATGTTGGAGCAGCCAGATTTATAAAACAAACTCTATTAGACCTAAAGAAGGAAATAGACACTAATACCATAATAGCAGGGGACCTGAACACTCCACTGTCAATATTAGACAGATCATCTAGGCAAAGAATCAGTAGAGAAACACAAGATCTAAACAAGACTCTAGACCAATTGGAATTGGCAGATATCTACAGAACATTCCACCCAACAACCTCAGAATATTCATTCTTCTCATCAGCACATGGATCATTCTCCAGGATAGATCACATATTAGGTCACAAATCAAGTCTCAGTAAATTCAAAAAAATTGGAATTATCCCATGTATCTTCTCAGACCACAATGGATTAAAACTAGAAATTAATAACAAACAAAACTCTGGAAACTATACAAACACATGGAAATTAAACAGCATTCTACTTAATGACATATGGGTCCAAGAAGAAATCAAGCAGGAAATCAAAAAGTTTATTGAAACTAATGAAAACAATGATACATCATACCAAAACCTGTGGGATACTGCAAAAGCAGTATTGAGGGGAAAATTTATTGCATTAAATGCTCACTTCAGAAGAATGGAAAGATGGCAAGTGAACAACCTAACACTTCACCTTAAAGAACTAGAAAAACAAGAACAATCCAATCCTAAAGTTAGCAGACGGAAAGAAATCATTAAGATCAGAGCAGAACTGAATGAAATTGAAAACCAAAAAACAATTCAAAAGATCAACGAATCAAAAAGTTGGTTTTTTGAAAAGATAAATAAAATTGACAAACCATTAGCATGGCTAACAAAAAAAAGAAGAGAGAAGACTCAAATAACAAAAATTAGAAATGAAAAAGGCGATATTACAACTGATTCATCTGAAATACAAGGAATCATTCGAGACTACTATAAACAACTGTACACCAACAAATTTGAAAATCTGGAGGAAATGGATAAATTTCTGGACACACACAAGCTCCCAAAACTGAACCGTGAAGACGTAGAAAATCTGAACAGACCAATAACAATAAAGGAGATTGAAGCTGTTATCAGAAGGCTCCCAACAAAGAAAAGCCCAGGACCAGATGGATTCACAGCAGAATTTTACCAAACATTCAAAGAGGAATTGACACCGATTCTTTACAAACTATTCCAAAAGATTGAAACGGACGCAAATCTCCCAAACTCATTCTATGAAGCAAACATCATCCTGATACCAAAACCAGGTAAAGATATAACCAAAAAAGAAAACTACAGGCCGATATCCTTGATGAATATAGATGCAAAAATCCTCACTAAAATACTAGCAAACAGAATACAGCAACACATACGAAAAATTATTCATCACGATCAAGTGGGATTCATCCCAGGGATGCAAGGTTGGTTCAACATACGCAAATCAATAAATGTGATACACCATATTAATAAACTCAAACACAAGGACCATATGATCATCTCGATAGATGCTGAAAAAGCATTTGATAAAGTTCAGCACTCATTCATGACAAAGACCCTCAATAAGTTAGGTATAGAGGGAAAGTATCTCAACATAATTAAAGCCATATATGACAAACCCACTGCCAATATCATCCTGAATGGGGAAAAGCTGAAAGCTTTTCCTTTAAGAACAGGCACTAGACAAGGATGCCCACTCTCACCACTCCTATTCAACATAGTGTTGGAAGTACTAGCCAGAGCAATCAGAGAAGAGAAGGAAATAAAGGGCATCCAGATTGGAAAAGATGAAGTCAAACTGTCCCTGTTTGCAGATGACATGATCCTATATATCGAACAGCCTAAAACCTCTACAAAAAAACTGTTGGAATTGATAAATGATTTCAGCACAGTAGCAGGATACAAAATCAACACACAAAAATCAGTAGCATTTCTTTTCTCCAATAGTGAACATGCAGAAGGAGAAATCAAGAAAGCCTGCCCATTTACAATAGCTACCAAAAAAATAAAATACTTAGGAATTGAGTTAACCAAGGAGGTGAAAAATCTCTATAATGAGAACTACAAACCACTGCTGAGAGAAATTAGAGAGGATACAAGAAGATGGAAAGATATTCCATGCTCTTGGATTGGAAGAATCAACATAGTGAAAATGTCCATACTACCCAAAGTGATATACAAATTCAATGCAATCCCCATCAAAATTCCAAAGACATTTTTCTCAGAAATGGAAAAAACTATTCAGACATTTATATGGAACAATAAAAGACCACGAATAGCCAAAGCAATGCTCAGCAAAAAAAATAAAGCTGGAGGCATAACACTACCTGACTTTAAGCTATACTACAAAGCTATAATAACCAAAACAGTATGGTACTGGCATAAAAACAGACACACTGACCAATGGAATAGAATAGAGAATCCAGAAATCAACCCACACACTTACTGCCATCTGATCTTTGACAAAGGCACCAAACCTATTCACTGGGGAAGGGACTGCCTCTTCAGCAAGTGGTGCTGGGATAACTGGATATCGATATGCAGGAGAATGAAACTAGATCCATACCTCTCACCGTATACTAAAATCAACTCAAAATGGATTAAGGATTTAAATATACACCCTGAGACAATAAAACTTCTTAAAGAAAACATAGGGGAAACACTTCAGGAAATAGGACTGGGCACAGACTTCATGAATACGACCCCAAAAGCACGGGCAACCAAAGGAAAAATAAACAAATGGGATTATATCAAACTAAAAAGCTTCTGCACAGCAAAAGAAACAATTAAAAGAGTTAAAAGACAACCAACAGAGTGGGAGAAAATATTTGCAAAATATACATCTGACAAAGGATTAATATCCAGAATATATAAGGAACTCAAACAACTTTACAAGAAGAAAACAAGCAACCCAATTAAAAAATGGGCAAAAGAGCTAAGTAGGCATTTCTCTAAGGAAGATATCCAAATGGCCAACAGACATATGAAAAAATGCTCAACATCACTCAGCATCCGGGAAATGCAAATCAAAACCACATTGAGATACCATCTAACCCCAGTTAGGATGGCTAAAATCCAAAAGACTATGAACGATAAATGCTGGCGAGGCTGCGGAGAAAAAGGAACTCTCATACATTGTTGGTGGGACTGCAAAATGGTGCAGCCTCTATGGAAAATGGTATGGAGGTTCCTTAAACAATTGCAAATAGATCTACCATACGACCCAGCCATCCCACTGTTGGGAATATACCCAGAGGAATGGAAATCATCAAGTCGAAGGTATACCTGTTCCCCAATGTTCATCGCAGCACTCTTTACAATAGCCAAGAGTTGGAACCAGCCCAAATGCCCATCATCAGATGAGTGGATACGGAAAATGTGGTACATCTACACAATGGAATACTACTCAGCTATAAAAACGAATGAAATACTGCCATTTGCAACAACATGGATGGACCTTGAGAGAATTATATTAAGTGAAACAAGTCAGGCACAGAAAGAGAAATACCACATGTTCTCACTTATTGGAGGGAGCTAAAAATTAATATATAAATTCACACACACACATACACACATACACACACAAACCGGGGGGCGGGGAGGAAGAAGATATAACAACCACAATTATTTGAAGTTGATACAACAAACAAACAGAAAGGACATTGTTGGGGGGGAGGGGGGGAGGGGGGAGGGAGGGAGGTTTTGGTGATGGGGAGCATTAATCAGCTACAATGTATATCGACAAAATAAAATTAAAAAAAAAAAAAAAAAAAGCTGGGACTTAACTTAGGTCTATGGAACGCTTGGGCAGTTAGCCGATTTCTGCTGCAGATAACAGAATACTGACCAGAAGTGGCTTAAATCCTGAAGCATATGTTTTTTAACATGGGAGGCAATCTGCAGGGAGGGCTGTTTAGCACCACAGCTATGTCATCAAAAGCTAGGGGTTTCTCCTTTTCTGCTCTGCCGTATTTGTTGGTGATATCTCATGTTCAAGAGCATAGCTATAGCAGTTTCAGGCATCCCATGAAGCCACAACCCCATTTGTTTCAGAGGAGGGGTAATGTCCTTCATAAATCTTTTTTTATTAGTGAGAAAAATCTTAGGGCAGGCCCGTGGCTCACTTGGGAGAGTGTGGTGCTGATAACATCAAGGCTGCAGGTTCAGATCCCTATATAGGGATGCCCGGTTTGCTCACTTGGGTGAGTGTGGTGCTGACACACCAAGTCAAGGGTTAAGATCCCCTTACCGGTCATCTTTTAAAAAAAAGAAAAAGAAAAAGAAAATCTTTCCTCCAGTAGATTTCTCTGCATGTGCTAATAACTAGTAGTATTAAACCACATATGTATCTATGTCTAAATCCAATCACCATCCAAGATTATGGAATTACTGTGATTGGCTTAGATCGATCATGATTCTCTCTCTCTATGGCTCATAAAGGGCCAACTTCCCTTAGCAAGCAAAAGGAAGGGGGTGCTTTGGGAGAACAGTGGTGGTCATGGCTGTTGGAAAGGCAAGAAAGCTTGTTTGCCACAGGTATTACAACCAACTTTGTGATAATCTGGGAACTAATTTGGTTCTAATTAGTTGGAACAGAGGGGAGGGAAGGGAAGAGAAAATGTATCAAGCATTTATTATGTAAATTATATTTAGCCTCCTTTGCATACTTCACCACAGGCTCTGCATATGGTATGTACTTTTATTATACCCATTTTCTAGAAGCTCTATTAAGGCCTTCAAATAACATAACCTGAAAATGACAGTAATGATTTGCATCCAAACTGATTAGAAAGGACATACTCTTTAACTTTTAGGGGAGAATGATTATTCAGCTTAGATACAAGTATAAAAGAGACCAACATCAAAGCCAAACTGCCATCTTCTGGAAAACTACTCCAATGCCTCTTTGCACCTCCAACCCTATCAACCCCCCATTGGTTCATTAGTTGGGTGCACAGCCTGTCGTGCATCCGACTGTGTTTTTACTTCTTGTTATTGTGCAATTGCATGAGAGGAAACTTTTCTGACCCTCTGCTGGATCCTTACTTGCATATATCACAGGCTATGGCAATCATAGGCAGCACTGGTGGGAAACCAGAAAAAAAGAAAAGAAAAACAGAAAAAAACACAGGCAGGAATGGAACAAGGAACTCCAAGAGGGGCTTCTAATATTTCATTGTTATTGAAAATTACACTTCATAAAAAGTCTTGTTCATTTAAAGTTTGAAGAGTGACAGAAAAATGGCTTTCATACTTAGGTCTGCTGAATGTATGATAAATCAAAAAAGATGGAACAAGGAGAAACTTCAAGAAAAACAAAACAGAAAATCAGTGTGTAGTATAAATAACACTTCATTAGTGCTGTAGTGCCTTACGAAACCATCTAGTAAATTCCACAGAGTAATCGTAGTATACAGCACAGAAGAGAATAATTTACTATCGTTAGGGGTTTGTAATCCCTACAATGGAAAGGGGAATGTAAGCACGTAATTCTTTAATGATAGTGGACTTGCAGGCATAAATCCCTAAATGATGAGATGTGAATACATTTAATAAATTCAAGTTTCTGTTGGGGGAAGAAAAATTCAGGCTGTCTGATTTGATTGGCACACTGATGATGTCTATTACTGACCCAGTGACAACCATAGCCTGGGGAGTGGGCTATGCCATTCTCCATCTTAAGAGAGGCCACACTCGGGGCCAAGCAGAATGGTTTAGTCTCTCGCTCATCAGGCACACATCAACACTATAAATGCCCAATTTCTAGTTAGTGGTAGTCCAAGCCAAAGGCGTGGCAGCATGCCACACCATCCTAAAGCACTCAGTAAGAACCCAAGTGTTTTCTGTCAGGAAAGCCTTTCTGTACTAAGTTTTAGACACTTCAGCTTAGTGTGAGTCTAAAGCAACAATGAGAAATAGGAAAAATTTATAATTTTACACTCCACCCTGCAAAGCCCCCTTTCCTCTTTTAGCACAATTTTTTCCTCTCCATTCTCTTTAATTCTCAAACTCTCCTCAACAAAATCTTCTCTGAAGCAAAGATCTGAAACTTATTAACACGGAAATGCAAATGAAAGACAATAGCTTAAGTGTTACTTCTCCTACAGGCATTTTAAACATTTTAACATGGATCAAATCTTTAAAAACTAAGCAAAAAAAACTTTTTTCAAAGGGGCATTCTTTGGGCAAGTATGCCTGGATATTGGATGGGAAGTAGGGGGTTCCCAGAGGCTGGATTGGTCATTATGGAGGGATTATTAAGTTTAACCAGTGAACTGTAAAAGTTATAGTTAAGGAAGGTACAAAGGAGTAGATCAAATCTAAAGGAGAGACAACACAAACTTGAAGAAATAAGATTCCAGATCAGATACCAGGAAGCAGGGACCCAGGTCGGGACTCAGGAGCATTAGACTAGAGTTCCAAGACTAGTGGTTCAGAGGGAGGCTGTGGACCATGCAGAAAGTGCCAGAAACCTGCTGTTAAACAGTGCCAGTTACATGGACAGGGCTAGCTTAATTCAGGGGTTCTTCACCTGGTGGTAGGGCTCGCATAGGAGAGAGAACAGTGGTCCATGGACAGCCTTCCAAAGGTCTGGAAACACCCTCAACTCTTATTTAGAATGTTGTGCAAAGAGAGGACTTGAAGACTTGATTAAATTCACTAAGCAGCCTGTCACCTTGTAGTGATTAAGTAGAGCAAGCCAATGAAAGGGCCCTTTGTGAGCCCCTGGGATCTCACTGTGGTAGCAGTTGTCTACTGTCAGTTGTATAGTTCAGCCTGAGTCCCACCCTCTGATTGCATCTGCTTTCAGCCCCTGCAGCAGGACTTGTAATCCATTCTCAATCCTTTCTTCCAGCTAGTGCTCCCAAAGAAAGAAAGATGGTTTTACTTGATCAGTACAGTACTATTACAAAATGATATCTCTCTCTCTTCTCTGGTGACCCATGGGAAAGATGCACCCTTCTGCTATCACAATCTGGAACTGTAGGTCATCCCCAGTGCCCCACATCTCTGCTCTGCTGGCAGACCAGCTAGTCAGCCTCTTGTCATTTAGATTTCTCAGGTGTGAACCAGATGCCAGTTCACTATGTACTCGGGGCTCTAGGGGAATCACATTGAACTTTCCAAAATGCTCCTTTCCTTAGGATTACAGTTGGTGAGGGGGTGGGGATGGAACCCACAGTACATTAACAACTTGTCTCAAAAAACCTTTTTTGATTTTACACTCCCTGGGCACTTAATTTTAAATATTTTATGCTCACGAATAGATGTAGGCCAGAGTCTCAAAGCCTGTAATTAGTTACCTACTTTGCAAATCCTGCATGAATAATCTTACTTTAGGATGTGGGAAAAGTTGGAGTATATTTTCTTGAGGGCTTGGGTAAAACTAAGGCTGAAGTAGTTTGATTTTTACACCGTGTTACTTATGGCTATGTAAACAGCAGGAGGGGGACCCCATGACTATCAACGGTTTCCACTGGGGACAAGCACTAGCCTATCAAAGCACAAAGCATTTTGAGGACATCAGTCCTGGAAGAAGCATAGCTCCTTCTGATTCTTTGAAAAATAAGCAAGTATTTCCTTTACTCTTGAAGAGGAGGCTTTTCTGGTCTGAGTTTTACTGTTTGTGTTGGTAAACTCATTCTTTTGGGGCATGCGTTGCTTTTTTTCCAGGTGCTTAAAGTGACACATTCTGTTGATAGGGTGTACATGGCAGGAAAGGGAAGTGAAGAATCAATCAGAAGGGAAGAGGGGAGGAAAGGTTCCCAAATGCCTTGCTATGAAGAATAGGAAACAGTTTCTCTTTGGAAACCTGTAAGTTGACCAGCAGCAACAACAACGATGAACTCTCATGCATGAACATGTCATGGCTTAGGTTTTGGTTATACAACGGAATATTTGCCATCAAGAGGCTTTTAGTATTCCAGTCTGCAGCAGGAGTGGCTTGTGGCCAGACTCAACATTGCTAGAGTAGCCCAGAGGGTTTTCTTAAAAGTTCCAAATTGTTTGTGTTCTTTGTAAAACAGAACCAAATTGCAGCAATATCTCACTTAGCCAGCCCCACACAGAACAGGCAGTTTCACAAAAAAACACACTTTTCAGATAATATTTGGGCTTGTGCTATGATTTAATAAAGTTTGCAAAAGCTTTGTATTTTTGTTGGTCCTCTCTGTTTCATTCTGATCTTTACAGGAACTCCCAGAACACAGTGTGGAAGCTTTATTAATCCCACATGAAGAATGGCTTGTCCCCACAACACAGGTAGCATAACTGGCATTTGACTTTCTTCCCATGGCTCCAGGTCTTCTGATCCCAGGTATGGTTCAGAAGTCTTTTCAGTATATCAAATACAGCCCAATTTGTGAAAATCCTACTCTTATTTACTATTACTAAGGAGAAAAGTCCAACCAGGATTCAATTAAATTTAATGAGGGCTTCAAGCATCTTTTTAAGTGCCAAGCACTTTTAGGTACTGTCTAAGAACATAAAAAGATGCTGGATTTAAGGAGACTGGGATGAGATCATCGTGGTGGCTGGGATTTACTGGGCTGCGGCAAAAGGCTGGAAAGGCAGACCATTACTAGGAGGGCAAAATTGGAAGTAACGACAGAAGTAGGGTTGGATGGGCAGGCGCGAGCCTGAAAGGGTGAGCAGAGTAGAATGGGATCCTTAGCAAGACAAAGTCAGAGCCGGGCAAGGCAAGGTAAGGTTATGTGGACAGTCACTGCCACCACCTTGGCAGTTTCTTCATATATGTGATCACTCTGTCCAGCCAGTCTTAAAGGGGCCAACCCCAGGGTTTCTTGGATTTTAAGAGAGCACTAACAGAATGAGAAACATGATCCCTAATCTCAACGTTTTTACTATCTTATGCTTACCCAGGAATTTATTTCCTATGATTCTGTAATCAATTTTCACTATTTTTTGCAAAAATGTAATTTTTATCTTACTGGAATTTTTTGGAGATCTCCAATATTAAAGTATTTGCAATGCCCTCCCTAGGAAGTATGTAAATGTCACTCTACTAAATTTTTAAAGTTGTAGCTCAGACAATCCATTGCCCTTTTAGGAGTTGGAGAGCAGAGGCTTTTGCTGAAAGGAGGAAAGGCAGCACTCTCTCACACTTCAAAATCAGCATTTCCCTATGATAAAGGTCTAATCAGGAGGAGAAATAGATAGGAGCATCCTTTGACCACCAAAGAAAGTCCCCCTGCTTCATCCTTGATATATTTCTCTCACTATTAAAGGGATCCCCTGCTGCCAGCTTCTGACTCCTCTTCTGGGCTTTGCCTTCTCCTCTGCCCTCCCAATAGCCCCAGGCTTCATTCTTGAACTAACATGACTCAATCAGTTCCAAGTTTGGCCAGAAGGGTTTCACCTTTGTTCTGGGTTCCTGTCTCTTGCCTGCAATGACTTCATACTGATGACCTGGCCTTGGGAGCCTGAGGTTCTTGTTTCTGAGCTTGAGTCTGTACAAGCACCTTACCCTTCATTCACACCTTCCCAGCCCTTAACACCCACAAGGAAACCTTTCAGCTGTCCCAGTTCACACCAGGGCTTCTGTTATTGGCTCCTGAGAAACTCTCCAGTTTTCCCAGGACTTTTCTTCAGCTACTGCCTTTTCCTTCTCTAGACTATAGGGTTTCTCCCCTGAACCCAGCCCAGCGGCCCACGTAGCCAAGGACCAAACCCCTAGGTTCTACCTGCTGGTTTGTCTGGATCTCCAGTATCAGAGTATGATCCCTTGTCGGGAGTCCTCACTGCTGGGTTCTATTCACCTGCAGGATCTCTGCACTGTCACGTTGGGTGTCCAGAGCCAGTCATTTGCCTTAAAATTGACTGAAGACCACAATAATGCATACCTTCCCTGTTGTAGCCATGACGAGCCACCTCTCTTCGCCTCCATTGCTGGAGTATCATGTGTCTACTGGCACCCTGGCCCTTCTCCTTACAGCTTCCACCTTACTGGGTGACTTACAAATCCTGATGGGAAGCAATCTTGCTGGGTTATTTAAACCCTCTCTCAAGTATCTTCTTAAAAAGTACTAACTTTCAGGAAGACAGAAAATAATGTCACTTGAGTGTTAATTTACACATCAGATTATCTTTCATTGAAAAAATAAGGCAGCATGGAAGTGTAATAAGAAAAGGGTCTATCAGGTTTGTGTTGGGGTGGAAGAAAATCGAAAAAAGATGAAAAATTGCAAGTATGGATTAACTTTTCTTAATTTTGCCAACACCAGCATGAGGCCTAACAAATATATAAAACCATCAAAGTAATTTTTTTTTTTTTTTTTGTCACTTAACTCTGGAAATTCTAAAAAGAGATTTGCAAATTAAGCACAATGAATTTAGCCATTCCGAAACACTCTGTTTCTGGAATAACTGAATAATTATGTGATACCTTTTATGCAAGTTTTTTTTATATATATTTCTGTACCCCAAACAGTAAACTACTTTAGAAGAATGGCAATTTCATGAAGTTTTGCTTCTTGAGAACTCTTCAATTGAATAAACCGATTTCTCTGTTGAGAAATAGGAGTTTGTTTTCTGGTTTTATCCTATGCTTTGTATTTTAGATTTTCTCTTCTCTTCCCTCTATTCATTTTTGAGCTTCTGGCTCATTTTTTTAAATCCCCTTATAGCACCTAATTCTATGATTTGAACATGGTAAGTGCTGAATAGTTTTTGTTAAATTGAATTTAAGTCAACATCACCACATATGGGCTCATTTTACCTATAACTCTAGGACAAGATTGACTTTTTGTTTTTCTGTTGTGCGATGAAAGCAAGCTGGCAGGAGCTAACAACTTTTCATTCTCTGGAATCACTTTTATTATTTATTTACTATTTGTAGTACAAACACGTTTCCAGGAAATTTAGCAACTGAAATGTAGTATTCTATTTAAATTCAGTCCTTCCATTTAGGAACCTTCTATTGATCAGGAAGAGTTTGGCAAAATTCAGAAACTGGAAAGAAAAAAATAACTGCAATTACTATCGGAGTGGAAGGGAACAGAGAGGAGACATATTTATTAAATTCCTTTATGTTTAAAAGACCCATAATTGTTTCCAGAACCAGTTTAAACTAATTCTGTGTCTTGCACCATTTTATTTTGGGCTTAATGAACTTGAGTACCACAGAAGGGGGAACTGGTTTGGCCAAACGTTTCAGACTATTCTTTTTTCTTCTCTCTTATCCCCTCTTTCTCTTAAATGGTTTGGGTCTTGGCAACACCAAAAAGTGTTTTTCTCGAGTGCTTTTTTTATTTTTTTGTCTTTAATTTTTAACTAAGTGTGCATTTCAAAGGAAATGTAACCCAGCTGTTTTTTATTCTTTTGCACTCAACAAAATGGTACTTTGTAAAAGCCATTCAATGTCCAAGAAGCCTTGAGCCCCTTAAAAAAAGAAAGCCTTTCTTTTCTTGGAACCAAGAATACAAACTTCGCCAAAAGGGAAGAGTTAAAACCAAGAGAGACAGGGATTTTATTTCATTTAAATTTAGAATTTATAAATAAAAGAATGATTGCAGGCTTGGCAGGATGTAGGTATTTCCAGGTAACTGAAATTTAACTCTTATTTATGAGCCCTGACCACATCCAATAATGGTACTTCTGTATTCTCTTCCGTGAGGATTTCTTAGAAGGGAAAATAGTGTCTGTGTGTGGATTTCGGAGAGGGGGTGCAATGGGCAGGAGGATGTAGCAGGAGGAATAATCATCCTACATATACAGCTGCATTGAAAAAAACAAATGTAGAATGAACCCTGACTATTTGGGACCTCAATTTTAAAGAAAATGCTCATTTTTACAGAACTGAAATGAAATTTATTCTTAAATTGTTTACAAGTAATTTACTAACTGATTGTAACTATCAATAAAATTATAAAAAGGGGCAATTAATTTATTTACAAGAGCGGAAATTTCCAAATTTTAGAAAGACCTATTTGCAATACAGCAATTCATATTTTAATTACAAACTTTTACATAGTCACTAAACCAGATTGCTAAATTTCCTCCATTTGGCAAACTTTGTTGGCCTAATTAGAAGTTACTGTGTACTTGGAAGTAAAAACATTGCATTTCTCTGAAGACATTTTACAATTCAAACTTTTCACCAATGAAAAATAAACTCTCTTCAATTTCCTATTACCCTGAATTAAATTTTATTGGCAGTTAACAGGAGATGTCTAACAAATATTTTGACAGATTTTTTTTTTATTAAAAAAAGACTTGTTCACATGATGAAACTGGACATTAGTAACAATTACATTGATCTACAGCAAATTTTGCCAAGGCACATTATTTCCTACTGACAAAATATAAGGCCATTTAAAAGTCATACCACTTTCTATTATAAAACGGCTTTGAATTTGTCGTCTCTAATATTCTCTTGGTATTGGTCTGGTAATGTTGCATACTTGTTGCCTACATGTAAAACTTTATTCTAAGTGAGATTCAATTCAACATACATGTACTGAGAGCCTACCATGTACCAGGTGCTGTTAGGGCGCTAGAGAATCAAATATAACAAAAAATTACTGATAACCTCATTGTGCTCTAGCTACAGGGTGGCTGTGGGGGTGGGTGTGAGGGCAAGAAAGGGACTGAACATCACAAAAAGGAGGAATGCAAATCTGGATGGCAGAGAAGAGTCTAAGTCATCAGCGCTTTTGTGGGAAGTAGTAAAAAAGTTCTTGTCCAGGTGAGAAGTAGCTCCTAGGGGCACATGGTTTGCAAAGCAGACAGCGACAATATGCAAGGAAAAAAGAGCTCATTCATTATTTTGGGTGACTTCAGGCCACCCTTGGGCTCTCAGTTTGGACACGGTGACAAGGGCTGGATTTCAGGCCCTTTTCTATCACCTGCTGAGCTGGCACAACTGCTCAGATCTGAGAAGTACATTGACTGGGGAGACGAGGGGAATTTGGAGAAAAGCTTGTCTAATGAAGAACTTTAAGAGGTTTACTGTGGGGTTTATGATTTAATCTCCCAACTGAATCACTCTCACAAAAACTTCAGGAAAGTCTCTATTGTTTAACAATGCTTTGGGTGCTGAGGATTTCTTTTCTGTTGGGGAATATTAAATAATATTGAAATCTGCATCCAAATTGATTGGAGATGTCAACAGAGGACAGGAGGGATTCTAATAACAAAGGTAACAAGTCACATTCCTGCCTTGGAGTAGTTCACTGTCTGGTGGAAGCAGATGGACAACCTAAACAACCTACAGTCTGGTACAACTCATACTGTACATGCTGAGGGTATGTTCTTGGAGAGTAGAGGCCAGGTCTAAGCTGTGACTTGCCCAACACCTAGCAATTCTCCAGATATGTGGGAAGTAACTACTGCACTTGAAGAACTGAAATGAAGAAACATTGTAGCTCTGAATCTATTCATTTCTCTCACCTTCAAAAATTTTGCTGAAAGTGAATCAATTATAATTTTATTGACTTTCAGATCCAAAGGAAATAAAATACTTTGAAAGAAAATGATTGGGTAACTGAGGCCTTTCTTGAAAACCATGTGTGTTTTCACTTCCTATGTTAGTATTGCTTAGAAAACAAAAACAAATGAAATTTAAGTTCAATAACTTGCACTGATTTCTCTTAAACTTGAAATAAAAAGCACTGAAGTTTTTGCATTATAAGAAATTTGGACTAATCTGGGCATTTATTTTCATGGTCATAAGTGTGTGGCAGAGGAAAAAGAGGGGAAAAACAGGGTTGTGACCATGTGGACTCATCCTGCTAGTCCAGGGCACGAGCTCCCAGAGTGGCTTAGTGACAAATGTAGTGAAAGATAGAATTGATTACAGAAAGACCAGGGCTGGTGGGGCCACATGAGAGAAGAGTAGCTTGGTGAGAACTGGCTTGGGCAAAAAGAGGGAGGGCCTCAGGCTGTCTGGCTAGATTAAATTGTGGAAAATGCAGAAAGGATAGAAAGGACCTTTATCGAACAACTCTTTCTAAACTGTCATCATTATAATTATAGTTGCCTGTGAGTCTTTAAGGCTTTCTTTTTCCTCTTGGAGTTTTGTATTAAAATTCTAGTGCCCTTGGTTTTCATCACTTTTTTGCCATTATTCGTTAATGACTTAACTAAGTCTTGCATTTTGCCTGTGACAATTTGGAAAGAAAAATCTATGTGAAGGCAGGACATAGGTGCTCCTGGCTAGAGAACAGGATGCTAGGAGGGAAAGTGGGAGATTGCCAGAGGAAACCTATGGCCCCTTCACAAATTGGTTCAAGGACAGCCTTATTTATCCTGCAAAACTTACACGGTCCTCATGACTTAACACTTTGGTAATCAAGACTTGAACTCATCCACTTTGTTCTGCTTGCTTGGAAAGAAGGAAGAAAATGCACATACATTCAGCACCTGCCAAGTATTAGGTGTTTTCACAAATGATTTCTTACGTATTTCTCATCACGGCCACATGGCATACCTGTTATTATTTCCATAGCTAGCAAGAAACAGAGTTAGAATAAACCTAGTACTCTAAATAAAAGTCTAATTCTCTTTTTGCTGTTCAAGGTGCTTGTTCATTTCTTATCTCTACATCCTTTTTTCTCTTTCTCTCTTTTTGTTATCCCATGGTTGGCATTTTGAATATTCTTAGAGTCATATTTTCTTAGAACAATCTCCTGAGGTAAGTACTGCTGTACCAATTTATAGATGAGGCAATTGACATACAAACAGATTGGGCAAGGAGCCAAGGTTGCAGAGCTAGATAACAGTGCAGCCAGTGGGGAGACTCCAGCATGTTGACTCCAAAGCCCATGCTCTTAACCACTGGGACTTTCTCTGCGTCTGCATCGGTAGGGGACTATCCAGTGTTGACTGTGACCTCCCTGGCATCCTGGTGACACAGTAGATGATTTGGTGTGGGTATTAGCACAGACTTGAGAAAAGCATTCAGTGACCTTGGCACTGAGACCATCTATATGTAGATGCACAAAACTCGGCCATCACATGGTTCCTTCAGTGAAGCCAGGTTAGTGATGGGAAAATTGAAGAGTCTTGTCTGGTGATGAGTTCCTGTGACTGCTTTCATCCTTGTACTGTCCAAAACTGATTTGGAGTTTATAGAGCTAACTAATGGGAACCAGAGTAATTGGAAATATTTTGCAGAGAAAAGGGAGCTAGCTCAGACTTCTAATTTTTTTCTAATGAAAAAGCTATCAAGGAAATATGTCAAGGAGTGAATATTGTCATCTCCCCTCCACCCCTGGTGAAAAGCAGTCCATAACAGGATGCAGAGTGTCTTAGTGGAGTCTCTCATAATCACTCGGGTGTAAATCATTCTCCAACTGCAGATCAGGCATAAATCGTTCTGAAACCACAGTGCTCACTAAATGTTATTGTGTTATTGAGACATAAATTCTAAGTCAACTTGATGAAATGTCTGTGGCCACCACATTAAACAAGTCAAGGCAGATACTTAACGATTTCCAAACATTCTATCATTAAAGCTCAGACAAGAAGTTTGAGAGGAAAGCCATGTTAAACTGGACTCTAAATACTCATTTCTCACATTTGTTCAGTTAGCAATAACCATAATAAATGCCTCAGCTCTGAACTCCATCTCTAGAGAAGGGCCTGGAATGGACAACATAGTTTGCCAAGAGGAAGAAGCCCAGAATTTTGGGAATCCCCCTTTGACCGTTGCAACCTTTCCTTACAGAAAGCACAGTCTCAATGCCTCTCTCAGACATCTCTATTTTAACCTCTCTCTAGGGAGCCTTCTACAATGTGGAGAATGACAAGGACTCATTTTGCCCAATAGATATGATGATACCAGTCAGCTGGTTACAAACCCAGCATATGTCAATTAAATAAAGCACCTCATATCTGGATAGCTCCTTAGAGTTCCTGAGAATTTCTCCGCTGTTCGGTCTACATTTTCTTTCTCTCTCTCCCTACTATTTCACAGAAAAATTGGAATGATGAAAAGATAACTTTCGTAACATCTTGCCTCTATGCTACGAACTTATTTGCATATTCTTGTCCACCCCTAACGACAGGATGGCAGAGATGCTCTTCCTTCTATGCAAGGTCAGTTACTCTACCTATCCTGGAGTCTCATCCTTTTTTCCCTTCTCTTTCCTCTGGGACTTTGCTCTACTAAACTTTTCCTTCCTTTCTCTAATTGCAAACTCTTCTTTTTTATTAGTCTCTCCCCATTAGCATTCAAACAAGCTCAAGTCATCCACATATTTAAATAAAGAAATAAACCTCTGTCAAACTCTAGCCCCGTCTTCTGCCTTATGTGTGTCCTTCTTTAACTGCTAAACTTTTTGAAAGAGCCTTTCTCACTGACTGTCTTTTATTCTCATCTCCCATTCAATCCTCAAGCCACACCAGTCTAGCTTCTGCGCCTATCACTTCTGTTTTAGTCTGTTTGTGTTGCTATAACAGAAATACCTCAGACTGGGTAATTTATAAGGAAAAGAGGTTTATTTAGCTTATGATTCTGGGACAACTGCATCTGGCACGGGCCTCAGGCTGCTTCTGCTCATGGCAGAAAGTGGCAGGCAACCAGCGGGTACAAGCAGATCACATGGCAACAGGAAGCAAGAGAGAGAGAAGGTGCCAGGGTCTTTTAAGCAACAAGCTCTTGTGGGAACTAATAGAGCGAGAACTCATTCATGAATTCCCCCTCCCCCAGGGAGAGCATTAATCCATTCATGAGGGATCCACCCCCATGACTCAATCAGTTTCTAACACTGCCACATTGGAGATCAAATTTCCACATGAGATTTGGACGGGACAACACATCCAAACTCCATCAACTTCTTCGGAACTAATCTTGCCAAAGTCACTGGGTAGGTTAGAAGTCTCTGTCTACAAGTAACGGAAAACTCAACTCAGACTGGGTTAAATTATAAAGAAGATTTTTGTATCACTTAATTGGAAAGCCAGGGGTAGAACTAACGGTCAGCCATCATCCTGTCCAGAGGCTCCAGGTCTGCACTACAACCAGCTGGGGGCAAGATGGCTGCAGCTGATGCAGTCTTCACATTGGTGTACAATGACATTCAGAAGATGAAAAAAGACATCCCTTCTTTTGGCTCTTTTGGAAGCACAGAAACTTTTCCTAGAAACTCCCAGAAAACTTCCTTTAGTATTTTCTTGATGTGAGTTATGTGTTATGTGCCCATTCCTGAAACAATCCTTAAAGCCAGGGAAACGCCATGCAAGTGCTTCACTTGCAAGTATTGAAATTTCTCTTGTATCAATGGATCTCAACCAGGGGTGATTTTGACCCCTGGGGGACATTTGGCTAAAGTCATTTTTGATTGTTGTGACTAGGAGTGGGGTACTAATGGCATTTAGTGGATTTAGGCCAGGAATGCTGCAAAACATCCTACACAGCACAGTACAGCCCCCTACAACAAAGAATGAAAAAATATCAACAGTGCCATTAACCTTCTTTGTTATCCCCCATATTCCATAAATCACTAGCCTCTGTCGGTGCTAACTGCCAAATATTTCTTCAGTTTGTCTATCTCTCTGCCTTCTCACTGCCACTTTCCTAGTTCAAGTAACTATCATTTTTCACTTGTATTATTATTTTTTTATTGAAACATAATTGATGGTACTTATTTGTGGTGCACAATGTTGAATATCAATACCTATGTACAATATGTGATGATCAAATCATAATTACTATGTTCATCATTATAAAACATAATTATTCTTTGGGACCCTTAACCAATATCTTGCTAATCCCCCCTCGACCTCCCCCTTTCCCACCTCTAATAACCACAGTTCTGTTCTCTCCTTTTGAAAGTTCAACATGTTACTATGATTATTCTTTCTTTCTTTCCCTTCCTTCTTTCCTTCCTTCCATCTTTATTTATTTGTTTATTTATTTATTTGTTAGCTCCCACTTATGAGTGAAGACGTGGTATTTCTCTTTCTGTGCCTGGATTACTTTACTCAACATAATTATCTCCAAGCAAATCCATGTTGCTGTGAATGACAGAAATTTCATTCTTTTTTTATGGCTGAGTAGTATTCTGTTGTGTACGTATACCACATTTTCCTTATCCAGTCATTTGTCAATGCATATTTGGATTGAATCCATATCTTGGCTATTGTAAATAGAGCTGTGACAAACATGGGCATGGCTGAATCCTTTGACAGAATGATTTCCATTCCTTTGGGTATGTACTCAGCAGTGGGATTGCTGGATCATATGGCAGATCTGTCTGTAGTTGTTTGAGAAACCTCCATACTGTTTTCCATAGGGCTGTACAAATTTGAAGACCCACCAACAGTGTAGAAGAGTTCCCCTTTCTCCACATCTTCACCAGCATTTGTTTTTCTCTGTTGTTTTGATAATAGCCAGTCTAAATGGGGTAAAATGATGTCTCAGTGTGGTTTTGACTTGCATTTCCCTGATGTTTAGTCACGTTGAGCATTTTTTCATGTGTCTGTTGGCCATTCATATGTCTTCCTTTTAGAAATGTGGATTGAGCTCCTTTGCTCATGTTTTAATGAGATTATTTATTTTTCTACTTTTAAGTTGTTTTATTTCCTCATATATTCAGGATATTAATCCCTTGTTGGATGTATAGTTTGCAATTATTTCCTCCCATTCTGTAGACTGTCATTCCACTCTGTTGATTGTTTCTTTTGTTATACAGAAGCTTTTTAGTTTTATCTAATCCATTTGCTTCTTTTTCCTTTTGTTGCCCATGATTTTGAGGTCTTATTCATAAAGTCTTTGCCCAGTACAACATCGTGAGTTTTTCTCCTATGTTTTCTTCTAGGAGTTTTATAGTTTTAGGTCTTATAATACATATGTAATCCATTTTGAGTTTATTCTGGTATATGGTAAGAGGTACAGGTGTAGCTTCATTCCTCTACATATGTATATCCAGTTTTCCCAGCACCACTTATAGAAGACACTGTCCTTTCCCCAACATATGTTCTTGGTATCTTTGTTGAAGTTCAGTTGGCTATAAGTAAGTGGATTGATTTCTGGGTTCTCTGTTCTGTTTCATTGGTCCATGTGTCTGTTTTTATGACAGTACCATGCTGTTTTGGTTAGTATAGCTTTGTAGTATAATTTGAAGTCAGGGAGTGTGATGCCTCCAGCTTTACTTTTTTTTGCTCAAGATTGCTTTGGCTATTCAGGGTCTTTTGTTGTTCCATATGAATGTTAAGATAATTTTTTCTATTTCTGTGAAGAATGTCACTGGTATTTGAAGGGGATTGCACTGAAACTATAGATCACTTTGGGTTGTATGGACATTTTCACAGCATTAATTCTTCTAATCCATGAACATGAAATGTCTTTCTATATTTTGTGTCTACTTTTATTTCCTTCAGCAGTGATTTGTAGTTCTTATTTTAGGGATCTTTCACCTCTCTGGTTAAATTTATTCCTAAGTATTTCTTTTCTTTTCTTTTCTTCTTCTTTTTTTTTTTGATGGCTATTGTAAATGTGCTCACTTTCTTGATTTATTTTTCTGCTAATTTCTTATTGAGGTATAATAACATTACTGATTTTTGTATATTGATTTTGTGTCTTGCAACTTTATTGAATATGTATATCAGCTCTAAGAGTTTTTTGGTAGAGTATTTAGGTTTTTCTATATATAGGATCATGCCATTCACAAACAGGGACAGTTTGACTCTTTTCTTTTCCAATATGGATGCTGTTTATTTCTTTCTCTTGCCTGATTGCTCTGGCTACTAGTTCCAATACTATATTAAATAAGAGTGATGAGAGTGGCATCCTTATCTTGTTTCTGTTCTTAAAGGAAAGGCTTTCAGCTTTTCCCCATTCAGGATGATATTGGTTGTGGGTTTGTCATATATTGCTTTTATTGTGTCGAGATAGTCACCTTCTATACCTAATTTTCTGAGAGTCATTTTCATGAAGGATGTTGAATTTTGTTAAATGCTTTTTCTGCATCTGTTGAGATGATCATGTGGTATTTGTTCTTGATTTTGTTGATATAGTGCATCACATTTGTTGATTTGCATATGTTGGACCATTCTTACATCCCCAGGATGAATCTCACTTACTCATGATGTATAATCTTTCTGATGTACTGTTGTATACTATTTGCTAATATTTTGTTAAGGATTTTTCATCTATATTCACCAAGAATATTGGCTTGTAGTTTTCTTCTTTTGTTGCATCTTTGTCTAATTCTCTCCTGGCCTGTAAGCTTTCTACTGAGGAATATGCTGTTAGTCTGATGGGAACTCTCTTATAGATGACTTGACTCTTTTCTCTTGCTGTATTTAGGATGCTTTCCTTGTCTTTGATCTTGACAGTCATACTACAATGTGTCTTGGAGAAGACCTGTTTGGATCAAATATGTTTGGGGATATTTGCGCCTCTTGGATCTGAAAGTTCATATCTCTCCTAATGCCTGGGAAGTCTTTCACTATTATTTCATTGAAAAGGTTTTCAATTCCTTTTCCTTTTTCTCTCCTTTCAGAACTCCATAATTCAGAAGTTTGTGTGCTTATCATTGTCTGATAGCTCGCATAGGTTTTCTTCATTTTTAATTATTTATTCTTTTTTTTTTTTTTTACCACCTGCATTATTTCAAAAAGACTGTTTTTGAGATCAGAAATTCTTTCTTCTGCTTGATCTAGCCTATTGCTTAAGTTGTCAGTTGTATTTTTTATTTTGGTGAATGAATACTTCAATTCCAGGAGTTCTGCTACATTCTTTTTAAAGGTATTTATCTGTCTGTAAAATTCCTCCTCATATCATGGATTGTTGTTTTTTTTTAATTTGGTTGTGTAGTTTATCTGAGTCTTCTTGTATCTCATTGCATTTCCTTAAGATTGTTGCCCAGAATTCCTTTTCACACATGTCAAGGACTTCCTGCTGTATGGAGTTAGGTACTAGAGAATTATTGTATTTCTTTGCTGGTGTTATATTTTCTTGTTTTTCATTTTCCTGGTATCCCTAATTTGATACATGGTCATCTGGTTGGGCAGTTGCTGCTTCTATCACTCTAGAGTGACTTTTGAGGATATAAACTCCCTCCTATAGATGTGTTTTATATTGACTGTTGGGTAGAGTGTTTTAGTTTTGCTTCTGGTTAGTCACAGTTCACTTGTATTATTTTATTTGCATCATTTTTGTAACCAGGATGTCCAATTTCACTGCCATCCAATCCACTTAGCACAATTCATTCTCTATCATTTAA
This sequence comes from Cynocephalus volans, assembly GCF_027409185.1. NCBI lineage: Eukaryota > Metazoa > Chordata > Mammalia > Dermoptera > Cynocephalidae > Cynocephalus > Cynocephalus volans. The sequence continues at coordinate 127,768,023 of NC_084467.1, forward strand.
GGTCTGGCCACATATAAAGTAAAAATCAAAATAAGCAAATAAGATAAAAATTTATTTCTCTTTCATTCAAAAGAAGGCTGAAGTTAGGCAGGTCCAGGTTGGAGCTGGAGTTTCTCGGCAAGACCTAAGTCTTTCTAGCTTGTTACTTTGCCATCCTCGGCTAGTGACTATTTCTACATGGTCCAAAACATTTGATCTAGCAATGACAATCACATCCATGATCATCTAGCAGAATGAGGGAAATCACAAAAAAGAGATCTCACTTCCTCAAAATAAGGCACATTCATTCTGCTTAAAGCTTATTGGACACTACGAGCCATATTGTCACACTTAGCTATGAGGATGGTGAATGTGGGCTTTATTTCAGGTAGCTATGGATTTAGCTAAAATTTATAATTCCTACTATTAAAGAAGACATGGGAAAAGATATTATGTGACAACCAGTAGTCTCTGCCAAAGAGTCAGAATCGTCATCCTGAAGGGGAAGAATGATCACGTGATTGCTGCTTAAAACCCTTGAATAACCAACTCCATATGATAAACAGGATAAATTGTGAACCCCCCAATAAAATGGCCTAAAATGCTTATCACTCTATAATCTGTGCTTACTTCTCTGGTATTGACTCTAATGATTCCTCCAAACTAATGCTACATTCTCAGGTGTGGTTATACTGGATTTCTTACAGGTCCCTCAACTGCATCTGTTTCTCTCTCGTCAAACTCTTTTCTTCACCTGAATTTCTCTTCTTCCTCTAGCTAACGTCTACTCCTTGTTTCTCTTCTCAGATTTTCCATGGGATTCTTTTTGGAGTCACCATGATTGAGTGAAGAGCCTGGCCTCTGCTTTTTTCACTGCTCAAATGCTTACCCTTATTTTAACACTGTGTTGTCATTGCCAGTTTTCTCCTTGTGTGCTCCCTCTTAGCTGTGGTTCTTTAGGGGAAAGATTGTGTCATAATACACAGTAAGCACTTATTAAATAATTCTTAAATAAATACATGCATTGTTTCATTTGACCCTCAAAAATACCCTGTGAGGTAAGCAGCAATATTTATTTTTACAGACTAACTAAGGTTAAGAAATTTATGTGTGCCCAAGGTCTTAACACTAGGGAGGGGCAGAGCTGTGGCTGTGTTCTTACTTTACAATACCATAGTTCTCTTCCTTACCTATACTCTCTTGTAGTTACAATGTAATGCCAATTTTATGTTCATGTCATCATTTTGCAATAGCTCCCACTTGCCACTTTCAATTAACTCCAAGTTGTTATGGATCTTTAAAGTGGTTGCTCTTCAGTCTTTTATACACAGATACGGTAAATCTCTTTCCATGTGTGCCTTTGCCTTGAAAGTATTTAAGGCAAATAAAAAAACCAAAGGACACTATTGGCTACCTATCCAATAGCCAATCTTGCTCTTTGGCCTTCGTAAAAATATGTTCATTTTTTTTCAGATATTTGATGACCGGTGTTTTGGAGGAGGCTGAGCTTTCCTAGCTCCCAAAAGGGAATCCTTATTAGTCTAAGTAAAGAAAATAATCCTATTCCCCTTTCAAAGAGCTCATTTAGGAATGATCATGTAAAGCAATTTGGCCATTAATATATATGGGGAAGTCTATTACAGGGCATCTTGTGTTTAAAAAGAGACACTAGGAGGGGTTGTGACATTTCTGCTTCACAGTTATCACAGCCATTTTATCCGTGAATCTGTTGCAACCATCATGGGTTCACAAGGAGTGTCACTATGCTGAGAATGGCAGAGGGGAAAGATGGGTGCATCTGGCTCTTGAGGATACCCCTGAGTGCTGATGAGTCACCGCCAGAACGTTCCTAGCTTAGGATGTCTTGTCATGTGAAAAACTAAACATTACTTAGTATTAAGCCACTTAAAATTACATTTTCAGCTTCCTGCAACAGAAAGCATTCTAAATGAGACACTAGCCCTGAAATGCATTGATAAAGTCACAAAAACGAACTGTACACTGAGCCTTGCATAAAGAAATAACATTGCTAATGGTTCCCTTTCTTAAGTTTGGGTTCCAAAATAGCAGTGCTACTCTTTCATTAAGTGCCTAATATATATTATTGATCCATGGGATATATTGGATTATCTCTAAATCATATAAGCCTGAATCCAGCTCCCAGGAAATCTGTGCCACAATACTTTTACACTGAGTGTGACCTTTCCCAGAATTTTTTATCGTGAGACCCCGGTTTTCTACTCTCTGGTCTTTTATACAGAGATGAGGTTAATAACCTTGCTCCATATATGCCTTTGCCTTGAAAATATTTAAGACTTGGAAGGAGGATTCTTTGGGTCACTGTCTTTCTAAAACACATACATTGTTCTAAAATAAAAACCTGCTGTGAAAAGGCCTTTCACACCCCATTTCCCATCAGAACTCTAACTCATGTTTGCAGCCTGCTTCCCATCTTTCTCTGGGGAATATGAGACACGCTGTCTTGGAAAGTAGTGCTGGCTTGTGAAAGGGAAGCCCATCAGTCATGTTTTCAGGTGTAAGTCCTAAATTATGTATTTAAAATAAAACATACTACCCTTTCCTCTTGGGATGTGTGCATAGCTTGACATATGAACCTAGACTGGCCTGAAGGTTTTACTTGGCTAAGGAATGCCATATACTTGTATGATATTTTTTGGTTCTTCTCTGCCTGTGACAGTAGAAAGAAATTAATGGAGAAGATAAGACTATTTTAGGTCTAGGTCCTAAATGTATCCTGGACATCATTCAGTCTAACTAACATGTTCATTTTACAGGGATCTAAGTCACTACTTCTGAAAAACAGCTGATGAAGTCAATGGAGGAAGTGCCAGTGAAGAAACTTTTAGAGTGTCTGGTGTTCCTCCTGTTGGGTTAGAGTTTACTCTGCACAGCTCTAGAGTGAGGAAGGAAAAAGGGAGAGGCAGGAGATTTGTTGGACTGCCTAATTCCATATAAACAGGGGCTATAGTGGAAGGCATAGGGCAATTATATGGGAAGGGGGAAGACAGAGGCAATGAGTTCTATATAGTTTAAGTGGTTAAAGGTGAGGGTTTTATTCAAATTAGGGATACACAGGTTTAAATCCCAGTCCTTCATTTGGTAACTGTGTATCTGTGTTAGTCGGGCTATAGGCTAGGCTTCTAAAATAAAGGGATATAAAAAAATTAGTGCCTTAAACAAATTAGAAATTAGTTTATCTAACATGTAAAATTCTGGGTGAGATGGTTTGGGCTGTTAATTCCAGGTAGGTAGTCCAGAGCTGTTATGGTGCCTCCTCTAACAGGGACCCAGGACCCTTTTTCAAATAGCTTTCCCACCTTAAACATCCTGTTTCCAACTCTTGATACATCAAGGCTGCTCCAGCTTCCACCATCATGTCTGCATTCTAGACAGCAAAAGAGAAAAAAAGGAAGGGAGGTCCATTTAAGGGCATTTAAGGGCATGACCAGGAAGTTGTGCTTATCACTTCTGGTCATATCCCATTAACCAGCATTTGATGACTCTCCTTAGCTGAAAGGGAGTCTGAGAAGTATAGCTTTAGCTAAACGTCAACGTGTCAGCAAAATTTATATTGCCATAGAAGGGAACATAAATGCAGGAGACAGCTTTTTGCCTAAACCACAATGATGTAGACAAGTTACTTAAATTCCGTTCATTAGTTTTCCCATATGTGAAATGAGAATAACAGTGCCTACCTGCATCAGACAGAACGTGCTCAGTTGTTAGTTACAGAAAACCTGACAAAGAGTGGCCATAGGGCAAGTTTTCTCAATCTCAGCCCCATTGTCATTTTGAACCAGATAATTCTTTGCTGTGGAGGACAGTCCTGTGCGTTGTAGAATGTTATGCAGCATTTCTTGCCTCTGCCCACTAAATGCCAGTAGTACTCCCTCAATTGTGACTACCAAAAACATTTCAAGATATTGCCAAATGTTCCCTCAGGGGAAAACAGTCCCTGGTTGAGAACCACTGCTATAGAGGAAAGAGTTTTTTGTTTTTTGTTTTTTGTGTTCTTTTCCCCCCATACTTAACAAGAAGTCTGGAGGAAAGCAATCCAGGGCAGTGTGATCACTCAAAGATGATTTCAAGGAGGCAGAATTCCTTCATTTTCCTACTCCCTCATTCTTGGCACACGGCTTGTGTCCATATAGTTGTTGCTCATCATGTGTCTGACCCCATTTGGTCTCCTGTCCTAGAGAACTGGCATAGACCTATTCAAGTGCCCATGGGAGCAGGAAAATTGTCACCTTTGTACTCTCATCACTGAGTAGTGCAGTGTCTTGCATTGATACATATTTGTGCAGTGGAAAAAGCAATGACCCATGTGTGGAGTTTGTGGGCCCGTATTAATCAGGGGTTTTAGTTGCAAAGGATAAAACCACTCCTTGTGGTTATAAAGGAGATTGGGGAGCTCACAGAGACTCTGGAAGGGCTAGAGAGCCAAACTAGAAGCACAGCAATCAGGCCAGGAACCTTGCCCAGCCACACTGTGGGGCAGTTGTAGCAGAATGTCAGGGCTGCCACCTCACATCACCACCACCATGGTTTGAATTCACGATAATGAGGTGGGATACCAGAAGTCCTTCCTTTAGTAGCCCCGAAGATGCAGATGCCACCACCTGTTGGTCCACCAAGGAGTTCAATGTCTCTTGCACATGCTTTCTTACGTTGCTGACTGTAATGGTTAATTTTATGTGTCATCTTGACTGGGCCATGAGGTGCCCAGACATTTGGTCAAACATTATTCTGGGTGTATCACGAGGGTGTTCTGGATAAGAACAGCATTTGAATCAGTAGACTGAGTAAAGCCTATTGCCTTCCCCAACATGTGCGGGCCTCATCCAATCTGTTGACAACCTGAATAGAACAAAAAGGCTGACCTTTCCAGGAGTAAGGGGTACCTCATTCCCCTTACTGACTGCTTTCAAGCTTGAGCATAGGTTTTTTTCTGCCTTCATATTCAAACTGGAACATCAGCTCTTCTTTTCTTGGGTCTGGGTCCAGAGGTATTCAGACTGTAAGTATACCATAAGCTCTCCTGGGTCTCCAGCTTGCTGGCTGCAGATCGTGGGACTTATCAGCCTCCATGACCACATGAGCCAATTTTTAAAAATAAATCTCTTTCTCTCTCTCTTTCTCCCCACCCCCTTCCTCCGTCCATCCCTCCTTTCCCCCCTGTGCATCCTATTGGTTCTGTTTCTCTGGAGAACTCTGAATAATACACTCACCAAATCAAAATCTCAAGTGGGTATGTCTGACTGACAGAATTGGGTCACATGCTCGCAGCTTGGCTGCAAGTGAGCTAGGTGAGAAAATGAATGTTCTGAAACCTTCCTGTGGAAGGCAAGATGAACAATGTGGGGGACTATTAAAATATAATGATGTAAAGATGTGGGAGGCTACAAATGAAAAATGTTTTTCTCAGAGCTGGCCTGTCCCTTAGAAGAAAACTTAGAGTTTGGTGGGAAAAGAAAAGGATCAAAGAGAATTCCTTTTCCCTTCCTATGGCCTAAAGCAGAACTGGTTTTTGCCATCTACTTTATCTCATTTTATCTAGGTCACATTCTGGTCTCTCTTGTGTTGTCTCTTCCTCTCTTTTTCTCTTCTACCGTCCGTTCTTTTCTTCTTTTTTTGTTGTCTTTTTCTATATTTCTCCATTTCGTTTTTACTTCAGGTACATTGAGTTATGTTGATTGTTTTCCTCAGTTCACAGAACTTTTCATCATGAGCTCATTCAAGTCTCTTTTCTTTTGTTTGTTGTTTGTTTACTCATTTCTTTATATCCCTATAACCCACTGCTATGCTCCTCTCTATACAAAGATGAACATTCTCAGGCGCCTCTTTAAGTTTAAAATATATGTTGCATATTTATCATGGCATATATTTTTAATTTACCTAGATGGTATTGGAGTCATTTTTATATCACATGTTGTTTCTTTTCACTAAGTGATACATTCTTTAATATCTGTTGATGTTGCTTTGTGTGCATGAACGTGGCTGATTTTTTCTAAATTTTAACATTTACTCACACATATTTGTAGGGTGCAGTGTGTTGTTTCAATATATGCGTATACTGCACAATGAGTCACTTAGGGTAAGTAGCATAATTTTGTACCCATTAGTCCACCACTTCCACCACCCTTCCTCCCCTTCCAGCCTCTGGTAACCATTATTCTACTCTCTTTTTCTATGAGAACCACTTATTTTTTTTTAGATTCCACATATGAGTGATACCATGCAGATTGTCTTTTTGTGCCTGACTACTTGGTTGCTTCTAACTGCTATATGTTTTGCATTTAACACATTTTACTAGCACTCCCCTGGAGTAGACACCTGTCTCTAACTTTCCACCATCATGAACATACAGTATTTTGAACATCTTCAGCATGTTCTCTTATTGACCTGAGTGAGAAGTCTTTGGCAAATATGACTAGGCAGAGTCGTTAGGACACAGGGGGTACAGATGGGTGATTTGCACGTGTAGTGCCAGACTGCTGTCCAGTGGCTGCAGCAGTGACTTTGTTATGGGTTCATTGCAGTGTTGAGGGTTCCTATATCCTCATATTCTCTCCAGTCCCTGGCATTTCAAACCTCCTTTTATTGGCCCATCTAATGCATATGCAGTAATAGTTCAGTATCCTAGCCTGTGTTTCTCTAATTAGTCATGGTTATGAGTAGCTTCTACATGTGCTTGTTAGCCCTTTGGGATCCCCCTTCTGTCAATTATGTTTTTATATCTTCTGGTGTTTTCATCTTCTTTTGGTTCATTATCAGGAGTTTCTAAATAATTATATGTTGCTTTTTGACATCAGAAGTATGCTTTCCTATGATGTTATCCATCTATTAACTTTGTCTAGGGGCATTTCACTGAATGAGAACCATTAATTTTGATACAATTATATATATATGTATACATATGTGCGTATATATATTTATTTATATGAAGAGAGTTAGAGAAAGAGAATTATTTTGCCTTATATTTCTTATAAATTTGGTTTAAGAAATACTACCCCAGATTATTTGCCCACATTTTTTCCATTAACTACAGTTTTACTATTCATATTTAAAATTTTAATTTAATGTGCAATTCACCTTTGTATGCAATAATCTTTTGCAAATAATATATTATTGTAGCAATCACTCGGACACAAGATAAGAATACTGTTGAGGCTTTTCTTTTTCTGTTAACATCATGTGACATGCAAAATAACTGAGAGTTTTATTTTTGTCTCTCCAACCCTTTTATCTTTTATTTTGTCTTCTTTCCATATTCTACTGGGGATAGGAATTCCAGTACAATGTTAATAGAAGGGATGATAGTGAGCATGCTTGTCTCATTCTTGATCTCAGGGGGGAAGCTTTTAATATTTTGCCATTTAGTATGATGTTTATTTTAGGTTTCTCTTTTTAAAAATAGCATTAACTGTTAAAGAAAAAGGAGGTTTTCTTCTGTTCTTACTTTGTGCTTCGTACTAAGGTTTAACCCATCAGAAGTTTCAATTGAAATCATGGCGTGTTGACAAGACCTCTTCTCCTTGGTAAGTTCTGAACTCTGAGTTTTGTCTTCCTAGTAAATAAGACTATCACTGTACACCTATATAACCCACCAATCTCACTGCTAGGTATGTACCCAAAAGAAATGAAAACTTATGTTTTTACAGAAACCTCTTAAGGTTTATATGAATTCTTATAAGCAGCTTTATCTACTGCCTTTAAAAACTGGAAATAAACACCCCTCAAATAGTGAATGAATCAACAGTGAAACATTCATAAAGTGGAATACTACTCTATAATAAAGAGGAAAGAACTACAAAGTACTGATATACACAATATGGATAAATGTCAAATGCATTATCCTAAGTGAACAAAACCAGTTTTAAATGTCTATATACTGATAATTTCATTGATATGACATTCTGGAAAAGTTAAAGAGTATAGAACAGAAAACTTATTAGTAGTTGCCAGTGTTTGGGATAGGAAGGGTATTCACTACAAATGCCCCAAGGGTCTTTGGGGGTTGATGAAACATCTTGGATTTCTATAAAGTCGGTGATTACATGATTGTATGCATTTGTCAAAACCCAGAACTGTGCACCAAAGAGAGTTAGTTTTACTGTAATTAAAAAATATAAAACTGTACCTAAAAAAATGAATAAAGTAAAAAGTGAGACAAAAAATAGAGAATACACAGAATTCACAGCAGCATTATTCACAGTAGCTAAAAGGTGGAAGCAACCCAAGCTCCCACTGACAGACGAATGGGTAAACAAAATGTGGTATATACACACAGTGGAATATTATTCAGCCTCAAAGAGAAAGGAAATTCTGACACATGCTACAATATGGATGAACTTTGAGGTCATTATGCTAAGTGAAATAAGGTGGTCACAAAAAGACAGATACTGTATGATTCCACATATAAGGTATCTGGAATAGTTAAATTCATACAGGCAGAAAGCAGAGTGGTGGTTGCCAGGGGATGAAGGGATGAGGGAGTTATTGTTTAATGGGTAGAGTTTCAGTTTTGCAAAATGAACATCTGGAGATGAATCGTGGCAATGGTTGCAAAACAATGTGAACATACTTAATGCCACTGAATTACACACTTAGAAGTGGTTAAAATGATAAATTTTATGTTATGCATATTTTACCACTTTTTAAAAATTTTTTAAAAACATTTAGAACTGAATAATAATGAAAATGAAACAAAATTTGTGGGACACAGTTAACACATACTTGAAGGGAAATTATTACTTTGAAAATATTCTTTAAAATTTAGCTTTCCTTTCTCTTGGTGAGCAGTGGGATTGGTAGGTTATGTAGGTGTACAGTGACAGTATCATGTACTAGGAAGACAAAAATTAGAGTTCAGAGCTTACCAAGGAGCAAGGGTTCTGTCAACACCCTGTGATTTCAATTGAAACTTCTGATGGGTTGAACTGTAGTAGAAAGCACGAAGTAAGAATAGAAAGAAACGTCCTTTTTCTTTAATAGATAAAGCTATTTTTTAAAAGAGTAACCTAAAATAAACATCATACTAAATGGTGAAATATTAAAAGCTTTCCCCTTGAGATCAAGAATGAAACAAGCGCGTTCACTGTCATTCCTACTATTAACATTGTACTGGAATTCCTATCCCCAGTAGAGTAAGGAAAGAAGACAAAATAAAAGGAGTGGAGAGAAAAAATAAAACTCTCAGTTATTTTGCACATCATATGATGTTGTTCACAGAAAAAATTAGAGCCTCAACATATATTATCTTACAATTAATAAGTGACTTTAGCAACTTGGACACAAGGTGAGAATCCAAAAAAAATTTTAATTTGAATTTCTATGTAAGACATACAGGAATTAGAAAATGAAATTATAAATATGATACTATTTTTTTGGTTTTTGGTTTTTGGTTTTTGTTATTTTGATAGCTGGCTGGTAGGATTGAACCCTGCACCTTGGTGTTATCAGTGCTATGCTCTAACCAGCTGAGCTAATGAATGGATAAAAAAAACCTGTGGTACACATACACAATGGAATACCATTCGGTATTAAAAATGATATTGTTTGCAGCAAAATGGATGAAACTGGGGACCACCATGTTAAGTGAAGTAAGCCAGGCATAGAAAGACAAATACTCATTATCTCACTCATATGTGGGATAATAATTATAATAATAAAATAATAATAATAAGTAGTTCTCATAGAAGTAGAGTGTAGAATATTGGTTACCAGAGGCTGGGGAGTGTGGAGGAGAAGTTGATGAACTAATGGGTACAAAACTCTGCTATCTACCCTAAGTGAATCATTGTGAGTATATGCATGCATTGAAACAATACACTGTACCCCAAAAATATATACAAGTAAATGTTGAAATAAAAAGTAAAAAAGATACAATTTATAATAGCATCAACATCAAAATACCAAGATAGAAATCTAACAAAAATGTATGTTATCTCTACCCAAAAATTTTAGAGAAATTACTAAGATAAACTAAAAGAAGTGCAAAAGAGAATGAATCATTTATATAAAAATATACTGTAACAGGCTAAACAAATGTATGGTTATAGAAGTTTGAATAGGGGTGACCTGTGAGTAGGTAATAGCTGACAGAATCATGAGGGAGGATTCTAAGGTGCTGGTATTTTTATTTTAATCTTGATAATAGGTGTGTTTACTTTGTAAAAAATTTATCAAGCTGGGCCGAGCCCGTGGCGCACTCCGTAGAGTGCTGCGCTGGGAGCGCGGCGACGCTCCCGCCGCGGGTTTGGATCCTATATAGGAATGACCGGTGCACTCACTGGCTTGAGTGCCGGTCACGAAAAAATGACAAAAAAAAAAAAAAAAAAAAAAAATTATCAAGCTGTGCACTTATAATGTTTACCTTTATGTATATAATTTAAAATATGTATTTTTTTTAAAAAAAAAAAAGAAAAGAAAAAACTTTTTACACTCAATTATCTGTCCAGGCACATAGTGAGTATTTAATAAACATACATTGAATAAAAAATGAATAAAAGTAAAGAGTTTTAAAGGTTATTTCTTTGAAGGTGGAAGATGTAATATTTAAAGTAAATTTATAAGTTCAGTATTAAAGACGAAAGTATGTGTTTTTGCAGTAATATTGCAGGTAAAATTTTGGTGTAACACAGAATCATGGTCAAAGCACTGTTCTTACTAAATTAAGAAACCTATGGATCATAAATAAAATAGAATTAGTTGGAGTACAAATGTAATTTGATACATGTCCAGTTGTGGGCTGGAGGTGGCTCATTAGTAACTTGCAAGGGGCATTTGTTAAATTTCAGAAATTTTGAGAGCAGATTGTTAAACATCACCATGATTAAAAGTTAAGTTTTGTAAAGTTACAACTAAATAAACTACATCAAAATTAATTTTAAGAGCTTATACTCTAAACTATTACTTCATAATTATTTTACTATATATTTACAATTTACTATTTTACTCTATATACATGTCTGATTAGACTAACAACTATGAAAGTTTTATGACTAATCAGATATTGAATATAAAACAATATTTCACAATGACAATGTGTGCTTTCCCTTTCCTACCCATCATCAAATGAACTGTAGAAGTATTTGGACCTTTGAAGTACTTTATAAGCCAAAGTTTTCTACAACAGTTTTAAATTTTTGAGGAAGCAAGCCTTGTAAACTGGGTTTCTTTTTGTTCAGAATCCATGGAAAATCTTTACTCAAAAATCAATAAATGGATGGTCAAAAGTAATAAAAATAATAAAGGGCACTTATAGGATTGCAGCTACTGAACATAATACAACCTGGAGCATATCCCTCCAGAAGCAAGGGTGGAACCCCAAAAATTAATAATTACAAGTCAAATGGTTTATAAGACTTAATTTTGAAATTCTATAATTGTACTTTGGAAATCTCAACTTTGCTGACAATTTTTTCATGGAACTTTTATTTTTCATAAAATGAATTTATAAGCTTACCAGACTAAAATAAAATTTTGAGATAGTCCATGATTTTACAGCACTTAAATTCAACAAAAAAATTTAAAGGAATCATGGTTAGAGAGAACATGATTGATGTTTTGTCATCTAAAACTATTTGTTGAATAAAAGGACACAGAATGGAGGCAAAAAGATAGCACTGGTGAAAGCATTTGGGCTGAGATTGTCTGACAATTCCATAAAGTTGGACTGTAGTATATTCTTCATATAGAAGAAATTGCTTGAACCTACCAGATATCTTAGCACCTTTAAGAAAGTATCTTCTTAATTAAAAGTAATACAGTTTGCAGATATGAGTCAATTGAAGGTTTCAAAAGTATACAAATTGAGTTATTTTAGTGATCTCTTCTTACTTTCAAAACTATCCTTCTTTAAGAGCTTGATTATATACTCACTCTAATCATTAGAAACCCTTTCTCTTCTGTGTTTCTGTTATGTCACTTTTACTTTATTTTATTTTTTATCTTTCTTTTTCTATTTACTTGTATATTTATTCTTTTTTCAGCTCCCACTTATGAGTGAGGACTTGCAGTATTTCTCTTTCTATACCTGGCTTATTTCACTTAACATAATTTTCTTTAAGTTCATCCATGTAGCTGCAAATGGCAATATATATTCCTTTTTATGGCAAAGTAGTATTCCATTGTGTATATATACCACATTTTCTTTATATAGTCATCTGTTGATGGACATTTAGGTTGGTTCCAATTCTTAGATATTGTAAACATAGCTGCAGTAAACATGGGAGAGCAGGTATCCCTTCGATCAACATGATGATTTCCATTCCTTTGGGTATACACCCAGCAGTGGAATTGCTGGATCGTATAGCAGTTCTGTCTGTAGTTGTTTGAGGAACATCCATACTGTTTTCCATAATGGCTGCACTAATTTACAGTCCCACCAACAGTGTAGGAGGGTTTCCCTTTCTCCACATCTTCTCCAGCATTTGTTATTCTCTGTCTTTTTGATAATGGCCAGTCTAACTGACATGAGATGATATCTCAATGTGGTTTTGAATCGCATTTCCCTAATGCTTAGTGATGTTGAGCATTTTTTCATGCATCTGTTGGCCATTTGTAAATCTTCCCTCAAGGAAAACCTATTCAGCTCTGTTGTGCATTTTTTAATCGGGTTACTTTTTTGTTGTTGTTAAGTTGTCTGAGTTCCTTGTTTATTCTGGTTATTAATCCCTTGTCAGATGCATAGTTTGCGAATACTTTCTCCCATTCTGTAGGCTGTCTTTTCACTCTGAACTGTTTCTTTTGCTGTGCAGAAGCTATTTAGTTTGATATAATCTCATTTATTTGTTTTTTCTTTTGTTGCCTGTGCTTTTGGGATATTATTTATAAAGTGTTTGTCCAGTCCTACTTCCTGAAGCGTTTCCCCTGTTTTCTTTTAATAGTTTTAGGGCATATATAAGTCTTTAATCCATTTTGAGTTGATTTTGGTAAATGATAAGAGTTACAGGTCGAGTTTCATTTTTCTACATATGGATGTCCAGTTTTCCCAGCACCATGGGTTGAAGAGGAAGTTTTTTCCAGTATATGCTCCTGTTGCTCTTGTCAAATACCAGTTGGCTGTAAATATGTGTGTTGATATCTGGGTTCTCTATTCTGTTCCATTGGTCCAAGTGTCTGTTTTTATGCCAGTACTATGCTGTTTTGGTTACCATAGCTTTGTAGTATAGCTACAAAGTCAGGTAGTGTGATGCCTCTGATTTATTTATTTAAATTTTTTATTAACATATTCATAATTACAAATGGTAATTATTCTTTATGCCCCTTACCTGACCAATCACTCACCAATCACCCTCCTTTCCTTCCCCCCATCTGTAGTATCCTTAGGTTTGTTCTCTTCTTCTGAAAGTTTAACATATTATTGTGGTTCTTTCTTTCTTTCTTTCTTTCTCTTTTTATTATTTATTTATTTATTTATTTATTTATTTATTTATTTATTTATTTATTTATTTATTTATTTATTTATTTTTGCTCAGGATTGCTTTGGCTATTTGGGATCTTTTGTTGTTCCATATGAATGTTAGGTTTGCTTTTTCTATTTCTGTGAAAAATGTCATTGGTATTTTGATGGGGATTGCATTGAATCTGTAGATCACTTTGGGTGATATGGACATTTTCACAATGTTAATTCTTCCAACCTAAGACCATGGAATATCTTTCCATCCTTTTGTGTCCTCTTTAATTTCTTTCAGCAGTGATTTGTAGTTCTCATCGTAGAGAGCTTTCACCTCCTTGGTTAAATTTAACTAGGTGTTTTATTTTTTTGGTGATCATCATAAATGGGCTGCTTTCTTGATTTCTTTTCTGCTAGTTTGTTATTGGAGTATAAAAACACTGCTGAGTTTTGCACACTGACTTTCTATCTTGCAACTTTATGGAATTTGTTTATCCACTCTAAGAGATTTTTTGATAGAGTCTTTAGGTTTTTCTTTATATAGGATCATGTCATCTGTAAACATGGATGGTTTGACCTCATCTTTTCCAATCTGTATGCCTTTTAAGTCTTTCTCTTGCCTGACTGCTCTGGCAAGTAATTCCAATGCTATGTTAAATAGTAGTGGTGAGAGTAGGTATCCTTGTTTGTTCCTGTTCAAGATGATATTGGTGGTGGGTATGTTGTGTATGGCTTTTATTGTTTTGAGATACTTTCCTTCTATACCTAGTTTGCTGAGAGTCATCATCATGAAGGGATGTTGAATTTTGTCAAATGCTTTTTTCTGCATCTATTGATATAATCGTATGGTTTTTATCCTTGATTTTGTTGATGTGGTGTATCACATTTATTGACTTGTACATGCTGAACATCTTTGTATCCCTGGTATGAATCCCATTTGATCATGGTGTAGTTTTTTGATGTATGTGTTGCTGTGTTTTGATTGCTATTATTTTGTTGAGGATTTTTGTGTCTATGTTCATCAGACATATTGGCCTGTAGTTTTCTTTTTCTTTTTTTTTTGACCGGTAAGGGGATTGCAACCCTTGGCATGGCGTGGTCCACACCACGCTCAACCAGTGAGCGCACTGGCCATCCCTATATAGGATCCGAACCCACGGCCTTGGTGCTATCGGCACCGCACTCTCCTGAGTGAGCCACAGGGCCGGCCCTAGTTTTCTTTTCTTGTTGTATCTTTCTCTGGTTTTGGTATCAGGGTGATGCTGGCCTCATAGAATGAGTTTGGGAGAGTGGCTCTGTTTCAATTTTTTGGAATAGTTTGAAGACAATTTGTATTAATTCTTCTTTAAAGGTTTGGTAGAATGTTATGCCATCTTTAACAGATGGTTACTGTCCTCAAGATCAACTCTTGATATCTACTGCAGCTCAACTTGTCATATCCTCATTCCAGGCAGGAAAAAGGTAAAAAGGGAAGGCCAAAATAAGCACATGCCTCTTGCCCATATATATTCTAGGGTGATTTTCCAGGATTCTCCCCAATTTCTGCTTACATTTCATTGGCCACCCAATGCTTTCAGGGAAACTAGTAAATGTGGTATATTACTGGGCACATTGCTTTTTAGAATAAAACTGAGGATCTTCTAAAATTTAAGGAAGGGGGATCTACTCTTGCTAGGCAAATAGTAGTATCTTCCACACATGTGTCCTTGTTTTGTCTATATTAGAGTTTCTCATTGTTGAACATATAGTGAAGGGAGGATGCCTTGAACTTCCCTTTAATCAATGCTGATTTTTAAAGAAACTTCTTATTTTTAAATTTTTAATTTTTTAATTTAAAAATCTTGTTTTAGTTTCCTCAATTATATTTTATTAATTTTCAATCCATCAAAAGTTGATATGTTTAGTAAAATACAACAAAGAATAAATTATTAGAAAAATAAAATTGTAAAAGTCTCAGACAATAATAAAGATTTTCTTATTCTTAGATTCAGCAGACATAACACTACTTTTCAAAAAAAGATGATTAAAACAAGCATAACATATGAAGAATAGTAAATAATTAAAAAATTATAGATAGTTATCACTGAACATGTATATACAGGTGTTTAATAGAGAGAATTGCTATTGCACTTGTAATTGTTGGTCATTTGCAATTATAACTAAACAGTAAGTTATGAGAAATATAGCCTTTCTTTTGATTAAATGCCATATTCACACTTTGAAACAATACTATGTGTATCAATATCTAATGTTTTTAATGTGACAAGTGGGCTTGCTTTTTTCTTGTTAACTTACCTAATTGGGGTTGGGTCCATGATAACATTATTCCCATTAGATAATTTGTATCTAAATTATTTTTTCTGTTTTGTTTTTATAAGATTCAGAGTAGAGAAACCAGAACAGCGGAGCTCTGTTGACAGGAATGGAAGAAGATATATTAAAGCAATTTCAGCAAGCTCCAGATAGCCATTTTTATTTTTTATACAAAATGAAGCAAGCATTGCTGAATTTTCAAAGTGCAATCCATCGGTACCCATTTCTAACAATTTATCCTACAATTTCTAGTTAAATTTAAATTATCTTTCCAAGAAAGAGATTTCAGATCCATGAATTTTCCAAGAATAGATCTTTTGTTGAAAAATAAAATCCAAAATTCTATCAAATTCTAAGCCACTTGGTGGATAAATCTTTGCAGATAAGCAATATCAATATCATTATTTATTTTATTAATAATTATTATGACATTATTATCTTGTAGAAACCCTGAGTTTTTTCAAAGTTCAGATGGTCCCAGTAGAATTCCCCCCTTGATAACTATTGTATCTCAGCATACGATAAGAGTTGTTTATGATCTGCTTCCATATTATCATAATAATGAAGACAGTAATCTCAAATCAGATATTAATCTTTAAGTATTTTACACTTTTTACTATGTCACTACATTGGTTTAAATTCTGGTGCCAGCTCTATAACATTAAACATACTTCAGAATGCTTTTGTCATTGCAGCTGTGCCATCAGAACATTCTTCTAGCAAAACTTAAATTCTGAACCACATTTGGACAATGTAATTCTTCATAGTTACATGTACTTATGACTTAGTTGTGATTGTCAGCAATGAAGTTGAAAGTAAAATTCTTCCTTCATAGCACCATAATTAAATTGCACATATACTAAAATAATTGCCGTAGTAGTGTTATCTATGTATTTGTCAAGATGTAATGAAAAATTATTTGCTAGCTTTATTTGTTCTATGAATTGGTCTTCTATATCAGTAGCTGGTTCCTGACTATGTCAACCTACAGTATCATTGGAAAGTTGAACTTGAGTTTCCTTCTTGGTTGCAGATACACCCCAAATTTCCAAACAGCCCTCTTCAATACATTTGTATGCTAATGTATTGAGGTTAAAGTGTGTTATTGCAGAGATGTACTAGCTGATACAGAATGAAACTGCCAAAGCTCTACATGAGTTTTTGCTTGTTTGCCTGTTTGATTCAGTGATATGAAGTGTTGCTTTATAGGAAACCTGTAGAGACTTAGTATTTATAGGTAATGTATTTATACATAGGTATAGCATTTACATGTTTCCTCGTCTACTTATCTACATATATGTATAGTATTTGAACATATGCTCTGTCAGCTTTTTAACTTAATATTCTTTTTCATAAAATTTGTTCGATGTTTTTACTTAGTTTTTCAAGTTTTATATGTTAATGGTACTGATGCTCTGATGGCTTCACTGCTTTATCAGCCCATACCTCTCTGCAATAGCACAGTTCCACCTTAACTATGGCTGCAAAATAGAACCTAATATACGAGGGCTCGTAATTCTCAGTCAAACTAATACAAACTCTTTGGATCTTCAATTCTTTTTTATTTATTTTTTTTCTTTTCTGACCAGTAAGGGGATCGTAACCTCTGGCTCTGTGTCGTCTGCACCACACTCAGCCAGTGAGCGCACCTCCACACTCTCCCGAGTGAGCCACGGGGCCGGCTCTGGATCTTCAATTCTTAAAATAACTTCCATTGTCATCATTTGCTTTATTACTTCTGCCACATTCAGAAGGGGTGTGTCTTTTTCTGACAAAAATTCCAGTGAAACTTTTTGTACAATCTACACATAAGAGTTAAAAATAAAAAAGACCCATTTTTACTTTCCAAATTTACCTAATACTGTTAAACTAAATTGAAAAACAGGCTTGATTTAAATTCAAGCTTAGCATAGCAATGATACGTTATAAAATGTATGCTCATTTTTTCTCAGATTTTTGCATGCTTACAGTTCATAGATGACAAACTAACTTTAAAATATCACATGTTACAACATGATCCTCTGGTGCATGCAACCCTGGCTTCATGGGTGTTTGACCTGTGTATTTGCACATGGCCCATATCTAGAAGGGTCCCTTGCTTGCTTTAATGCTTTGCTGTTGCCATCTTAAAATTTTGAATGCATTTTGAACAAGGGACCCACATTTTCATTTTGCATATGTCATGAGTTATGTTTTTCATGCCAGCAAGGACTGGTACATAATTTGGTTACATTTTCAATGAAACCAAATGAAAATGTGACCTAATTATGTAACCAGTCCTTGCTGGCGTGGAAAACACAACTCGTGACACACGCAACTCACTTCCTGAGTTTTAATCACAATCAAATTGGCTTATGTGATGCTTCATGCGACCAGTCCATTGACCACCTGCTTGGATATCATGGCAATGTCAAATTACTGTATAAGTTTCTGAATGCTTGCTCTTCATTTCTGGGCTTATCTCATCACAGACTGGTAATAGCCAGTCATGGATTGGCCAACAGACACACTTCACATAGCACTGCCTTAGACATTGTCAATGACCAGCAAAACAAAGGAATGAATGAATCCATTTGGATGCTGGGAGCCAGGGGCCCTGAAATGACCAGAGGGAGGAAGTCTTCTGTTTGTGAATGCTCCTGTGGCATTTGCCACAGGTTGGCCAAGGGCTATGGTAAAGTTTTAACAACAACCACTCAGCCAAGGAAGGAATGTAATGATCTCAATTGAAAAATGGGATGAGGCACAGGAACAGTCAGAAATAGCAAACAAATTTTACAGCAACTTGGACCCTGTCTCACCCTTTGCTAGCAGGAGTCAGATGCTCTCCTCCTGTACTTTCTACCACTAGAAAGGCAGGTCTAGGGGCAAATGGAAAGCAGGACTTATCTCTCGAGACACTTACACTTGAGCTAAGGGAAAAACACAAGGAGCGCTTTTGCTGCTAACAGGTGTGGCATTTACATGGCCCAGAGGAGCCTGAAGAAGTTAAGTGGCTTGTCAGAAGTGATGGAGTAATCAGATGCAGAACCGGAGCCAAGCTAGGCCTCCCTCTAGCCTCCAGGACCAGGCCCCATCTTTCTCCATGTAGCTCTGCCTTTCAATACAGTGGCTTAGAATTCCAGTTGTAAATTGTGGGTTTAAATGTTTGTTTCTTTTTTTTTTATTCCTGCATCAGAGAAAAATACCATGTATCTTCTTCGGACAAAGAGCCACAACTCTAAATCACAATCCTAAACTCTAACTTCTTTTGGACCAAAATGAGGTAGGAAGCAGAATTGAGACAAATCTTGGCCCTTGGTTTGGAAAAGAGATTCTTCTAAAATAGTGGTTCTCCAGCGTTACTGTGCATCAGAATCACCTAGGGAGTTTCCCTGGGGTACAGACTGCTGAGTTCCACCCCGGAGTTTCTTCTTCAGCAGGTGGGGATTGACAATTTGCACTTCTAACAAGTTCATAGGTAATGCTGATATTATTGGTTAGGGACTATAATTTGGGAACCTGAAGCCCTATAAAATCTTTTAATTGGAGCAAGGAGCTATAGGCGTTGCTTAGCCCTTGGAAAACCGAGGATTTTCTCATTAGACGCCCACTTAAATACCACAGAATGACATAAGGAAAGTAAATATTGCCTACAATCTGGTCTGATTGAGAGTGGCTGCCAGAGGCAAAAAAAAAAAAAAAAAGAAAAGAAAAGGAAAAAGAAACCATAATTGTGTAATACAGGCAATGATACAAAGGGCTTTGCTGTGGGCTGTTTGGTCCATATGAATGTTGAAAGCTGAGCTATGATACCGCCCCCCCCCAAGGAAAGGGAAATAACACAGACGCCCAAACACAGACAACATCCCTTATTCTCACCACCCTCCTCTCCGTTCCCCTCCAGCAAATTGTACATTCATTAAAAATAACAGCTATGCAGAAAGAAACTAGCATGGGGACTATGCATAAATAAAGCAGTGATTAAAAAAAAAAGAAAAAAGAAAAGAGAAGAGAAGAAAGGAAAATAAACAAAAGGCAGGTGAAAAACATACATCATAAAATATATTACCCTTACATACATTGTGATCCCTTGAAAGTTTTTTTAAAAATATAAACAGGAGAAATGAGGAATCAAAGAAGAAATGATAATGTCTTAAAAGGAGTGAAAAATATGCTGGCAGAGCATCAGTAAGAAATAAAAGACAAAAATGAAGTCATCACAGAGATTTAAGTCACGTTGGACTGAGAAAATTTATTTGGGCAGGCATGAGGAAAGCTCAAGAGATAAAATGGAAGAAAATTGAAGATAGGAAAACATTCACAGAGGAGAGAAAAACAGGAAAAGAAAATAAATGAATATTTAATGAATGGCAGTTGCAGACCTATAATAAAAGACATTCTTGGAATAAATTTTCCCCCAGAAAGCGGAGACTGAGGCAAGGTATTACATTCAGGTAGTTATTTTGGGAAGTGATCCCAGGCAATAGGAGAGGAGGACAGGGAAGAATAAAAGAGAAAAGGGGGTTTCTCACGTCAGGAGCTGAAGTGGGACTTTCAGAGACACTGAATGGGATGTGTACTGTCGTGGATTGAATTATGTCCCCCCCAAACTCATTGAAACTTAAATTGTGTCCCCCAGGTTTTATATATTAGAAACTTGGCCCCCACTGTGACTGTCAAGAGGGTGGGAAATCCTATTATGGTAATTGAAAGGTGGGGCCTTGAAGAGGTGACTAGATTGTAGGACCCTGCAGTAGTGAATGGATTAAAAATGGTAGTCATGGTCATGGTTGGGTGGGCTTCAAAAGGAGAGTGAATGAGAAGTTAGTCCCTCTCTCTGCTTTGCCATTTTGCAATGTGATACCCTGTCATCACTGTTGCCACCACCAAGGCCTTCACCAGCTGTGTTTCCTGGACTTTGGACTTCTCAGCCTCAGAAACTGTAAGCAATAGATTTCATTTTCTTTATAAATCACCCAGTTGCAGATATTTTATAAGCAGCAGAAGTGGAATGATACGTGTGCTCACGAGGGCAGAGGGCAGCATTCATCCACCAACTCTTCCTATGACTGCTTGATTAAGGGTACCTCCTTGCTCAAGGTTAACCCTTATGCTCTTTCAAAGTTGCACATGCTCAGGTGCCCAGAGGGTCTCCCCAGAAATCTTAAATCCCTATGTCAGAGAAACCCTGGACAGAAAGGGCTGGCTTTGTGTGGTGTTTGAGGCAAGACACTATCAGGTTACAACTTACCGAGATGATTACTACAGGAAAGACTGGAGTAATAGGTGATCTGAGAGGATGTAAGGTGAGAAGCAAGATGTGTTAGACATAAGGGCAAATTGTGTCCCAGGAGAAACTGACGCAGGGTGTGAACTTGGAAAAACATGTGAGTAAATTTATTGAACTTGAAGAAGAAAGAATTGCGTCAAATCATCCATGCCAGGACCAAAGAGGCATGCAAGTCACTTACAAAGAGAAAAATCAAGCTGGAATCAGACTTGACCATGGCAGTGTTCAACACCAGAAGACAGGGGAGCATTATCTACAAAACCCCCAGGTAACAAAAGTGCAGCCAGCACATTTCATTACTAGACAAAGCATTGTCCAGGTCAAGAGACACATGCTTCCAAGCTTACAAGAACTCAGAGAAGATATCCCCCATTAGCGCTTCTTAAAAAATACTCCTTAAAAAATCTAGCCAACCAAGATGTCAGGAACAGAGAAGCCATGATACAGGAAATAGTAGAAACTGATGACTTGATTTAGATACAAGACTAGAATTAAACAAATATGAAGTTGAAACCAGAGCATAGGATGCAAATGGCTTAAATTCTGACATTGTAAAAATACCATACTATTGTAAAGAGTGCTGCGATGAACATTGGGGAACAGGTATACCTTCGACTTGATGATTTCCATTCCTCTGGGTATATTCCCAACAGTGGGATAGCTGGGTCGTATGGTAGATCTATCTGCAGTTGTTTGAGGAACCTCCATACCATTTTCCATAGAGGCTGCACCATTTTGCAGTCCCACCAACAATGTATGAGAGTTCCTTTTTCTCCGCAACCTCGCCAGCATTTATCGTTCAGAGTCTTTTGGATTTTAGCCATTCTAACTGGGGTTAGGTGGTATCTCAGTGTGGTTTTGATTTGCATTTCCCGGATGCTGAGTGATGTTGAGCATTTTTTCATATGTCTGTTGGCCAGTCCATCATCAGATGAGTGGATACGGAAAATGTGGTACATCTACACAATGGAATACTACTCAGCTATAAAAACGAATGAAATACTGCCATTTGCAACAACATGGATGGACCTCGAGAGAATTATATTAAGTGAAACAAGTCAGGCACAGAAAGAGAAATACCACATGTTCTCACTTATTGGTGGGAGCTAAAAATTAATATATAAATTCACACACACACACACACACACACACACACAAAACCGGGGAGGGGGGAAGAAGATATAACAACCACAATTACTTGAAGTTGATACGACAAGCAAACAGAAAGGACATTGTTGGGGGGAGGGCGGAGGGAGAAGGGAGGGAGGTTTTGGTGATGGGGAGCAATAATCAGCCACAATGTATATCGAGAAAATATAATTTAAAAAAAATACCATAGTTAGCAAAAACCTTGGGTAAATTATTTTCCTCACATACCATAGTACAGAATCATAAGATACTGTCTAGCATTAAATAACACAGTTTTTCCAGTGTAGTATTTCAATTCAGTAATCCTTTTCAGAATATTGTGCCTCAATTTTAGAGATCAGTTGAAGTATTAATAACTTGTTGCAGAAAAAAAAAAAATCTGAAGTTCACAATTCTTTCAGTTTTAGCTTGATTTCTTTATTTTATTTCTTTATCTCACTTCATATTTATATAAAAGTAAATTTACTACAATAGACTGTGTGGTACACAATACAAAAGACCAATAATATGCATTTATGAGACTTATGACCTGGCCGGTTTGGCACAGTGAACCCTCTAGGCAGAGTGGGTTGTTAACCACCCACTCCCACACACTGTGTCTTCTTATAAGGATTCTACCTCCCCACTGCCTTTTATTGAAGCTCTGTCTGTGGTTGAGAGGGCTTTGAGGAGGATTTGCTGTTGAATAAATAGTTTGTGATTTACTTTGAACCACTTGCTCTGGTTATTTTTGGAAAATTTTCAGCAATAGTTTGAAAGAAAATGAAAGAACTTGCATAGACATTTATAAAGAAGACACCCAAAGTTTCGATTTTAATACTGTGTTTGTTTTATGTTTTTTCTCAGAATTTGTGGCAGCCAATGTGGATAAGACACTCTCTGATGGAGAACATAAATTTAAAACACTAGTGACAGGAGAAGGAAAAAGCTGCCACGTCTACAAGATGTTGCAAAGGACAGAAAAAAGAGAGGCTGCTCAGCACAGCCGAAAGCTTCAAAGACGACGTGGAAAATCAGCAAGGAGAGAAGGTCACTCAACATGTGTCTTCATTTTCATAGGCACACGTTTTATGATTAAGGAGGGTTTGGGGAACAGTTCTGTCAACACTTCTCAGAGGCCCCTGCTTATCCTTGTACTAACAGAACTTCTCAATGACTTCAGCCTGATCAAGAGTGCTGTGGAAGTACCATTTTGCAGTATAGATTGTTGAGTAAAAACATTTTGAAGCAGGAAGTGATTTCTGTTAATATATAAATAAGTGTGTGTATAAATCCTTATATATATCTTTATATACCTAACTTTAATTTTATATCTGTATTTTCCATCTATAAACTGAGTTGATAATGGAGAAGGGCAAATATTAAGCATTAATTTGGGGCTAAAATAAGTATCCAGAGAGGAACATAAATAAATAAATAAATAAATAAATAAATAAATAAATAAATAAATAAATAAGATACAATAGTAATTGTAAACTATCAGTTAAACTTATCTAGGTATATCCTTTTGTTTAGTTCTGACTTTTAGAACTATGACAATGTTTCACTTGCCCCCCCATATAAATAAATAATTAAATAGACTGAGGTATAGGGATAAACCCAAAATGTAATACTAATAGTAACTATTGAACCTAACCGTATAACTGATGAATAACCAAACCACACTGAAGGGCTCGGGGAAGAAAACAACTAACCTAAGTAATATTGGAAAACAGGATTTGGCTATATACTATAAGACTAAATACAAAAAGAATGTATGACACACATTGTACTCTAGTTAATAAGCTTGTTTTGCATAGAGTTATGAGTTAATAGTTCTGAAATTACTTTATGTGTTTTGGGGGATTATTTTCACTAATGGGAGACAGATTTCTTCCCATTAGAGAAAGGAGTTACAAATAAGGAAAGAGAGAAGTCTAGATAATGAATCCTGCAATGTTAGATTAGAATAAGAGGTATCAGTAAGAACTCATGGTAAAGACCAAGTGATAGATGACAGATAGATTTAGATAGATAGAAATACAGATGTGTGCATGTACATGTATATGCATACATATATTTCCAAGCAATCTCTGCTGAGAGGGTCTACAAGCAATGACTCTCAGTAGAAAGAACATAACTGGCACCAAGATTATGATTTTTAAATAACACTGTCCAAATGTCCATACTACCCAAAGTGATATACAAATTCAATGCAATCCCCATCAAAATTCCAAAGACATTTTACTCAGAAATGGAAAAAACTATCCAGACATTTATATGGAACAATAAAAGACCACGCATAGCCAAAGCAATGCTGAGCAAAAAAAATAAAGCTGGAGGCATAACACTACCTGACTTTAAGCTATACTACAAAGCTATAATAACCAAAACAGTATGGTACTGGCATAAAAACAGACACACTGACCAATGGAATAGAATAGAGAATCCAGAAATCAACCCACACACTTACTGCCATCTGATCTTTGACAAAGGCACCAAGCCTATTCACTGGGGAAGGGACTGCCTCTTCAGCAAATGGTGCTGGGATAACTGGATATCCATATGCAAGAGAATGAAACTAGATCCATACCTCTCACCGTATACTAAAATCAACTCAAAATGGATTAAGCATTTAAATATACACCCTGAAACAATAAAACTTTAAAGAAAACATAGGAGAAACACTTCAGGAAATAGGACTGGGCACAGACTTCATGAATACGACCCCAAAAGCACGGGCAACCAAAGGAAAAATAAACAAATGGGATTATATCAAACTAAAAAGCTTCTGCACAGCAAAAGAAACAATTAACAGAGTTAAAAGACAACCAACAGAGTGGGAGAAAATATTTGCAAAATATACATCTGACAAAGGATTAATATCCAGAATATATAAGGAACTCAAACAACTTTACAAGAAAAAAACAAGCAACCCAATTAAAAAATGGGCAAAAGAGCTAAGTAGGCATTTCTCTAAGGAAGATATACAAATGGCCAACAGACATATGAAAAAATGCTCAACATCACTCAGCATCCAGGAAATGCAAATCAAAACCACATTGAGATACCATGTAACCCCAGTTAGGATGGCTAAAATCCAAAAGACTCTGAACGATAAATGCTGGCGAGGTTGCGGAGAAAAAGGAACTCTCATACATTGTTGGTGGGACTGCAAAATGGTGCAGCCTCTATGGAAAATGGTATGGAGGTTCCTCAAACAATTGCAGATAGATCTACCATACGACCCAGCTATCCCACTGTTGGGAATATACCCAGAGGAATGGAAATCATCAAGTCGAAGGTATACCTGTTCCCCAATGTTTATCGCAGCACTCTTTACAATAGCCAAGAGTTGGAACCAGCCCAAATGTCCATCATCAGATGAGTGGATACGGAAAATGTGGTACATCTACACAATGGAATACTACTCAGCTATAAAAAGAATGAAATACTGCCATTTGCAACAACATGGATGGACCTTGAGAGAATTATATTAAGTGAAACAAGTCAGGCACAGAAAGAGAAATACCACATGTTCTCACTTATTGGTGGGAGCTAGAAATTAATATATAAATTCACACACACACACACACACACACACACACACACAAACCAGGGGGGAGGGGGGAAGAAGATATAACAACCACAACTACTTGAAGTTGATATGACAAGCAAACAGAAAGGACATTGTTGGGGGGGAGGGGGAAGGGAGAAGGGAGGGAGGGAGGTTTTGGTGATGGGGAGCAATAATCAGCCACAATGTATATCGACAAAATAAGATTTAAAAAAATAAAATAAAATAAAATAAATAAATAAATAAATTGCTCTTATAATCAGAAGAAAAAAATAAATAAATAAATAAACAACACTGTCCAATAAAAGAAATCAGGGCTCCTTGGAGAAATGGTTGATTCCAGGTCTGAGCAGGGAAAGTACAGGAAGAGCTTGAAATATTCTGTGGTGCTAGGAATGAAGGAAGTGCTCAAAAATGATGGAGGTATGTTGAAAAGATATAGGAGCTGACTCAAAGAAATTCCCAATGGCTCAATTGGGACCATTTCAACAGAAAAAAGGAAGGAAGGAAGGAGGGAAGAAGGAAGACAGGAGAAAACAAGGAGAGAGATGGAGGGAGGGAGCAAGGGAGAAGGAAAGGAAAAAAGAAAGAAAAGAGGAGAAGAGAGAAAAGAGGAAGGGAGGGAAGAAATGTAGAAAGAAACAAAGCTGTAGAAAATCACCATTTGTCAAACACCACAGTAATAATTGTTGCAGGCAAGGAATATCCTGGATATTAAAATTAGCAGACAAAATATGATAAGAAATAGGATATTTTCATTTTCTCAGAGTATCTCCCATAAGATATTTATTCATTACTAAGGGAAAAATAGTAACTTAACTGCTTAGAAACTTGGAAGTCACTACCTTAACCATGGTATCAAAGTTAACCTCATCAGTATCATGTGTCTCCTGATACGATATACTGAAAAGGGAGCAGAACCCCTTCTGTGGTGTCCTTGCCAAAAATGAGTACCATGAATTAATCATAGGAAAGCATCAGGCAAACCAAATTAAGGGACTTATTGAAAGTTTCAAGGTCATGAAAAACAAAGACTAAGGAGCAGGCCCAGATTGATGAGACCCAGAAGATCTAACAACGAAATGAATCCTGTACCAGAAAAAAAGAACATTATTAGAACAACAGGTGAAATTTGAATAAAGTATTTCTGTAGATTAGTTAATAGTATTGTATCAATGTTGTTTTGGGTTTTCTTGTTTTGATAGTTGTACTCTGGCTATAGAAGATGTAACATTTGGAAAATCTGTGTAAAGAGTGGACTGAAATGCTATACTATCTTGCAAATTTTTTGAGAGTCTGAAATCAATTTCAAAATGAAATAAATTATAAAAATGAAAACATAATTGTGTCAGTCCATTTCTGCTGCTTAAAATAAAATACCTGGAACTAGGTAATTTGTAAAGAAAATGAAATTAATTGCTTATAGTTTTGGAGGCTGGGAAGTCCAAAATCCAGGGAAGATATCTGGTGAGGGTCTTGGTGGTTGCAACAGTGACACAGGGTATCATTTCACATTGTGAAATGGCAGAGCAGAGAGACTATCCTCCCCATTCACTCTCTTATTAAAGCCCCCAGAACCATATCCATGACCAGTATTTTTAATCCATTCACTACAGCACGGTCCTGCAATCTAATCACCTCTTCAAGGCCCAACCTTTCAATTACCGTAATAGGATTTCCCACCCTCAACAGTTACAGTGGGGATTTAAGGTCCAATGAGGTTTGGGGGGTATCCAGTCTACAGCACTAATACTAATTTAAATAAATAAATAGATGATAGATAGATAGATAGATAGATAGATAAAATAAATAAATAAATAAATAAATTCAAACAGGAGTCTTAGAATACAGAAAAACAGCCAGTGAGATCCCAGTTTCAGATAAAGAAAACCAGAATCTCACCAATAGTCTAAACTTTGGACAACTCTTCATTAATCAGTACTACATCCAAATGAGGAAATATAAATGTTAAGAAACCCACCCTAAGATGAAACAGCTTTTTCCACTACTTTTTCTTCTTCATTATGTAGCTTTACATCCACCAGAGCTCAGCCATTTCTTCCTGGAATGTGCGGTGTTGCTGTGCGGTGTTGCCTTTAATTCGTGCAATAGTTCAGCACTCTTTCCTCCCCTGTTCTCATTGGCCATGGCAAGTTTGAGCTCCTTACCTTGCTTATTAACGCCTACAATTACAGCTTCGTTTCCTTGACTCAGGACTATTTACTCTTTTAAAACAAAAGTAAATACCCTTGGATATAATCAATCATTGTGCCTTAATGGCAATGTACACCTCATTGCAAAGAAATTTATTGAACGGTAATACTAATGTTTTGCAAAGGGGTTGGTAAAAAGAGCCTTAGAGTGTTGTATGCCTGAAATGGAGAATGGAGATAGTAAAGGAGAAGGATAAAGAAGAATCCAGGGCCCTTTGGGGTGAATATTTTCTTCTAAAATAGTGGTTCTCAAACTATATTCCAACAGAGTATTGGCAGTATTCAGCTGCTTAAATAGTGGCTCTGTTTTCACAGTTCACTAGAGAATAAAAAATAGAGTGAATAAAATGTCTTCCTTTTAATCTGCCTTAAGCTTCCGCTTTCTTAGAAAAACAGAAAGCACTCATAAACAGCCAAAGGTGCTCAGAGTGGTACCTGGCTTTTTTGTAGATAATGTGCTTGTGGCTATGATTCTATGATTCCACATTGTTTACATATGAGTCATGTTTTCTGCTACTAAAAATGTTCATATATATTTGATGGAATGAAATAGATCAGTGTTCCACGGTGCTTTCTTTATACAGAGCATCACGGGTTCTGGTTATTTCCCTAACAAGTTGATGTTTACAACCCTGCTAAAGGATCTAACAGATAGCTGGCTGTGAATTTGCATCAAATTCCCCTCTTCCACTATCAAAGAGGTATTGCTAAACCCGTAGCCAAGAATATTGCCAAAACACAAAGCTGGGACACCTTGGTGCCTCATTACGCTAATGTGGTCTTATACCCAGGATTAGCTCAAGACCATTAGAAGTAAGCTTGCTTCACCCAAAACTTGAGACTGAACCAAAGCTTTGTGTGAACACAATCATTCACCTTCTCGCTTTATGTTTACCTAATACAGAGACCAGTCTTCACCTTTAACCAGTGCTGCCACTCCTTTTTTAATTTGGAAAGTTATTTATTTCCTAAAGTGCCTTTAAATTTGAGTGGATTGCTATGAATGGAGTATTTAATAAGGACCTCTTTTTGTTGTTGTTGCTGCCTTTCATGAGTTAGAGGCTTATTGCCTTGTGTGGACATTCTGAATCATCAAAACTGCTCTAAAAACGTAAACTTTTAAAAGATAAAAATTTAAAAAATGTATAAATGTCATGGGTGTTAAGCTTGACACATTCTTGCTATGCTACTAAAGTTTGAGGCAAGGATTTTGGAATGGCCCAACTCAGACATGAACATATTGCAAAGTACAGAGAAGCCATGATATGATAGCCTAAGAGCTGGAAGGTAAGTGAGCTGCACAGTCAGAGCAGGAGGCAGAGGGAAGACACTTCCACATTTGCCTTGATGAATCCTTTGTGCCCTAGAAAATAGCCCACAGTCCTAAGGACTTTGAGTTATATAAAGCCACCTGGCCTCAGCCCATGGACAGCAAGGTGGTGGAATACAAATAGAAATGGACTGGGCACAGTAGGCCAAAGTCTGGCACCAGGTTTTGTACAACTAGCTGTGGGACTTTCCATAAATCATACAATCTCTCTGAGCCTCACTTTCTTTAATTGCATAATAAGGAATTTGAGCTTCAAGGGTCCCTTCCACTCTTAAAGTGATTTTTGTGATTTTTGACTGGGCACCTTTCATTAGTTATATAAACCTAATTTTATGAGAATTAAAAATAGAACACATTGCCTATTAATCAAGTTGTAGTAAAAATGCTTAGAGGGAAGGTAAAGTTAATTTTTCCTCATGGGAAATTCTTATATACTGTTAAAAACATATGCCAAAAAAGAAAGTCAAAATTGGCCATAAAACAGTGAATTTTTTCATATAGATCTTTTATTTTTTTTAAAGAGAAATACATTGTGGAGGAAGAAAACTTCAGAGTGTTATTACTGTGTCTAAACACCTCCAACCTCCAGGTAATACTAGGTGGTCTGCACTTTTGCCTTCCTGCAGGTATCTTTCCTCTGACCTGAAACAGGTGCCTAAAACCCCCACTGCCTATTTTGTGCATTTGTGCACAGCCATTAACTTCAAAGACCTTGGTCAAATGCACACAACTTACTTTCTCATATGAATGGTATGAGGATACATTGAATTTGTTTTTGTAAAAGTTTAAAATGCTATCTTACGTACACCAACGAAAGAATTAATAAACAGATTGTGGTTTATCTATGTAATAAAATATTACTCAGCAATGAAAAGGAACAAACTGTCACAAAATTATACAATAACATGGATGTGTCTTTAAAACATACTGAGCAAAAGAAGACAGACTCAGAAGAGTATACACTGCACTACTTCATTTACATGAACCTCTAGAAAAGACAAGTTTAATCTTTGTAGAAGGAAATCACCAGAATGGTTGCCTGAGATGGGGTGGGCAAGGAACAGCTGGTAAGGAACATGAGGGAATTCTCTGGGGTGATGGAAATGTTCTATATCCTGTTAGTGGTGTTGGCTACATAGGTGTATACATTATATACAAACTCACTGAGCTGTACAATTAAGATCTTTGAATTTCACTGTATGTCAATTGTGACAACAAAGTTCATATTTCTTAAAAAATGCTATCTCAACAGTCACAGATATTCTACTGGTGGGAGTATAACTTGGAACAAATGTTTGGGAAAGTATTTTCATAATAAATACTAAAAACCTTGAAATACTCATGCTCTTGACTCAGTAATTCCAATTTTAAAAAAAAATTATCCTAAGATAAGAATAAATATTGGGGAAAAATATTTTTCTATAATTATGGGAATAACAGTAATATATTTTTCCTAAAATTTTATTATAAAAATTTTAAACATATGGAAAAGTAGAAAGAATTTTACAGTGAATACATTCATACCCATCACTTTGATTTTACCATTAACATTTTACTTTTTTAATCATCATACGTGTATATCTATCCATCTATCCATTCCTCTTCAATCGAACTTACAAACCAATTCGTGAAAATGTGACATTTTTACAATGTTGAGCCTTACAATCCAGGATTGGAAGAAAATAAATCAAAATATTAACAGATTTTTTTTTCCCATAATGAAATTTCATGAGTTTATAAATCTTACTGTAGTAGATTGAGTTATGTCCCACCAAAACTCATTGAAGCTTGAATTATGTCCCTCAAGTTTTACATATAGAAACTTAGCCTCCAATGTGACTGTTAAGAGGGTGGGAAATCCTATTATGGTAATTGGAAGTTGGAGCCTTGATGAGGTGATTGGATTGCAGGACCGTGCAGTAGTGAATGGATTAAAAAATGATGGTCAGGGGCATGGTTCTGAGGGCTTTAAAAGAAGAGTCTGTCTTTCTCTCTCTGCTCTCTCTGCTTCCACTATCTTGCAGTGTGATTCCCCTGGGTCGCTGTCTCCACCACCAGATGGACTTTGGACTTCCCAGCCTCAGAAACTGTAAGCAATAAATGTCGTTTATCTTTATAAACCACCCAATTCCATGTATTTTGTTATAAGCAACAAAAACAGACTAATACACCTACAATGAGTGACCGAAGTATTTTCTTAGGTATATTCCTGGAAAAATAGCTGAAATTACCCAGAAAAAGATCTAATAACAATGTCTGTTTTGTAGTATAATGGAATGAGGAAGATACC
This sequence comes from Cynocephalus volans, assembly GCF_027409185.1. Classification (NCBI taxonomy): domain Eukaryota; kingdom Metazoa; phylum Chordata; class Mammalia; order Dermoptera; family Cynocephalidae; genus Cynocephalus; species Cynocephalus volans. Next base: position 127,799,545 of record NC_084467.1, read on the forward strand.
CCTTGCTTTCCGACACCCTCTCTAATCTGCCTGAAAATTCCTGAAAGTTTCACCTTTAGTTAACCATTCTTTTGAGTTAATGCATTGATTCTGAAGTTAAAAATATGACTACTGGGCTGCTGTTTAGCACAGTTGGTTCGAACATGATGTTATAACACCGAGGTCAAGGATTCGGCCAGACACAAACACAAAATATATGTATGATTACTTCTAGGAGAGAGAACACATTGAGCCACTATTGCTGTTTGCGCATTTATGAATTCAAATGAACAGCTACTAAGCAGAAGTTACCCAGGGAGTTGTCGGGCAAGCTTTGAATTGGGAGGACAAAGGATAGAAGACTGAGTCTACTGATAGTGATCCAGAGTAGAGTTCTGAGCAGTAGGATTAAACCTAGCATTTGAGGGTAGAGAAAAGGGGTAACAAAGTATATAAAGGTGCTGGGGACATTGTTGTGTAGAGCTGACCCTGTATTTTGGAAGGGCCATCTGCAAGGATGAAAACATGATACCTATACTTGCAGCAATGGGTTTGTAGATAGTAAAATAAAGCTCCTATTTCCTTTGTAATTATCGAAAATTCTGGGCTCATCCAAAATGCCAAATTATGCTTTGCATTAGACGTTTCGGGGTGCTCAGAGATTGGAGTCTGTCTGGTTGCTTCCTAATCCATATGTTGTGTCATTTTGATTTTCTGTTGAAGGACTGTGGGGACTTGGAAGGAGCGTCCTCAGGAGGCTCAGAGAGCTTTCTGCCAACCCAATTAGCTACAGCTCTGACTTCACTTGTTTCCAAAACTGTGGTCACTGTTGTTCCAAAATTAATATTTTCGAATATTCAACACATTCCTGAGGGAGAGCAAAGGGCCTCCCCACCTTTGTTTCCCCTGCAAAACAAGTCAAGATGAGGTCTTTGCTGATGAAACGCTTGGCTTTCTCATGTCCAGCTGTGCTCTGTCCCTGTGGCTTTCGTGCTTGAAAATCCCAAAATAGTCATGGAAGCTTGCCTCCAAGCTGAAGTTAACCTGTCTTGTCTGGCTGCCTTCCAAAAGGCATTTTTATGAAAATACTATGTTATTTTTTTCTCTTCAGAGACTTTAAAAAAAAAATTAGAACCCATGTAAAGCCGTGTCCTTCCTTCTTTACCATTCTTTCAAAATTCTAAAGTCTTTCTTTTCTTACCTCCTCAAGGATAAATGCTTCTTTCTCTGGACCTAATAGCAATTTCTGAGAGGAACTCGTGGAAGGAGAGAAGCCTGGTGCCCTGATCAGGAGAGTGGGAAGATATTTGAGATAACAATAGGGAAATACTTGAACCCTAAAAAGAACTGTCGCTCCATTCAGTCATCAATCCCCTCTCGGCTTCAGTGAGAACTTAGCTACACTTTACTTTTCACAAATGCAAAAAAAAGTACTGCTGTTGACAAAGACCAGAGTGTAACGCAGAGTCGGTCCTGTCACCAGTACCTGCCAAGCAGGATCTCACTCTCAAGGCCCCTGTCAGGCTGCTGCAGGAGTGTTAACTGAGAGTAAGGGCTTACTACCTGCAGCTGTAATTATCTGGTTTGTTCGGCTGTATCCCTCATTAGACTGTGAGCTCCTCGACAGCCCGAACTGTGCCTCACTCACCTCTGTGCTTCCAGTTCCTACGACGTGCTTAACATGTAGGGCTGCTCAGCGAATGCTGAAGGAATGAGTGAATTAGATACGTAGTCAAAAGACCAAAGACATGGTCCGTCTCCATGGCTAAGTGTTATAGGGAGAATTGCTTAGCCTTTTTGAACATCATTTTCATCCGAAAAATGGAAATAATGTTACTTCATGCTTTAGGAGTTTTTCTGGGCTTAAATAAAATAACTGTAAGTAAAAACGATTTGTTAACTGTAAAGAACTGTGCAAAGGTTGGTTTTCTTTGTGAAAGCCTAGGGCATGGGGGCTAAATACTCTTCTTTCTTCTTCAATAATTCATCTTAGGAAGGTTATGAACTCAGGATGGTTATCATCTCAAGAAAGACAGGATGTTCTAGCACCAATCCCAGGATATACCAGTTTTGGGAGCTTGCCCATTGTAGCATTTAGGAGATGGTCACAGAGGGAAGTCAAAGTAGTGTTGCAAAAGAGATGGACATTGAAGTCAGGCAGACATGAGTTCAATGCTCTGCTCTACCACGAAATAGCTGGGTAACCTTGGGCAAGTTACTTTTATTTTTAGACCTCAGTTTCTTTGGCTATCAAATACAATTAAAGTTAATACCAACTGCACGTGAGTGTTCTGATGATCACATGAAATAATGGACACAAAGTGCTAAGCACATGTTGTGTGCTTGGTGGGTGAAGTAGTTTCCCTTTTTCTCCTTCCCTGAAAGCAACAGGCTACCATCTTCCTAGTTTTGACTTCTCCTGGCAGTGTGCTGTAACCCCAAACACTCTAGACAATAAAAAACAAAGACTGAGTCCTGCCCACCCTTCAGAAGAAATTCGTGGGCTGGGCTTAGGTTTCCAGAAGTGTCCTCCTCATATTCCCAAGCCCTTACCTATATTTCACCTGATGCCAGCTACACTGTTCCCCTTTGGACCAAGTCCCAACATCAGAAATTACTAATGGCACTACCAGTCTGAACGTCATATTAGTACACATCCTTCCCTTGCAGAATCCAAGTCCTTAGTAGCTCTAAAAGATCCTTTCCTGATCCTGGTCATACATTCTCAGGGTGGTGGCCAGAGTCCATAGCCAGGTGGATGGGAAATACTGCTGGTGGCAACTGGTAAACCCTCCTTCAGGTATGATTTCTGTGAATAGATCCAAGAGGTTCCATGGCGGTCAGGTCTGCCTTCTCTACCTGGGCATCTTACTCTGCTGTCTGAGGCTCTTGGGATCACTAACATTTAGTTTCTAGCCAAGAGTTTTCATGTGCACCCATTGCAGTCAAAGGTGCTCAAGTTGCCCCAGTCAAATTTCCCAAATTGCACGACCTATATTACTTATAGCAGGTTGACCCAGGAGGACATTGCTTAAACCATACTATCTTTGCACCTATACTCCAACATTCCATATTCCTCTTAATTCTATAATTCATTGCTTCAGAAAACGACCACTGGGATTTTTACCTACTGGCTTCTAGAATGTAAAATTATGAGAAATCACAAAGAGAGAAGAGATGAGATTCTGATAACAATGGTTTTATGTAGTCCAGGGAAGACTGTGCATGTCAATGTAAAATAGTAATAAGAACAGCAGCAATAACCATAACTACTATTTATTGAGAACATATATGTGTACTACATGGTTTGAGTAAAGTAATAGAAAATGGTTGTTAGGCAACGTATTTGCCCAGAAGCTTTTCCTGGACACTCTGGAAATAGTTTGAAGATACATTTCAAAAAGTCTGATAATCGTACTTTTAGGCTAGCATAGATCAGTCAACAGGAATGGGAACAGATGAGAACAAAATAATGAAAACTAACTTTTAAGAGATCCAATGACTGTTATGAAGTTAATAAAAGTTTCAATTAAGATTTTGATTTTTAGCACAAATGATGACCGTTTGTAGCCATACCAGCCAATCATGCCATTACTCTAGAACTCTTCATTACCAATAACTGTAAACCTCTGTAATCTCAATCTCAAACATCTCACACTCTGACCTAAATTCCTACTCTTTCCTGATAGTGCGTAAGTCAACAATACCACTGTTCTTTTAATGTATCGATGCTACAAACTTCTGACTATTATCACGCCTCTCTACCTTTCCTATGCAGCTTAAATTTTACAACCAATCATCACAGTAATTCGCTTTCACACACTCTCAAATCCCACGTCCCCCACTTACTTCGTCACACTTGCTTAGCAAAACTACAACCCTGGTTCCAATTAACCCTCTGCATCTTCTTCACCAGCACCCATGCAACTAAATGTGGCTGGAGAAAGACACAGACCACACTGACTCGTCTCACTTAAAGTCACTGCCACCAACTCAAATGGGTCCATAATGCTGCCCAGCAACCATATTTTATTTTCCAACTCCATGCTCCCTCCTGGTCTCCCAACCAGTTATCTTAATCTCTCTCCTTTCTCTTCCCACCACTCCACTAAAATTACCTCATCCAGGTCTCTGATAACCTCCACATCGTTAAAACCAATGATTATGTCTCAATTCTTATTTATGCAGCAGCAGTATTTGACATACTTTCCTTAATTGGTTCCCAAGATAGCTTCTACCTTTATACTTATTCCTTCTCAGTCCTTTTTGCTGTTTCTTCCTTATCCTCCTGTCATCTAAATGTTGGACTGCTCCAGCCTCTCTCCCTGCCTTGTGACTGTAGACTAGACTTACCACAGTAGCCAGAGCCATTCTGTTAAAATATGTCAGATGATGTCACTCCTCTGTTCAAATCTTCCAGTGCTTTCCCATATCACTCAAAGTGAATCCAAAGTCCTTACAACGGCCTATACACCCAGTCTTTCCTGCACCTTTGCCCCATCCCCAACACCTTGTCCCTCACCTCTCATTAAAGCTCTGATCCTTAATTCATTGAACCTTCAAAAGGAGAGAACAGAACTGAGGCCACCAGAGATGGGAAAGGGGGAGTAAGAGAGGGATGGCAAGAAATCGGTAAAGGGTCGCAAAAAAAATGATTAAATTGTGTAATGATAAATACAGTAAATAAAAATAAATAAATAAAGCTCTGATCCTCTCTACTCCTTTTCTCAGGCAGAGATTTTTTGTCTATTTTAGTTATTGCTGTTTCCCACGGTCTGGCACAAAGAACATAACCAATCAATATTTGCTGAATACATAATCAATGAATCAGTGTTCAATCAGTACTGGAAAGCCAAGTAAAATGTAGGTTCTTGGCTCTTTGAGAAAACTGTGATGGCTGGAAGAGTGGGCAGTGAGTTTTCTTTCTCTCCACATCTCCACCTTCTCATTCACTTTCAAACACACAGCTAGTTACAAAGTCTGAGGGTTTTATAGTACCTGTGGTTCAGTTTCCTTCCCATTTACTCAGGCTAAGAGCCTGTTCCATATTGTCTCTCTTCCTATAGGATTGGGGAAAGTAAGTCTGGGAAAGCAGAAATACAAATTCATTGTGGTATGGCTGCTGTTGCAACATAAGTTGTCATCCTAGATATTGATGATTTATTATGCTAATATAGACCCAAGGGTTGTATTAGCTCATATTTGGACTCCTGATAAGGAATAGAAAGGAATATCTAGGGACCTAATCACATTTTACCCGATACAGTGAAGAAGCTCACCTAAGACTACGGCTACCTGGGAAATCAAGACCATGAGCCCTAGGTTGACAGTGGCAAATGTTTATTGTATACATGTCACCTAGGTTTATTTCCATTAGGTAAGAGGCATACTTCTCTAACAAACAGGCTGTACATTTATCTAGTATACTATATTAGTCCATGTCTCAATGCTTATAGCATTAATACCTGAAACTGGGTAATTTGTAAGAAAACAAAATGTATTCCTTACAGTTTTGGAGGCTGGGAAGTCCAAAGTCCAAGAAATGCATCTGGTGAGGGTCCTCCTTGGCAGTAACACAGGAGTCTCACATGGCAGAATGGTGGAACAGAGAGAAATAGTTTCTCATGCACTCTCCTTTTAAAGGCCTCAGAACCATGCCAGTGACCAGCATTAAACCACCAACGTAATCACCTCTTTAAGGTCCCACCTTTCAATCACCACAATAGGATTTCCCATCCTCAACAGTTTCAGTAGGGATTAAGATTTGGGGAGGGGGAGCATTCAATCCAAGGCATATGCTTTCTGCTAACACAGTGACCCATTATGTGAAAACTGCATTTTCCCCCAAGGTTGTCCACCCCTCCTTTTGAAGAGCAAACTTACTTCCAATCTTTTCCACTCATGCAGCACGCAGTTTCCCAGGTTGAAGGAAAGGAGAGATGCTAGCCTTTTCATTGACCCGCAGCGGTGTTTGTAAAGAGTGGTCTTGGTGTGCAAGTGGAGGGATCCACTTCAACACTTCTGTATCTTGTTTCTCATCTATCCATATATAGAAAGGTGGATGCAAAGGTGACTATTCGTATATCTCTTTCTATCCTTATTTTAATGCCTACATTTTGATTGTATATGTCCCTTTCCATCCTTATTTTAATGCTTATGTTTGGATTGTTTTGGATAACTGAAGCTTTCTTCATAAACCCAAGATTTGTAGACATTTCAGTATCAAGTCTGGCAAGAAATGTGGAGGGAGAACAGTGTCCTGCAGCTGATGTCATGGTGTTGTTCTTGGCTTGCTCTGTTTCATATCTATTCCCAGACTTTTCTGCTCCATGACTTTGCCTCCAGTTTCAGTTGTCTACTGATGGTAAAAATCATGATGGAATAATAACACTTGCTAATATCTATTAAGTACTGAGTTTGTGACATGCACTGTGCTAGCATCCGAGGAGTATTATTCAATTTAACCACCACAAAAACCCTAGAGGTCAGGCACTATTATTAGATCTATTTTACCTAAGAGAAATGGAGATTTTGAGAAATTAAGCAGTGTCCAAGCTCAGACAGCTGATTAATGAGTAAGTCATTTAGACAGTGATCAGAGTTGCCAGCACCAAGGCTTCTCCAAATCCACTTCTCCTTTCTATTGCTGGCTAACAGCAAACAGAGGAGGAGAGATGGATGCCAGGGCAGGAATAGCAGTGCTGAGAAAGCAGGTTTGTTTTGAGTGATTAGACAGCCATGGGACAGATTCTGTAATCCTTTACATGCATCATTTGTGACAGCAACGTTCTACCCAGAATGTAATTACATGGAGATTCAAACTGGGTCCATGCTGGCAATCTGCTGTAATGAACACCATTAACCAATCCAGACCTCTGCTGAGAAGGTACTAGAAAAATACAATTGTGTTCACTTCAGCATCATGGAAAGAAGAAGGCCTGGATAGGATAGCAGAAAATTGAATCCCATTGTGGGAGAAAAAAATCAACCTCAAGCCACCAGAGACTCAGCCTAATACTGGACTCCCAGAAAACCAATTACCATTTTCCCCTCCAACTCTCTTCTGAAAGGACTGTTGTGCCACCTATCACTCTACCTGCGTTAATCCCTGGCTCTAGTGACAAACTAGTTTCCAAGGTTTCCAACCTAAATCATGGTAGGTTACAGTGTGTGTGTGGTAAGGACTGAATAATAAGTAGCAACTACATGAAAGAAGGCATAAATGTTTCTGCTGCAGATAGCTCTAGAATACAAGGGTGGTTAGTATAAAAAGTCCATATGGGGCTCCTGAAATATGCCAAAAAGAATAAGAAGAAACACGAGTGGTGGTAAGAAACATCTCTCCCTTTTCTTGTCCTTCCCTACATTAGACCATGATGATCACAACATAGTAATCCAGTTTTGATTGTAGTGAACGAAGGCGCACTAGAAACCTCCTAATGAAACTGAGGGAGAAGCGGAATGACCTTTCCAATGTCTTTCTCCTGCACTAAACTACAAATTCTTTGAAGCAAAAACTGTTGGTTATTTGATTCCCAGCACTGTGAGCATAGTTTTATCATCTGTGAAATGGAATTAATAATATCTCAGAAGGCAGTTGTAGGAGGACTAATAAAGTGATTATGTACATGAATTATACCAGGGTACGTCAAACATAGAATTAAAAAATAATATGAATTTTTCCATGAACTTTTTGAATTACCCTTGTGTATCCCAATGCCTGGCACATAGCAAGATACTATATATAATTATGCATTGTTGTTGTTGTTGTTGTTGTTGTTATTATTATTATTATTGTTAAAGGGAGAGATGGGAAAAATTTTTCAGGCAACTCTTTAACTCCAAAGTCTCTTGAAACATGTAGAATAGAGTAGTGAGGACTACTGGCTGAGGAGTCAGGAGCTTGGTTCCCCATCAGTCCTTTTAAGTAACCAAGTTCCCTTAATCAATGACTTACATTTCCAGATTTCAGTTTTGTAATATCATAATAAAAATGTTGGCTTAAATACCCAAGATCACTTTTAGATCTAAATTTCTCCAATATTTTGTTTATAATAAAGGGCCAATTTCCCCTTAAATCTGGCCCTATTTAACCCGTAATTATTATTTGTATATCTCTTAAAGCTGCATTATACTATAGAGGTTTTCTTTCTTTGTGATGTGCAGCTATTTATGAATTTGAGATTAAAAGAGAATGTAACCTTATGTTAATTTCCTGATATGGCCTAAATTAGAAAGCACTATTCTGGGTGAAATCCTAAATGACATTCAGCTTTCCACCTGAGCACAAGTGTTTGGGGAAGGCATCTGAACATACAAATGCATACATTCACCAATATGGTTTTTGACATAATGCTTTACTCTGGCCTCTAAAAGATACCACTATGTTCTGTAAACCACACAAAAAAGAATCCTCGCCAATGGTTTTAAAAAATGACTGGTACAAAGAGAATTGCAGCAGAGGGGAAATAAGTGGTTGAGCAATAAATAACTCACACATGAAAAAACAAATTAAGCACATAGTAATAAAAGTGCTAAAAAATGACCTATGTCTAAATATACGTACCTCTGTTAAACTTACATTTCCCTCATTAGTTCCATAAACAAATGCTTATTTAGTTTTAGCTCTGCAAGATTCTGTGCTGGGCACTATAAGAGATACAAAGATGATTCAAATATAGATACTCTTCTCAAGGAGATAGCAGCTAATTAGTGGGCATAGGACAAACCCGTGAGTAATTATAATACAGGAGAGAAAACGCCAAAGAAAGAACCGTGCCTATACAGAGACGAGATTCCTTCCATTAGAAAGGTTCAGGGGCACTTTGTGAAACTTTTCAATTGGGCCTAAATGCAAGAGAAGGGGTCTCAGGATGGGAGAAGGGAAAACAACTGGTTTCATTCATTTGCATAATGGGAGATTATGGACATACTGGGAAATGGGGTTAAAATGCCTCGTTTAGGCCATCTTGTGACTTCAAACGGCTGGCCAAGGAACTTAAACTTTACTAAGCCACAACAGATTATTAAAAATATTTCAGCAGAAGGATTACCTTATTATAGTTTTAGAGAAATAATTGTCAGGAGAGAGAAAAAGAAGACAAATAGGAAGCAACAGACCAGTTAGGAAACTGTTGCAACAAACTACAGAAAAGTAACAAGTGACTGAGCCAGGATAATAACAGGTTTGGAGATGATGGAATGGATGCTTGAGAGATGTAGGAGGCCTGCCTGTTAGACACAGCTGCTCGTTCGCCGGCTATGCAGGTTGAGCTGCAGGAGGAGGATTCAGAGGCCTGGGAAGATGGAGGTACAATGCACACAGGCTGGGAACAGAGGACAATTGCAGAGATTTAGAGATCTGAGTGTGTGATTCTGGGAACACCAGATACAAGTGACCAGAAAACAGTTCAGAATGTATGACTGGTGTTCTGAAACGAAGGCAGGGCTGGCAATAGATTTGGTAGTTACTGGAGTGGATGTTATAAATGAAGACATGAGACAGAATGGAATTGTCAAGGGAGAGATCACAGAAAGGAAAAAAAGAATATAGACCTATATTTAGGAAGAAGGAGAGAGAAGAGCAACCTCAGAGAGAGAATAAGGAGTAATACAGAGGTAAAAAGGAGAGCAGAAAAGCCAGGAGTCACAGGAAGAGAGAGAACATGTTAAGGAGGCTGTAATAATAATGAACAGCAGCACAGACTGGTTCAAAAGGGTGAGGACTGATTTGAGTCACAACCAGGTAACGACATGGCTTTCACAGGAGAATTTTCTTTAGACTGAAGCAATGGAGAAGACTTCAATAAATATAGTCAATGAAAGATCGCCGCATGCCAGCTGCTCTTCTTTTTCTTTTCTCAATATTTAATATGAAAATATTCAGATGCACAGAAAGCTTGGAAGTATTTACAGTGACCACCCATACACCCACCACTGAAATTCTAACATTAACATTTACTATTTCTCTTCTCATCTCTCCATCAATATACCTTATTTTTGCCTTCAGTTCTGGATTAATTATAGCCACCATTATACTCCCCATAAATATACCAGCCTGCACATAATTGGATCGATATTTGTTTACAGTTTTATTTTCTTTTGTGATAGAATTTACATGCAATGAAATATGTCTTTAGTGGACATTTGCTAATTTTTGACAAATGCATATTCCTGTGTAACTCAGATACCTTTCAAGATATAAAATGTTATCATGACCTCACAAAGTTCTGCCATGCCCCTTTTTAGTCAATCCTTGTCCCTCTTTCCCCCTAGAGGTAACTACTTCATTTATTTATTTATTTGTTTGTTTGTTTATTTATTTATTTATTTTTACTTCACACAAAAATAGTTTTGCATGGTCTAGAACATCATATAAATGGAATCATGCAGGATTTGTTCTCTTTGTGTCTAGATTTTTTGGCTTACCATAATTTTGATGACATTAACCATGTTATTGCTTGTGTCAGTACTTTGTGTCTTTTTATTGTTGCGTACTATTCCATTGTATGAATATATCACAGTGTAGTTTCTTACTTTCTTACTGATAGACAAGTAGACTTCTTCCAGTTTTCAGCTATTATGAATAAAGCTGCTATGAACTTTTATGTAAAATTATTTTGGTGGGCATATATTTTCATTTCTCTTGGGAAAATACCTTGGAACGGGATTTCCAGCTTATGCTGTCATATGATTTGATTTTCACAAGTACCTCATGAAAGATCAAAATTGTTTTCATTTGTCTTCAATGCATTTTACGTCCTGGGGACTCTAGCAGAGAGTGCTTGAACCTTTCTCACCTCTTGCTATTTCGTCAAAGCCGTCTCCCACTTTCTCCAAGTCTGTCTTGTTGCTGAGTGGCAATGAGGGAACCAGATAAAGGAGTCTGTTTTAATGTTAGCTACCTCATTTACTAACACCGGCATCATATTCCATAATGTAATTAAAATGTACAGTTTATACTTTTAATATAACCTGTTTGAGTTGGGTCATGTGAGATGGGGTAATAATAGTACCCGTCTCTTGGGACTATTTAACAAATATTTATTGAATAAATGCTATGTGCCAAGAACTGGGGATAGAATAGTGCGCAAGAAAGACACAGTTACTGTTCTCATGTAGCTTTCAGTTTAGACACGGAGAGACATGTCAAAAAACCACACTAACAAACATACTATTACAAACTGAAATAATTGTTCTGGAGAAGAGGAACAACGTTTTATGAAAGTATATGATAAATGAACCCAGCCAAAGTATGGAATCAAGGTGGGCTTCCTTAAGGAAATAATTCTTTCTTTTTAAAAATTTTTATTGAATCAAAATTGGTTACACATATTTTAGGGATTCAACACTGAGATATGTTGATCAAATCAATATAACTAGAATATATTTTGTTACAAATAGTAATTATTCTTTATGCCCTTTGTCCAATCTCTCCCCATCTCCCTCTCCCTACCTTCCCCACCCCCCACTTACCCTAGATATTTTCTCTCCTTCAGAAAGGATAATGGTTACTCTGTTGATTTGCTGCCTAGATGATCTGTCCAATGCTGAGAGGTGTGATCAGGTCTCCCACTATTATCATAGAGCAGATGCTTCTTCTATGACTCTGACATGGGCTTTGGGCTTTGTGGAGACAAACATCCTCTTCTTTATCTCTGCTGGTGACTCTCCTTGTGTCAACACACTCCAGTGGTTGGTGGACCATCTGCATGGTGGTTGTGGTGTCTAGCTGCTTTCACGGCAGCCATGGTTATTGTGATGGCTGTGGTGGGCCACCCACATAGAGATGATGTTTTTGGTATGTTCCTTGGTGCTGGTGGTATGCCAGGTTGTGGAGAGTGTCTGATCCCCAACTCCATGCCTCGGGTCCCCAGGTGGGCCCTGAGGAGCTGGCACAGTGTGCCTGGCTGTGAGAGGAGGGTCTGGTGCCCTTCTCCATGCTTCAGGTCCCCAGGCGGGCCCTGAGGTGCTGGTGCAGTGTACTTGGTTGTGGGAGGGGGGAGTCTGGCCTCCACCTCCATGCCTCAGGTCCCCAGGTGCACCCCATGGCACTGGGACAATGTGTCTGGCTGTGGGAGGGATGTGCAGTCCTCAGCTCCACACCTCTGGTCCCCAGGTGGGCCCTGAGGTGCTGGCAGTGTGCCTGGATGTGGGGGTGGGGTCCGGCCCCTGACTCCATGTCTCAAGTCACTGGGTGGGCCCCAAGGTGCTGGCATGGTGTGCCTGGTTGTGGGAGTGGGTTCTTGTCCCCCTCACCATGACTTGGGTCCCCAGGCAGGCCCCGAGGTACTGGCATGGTGTGCCTGGTTGTGGGAGGGGGTTTCGGTACCCAGCTCCAAGCCTCCAGTTCCCAGGCAGGCCCCAAGGCACTGGTGGTGTGCCTGAACCAGAACTAATTTTTTTGTCCTTTGCTTACTTCTGAAACAGGAGAACTTCCTGTGGGAACCAGTACTTGAACTGTGTAGTTGAGCTAAATTGCTGCTTTGCTGCCAATTCCTTAGGGAAGGCTTTTTGTGCAGCTCAGGGTTTAATGGTTGACCTTATAGGTACTTCTGGCTCTCCAGAGACCCAGTGGATCTGGGTTGTATAGAAACTCTGATCTGGGTCTGAGTCTTTTCACCAAACTGCACCCCATTTAATTCTGCATTCCCAACCAGTCTCCTCTGAGTGGCCCTGCACTGACTGGGAGGTGGACCAGCTGTCCCCGCTGTGTCCCAGTGTTCTCCTGGTGGGCCTGTCTCCCCCACTGCCCATGCTCCAAATGCCTACCATGGGATGGGCTGTGCACAGGTCCCTTGCGTTGACTCATCGGCCTCTGAATGGCTCCCCTTTTTCAGTTGTTCTGGCTCTTCGCTCCTGTGTGGGTCCACAGTAACCCTATTAGTGGTCTTGCTGTCCTGGGGGCCACCAAGGTCCTCTTCTCCCCTGCTGCCTCCAGGTAACTCCATCTGAAGGGCACAGCTGCTGCTTCTGCTGGGTCCTGCTGCATGCACTCAGTAGGTCCAGCATTATAGCGGTCACAGCCCGAAACACTCAGAGCAGTTTTTTCTTTCGTCGTGGTTTCTCTTGCCTTCATGAACTCTGTAGGTCTCTCTTCCTCTTCCTCTGAGCTCCAGTGGCCCCAGCTTGATTGATGTTACATTTTTATAGTTATAAATTGGTTGATTTGCGGGAGAGAGTGATGCTGGGGACTGTCTATTCTTCCATCTTGACCAGAACTCCAAGGAAATAATTCTTTTGTTTGTTTGTTTGTTTGCTTGTTTGTTTGTTTTTGTGACTGGTAAGGGGATCGCAACCCTTGGCTTGGTGTTGCCCGCACCACGCTCAGCCAGTGAGCACACCGGCCATCCCTATATAGGATCCGAACCCGTGGCCTCAGCACTGCCAGTGCTGCTACGCTCCCAGCACAGCACGCTCCCAAGTGAGCCATGGGGCCGGCCGAAAGGAGAAATTTTTTTTTTTTTTTTTTTTTTTTTGTGACCAGTAAGAGGATCGGAACCCTTGGCTTGGTGTCGTCCACACCGTGCTCAGCCAGGGAGCGCACCGGCCATCCCTATGGAGGATTCGAACCCGGCCCCGGTGCTCCCAGCACCGCAGCGCTCCCAGCGCCACACTCTCCCGAGTGAGCCACGGGGTTGGCCCTCCAAGGAAATAATTCTTGAGCTGAGGTGTGAAGACAAGGTGGGAGTTATGTAGGTGAAAGATAAAGCAAGGTAGCAGAGGGGGCCTCATTCTAGACAGAGAGGTGAGCATGGACAAAGGTCTGTGGCTGTAGGGAGCTTGCACATTCACTGTAAAGGAAAGCCAAAAGGAATGAAACCCAGAGACACAGTGAAGAGGAATGAAATTGGGGCCCAAAAGCCTTGTGCGATCTTCTAGGCTACATTAAGGAGTACTGTCTTTGTCATACCAGAAGTGGGAAGTCATCGAGGAGTTTGAGCATGGGAGGAGCATAACAGAATTTGTTTTTTAAAAAGATTTCTCTGCACGAAATGTGGACCATTCTAAAATGGATGAGAGGTAACTGGCTAGGAGCAATTTCAGTAGTCAGGTAAGGGGCTAAGAGTAAGGCAATGGAGATGAAGAAAGGATTTGAGAAAGATTTAGAAAGCAAAATCAAAAAGTTATAGAGATGGTCTCTAATTCATTTAATTCTTCTCTGATGTTAATTATTTCCTTCCATCTACTAATTTTGGGATTAGACTGTTCTTACTTTTCTAGTTCTTTGAGGTATAACATTAGGTTGTTTATTTGGAAACTCTCTGTTCTTTTGATGTAAGCATTTATTGCAATAATCTTCCCTTCTAGTACTGCTTTTGTAGTATCCCAAAGGTTTTGGTATGATGTGTCTTTATTTTCATTAGTTTCAAGAATTTTTTAAATTTCCTGTTTAATTTCTTCTTGGACCCATAGGTCATTCAGGAACCTGTTGTTTAATTTCCATTTATTTGTAAGGTTTTCCAAGTTTTGTTTGTTATCAATTTCTAGTTTTAATCTGTTGTGGTCTGAAAAGATACTTGAAATGATTTCATTTTTTAAAAATTTGTTGAGACTTGATTTGTGACCTCACATATGACCTATCCTGGAGAATATTCCATGTGCTGATGAGAAGAATGTATATTCTGTAGTTGTTGTATAAAATGTTCTGTAGATATCTACCAGGTTCAATTGGTGTAAATTGTAGTTTAAATCCTGTGTTTCTCTGTTAATTTGTTGCCTAGACGACCTGTCCAAGGTTGAGAGAGGGGTGTTGAGATCCCCAACAATTATTGTATTGGGGTCTCTCTCTTTAGGTTTAATAGTGTTTGCGATATATATCTGAGTATTCCAATGTTGGGATGTATATATTTAAGATTGTTATATCTTCTTGCTGGGTAAATATCTTTATCACTATATAATGACCTTCTTTGTCTCTTTCTATAGTTTTCTGTTTAAAGTCAATTTTACCTGATTTGAGAATAGTTATTCCTGCTTGTTTTTTGTTTCCATTTGTGTGGTGTATATTTTTCTGTCCCTTCACCATTAGTCTGTGTGAGGCAACACACTATTAGTCCTATAGGCAGCATACGG
The DNA here is from genome assembly GCF_027409185.1 of Cynocephalus volans. Lineage (NCBI taxonomy): Eukaryota > Metazoa > Chordata > Mammalia > Dermoptera > Cynocephalidae > Cynocephalus > Cynocephalus volans. The sequence goes on from NC_084467.1 coordinate 127,814,596, forward strand.
TTTGGTCTTGCTTTTTAATCCATTCAGCCATTCTATGTCTTTCAGTGGGGTATTCAATCTATTTACATTTAGGGCTGCTATTGAAAGGTATGGTCTTACTCCTGGAATTTTATTGATTCTTGTATTGTTGTTTTAAATAATGTTTTATTCCTTTATTTCCTTTTTATTGTTTGTCTTCAGTGTTTGCTGGTTTTTTCTGAAGTGGTAAGATACAGTATCTTTCTCTTTCTCAATAGCATACCTGCTCTATCATTGGGTTTTGTTCGATCTCATGTATTTGTGGTGATGATTGTTAGTTTTGGGTTTCCAGGTGCAAGACTCCCTTGAGGATTTGTTGTAGCATTGGTCATGTTGTGGTGAACTCCTGCAATTTTCATTTGTCTGGGAAATATACTATTTCCCCTTCATTTCTGAAGAATAACCTGGGTATAGTATTCTTGGCTGGCAGGGTTTTTTCATTTATTTGTTTCAGTACTTTGAATATATCATCCAATTATCTCCTGGCCTGTAAGATTTTTGATGAGAAATCTGTTGTTAGTCTGGTGGGGGCTCTCTTATAGGTGACCTGATGCTTGTCTCTTGCTGTTTTTAGGATTCTTTTTGTCTTTGACTTTTAATAGTTTGACTAAAATGTGTCTCAGAAAAGTCTTTTTGGATTAAATCTGGTTGGAGATCTTTGAGCCTCTTGGATCTGGAAGTCCATATCTCTCCCAATACCTGGGAAGTTTTCTGCTATTATTTATTGAACAGGTTTTCAATGCCTTTCCCTTTCTCCTTCCCTTGCGGAACACCCATAATTTGGATGTTTGTATGCTTAAGGTTGTCTGACAGCTTTTGTAGGTTTTTTTCATTTTTAAAATGCTTCTTTCTTTCTTTTTTTTTCTTTTTCTTTTTCTTTTCTTTCTTTCTTTTTCTTTTTTTTTTTGGTCTGTATGGATTATTTTAAACAATATATAAGAAGATGAACAGATGAACAAAACAAACAGTTGGTTTTTGAGGAGACAAAATAGGCAAGACATTAGCTAGGCTAACTAAAAAAAGAAGAGAGATGACCCAGATAATAAAACTCAGAAATGAAAAAGGAGACATTATAACCAATACCATAGAAATACAAGAATTGTTAGAGACTATTATGAACAACTATATGCCTATAAATTTGAAAACCTGAAGGAAATGGATACATTTCTGGACACATACAAACTACCAATACTGAACAAAGGAGAAATAGAAAATCTGAATGGACCAGTAATGAGCAACAAGACTGAAGCAGTAGTCAGCAGCCTCCCAACAAAGAAAAGCCCAGGACTGAATGGATTCATGGCTGAATTCTATCAAACCTTTAAAGAGAATTAATACCAATTCTCTTCAAACTATTCTAAAACATTGAAACAGAATGAGGCCATTCTTCCAAACTCATTCTGTGAGTTTAGCATCACACTGATATCAAAATCAGACAAAGATACAACTAAAAAAGAAAACTACAGGCCAATGTCCTTGATGAACATAGATGCAAGAATCCTCAACAAAATATTAGCAAAGAGAATACAATATCACATGAAAAAGATTACACATCACAATCAAGTGGAATTCATCCAACGGATGCAAGAATGGATCAACATATGCAAATCATGAATGTGATACAACACATCCACAAAAACAAAAACAAAAACTTGACTATAAAACATAAAAACAGACACGTGGACCAATGGAACAGACTAGAGATCCCAGAAGTCAATCCACATACTCATAGCCAACTGATCTTTGACAAAGGCACCAAGAACATACGTTGGGGAAAGGACAGCCTCTTCAAAAAATGGCGCTGGAAAAATTGGATGTTCATATGTAAAATAATGAAACTAGAACCGCACCTCTCACCATATAGCAAAATCAACTCAAAATGTGTCTAAGACTTAAGTATAAGACCCAAAACTATAAAACTCCTAGAAAAAAAACATAGGGGAAACACTTCAGGATATAGGACTTGGAAAAGACTTTATGAATAAGACCCCAAAAGCACAGGCAACAAAAGACAAAATAAACAAACAGGATTATATCAAACCAAAAACCTTCTGCATAACAAAGGAAACAATCAGCAGAATGAAAAGACAATCTACAGAATGGGATAAAATATTCGCAAACTATACATCCAACAAGGAATTAATATCCAGAATATATAAGGATCCCAGACAACATAGTAGTAAATACAAACAAAAAAACCCCAAATAATCCAATTAAAAAATGGACAAAGGAGATGAATAGACATTTATCAAAGGAAGACATACATATGGTAAACAGGTACATGAAAAAATGCTCAATATCACTAAACGTCAGGAAAATGCAAATCAAAACCACATTGAGACATTATCTCTCTCCAGGTAGACTGGCTATTATCAAAACAACCTAGAATAACAAATGCTGGCAAGGATGCAGAGATAGGGGAACTCCCCTACACTGTTGGTGGGACTGTAAATTAGTACAGCCATCATGGAAAACAGTATGGAGGTTTCTCAAATACGTATAAAACTGCCATATGATCCAGCAATCCCACTACTGGGTATGTTTGCAAAGGAATGGAAATCATCATGTCAGAGGGATACTTGCATTCTCATGTTCATCACAGTTCTATTTATAATAGCCAAGATATGGAACCAACCTAAATGTCCATTAATGGATGACTGTATAAGGAAAATGTGGCGTATATGCAGAATGGTATATTATTCAGCCATAAAAAAGAATGAAACTGTGCCAATTGTAGCAGCATGGATGAGCTTGGGGAAAATTATGTTAAGTGAAACAAGCCAGAAACAGAGAAATACCCATGTCCTCAATCTTAAGTGGGAGCTAAAAATTAAAGAAAGAAAGAATTACAATAATATGCTGAACTTCCAGAAGGAGAGAACAGAATTGTGGTTACTAGAGTTGGGAAAGAGGGAAGGAAAGGGGAAGGGGAGTTGGGAAGAAATTGGTGAATGGACACAAAGAATGGTTACATATTGCAATGATGAATATGCTAATTATCCTAACTTATTCATCACGTGTTGTACACAAATACTGGTAGTCAACTCTGAACCCCACGAATACATATAATCAATTATGTTTCAAAATAAAAAAGAATTCCAATTTCACTTTTCAGTTTCTCTATGCCATATATTTGTTCCTTAAAAAGATTCATTATTTTATGATATTAAAAAATATATACAGCTTTCTCAAACTCTGGTAATTTTATAAAAAATAAATATATGATTATTAAAAAAAGAAAGAAAAGTTATAGGTATGGACCAATAGGAACTCCTAGTTTCTGGCTTATAACAATGCCTGCCATGTACTCAGTGTTCAATAAATGTCATTAATAGTGGTTGCTGTGGTAGTTGATGTTGTTGGTGTATCATTATTGTCATTATCGTTATTATTATTTATAGAAACTCCTAGTAAATTGTCTGTGAAGTAGCCTGGCATAGTGGATAGAGAAAGGGCCTTGGACTTAGAAATTTCATATTTGTCATGGTTTTGCTGATATCTAGCTAAAAATGTAAAATTAGTTATTATAAAATGCCTTAGTTCCCAAGAGGTGGCCTGTAGTTCAATGTCCAAGGGGCTTTAAGAACTCAGCTCTATTTCTAGCAGCTGTAGATATCTGCAGAGTTCCAATCCAGGGGGACAGAGACAACTTCCAAGCAGGTTCTCCTATATTTGCTTCCTGAGGATCCTGCTTCTCATTCAGCCACAGCCCCTCATTTTCTGGGTACCCAGTGTTTGTTCTCATTTCCCCAAATATATCATTCCAGGCCCTCTTGAAAGCTCCTCTTTCTCTGAATTTATTTCTTCCCCCTAACTTTAGTCTTATTCCCTTGGAGCATTGGGAACTGTAAACATCTGATTAGCTTTAAAATGCAAACTGCTTACAGTGTTGCTCCTCTGTGTGATTCATAGAACCTTCACTCATCCTCAAAATCAAAACTGATAGGGAAGGTTTATCAAGCACTGTGTGTGGCCAACTGCCTAGAGATCCTAGTGGTACAGTTCATGAGGGCGCATCACAGTTGCTCCAGGAGGGCACTGGGTGCTACAAAAACAGATGGAATAGCTGCAAGACAGATTAGAAGCAAATTCTTTCATGGAGATATCTTCATGAATGTGAAGCTTTTTGAAAAGGCATCATCTAGATCCAAATGGAAACTCAAGGATAGAAACTTTAAAATATTGGAAACTGGACTTCTTTTAAAGTACAAAAAGCAAAGTGCTGTAAATTGAATGCACAATTTTCTTGCAAGACAAAAATTTAAAGTCAGCTTAGTTGAGTTATAAGTTACATATAGAAAATTTATCCATTTTGAGTGTACATTTTGATAATGTTTGACAAATATGTACACGCAAGTGATCACCACCATAATCAAGATGTAGAATAGTTACATAAACCAAAAAAAAAAAAAAAAAAATCACTCATACCCCTTTGTAGCATGGATTATCTTTGATTACTAAATCTTATTGCAGATGCTATTGAAGAAAGAGCCAGGGGCTTGCTGGTGTAAAGTGTGAGAGAGAATAGCTAAGAATGACTTCAAGCTTTTGTCCTGAGAAACTGGGTATATACAGGTGTCACTGTTAGATATGGATGATTGGAATTTTGTGGGGGAAATCAACTGTTTAGTTGGATATTAAGGAGGAGTTGATTTATGCAAGATAAAACTTATTAAGTAAATAAGCACTTAGAAGATTGGCCACAACAACAACAAAAAACCAAAGAGATGCTTATTGAAATAACAATGGGATGCATTATCACATTGTATCTTCACAAAGCCTGTGACATAGATATTATATTCTACATAGTAGAATCTATCCCCAGTTCACTGGTGAGAAAGGCAAAGAAAACATTGTTTAATATAACACAGCCAGTAAGTAGTAAAGATAAGACCTGAACACAAGCAGGATAACTCCAAAGCACAGGTCCTGAACCATAAGTAAAACCACTCCCATATAATGCAAATTTGAGGGTGATTATGATAGATATGGAGTAGAAGTACAGAGAGTGACTTAGTATTATGTTAAAAATGAAGGAAAACACACAAAAAATAGTTTCTATACTATAGGTATAATTATGTGAAATTATGTACACATTTAGGGAAAGACTAGAAAAAAATACAAAATCAAGTTTTATTTATTCGTTCATTTATTTATTTACTTTTACATGAGACTACTAGATTTGTCAGTTAGGGGTTCATTCATTGTTTTGCCAGATAAATTTTCTTTGAGAACTAAGAGCAAAACCAGGTTTAGCAGACCGATCTTTCAAATGTTGGTAATGTATAGGAAAACGATGCATGTTTTTGTTTGAAGAGAAGCAGGATCGAGAGGGGATTTGAAGCAAGTCAGTGGAGGAAAACCATGAAAAAAGAGGAATAGGAAAGAAGTACATAGAAATAGAAAAAAGATGAGAGAAAATGAGAGAAGAGGAGAGAGGAAGGGGAGAGAGGAGGTGGGAGAAAGTTGAAGAGGTGAAGAGGGAATCAAATGTGATTTGTACATGGCAGTTGCTTAAAAATATTTATTAAATTAAAAGCTATTGATCGAAAAGTTAGGCAATCATGGTATAGTTACCTCAAGGAGCTCATTTTGTTTTGTTCTATTTTGCTGTGTGTGCACGTGTTTGTGTGTGTGTGTGTGTGAAATAAAAATCATTTGATTTTATTTTTATGTGTGCATATATAAAAATAAATATTCTTTTATATGTATTCAGAAGGTGTAATAAATAATTAAGAAGAAAATGGAATAATCTGTAATCCTTTCTAAACAAAAATATTGTTAGAGTTTTATTTGATAGATCTTGGTCATTTCTATTCAGATATGCATACATATCTAATTTCATATCTCCTTCTACAAATGCATCAACGTTTCTAGTCTCCTTTTTGTCAGTCAACAATATGTCAAGATCATTCTGCGAGTTAATAAATATTTCTCTTGAACGATTGTGTTTCTTCCTGTTACATGGATGGATATAATTTATTTAAGCAACCCTCTACTGATGGACAGTGGGTTATTTTGAATTCTTGGTTATTATAAACAACATTGTGATGAATATCCTTACACATACACCCCTGTACAGATGTCCATTAGTTTCCTTAAGATAAACTCCGAGGTAGAATTGCAGGGTCAAAAAGTATGTACTTTTAAAAATATAATTTCAACACAAATTACTCAAATGCCTTCCAGAAAGTCGTTAAAAAATATCTCCTCCCCACACCTTGCTGATTTGGGGTACTGGCCTTGTTTCTAATTTTTTAGACAGCTATTGTTGAAATGCACACTCAAAATCTCCCCTTTTTTCTCATCACATTGCCTCATGTATATACAATTTGTCCTAAGAAGTATCTGGAAACTTCTGGAGCATATTCCTAGTGGTAGGAAGTAAAATTAGAGTTGGTTTTAAGTAAATAAGTTTTTCCAGAGGATAGAGAAAGTTGAAAATCATCAAGACAAAGTTCTATGTTTTATATCCTGGAGACGGTATGTTTTATTTACTCTGATAAAAAAATCAAATCTATGGGGATGCTTAACAAACATGTAAAAATTAGATCTTAGGCCATCTAGGGAGCTGCAGATTTTCCCCCTGTGAATCTAAAATTATGTCAAAATTTTTTCTCCTTTGCTCGTGTGTTTTTTTAAAAGGATAAATATGAAGGTATTGCCTCTCAACCCTTTGAAAACAAACATGGGAATAAAAAAAAAGTTTCATTATTTGAACTCTGATTTCAGGTTTGGGCAAACATTAAGGTATGAATCTAATTTCAGACAAATAGACTACAAAATTCTGGCCATTTATTATAGGTCTAATTTGCAATAAGGGAGAGCAGTAACACTTCCAGTATTTTAACAGAAATTTAAAATGTATATTTACAACACTTAGTCACTTCCCTTAAAAAATAAAATCTTTTCAGTTTCCATGTAAAGTGGCCAGATGCCTAATTAGCAATCCTGAAACTCAGCTGTGTTGAGTTAATAAGAACCCACGGCAAGTATTCGCGGGAATATCCAATTCCTCAACAATGAGAAAAAATACTTGTAAGTTCATGAAATGAGCTGTCAAAGGGGTTGGTAAATTTCTAAACAAGATCATTATGTTTCCATGTTCTTGCTAACCTATCCCATGGTTAGAAATCAAACCATGCCCAAATTTCTCTCTACCATGCCCAAATTTCTCTCTCTTATTTTTGCTGCTCCCCCCAACCCTGTCCTCCTCGGGATTTTTTTTTTTTTTTTTTGACCGAAACTTTCTATGGTTACTTGCAGCCAAAGTAATGTTATAGATTGTTTGAGTGTACTTTTTGTTTGTTTCTTTAAAGATAGAAAAACATTAGCTCTTTTTTAGTTAGTTGAACGAGGGATGTGTGTTTATATGTGTGTGTGTGTGTATTTCCCTATTTTAAATAAACGTGTCCCTATTTTAAAGGCTTTGTGGAATATTGGTGAATCAAAATGTACAAAATTTCAGAAATCCTAATTAGTTATTTGGCCACCTTTCCCTAGGCTGAAAAAATATTTTTTTTTTCTAGAGAGGAAGTAATAAAGAGTTGTAGATATATATTTTTAACTTCTACCAAAATGCTGGATGAAATGTAACTGATGTACTTTATGCAAAAAGTTCACACTTTCATAATATTGAGCAAATTCCTAAAGTCCTAGAGCTTAGTTGTCTGAAATTAAATTAATAAAGCCATGTTTGTGCAAATCTCTATGCTTATTTTTAAGAAGTTGAGAGGTAAATGCATTATATTTTGTTAGAAAAAAGCAATTAAATCCCCATAGGAAATAAAAGTAATATAAAGATAATCGTTAACACCTGGTTCAAAGTGTTAGCATGAAAATTAATTAACGTATACAATGGGCACAAACATTTGCTTGGTGTGTGATGAGTACTTAGTATCAGCTGTTATTATACACGGAGTCACACTGTCTGGATTCAAATCCCAACTCTGCTGTGCTCGCTTCGGCAGCACATATACTCAAATCCCAACTCTGCTGTGTTTTGACTGTTGTAATTCCTTATGTCTCAATTTCCTCAATGATAAAATGAAGATAATAATAGTACCTAATTCGTAAGATTGCTGTGAGAATCAAATAAATGTTTAGAAGAGTGGCTAGCACACAGTAAACTCTCATTAAATGCTAGTTTTTATTTTTAACTATTAGTACCCAAAATAAGAGCATCTTGCCTGGATTATTACTAGTGGGATATATACATGTTTTATCTGACCAATTACATTGTAAACATTTTTGAGAAGCAAGATAGGGTCTGTTTTGTCTTTTGTAGCTCCCTCCCTTTCTATAGCTTTGTATAGTAAGCATGAAACCAGATTCTGTAAATGTCGCTGTCTCAATGCATAGTGATTTAGAGAATTCATTTGTAGTCAAGAGGTACAAATTATAACTAAATTGGTCACCGACAGAAATGAAGAGAAAACAAAGAATTCTTTCTCAGTTCATCCAAGGAATCAAAAGGGGAAAGTTTGATGTTTCCTACCATTTACTAATGTTCTATAATTGAAATGACTCATCAGACATATATGTCATCTCAAGAACAGAGTGCTTCTGAAAAGAAGAATATTTGTACTTCTCAAGTCTGCTCTATTCTCTGAAAACTAGGTGAGGTTAAAAACAAAACACAACAAAGACAACAACAACAAAAACCAAATCCAATATTGACTGCTGAGCGACGGTGTTGGTTCCAAATCCATTTGCAAAACAACAATGCCACCTGTTGGATAGAAGAAGCAAGTCTGTTATAATTTTTGTTTGATTATTGGACAAATTTATGCCTCCTCTAAGCAATGCAGAGTGTTGAAATGCAGTATGCAAAAGAAAGAGAAATAAAAAAGACTTTACTTACAAGAAGCCTCCTACCTAGTAAAGCAAATGAAAGGTCATTTCTAGTCATCATACATGGGCAAGTCTCTACTTTAAAACCTTTTTTTCCCCCCAAATCCTTCCAAAGGATTATGTGCTTTATCTTGGCATTTGCTCTATAGGTTCTTCACGCCTTGTGCATTCACTCTCCTTTTATGGGACTGTTGAAATAAAAAATAGCAGTCTCTAACACCTGCTGCTTAACTAAGAGGAGACATTACTTCCAATAAATTACATAATTGTAATTTTTAATCACAAATTTAATTGTAAATCAATTAAATTTAATTAAATTTAAAATTTACAATTAAATTTTACAATTAAAATTAAATTTAATTGTAAATCTGCAAAGATAGGTCCCTAGTTGTGGGGCTTCAGCAGCTTTGTGCTTCTCTCTTTTGGCCATTGTCACATAGTCATAGATCTCCAAAATGTGGTCAAGAAAGAAAAATCAGAATCTGACACCCTGATAGTGAGATGACATATGGATCTTTGTCCATGATCTGGAAAATCAAAACAATGTCTTTGGGACAGAGTGTCTTCAGAGTTGGAAGTCTATCACCGTTGCTCAAGGTGGCACTTGCCACTTACTAATGCATAAGTTTGAAGATCAAACATTCAATGCTATTGCTTTTCCATTGCCAGCAAGCAAAGCAAACTTTTGGCTGCACTCAGGCAGCGGAGAGAATCTAGAATTGCTCGCTGGCATTGCCACATTTATTGAAAACCCAAGTGTGCATAGCAGGTGAGTAATAAGAGTTATATTATCAATGAACAGAAGAAGTCTAAAAGAAATGGACATTTAAAAAAAGAAAAAAACAGAAGAGAGTTAAAGGAAACAGGCATCTCTTTTTTGTCTTTGGGAGAGATATTTTTCATAGGACCTCTTTGAATTAATTTCCTGGCAACAAAGATCATCCTACTAGAGAAAAAGGAAAGATCGCTGTGCATTCGGAAGAGCAGATGCCAGTTGTGGGTATGTACAAAAACTCCAATCTAAGGCGATGTGCAATGTCATATGAGTGGCATGAGTGATTTGGGAGTTTATAGGTCATAAAAATTCCAATTGAGATGAACAGGGAAGACTGACATGAGGAAGCTCAAATTAGAAAGATGAAGGCAAGGAAAATCTGGGATCTAATCAGGAATAGAGAGCCAGACTAGGAGTTATTAGAAATATCCATTATTTTTTTCATTTCTTATTCTTCCAGGTACATGGTAAAGAAATAGCATTTTCCTGTCTTATTAGAAGTTAGGAAGGCTATACTACTTACACCAGTGAAATGTAAAGGAAAACTGTGTATTACTTCTGAGCAGTATAGCATTTGCCATGTATCCTTTTCCTGACTCAGCAATTGTGGTTCCAAATATTGAGATAGAACTTCTCTCAGTCTGGTCTCTGGGTAATCAAGAAGATCAGAGTCTGCCTGCTGATCTATCCACATTGGATATATGCTTTTACTATGTTAAGCCATAAAGACTGTGAGGTTTGTTTGCTCCTAAAACATAATCTAGTCCATCCTGACTAATACACAGGGTTATCATAAAATATATAAAGTAATTAGCTAATAAAAGTGAAAATAAAAAGGAAAAACTTAAAGAAAATAAAATTAGAAAGCAGTTTTGGGGGACCTAGAGAACAATGAATTATTTTATAAATTATAGATAAATGTTTCCTGTGTGGTATGTAAAGTAAAACATATATGTTTTAGAAATGTAGTTCCAAATCTTAGCCATCTTCCCACCGTATAACATATAGTTTCCCTATTTCACCTACTCCAAAGGCAGCAGCAATGACAACGCAGAGGTGCTTTTCACATATCTCCTTTTTCTCTCTGTTATATATATTCTTTATCATTCCCCAGACTGGAAATTACAGCATCAATTCAATTCCCTGCTTCTTACTTTTAACTACAGAGAGTCACTTTATACAGTAGCCAAGGTGATTGCATTAAAACATAAGTCAGACTGTGTCACTCATCTGCTTAGCACTCCCTAATGGTTCATCATTCACACAGAGAAAAGCCAGTACTTGCTGGAGCTTATGAGGTCCTCTATGATCTGGCCCTCAGCTATTACCTCTGACTTCATTTTCCTCCCTCTCTTTACCTCTGGGCATAGCTGCTCCTCAGCTGTATCAAGCACACTCTTGCTGGAGGGCATTTGTAGTTACTATTCTCTGTGTCAGAAATGATCTTCCCTTAGATGTCTACATGACACTCTTTTTGGACTCCACTTAAGGAGACCTTCCCTGATCACTTTCCACACTTCAATGGCTCCACCTATATTACTTACCCTGCTTTATTTTCCTCCGTAGTATTTAAGATGATGTGATAGACTATATATTTGCTTGTGTGTCTGTTAATAGTCTGGTTCCTTTAACTAGAACTTAAGCTCCATAAAGACAGGTCTTGGGTCTGTTATGTTCTCTGTAGCATTCTGTCATCCAGAAGAGGATGTTCAATAACAAACTTGGATGGTTCTTTCAGAGCTGAACCTCTCCGCTCTGCAGTATGTCTTCCAATTCCCCTCTGCGTCCCTGAATTTGCCATTTGCTGTCCAGCCTGCTGTCCAGGGTCAGGCTTACAGTGTGCTGGCATGTTAGCACAGCACAGAAATGTAAGATGCTTGCTGCTGAGGTTCCCACATGACGTCCACGGCAAGATTTGCACTCGCCCATACAGAAAAGAGACAAAGGGAGATTTTGAGGGGTTTGACATAAATCTAAATTATAAATTCTATTTTTTAAAATGTGAGATTGTGTTTTTACATTTTTGAGGCTAACATGTCCTTTCCTTTGTGAAATGATGATAGAGTTTGATGACAGTTTTTTGTTTTGCTGCTTATTTGTTTGCATTCTGCTTCTTATTGTTCTTACGTGGCAAGGTAAAAAGTTAACAATCCTCAATAATTCCCAACTTTCAGGTATTCTGAAATGAGCTCTTTTTAAAATAGGAAACCGAAGCCAAGAGAGATGGCATGGTTCCTGTATGTTCACAGGTCTCGATTTCAGCAGAACTGGAACTAAAACTCACGCTTCTTCATTCCCAGCCAGTTCTGCTTTCTCTACACAGAACTCCTTCCTCTGAAAAGCCCTTTGAAAATAATCCTTTTCCCAACTTGAATTGTACTTTATCTCCTAATATTTGCTCTTTCAACCATTCAACACTTTAGGGTTCTAAGAGAAAATCAAGGCTCTTCTTTCTCATTTTTCTTCCCTTATTATTCACTGGAAGAGGGGGGGAAAAACGGTTAGGATCAAGATCAAATACTTTCATTTCTTGCCATACCCCCAAGAATGAGGAATATTGCCTTGAGTCAGATTCAAAAGCCAAGTTCTTCTTATTGGTAACTGCACTAGGGAGTAGAGATTTTATTTTTTTCCTTTTAGAAATTTTACTGAACTAACTTAAGCACTTATTTACTGTTTAAAACAACAGCATAGAAGTGCATAGGATAAAATACAAAAGTCCCAACACCCTCCCTTCCACAGAGAAAACCGTGCTAACAATTTTGCATATATTCTTCCAGATCTTTTTACTATACATATATAAGTAATTTTCTAGGAAGAGCATGCAAAAAACCTTGTAAATTTGTGAAATAAAGGAATGTGTGTACATATATATATATATATATATACATACAGAAAAAAGAGAGAGATATATGTACCACTATGCTAACAGTGGTTACATCTGAGTGTTAGGATTAAGAGTGATTTATAACTTTTATACCTATAAGAATGGTGCTAAAAATATGACTCTCACAAAGAGTAAGCTGAGTATGCATGGAATATTTAGGGGAGTCAAAGGATTTAAGAAAGTTCTAATAAGGTGGAGAGAGGGTCAGTGTTGGAAGCAAATCGAGAGGATTGAATTCCCTTCTGAAAGTAAGATAGGTTCAGAAGGTGAGTTGGAGGGATATGGTGTGTGTAGCACATTCCTGGATGTGTTATTATCTGGTCACCCCCTTTGCTGTCTTGGATGTTGCTCTTCACATTTCAAAACACGGGTGTTTGTATGTATGTGCATATATGTATTTTGCAAACATCCAACTAAACTCTAAACTGTATTGTAGGCCAGAACCCTGTCTCCAAATATTTATCATCCTCCTAGCCAGAAGGCATGCCCAATGCTTAGCATTAGGTAAACACTGAGTGTCTGCCATGTTAACTCCTGCTTTTATTTATTCTCTTTCTTAAAGATTATTTGAGCCAAACATTTCTTGACCTGTTAAGAAATCTCTCCTCCATCCCTCATACTATATGTGCTTATGAGCTTCCTTCAGTTATGTTTCTTGTCTTGGCATCAGACTTATAAGCAGACGGAAAATGCCAAGTCCATGCCAGATCACAATTCAGCAAGGATTAGTTATCACAGTTAGCAAGGAGAATGGAATATGTTCCCTTTGTGGAGATCATAGCAAAGAATTTGAACCTGGAAAGAAGGTTCAAATTCTCATTAACCAGTTGACTCCGGCACGTTCCCACCCCTCAGAATATCCTAACTGCTGTATGGGAGACATCTGGGTCATCATCACAGCGTACACATTGTGACCACCAGTAGCAAACTCAGAAACATCATTGAATTCCAGAATCAAAAGGGGCCTTAATGGCATCTTAATCCAACATCCATCCTCTTTACAGTGAGTGATTGAAGACTGTTAGTAATTTACACAATACACTTACTTTTAGGAAGTTTTCTTTTCACACATTTGAGGATTTGCAATCTTGGTTCCTGAAGCTCCTATCCATTGATGGCTTATTAACCAATATTTGAAAATTGAGTTCCTTATTATATGTCAAGTTCTGTGTTATGCGTTAAGGCTAGAAAGATGGGAAGCTAAAGCACGTAAGGCACAGCTCCTGCTTTCAACATCTCACAGTTGAATTGGAAGGGAGTCATATAAATATATCATTTATGTGCTGTATGTGTGTAAAATGATACATATTTTTTGTCTAAAAGCCAGATAGAAGAGTACCCGACTCAATCTAGGCTGGCAGAGTAAAAGCAGGGAAGATTCCTAGAGTTAGTGATATGTCACCTCTCTCTGTAGATTTTTAATCATGCAGCTATTTAATCAGCTCCTAATCAACCTAACTATATCATCCAGTCCAAACTTCTATATCCTTCCGTAATAATCTTCGTTTGGGACATAGTAACTGAATCCCCCATCATGTTTTCCCCACTACACTCCTGCTCCTGTGTACATGCAGCGAAGTTTGAGGAATTGAGCCCACTCTAGTCATAATACCTATCCCTTGCCAGGATCCCTAATCTAAGCCTATCAGTGCATGCATTTCATTGATGGCAATTACTGGTTAAGAGGTGGAAGCATCATGAAGGCAAAACTTATGTTTAGTGCTTGGAAGTGGCATGTTGCCTTTCCTTTTCTCTTTCCAGATATGAATGAGGAAACATTTAGTCCATTTTCTGCATCCAATATGAAGCCAAAAATGTTGTCAGAACAGAAAGACAGAAATAGCCTGGATTCTTGATCACATTATTGAGCCCCTGGATCAATCAATCCTGACACATACTTCCAAGCATGTGGGCCAGTAAATGTACTTACTCTTGAAGCCAGTTTGATCTAGTTTCTGCTACTTGCATCTAAAATTGTCTTAACTGTTCAATTTGCCTAAAGCCTTAAGTCATATTGTGTCTATATAAGTTGATATTGTGGCGGGTTTTCCCTAAATAACTGCTCTAATAATATTATGAAAAAAAAGTTTCCGTGAGTCAATTCTGGTTCCTAGTTCCTAAAGTCACATTTTTCTGGAGAAATGTGTTGGTTCTCTTAGAGGATAGATAACAGTTGGAAGCAATTCAGCTCCATGAGTATTGATTACATGTCTACTTGTTGCCCTGCATTATGCTAAGCACCAAGGTATCTGCAAAGAGGTTCTGAATAAGATATGGCTTCTTTCTCCAACAAGCTTAAAATCCTTTGGAAATCAAATGTAACGTAAGGAGCTTGAGCTCTGGTGTCATATACTCAGTTTCAAAACTTGCCCTGCCTATTATGTGTCAGGCACTATACATAGGCTGTCTTATTTAATCTTCACATCAGCCACTAAGGTCATTATTTATGAATGAGGAAATTAAGTTCAAAGAGGTAACTAACTTTATCAAAGTGACTTGTCAGACATGATGGCGCTGGGAAATGAATATAAGACCAAGTCCAAAACCAGAGGTAGAACTCATGTTTAGGAGGGATCTGAATATGTCATTAACAGGCAAGCACCCTCAACAGCCAATTTATGTCTATTGTAGTTCTTCTGTCTTGAAGATATGCTCTGAAGTCAAAGGTGGTGAGCAGTTGGTCCTTTAGGGAAAAAAAATTCTCCCAAATCAGGCAAAGCTCCATCTGATAGCAATTAAAGCAAAAGACATAATCATTAAACAAGCTTTTTTGGCTATTCATTGATTCAATGAAGATTTATTATACCTCGTATACTACAGGCATTGTGCTAAACACAATGAAGAATAGAAAGATTCCTGAGGTTCAGTTTCTGCTCTGAAGAATCTGTGACCTTTTAAGTGACAATAGCTGCCGTGTATCAGATGTCTACTAACTGCTAGGCATTTTTCATAAATCATCGGCAATCCTCAAATGGCATCACAGTGTAAGTATTTTTGTTCCCATTCTGTGGATGGGGGAATCTGAGACTTGGAAAGACTATCCTCAAGTCACACAGGCGAAGTCAAGATTTGAAAGCAAGTCTGACCCCAAATCATGGTGTCACTCAGTTATGTACATCCGAAGCCTAAACTTGATTGAGAGAAGTACATAATGTCCAATAGGTGTTCATTTTTTACTGTCCACTCCTATCAGGGGGCCCCATTTCTCACAGCACCCTGTGCCCACCAAAGTGCTGTGTTTACTGTAGGCGCTTAGAAAACTCAACATCCAGTATTTTTAGCTTTGTGACAGAGGCTCTGTCATCTTTCCCCGATGCTGATCAAGTGATTGATCTTGAGAAATCTGAGGGATGAATATTATATTTCAAGTTCTGTTGGCCATAATAGGCCATCTTGCCTCTAGCAAGGAACTGGTTATATGATTCAGACTCAAAAATACATTTTAAACACTTATTATATCTGCTAGGCACTTCCACATGTGTTGTTTCATGACGTCCATTTTGCAAATAATGAATTCGAAGCTGTAGTATATTGCTCAAGGTCACTTGCATTGTATGCCAAGGTTCAAGATTCAAAATCCAGTACTCTCTGTCTAGCATAGTTTTAAGTATATATGGCCAAGTTTTCAACATATTTTCAAGGATATGTCCAAGTTTAGTATATTTTCTGCTATATCATATGTGAATGTTGTTGGCTTTTGTGCGGTGAGAACTACTTTTATTTAAAGCATTTATTCCCTTTCTTCCTCTCATTCTACTTCCATTATTGCTTTTGGAATATTTTACATCTATGCAACTTTTGCTTTTTTCCTTGGTGTCTCATAATTACTGGTCCTGGCTCCAAACTCTCTCCCATAACTATTCCCAGAGGCCATTCCTCACCATGGTACAGCCTGTCTCACAGTTAAGATTTCATGAGAAATGTCTCCTTTGTGGCATTTACCAAAGGGAAAAAAAAAAATCTCCCAAGCTTCTCGAAATAGCATAAAGTAATGCTTTTCTCATAGTCTTAAAAAAGGCTTTTTTATTTTTCTTCTCTTTATTTAACTTTATGACTCGTCCCATCAGTAGGACCCAGACAGTTTGCCACACAAAAACTATTGGGGTAGACTTTCTTCAAACCTTTGGTGTGACTAAGGCAGTGATGTACTCTTTTTAGCCGCAGGTAATCTCTCAGGAATACGTTCTTACTTTCAGAAAGAAGAAACTATCAAAATTAAACATGTGAGATTTACTTTAAGAATTAATATTTACAATAAAATTCAGTAGCTTAGGAGCTTATTTGTATAAGACCACAATGTTTTTTATGCCTGTTGCAGTAGGAAATGCTTGGTAGTGAATGAGATTTTTCTGTATTTCTAGCATAAACCCAGTCCTGCTTGAAGACTTCATTGTGGTGACCCTTGAAGTGAACTGAGAGTATGAACGAGGAAAGAGCAGGGTCACCCACTGCTACATTCAGAAGTTGTTAAGCATTTTTTGAGTTCTGTCAAGAGAAACTTGGAGTAAATTAAGACTAAGACTAAGTCTAGGTAAATTAAGACTAAGATTAAGACTACGAGTGGTTTCACCTCTCTGCGTTAATAATAGTTATTACCTTCTAAGATTGTTGGGAGGTTTAAATAAAATAATGCAAGTAAAGCACTTAGCACAGTGCCTGTTGATCCTAAGTGTTCGGAGAATATTCTAGCCATTATGATTATGATTTTCTACATATAAATCTTCAGTCCAGTCCAAGGGATTTGACAGGGCATTTCCATGTGGGTATCTAGCCACCACCTCCACCTTGTACTGCTGTACAGTAGAAGTAGATTTTTCTTAGATCAAGGTGAGAGGACAGATAAGACAAATAACATTGATCTAAGAAGTAGATAAAACTAATCATTAACATTGATCAATCATGTATCCTTAATGCATGCTTACTGAGGCAATTAACCTTCAGTCCTTATAAGTAGAGGGGGCTAGATTCCCTAACCGAGGTATTGGCACAGAGGTGATATATCATTTAAATTCTCAGCTTTCACAATCTCAGCATAGATCTTCAGAAATCTTGTGACATGAATTCAGTGCTTTGATGGGGAGAAAGACTGGCTAGAAGAAATTAAGAAGCAATTAGTGGATATAGAGGTGACTTAGATAAGAGAGCCACAAATGGAACATTCAACTCATTATCCAGATTCTGAATATCTGAAACATAGGCCTTGCAATCCAGGAGCTTTTAACACTTAATACTTTAGTAAAATTTATTAAACTTCCATTTTTACCTAGTAAAATGAGGAAAAGCTAATTATTGGGTAAGATTAATCTGAAAATCTTCATAGAGAATTGGAACACTGAGTATAACCTTGAAGGAAATTACGTAGCTTTCTAGGGCTTAATTGTTCCAATGAAGAAATATTTCAAAAATTCAATTGCAATATTCTACTTACTACCCATATGATGCGGAAATAGATGTGTGAAAGGGTTAATATTCTGATCCTTTACTCTTTATTTACCACTACTTTACCTTTGTCCCGAGGGTATGCAGACCCTTAGTGCAAAGGAAGGTGGGTGAGAGCTCACATCTAACTCATCACCATGACTAGACAGATCTCAAAGTCCACACAACTTTGATTCATGGGTCAGAAGTAGTATGGCCCATAAGTGTTCTCTGTCCTTATGTGTATGTAATCGAAAGTATAATTATTCTTGTTTATCAACCAATTAATGGCTATTAATAATCAACAAATTAGACTATATCTGCCTGACTGTGCTATAGTTATTAGGAGCCATTGGTTCATTAGAAAGTGTATGCGTTTGAGTAGCTAAGATGATATATTGAACTTTTGCTTTGCTTTTCTTTTTCTAAATATGTTTAAGGTAATAGAGGAGAAGCCTCTTCTTGGATGAAGTGCCACTGTTCTGCGTTTCTATGCTACCCTGATTACCTTTCATCATAGCACTTGCCATCCTGTACTGTAATTGCTCACTTCTTTATTCCATCCACCATCTAATCATAATTTCTGAGAGGGCATGTAAACATTCATCTTATTCATTGTTTTATCTCTTGGCATAGTTAGTGCTTGCCATGTGTTAGATGCTCAATAAGTATTTATTGAGATAAGTAAACATCATTCCAAATTTTATATAGGACAGTAAAAGTAAAGCACTTTGTAAATTGTCAGTGCTTTATAGCTATGTAATAATTAGTATAATCCGCATTAAAATTATCTAATGAGAAAAATTACAATAAGCAAACCACAGATTACAAATGTGCCACACCAGGCAATCTGCCATCTTTGCGAATTATCTAGTGTTGGGGTTCTATGTATGGATCTCAGCATGTATACCTACAAATGTGGTCTACAGGGCATATAAACATGCTTGATGGTTGGGGGTAGGACTGTTCCCATGGGCTACACACACAGACCCACACGTTAGTGACAGATAGATAACCTTGGACTTAGCATTGAAATGGTTTCACTGTGAAAACTCCTTAAGGTTGTGAAATATAACTGAGATTTAAGTGCAAAATAAAATATGAGTTTTACCAGAGGAAAAATACAGTTTTTCTCTGCATAAAAAAAAAATAAGATTTTTCCACCCCAAATGATAGGACCATAATGATTCAATTTCTCCTGCACCAATCAGCATCAGCCTATGAGATCCAGACCTGGCACATGGAAATTTCAGCCTTAAGTCAAATATTATTTCAAAGTTAATGACAAAATCTATTTTTGCAGTGGTCTTGTTTAAAATATTTCCCCTTAATACTCTTGAAATGCTGTAATTGAAAGCAGTTATTTGAGATGCCAATGCATACTTCTTTAATTATGTCCTGTACCATCTGTTTCCAATGAAAGGGCAGTGTCTGTTTGCAGTTACCAATCTTATGAAAAACAGGCTTGTCCCGAAATAGATTGGAACTAAAACCAGAAAGCATTTCTTTCAGAGGCATCCTTTCAAGCCAATTAACTTTAATCATTATAGAAATGTTTATTTCCCATCTTAGTCTCTCTTCACATGCAAATTCCTTTAGGGGAAAAGATCTCTTTTTTGTGACTGTTTGAATAGTTCCAATTTGTGCTAATCAGAACCTGCTGGCCTGTTTATGTTCCAATTGTGAATGCTGGCAGCTTTCTTGATGAAGGAGACACACATGCCCTGCAGAGAGCAGATCTAGAAGCTCAGTAGACACACGCCTACTGGCCAGAGCAAGTTGGCTTAACCCCCTGGGTCCCATGCTTGCCCCCATACTGCTTTCAAGGGTGAGGACTGATGAAGCAATTTGATGGATGGGAGATGAGGAATACTAAGCTGCATCAGTATGAAACCTATCTCCTCAAAGGAACTAAACATCCCCCTAGATCACATGTTCACATATCACTCTCATAAAAGTTGTGAGAAAGTTTGATAGCCTTGAGCTTTACCTAGGAGAGTGTTATTTCTGAATTGCCCCAGTTCTTTAGAGAAATTTTCTATCCACTGGTCAAAAAATGGTCTATGGCAATTTGGGGTGATTATTATTAAGTAGTTTCATTCATTCATTCATTTATTCATTCCTCCAGAATGTAAGTTTTTCAAGGGCAGAGATTTCTAAATGTTGTGTACTTTGACGTATCCCAGATACTAAGAACACAGTCTGGAACAAAAGACCCTCAATTTATATTGGTTGAATTTATTCATTCTCTTAGATCCTGAGGATACATTGCTATAAGACATACAATCTCTGCTGTTGTGGGACTTTTATTCAACATGTTCAGTGTCGTGGACATGAAACCAAAATGGTCAAAAGACGAGATATGTGGACAGTAAACATCTTGAAGTTAGAACAAGATCGGGGACTGTGTCTTTTCCCTCTCTGTTCCTAGATGCAAAGTGTCTGGTGCAGACTTGGTGTTTAATAAATATTTAATTAATTTAACTCAGCAAGCATACATGTCCTTGGCTACCACCTATGAAGTCTACTATTTATCAAATTTTTAATAAGTTCCATTCACTGTGATGATGTTTTCTACACATGAGCTTCCCTAATCCTCAAAACAAAAAACAAACAAACAAAAACCCTGTGAAGTATTAAATATCTTCAATGTTCAGATGAGAAGCTGAAGCTTATGTATGGAAAATCACTTGCTGGGGTCGATCGGTTAGTAAATGTCAACATGCGATAAGAAGCTTAGGTCTTTGAGTGTACAGCTGATATCACTGTATCCCCTAAACATATAAAGCATACAATTATTATGTGTCAATTAAAATTTTTTAAAAAACAAAAATGCAAATAAATAAAGTTCATATTCATGTATGCTCTCTATTGTCTCTTTTGCACTGCTCAGTGTCCTTTACGAAGGCTTGCCTTTAACCACCAAACCCAGGGATTTCATAATTGCATACTTAAAAATCTGAAACCACATTATGTTTCCCAATTCTCCCTCAAAGCTCCCTTGACATTCCCATTTCTCCTTTGAAGTTCCTGGAATTTTATATTGACTGGACCTGCTAATAGCTACTACATTCTTCACCTTGGGCTTCCTGAAGCTTGCATGTCTTTGGCTTTTGAAACTCATGAACTCCACTCAAGAAGCAGGTATTCTTCTTGTTTCCCAAGAATCATGAGGAAAAACAATGTACTTTTTTTTTGTCCTTTGGAGTTGAAATGTTACCCTATCAGGTCAGATGGACTTGGCAGGCTTGAATTAAAGAAAACCACCCATCTCTCCCGGGCTCTCTTTCTCTGATGGATTTAAATAGAAGTGTAACAAAATCCCTTAAAACTTTCATAATTTAGTCCCATCCCAAACTTTCCAGAAATCAGTCAGGAATTCCTGTGGGAAAACCAAGTGAGAGACAGTACAGGGTGACACGACAAAGTGAAACACAGAGGAAGATGATGGAAAGTTGGGAAAGAGAATCGAGACCTTCTAATTGTGCAGTGACTGAGCATCTTAACACACACTAATGAGCGGTTTCTGAAGTTATGTGGTCAAAGAGGGAGCTGGACTGCATGCTCTTGAGCCTGGTATTCAGTGGCTCTAATTCATATGCTGGGTCTAGAGCTGATTAATGAGTGATGAACAAACTGCAAGCACTAATTCTGCCTTAGAATGGCTATGATCTGTTTGTCAATTGTTCATTTATCACTTAATAATATCAATCAACACTTCTCTGTCTTCATCCACAGTGTAGTAAGTGCTACCCTGAGGATCCAATGAGATGTATCTCTACCCAAAGAAAGTCTCATTTAAATTCATTAAACACACACACACACACACACACACACACACACACGAAATGAAGAGAAGAGCTCCCTCAAAGAAACGGAATGCCAGGGTGGGGCAAAAGTCAACATGTTAAAACAAGAACACTAATAACAATAACAACAACAATAATAATAATACTATTTATTTAGTGTCTCCTATGTACCAGGCACTGTGCTAGGAGCTTCATATTGACCTTATAAGAATCCTTTGAGATGAATGTTTTTATTCCTGTTTTACAAATGAGAAAAGTAAGGTTCAGAGAGACTAGCATTTTAAGACTCCAAATCTAGCAAATGATAAAAGTAGAATCAAGACTTGGTTCTTCCTGGCCCCCAGACTTCTGCCCTTTCTATATGAATGCAGTTTGTCTTAAGAATTATACCAGAAAATGTGGTACAGAAAATTCTGTTCCGTGAAGAAAGACAACCAAGAACACAATAAAAGAAATTGAAAACTTACTATAGGATCCTGAAAATATTCCTGAGCCAAAAATTAGACCTAAGTTCTATTTTATGCTACTTCACTAACTAACTTCATAGCCTTGGGTGAGTCACTTCACCTCTCTGGGCTATAATTGTGTCATCAGTACTATTGAATTAAGCAGATAAATTGAATGCTGTTAAGGATTTCAGTGGGAGGTCATGATGTCTAAATCCTATCCTGCCCCTATCTTAGAATTCAGAAGCAGATATTTGAGCAAAGCCAAATAGCTAAATGGGAGCAATATGGCAGCAATTCAGCTGTAGGGCTCCTTGACTAAGTTACACTAGAGCATCTTGGGCTTTGAAGCTGGACTGGGCCTTCCTTTTCTTATTCCATTCAGCATAATTGAATCTGCATAACATATTCCAAATTAACTAGCAAGTTAAATAACTAGCTTTGTGGATAAGAACAGTCAACCTGCAAAGGAACATAGGGTCAAAATTGTAGGTAAAATTTCTCTCCTGAATGGATCAAGGCAGAAGCAGGGATGAAGAAGCAAAAGAGAAAAGTAGTTTGTCACCTCCAAAAACGACTTACAAGATCTTTCCTGGTATTAAAAGTTCATGGATCTATGAAGCTTCTGCCCATAAACAACCAGGACTAACATTCAATGAATACCATTCAAACTGAAACATGTAGTGAAATGCCAATTACCTATAAAAGAATGACAATGAGATTAAAAGCAGATTTTTAATCAAGAACAATAGATATCAGAAGACAATGGAGTGATATATTCAAAGTGCTAAGGGAAAATAAGTATAAACCTAGAATTTTTTATTCAGCAAAACTATTATTTAAGAAAGGGGGGAAAACACGGTGTATCATGCACAATTTGTCACTAAAATAATTAGCAAAAGATGTGCTTCATGACATTATCGTTTTTATCTCAGGCAGCTCTCCTGACCCTATGCTGTCTATATCTCTTCTCTGCCTCTGCTTTTGCTTTGCCTCTGCACACAAGATAGAATCTATACAATTAAGGAGATGTGTTCACTTGAAACTTGCTTCTGCTTCTAGACCCTAATTCAGATACCTAGAACCCCACAATTTCCTGTCAAAACCTGCTTAAAGGTCCTGTGTGGTTCTCTTTTCCCAGTGTGTTGTTCCAAGAGTGGGAAGAAACACCAGTGGTCACACTTCTAGGCCCAAGAGGCGGCTAAGAGGTACCTATTTGCAAGGGTTGTAGATGGAGCTTGGGCAAATGGGTAGGAAGAACTACAAACATGGAAATGAGGCCCTTGGATGTGTAGGATGAAGCCGGGGTGAGAACAGACAGGTGCAAGCTGCAGAACAAAGGCAAGTGGCTTACTCTCCCCAAACTATGACTTTCTGGCTTGGAATTCCAAGAAGTCCAGGAACTATAAATTTGAACCTGGCCTTCCAGGTTGTTAGGAAGATAGATTTGTTAAGAAGGAGACCATAACATCATTTGTTAACAATTTGTGAGCTTTAAGACAACTGTTAAATATTTAGACATATGGCATGAAAGCCTTCATTTATATTCTTGCTCTAGGCCCTGTGAATGTGAGGGAAAACCTGGAAGAGAAGGAAACCTATAGGGAAAGCATGGAATGCAAGAAACAACACTGGGTATGGAAATTAATAAACCATGATAGTAATTAATAAGACTATAAAAAAAACTAACAATTTTTGTGAGTTAAAAATGGTAAAACTAAAACAAAATCAGGATGGGTTTTTTCAATGGTGTGTTAAAGCTAGCATCCTATTATTTAACAGTAGGATATAAAGAATGAATAAATTTATACACCATTAAAGAATTTAGAGAAGAGAGCACTTGCGGGGTCTTAGGCAAGGAACTGCGGGCTGCAGCCCCCTCCACCTGGAAACAGGCAAGACAGCATGCCTGGGGTCTTAGGCAAAGATCCAAGAGCCATAGCCCCATCTTCCCAGAAGCAGGCAAGAGAGCACACCTGGGGTCCTAAACAAGGAGCCAAGGGCCGCAGCCTCCTCCAACTGGAAGCAGGCAAAAGGGCATGCCCAGGGTCCTAGGCAAGGAGCCAAGAGCAGTACCTCCACCCACAAGAAGGCAAGAGAACACACTGAAAACTCCTCTTCTGTGTAGGTGGCCCACCACAGCCACCACCTCATCCACATCTGCTGAAAAAAAGTCTTGAGGCCACAGCAGCAGCCATAGCCACCGTGCAAGCAGCCCATCACACACTCAACTGCATTGATGCAAGGAGTGTCACCAGCAGAGACCAGAAAAAGAAGAGGCTATCTCTCTCCCAATAGCCCACTCCAGAGTAATAGTAGAAGCAACTGTTCTACCAGTTGACTGCGCATCCACATAGCAATACTAGAAATACAAAAACCCAAGAAAATATGACACCACCAAAAGAATATAGTAATTCTCAAATACCCTTGAAATGACTAAGAAGGAATTCCAAGGAACAATCAATCTTAAGGAAGCTCACTGAGACACAAGAAGACTCAGTTAGAAAGCATAAAGAAATGAGAAGAAAATTCCAGGATACAAAGGAGGAAATTTACAAAGAGATTAATACCTTAAAAAAGAATGTAGCAGAACTCATGGAACTGAAAGATTCGCTCAACAGAATGAAAAATACAACTGGGAGCTTAAGCAGCAAGCTAGAACAAGCAGATGAAAGAATTTCTGATCTTGAAGATAGTCTTTTAAAATAACATAGGTGGACAAAAAAAAAAGAGGAAAAAAGCAATTTTTAAAAAATCAAAGAGAGCTAGCAGACAACCTTAAGCACACAAACATTTGAATCCTGGGTGTTCCAGAATGGGAGGAGAAAGGAAAAGGCATGGAAAACCTGATCAATGAAATAATAACAGAAAACTTCCCAGGTATAGGGAGAGACAGACCTTCTTTTCCAGGAGGCTCAAAGATCCCCAAACAAATTCAAGCCAAAAAGATGCTCCCAAGAACACATTGTCAAACTGGCAAAGTTCAAAAACAAAGAGAGAATCTCAAAAGAAGCAAGATAAAAGTGTCAAGTCACCTATAAGGGAGCCCCTATCAGATTAACACTAGACTTCTCAAAAGAAACTCTACAGGCCAGAGGAAAGTGGAATGATATATTCAAAATAATAAAAGAAAAAAAAACTGTAAGCCAAGAATACTATACTATACCCAGCAAGGTTATTCTTCAGAAATGAGGGGAAAATAGTATATTTTCCAGACAAACAAAAACTATGGGAGTTCACCACCACACAACCAGCCCTACAAGAAAGACTCCAGGAAGTCCTGCATCTGGAACCCCCAAAATGATAATCCTTACTATGAATACACAAGAAAAAATAAAACCCGCTAGTAGAACAAAAATGCAAATGAGAAATACAAACAAATTAAATCTTACTAGCACAAAAAGCCATAGTGTCAATATAAGAATGCCCCTACTTTATTTCTGATTTTAGTAATTTCTGTCTTTCTTTTTTCTTGGTCAGTCTAGACAAAGGTTTGCAAAGTTTGTTGATCTTTCTAAAGAATCAACTTTTGGTTTAGTTGATCTTCTCTACTTATTAATTCCCTATTTCATATATTTCTGTTGTAATCTTTGTTGTTTCCTATATATATTTGCTTTTGATTTAGTTTTCTCTACCTTTTTTATTTTCTTAAGATAGAAGTTTATATTACTGATTTGAGATTTTTCTTATTTTAATATAGGTGTTTACAAGTATAAATTTTCCTCTGAGCACTGCACGAGCCTTGCATCCTATAAATTTTGAGATGTTTCCCTTTGATCTTTATTTCAAAGTACTCTCAAATTTCCCTGTGATTTTTCTTTTTACCCATTGTTTATTTAGAAGTGTTGATAATGCACACACATTTGTGAGTTTTCTAGATTTCCTTCTGTCATTGTGTTCAGAGAACATATTCTCTTTGATCTGAGTCCCTTCCACTTTCTGCCATGAGTGGAAGCAGCCTGAGGCCCTTGCCAGATCCAGTTGCCCAATTGTGGAATCCAGCCTCCAGAATTGGGAGCCAAATAAACCTCTTTTCTTTATAAATTACCCAGTCTCAGGTATTCAGTTATAGCAGCACAAAAGTGAACTAATATAATGGACTTTGGGGGATACAATCAAACTATAGCTATGTGTATAAAATTTATTTAAAAGCACTTCCAAATAATTCATGACTTAAAGGAGAAATCATAAAGAAAATAGAAATACGTTTACAATGAAGTAATGATAAAATACTAAATTTTATAGTTTTGTTAGGATAGCTAATGTGATACTTATCTGGAAGTAAGTTTAAAAGATAATTAACCTTGGAAAAAAACAGAAATTAATAAATCTAAATACACTAAAACTATAGAGGGTATCAGAAAAGAGGATATAAAAATAGATGGAATTAATTTTATAAGGATGAAATAACACTCTTCGTGCTTTTTAAAATACAATTCCTAACATTTAATTTTAGTTAATAAAAAATTAAACAGAAATGAATTGCTAGACTTGAGATAAAAATTTATGTACCAGAGCTAATACTTTTTAAACAACCTCTCTAAATTAAAACAAATACATGAAGATAATTAAATGGGTGTCACCTTTTTTTAAAGTGTATTTCCAATTTTAGTGTGAATTGCCTCTTGGCCACCAAAAATGAAGCAAGTGGCACTAATACACTTTCTTTAATCTTCCCACCTTCCTATTTTTGTTACTTCTATTTTTACTTGTGTAAGGGTTATAATGCTGCTGGTTTACACCCAAAATTTCTCAAATTATTAAATTTTGTTCTATTCTTAAGTGGACTTAGTATCCACGAGTTTTTGCTTTGTTTAATTTATTCACAGTTTTCCAATTTGGGGTTCTTCTCCAAAAATCACTTAATTGTCTGGGTTTTATTATCAAATATTTTAGTCAGGAAATCTTCAGTGGACTTTATAATTCTTTACTTTTTCATATATGAGTTACCTGCTTTTTCTCCTATTTTCCTGAATGGCAATTTGGTTGGGTTAAATACTCTTGGGTCTAACATTTTCTCATTCCCATAGAAGCATCTGAAGCAATTCCTCTAAAAAAATTTTTTTTTGAAGTTTGGTAACTTTTTAAAATTTTTATTATTTATTGCTAGCATATTATTACAAATCATGATCTTTCTTTATGCTGTTTACCTGATCACTCCCCAAACCTCCTTCCTCCACTCCCCCAATCTCTAGTATCCTTAGGTTTGTTCTCTCCTTCTGAATGTTCAATGTATTATTGTGTTTTTTTCTCTTCCTTCCTTCCTTCCTTCCTTCTTTCCTTCCTTCCTTCCTTCCTTCCTTCCTTCCTTCCTTCCTTCCTTCCTTCCTTCCTTCCTTCCTTCCTTCCTTTCTTGCTTTCCTTCCTCCCTCCCTCCCTCCTTCATTTCTTCCTTCCCTTCCTTCCTTCCTTCCTTCTTTCTTAGCACCCAGTCATAAATGAGAACATATGGTATTTCTCTTTCCTTGTCTGGCTTATTTCACTTAATTGTTTCTCCAGACTCATCCATGTTGCTAGAAATGGCAGAGTTTCATTCTTTTTCATGGCTGAGTAGTATTCCATTGTGTAGATATGCCACATTTCCTTACCCAGTCATCTGTCGATGGACGCTTAGGTTGGGTCCATATTTTGGCTATAGTAAATAGAACATGGGAGCGCAGGTATCCCTTTAACATAATGATTTCCATTCCTTTGGATATATATCCAGTAGTGGGATTGTTGGATCTTATGGTAGTTCTATAAGTAGTTGTTTCAGGAACATCCATACAGTTTTCCATAATGACTGTGCTAATTTACAGTCCCACCAACAGTGTGGAAGTGTTCTCCTTTCCCCACATCTTCAGCAGCATTTGTTATTCTAGGTCTTTTTAATAACGGCCAGTCTAACCAGGGTGAGATGATACCTCAGTGTGGTTTTGACTTGCATTTCTCTGATGACTAGTGATGGTGAGCATTTTTTCATGTACCTATTGGCCATTATGTTTGTATGTCCTCCTTTGAAAAATGTCTATTCTTCTCCTTTGCCCATTTTTAAATTGGATTATTTGGTCTTTTACTGTACAATTGTTTGAATTTTTTGTATATTCTGGATATTAATCCGTTATCAAATGTATAGTTTGCAAATATTTTCTCCCATTCTATGGGTTATCTTTCCACTCTGTTGATTGTTTCCTTTGCTGTGCAGAAGCCTTTTAATGTGATATAATCCCATTTGTTTATTTTTTCTTCTGTTGCTTGTGCTTTTGGGGTCTTATTCATAAAGTTTTTGCCCAGTCCTACTTCCTGGAGTGTTTCCCCTATGTTTTCCTTCAGTAATTTTATGGTTTCAAGTCTTATATTTAAGTCTTTAATCCATTTTGAGCTAATTCTGGTATATGGTGAGAGGTACAGGTCCAGTTTCATTTTTTCTGCATATGGATATCCAATTTTCCTGGTAGCATTTATTGAAGAGGAAGTATTTTCCCCAATTACTTT
Organism: Cynocephalus volans; assembly: GCF_027409185.1. Classification (NCBI taxonomy): domain Eukaryota; kingdom Metazoa; phylum Chordata; class Mammalia; order Dermoptera; family Cynocephalidae; genus Cynocephalus; species Cynocephalus volans. The sequence goes on from NC_084467.1 coordinate 127,843,276, forward strand.
AAGAGTAATTTTAAAAGAATTTTTCTAGATAGCAAAAATTTTGAATCACTATTTTCTAGTATACAGAATTACCTCTCAAGCTGTAGATTCAATTCATTTTTCATTAAAGAAAAATTTTTCTATTATGGTGTATCTTTACATCGTGCCAGTTCTTTACTTCAGGGATACCAACTGCCTTTATGCTAGATTATCTTTATCTTTTATAGTATCATCTTCTCCAATTGCTCAGATCTTTGTCTGTGATCATTTCAATGTCTCCCCCATGCCATCAATCCAGTATTTATCCGTGTCTACTCCTTTCCTTGAGCTTTCTAATTTATTCATAAAATCTACAGTGCTGTTATTTTAATTCACAATCTGTTTCATTAGTTCTACAACTTTCTTTTTTATCTCATCTCTTTGTCTCATCCCATCTTTGGGCTTATATTTTTATAAAGTTATTTTTTATCAAGAAGCACTATTTAGAAGTTTCTTGGTCAAGACAAGTAGAGAGAAGTGGGAGTGCAGGTTTTTTTCTTCCATAATATATAAAAATGAACAAAAAATAGTATTAAAAGGCCAAAACTATACTTGTGTGGGTGCTTAATGAAGATGAATTGTCACGTAATTAAGATGGTTTACATATGGTCCTACAGGTTAAGAGGATAGACTTGAAAACATTTAAATGTTCATTCCAAGTCTAAGTAGTTAGAAATTATTTAGTAAAAGCATTGTGTTATCTGAACTTTATAGTTGTGTGTGTGTGCCTACATGTATGAGTAAAATTATCTTTTTCTAAAGGGAAATTAGCAGCACAATACACTTTCTTTTAATCTACTTCGATTAGTTCACTTCAATTCAGTCCATGTTAGATTTGCTCAGTTTAATTTAACTGGATGCAACTGTTTGATCTAATCTTGGTCCACTTTTAAGTTAATGTGAGAAAGTAAAATTTAAGCCCCAGATAATACCATTCTGTCACCAATATTTTTTCTAGGCGTCCTCACATTCCCCCACTTATTCATGTGACCAGATTTTTCCAGCCCTCATTTCCTGAACCTTTGATCTCTTGGCTTTGTGGCCTAGCTGCTGTCACCTGCTTTAGATTCCTCCTTGTTTGACAAGTTATTTGAACCGGTTTCTGTGTTCTATTAATTTTAGTATATTTCACTAATCTGTTGACTTCTTGAATCCATTCAATTTTTATGACTTGCAACTCAAAATAAGAGACACTTCAGTTAGAGACTAGTTCTAAAAAATTCACCAGATTCCCACACCACAGATTGGCCTCCCTACAAATGTATAGTGCATGATGTTGGGATTAGACTTAAAATGACAGGAAAGACCATATGTCCTGTGCACAAAGAAGACCATGATGTCTCAACCACTGTGTTCTTTGTCTTTGGTACTTTGTCCTTAATTACGCATATTCATAGCTTCCACTGGTTGGATAAAGCTAGAAATGCTAGCCCAAATAGTACTCCTTCTATGTGTGCTGATGCAATTTCTAAAGAACATATTGGGTGAGGCAGGTACATAACTGAGGACCAGCATCAGTCCAAAATGTCTTAGAATAAATTATTTTTCGAATATTTCAAAGGGATAGAGAAGACAGAGAGACTCTATGTGACTGGTAAAATATTGGTATCAAAGGCAGACAATTGATCTGAACTGCAGTTTGTTGTATTTCTATGCTTTCATTGACAACGTAAGTGTCTTCCTGTTATTCTTGGAAAGGCAGAAAACTCAAATTTTGCCTTTAGTGTTTTTTCTTTACTTTATGAATATTATTTTTTAACTGTGGTAATGCAGTATTTTTCAAAACTGAGAAAAAGCATTAAGTCATCTTCTCTATTGCTCTGGCCAAAGCATTATTCCTTGTGATGTGTGTTCTATGACGTGTATGAACTAAATTAGCCTTAAACTATGGAGACACTCTTACTACACTATTTGGAATATGACTCCCAAATGTAGTGGTTATTATTATTAGATATTTCTATCTGATCTGGTTATCTTTTTTTAATTCTCAAAATTTCTGTTTATATCCCTGAATTACATTTGTCTATATTATGCTATAATTCTAATGTGGAGTTATGCCTTTAATATTAAGAAAGGCATTTAAGCATTTTCCTCAGATATTGTACTGGGAATGGATATGTGTGTATAAAGGGATGAGATGTTATAAAATCTGACTGAAAACTTCCCAACCTCTAAGATGTGACATCTATTTAAAGTAATCATTACCTTGAAAGGTAAATAAACCATCAAAAGACAGCTTGGTGGAAAGTGTTTTAGGACAGTTCCAGCTCTTCCTCACAGTGAGAACAGTGGGTCACCAACTGTTAGGCCTAGCATTTATGGGGTTTTTATTGAATTCTAAGAGTGTTATACAAGGTAGGTCTTTCATGACCTACCTCCATTAGTTGCATTTTGCTAGGTCTTGTAGAGTCTTACCGTGAGCATTTGCAGCTTATGACTTGGCCAAATTTTCTATATAGATTTTTGGAGCACACAAGGGAAAATATCCACTTCACTACTTCTATTCAACATTGTACTGCCAATCCTAGCTAATGAAATAAGTCAAGAAAAAGAAATAAAAGACAATATATTTGAAAGGAATCTTTATCTATGAATATCTTTATTCACAGATGACATGACCATGTGCATATAAATTCCTAAGGAATATGCAATCTGCTGTAAGCAATATGTGAATTTAGCAAGGTCACAGTATACAAGATCAATAAACAAAAACAAATTTATTTTTATATACTGACAATTACATTCAGAAAATAAAATTTTTTAAAAAATCTACAATAGCTCCCTAATGCATGATATATATTTAGAGCCAAATTTAGTGATATATATGAAAGATCTGCACATGCAAACTATAAACGCTACTGAGAAAAATTTAAGACATAAATAAATGGAGAGATATACCATGTTCATAGACTGAAAGATTCAATATTTTTGTGACATTAATCTTCCTGAAATTAATCTACTTATTCAAAGCAATATCAACCAAAGTCAACAGGCTTTTTTTAAAAATTAAATTGACAAGTTGTGTATAAAATCCATAGAAAAATGCAAACGACCAAGACAATGACATGACCATGACCAAGTCAAAACAATCTTGAAAAGGAATAAACTTCAAGGATACACACTGCTTTCAAGATGATATGAAGCTATGGTAATCAAGACAGTGTGATATTACTGTAAAGACAGGCAAACAGACCAATGAAAAAAATAGAGTTCAGAAACAAACTCATACTTTTACCATCAACTGATTTCTTTTTTTCTTTTTTTTCTTCTTTTTAGGATTCAAAGCAATTCAATGGAAAAAAGAAAGTCGTTTCAAAAAATAGTGCTGGATAAATTGTCTACCTATACAAAAATAAATGAATTTCAACCTATACCTCATATGATATGCAAACAATTATTCTGAGATAGATCATAGACCTAAACATAAAAGCCAAACCTATATAGCTACTAGAAGAAAACAAAGTAAAATATATTTTTGATGGTATAGGCAAGACCCAGTAAATACTAGCCATAAAAGAGAAAAAGATATCAAATAGACCTTCTCAAAAATAAAAACTTTAAAAGATTATGTTGGGAAAATCAAAAGGCAAACAACAGACTGAGAGAAAATATTGTGTGTGTGTCTATATATACACACACAAACATACATATATCACATAAAAAAAGGACAAAAGAGTTGAAAAGCATCTTACAAGGAAGATATACAAATGACCAATGTGCATAAGAAAATGTATATCACATCATTCGTCATTAGGGAAAGGCATATTTTAATCACAATCAGAGGGCCAGCCCATGGCTCACTTGGGAGAGCGTGGTGCTGACAACACCAAGTCAAGGGTTAAGATCCCCTTACTGGTCATCTTTAAAAAAAAAAAAAATCACAATCAGATACCAACTCACACCCAGTAGAATATTCAAAATTTAAAGGTTACTAACACCAATTTCTTTATGAGGTCGTGGAAAAATCCAACCTCTTATAAACTTCTGATGGGAATATTACATCATAAAACCACTTTGGAAACATTCTAGCCGTCTCTTATAAAGATAAACACATGAGGGTACTTCAAAAGCTCATTTAAAAAAACCCAGAATTAAAAAATAAAACAAATCTTTCCACGAACTTTTTGAAGTACCCTAGTGTACCTATCTATGATCCAGTGGGATCACTTTTAGGTACTCACCCAAGAGAAATGGAAACATATGTTCAAAAAAGTGAATTTTTAGGGGAGCTTTACTCATAATAGTTACAAAACTAAAAATGACCCAAATGTTCATCAACAGATGAATGAACAAACTGGAATGTCTATGCAATGGAAAATTACATATAACACCACAGCTGAGTCTCAAAAACATTGTTAAAGAAGCTGGACACAGGAGTCTATAATGTTTGATTTCCTTCAATAGTGTTTGATTTTTATTCAACTGTCCTGTAACAGTTAAAACTAATATATGCTAAAAGCAATCAGAGTAATGGTTCCCTAGGGTGGGGCAATGGGTGGGCAGCAGGGATTGACTGTGAAGGGACAGGAGAGATATCTGTTTTGTGATTAAAATGCTCTATATTTTAGAAAGAATGTGGATTCAATGGATATATCATGAGTAATTGAGTGTAAAATTAAGCTTTATTTACTTTTAAATTTTTGTGACCATCTTTATTAAACTGAAAATATATTTTGAGTGCCAGGTATTGTTACATGTCCTGGAAATATGACAATTCTTTTTTAAAGGACCAGCCTAGAGTCATCTCAAAAGAAGGGGATCGGACAAGGGCTATAAACTGGGTGCTGAGGGTAGAGATAAACACGGTCGGCCAGAGGAAATACTGGCCACATTAAGGGAATGCCTGGTAGTGAAAATTGGAGTTTTGATTATTACAAAATATTAGACAAAATAATTAATCAAATAAGTTTAATGACTAAAAATTACATTAAGAATGATCAGAAAAGCCATGGGACCTGCTGTAGATTTCAACCAAGAAGTGGAAAGAAGTGAGTGCCAGAAAGACAGTTTTATTTGGTAGTGTAAAAAGACTCTGGTGTTAGTGTTTGCATGAGTGGTGAGGGCAGTGATGGTGCTGGTGGTGGTTTATTTGCTTGTTTGTTTTTCAAGATCCACTCTTTCAATACTACAGTTATTTTCTACTCATCTCTCACAGTAGCTCTGTTCAGAAGAACTTTCTGTAAGGATGAAAATATTCTATAGTTGTGCTGTCTAATATGGTAGCTACTAGCCACAGTGGCTATTGAGCACTTGAGCTGTAGTTAGAGTGACTCCAGAACTAGAATTTTAATTTTATTAATTTAAATTTCAATAGTCACATGTGGCTAGTGTCTACTGTACTGGACACGGTATCCCCAGAGGTACACACACACCACACACTTACTGATGTGCTGCAGTCCCCAGTAGAGCCTAAAAGCATTGAAGTTCTCTGTCAAATTTTGCTTTGGCTTTAGAAGGTGAATTAGTACACCTTTTTTCTCCCGCACAAATATACTTGGCTTTATTGGATATTAAACCATTTTAACCTCTGTTTCTCAGCCTCTATTAGAGGTGTTCATGATTTTTCCTCTTTTATTTCCCAGAAGGCCACTGGGCTTCATTGCCAAGGAGTCAAACATTCTTATAACTCTCATTTGTTCCTTCAGCAATTTTTATTTCTACCTAAAGTGCTAGGAAAACCACTGGTGATCAAAATGGGATAGTCTCCACCATCATGGAATTTACTTCTTGTTTGAGAGGACTTTTATCCTGACAGCCTCAGGCAAACCCAGATTAAACAGTTCAACACTAGACCTCAAGGAGAAACCTATTACCTTCTCCTAATTTTTTCTTCCTCTTTCCTTCTTTTTCTTAATGTCCGTATTCTTAGCCTAGTCTTCATGGGTTTTATTTGTCATCACAGTGGTATAATCTAAAGCAGCATTTCTGCAGGATTTTTATTGAGCATTCAGTACAGAAGACCATGACATGTATAATTAACAGCAACTTAATGTGTTGTTCTCAACTGGCTAGAAGAGAGGAGCTCAAATACTCTAATCACACACACACACAAAAATGACCCATGTTTGCAATGATGGATATATTAATTACCCTAATTTGGTCATCATGCATTGTGGATGTATATTGAAATATAATTCTGTACCCCATAAATATGTACAATCCATATGTGTCAATAAATGAACAAATATTCACTAAAATTTTAAATAACCAAATTTCCTACTAGTAACAAGTATTAGTTGTAATGATTGCTTTATTTCAGTGACATTATTATTTATAAATTTTGTCAACCCTTGTGTTTATATGTTGGTCAGCAGAGGTAGCTAATTGGTCATTTTGTGATTTCATGAACAGTTATGAATTTAGTGTTGGCTGCCTAAGTGGCTCAGGATTTAGAAATGGAGATTTTAAAGAAGCAAAGACCTATGACAGACTCTTTGTTCAGCCTCTAACCTCTGAGATTTCTGTTATATGCTCTCATAACACCACACACCATTCATTTATTGGTAATAGCTAACAGAGTTCATGTGGCATTTGTATAATCATTTAATTTTTCATTTTCCTACTGCACTGGGAGCCCAGAGAACAAATATCATCTATTTTGTTTGCTGTCCTACAGCCAGAGATGACAGAATGCCTTGCACATAATGAGGTCTCAATACACATTTCTTTTTTTTTTTTTTCATTTTATCTTCTCAATATACATTGTAGTTGATTTTCATGTCCCTTTACCTATTCCTCTTTCCCCCCACCCTCTCTCCCTTCCCCTCACCATCTCCATCATATCTTTTCACTTGTTCTAACAAGTTCAAGGAAGTGTTGTGATTGCTGTGTCTTCTTCCCCAACCCACCCCCACCATTTATTTCTTTGCTTGTTTGTTTATTTATTTATTTATTTATTTTTAGCTCCTACAAATAAGAGAGAACATGCAGTCTTTCTCTTGCTGTGCCTAGCTTATTTCACTTGATATGATTTTCTCTAAGTCCATCCTTCTTGCTGTGAATGGTAGTATTTCATTCTTTTTTATAGCAGAGTACTATTCCATTGTGTAGGTATACCAGAGTTTATCCTTACCACTCATCTGATGATGGATATTTGGGCTGGTTCCAACTCTTGGCTATTGGAAATAGTGCTGCAAAAAACATTGGAGTACAGGTATCCCTTTGGCATGATGATTTCCATTCCTCTGGGTATATTCCCAGCAGTGAGAAGTAGTGATGTCTTCTGTAATTGTTTGAGAAACCTCCACACTACTTTCCATGAAGGCTGCACCATTTTGCAGTCCCAACAACACCGTATGAAAGTTCCTTTTTCTCTGCAACCTCGCCAGAATTTATCATTCTCAGTTTTTTGGATATTAGCCATCCCAACTGGAGTGAGATGGTATCTCAAAGTGGTTTCGATTTGCATTTCCCGAATGCTCAGTAATGTTGAGCATTTTTCCAGGTGTCTGTTGGCCATTTGTACACATTCTTTGAGAAATGCCTATTCAGCTCCTTTGCCCATTTATTAATTGGGTTTTTTGTTTGTTTACTCTGAAGTTCTTTGAGTTCCTTGTATATTATGGATGTTAATCCTTTGTCAGATATATATTTTGCAAATATTTTCTCCCACTTTGTTGATTGTCTTTTCACTCTGTTGACTGTTTCTTTTGCTGTGCAGAAGCGTTTTAGGTTGATATAATCCCATTTGCTTATTTTTCCTTTGGTTGCCCGTGCTTTGGGGCTCATATTCATGAAGTCTGTACCCAATCTTACTTCCTGGAGTGTTTCCCCTATGTTTTCTTTAAGGAGTTTTATTGTTTTAGGACATATATTTAATTCATTAATCCATTTTGAGTTGATTTTGGTATATAGTGAGAAGTAGAGATCTAGTGTCATTCTCCTACAAATGAATATCCAGTTTTCACAGCACCATTTGCTGAAGAGGCAATCTCTTCCCGAGTATGTAGACTTGGTGCCTTTGGGAAAGATCAGAGGGCTGTTGATTTCTGGGTTCTCTATTATATTCCACTGATCCATGTGTCTGTTTTTGTGCCAGTATCATGCTGTTTTTGTTATTATAGCTTTGTAGTATAGTTTTAAGTCAGGTAGTGTTATGCCTCCAGCTTTTTTTTTTTTTGCTCAGAATTTCTTTGGCTATGTGTGGTCTTTTGTTGTTCCATATAAATGTCAGGATAGCTTTTTCCATCTCAGAGAAAAATGGCACTGGAATTTTGATGGGGATTGCATTGAATCTGTAGATCATGTTGGGTAATATGGACATTTTCACAATGTTAATTCTTCTGATCCAAGAGCATGGATTATCTTTCCATCTTCTTGTATCCTCTTTAATTTCTCTCAACAGTGGTTTGTAGTTCTCTTCATAGAGATTTTTCACATCCTTAGTTAACTTTATTCCTAAGTATGTTTTTGTGTGTGTGTGGCTATTATAAATGGGCTAGCTTTCTTGATTTCTTTTTCTGCCTGTTCACTGTTGGAGTATAGAAATGCTACTGATTTTTGTGTGTTGATTTTGCATCCTGTAACTTTGCTGAAATCATTTATCAACTCTAAGAGTTTTGTTGTAGAGGCGTTAGGCTGTTCGATATATAGGATCATGTCATCTGCAAACAGGGGATACTTTGACTTCATCTTTTCCAACCTGGATGCCCTTTATTTCCTTCTCTTCTCTGATTGCTCTAGCTAATACTTCCAACACTATGTTGAATAGGAGTGGTGAGAGTGAGCATCCTTGCCTAGTTCCTGTTCCTGTTCCACTCAGGATGATATTGGCAGTGGGCTTATCATAAATGGCTTTAATTGTGTTGAGATACTTTCCATCTATACCTAACCTGTAGAGAGTTTTTATCATGAACAAATGTTGAATTTTGTCAAGTGCTTTTTCAGTGTCTGTAGAGATGATCATGTGGTTTTTGTCTTTGCTTTTATTGATGTGGTGTATCACATTTATTGATTTGTGTATGTTGAACAAACCTTGCATCCCTGGGACGAATTCCACTTGATCACGCTGTATAATTTTGTGTATGTGTTGCTGTATTCTGTTAGTTAGTATTCTGTTGAGGATTTTTGCATCTGTATTCATCAAAGATATTGGCCTACAGTTCTCTTTTTTTGTTATATCTTTGGTTTTGGTATCAGAGTGAGGTTAGCCTCATAGAATGAGTTTGGGAGAATGGCATCAGTGTCAGTCTTTTGGAATAGTTTGTAGAGAATTGGTATCAATTCTTCTTTGAAGGTTTGGTAGAATTTTGCAGTGAACCTGTCTGGTACTGGGCTCTTCTTTGTTGGAAGACTCCTGATAATTGCTTCAATCTCGTTTTTTGTTATTTGTTCTGTTCAGATTGTCTGTATCTTCTCGGCTCAGTTTTAGTAGTTTGTATGTGTCCAGAAATTTATCCATTTACTTCAGATTTTCAAATTTGTTGTCATATAGTTTATAGTAGTCTCTAATGATTCATTGTATTTCTGAGTTATCAATTGTAATATCACATTTTTCATGTCTAATTTTTGTTATTTGGGTCTTCTCTTCTTTTCTTAGTTAGCCTTGCTAAGGCTAACTAAGGCGTGTCAATTTTATTTATCTTTTCAAAAAACCAACTTTTTGTTTCATTGATCATTTGTATCATTTTGGGGGTTTCAATTTCATTTTCATTCTTTATTTCTTTCCATCTACTAACTTTGGGTTGGATTGTTCTTATTTTTCTAGTTCTTTAAGTGAAGTGTTAGGTTGTTTACTTTCCATCTTTCCATTCTTCTGAAGTAAGCATTTAAAGTGATAAATTTCTGCCTTAATATTACTTTTGCAGTATCCCACAGGTTTTGGTATGATGTATCATTACTTTTATTGGTTCAATAAATTTTTTGATTTCTTGCTTAATTTTTTCTTGGACCCATATGTCATTAAGTAGAATGTTGTTTAATTTCCATACATTTGTATGCTTTCCAGAGTTTCATTTGTTATTGATTTCTAATTTTAATCCATTGTGATCAGAAAAAATACAAAGAATAATTCCAATTCTTTTGAATTTGCTGAGACTTGATTTGTGACCTAACGTGTTCTATTCTGGTGAATGTTCCATGTGCTGATGAGAAAAATGAATATTCTGAGGTTTTTGGATGTTCTGTAGATATCTGCCAAGTCCAATTGGTCTAAAGTGTTGTTTAGATCTTGTGTTTCTCTATTGATTTTTTGCCTAAATGTTCTGTCCAATGTTGAGAGTTGGGTGCTCAGGTCCCCTGCTATTATGGTATTAGTGTCTATCTTATTCTTTAAGTCTAACAGTATTTGCTTTATAAATCTGGCTGCTCCAATGTTGAGTGCATATATATTTATGATTGTTACATCTTCTTGATGGATAGATCCTTTTATCATAATATAGTGGACTTTATCTCTTTTAATGGTTTTTGGTTTAAAGTCTTTTTTATCTGATATAAGAATAGCTACTCCAGCTCTTTTTTCACTTCTATTTGCATGGTATATCTTTTTCCATCCTTTAACTCTTAGTCTGTGTGTCTTTACAACTGAGGTGATTCTCTTGAAAACAGCATATTGTTGGGTCCATCTTTTTAATTCAGTCAGTCTGTGTCTTTTGAGTAGGGAATTTAATCATTTTAGATTTAGAGTTACTACTGAAAGGTGTTGATTTATTCTTAGCATTTTATTGATTTTTGTTTGGATGTCTTAAGTATCTTTTGTTCCTTTCTTTCTGATTTTCTGTTTGTCTTCTGTGTTTGTTGGTTTCTTGGGGTGGTAAATAAACTATTTTTTCTCTTTTTGTTAGCATTTTTGTTTTACTGGTAGGTTTTGTTCTTTCTTGAGTATTCATGGAAGTGATGGTTGTTTTTCAGGTATCAAACCCAGTGCTCCCTTGAGAATTTCTTGTAAGGCTGGTCATGTGGTAGTGAACTCCCACAGTTTTTGTTTGTCTGAGAAATATACTATTTGTCCTTCATTTCAGGAGGATAGCCTTGCTAGGTAAAGTATTCTTGGCTGATGATTTTTGTCCTTTAGTATTTTGAAGAATGTCATCCCATTCTGTTCTGGATGTTAGGGTTTCTAATGAAAAGTCTGATGTTAGTCTGATTGGGGCTCCCTTAAAGGTGACTTGATGCTTCTCTCTTGCAACTCTTAAGATTCTTTGTCTTTGATTTTTGCCAGTTTGACAGTAACATGTCTTGGAGAGGACCTTTTGAGGTTGAATATGTTTGGGGATCTTTGGACTTCCTGAATTTGAAGATCTGTGACTCTCCCTATACCTGGAAAGTTTTCTGCAATTATTTTGCTGAATATGTTTTCAATTGCCATTTCCTTTTTCCTCCCCTTCTGGAATACCCATGATCCATATATTTGAGTGCTTAAGGTTGTCTGTTATCTCTCTTCGATTTTCTCCAATTTTTAGAATTTTTGCTGTTGTTGTGTTCCACTGGTGTTAATTCAAACAGCCTATCTTCAAGGTCAGAAATTCTCTCTTCTGCTTTTTCTAGCCTGCTAGTTAAACTTTCTGTTGTGTTTTTTATTTCGTTGAATGATGCCTTTAGCTCCACAAGCTCAGCTACATTTTTTTTCAGGCATTGATTTCTTTGTACATTTCTTCTTCCAGGTCCTGTATATTTTTACTCATTTCATTGTGTTGTCTAACTGAGTTTTCTTGCATCTCATTTAGTTTCCTTAGAATTGTTGCTCAAAATTCTTTGTCAGTCATTTCAAGGACTTCCTGTTCTATAGGATCTAGAGCTTGAGAGTTATTATTTTCCTTTGGTAGTGTCATACGTTCTTGATTTTTCATATTTCTCGCATCTTTCCTTTGGCGTTTAGTCATTGTGGCAGGGGGTATCACAGTCCACTTGTTATTACCCTGATGTCTGGCCTTGATCGTGAAGGGGCTGCCAATTCTGGACAGCGGGAACTGGCCTGGGCTGGTGGCCCCATGTTGCCTGCCTGTTCTAGCACAGCTGGCTCAGGACATGTGGGCCTGGCAGCTCTTGGGCCTCTCTGGGCTGCAGGGACTGGCCTAGGCTGGGGGTCCTACAGCACCTGCCTTTTCCAGCATGGCTGACTTAGGGCATGTGGGCCTAGTGGCTCTCAGGCCTCTTTGGATGGTGGGAACTTGCTTGGGCTTGGGGTCCTGTGGTGGTGCGGTCAGCCTGGCTGCCTCAGGGTATGTGTGCCTGGCAGCTCTCGGGCCTCTCTGGGCAGCAGGGACTGGCCTGGCCAGCGGGTCCCATAGCACGTGGCTTTTGCCTGTTCCAGTGCAGCTCTTGGGCCTCCTGTTGTTGCTTTTTAATAGTTGTAAATTGGTTGATTTGTGGGAAAGAGCGACACTAGGAATAGTCTATTCCACCATCTTGATTGGAACTCTCAATACACGTTTCTTTAATGTATAAATGAATGACAGTAAACCAGTCCAAATTAGAATAAAAACTTAGAAAAAAAATTAAAGCTAACCATCTTTCAGGTGAGATAATAGCTAATGAGCTGTTGAAAGAATGGCATGTAAATTATAGTACTTCAACATTCTCTCTATCTTATTGCTTGCCTTTTTCAAAATCTAGAAATAACATAATATCTTATTACAGTTAATTTAGATTATATGTTGCTTCAGAAACCAAAGGTGAGACACATTTGTTAGCCACATAATTAAAAATAGGCAGAAAGATGTACGAACTCTCCTTTGAGCTAAATAGTTCACAAAGGGAAATTCTTTCTTGTATCAGAATTCCAGCTAACAAACACAGAAGCAATGATATAATTAGAAATCACCATTGAAATAATGATGTAATCAATGGATGCTAAAACTATTAAATGAAAAACTGATGGGGAACATTATAATGGATGGCTCAGGCTGGCAATACCTGAACCCACTGATCTTAATGTCATAAAAGGCATCTCGCGACTACCGGAATGATGCAATAGAATATTTACCACACCACCTGCAAAGTGTTCTTGCCAAAACTCAAACCTTCATTTTATCAAGTCTCTAGATGAAATTTCTGGTTTATAAGAACTACAGGGGATAGAAAAACATGTTAGTGACACCACAGAATGCATAACCAAATCGACACAACAGGAAATTCTACAGAACAGCTCAGTTTCCTCCACAAGTGCCTGGCAAGGGGGGGGGAAAGAGGGAGGAGAAAACTATAGTTTGAAAGAGATTTAAAAGACATAAACCAAATGCCATGTGTAAATATTTTTGGATACAGATTTGAACAAAATGTAAAACAAATAAAAATATGAGAAAATCAGGAAAGTTTGAATCTGGGCTGAATATTTGATCACATTAAGGAATCATTTGTTCACTGTTTTAGGTTTGAAATAGTATTGGTGGGAATATTTTAGAGGTACATACTCAAGTATGTATGGATGAATGATACGTGGGAGTTATTTCAAAATAATCTAGTTGGAGGAGATGATTAAGGGATGTTTCAATAAAACCTCTTTGATCATGTTTGATAATTATTGAGGTTGGTTGGTAGGAATATGTAAATGTATTATAATGTTCTTGCTACTTTTTTATGTGTTTTAATATTTCCATAATAAATAGTGTAAAAGGAGGAGATGAAAGGCAGAAATGAAAGTTGGGACAGTACATTGTTGTGATTCAAAATGCAGCTCTGGAGTCTACTGCCTGAGATTGAATTCCAGCTTCACTACTTACCAGCTAAGTGACAGTGATGACTAGCAAAAAATCTTCTCATGCCTTAGTTTCCTCATCTGTTCAATGGGGATAATAATGGACTTGCCTAACAAACTTGCCAAAATTCAGTGAATTAATACACGTAAAGCATTTGCAACTGTGGCAGGTACACAGTATATGCTAATACGTGTCAGCTATTTAAGTGAGAAGTCGTCTTATCTAGGGATGAGTTGTAACTGGAACACTTTCCTTGTGTGCTAACTCCAATCATTTGATAGTGGCTTTTTAAAGTCTTGAGATGAATATGATTTTGAGACTAAATGTGGGCACAGCAAATATAACTTAGACTTAGGTCTGAAAAGGTGGGGGGAGTGTGTGTGTGTGAAGATATTTACCAGCTCCTTTTTATGGAGCCCCAAAAACCAACCAATCACATGCAGTTTTTATAAAATTATGAAACTGTGTAGCTGGAATCATCTACTTACCGCTTTCCTTTTCTGAGAGGAAAACTGAGATCCAGAGAGGTCAAATAATTTGCTAAAAATCACACAGCTGGCAATTAGTCTCCAGAATACAGATCTCAAGATTCTAGTAATACAGGTTATGTTTTTCTTATATCCTAGCATTTCATCTGTGGGGACAGTCCATTCATCCATGAAACCAGTTATGACTAGAACTGTAATGTATCTTATTTTGAGATTTGGCAATTGGTCCTAAAAATCAGGAAATAGGAAGAAATCTCTGAGGTGGAGCTGAGGGGGGCTGGAGTAGACAACCATAGCATCACTCTCTGGTTAGCAGAAAACTCAGTCGTTTTGCATCACTCATCTTTTGTTTCATAGTGTCAAGTTTACAAAGGATTTTGTAGGTCAAACTTGGGCAGTAATGCCTACAGTCTTCCAGGTCTCTTGTTCCCTTCCTTATTTGAACCCTCACAACTAATGAAACCCCTCTGAATGATCACTCCAAAAACTCAATAATACCGGTAGCATGGATCATTTTTGAGTTCTGCTTGGCATCTGAAAATATCATTATTTGCCCTGAAATTAAGGAAACATTTGTTTTGTTTGAGAGTGTCCTAACCATTCATGGGAAACATCCAAAGTAAGCATATTCTTTCCCAGTAACAGTTTTCAAGAAGGACTGTATATTTCTTGCACTGCCAAGAACAAAGCTTTAATCTATGAGGCACTTGGGAGGTAAAGTGTACTTCAAAGACATTATTCAAATTTATCTTTCAATAGGCCAGTTATTCTTGGGGGATTTCAGTGACTGAATTGTAGAAATGTTTACAAGGAAATTAAAAATTAAAGCCATTATTCAAAGCATTGTTTTAAAAAGGTACTATGATCAAAATGGGAATTTACAAAGGTCTATGAATCCCTCACCCTGTAAATTGTTCGTGGGAAAGAAAACTGTAAAGCAGTTACCACTCTTAGAGGCCACTTGAACACAGAGAAGCATTTTCTACACTAAGCAGTCACTTCAACAAAATATTTTAGTGTCTTAAAAACATTTCTCAATAGCAAATATGCTTGCAAGAGAACCATTGTTCAAATAATTATTGAACTATTTGTAGTCCCCCTTGACAGCATGTCTTTCTGTATGTTCTATGTGGCTATTCACTAACACTCCTCTAAAATTTGATAAGCATTGATTTACTGAAGGTTAGTTGCAATGTGCAATCTGAAACTATGCCTATAAACTTTCCATATTCTGTCACATTAAAGTCCATTTGTCTGTCTTGCACTTTGAGACCTTTCACTCATGCCTGATGTTGCAACACTATACATTAGTAATTCGGAACATATTGTTTTAACAAGTTATGCAGATCTTCCAGATGTCAACACACAATCACGTTTAGTATATTACTGCCAATTTCATCAGAAAAGTTTTTAAGTATTGGGAAGCTGTCAAACTCAGGGTGGTGGATAAAATTTTCCAAGATTCTAATTTTCTCTTGAAAACTTTAATTTTATTATTGGCAACTGATACTTGTTTTCCCTGAAGTGATAGATTTGCTTCATTCATTCCTGAGAAAATGTCTGCCAATACCCAAGTCTGAAAATCATAGTCTGTCATTCTTTCTATCAAGTAATAAAAGATGTTTCATGAATAAAGTGTCGAGCTGAGCTCACAATTCAAATAATTGCACAGTGCTTTTCTTCAAAAATGTAAAACCATCATATTTCATCATATAACAAAAGTGCTTTATGTGTTCTTCACATTTCATTAGGCAGAATATTTAAAAGACATTTATTGGTTTTGCCTGTATATTTTTTTGTTTTTCTTCTTCTTTTATCCATGTGTGTTATGTTGAAGAATACAGTGACTAATGGTATCGTTTGGTGCCACTGCATTGTTTCAGCTAAAGGACCAGCAGTTTTAGTCCCCCGTGCTATTATTATTATTATTATTATTACTATTATTGGCAGCTGGCTGGTACAGGGATTGAACCCCAGCCTTGGTCTTATCATCACCAACCAGATGTTCTAACCAACTGAGCTAACCAGCTCCTCACCAATGCTTTTCCACCATCAGTGCATTATTATGAAAATAGTTTTGACCTCATGGACCTCCTGATGGGGTTGCAGGGACCTCCAGGGATCTGCTGATGACACTTTAAAAACTACTGCCCTATAATACAATAGCTTTTGTATATTCATTCTGACAGAATATGATTTAAATAAAGATATAATAAAGACAGAGTAAAGGGGAGAGGCAAAGAGGAAAATTCATAGTTTGGGTTCTAAAAAGAAGAGAGTCTTAATTCCTGCTTGAGTTGTGTCAAAAGTAACTTTTAATGGAAGATACTTAAAGGTGTTTATCTTATGGGTATGCTATGAACCTAACCATTGCAGTTCAATGGTAAAGTGAAGGAATGAAATGAACGAAAAGCTATTACAGACTAAGAGATTAAATTAGAAAGTATAGAAGGATTTTGCATCTGAAATATGAAAAAAAACATTTTGGAATTTCCCTATTATTTCAGCTCTATCATGAGGATAATCTTTCTTGGCAGTACTTCACTGGAAAAAATAGGAAAAGACTCCAAGTTCTTGTATAGTATATAAGAATGGCAATTGGTTCTTTTAGAACACACTTTAACATTTCAAAACAATGCAAAATCTCTGGCCTCAATTTATTAGGATTGAGTAGCAACTCTACCACCAGTCTCAAAATTGTGGAAAAATTTACCCCCAAAGTAATGCAGCAGATAATGAAAATTTAAATGCATATATGCCTAGTTTGATACAATGACACATTTAATATTCATCAGCAATGCTTGGTTTTGCAAAAAAATCTAAGCTGAACCCTTGTCAAGCATGTAATCACTCCCTATGTTTTAAATCTTTTACTGGTGGTCTTTTATAAACACTAACAATAAAGTATTTTCCTTGTAGAAAATGTCGAAAGTATTTTACATTTTTTCTAGAATAAAAAAGGGAGAAATGAGACAATAAAAAACATTCTTAATGCCATGTTACCATTTTGTATATGATGTATAAAAATATTGTATATTCTGTATATCTTTTTAATTAGAGAAAAATGCACACTCACTGTAGAAAATTTGGGAAATATACAAATAAAAGCTAACATAAGAAAATAGATATTGTAAAAAAAACTGGTAACCACTTTTAAAATTCTCTTCCTCATTAAGCCAGTTAGACAGTCTGAACTCAATGAAAATAAAAGCATGAAACAGTTGTATGTATTTTTTCTAATTATCGCCCTCAACTAGGCTAAGTTGAAGCTTTATTTTCTCTCATACTGATATGTAGAAGAGAATACAAAGCTTTACCTTTTTAATCTCACAGCCAATGTAGACCTTGAAGCCTCTGCCCCAAGGGCCAACAAGATGAACCCTGGACCTAGAGTCTCCTGGAAAGATCATTCTTTACAGCTTCGCCCCATCTTCACTATTTCCCACCCCTTCCCAACTATAGTCATTGTTTATGTCCTTTCACTCTGTTTTTGTCCTTCTTGTTTTTTCTCTCCATATATACAGAAATTTTATATACGCACTTTCCTCATGTCTGAAAATTCTTTGAGCATAATTATTTTTTACTTACATATTGTGCCACCTGTTATACGATTATTTTATAACTTCCCATTATTGTTAGACTTTCATACATCAGATTTTTATAAAACAGGCCACACTCAAGGTATAACAAAACTCCCTTCTATGAATCACCACTTCCCTACATAATTTCATTTTGGTTGCCATGATTTCATTTGGGTGTTGTAAAATAAAAATTTGGTTGTTCATTGACCTTGGTTACTGGAAAAAAGCTTCTAAACTCTTGGAATTTCCCAACTGATGAAAGTGTCTTTGTTATTCATGGTGGGCCCCTGAGACCACACTGAGTTTATGCTAATGAGGTGACTCATGGTGGGCTCTGGATAGTTTCAGGATGGGGGCTGGCCATGCCAGAAAGACCAACCACGTGATTAGAGGGTTGGGGCTTTGAGCCACATAATATCAACCCAATTTCTGGGGAGAGAAAAGGAACTGGAGATTAAGTTTAATCACATGTGCAATCATGCCTGTGAAATAAAACCCCAGTAAAAACTCTGGACAATGAGGCTTAGGTAAGCTTTCTGGTTGGTGATACACATCAGTGCTCCAAGAGGGTGACACATCCTGAGGACACAGAAATTTCACATTTGGGACCCTCCCAGAATTCATTCTGTGGGCCTCTTTTTTAAGCTGATCCTGATTTGTATCCTTTATAATAAAATTATAACCATAAGTATAATAGTTTCCTGAGTTCTGCAAATTGTTCTTGTAAGTTACAGAACCATAGGGAAAAGTAAAAAGCACCAAATTTGCAGCCAGTTTGTCAAAAGCTCCAGCATCCTGAGAACCATACAGTTTGAGGCTAGTATCTAAAGTGAGGGCACCTGTACAGGACTGTGCCCTAACCCAGTGAAGTCTGTATTAATTATGGGTAATTAGCTTCAGAATTTCATTACATCATGCATGGGCTTATTCATTAGGCTTCAGGATATTCAGTTCTGGGAAGTCAGTCAATTGGTATTTTCTAGGAAGAAATATCTGTGTGTAATCTTTTTTTTTCCTCAACCCACCCCCCCCTCAACACATGCACAGAAAACATAATGTTTTGAGCAAGCTTTTGAGTGCCTTGTGTGTCCATCACAAAATGGTGAAGAATGAAAAGCTTCACCAGTTAGATGCCAAAAATCCCAATCCCAACAATTCTGGCCAAATATTGTGCTCGTCCTTAAAGAATTTCTATGGTTTCGAAGTGCTAATCAAAGTGTGTGTGTGTATGTAAATTCTAAGAAATAAGTTTTCAATGGTTCTTTTGGAAGTTTTAACTTTAGATAGTGTCTGAATATGGGATTTGGTGGGTGCAGGGAACTATAAATCCCATTTAATACGAAAGCTTTTCAAGTTAATTTCAGAAATGTCTGGCCCTTGGGGCTTTCTGGGAAGTGTTCTGACTTCTTCAACAGCCAGAACCACTACCAGTGCTGGCCAGATGTGAGGCAGGAGCAGGTGCTTGCAAGTAAACTCCAGTACGACACATCTACTCTCTGAAAGAGGATGGTGAAGTCTCCACAGATAAGGAGAAATTCCCAGCTTGAATCAACAGCAGACTTTTTTCCATGTTGAGAAACAGGCTGCTGTAGATTGGATTCCCCTTCCCAACCCCCAACCTGACTGAGGCTTAATCCCCACTGTTACTTTTGAGGGTGGGAAATCCTATTATAGTAATTGAGAGGTGGGACCTCGAAGAGGTGATTAGATTCTGAGGACCATGCTTAGTGAATGGACTAAAAATGGTGGTCAGGGGTGTGGTTCTGAGGGCTTTAAAAGAAAAGCACATGAGAGGTTGGTCTCTCTCTCCTGCACCATTTTCACAATGTGATACCCTGGCATCATGTTGACACCACTGAGACCTTCACCACCTGGGTTCCTTGGACTTTGGACTTCCCAGCCTCAGAAACTGTAAGCAATAAATTTTGTTTTCTTCCTAAATTACCCAGTTCTGGATATTTTGTTATAAGCAGCAGAAACAGACTAACACAAGGTAGAGAGCTTAATCCCTGAACACTTACTCGTATTCTGACAAGTCTTTGTGTACCTGAAAAACAGGGTTATTGATGGGCTATGTCCTCTAGATCCTCTCTGTAAGCAAAGGATTATTGGCCTGACATTTGTTGCTATGAGCACACATGGCTCAGAGCATGTCTCACTGAAAACAAATAGCTATGTAGCTGGTGAGTGACATGTGGAAAGGACTGCTTCTGTTCCTGAAGCAGGACACCCCATTACCCACCTCGCTTAACAGTCTTTGTAGAGTCTTGCTCCAGTAGTGTGTTTCTCTATTAAGTTGGTGGATAAATCTCATTAGGACAAACTATTTACATGATCCAAATTTTTAAGAGATCCGTAGGGAACTTCCCCAAAGTGGCTATCAGTGATTAAGATCGTCTGAGAGGATGTGCCTAGCTGGAAAGGGATAATTTGGGGTTCTCTTCAAGGTGATGTGTCTTCTTTCCTGAATATCTACCTGATCTGAATCAGTGAATAAAGGGCCCCTTACTCTGAAGCTTGAATGAGTGTGCATCCAAGGCTGGGTGTTTTGAACTTTTGCAGTGACCATGAAGCTCTGCCTCAGAAAAGCCTTTCTCCTCTTCCCTGTGCAGATGCCCTTCCATAGGTTGCCTCTGTAGGGAGTCTTACCAAATACTTGGCTACTATCTTATGCACAAGGATATTTATTGCTCATATTGCTTCATTTACAATAACCAATTTCTAAAGCCTCAGATACAATACCCTCTGTTGGTGTAATATCTGTACATGTCTTGGGTTTCCTTGACCTGGTGCCCTTGTTTCCTTAACAGTACTCTTTAGGTCACAGCTTAAATATCAAACCCAACCATGGAACTCTCCTCTATACCAGAAGTCCTTTACACCTCTACACCAGAGCCACAAGTACTATACCGGAAGTCCTCCCCTCATCCTTTGAACGCTAGAGAGCTGTGTGTCCTACTATTATCAAATTACCAAAGCAATGCTATTGTATTGAAAAATTAAGAAAAAAACACATGCTATTTCCAGGGGATGTATTTTCCTCCTCAACTTACAAAGGTCTTAAAAATACTACATTTCCAGGGAAGTATTTGTCACATAAGTGAGAAGTGGTTTTCTTCTCTGATATAGAGTTTTATTTAACCCTTTGCTAAAAGAATTTTATATATTAGCAGCCTTTGGAGTAGGATAACCATAAAGATTAT
This sequence comes from Cynocephalus volans, assembly GCF_027409185.1. Classification (NCBI taxonomy): domain Eukaryota; kingdom Metazoa; phylum Chordata; class Mammalia; order Dermoptera; family Cynocephalidae; genus Cynocephalus; species Cynocephalus volans. The sequence goes on from NC_084467.1 coordinate 127,864,200, forward strand.
TCTGTAATATTGGCCAATTTTGTGGATGAAAAGGGCTTTATCAATAATTATGGAGGCATAATAGACTTAAACTGAATTGACTGTCCTTGACAAACTGGGAATGGGAACCCCCAACCTTAGAGGGACCTTTATTTAAAAGCACACAGCTGCTCATAAATTAGTTTCTAATCTCCTTATTTGACAGTCTTCCTTCTCTGCAGACCAAGTAGTTACACCCTTTCTCTTTATAGATCTTCTAAAAGCAAAAATAATGATTTCAAAAGTGTTACTTAATTAAGAGGTATTTCTTTTACCTAAAGAGTACTTATCACAATAGAAAAGCAGTGTGCATTTGTAATGACGAGGTTCCAACTTGTCAGAGAAGAACCATTGCTTTTTGCTAATAATAACTAATATTACTGAGTATGTGCTACATGCCAATGATTTGTAAAGCACCACAGATAAATTAAATCATTTAATTCTTATAATAACCCTGGGAGATAGGTACTATGCAGAATAAAAATAACAATATGAGTCATAAAGAGGTTCAATATTTTGCCCCAAATCTGCAGCCAGCAAGTGGTAGAGTTGAAATCTGAACCCAGGCTACCTGGCCTAGGATCCAGTACGTAACCTCTGTGCTGTAGTTTCCTCTTTTGTCCACTTGGAGGAGGACTTTCTTCTCCTTGCCAGAATGCAGGGAAGAAAGGGTATGCGCTGGAGTTCTGATTACGGCTCTTTCATTTTGGAGAATTCTGACAGAGGCCTGAGGAAAATAAATATTTATAAGAGGTAGAGAAAGGAAAAGAAGTCACTGAAGGAGGCAGAAAAGTGGGAAGGGGAGAGTTGTATCCTGAAAACCTGCTGAGGACAAATGAGCTTCATGAAGAAAGATACTTCCACAGCGTTCAGTGTGACAGAGTCATCAAGATTGAGGTGCAGTGTAACATATCACCCTCCACTAGATATGCTAATTGTGAAGATCTTTGGCCGTCCTTAGCAAGAAAAATGTTAAGTGAGTGGTAGACATGAAATGCAGATTTTGGGGGTTGAGCAGCAATTGACAATTAAAGCACAGATGGAGTGAGTAGGGGTTAATCCTTCTAGAATCTATTGAATGCAAGGAAGGAGAATGGTACAGTTTTAGAAGGTTAGTAAGGAGCTTTAAATGGAGAGTTCTGAATGTTGTGCATGCTTATATGCTAATTGGAAGGCAACAATTGAGAAAGAGTACAAAAGAGAGAGGTTAACTGATGGGTCAACTTCCCTGAAGAAGACATTGGGACAAAATACAGGGAACAGGTAGATGAATTGGTTTAGAAAAGGAGATAGGACAATGCTATTCTGAGACAGTTGAGTGCTTTTCTCTAGACATGTTCATCAGATTGAGTTAATTCACTGTCATTAAGTAAATTACCTAATCCTCTCCATGAGAGTGTACTTCAATCCCTGGCTACAAGGCTTGTTCCAAGTATGTTATTGTTGTTGTTACTGATGGCTCAGTCAGATGAGGTTATCTATGTGTATTAGTCCATTTTGTGTTGCCGTAACAGAATACCTGAGACTGGGTAATTTGTAAAGGAAAGAGGTTTATTTGGCTTATGATTCTGGGACAGCTGCATCTGGCAGGGGCCTCAACTCAAGGCAGCCGGTGGGTACAAGCAGATCACATGGTGACAGGAAGCAAAAAAGAGAGAGAGAGGGGAGGTGCCAGGGTCTTTTGAACAACCAACACTCGTGGAAACTAATAGAGCAAGAACTCACTCAATACCGCCCTCTCCCCCAGCATTAATCCATTCATGAGGGATCCAGCCCCATCACTCAAACAGCTCCCAACACTGCCACATTGGGGATCGGATTTCCACATGAGTTTTGGAAGGACAACACATCCAAACTCCATCACTGTGTATCCTCCTAGGCCTAGATTCTGTCATCACTGCCAGGGCAGTTCTGGACATGCCACCCTGCCAAGCTAATTCCTAGTTGCTTAGGGACACCAGGACATTCTGATTTTCTTTATTTAGTTCTATTGAACATGGGAAGCAGTAAAGCAAATTATCCAGGTGAGTCTTATTTTCGAAATGAAGATGCATTTCAATAATTTCCTAGGGAATGTCGGTTTCTCTTAGTGTGTGTATATCTGGGATGGGAAGGATTCGGAACTCATTCTCCCAGTAAATGGACTCATATTTTAAAGGCCCACTGGAAATAGTTCTTGAAAAACATTGTGATGAGTTAAGGGAAAATGAATTAGAAACACAAGGACTGGATTTCCCTGGAAATATACACGAAGTGAAACGTAAAGGGAGGGAAATTTTCCACCCAAGGTCTGTAAGAAACAATTGGACTGTGATACCAAGAAATAGCCATCTGTTTCCAATACTCAAATGCCATTTGAACTCCCTGCTTTTCCTTTTCAGGCACCTGACAAAAAAATATTTGATATTCAGTTGCTTTCCTCGACCCTGAAGTGTGACTTTATTAATTCAGTTTACTAAGGTCTAGTCTTTCTTCCCATTATGTAAACTAAAAGGGCACCAAGAGTCTTACAAAAATAGCTGATGAAGCAATGGGATTCAGAACGCACTTAAGAAATACTTAATCTCTGATGAACCTTTTTTCAGCAGCTTCTCACAGGGCCTGTATGGGGTTACGTTACTACTCCAAGTTAACAGGAAGGAATTTTCGTCAGTTATAATGCATGCTTTCTGGAGGTAAAAGAGTGGGTGGTGAGGTAAGGGGGCACAAGAGTGTGTCTTCTGCCTGCTGGTCCAGTAGTATCATTCCTCTCATTGAAAGTCAAACCCTTCCTTTCCCAGATATTGCAATAATGGAGAAAAGGATAATTGCTCCCTGGGCTTGGGTAAAAAAGTGTACCAGTTAGTTCGGTGGTATAAATTACACCAAAACTTAGTAACTTAAAACCACAAAGATTTATTATTTCTCAATATCCCATGGATTGTCTGGAAGGTCTTTTGGGTCTGGGCTGGCTCAACCAGGGCATAACGGTCTAAGATAGCTTTACTTACACCTCTGAGTTGTGGGTTATTTTTATTGTTTCATTCTTTTTTGTTGTTGTTGTTGTTCCTTATGAATTGAAGCTTGTATTATTATATAGTGACCGTTTTTATTTCTTTTTTTTAAATTTAATTTTATTAATTTTATTTTTTTTTAATTTTATTTTGTCGATATGCATTGTGGTTGATTATTGTTGCCCCTTACCAAAACCTCCCTCCCACCTCCCTCTTATTTTTATTGTTTCATTCTTACTTTCCTATATGTTCCAAATTATGTATATTAAGTATCTAATTTTTTGTCTGTAGAGATCTATTTTGTCTCTTTTTTTAATGCATATGTGATTAGATTCATGATGTACATAGTTTTGTATTCTAATTTTATTAGTAGAAATTACAGCATTAGAGTTTCCCCATTTTTACAAATTGCTGTGGTCTGAATGTGTCATCCAAAATTTGTGCTTTGGAACCTTAATCTTTGATGTAAGTGTTGGGAGATGGGGCCTTTGGGGAGGTGGTTAAGTCAGAGCCCTCATAAGTGGATTGATACAATTACAAAAGGGCTTGATGGAGGAAGTTAGTCCCTTTTCCCCTTTTGTCTATACGATGTGGAGACACAGCACTCCTTCCTTCCCTCTGGAAGCAGCATTTAAGGCACAATCTTGAAAGCTGAAACCAAACCCACAACAGAGAACAAACTTGCTGGTGCCTTGATTTTGGATCTCCCAGACTCCAGTACTGTGAGAAATAAATATCTGTTCTTTATAAATTATGCAGTCTGTGTTGTTTTATTATAGCAGCACAGAATAAGACAGAAATTGGTACCAGAGGAGTGGGGTGTAGTTATAACACATACCAAAAAAAGTGAAAGTGTCTTTGAAACTGTGACTGGAATAGTTTTGAAGTTCATGCTGGAAAAAGTCCAGATTGCCATAAAAAGAGCATTGAGTGATTCTGGTGACAGCACAGAAGAGCTGTAGGGAAAGCCTGAATCATCTTACAGATTACTTAAGTGGTGGTGAACAGAATGTTGGTGGAAATATGGGCAGTGAAAACTATTGTGATGAGGTCTCAGATGGAAATGAGAAAAAAGGTACTGGAAATGGGGGGGGGGCATCCTTGTTACAAAGTGGTGAAGAATTCGGCTGGATTATGTTCCTGTTCTAGGACTTTGTGGAAGGCAGAACTTAAGAATGATGAACTAGGATATCTGACAGAAGGAATCTCTATGCAGCAAAGTATTCAGGATGCTGCATGGCTTCTCTTAACTGCTTTTAGTAAAAAACTGTAAGAAAAATGATTTAAAAATGGAATTTATAATTAAAAAGGAAGCTGAATGTAAAGATTTAGAAAATCCTCAGACCAGCCATGTAAAGAATAAAAGAGCATCTTTAGAACAGAAAAGCAATGGTATGGCCAAGTGCCTGTTTAATAAGGAATTTAGTGTAGATAGAAGGAATCTAGATGCTATTCCTCAAGGAGAATGACCCTGATGGCATTTCAGAGATCTTCAAGGCTTCTCTTTCCATTACATGTCCAGAGTACTACAGCCTTAGAGGCAGAGCAATTTTGGAGGAGGGGCTTAGGGAGCTCATGGGACTTCGGGGATTGCTGCATGGGGCCACCTCAGGTATTTCAACACAGCCTTAAGATTTAACATTGTTTGCCCTCTTAGGTTTCAGACTTACTTAGAACTAGTTACCCTTTTCTTACTGTATATTTCTCCCTTTGGGAATGGGAATGTCTATCCTGTGCCTGTCCCACCATTGTATCTGGGGAGTACCTAACCTGTTTGATTTCACAGGCTCACAGCTGAAAGAAAATTTGCCTCAGGATGAATGATGCCTTGAGTCTCACCCATATCTGAACCAGATGAGACTCTAGATTTTAGACCTTTGAGTTGATGTCAAAGTGAGTTGACTTTTGGGACTATTTGGATGGGACAAATAAATTTTGAATGTTGAGAAGGACATGAATTGTGGGGGCCAGAGGTGGAATGCTATGGTCTAAATGTGTCCCCCAAAATACTTGTGTTGGAAATTTAATCTTTAACAGAACAGTATTGGGAGGTGGGGCCTTCTGAAAGGTGTTTAGGACATAAGGGTTTCACTCTCATGAATGCACTACAGGATCAACAGAGAGAGTTTGTCCCTTTCAGCCTTTCCACCTTCTGCCATGTGAGGATGCAGCAAAAAGGGCCTTTACTAGACACCAGATGGCAATGCCTTGATCTTGGACTTCCCATCCTCCAGAACTGTGAGAAAATAAATTTGTTATTTATAAATTACACTGTATCAGGTATTTTGTTACAGCAACACAAAAAGGACAAAGAGAACAACTCTCCAAAACACAATTTTAATGCCTACATCATAATTTTAAATTTTAGGTATACCTCATAGTTGAGGTAACCAATTTTCTTTTGTTGATTCTTTTATTATTACTATGCTTCACAATATAAATAATATTGTGATAAATGTCTTTGTAAACCAAATTTTGGATGGATTTCTATTTCTTTTAGATTTTTTAAAGTGTAATTATTGTGTCACAGGGTGTGAACTCTTCCAGGACTCTTGGTTTATATTTACAAATAATGCATCAGGAAGAAAAAAACATGTGTTCCTACCAGCACTGGATGAGTAGAGTCTTAGTATAGCCCCATACAGTGCTCTGCTATAGTGCTGCTGTGAACACACATTGTGATAAGCAAAAAAAAGGGGGGGTACTTTATTTTAATTCTCATCACTTTGATTACTGGTTAAGTTGAACATTTAAAAATATACTTATTGGCCTTTCCTTTTTATGTAAATTGTATCATCAAGACCTTTAATATTTTTATACTGGATGTTAGTCTTTGTCACTAATTTGTAAGGACTTTCATATAAGATTATTGACCCTGTTTGTCATTTCTATGGTACATTTTCTCCCAGTTTGTTATTCACATTTTGTGTTCTTGATGGTATTTCAAATTTGTACGTGAATAAATCTACCAATATTTTTTCTTGTGATTTTTCTCCATTGTTTTTATACTCGGAAAAACTTTTTCCATTCAGAGGTTAGAAATTTACTCATGTTTTCTGATTTTTTTCTTAAACATTTACTCTTTAATTCAACTTGAATTTCTTTTGCTCTTGTGTATGCATTTAAGCTCTAAACGAATTTACCTTCCAAATATGTCATTTTGCCATCATTCTTTGTGGACTAATCCATACATTCTCCAGGGTCTTGTGATGCATTCTGTATTAGTCAATGTTTTGTTGCTTTACCACAATAACTGAAACTGGGTAATTTACAAAAAATGGAATTTATTTCTTACAGTTTTGGAGGCTGGGAAGTCCAAGGCCCAGGGGACCCACTGGCAAGGGCATTCTTTTTGGTGAGAACTCTCTATAGAGTCTCTTGGCAACATAGAGTATCACATAGTGAGAATGGCAAGAATGTTTTCATGTGCTCTCCTTATAATGCCACCACTCCACACCCATGATAACCCATCAATCCCTAACCCTTTAGTGGATTAATTTCTTCATGAGGGCAAGGCCTTCACAATACAATCACCTCTTCTAGGCCCCACCTTTCAACACGGCCACATTGAGAATCAATCTTCCACATGAGCTTTGGAAGTGATCAACATTTAACACATATCACACCTTGCATTATAAACTAATTTCTCATATCCAGTTGTCTATTTGATGTCTCTACAAGAAATCCTGCATTTAATGTATAAAAACTAAACTGCATTTTACATAATGCTTGCTCCCCACACAGACTTACCTGTGTTTAAGAATGGAATATCCATCCTTCCATTTGTTCATGGCCTCTCTTTCTCTCATCTGCACATTTGATTCACCAGCTAACACAGAAGCTCTACTGTCAAAATAGAGTTAGAATCTGACCACTGTTCCTACCTCCACTGCTTCCATTCTGGTCCATCACTATCATTTCTTTCCTGAATTTTTGTAATCACCTCTCAACTAACTGGTCTATGTACTTCTGCATTAGGCCAACTTCAGACTATTCTCAAGGAGCATGTCCTTCCTCTGCCTGAAGTCTCCAATAGCTTTCCGTCTCATGCATAGTAATGGTGAGGTAACTATAATGAACTATGAGGTCCCCCTTATTTTCTTTGCTAGTATGTGACCCTTATCCTACTTATGTCTAACTACAGTGGTCTTGATAGTCTTTGAGAAGTCCAAGTATCCTCTGGCCTCAGAGCCTTTCCACCTGCTGATTCCTCTACCTGGAATGCCCTTCGTCCAGGTATACACATGGCTCTTGCCCTCATTGCCTTTAGGTTTTGCTTAAGTGTCACTTTCTTGCTGAAGCATTTGCTATCCACACTATTTAAAATTGCAAACTACATCCAACCTTCCCTTACTCCAAAAATTTTTGGCCCCTTCTCTACCTTGTTTTTAGTTGCAGCACTTATAACTATCTGACATACTATGTTTTGTATTTAGTTCCTTATTTCTTGTTTGTCTCCCCACACTAGAAGGTAAGCTCCATGAGGGCAAGAATGATGCTCCTTCTTTTCACTGACGAATCTTCAGTTCCAGTTTTTATACTTCATAATTGCATTAAAGAACTCTTTGATGTTTTTATTCTGTTAAATGTTTTGGGAAAAGGCTATAGGTATTTGACTTTATCATAATTTTTAAGAGCTATTTTTTGTTGTTTACTTTTGTTAAATGTAGATAAGCTTCTGTGTTTTCTGCCTACTTTTGAAATTTGGTAATGTGAGAGGACAGGAAAGTTATTACACAATGTTCTGGTGCCCTAAATATTACAGTAGTTCTCCTCCTATCCACAGTTTTGCTTTCCAGCTTCAGTTACCCATAGTCAACTGCAGTGCAAAAATAAGTGAGTACAGTACAATAAAATATTTTAGAGATATAGAGACTATATTCTTATAATTTTATTGCAGTATGTTGTTATAGTTGTTCTATTTTATTATTAGTTATTGTTGTAATCTCTTCGTGTTAGTTTCTTGCTGTGTTTAATTTATAAATTAAACTTTACCGTAATGATGTATGTATTTTAAAAATAGGATTATGTAGGGTTTGGTGCTATACATTGTTTCAGGCATCCACTGGGGGTCTTGAAATATATCCCCCACAGATAAGGGGGGGACTAGTGTATGTGAGTGTTCTTAAAATAAGTTTAAGGCAGGGTCCCAAGAGTATTATAGATGTTTTATATCTGAAGACTGCAAGAGAAGAATCTTGATTCTCTTTGAAATACTTCTCAAACTTTACCAGAAAACAACATGTAATAGATTTTGTATTACAATTGTTTATGTACTTTCCTCTTTTTCTTCCTATTTCCCTCTATAGAAATGCTATTCCAAATTCAATAATATATCCTAGGAATCACCACATCCAAAAATGCAATATAACTAACAGGTTAGAGTAAGCAGAAGAAGGAATTTCAGATCTTGAAGATGATCTTTCAAAATAAACCAGGTAGACAAAATAAATAAAGAAAGAAAGAAAGAAGGATTTTAAAAAATGAAAAAATCTTAAAGAGTCAGCAGACAACCTTAAGTACACAAACGTCTAAATGAAGGGTGTTCTGGGAGGAGAGGAGAGAGGAGAAAGCAGTTGAAAACCTATTCAATGAAATAATAATGGAAAGCTCCCTGGCTATAGGGAGAGACAAGGAACTTCAGATCCAGAGGTTCAAATTTCCCAAAACAGATTCAATCCAAAAAGGTCCTCTCTGAGACAGATTATAGTCAGACTAGCAAAGTTCAAAGGCAAAGAAAGAATATTAAAAATAACAAGAGAAAAGTATCAAGTCACCTTACAACTAACAGTTCCCATACAACTAACAGCAATCTTCTTGACAGAAGCACTACACACCAGAAGAAAATGGGATGATATATCCAAAATACTAAAAAAAAAAAAAACAAAAAAACCTGCCAGCCAAGTATACAATACCCAGCAAGGCCATCCTTCAGAATAGGGAGAAATAGTGTGTTTCCCAGATAAACTAAAACTATGGGAGTTCACCACCACATGACCAGCCATGCAAGAAATCCTCAAGGAAGTCTTGCATCGGGATCTGAAAAATGATAATCACTACCATGAATACACAAGAAAGGACAAAACCCACTGGTAAAAATTCAAATGAGAAAGAAACTAAATCTTACCACATCAAAAACCAACAAACATTGAAGACAACAATAAAAGAGGAAGAAAAGAACAAAAGATATTTAAAACATCCAAAAGAAAATCAATAAAATGCCAGTAGTAAGACAATACCCTTTGGTAACAACCTTAAATGTAAGTGGATTAAACTCCGCTCTCGAAAGACACAGACAGAGTAATTGGATTAAAAAGCTAGGCCCAACTACATGCTGTCTTCAAGAGACTCACATCAGCTATAAAGGCACACACAGACTAATAGTGAAGGGATGGAAAAAAATATACCATGCAAATGGAAATAAAAGACAAGCAGGAGTAGCTATTCTTATATCAGATAAAGTAGACGTTAAACTAAAAACCAAAAAAAGAGACAAAGAAAGCCATCACTATATACTGATAATGGGATCTATCCAGTAAGAAGACATAGCAATCATAAATGTATATCCACTCAGCACTGGAACACCCATATATAAAGCTAACACTACTACCTGAAGAAAGAGATAGACCTCAATACAATAATAGTGGGGGACCTGAACATCCCTCTGTCAGCATTGGACAGATCATCTAGGCAACAAATTAACAGAGAAACATAGGATTTAAACTACCTTTAGACCAATTGGATTTGGCAGACATCTACAGAACATTTCTTTTCTTTTTTTTTTTTAAGTTTTATTTTGTAGATATACATTGTGGCTGATTATTGCTCCCCATCACCAAAACCTCCCTCCCTTCTCCCTCCCCCCCCCCCAACAATGTCCTTTCTGTTTGCTTGTCGTATCAACTTCAAGTAGTTGTGGTTGTTATATCTTCTTCCCCCCCCCCCGGTTTTTGTGTGTGTGTGTGTGTGTGAATTTATATATTAATTTTTAGCTCCCACCAATCAGTGAGAACATGTGGTATTTCTCTTTCTGTGCCTGACTTGTTTCACTTAATATAATTCTCTCAAGGTCCATCCATGTTGTTGCAAATGGCAGTATTTCATTCTTTTTTATACCTGAGTAGTATTCCATTGTGTAGATGTACCACATTTTCCGTATCCACTCATCCAATGATGGACATTTGGGCTGGTTCCAACTCTTGGCTATTGTAAAGAGTGCTGTGATAAACATTGGGGAACAGGTAATACCTTCGACTTGATGATTTCCATTCCTCTGGGTATATTCCCAGCAGTGGGATAGCTGGGTCGTATAGTAGATCTATCTGCAATTGTTTGAGGAACCTCCATACCATTTTCTTTTTTTTTTTCTTTCTTTCTTTATTTATTTTATTATACACACATGTGGGGTACAATGTTGATGTTCAATAATTGTGTACAATGTGTGGTGGTTAGATTGATACAGTTAGCATATTCATCATCACAATATGCAATCATTTTTTTTTGAAATAGCCTTTCTTTTTTTAAAAATTAATTAATTTATTTATTATTGTTTTTTTAATTAATTAATTAATTTATTATTTTTTAAAAAATTTTATTTTGTCGCTATACATTGTGGTTGATTATTGTTGCCCCTTACCAAAACCTCCCTCCCTCCTCCCTGCCCCCTCCCCCCCAACAATGTCCTTTCTGTTTGCTTGTCGTATCAACTTCAAGTAATTGTGGTTGTTATATCTTCTCCCCCCCCCAGTTTTTTCTTGTGTGTGTGTGTGTGTGTGTGAATTTATATATTAATTTTTAGCTCCCACCAATAAGTGAGAACATGTGGTATTTCTCTTTCTGTCCCTGACTCGTTTCACTTAATATAATTCTCTCAAGGTCCATCCATGTTGTTGCAAATGGCAGTATTTCATTCATTTTTATAGCTGAGTAGTATTCCATTGTGTAGATGTACCACATATTCCATATCCACTCATCTGATGATGGACATTTGGGCTGGTTCCAACTCTTGGCCATTGTAAAGAGTGCTGTGATGAACATTGGGGAACAGGTATACCTTTGACTTGATGATTTCCATTCCTCTGGGTATATTCCCAGCAGTGGGATAGCTGGGTCGTATGGTAGATCTATCTGCAATTGTTTGAGGAACCTCCATACCATTTTCCATAGAGGCTGCACCATTTTACAGTCCCACCAACAATGTATGAGAGTTCGTTTTCTCCGCAACCTCACCAGCATTTATCGTTCAGAGTCTTTTGGATTTTAGCCATCCTAACTGGGGTTAGATGGTATCTCAGTGTGGGTTTTGATTTGCATTTCCTGGATGCTGAGTGATGTTGAGCATTTTTTCATACGTCTGTTGGCCATTTGTATATCTTCCTTAGAGAAATGCCTACTTAGCTCTTTTGCCCATTTTTTAATTGGGTTGCTTGTTTTTTTCTTGTAAAGTTGTTTGAGTTCCTTATATATTCTGGATATTAATCCTTTGTCAGATGTATACTTTTCAAATATTTTCTCGCACTCTGTTGGTTGTCTTTTAACTCTGTTAATTGTTTCTTTTGCTGTGCAGAAGCTTTTTAGCTTGATATAATCCCATTTGTTTATTTTTCCTTTGGTTGCCCATGCTTTTGGGGTCATATTCATGAAGTCTGTGTCCAGTCCTATTTCCTGAAGTATTTCTCCTATGTTTTCTTTAAGAAGTTTTATTGTTTCAGGGTGTATATTTAAATCCTTAATCCATTTTGAGTTGATTTTAGTATATGGTGAGAGGTATGGATCTAGTTTCATTCTCCTGCATATGGATATCCAGTTCTCCCAGCACCATTTGCTGAAGAGGCAGTCCCTTCCCCAGTGAATAGGCTTGGTGCCTTTGTCAAAGATCAGAGGGAAGTAAGTGTGTGGGTTGATTTCTGGATTCTCTATTCTATTCCATTGATCAGTGTGTCTGTTTTTATGCCAGTACCATACTGTTTTGGTTATTATAGCTTTGTAGTATAGCTTAAAGTCGGGTAGTGTTATGCCTCCAGCTTTATTTTTTTTGCTCAGCATTGCTTTGGCTATGTGTGGTCTTTTATTGTTCCATATAAATGTCTGGATAGTTCTTTCCATTTCTGAGAAAAATATCTTTGGAATTTTGATGGGGATTGCATTGAATTTGTATATCACTTTGGGTAGTATGGACATTTTCACTATGTTGATTCTTCCAATCCAAGCGCATAGGATATCTTTCCATCTTCTTGTATCCTCTCTAATTTCTCTCAGCTGTGGTTTGTAGTTCTCATTATAGAGATTTTTCACCTCCTTGGTTAACTCAATTCCTAAGTATTTTATTTTTTTTTTGTGGCTATTGTAAATGGGCAGGCTTTCTTGATTTCTCATTCTCCATGTTCACTATTGGAGAAAAGAAATGCTACTGATTTTTGTGTGTTGATTTAGTATCCTGCTACTGTGCTGAAATCATTTATCAATTCCAAGAGTTTATTTGTAGAGGTTTTAGGCTGTTTGATATATAGGATCATGTCATCTGCAGACTGGGACAGTTTGACTTCATCTTTTCCAATCTGGATGCCCTTTATTTCCTTCTCTTCTATGATTGCTCTGGCTAATACTTCCAAAACTATGTTGAATAGGAGTAGTGAGAGTGGGCATCCTTGTCTAGTTCTTGTTCTTAAAGTAAATGCTTTCAGCTTTTCCCCATTCAGGATGATATTGGCAGTGGGTTTGGCATATATGGCTTTAATTATGTTGAGATACTTTCCCTCTATACCTAACTTATAGAGGGTCTTTGTCATGAATGAGTGCTGAACTTTATCAAATGCTTTTTCAGCATCTATAGAGATGATCATATGGTCCTTGTGTTTGAGTTTATTAATATGGTGTATCACATTTATTGATTTGCGTATGTTGAACCAACCTTGCATCCCTGGGATGAATCCCACTTGATCGTGATGAATAATTTTATGTATGTGTTGTTGTATTCTGTTTGCTAGTATTTTAGTGAGGATTTTTGCATCTATATTCATCAAGGATATCAGCCTGTAGTTTTCTTTTTTGGTTATATCTTTACCTGGTTTTGGTATCAGGATGATGTTTGCTTCATAGAATGAGTTTGGGAGATTTGCATCTGTTTCAATCTTTTGGAATAGTTTGTAAAGAATTGGTGTCAATTCCTCTTTGAATGTTTGGTAAAATTCTGCTGTGAATCCATCTGGTCCTGGGCTTTTCTTTGTTGGGAGCCTTCTGATAACAGCTTCAATCTCTTTTATTGTTATTGGTCTGTTCAAATTTTCTACGTCTTCATGGTTCAGTTTTGGGAGCTTGTGTGTGTCCAGAAATTTATCCATTTCCTCCAGATTTTCAAATTTGTTGGTGTATAGTTGTTTATAGTAGTCTCGAATGATTCCTTGTATTTCAGATGAATCAGTTGTAATATCGCCTTTTTCATTTCTAATTTTTGTTATTTGAATCTTTGCTCTTCTTTTTTTTGTCAGCCATGCTAATGGTTTGTCAATTTTATTTATCTTTTCAAAAAACCAACTTTTTGATTCATTGATCTTTTGAATTGTTTTTTGGGTTTCAATTTCATTGAGTTCTGCTCTGATCTTAATGATTTCTTTCCGTCTGCTAACTTTAGGTTTGGATTGTTCTTGTTTTTCTAGTTCTTTAAGGTGAAGTGTTAGGTTGTTCACTTGCCATATTTCCATTCTTCTGAGGTGAGCATTTAATGCAATAAATTTCCCCCTTAATACTGCTTTTGCAGTATCCCAAAGGTTTTGGTATGATGTATCATTATTTTCATTAGTTTCAATAAATTTTTTGATTTCCTGCTTGATTTTTTCTTGGACCCATATGTCATTAAGTAGAATGCTGTTTATCAAATATCTTTTTAGACAAAAATATTAAATCTAGAAATCCATAACAAGCAATACTCAGGAAACTATACAAATACATGGAAACTAAACAACATGCACCTGAACAACCCATGGGTCCAAGAAGAAATTAAACATGAAATCAAAAATTTCTTGAAACTGCAAAAAGAAAGACACATCATAAAGACCAAAAATTGTGGGATACTGCAAATGTAGAACTAAGAGGGAAGTTTATTGCAATAAACACTTTCGTCAATAGAGCAGAAGGATTTCAAATAAGCATCCTTACACTGCACCTCAAAGAACTAGAAAAACAGGAACAATCTAATCCCAAAATTAGTAGACAGAAAAATAATTAGGATTAGTGCAAACTAAATGAAAGAGACCCCAAAAATGATACAAAAGATTAATGAAACAAAAAGTTGGGTTTTTTCTGAGAATTAGACAAACCATTAGCTAGGCTAACTAAAAAAAGAAAAGTGAAGACCCAAATAACAAAAATCAGATATCAAAAAGGAGACATTACAACTGGTGCCGCAGAAATACAAAGAATCATTATATTATTATAAACAACAATGCACCAACAAATCTAAAAGCCTGGAGAAAATATATAAATTATCAGACCCATAAAAACTCCTAAGACTGAACCAAGAAGAAATAGAAAACCTGAACAAGCCAATAACAAGCAACTAGATTAAAGCAGTAATAAGCAGTCTCCCAACAAAGAAAAGCCCAAGACTAAAAGGCTTTACTGTTGAATTCTACCATATCTATAAAGAGGAATTAATGCCAATTCCGTTCAAACTATTCAAAAAATTTGAGACAGACGCCATTCTTCCAAACACATTCTATGAGGCCAGCATCACCCTGATATCAGAACCAGACAAAGACACAACAAAAACAGAAAACTACAGGCCAATACCTCCAATGAACATCAACGCAAAAACCCTCAACAAAATGCTAGCAAACAGAATACAGCAACACATCAAAAAAAATTATACACCATGATCAAGTGGAATTCATCCAGGGAGGCAAAGATGGTTCAATACACAAGTCAGTTAAGGTGATACTCCACATCAACAAAATCAAGGACAAAATCCATAAGATTACCTCAATAGATACAGAAAAAGAATTTCAAAAAATTCAACATCTCTTCCTGATAAAGACTCTTAGCAAATTAGGTATAGAAGGAAAGTATCTGCCTTGGATTCAATGTCCACCAAAACTTAATCCCCATTGTAACTGTTGAAAATGAGAAATCCTATTACAGTAATTGAAAGATGGGGCCTTGAAGAGGTGGTTAGGTTGTAGGACTATGCCATTGTGAATGGACTAATAATCTTGGCCCTGGGCATGGTTCTGAGGGCTTTAAAAGGGGAGCATGTAGAGTCTGTCCCTCTATCTGCTCTGCCATTCCCTGCCATGTGAGAGCCCTGGGTAACTGTTGTCACCACCAAGACTCTCACTAGATGTGTTCCCTGGACTTTGGAATATCCAGACTCTGAAACTGTAAACAATACATTTTGTTTTCTTATAAATTATCCAGTTCTAGATATTTTTTTAAGCAACAGAAATGAGCTAATACATTATCTCAAAACAATAAGATCCATGTACGACAAACCCACTGCCAACTGGGTTTCATCCTGAAAAGCTTTTCCCTTAAGAACAGGAACAAGACAAGGATGCCCACTCTCACCATTCCTATTTAACATAGTGTTGGAAGTACTAGCCAGAACAATCAGCCAAGAGAAAGAAATAAAGTGCATCCAGATTGGAAAAGACAAAGTCAAACTGTCTCTGTTGCAGATGACATGATCCTATATATAGAAAAACCTAAAGACTCTACAAAAAAAACTCTGACACCTGATAATCAATTTCAGTAAACTTGCAGGATACAAAGTAAACACACAAAAATCATTAGTGTTTTTATACTTCCGTAGTGAGCTAGCAGAAAAATAAAACAAGCCCATTTTCAATAGTCACCATAAAAACAAAATACCTAGGAATCAATTTTACCAAGGAGATGAAAGATATCTACAAAAAGAAATAAAAATGACTGCTGAAAGAAATTAAAGAGGACACAAAATATGGAAAGACTTTCCATGCCCATGGATTGGAAGAATTAACAGTCTGAAAATGTCCATACTATCCAAAGTGATATATAGACTCAATGCAATCCGCATCATAATACCAATTTATTCACAGAAATAGGAAAAAATAAATAAATCCTAACATTTATATGGAACAACAGAAGACCCTGAATAACCAAAGCAATCCCGAGCAAAAGATAAATAAAAAATAAAGCTGGAGACATAACACTACCTGACTTCAAATTATGCTACAAAACTATAGTAACCAAAACAACATAGTATTGGCATAAAAATAGACACTCAGACCAATGGAACAGAATAGAGAACCCAGAAATCAACCCACATACTTACAGCCAACTGATCTTCGACAAAGGCAACAAGAACATACATTGGGGAAAAGCCTGCCTCTTCAATAAACAGTGCTGGGAAAGCTAACTATCTACATGCCAGAGAATGAAACTAGACCCATACCTCTCACCATATGCCAAAATAAAATCAAAATGGTTTAAATACGTAAATATAAGACCTGAAAGTATAAAACTCCTCAAAGAAAACAGGGGAAACACTTCAGGAAGTAGGGCTGGGCAAAGACTTAATAAATAAGACCCCAAAAGCACAAGCAACAAAAGAGAAAATAAACAAATGGGATGATATCAAACTAAAAAGCTTCTGCAAGGAAAAGAAACATCAGGGCAAAAAGAATGGGAGAAAATATTTGCAAACTATTCATCTAACAAGGGTTTTAATCCAGAATATACAGGAACTCAAACAACTTAACAATCAAAAACCAAGTAATCCAATTAAAAATTGGGCAAAAGAGCTAAAACGGCATTTATCAAAGGAAGATATACAAATGGCCAACAAACACATGAAAAAATGCTCAGCATCTCTAAGTATCAGGGAAATGCAAATCAAAACCACACTGAGATATCATCTCACACCAGTGAGACTGATCAGTATTAAAACAACAGAGAATAACAAATTCTGGCAAGAATGCAGAAGCGGGGAGCCCTGTTGTTTGGCATGTAACTTGGTGCAGCTATTATGGAAAACAGAATAGAGGTTCCTCAAACAACTGCAGATAGAACTGCCATACAATCCAGTAATTCACAGCTGGTTATATACCCAAAAGTATATATATCCAAAGGAATGGAAATCATCATGTCAAAGGGATACCTGCACTCTGTATTCATCGCAGTTCTATTTATAGTAGCTAAGAGTTGGAACCAACCTATATGTCCATCAATGGACAACTGGATAAGAAAAAATATGGTATATATACGCAATGGTATATTGCTCTTTCATAAAAAAGAATGAAATTCTACCATTCACAGCAACATGGATGAACTTAGAGAAAATTATGTTAAGTGAAATAAGTCAAGTACAGAAAGAGAAATGCCACATGTTCTCACTCATAAGTGGGAGCTAAAACAATAAATAAATAAATTTTAAAATGAAGAAAGAAAGATACAATAACCAGAATAATACATTGAACCATCAATAGGAGAGAATGGTTCTGAGGCCATCAGAGGTGGGAAAGGGAGAGAGGGGTAGTTAGTGAGAAATTGGTAAAGCGTCAACAAAAATAATTACATTGTGTAATGTTGAATATACTAATTATTCTAACTTAAGCATAATATATTGTACACAGGTATTGGTATTCAACACTGTATCCCACAGATATGTACTTTGTACAATCAATTACATTTCATTTGAAAAAAAAGAATGCAAGAAAAAAAAAAGAAAAACACGGTAACTGTATTTATTTATTTATTTTTCTTTACTTCAATACATATCCTTGGAGTTTCATGAGAAAATAACAAGGTTTGTCACCTCTGAGAATAAAAGAGCATCTGCTATCAAGTGTTGTAGAAGAAATAGGCGGTAGACCAATTTATTGTACAGGAAGCATGACATATATGAAAAACTAAGTATATGTATACCAATATATGCATATAAATATATGAATGTAAAAGTACATGATATATATGTACATGAGTATAAAGGTATATGATATATAAGTCAATTAAAGTATATGATATACAAGTGTATATACAATATGTATATATGTGTGTAAAATTACATGATGCAAGTGTACTTCAAAAAATTCGTGGAAAAATAGAATTCAAAGATAATACAAATCTTCTCACAAACTTTTCAAAGACTCCTCATACATAAGTAAATAAAAGTATATGATATATAAGTATATGTATATTTGTATGTAAGTATATTAGTATATGACGATAAAAGTATATGAAAAACTAAGGGAGAATGGACAGCTAGAAGAAATTCTTAGCCTGCATTTTGGGAAGTGCAATCAAGTGTTTCAAGTAGGAGATGATGAGAGGGACCTCTTGTGGGCAGGATGTCCTCTACTTCACTTTTGTACCCTCCTCTGCTCCTCCCAGAACTTCATACAGTGCCACTCAATAAGATCATCAAAAATCAGGATGCATGAGTAAAGATTACTTTTCTAATCTTAATTTTATTTGCAGTAGAAGCTTTACAAAAATTAAATCTCATTTCATTGTATAGTTCTATCAGTTAGGATTATGTTTACTTGCAAGTGAGAAAAACTTGAAATAGCAGGTTAGGAGTTTATTTCTCTCTCAGGCGAATAAAGTCTGGAGGTAGGCTGTGCAAGGCTGGCCAGTCAGTTTCATGATCGTCAATGCCCTCAGCACAAGACTTCCATATCATTGTCCAGTGTGAAATGATCATGTCCTGGCTGCTACCAATAAGAGAGAAAAAAGAAAACAAAGCAAACCTCTGCATTTCAGAATTTGCAGAACAGAGGCTGGGAAATGCAGTTTTTTTGCAAAGCAACCATGTACTAAGCTAAAAATCTGGAATTCTATTACTATAGAAGATGGAGAAAATGCCACAGTTTTTAAAAAATTACCCTAATTAAAGAAAATGAAAATATATGAAAAATTGCAAGAAAATGGCCAGCTAGAAGAAAATGCTTAGCTTGCATCTTGGAAATGCAGTCAAATGCTTCTAGTAGGGACATCCAAATATCTCAAAAGCATCATTCAAAGAAAGAAAGTTCACTGCCCTATTCTCTCCTTCCCTATGCTCTTCAACCCAAGTTACGGAATAGATGGGACTTGAGTAAGAAAGGATATAAGGATACCTCACCACCTTCTGGAGGCTGCCTGACTGTAGCCAGGCCCTAGTCCAGGGAAGGAAGAGATGTGGTTTTGGGTAAAATAAGTTGTGTTGTTACATGAAATTAGAAAGTTTTAATTACTAAGTTATGATCATTACACTACTTAAAGTGACGATGGGACTTTTTAACTGCAGCAAGATATCAGAAATGTCATAGGTTTGTCCTGAGGCTTCTATCCAGGGACAGGAAAAGAGCTTTTCCACTTAATAAAGTATAAAGACATAGTGAGAAATAAAAGTAAAGATCACCTTTTATTATATACCATGATTATTGCTTGTACAAAACAATGGTTGTAATAACTACCTAACAAGATTTTTGTAAAGATTATTTAAAAAGGAAGGAAGGGAGGAAGGGAGGAAGGGAGGAAGGGAGGAAGGGAGGAAGGAAGGAAGGGAGGAAGGGAGGAAGGAAGGAAGGAAGGAAGGAAGGAAGGAAGGCAGGAAGGCATAGAGAAGCACTAAATAAATTTTGGTTTCTTTCCCTTTATTCATTCTATTCATTCAAATGGTGAATTCTCCATTAACATTGTAAATTCCCTTTCTGCTCCCTTAATTATGATCTCTAATACAATGCCTGTAATAAGTTTTATCTTGAGTGACATCTAGTGGTTCTATGCTGAAATAAGAACACTTGTTTTTAAGCCTTCTCTTTGGCTAACAGGCAAAGAAGGGGTAGACTGGAGTTTGTTTTTCATCTTTACCCATGTCAAATATTCATGTGAGAAAAATGACTTCTTATGATGGCAATTAAGATTCTCTCACTTTCTGCTCATAAAATAGAACTGATATTTGTGCTCCACTTCACTGATGGATGTCAAAAATCTCTGGAAGAGAGGTGCTATGTTTTTTCAAGTGGTTATGATTATAAATCAGCTCCTTTCTCTTTGGAAACTATGGAGGTGTTACAAACCAACACTAGGGGGAAAAAGGAGAAACAATGTCAAAAGTTTCTCTTTTCTGGCCAGAGCAGAGAAATGCTGTGGAGATTTTTAGATAGGAAGAAGCCAACGATTCACATGTTTCCATGTGGTTTGAGCTTGTGATTATTTAAAAGCAAAATGAAAACCAGAATTTGACATTCCAGATTTAAAAGCCATTTCAAAATTATTGTATAACAGGCCCAATTGTGGTTCAGCCCTTATTTATCTTACTCTTGTCTTTTGTTTTCTCCCCACCCGTATATAATGAAAAATTGGACAGAGTCAAAGGAATTCCCAGAGAACAGAGGGATCCAATCCATTATGACTTTTCCTTCTTTCTCCTTAAATTTTAAATACAGAAAAGCACAGAAAAATAATATAGCAAGCACTTATTGGTCCAGATTTTCTTTAACAAGAGAAAGAAAATATTATGGGTAAAGCTGATCTTATCTTTTCCTTCATTCCAGTCCCATTCCCCATCACTGGGATGCATGTGGTATGTAAATCCCACCCCACTTTTAAGAAAATAATTTACTCCATATAAAAATGTTGTTATTTTGTGCCCATAAAAATATTATTCAATATGTATTTTAATTACATAAATATTATTGTATTGCAGGTACCATTTTGCAATTTGCTTTTCTTAACAATTTATTTTTTGATAGCTATCCATGTTAACACATATAAAATGTAGTTCATTATTTTAACTATTGATTTTCATTGTAGGAAGAGAGCACAATTTACTTGTCCATTCTCTACTGCTAGAAAATTATTTTTTCTGATTTTTTTTTTTTTTTAACTATCAAAAACAATGCTGTGGAAACACTTTTAAAATGGAGTAAGAACCTCTGAAAACCTGCTCCTTCATAAAAGTAGTGAGAACATAGGAAAAATTGTCAGAATCAACTTTTTCAAAATTTGGAGGATTAATCAAAGGCTTACAATAATCTGAGGTGTGTTTTAAGAAAAATGTCTGAATCTCAGTAAGAATAGTGAGTTTCATAGTATTTTAATTTACCCCTTCCCATTTTTTTCTCCCCAGCTCCATGATGGTCTTGAAAACCAACAACCTCATGATCACAGTAGCTGTGAAAACTAGCAGGCTAGTTCCTACTAGAGAGAGAATAGGTTTGTATCACCTTTGAAGTTCTCCAGAAAACCATCACTAATTGACCTGTCTGGCATCTCCCTGCAAAAGCATCATGCAAAGGATTTGTCCTTATTTGACATGACTCAGAGTTCATTTGGTGCAAACAGTCCTATTCCTAGAGCATTTGTTAAAAATAACCATTGGGAATTGTTTAACATTACAGCTGCCTCCAGTGGCAATACCAACTGGGATGAACAAGAAACTGAACCAAAAAACTTAAAAGGAAAAATTGGGGAAGGAGATGTCCACAGGGGGTCTTTGACAGTTCTGACGTATTCCTGAAACTGTAGATGGGCATGCACATGTTCAGGGCTCTGCACATGCCAGGGAAAGACCTGCAAAGGCTCTAATCTCTTGCTTCTGGCTGACCTTGAGGCTGTTTGCAAACAGGAAGTAAAGTCTAAGGCAGAGTTGTAAACTGTCAACTGCTGGAAGTGTTGAAGACATTCTACGATACACACAGAGGCCCTGGGCAAAGGCTGGAAGACTTATTGGTTCAAAGCCTTTAAGGAAATTTCTGTCCAATCATTATCTGATCAGTAAGATAACTGAGCAGAGAATTCATCAGCCACATATGACAAAGAATACAGACTTCACAGAATTAGTCCAGGAAAGTTGCTACATTGATAAAATAAAACTTGTAACTACAACCACAAGCATAACACACCCTTAAGGTGGGGGCAATATGATTTTCAGAGCTGCTCTATTATATTAATTAAAATGCCCAGATTTCAATAAAAATGATGACATATGCAAAGAAAAAGGAAAGAATAGCCCACATAGAGGAAAAAAGCAAGCAATAGACACTGAGAAAACAATATGTTGAACTTATTAGACAGAATTTTAATAACCTATTATAAATATAGGCAAAGAACTAGAGGAAACTTGTCAATAAAAAACAAAAAGAAAGTATAAGAGTGATGTCTCTATCACCAAATAGAGCATAACAAAAAAGAGATAAAAATGATTCAAAATAACCAAATAGAAATTCCAGAGTTGAAGAGTACAATAACTGAAATAAAAAATTCACTAGAGGGGCTTAACAGCAGATGTGAGTAGCAGAAGGAAAATCAGCAAACTTGGTGATAAATGAATTGATGTTATCGAGTCTAAAGAACAGAAATAAAAAAGAATAAAGAAAAATAAACAGAGCCTCAGAAACCTGTGGACATCATCAAGCATAACAACATATACATAATAGAAGTCTCTGAAGGACAGTAGAGAAAGAAAGGAACAGGAAGAATATTTGTAGAAATAATGGCCAAAAACTTCTCAAATCTGATGAAAAACATTAATCTACATGTCCAAGAAGTATAACAAACTTCAAACACAGTCTCTACAACCAAAAATTTTTTCCTCTATGTGGGCCATTCTTTCCTTTTTCTTTGCATATGTCTCCCTTTAGAGAATCTTGATGGAAGCAAATGGAAAGCAACTACTATGTATAAGATATTGTCAATAAAATTAACAACTGATTTGTCATCAGAAAACATGGAAGCTAAAAGGCAATGAGATGACATAGTCAAAAACAAAAGGCTGTCAACCAAAAATTCTATATCTGGCTAAATTATCATTCAAAGATGAAGGAAAAATTATAGTATTTACAAATAAACAAAAATAAGGGATTTGTTGCTGTTGTTGGCTAGCTGATTTGTTCTATAAGAAATACTAATGTTATTGCTTCAGGTTGAAATGAAAGGATACTAGACAGGAACTCAAATCTACACAGACTGCACACCAGTAAAGTTAACTACAGAGGTAAATATAAAAGGCAGTATAAATGTATTTTTGTTTTGTTCTCCTATCAAATTTAAAAGACAACACCATAAAGCAATAATTATAAAACTGAGTTGGTAGTATTATAGCTTTTTTAGGTACATGAGTATATATTATATGTATATGTATAATGCATGTGACAATAATGGACAAAGGGTGAAGGAGGAAACAAACTATACTGGGACAAAGTTTTTGTATATGATTGAAATTAAGTTAGTATTAATTCAAACTATGCTGTTTTAGGCTAGAGTTTTAATTGTAATCCCAGGGTAACCACTAAGGAAACAATTCAAAAACATATAATAAAAGGAACAAAAAGAAAATTAAAATGGTACACTAGAAAATTCACATTTAATAGAAAATAAAATAGAAATTTCATTTCTTTATAAATTACCCAGTTTCAGATATTTTGTTATAAGCAACAGAAATGAACTAATGCAAAGTGCAAGGCTTCATACACTGAAAACTACAAACAGTGTTCCTATGGTTAAGTATGTGCCCCAAAGGTTCATGTATTGGAAACTGAATCTCCATTGCAATAGTGTTAAAAAGATAGGAGATCCTATTATGGCAATTGAAGAGAGGGGCCTTTAAGAGGTGATTAGATAATGAGGACTGTACTGAGGTGAATGGATTAATCTGTTGATGGTTTAATGGGTGTGGTTCTGATGGCTTTAAAAGGAGAGCAAGTGGCAAGGTTAACTCCCTCTTGCTCAGCCCATTTGCCCTGTGATACCCTGTGTCACAGCAGAGAGTCTGCACCAAGAGCAAGGCTCTCACCAGATGTGTTCCCTGGACTTTGGACTTCGGACTTAGGACTTCCTGGCCTCTGAAACTGTAAGAAATAAATTATATTTCTGTATAAATTACCCAGTTTCAAGTATTCTGTTATAACCAACAGAAATGGACTAATAACAAATGTTGAAATTAAAGAAATCCTAAATAAATGGAAAGGCATCCCTGTTAATGGATTGAAACAAATTGTTAAAATGGCAATGCTCCTCAAATTAATGTACAGATTTGGCATAGGCTCTACCAAAATTCCGTCTGTATTTATTGTAAGAATTGACAAGCTGATCCTAAAATGTATATAGAAAGTCAAGGAACCTGGGATGGCCAGGACAATCTTGAAAAAGGAGAACAACATTGGAAAACTCATGCTTCCTGATTTCAAAACTCACTACAAAGCCATAGTAATCAAGACAGTGTTGTATTGGGATAAAATCGAGTTTAAAAATAAGCCTTTGCCATTTTAGTCCATTTATTTTAGACAAGGATGTAAAGATAATTCAATAGGGGAAAAGTAGTCTTTTAAACAAATGGTACTGAGACCACTGGATATCCAGATGCAAAAGAATAAAGTTAGACCCCTACCTTACACCACATACTAAAATTAACTCAAAATGTAGCAAAGACCTTAAATGTAAGACATAAATCCATAAAACGCTTACAAGAAAACAGGTCTAAATCTCTGTCAAATTGGATTAAGCAACAATTTCTTGGAATGATACCAAAAACACAAGCAACAAAAGAAAAAAATAATAAATTGAGCTTCATTTAAGTTAAAAATCTATGTGCTTCAAGGAACACTATCAAGAAAGTGAAAAGGCAACCCACAGAATACAAGAAAATGTTTGCAAATCATTTATCTGGTAAGGATTTAGCATGCGGAATATATAAAAAGTCACAATTCAACAATAAAAAAACAAATAACCCAGCCACAAAAGGCCATATATTTTATGATTTCATTTGTATGACATGTCCAGAAGAGGAAGATTCATGGAGACAGAAAGTAGATTAGTGGTTGCCAGGTGCTGGTAGTAAGGGTGTTGGCAAGTGACGGCTAAGGTATACAGAATTTCTTTTGGGGTTGCTGAAAATGTTTTAAAATTAGATAATGTTGATGGTTGTACACCTCTGTAAATATATTTAAAACCACTGAATTGTATACATCAAAAGAATGAATTTTATGGTATGTAAATTATATCTTCGCAAATCTATTATAAAAGAATGTAGTCCACGGGCCTACAATTGAAAATTCTGTGTTGTACATTTTTAATTTTGCTGGAACTTGACTAATTTCTCTACGGACTATTTTTACCCATTTATACTTCCATGCATAGTGTGAGAAAGTTCAAATTTCTTTTTGTCCTTGCCAATATTTCAAATTATCAAATTTTAATTTTTACTTATTTATTTATTTATTATTTTATTTTTACTGTTCAGCAGGGGAAAGATATTTTGTTGGTTTGCATTTCCATGACTTCAAGTGAGATTGAGCATCTTTTCATATATTTATTGGCCATTTATTTTTACTCTTCTGTGAATTTTCTTTTCATATTCTTTGCCCAGCTTCTATTGGGCTGTTGGTATATAGAACTAACTTTTACTGCTGGTGGCATAGAAACCAGAAACTTTCCCTCCTCAGTAGTGACAGGAGAGCATTAGCAGCCACTTGGGCATGTGAGTACATTCTAGCCAGGTACCCCATCCATTCCAGAAAGGAATCTTTGACATACAAGGTTGCCATGACAAGTGACAACATTTCAAGGGATTCTCTTGATTGATAACTGTCCAAGGAAGTTATCCAAAGTATTTTACCTTTGTTTAAGGGTAATATACTGCAGTTTCTCTTCACAACTTTGTTTCATCAATGATTACAGCAAAGTTACAGGTAAGTAAGTGATTGTTTTTCTATTACTCCTTCAGGCAATCAAAAGCCTAGCATTTTTCTGACCTTGACTATTTTTCCTAGTTTTTAAAATTCTTTTTGTTCTGTTAAGAGAATGAACTATGAATATGTTAGAAAATCACTTCACCATGGGTTGTCATCTAGAAGTCTTACCGTATTTGCCAATCGGAAATATTCATCCATGTCTGTTAATCTCCAGACTTCATGTCTTATTAGTCAGGGTTTTCCGGAGAAACAGAGCCTGTATAAGGAAATAGATTTTTATAATGTATTGGCTCACATGATTATAGAGGCTGAGAAGTCCCACAATCTGTTGTCTGTAATATGAAGACCCAGGAAATCCAGTGATGTAGTTCAAAGGCCTGAGAGCAAGAGAGCTGAAGATGTAGATTTCAGCTCAGTTCTAAAGGCTTGAAAACCAGGAGCACTGAGGGCAAAAGGTCTATGTCCCAGCTCAAGCAGTCAGGCAGAGAGCAAACTAAACATTCCTCTACGTTTTTGTTCAGTCAGGTCCTCAGTGGATGATGTCCACTTACACTGGGGAGGGCCATCTGCTTTACTCAGGCCACCAATTTAAATGCTAATTTTTTCCAGAAACACCCTCACAGACACACCCAGAAATAATGTTTACAAGATATCTGGGCATCCCCAGGCCCAGTCAAGTTGACATGCAGAATTAACCATCATGAGTCCACTGTTTGTCAACTTGGCACCCATACACATTTCCTTAAACTAGTTTTAATCTCCAAATAAAGACAATAACAAGCTCATAATTCCACCTAACACGATATGACTATCCTACACACAACCGAAGATGCACTACACCCTTTCCAGAAGAGGTGATGAAGTCCTCGAGTACTGTTTACTCTTTTTCTTGATATCCCATAATTTAAATGCTATGACGTAAAATTAACATACTTAAATACTATAAAATGAGGTCAATACATCTTATACTATGTGATAAGAGAATAAGAGAGGAAAGAAAACAATATTTTCTACACATACACACACACAAATGTCTTCATAATAAACTAAAGAGGAAATACTCATAATCAATATAGCTCTTATTTCTGTACTGGTCACATAGTCATAACTGGTATTTTTAACTACATTTTTCCACTACCCATTTCATATTTCCTTTGTCTTCAGAAAGCACCTCAACTGGTCATGGTTCTTTACCTGCCCCAGTGACCCAAACTCTATTATTTTTTTTTAAAGATTGATACTTGTAATTGTACATGCTTATGGGGTATAATCTGATGTTTTGATACAAATATATTTTGTTTAATGATCAGTGATATATACAAAACATATACGTTTAATGATCAGTGTAATTAATTTAACCATTGCCTCATGCATTTATCATTTCTATTTTTGAAAGCCCTGGGCTATTAGTAGTCCTGCCTGGATTGGGTTATTGCAGTTTTCCACTGATCTTAACCTTAATTACAGGGCATGGTAATACTAAGAGACAGCCTAAGGAATCACCCGTATTCCAGACATACTCTTTCTTACCTTTACTGCAGAGTACTAGGTCAATTTTTCCTTGGTAGTCAAGTTCAGTCCGTCCAGCCAGCACTGTAACTCCCTTCTTAGCCTTGATTCAGAGGCATAAGAAGCCCAAAGTGGCCACGTGGCAGTCTTAACTTTTAGTTCAATGGAATCATTGTTGTGTCTCCTGGTGGAAGCATTCCTCCTCCTAGAACTAAGACCTCTAGGCCAGCAGAGCATAAGTCACAGGAACAGGAAGCTAGTGGATCTCTAAGGATAATAGTGAGTGGTGCCATTCCAATTTCTACTTCTAGATTCTTGGACCTATAAATCCTGGCTAAGGGGTAAACAGCACCATAAAGTAAACACTAATTCAGAGCATATTCCACCTTCTGGAGGATCTTGTCCCAGCCTTACATGGTATTACCACCTCACTAGTACTTCGACTGTCTTCAAAAGGCCATTTCACACTTCTATCAGACAAGTTGTTTCAGGATGATAGGGATCGTGGTAATACCAGTGAATTCCATGAGCACAGGCTCATTGCCCCACTTATTTTTCTGTGAAGTGAGTTCTTTGGTCAGAAGCAATGCTGTGTGAAATAACATCATGGTGGATAAAGCATTCAGTAAGTTCACAAATGGTAGTTTTGGCAAAAGCATTGCATGCAGGGAAGTCTAATCCATATCCAGAGTAAGTGTCTATTCCAGTAAAAACAAAATGCTGCTCCTCCAATAGTGGAGGTGGTCCAATATAATTAATCTTCCACTAGGGTGGTCGATCACTCTGGAACTGTAGTAAGGACTCAGTGTTGGTCTCTGCTGCTATCATATTGGGCACTCGGTGGTTGCTGCAGCCAGATCATCCTTAATGAATGGAAGTCTATGTTGCTGAGCCGATGCATAACTTATGTCCCTACCATCATGTCTACTTTGTTCATGAGCCTTTTGATGACTGGAGGGACTGGAGAAAGAGGCCAACTGGTATCCACAGAATGGGTCATCCTATTCACTTGGTTACTAAAGTTCTCCTCTGCTGAGGTCACCATTTAGTGAGAATTCACATGGGATACAAATATCTTCATGCTTTTTGCCCATTCAGAGAGCTCTATCCACATATATCTTCCTCAAATTTTCTTATCACCAATTTTCCAATAATGCTCTTTCCAAGTCCCTGGCCATCCAGGAAAACCATTGGCTGTGGCCCATGGATCAGTATATAACTTCATGTTTGGCCATATCTCCTTCCAAGTAAAGTGAACAGCCAGGTACACTGCTCAAAGTTCTTCCCACTGGGAGGATTTTCCTTCATCACTGTCCTTCAGAAATGTTCCAAAAGGGGGCTGTAGTACTACAGCTGTCCACTTTGGGATGGTACTGCATACTGTGCAGAACCATCTGTAAATTAGGCTGAGTCCTCTCTTCCTCTGTCAACTTATCATAGAAAACTCCCCATAAGGCTATAGGTTGAGGCAGGGAAAAGGAAGGCAGTGTAGCAGGAGTGGGAATTATGGGCATTTGGGTCACTTCTTCATGTAACTTACTTGTGCCTTTAGGTCCTGCTCAGGAACTGATTACATATATGTCATTTCCATTTGATATTAGATTGCTGCAGTGCACACCCAAATTTATGGCTTTGTAAATTAAGTAACACCCAGGTCATGATGGGCCCACTCAGGTCACATGGCAACTTAGTAGCCTATGGTCAAGCATTTGGTCTCCATTAAGGGACAGTAGCAAGCCAAGAGCTGTTTCTCAAAAGGAGATTAATTGGCAGAGGATGGCAGGGCTTTTCTCTAAAATCCCAAGAGCTTGAACTGCAATTCAATTGTAGGAACCTGCCAAAGGCTCCAAAGAGCATCACTATCTGCCACTGATACATCAGACACCATTGGATCTGCTGAATCATGTGGCCCAAGTGGCAGAGAAAATTGCTAGCAGCTTGGACCTGTTGCAAAGCACTCTCCTCTTATTGGCCTCACTCAAAACTATCAGCTTTTCAGGTCACTCAGTAAATGGGTTGGAGTAAGCCACTTAAATTAGAAATATATTGCCTCAAAAATCCTAAGAGGCCCACTGGGCATTCTGCATCTTTTTGGTTGTAGGAAGGGCCAGATGCAACAACTTATTCTTCACCTTGGAAGAAATATCTCAATATGGGCCACACAATTGAACCCCTAGGAATATCACTGAGTAGGGGGCCCCTGAATTTTCATTAGATTTATTTTCCACTCTCTGACACGTATTTATCTTATCAACAAGTCTGGAATATTGTTACTTGTTCAGAATGTTCAATCGGCATAATGTCTTCAGTGTAATGAACCAGTATATTTTGTGGAATGAAGAGTGATCAAGATCCTTGTGAACTAAATTATGACACAGAGCTGAAGAGTTGATATGCTCTTCTCCTAAGGTAGCACAGTGAAGGTGTATTGCTGTCCTTGCCAGCTGAAAGCAAACTGCTCTGGTGGGCCTTTTGACGTGGATGAGGGGGAAATATGCCAGATTAATAGCTGCAAATCAGGTACCAGAATACATATTAGTTTGCTCAAGCAATAAAATCACATTTGGTACAGCAAATGTATTTGGAGTCACCAATAATCCATTGTCATTCTTCAAGATCCATCTGTCTTTTACACAGGCCAAATAGGACAGTTGAATGGATATGTGGTGGGAATCACCACCTCTGCATCCTTCAAGTCCTTGATGATGGCACTAACCTCTGCAATCCATCCAGAATTTTCCTAGCTAGAAGCAGTTGTAGTGGCTTCTATCTGGCCTTTCTAATCATAATATCCCTTATTCCACAGGTCAGAGAACTAATGTAGTAATTCTGCCAGGTGCCAAGTAGATGAGGAGTCTTCAAAACATTTATGGAAAGATTTATGTTATCTTTTCATTGCATTTTTCCACAAACTTTTTGAAATATCCTCATATTATGTATTCCAATTACGTATTCTGGAATGGGGGAAATAATCACAGGAAGGGTTTGGAGACTCACTGGACCCACTGTGAGATGGACCCGAACTAAATTCCATTGATCACTTGACTTTTCTAATCCCTTACTTTGGAGGGCCACAATGACATTGTGGGTCTCCTGGAATTAGTGCCCATTCAGAGCTAGTGTCCAGCACTCCCTGAAATGTCTGATTATTTCCTTTTTCCTGGTGCACAGTAACTCTGGTAAAAGGCTGTAGTTCTCTCTGGAAAAGTCTGAGAGAAAGAATAGAGGTATAAATTTTTGGTAGTATATTGGGATCCTTCCTTATGAAGACCCTGCTTCCTCTTAATTCAAGGGGTTCTGGGACTGAAAACCAGCTCAAGTTTAGGAACTGATTGAGGAACCATGACTCTATATTTATGATTCAGGTTAGACTTTTGTTCACTTGACCTAGAAATTTTCTTCTTATACAAGTGAAATAACAATCTAGTAGGCTTTCTACCTATTTAACCTCTAGGAGTATCACGATCAACTACCCAGTGCCATAGGTTTGTGAAAGTCAGACTATCCCAATTGTCATTTTGACGCTTCTGTCCATAAGGTAACCACACCCACCTCGCCTTTGGTGGTTAACTGCTGCCCCTTGGTCCCTGCCACCTTGAAATTTAATTACTTCCATCGCATTTAGGTTTCCCGACTTAGTGGTTGCAGTTCCTATATGTAAGGTCTGGCCTGCATAAAAAAGCAATCACAAAGTTCTTCAAGGATGCTGGGTCTCCCCTCACAAATTTATGCCTCATGTTATTGATGAAAGGTATGTCTCTGGACACTCCCAGTGTGGGTGAGTAGGTCTTCAATGGCAAATCCACTCTAACTTTCCAATCTCCCTAAACCTTGTAATCCCTTCTTCTACATTAAACCAGGGTAGGTCAGACATTTTAATTCACTCACTGTGGGCCACCTTTTGGTTCTTCTTTTAGCCAACCAGTTAAACAAACTGTTACTGCCCCTTTTAACTCCCTGAGCTGCACCATATTATACAGAATCTCTTTTTAGTGAGTCCGTATCAATAAACTTGGCTGGATCCAACCTTATGTCCTTTCTACCATTTTCCCCAACCTTTAGTATCCATTCCCACACGTGTTCCCTGGATTTCTGTCTGTATAAATGAGGAAGCTCAAGACATTCTTTTGGAGTGTGTCATACCTCTTGATGGGTCACACTTTGTACCTCACCTTTAAGGGCCCATTGTGACTTGAGTGTACTTATAGGTCTAGAAGCAAAAAGGGGTGTTGGGAGTGGGTTGTGAGAAGAATTGGCATTGTCTTGAATGACAGCATCCTCAGAGGATGCCACTAAAGTTTCCTCAGGCAATGCAGAGTCAAAAAGCCTTATACCACTTGAGCTGGGGATGTCATTGCTACTGGGGATGGAGAGACCACTTCTGTTGGATGTGGAAAGACTGCTTCCACTGGGGGTAGGGAGACCTCTTCCACTGGCAAAGAAGACTCATGAGAATTTAGGGGCACAATGTTACCAGCTTCATCAGGGTTTCTCCACACATCCCCATCCCAACTTACAGTATTCTATTTCTTCCCAGTCACTGTCCTCACATTAACAGTGGACACACTGCAAGGCTGGAAGTTCAGCTTTCATTGTAATTTAACCAGTCACAGGATGAGGTTCTGCATTTGATTTTCAGCAACCTCAGCCCTACAAGTTATAGGAGATAAGGGCCTCCTTCAGGGCACACGTAGAATCCTTCAGGTCATTTATACAACCCTTAAGCTGAGAATCAGAATTCCCAAACTCATCTTTTTCTTTCACCACCTTGTCCAATAACATTAGGAATGACAAGCCAATATTATTATATTTATTAGTTTTCAAAAATGCCCAAAAATTACATATACACAGTTACCCAGCTCTTGTAAGTGGCTGATTAGGAGTACTCAATGCAGATAATTTGCATATCTCTATTATCAGTTCATATAATCATCGACTGTAAGTGTTGTCTTTACTGTGAGAAATAGAGTCATTAGCATTTTTAAATCTAATCAGATTAGAGAGAGAATTTCAGAAACTCCAGAACTAATTCAGAAAACTCATCCTTAAAATTGTGTTCCTCTGGAACCACTCTCAGCACCAAAATCTGTGTTAGTCAGGGTTCTCCAGAGAAACAGTGCTAATAGGAGATTTATTTCTCTCTCTGGATATATATATATATAGAGAGAGAGAGAGACAGAGAGAGAGAGAGACAGAGAGACAGAGAGACAGACAGAGAGAGAGACAGACAGAGAGAGAGAGAGAGACAGAGAGAGAGAGATTTATTATAAAGTATTGGCTCATATAATTATGGATCCTGAGACGTCCCATAATCTGCTGTGTGCAAGCAAGCTGGACACACAGAAAAGCTTGCAGTGTGGTTCAAAGGACTGAGAGCCAGAGAGCTGAAAACGTATACTTCAGTTTGAATCTGAATATCTAAGAACTAAGAATTCTGAGGGCATGAGAAAAATCAGCGTCCCAGCTTAAGCAATCAGGCAGAGAATAAATTGAACCTTTTTCTGCCTTTTTGTTCTATTCAGGTCTTCAACAGATTGGATGATGCCTGGCCATATTGGAAAGGGCCATCTGCCTTACTCAGTCCACCTTCAATTTAAATGCTAATCTCTTTCAGAAATACTTTCATAGAAACATCCAGAAATAATGTTTCATCAGATATCTGGGCACCTTATGGCCCAGTAAAGTTGACACAGAAAATTAACCATCACAATTTCTTTTTTCTTTTTTACTTTGACTTCTCAATATACATTGTAGTTGATTTTTGTGACCCTTTACCCTTTCCACTTTCCCCCCTCTTGCCCCTTCCCCCCAACTACATCATATCAGTTCATTTCTCCTAACAATTTCAAGGAATTGTGATTGCTGTGTCTTCTTCCCCCCTCACCCTTTATTTGTTTGTGGGTTTATTTATTTATTTATTTATTTTTAGCTCCCACAAATAAGTGAGAACACGTGATAGTTCTTTTTCTGTGCCTGACTTGTCTCACTTAACATAATTTCCTCTAAGTCCATCCATGTTGTTGCAAATGGTAGTATTTCATTCTTTTTTATAGCAGAGTAGTATTCCATTCTGTGGATGTACCACAGTTTCCTTATCCACTCATCTGATGATGGACATTTGGGCTGCTTCCAACTCTTGGCTATTGTAAATAGTGCTCCAATAAACATGGGAGTACATGTATCCCTTCAGCATGGCCATTTCCATTCCTCTGGGTATATTCCCAACAGTGGAATAGCTGGGTCATAGGGTAGATCTATCTGTAATTGTTTGAGGAAACTACATACCATTTTCCATAAAGGCTGCACCATTTTGCAGTCCCACCAACCATGTATGAGAGTTCCTTTTTCTCTGCAACCTTGCCAGCATTCACCATTCTCAGTCTTGGATATTAGCCATCCTGACCGGAGTGAGATGGTATCTCAAAGTGGCTTTGATTTGCATTTGCAAAATGCTGGGTGATGTTGAGCATTTTTTCATTTGTCTGTTGGCCATTCCTATATCTTCCTTTGAGAAATGTCTGTTCAGCTCCTTTGCCCATTTTTTAATTTGGTTATTTGTTTTTTGCTGTAAAGTTGTTTGTGTTCCTTGTATTTTCTGGATATTAATCTTTTGTCAGATGTATATTTTTCAAATATTTTCTCCCACTCTGTTGGTTGTCTTTTCACTCTGTTCATTGTTTCTTTTGCTGTACAGAAGCTTTTTAGTTTGATATAATTGCATTTGTTTATTTTTTCCTTTAGTTGCCTGTGCTTTAGGGGTCATATGCGTGAAGACTGTACCCACTCCTGCTTCCTGGAGTGTTTCCTCTATGTTTTCTTTAAGGATTTTTATTATTTCAGGATGTATATTTAATTCTTTAATCCATTTTGAGTTTATTTTGGTATATGGTGAGAGGTACTGGTCTAGTTTCATTCTCCTACATATGAATATCCAGTTTTCCCAGCACCATTTGCTGAAGAGGCAGTCTCTTTCCCAGTGTGTAGACTTGGTGCCTTTGTCAAAGATCAGATGGCTGTAGGTGTGTGGGTTGATTTTGGGGTTCTCTATTCTATTCTATTGGTCCATGTGTCTGTATTTACTCCAGTTCCATGCTGTTTGGGTTATCATAGCTTTTTAATATAGTTTAAAGTCAGGTAGTGTTATGCCTCCAACTTTATTTTTTATTTTTATTTTTGCTCAGAATTGCTTTGGCTATGCATGGTCTTTTGTTATTCCATATAAATGTCTGGACAGTTTTTCCATTTCTGAGAAAAATGTCATTGGAATTTTGATGGGAAAATAATTTCAATGGGGAAATAATGTTTCATCAGATATCTGGGCATCTTATGGCCCAGTCAAGTTGGCACATAAAATTAACCATCACAATTTCTAACTTCTTTCTCACCATCTGATCAAATCTCTTCTGCCTTGCTGGTTTCTTGGGCACTTATGTTAATTTCTGATTGTCTAAACTATCTATAGGTTCATACCTGCAAAATTTGGTCTTACCCCAAGCACCCAACCTCTGAAATTGAGTTCTGCTCCAGAATACATTTTATTTTCCTCAATAAAAATGGATTTTAAATGAGTCAGGAATTAGAAAAAATTATCAGATGGTGAAAAACTCATGAGACTAGTTTAAACATCAATTAAACATGTTTGTTACTATTTATTAAAATAAATCACCCACATATAAACACAGAATAGCAAAAATTGTATCATGGTAAAAATTCTAGATCCATCCTAACATTTCTTCATGTATGTATTTAAACCTGCGAAAATTTTAAAGAGAAACTTTTATTAAAGCAAAGTCTTTTGATAAGGTAGCCTAGTGACATACAATTAGAAAAATAGGGAATATTTGGAAATAACAATGAACGCACTTTAGCTATGAAATAACAGCTGAGTTGTGAGTAAACATGACATGTTTGGAATGGAGCTTTTGTTCACAAATTTGGATTCAGAGATACCTCCCTGGGGAGATGACTGATGCTTTCCCTGAGTGATGGGAATATGAGAAAAGTAAAAGGAGCAGCTTAGACAAAGAAATGGGAATGAAATGTGCACCCTAACGACCCTCTTTGGTTCTGGTTTTGAATGAAGAATAAGCTGTTGAGGCTTGCCTAAGCAAGAAATCACACAGACAAGCAGTTGTTGCAGCTGTGGCAGGATGAAGGTCAATTTTGCAGTAGCTCTGAGGCTGCCAGGGTGAAATACCTGGGGAAAAGGAAGGCTAAAACACCAAATTTATGTATATGAACAGGAAAATTTTTCCAGGTGACTGTTCTGCAAATATTTAATCTGGGGGTAGTTCATCTTATTTACTAACAAGTAATTATTAAAAAGGAATCCATATAGAATCCAAACAAAGTTTTACAAGAAAAAGGTAGAAAAGAAATAAAAATCAGTGACTGTTAAATAACTCTGGAAAAATATTGTTGAAGAGCAGATGAAAAGTTTTGTTTTGTTTTGTTTTTTTATTTAATGAAGCAATTTTATCTATGAATTGTGACCTCAAAGTAGAGATACAAGAATTTAGAGACAAAAAGAGTGCAGCTCAGGAAAGAAGTGGAGCGGAGAAAATAAATATACTATAAAATGTTATAGTCATCCTAATCACCATCACAACAGGTAAATAAACCTTTTGTATTAAAGAAACACACAAACACACCATGTCACACACACACACAAAGTAAGGGAAAAAACATCAAATAATAAAGAACGTAAAAGTAAATCAACAATAACAAAAACATAACATAAAATATGGTGACAAAGTCTGTTATGGAAATAAATGACAGTGGATTGAAACCACCCACAGGAGAAAGGTCTGATTAAGTTACGAAGAAAACCCAGCAATATGCAACATACTAGAGGTACTTATAAAACAAAGTATCTCAAAATGTTGCAAATAAAAAGAAGGAAGGAAGAAGGCATATCAGAGTAGTGTAAACAGTAGCAATAACAACAAACGCAGGAGTTGAGATCTTAATTCAGACAAACTTGAGTTTCAGGCTTTAAATTAAGTTTTGAAGCAGTAAATTGTGCTTTTCTTTAAAGCACCATATGAGAAAGTTTATAATTCATAATAAAGATAAAATAATTACAAAAATCTGTATGGTAAGAAGAATTCCAAGTGGCCTCCAATATTCCTGTCCCCTGGTATCCATGCTTTGTATAAATCCCTCCCTTTGACTCTGAAAAATTAAGGAAGGGTATAGGCTGAAGCTCTGAATATGATGGGAAATCACTCTCATAATTATGTTACATAACATGGCAAAAATGATTTTACAGCTGTAATTAGGTTTCTAATCAGTTGTCTTTGAGTTAATCAAAAGAGAGACTATCTGAAGGGACCTGATCAAATCACATCTGCCCTTTGAATCTGGATCTAGAGGCTGGAGACAGAAGTCAGAGAGGTTGGTAGACTAAGCAGAACCATGGAAGGGGTCACATGGAACTGCAGACAGGTTCTAGGAGCTGAGAGATGCCCTCAGCAACAGTCAGCAAGAAAAGAGGGCCGTCAATCTGACAGCCTCAAATAACAATTTTGCCAACAACCCAAATGACCTTGGAAGAGAACCTGGAACCTGAAACCACATAGCAGTCCCAGATGACACCTTAATTTTAGCAGGGTGAGACTGAGCAGAGAATACAGCTAAACTGAGCCTCACCCTTCTGACCTACAGAAACTGTGAAATAATAAATAGGTGTTTTTTAAAACCATTAAATTTGTAGTAATGTGATACATAGCAATAGAAATTAATACAATCCACACATTATATATTATAGCAGCATCAAAACTGATAGAGCAAAACAAAACAATAAGAAACGTACTGGTTTATGTACTAATACATAATACTCTTTTGCAGCATTAGGAGTTGAAGACTAACTCACCTTTGTCAGCACATCAATAAAGAGTCAAAAAACTAGTAAGACATAATAGATGGAAATAGGGTATGTGGGGGGGGTAGGTGTGTGTGTATGGGGGGGTACGTGTGTGTGTATGTGTGTGAAAGAGAGAGAGAGAGAGAGAGAGATCAATATATCAATCCATATCCATAAAAACAGAGAATATTTCTTTTTTTTCTAAAGTACATAGAAAATTCACAAAAGTAACTGTATGTTAGGCTAGAAATTTCTGTATAAATTCCAAAAAGTAGAAATAGCAGAAATATCCTTTGATCACAAGGCAAAAAATGAGAAACTAACAATGAACTTATAAAACAAACAAGCAAAAAACAATCTACCATTTTTCAATTAAGTTTTCTATCTTAAACAATTCTTGGGTCAAAGAGGAAATAAGAAATTACAGAATACTGATAACACTACACATCCAAACCTATAGTATGCAGCCCAAGGGATGCACAGAGAAAATTCATAGCCTTAAATATTTGGAATAATAAACCAGAAAGGGTGAAAATAATTGAAACAAGCATCCAAAACAAGAAGTTCTGAAAAGAACAACAAATATATCCAAGAAAGGCAGAAGGCATCTTTTTGATGCATATACAGTTGAAAATGAAGTCCTGAATTCACTAAGAGAAAAATGGTAGGACTAACATGTAAATTTAAAATCTATTCCCACTCTAATCATGAGGAAAAAATCAGATAAATTCAGATTGAGGGACATTCTACAAAAGACCTAACAAGTACTCTTCAACACTGTCAAGGTCATGAACTGTTCGAGATCAGAGGAGACTAAGGAGAAATGATGACTAAATGCAATGTGGAATCCTGGGCTGAATCCTGGAACAGGAGAAATATATTAGTGGAAAAACAAATGAAATCCAAATAAATTTTGTAGCTTAGTTAATAAAATTGTACCAATGTTAATTTTGTAGTTTTGAAAAATGTACCATGGTTATGTAAGATACTTAACATTGGAGGAAACTGGTTGAAGGGTATAGGAGAATTCTATTGTCTTTGCAACTTTATTGTATATGAAAAATTGTTTCAAAATAAAAAGTTTATTTTTAAAAAAGAATTACAGAAAATCTAGAAAGTCTAAACAGAGCAACTAAAAAGGAAGAAATAAAAATAATTGTTAAAGGGCTACTTCCTCTAAACAAGCAAACAAAAACCAGATGCTAAAGATTTAATGAGGGAATTTTGCTTCTCATTATGAAAAACTATCAAACATTTCAGTAACTGATAACTTGAATTCCAATTACTCTGATAACAAGGAAAAAATTTAAAAGGCACTCATTTTGTGCCATAAAGTTAATAATTCAAAAAATTTTTTCTTTTCTTTTCAAATTTTGATACATGTACCTTTGTCTATTTTCTAATAATATTGGATTGTACTCCCAGAAATGGTAAATAATAGTAGTAATAATGGTCATCTTTGTCTTTCTCTTTAACAAGAATGCTTCTAATTATTTTCTTATTACTCCTGGTGTCGGCTTATTTATCTATTACATTAGGAATTTAACTATTTTATTAAGGATTGTTATCAAGATTACATTTAAAAGTTTATCAGAAATTTTGACCCCAATAAAAAATATTATGTAAATTTTCTTTTTTTTGGCAATAAATGCTGAGAATTATATCAGGTTTGCCTTTATTGAACCACCCTCTATGTCTCAAATATCACTTGGTTACAGTGCATTATTCTTTTAATATGACTCTGTATTATGTTTGCTAATCCTTCTGTTAAGTGTTGTTCAGTGAGATTAATAATGAATATGCCTGTAGTTTCAGTGTGTACGTATGTGTGTGTGCACGTGTGTGTGTCTTTGTTAAGCTTTGCCATTAAGGTCATACTAGCTTCAAATTTGAGTATAATGTCCTACTAAGGTGATAAAAGATTACGTTCATTCTCTTTTAAATAATCTCCTTCTTTCTTTCTGGTTAGTGAGTAGTCTCCAGACTCTGCAGTCCAGTGTGAAACGGCACAGCATGGTAAGTGACATTCTATAAAAATATTAATGAAACTGAAATCTCTTGGAAAATTTGTTCACTGTCTCCATTATGAGGATGTTACAATTAATGTTTAAAGTACATGTGTGGGTGGAAGAAAAAAAGGGCAATTTGATTGAAAACTGTTTGTACCTTGTTTTTCTCTGCAGTTTTGTTCTTGCTCACCCTCCTGTACCCCTGGAAATGACCTTCAACACTAATT
Organism: Cynocephalus volans; assembly: GCF_027409185.1. NCBI lineage: Eukaryota > Metazoa > Chordata > Mammalia > Dermoptera > Cynocephalidae > Cynocephalus > Cynocephalus volans. The sequence continues at coordinate 127,903,470 of NC_084467.1, forward strand.
CAAAAGAATGAAAGCTTTTACCCATCCTACTGTTTTTCCCACGCACCTTCCATCTCCCAACCTGTCTCTACCATAGTCTCCTTACTCATGTCCTTCCTTCCATCATCACTGTGGAAATCCTTCCTGCCAAACTGCAGCCCCTCCCACCCAGCCTCTGATTGGATGATATCATTTCCTTGTTTGAGAGCCATGCTACTTTCCTTTTTCATTTAACTTATTCTGCGTTGTTTCATAGGCCTTTGGACAGATTTTTTTTTCCTTCATCACTTGAGGGAAGAGATTTTGATTATCTTTGTGTTCTCTGTCGTATTTAGCACAGTATTGTCCAAGTGAATATTCATCCAATAGTTTTTCAAATTGTATTGAAATCCTGAACCTCTAATAGACCCTGCCACTGTTTTAACCCATCCATGTCCAAATGAACACAGAAGACGTAGAAAAGGACTGCCATAAGAAGATATGTAATCTTCTACCCTTAAAAAGAGGAATGAGCCAGTGTGGATATTAAACTTTTTATAGACTGTTCCTTCATGATTCTTAAGTCAAAGCTACCAATAATTAAAGTAAAACAGTAGTAACAGTTGATGGATGAATTGATTTTGCCAACCATTGCATGAGGACAGTTGCCAGTAAAACCACATTTTATTAAACAGAGCCATTTTTCTACAGCCCTTAGAGTCTGAAATGCAGTTTAGCATTTCACTCACTCACTCTCTCACTCAATCATTCATTCACTCATTTACCCAACAAATATTTATTGAGCATCTACTATGTGTCAAAAAATGTGTTATCCTTTTGCGGTATAAAGTAGAATAAAACTCAAATGCTAGCCTCAAATTGCTTATGGTCCAATGGGGGAGGGAAAAAAAAGGTCCGTAAATACAAATCGCTGTAAGTTATGAAGATGTTATAGCAGGCAGGAAATTACAAAAGTACATTTAGAAGGGCCTTCAAATCTGGCTTTGGTCAGACAATTCTTGAGATGGACTTTGAAGGATAAGTGGAGTACCCAGAAGAAGGTGAAGTATATTTCAGGAAGAGAAAATAGAACCTATAAAGACACAAGGAAAGAAAACAGCAACATACATTTGCAGAATGATAGGTTTTAGGTATAGTTCCCCAGAAAACAGACTCTAAGATGGAGATTTGCACTTAAGAAGTTTATTGGATGAATTTGTGGGGATCAGGAGTGGAAGTGGGTGGAAGAAGCAAGGTTGGGTGGAGGGAGGAGTTGAACTGTAATACAGTTGCAAAACGGGACTCAGCTAATTTTACAGGGAGCTTTGGAACAGGGATGGCCTTTCAGAGTTGATCCTCTTTGAGAAAAGGGGACTGAGTCTTTATGCGCCCACATGAACCAGTCATCAGATGTGGGTTGCCCCCAGAGAGGGGACATGATTTTAGGTGAGGAGGCTCTTTGGCTGTGGGATTTATCAGAGACTACTTATCTGAGAGCTCCCAGCTACCAACACTCCAAGTAGCTGGGAAAGGAATGTTTCAGTCCCGAAGTGAAGAGGGGTTGTCTAAACAGTGCCCTATAGCATCCACCTACAACAACAGGCATATCTAGAATGAAGACTGTGCAAGGAGAAGTGGTAGGAGTTGTGGATAGAGAGGTAGGCACAGACCCATTCAGGAATGTTCCTTTGAACTAAGGAGTTCAAAACTATAGGGACTTATTGAATCAAGGGAGTGATATTGCTCCAATTGAACTAGAGATGATAAAACACAAAGGGATGCTTGATAAGCTATAGCAGGTATCTTAGTCTGTTTTGTGCTGCTATAACAGAATACCTGAGACTGGGTAATTTATAATAGACAGAAATTTATTTGGCTCACGATTCTGGAGGCTGGAAGCCCAAAACCAAGACACTGGCATCTGGTGAGTGCCTTTGTGTCTTGTGATTCTATGGCTTAAGGCAAAAGAGCAGAAGAGAATGACAGCAATAAAGAGAATACCAAACTCGCTTTTATAACAACCTCTCTTGTGACAAATGCACTCCCCTAGTAACAACATTCAAACCATAGCAGCAGGCATCTGAGTTGTAGGGTATATTGGGGGGTTGTTGCTGTTGGGAACACCTGCATTTGGGTCATGTAGGCTTGTGTTTCGAACACAGTGGGAATCTTCTAGAACATGTAGCTGGGCCTTGAAATTGACATTCCCCTAGGGGATCTAGTTCCTTATCAGCAGGCATTTGGGAGCCACTACCTCCTGGGTCAGAAGTCATGTCCAACAGGAGGGGGACAAGATATCACACCATGGACAGACAAAAATATATTTTCCCCAATTCCTCAGCCACAACCCCAGAGAAATAAAGACAGGTAAGATGAGAGAGGAAACAGCAGCAAGGAGGTGTGAGAGAGGGAAAACCCTTCACCATTTCCATAACAGTGCAAACAGCTAACACTTACACAGCATTTATTACCTGATAGGCATGGTCTAAGTGCTTTAAATGGATAATTCATTTAATCCTCACAACAGCCCTAGCGGGTAAGTACTATGCTATCCCCACTTTGCAAATGAGAAAACACAGCAAGGAGGTGACCTGCCATGGTCACATAGCTACCAAGTCGCAGAGCCAGGATACAAATTCATGGAGTCTGATTGCAGAATCTCCAGTCTAAGCACTAGGATATACTGTGCTGATTCTAAAGCTTAAAATTGTGCCTGCCCTGGAGATAAAGGAGGACATTTGAACAAATTATGAACTTGAAGATTTTAAGTAAACAGGATTGAGTATTAACAATAGCAATGAGACTGATTTAATAACCAAAAATGATGGAATATTCATGGAATCAGACTTAGAATAGTCAATAAGGGAGACAGCTGTCTAGCAGGTGGGGCAAGAGAATTGGCAAAGAAGAGGGACAGAGCACATCGGCAGCATTACAGGAGAAAATAAAACTATTTCCTATATCTACCTCAGAGTCCGAGAATTATCAGTCAAAAGAGTGTTATTAACCTTCTATATCTGCATGTTCTATTGTCATATGGAAAACCAGTAACAATTGTAGACTCTGGGAACAGGAATTTGGGGGATGGGAGACAGAGGGGGAGAAGACTTGGAGACACTGTTCATTGTTTGCCCTTTTGTACTGTACTGTACATGTACATGTGCTACTTTTTAAAATGTTTAAATATATACAGTATAATACTTTAAAAGTTCATTCAAAGAAAAAGTAATCTAAGTTTCATAGCTGTATCAAACTATGTATCTATACCTGAATTTGCAATCCATCTCTTGCTCTTGTAAAGGGACCGTTTGCTGTGCTTGTCTGTAAATGTTCCTCACCCTCAATTCATTTTATCTCAATTTTTAACCTTTATTTTCTTTTAACCTTTATTTTGATATTGTTGAATTTTTTCTTTATCATTAAGCCACCGAAAATTCTTCTTTATTTCTCTAGTGTGGGAGGGTTGTCCTAATTAATAAAGTTAAAAAAAAAAAAAAAGATGTTATCTTTCTATGTGGATTTAAAACTATGTTTTTCACTAGGAGGAACTTTAAATGGAGATTTGCCATTAGTGAGAGATAACCATACTAAATTTTGATGTAGTGGGATAAATACACTGTTAGAGAAATAGAATAGTACAAACACAATCATTGCCAATAGTGTGATGGGGAGCTTTACTGAAAATATAAACTGTATGGAAAAATTATAAAACCTAAAGAGTTCATTTATAATATTCCAATTACAGAAATAAGTTTATTAGATCCAGTAATCTGTCTGTGAAGGTGTAAAAAGAATTAGTCAACCAGCTGCCAAGCATGCATAGTAAGAGAGTTATCCTAAGAAAGTAGAAACCACACTACAATTTCAGGTCTTATTTTGTTTTGCAGCAGCAGGGTCTACCTTTCCCTTAGCTATGGAAAATGTCAAGTCCAGACACTAAATTATATTCAGGAGAATAACATGGACTTAGGAAGAAATAGTATACAGAAAAAGGGAGGTAGTCAAATAGCTCATGGGAAACAAAACATAAACTTGTTCGGTGTAAAGGTCAAAATTTGAGTCGAAGCTGAGTTCTTGGTAGCATTCAGATGTGTCTAGACCACTCAAGATGAGGCAGGACTAGCAGGATGGAAGAGCCTCCAAGGAAAGAGCAAATTCTAGATGAACATTATCAAGGTGCATAAGTGTAATTCAAGGGCAATAGGCTAGTATCAGAGGTTGATGAGTGATTCTCACTATAGCACCATCCGAGCTGCTATGTCTTATAAAGAGAGGGCTATTGTAAAAAGGAGCAAAACAATGACCAGCTGGAAATTCTGAGTGAGTGAGGTCACTGCAGCCTTAGCTATAAAGTGAAAGCACCTTTTGTGCAAACCCCAGCTCTCTTAATAATGGGTACCAGCACCCATGGGAACAAATCAAAAAACACTAGTGGCAGCATTACTGCCTTTGACAGAAGTCAGCAGCAGCAGCACCTTTTGACTTTAGCAGGGATAGACAATGCCATCACATCAGATCATAGTAGTAAAGGAGCTATTATACTAATCTTAAACTCCTACAGATAGCTCAGATATATAACACAAAATCCTTTTCTGTCTAATAAGCTCTATCCAATTATTTTTATTTTTCTTATTGGCTACTTGTAAAGTACTTATTTAAACTTTCAGATGAACTTTGGAACATACTTGTCACATTTCTCCCATAATTTCTTTTGACATTTTGATCAGACACTCTAAATTTATAGATTAATCTATGGATAATTTACTTCTTAAACTATTGTCTTGTTATCAGGAACATTTTTCTTTCCACTTACTTGAATCTTCAGTAAAGATTTTTTCTTCTTGCAGACTATACATTTCTTACTGAGTGCAGAGTATTTGGCTTGTCTTTTTTTTTAAATGGTATCTTTTGAAAGCAAAATATTTTAGTTTTGTTAAGTCCAATTTATCAATTTTTTTCTTATTGTGGGCTATGCTTTTAGTGTGCTATCTAAAAAAATTTCTGCCTAACCAGAGGTAACCAAGATTTTATCTTATGTTTCCCTCTAAAGGTTTTATAGTTTAGCTCTTACATTTATATCTATGATCTATTTTGAGTATTTTTGTGTAGGTGTGAGATAAGAGTAAAAATTCATCTTTTGCATATAAACATCCATTGTCCCATCCTTACGTTTTTAACACATAATTGTTGTAATTGTTTAACACACAATGTTGTATCATTGTTGCCAGAGAACATGTCCTGAACAGTGTCTAACTTTGGGAACTTAAGGAGATTTTTTTGTGAGGTGAATATATGACCAATTTTAAATGCTTTTATAGTTTTACAGAAGTGGTATGTTCTCAATTTTTAAAAAATAGATAAATAAAAAAATTACTACCATAAAAACAGCTGTCACTGATTACTATTCCAGCCATTTCTCAAGGTCACAGGTAATTATCCCTAAAAAATTTTTGAGGCCATACCTTATATTGTTTTCTGGTATCTTAGTATAACTGTTGAAAAACCTGATGACGGTCTGATTCTCTAGCCTTTGTCACCTGTTTTCTCTCTTTGAAAGCCTTTAAAATTTACCTTTGTCTTTGGTAAACGAAAATTTTATGTGTCTAGGTGTATTTTTTTTTTTTTCAAATATACTAGGCACTCACTCATGTTTTCAATCTAAAGACTCCAGCCATTTATTTCTGAGAAATTATCTTGCACAAATGGTTGGACTATTTTCCTCTTATGTTTTCTCCATTCTTTCTTTTAGGACTCCTATTAGTTAGACATTGGATTGTAAAACATCTTAAGAAATGCCACTATCTTATGACTTTGAATTTTGGGACTCCTCAGTATCCGATGTGCATGAAAACATACAGGTCAATCAACTCAGGACAGAGCTAAAGTGTTTCTCCATGTGAATGGATTAAAGCATGTGCATTAGTGAATGGCACACCTGAATGTTAACTGATGACAATTTTAATAACACTCTAGGAGGACTGTGTGGGGAGAGATTAAGACCTTGAGCATTCATGTAATTAAAAATGTAGTTTTATGGTTCATTCTAAATGCTATTTTTTTATTTCGAGTATTCATGAGATACAAAGCTGATTGTCCCCCCTCCTGCCCATGATGTGGGGGCCAGATTCATACTGGAGACATACCCATTACCAGAAATTGCTTTTGTACCCTTTGTCCCCTTCCAATTATCCCTCAACCGCCTTCTCTCCACCCCCCACCCCCCGCCCTCAACTTCAATTTGTAGCCATAGGAATATTCCCTCCCTCTGTTGGATCATGGGACTACTGTGGTCTTTCTTTCCTGCCTTCCTTTCTCTCGTATCTCCCACATATGAGTGATCACATGAGATATTTATCCCTACATGCTTTGCTTGTTTCACTCAACATACATTTCTCCAGGTTCATCCATGTTGTTACAAATGGGAGTATTTCATTCTTTTTTATGGCACAGTAGTATTCCATGGTGTATATATACCACAGTTTCCTTATCCAATCATGTATTGGTGGACATTTAGGTTGGTTCCATATCTTGGCCATTGTAAACAGAGCTACAATAAACATGGGAGTGCAGGTAACTCTTCGACATGATGATTTCCATTCCTCTGGATGTATACCCAGAAAGAGGGATTGCTGGATCATATGGAAGATCTATCTGTAATTGTTTGAGAAACGTCCAAATTGTTTTCCAAAGTGGTTGTACTAATTTACATTCCCACCAAGGGTGCAGTAGTGTTCCTTTCTGTCCACATCCTCATCAGCATTTGTTATTCACCATCTTTTTTATTATAGCCAGTCTAACTGGAGTGAGGTTGTATCTCAATGTGGTTTTAATTTGCATTTCCTTGATGACTAGTGATGTAGAGCATTTTTTCATGTATCTGTTGGCTGTCTGTATGTCTTCCTTTGAAAAATGTCTATTCAACTCCTTTGCCCATTTTTTAATTGGGTCATTTTTTTTTAACTGTATAATTGCTTGAGTTCTATGTATATTCTGGATATTAGTCCCTTGTCAGATGCATAGTTAGCAAAAATTTTCTCCCACTCTGTAGGTTGTCTTTTCACTCTGTGGATTGTTTCTTTTGCTGTGCGGAAACTTTTTAGTTTGATAGAGTCCCATTTGTTTATTTATTCTTTTGCTGCTTGTGCTTTCGGGCTCGTGTTCATAAAGCCAGTGCCCAGACCTAACTGCAGAAGTGTTTCTCCTATATTTTCCCTTAGTAATTTTACAGTTTTTGGTCTTATACCTAGGTCTTTAACCCATTTTGAGTTGATTTTAGTGTATGGTGAGAGATGCTATCTCGTTTCATTCTCCTGCATATGGATATCCAGTTTTCCTAGCACCGCTTGTTGAAGAGGCAGTCTTTTCCCCAATGTAGATTTTTGTTGCCTTTGTCTAATATCAGATGGCTATAAGCCTGAAGAGTGATTTCTGGGTTACCTATTCTACTCCACTGGTCTGAATGTCTATTTTTATACAGGTACCATGCTGTTTTGGTTACAACAGCTTTGTAGTATAATTTGAAGTCAGGCAGAGCTATGCCTCCGGCTTTATTTTATTTTATTTTATTATTATTATTATTATTTTGCTTGGGATTGCTTTGGCTATTTGGGGTCTTTTGTTTTTCCATATGAAAGGTAAGATTGCTTTTTTCCATTTCTGTGAAGAATGTCATTGGTATTTTTATGGGTATTGCATTGAATCTGTAGATCGCTTTGGATAGTACAGACATTTTCACAGTGTTAATTCTTCCAATCCAAGAGCATGGAATATCTTTCTATCTTTTTGTGTCTTCTTTAATTTCTTTCAGAAGTGTCTTGTAATTCTCATTGTACAGGTCTTACACCTCCTTGGTTAAATGGATCCCTAGGTATCATATTCTTTTGGTGACAATTGTAAATGGGCTTACTTTATTTCTCTTTCTGTTAATTCATTATTTGAGTATATAAATACTACTGATTTCTGGGCATTTATTTTCTATCTTGTAACCTTACTGAAGTTATTAAGCAGCTCTAGGAATTTTTTTTTTTTCTAGGAATTTTTTGATAGAGTCTTTAGTTTTTTCCCTATATAGTATCATGTCATCTTCAAATAGTGAAAGTTTGACTTCATCTTCTCCAATCTGGATTCCCTTTATTTCTTTCTCTTGCCTGATTGCTCTAGCTAGTACCTCCAGCACTATGTTGAATAGAAGTGGTGACAGTGAACAATCTTTTCTTGTTCTTGTCCTTAAGGGGAAGACCTTCAGTTTTTCCCCATTCAGAGTAACACTGGTAGTGGGATTGTCATAAATGGCTTTTATTGTGTTGAGATATTTTCCTTTTATACCTAATTTGTTGAGAGTGTTTATCATGAAGGAATGTTGAATTTTGTCAAATGCTTTTTCAGCATCTAATGAGATAATCATATGGTCTTTGTCCTTGAGCTTGTTGATGTGATGTATCACATTTATTGACTTTCATATGTTGGACCATACTTGCATCCTGTGTATGAATCCCACTTGATCATAGTGTATAATTGTTTTAATATGTGCTGTATTCTAATTGCTACTATTTTGTTGAGGATTTTAGCATCTAGATTCATCAAGGATATTGGCCTGCAATTTTCCTTTTTCATTGTGTCTTTACCTGGCTTTGGTATTGGAGTTATGTTGGCCTCATAGAATGAGTCTGGGAGAGTAGAGTCTGTTTCAATTGTCTGGAACAGTTTCATGAGAATTGGTATTAACCCCTCTTTAAAAGTTTCATTGAATTCAGCTGTAAAGCCATCCGGACCCGGGCTTTTTTTTGTTGGAAGACTGCTAATTACTGCTTCAATCTCCTTGCTTGTTATTGGTCTGTTCAGGTTTTCTTTCTCTTCTTGGTTCAGTCCTGGTAATTCATATGTGTCTAGAAACTTATCCATATCTTCCAGATTTTCAAATTTGTTGTCATATAGTTGTTTATAATAGTCTCGAATGTTTTTTTTTTGTATTTCTGTGGTGTCAGTTGTAATGTCTCCCTTTTCATTTCTGAGTTTCGTTATTTGGATCTTCTCTCTCTTTTTTTTTTTTTTTTGTTAATCTTGCTAATGGTTTGTCTATTTTGTTTATCTTTTTGAAAAATCAACTTTTAGTTTTGTTAATCTTTTCTACCATTTTTCGGGTCTCTATGTCATTTAGTTCTGCCCTGATCTTAATTATTTCTTTCTGTCTACTGCCTTTAGGTTTGGATTGTTGTTGTTTTTCAAGTTCTTTGATGCATAGTGTTAGGTCATTTATTTGGAGTCTTCCCATTTTTTTGATATAAGCATTTACTGCAACAAATTTCCCTCTTGGTACTGCTTTTGCAGTATCTCACAAGTTTTGTTATGATGTATCTTTATCTTCATTAGTTTCTAGAAATTTTTTGACTTCCTGTTTAATTTCTTCTTGGACCCATAGGTCATTCAGAAGCCTATTATTTATTTTCCATGTATTTGTATAGCTTTCAGTGATTTGCTTATTGCTTATCTCCAGTTTTAGTCCATTGTGGTCTGAAAAGATTGTTGGAATGATTACAATTTTTAAAAATTTGCTGAGACTAGATTTGTGACCTAATATGTGGTCTATCCTGGAGAATGTACCATGAGCTGATGAGAAGAAAGTATTTTCTTTAGCTATTGGGTGAAATATTCTTTATATATCTGCCAAGTCCAGTTGGTCTAGGGTGTAGATTAAATCCTGTGTCTCTTTGTTGACTTGTCGCCTGGACGTCCTGTCCCATATGGAGAGAGTGGTGTTCAGATCACCCACTATTAATGTATTAGGACCTATCTCCTTCTTTAAGTCTAAGAGTGTTTGCTTGATATATATGGGTGCTCTGGTATTGGGTGCATACATGTTTATGATTGCTATGTCTTCTAGCTGTATAGTTCCCTTTATCATTATTTAATAGCCTTCTTTGTCTTTTTAAATGTTTTTTTGTCTAAAGTCTATTTTGTCTGATATAAGAATAGCTACTCCTCCTGCTCATTTTTGGTTTCCATTTGCATGGTATATCTTTCTTCATCCCTTCACTTTTAGTCTATGAGTGTCTTTACAGATGAGGGGGTCTCTTGAAGACAGCATATACTCGGGTCTGTCTTTTTAATCCAGTCAGTTAGTCTGTGTCTTTTGAATGGGGAGTTTAGTCCATTCACATTCATAGTAGTTATTGAGAAGTGCTGATTTAATTCCTGTCATTTAATTGCTATTTAGGTGGTTTACATATCTTTTGATCATTATTTCCCCTTTTATTTCTCTTCTTCAATGTCAGTTGGGGATTTAAGGTGGAATGGTTTAACTTCTTTCTCTTTCTTGCTGGCATTTTTGTTTTAACTGTGGGTTTTGCTCTTTCTTGTGTATTCATGATGATGGTCACCATTATTCAGAATCCAGATGAATGACTCCCTTGAGAATTTCTTGCAGGGCTGTTCATATGGTGGTGAACTCCCACAACTTTTGTTTGTCTGTGAAATACACTATTTCTCCCTCATTTCTGAAGAAGAGGCTGCTCGGTAAAGAGTTCTTGGATGGCAGTTTTTTTCTTTTAGCATTTTGAATATGTCATTCCACTTTATTCTGGCCTGCAGGGTTTCAGTTGAGAAGTCTGCTGTTAGTTTGATGGGGGTTCCCCTATAAGTGACCTGATGCTTTTCTCTTGCTGCTTGTAGAATTCTCTCTTTGTCTTTGAGCTTTGCAAATTTAACTATAATATGTCTTGGGGAAGATCTTTTTGGGTTGAATCTGGAGACCTTTGAGCTTCCTGGATCTGAAGGTCTGTATCTCGCCTTACACTTGGGAAGTTTTCTGTTACTATTTCCTTAAATACATTTTCGATACCTTTTCCCTTCCCCTTCCCCTTTAGGAATGCCCACAATTTGGATGTTAGAGTGCTTGAGATTGTCTGCTGTCTCTTTTAGGTTTTCCTCATTATTTTAAATTTTTTTCCTTTTTTTTTGTCTGCCCAAGTTATTTCAAAAAGACCATCTTCAAGCTCTGAAATTCTTTCTTCTGCTTGCTCTACCCTACTGCTCAAGCTCTCAGTTGTGTTTTTTATTTTGTTAAGTGAGTCTTTCATTTCTAGAAGTTCTGTTACACTCTTTTTTATGGTATTAATCTCTTTGTAGATTTCCTCCTTCATATTCTGGATGCTTTTTCTTGTTTCATTGTGTTCTCTAACTGAGTCTTCCTTTATTTCCTCAAGTTTTCTTAAGATCATTACTCAAAATTCTTTTTCAGACATTTCAAGGATTCCCTGTTCCATGGAGTCTGACTTTGGGGCATTAGTGTATCCTTTTGGTGGTGTCTTTTCTTCTGTATTGTTTGTACTTCTAGTGTTTTTTTGCTGATGCTTGGTCATTTGGAAGGGGGTTTGCTTCTTCTATTACATTGAGGTTGGCTGTGGAGTGGCCTTGGTTGCTACTGCCAGGGATGAACTGTCTTACTTGACAGTAGGTGTGGTGGTGGTTATGTTAAACCAACTTGGTTCCCATTCTAGACTCTGTGGTCATTGAATGAGCCCCTAACGTGTGGAGTTCTGCTGGGCCAAACTCGGTGGGTCAGAACTGTAGGCTGGTGCTCCCCCCTGTGTCTGAGGTAAGATGAGGGGCCAGGTGGAGCCATGCGGTTCCACTGGCTGACTGGCACCAGCGGGCTCACCTGCGTGGTGCCAGTTCAGAGTGGTGGGGAGGGGCTTGGAGTTCCACCTCTGCCTGAGTACAAGGTGGCAGGATTGGGGGGGCACATGGAGCCCCGCAGTTCTGCTGGCTGGCTGGCACTGGCAGGCTCACCTGCACGGTGCCGGTTCGGGGCAGCAGGGCCAGGCCTCTCTAAATGCTATTTTTAAATGTCTTTTCAGTAGTGATATTAAAAAGAACTCTTGAAGGTTTTTTTTAAAATGTGTGCATATTATCATCACTAGATCTGTAGTGACCAATATACACTACCTTGCCTTTAATAGTCTATTTGCTAGTATGTCTGTGTTTCTCTGTGGGTTACTTTTGCTAAGTCAGTATTACCTCTTCCAACTTGACTAGATAACATTGGCCAACAGGTACACGAAGAAATGCTTGACATCACTTAGCGTCAGGGAAATGCAAGTCAAAACCACACTGAGATATCATCTCACCCCAATCAGACTGGCTATTATCAAAAAGACTGAGAATAACAAATGCTGGTGAGGATGTGGAGAAAGGGGAACTCTTCTACACAGTTGGTGGGACTGTAAAATAGTACAGCCACTATGGAAAACAGTTTTGAGGTATCTCAAACAACTACAGATAGAACTACCATACAATCCAGCAATTCCACTGCTGGGTATATACCCAAAGGAATAGAAATCATCATGTCAAAGGGATATATGCATGCCCATGTTCATCGTAGCTCTGTTTACAATAGCCAAGATATGGAACCAACCTAATGTCCATTGACAGACAACTGGATACGGAAAATGAGGTATATACACATGATGGAATACTACTCAGCCACGATGAAGTTCTGCAATTAGCATCAACATGGATGAACTTGGAGAAAATTATGTTAAGTGAAATAAGACAGGCACAGAAAGACAAGTACCACACATCCTCACTCATAAGTGGGAATTAAGAAAGAAGGAATGAAACAAATGGAAGCAAGGAAGAATAAGAAAGACCACAATAACATGATAAGATTTCAGAAGGAGAGAACAGACCTGTGGTTACTAGAGGTGGGAAAGGGGGATGAGGTTGGAATGTTAGGAAGAAATTGGGTAAGGGGCAAAAAGAATAATTTTGATTGTAATAATGAACATGCTAATATTTATTTGATCATCACATATTGAACAAAAATACTGGCAGTCAACACCGTACCCCAAAAATATGTATAATCAATTATGCTTCAATCTGAAAAAAAAAAAAGAATGTTACATTGGGACAGATGCTTGTATGAACAAGAGGGGTACACAGAAGAAAAGAGATGCTATTCTATTAGGCTTTCTACAGTTATTAAATTTGTGCAATCTGATGATTTGATATACATATACATTGTGAAATGGTAACTAGAGTCAAATTAAATAACATCCATTACCACACTTAGTTACCATTGTGTGTGTGTGTGTGTGTGTGTGTGTGTGTGTGTGTGTGTGTGTGTAGTATGCATGTGTAGTATGTGTGTGTGTAGTGAGGACACTTAAGATCTACTCTCAGCAAATTTCAACTAAACAATGAAGTATTATTAACTATAGTCACCATGCTATCTATACATGACATTCTCCAGAACTTACTTATCTTCTTTCCTGAAAATCTGTACCCTTTGACCAACAATCTGTCCATTCCCCTCACCCTGCTCAAGCCCCTGATAATCACCATTCTATGCTCTGCTTCTATGAACTCCACTTTTTCAGATTACATAGATAAGTGAGATAATATACTACTTGTCCTTCTGTGTCTGGCTTATTTCACTTAGCATAATGTCCTCCAGGTTCATCTATGCTGTCACCAATGGCAGCATGTCCTTTTCTGTGGCTGAAAAATGTTACACTGTTTATATGTACTACATTTTCTTTAGCCATTCATCTGTCAAAGGACACTTAGGTTGATTTCCTATCTTGGTTTTTGTGAATAATGCCGCAGTGAACACAAGAAGTGCCTTTGGATATATAATGATAAGTGGGATTGGTGAACCATGTGGTGGTTCTGTTTTTAATTTTTTGAGGAACCTCCATATTGTTTTCCATAATGGATGTAGCAATTTACATTCCCACCAACAGTGTTCAGGTGTCACCCATTTCCACACCCTCAGTAACACTGGTCTCTTGTCTTTTTGTTAATAGCCATCCTAACAGGTGTGAGGTGATATTATAGTTCTAATTTGCATTTTCTCGTGATTTGTGATGATGAACATTTTTTCATTAACTTGTTGGCCATTGTGTCTTCTTTGGAAAAATGTCTATTTTATTTATTTATTTATTTTTGCTATTATGTTCCTTATATATTTTGTATACTAACCCCTTACCATATATATAGTTTGCAAATATTTCCTTACATTCCATAGATTGTCATTTTCATATTGTTAATTGTTTACTTTGCTGCACAGAAACTTTTGAATTTGTTGAAGACTGCCTTGTTTATTTTTGCTTTTGTTGCCTGCGCTTTCGGTATTATATTCAAAATATCAGGACCAAGACTAATGTCAAGAAGGTTTTTCTCTATGTTTTCTTACAGGAGTTTTACAGTTTCAAGTCTAATATATTTGGAGTCAATTTTTGTATATGGTGTCAGATAAGTGTCTTATTTTGTTTCTTTGCATGTGTACATCTGATTTTTCCAACATCATTTGTTGAAGAGACTATCCTTTGTCCATTGTATATTCTTGGCTTTCTTATGAAATATTAGTTGACCATATGTGGATGGGTTTATTTCTGGGCTTTCTATTCCATTCCATTTGTCTGTGTGTCTGTTTTTACATGAGTTCATACTGTTTTAACTACTGTGGCTTTGTAATATAGTTTGAAATAAGGAAGTGTGATGCCTCCAGCTTTGTTCTTTTTCAAGATTGGTTTGGCTAATTGAGGTCTAGTTCACCAGTTTCTTGAAAAAAATTATAAATTTCTAATGAAATCCCTTTTATTATCACTTTTAAAAGTTAAATATTTGTACTAGGGAGCTGTACATTGACATATAAGTGACTCTCATTTTATAGTGTGAATTTAATCATTCCTCAGTAAGACCTGATTTGCACTGTTATTTCAGCATTTTTATAGGTAGACTTCACACTAAGTAGGTTGCATTTAACAGTTATAATGGTGTACAAAAGTACACCTGGTAAAATGCTGTCTGAAAATGCTAATTTTATAAGTACTGTAAAAGGCCTCCATTTAGGCCAACATATACTTATGGATTTAAATTATGGTTTGGTCACACCACTTCTATGAACACTTAGTTTTATTTTCCAGTATGATTTGATCCCTTTAATCTCTTTAAAATAGAGAAATACGCATGATGTTATAAACCTCACCAGTCTGTAATCACTGATTCTTTTATTTTTTATGGTACTTAGGTGCAAACAGCTACCATCCTATGGGATGCATACTCAGGCCTGTTAAGTCATCAGGCCATGATCTTGGCCCTGAACTCCAGGTATGGTAAAATAAAATGCTCTCTTATTTCACTGATTAAATATCTTTAAAAGTTATATCTTTTTAAAAAATCAATGTGATATTTGAGTACATTTATACAGTGTGCAATGATGTATACAATTATCATAGGTCAATTAAGAAAAAAGAAAAAGAAAAAAAAATTCAGGGACAGTAGTAGATTAGAGGTTACCAGAAATTGAAGAGAAAGAATAATGAGTAGTTATTGCTTGTTGGATACACAGTTTATGTTTAGGATAATTTAAAAGTTTGGGAAATAGGTAGAGGTGGTGGTCCCACAACACTGTGAATATAATTAATTCAATGCAATTATATATTTAAAAATACTTAAAATGGCAATCCTTATTTTATGCATATTTTACCACAGTAAGAAAAAATCACAATTGTGAAAAATAAAAAATTCCTGCAAATTTCACCTTCCTAGTTCAACAACTATTATTTCTTTCTCATACTCTTTCTCAGTCTTTCTATATTGCATGGACAGGAAGATAATCCTTCTAGCTCCTGATGGGCGGGTTTCATTTGCCATCAATTTGAAGATGCATCCCAATGTCAGAAATATTAAGTGGCAAAAAACATAGTATCATCAATTAGAGAAACTGTGGCAGTAATATAGTTCACCTGTCTAAACCTTAGCATGGATTTGTGGACTTGGTGGAGAATGTAACCACTGTTTACATTATTATGTTTATAAAGAGATACATTCTGATTTCTAAATTACTTATTATCGCTGATATTTACAAAGAAATTTGTTTCTTTATATTTAAAGTATCACTGTCATTTTTAAGAGATTAAGACCCATGTTTCATGTGAAGCCAAAAGCAGGCCTCATTTTCTAGTACTGTCTGTTATCACTAAGAAAAAGCCACTAAAGTTAGGTTACCTTTGTTCTCTCATCAACTGAATAATTATACCTTTTTCTTGTCAGCTTTGTGGATCCCTTACTGCAATTTGAATCTCAACTGAAGATAATAGAGTCATCCTTTAATATGGTAGTTTCTATACCAAGTCTTGACAAAGTGAAAAAACTGGGGGAAAACAGCGAGGATGTTGCAGATCTGGAGGTAAGGTTTTTCCTTCTTTAATCATGATGAGACATTGTTATGCATCACAGCAGTTCTGCAGAATGTGCCTCAGGAGGTCGTAATCTTTGCTGTCTTCACTCTTCTTATATATAATAGATAAATAGTATTTTCTAGCACTAATCTATTATCCCTGGACTCCTTGTGAATTCTACAACCCACAGGACTTAATGGATTTTATAGGAACAAATAGGTGAAGATATTTTCAGTTAATTGATTTAGCAAGGACAGGGAGTTTACTGGTAAGTACTGCAAAGACGTAAACAAGAGCAGAAAATTGTGGAGGTAGAAAGAGCCCTATAGTGGTACCGGCAATATCTGTGGTCTTTATTTCCTCAGTATTGCTGCACAGTGCACTTACTCCATAAGCTGCAGAAGCAATTGGTGGCATATGGTATTAGGAGAGGTCTCACCAGCATAGACACCTCACTCCTTTCTTATCTTCAGCTTACGGAGAGAACTGAGGCCACCCAGATGCAAAACTATAGACATTAGGTATAATTTTTATCTGACTGGCTGGTTGTGCAACTTTTTTTGTATTTCAGAATTTATACCAAAGTATTTTAAACATATATGAGGACACCCTTCTGATCTTAGTGTCTAAAGATCTCTACAAACTACAGATCTTAAAGGTAAAGTAAAGTTTAAATAAGCAGTTTTGTTTTCTTGTCATAAATCTAAAGAACTTACCATGGTCCATTTATTTTCCATTTGCCATATTTGCATCTTCTGCAAATACTTGGTAGCTAAAAACTTTTTCTTACCCTCCTAGGAGTGAAATTACTCCCAAAATGAAATCACTTCCCTTCATTTAAATTACAGAAGCATTCGATTTTTAAGAATTCAATTTTGGGGAGATGGCATTAATGGATATTTGAGAAGCCAAGTCTTATGTGGTGATATATAGGTGAACACAATACAGAGTAGCAGAAAATAGTGTTGGCCTAACCTACCTGCAAGTTCAGATAACAATGAACCATGTTGTGACGGTGTCTATATGCATGTCTCTTCCCCATCAACTCTGGGGCTAGAGAATCCTGTGGGCATTCTATCTTCATGGATACCACTGTTTCAGTGGAAGACCTAACAACTATCCAAAATCCCACTTTTCACAACCAATACCTCACTGCATTTTTAATGTCCCAACCAGAGACAGAAGACTATGCTGAATGTCTTATGTTCTTCAATTTTGCATTTCTAACATGATGGCATCAGGGACCCACTATCTAGAAGTACTGGGAACACAGATTAATTTATCAGCAAATAACCACATCATAGCCTCTTGCTAAACTTTTTGTGATGCCCAACAAAGTGACTATTATAGTGGATATTAATAAATACTTGTTGGGTAGAATTAAATAAAACTCAGATGTAGTTACTATAGTATATATTACATAGTATACTAGATGTTTGTCTTTTATATTTTGGACATAAAAGTAGGTTAAGTGTAAAATAATCAGGAGATTATAGTGAACTCTGAATTGGTAAAGCTGGAGACTAGAAGTAGGGGCCTTTGGGAGATGGGAATACCATGGTTCTAGGATGACTCTTGTGTTTTCAACAGGAAATGACCGTGTGGATGAGTGAAGATGAATCATACGTACAAGAGAGAATAATGGTGATCATCAGCAGAGTGTTAAGCTTTGCATCCAGGAGAGTGAGGGGTTATGTGAGTCACAGAATGCAATAATGCCACCTGATTCTGAAGACTGCATTTCCATAGTGCTACTGTCTGTGTCTTGGGCCTTAAGAGCACTAAATGCTTGCTTGGTATTATTGTGCTAGGAGGTTGGGATATCAGGAAAGGCGTTAATATCCTACATGACTTAGTATCCATCAGAACAGAGTTCCTCAAACAATTGATTAAGATGCATTATGCTTTAGACAAACAGTATGAGTGTATTGCAAACACGTTTTTGCTGACTCCATGGATTTTCCTTTGTGAACCACAATCAACATTATTTATAACCTTATAAATTCTTCTATCCTTACCTTCTTTCTTATGTTCTCCTTTTTTCCCCTAAAATATTGTTCAAAACTGTTATTTATTTATTTTAAATTTATACAAGTAATTCTCAGGTATTTTCATTGTAAAACATGCTAGAGATGGTGCATAAATCTTACTTTACTTTCCTCTCTATCCCAAACCTGTCCCTAGCCATGTCAATGGGATGTGCACCCTGCCAAACCACTTTCTAGGTACACACCCACATATGCATGCACATACTGAGATATATAGCTTTATTAGTTAGTGTTTACTACAATTACATCATATTCACATATTCTTCATTTTGCTTTTTTCACTAAACAATATAGCCTGCAAATATTTTCACATTAATGTATATAGATCTATTTCACTCTTTTAAACACAGTATACTAATACATCCCATAGTTTTGATGAATTATGATCTACTTAAATATTTTTCAGTTGATGGACATTGAGGTATATTTTAGTTTTTTCTGCCTGAACAATATAGAATCGTCATCTTTGGGCAAGCATGCGAATATGTACTTAAAATGCTTAGAAAGATGATGGTCAGATCAAAAAGTGTTAAACTTTAGAAATGTGCAGTTGTCCTCTAAATTTGCATTTTTGTGTCTATTGAACTATCCATTTCCACATACCTTCACAAATACTGGGATATTATCAGAACTTTTAATTATTGTCTTTCAAACAGAGAATAGACATCGCATAATTGCCATTGTTTACTGAGCTTTTCTGCACTTTGAATGACATCATTGCTCACCTTCTCAGAAACTTTATACTACCCATGAACATTTCTCTCTTGTGGACACTATGCCTTCAACTTCTGTTTCCCAATTCATTTTTCATAGTGATTTTAAGACATATTCTACTAATTGCTTACTGAGTCATTTCAGGAGGAGTTAAGAACAAGGGGGGTTGGGAACATGTATCCATTTTCTATTACTTGTATAAACAATCCCCAGACATATGAAACAAAAGATCTAGTTCAGCCTTATAACAAATTTGAATTTTTACTATTTGAATTAAAATCAGTTTTAGAACATAACATAATTTACTTATATGGGGCAATAGTCCATGATATTATTTGTATCATACTAATCCCCTATTTTAGTGTTCAAAAGAGAGACTGAGTGGCTTGTTTAAATCATCTAGTTTTTTGATCTGGGAAGGCAGCCTTTCTCTCCTAAAATGGCTTGAGCTATCCATTCAAATGTCTAGAAGATTCATGATAGAAAATTTTGCAAGTGAGACTAGAGATTAAGTATAGTTCATCCCTCAAGACTGTTTTCTGCACAGTTCCTAACACATGTTATATGCTCAGCAAGTAATCAATGCCAGGTGTCTGACTAGGGCCTATTTACATGCTTCTCTCTGCATTTGAATATGTACATATATTCTAGTGAGTTCCACTCAAGTAGCAGGTAAGACATTTTGGAGTTTCTTCTTCTACCATCTCTTCCTCTTCTCTCTTTCCATTACTGTAGTAAAGTTTATTCTCCCTTGCACAAAGCCTATCCTTCAACTGTGGAAGAACAGACATACAAATTCACATGTGTAACAGAAGGATCTCATAAATCGTTAATTGAGGGTTCCTAGCTATAACAGATTTGTTTGAGAAAACGAGTGAGAAAACCTATTACTCTATTCTGCAGTGCTCACTAAATGCCACCAGGTGGAAGTACATCTGCATTTTCCAGAACATCGAAACTAAGAGCTAGAATCAACCAGCTCATCACAGTCATGGAAGCATAAAACTTCACTTAAGTTAACCTTCTCTTTAAAATAATGTCTTTGAAAGATGGGTAAATCAGTGGAACCAATAGAGTAGGACACAAATACATAAAACAAAACAATCAAAAAATATTGTTAATGAATTAAGAGCTGAGCTACCCATAGGCCTGGTAGTATATCTCTGTATCTGCCAAATTGTAGATAATCGGTGAATACTTGTTCTGCCCATTTCTAACTAAGTGTAACTACCTATTCTGTTCTCTACTACTGTTCATTTGTACACTGAATACGTTTCTCTTCATAATCTCACCTAGGTCTTCCAGAGTTTCAGAGGCTCTTGTCCTATTGAACAATCCTGTTCTGTCAGAATTTTTTTTAATGATAATATCCCTCACATGACTCCTGTGCCCATCGGGGTAGAGAAACTCCTGCACTCAAAGAATAGTTGTTCCTTCAATTAAACTATTCCATTTTCAACGGGCAAAGAAATGTGAGCTAAACATGTCATCTTATAACATTAACAGAAGGGGTTTTTTTCTAGCTTTGTTTATTAGCACATCAGCATTTAAAGATGGATGGAGGATTTCCAACTAAGCCAACAGATTGTCCACATGTATTTATCTCCTCTTCCTTCAGAGTCCTCACAAAATGACAGTAATAAAATTTGTTAAAGGTATAAATTCACAGCCACAGCAACCAAGAGAATTTCAATGGGCTACAGATGTTGACAAACTTCTAGAAGACAGAACAGATAGAAGATGGTAACTGAAATAGCATGGCAGGGGAACTGAATGTTGAGAGCCCATCCATGATCACTAAGATGGGGGACAGCAAAAAAGGGAGGCATTTGTCCTGTGGAACCCATAGAGGCTTGGAGTTAAGAAAGCTCAAGTAATGATGAGGGTTGGGAGTCAAAGAAAGGCTGGAAATATAGGCATTAATTGAAAAGATTAATCGGAAGTTTATACAGAAAATCTATGCTACTTCCCATTCCCCTTGACCCACAATAAGTTCATTGGCAGACAAAATTTGAGAACTCTTTTTTTTCTCCCCAAAAACATTGCTAAGTTCCTTAAAAAGAGAATCTTGCATTCTGTTTAGATATGCTACAGCACAACCCAGCCTCCCCTCCCAGTCACCCTAAAGCAAAATAGACACGGTGGTGAGCCTTGCTCATATACAACACCCCATCAAGAAGCATTGTATTCTGAAATATGAACAACCAGAGTTTGCCAGACAGCTGAGAAAACCCTCCAAATAAAAGAAACAGTCAAAGATAACAAACAGAAAAAATGATTACCAAAAATAGAAAGATAATTTAGGGTACTAACGAGAACTTGTTTTCAAAAAGAGTAGAGAAGACGAATTTGTATGACAAATGGAAATATAACTAAAGTGAGCACGGCCTGCATGTTGAACCAATTTACCTAGCAACATTGAGACTATATTATCGATTTTCAACTTTTAGGACCGATCTATAGGCCAAATGCTCAAAAACTTAAATGAGTTGCTGAGTGAAATGTTAATGCTATGAACTCAACAATACAAAAATAAAAGTGGATGAAATAGCTTAGTCGTTCTTCAACAAGTTAAACATAAAATTACCATATCACCCAGCAATCCTAGATATATATTCAAACAAAAACTTGTATGCAAGTGCTCATTGTAGCAAAATTCACATAGTCAAAAAGTGGAAACAACACAAATTCCATCAACAAATGAATGAACAAACAAAATGTGGCCTATTTATTCGATGGCATATTACTCAGCCAAGAAAAGAAATAAAGTCTGATAAATGCTACAACATGGATGAACTCTGAAAACATTACGCTAAGTTTGTTTGAAAGAAGCCAGTCACAAAAGGCTACATACTGTATGATTTCATTTCTGTGAAAATAATAGAATAGGAATATTCTTGGAGACAAAAAGTAGATTTGTGGTTGCCAAGGCCTGGAAGGAGGGAAAGCATGACCAGTTAATGGGGAGAGGGTTTCTACGTGAGGTGACAAAAAAGTTCTAGATGGTGGTGATGCTTGCACAGCACTGTGAGTTTACTTAATGCCACTGAACTACATATTTTACAATGGTTGAAATAGTAAATTTTATGTTATACATAAATTTCACCATAAAAAATGAAAAAAAAATTGCAGATAACAGAAATAGGAAAGTAGAAGTGACAGAGGGAAGTTGAAGAGAAATACAGCCCTCCCAACCACTTACCTTATAAAGTGGGGGATCGGCAAGATATCTCTATTTTATGAAACCAGAAATAAAAGTTATTTATTATTAAAACACAAAAGCAGAAGAATTTAAAACAGTAATGTACTATGATGAATAATATACTCAGTTGAGAAGATCGGGGCAAAGTGGAGGGTTGTAACTGAGATAAATTGTAATTTATCATAGTAGCAATAGATAGGCAATGTCTCAAACTGATGTTAGAAACAAAGTGAAAGTACATTGTTTAGAGATATAGGAGCGACTTCCAGAAGATGCAGCTATAAAACTTAGAAGTAGTTGCCTCTGGAATCTAGCACTTAAAACTACCATTATCGTTAACATAAGGAACTGCAGAGCCCAGATCTACAAAGAAAAGATCAAATAAGAAATGGCCAGAAAACTAAGAAATACTTAGGTTTAGGAGTGAATACTGAGAAGCTGCCCTTCTCCAGGTCTTAAGTCTCTGCTTTTTTGTAGGATTTGCATAGATTTTCCATAAAATCAGGGACATATTGTATTGAAAGTTCTCAAAGTCTGGTGTTGCGGAGGTGTAACTGTGGCTAGCACACTTCCAAAGGGACTGTGCAAGGTATAATCAAAGTGCTCCATGGTCTTCACTGCCTTACTCCTTTTTCGGCCTATCCTAGGCCATGCCCCACTCCCCAAACACACATTTTAGTTGGCAAAAGTAAGTAAAAGTACAATCTAGACACGGCCACACCTACCCAGCTAGAGACATACATCTAGACAGATCTTGTCTGGTAAAGAGAAGTAAAGCACTAGTAACTTCATTTACAAAAACACCTGCTAAGAATTATACATCTACAAGTTCATGAGAAGGAAAAATCAGAAAGAATATTTGGGGCAAAAACTGTAATACAATAACATCTTAGGGCCAATTCCCTGTAAATGGTCTTTGACTTCAGGGAGCTAAGCTGTGAGAAGCACCTCCCCTCCCTCATGCCCAACAGAGAAAAAGAACTCTGCACCTTTTTTCCTTAGGCCCATAACACAATGGTGGTCCCAGATCTTGCCATCAGATGAACAAAAGAAACTTGTAATGTAAATCCAAAGAAAAGGACATCCAGGGAAAGACAGCATTTCTCCCTAGGGCCTGGAGGAGAGGCAGCTCCTACTGTCTGCTTCTAGATTCTCCTAAGTCATGGGCCTCCTAAAAGGGGGAGTCCCAGACCAGTTTTACAAAGAATTATGGGTGGAAAGAATCCAAGGAGAATATCCACAGAAGAAAGTAATTTATGATCTCCTCTCTTCCCATTAAAACCATCACTCCCAGCCTCCCAATTCAGTTATGGCTTTGGTTCATGACTCAGGTCACTTCGCACTTTTTTCTCAGGAATTACTCGTGTGTGTGTGTGTGTGTGTGTGTGTGTGTGTGTGTGTGTGTGTAAGAGAGAGAGGGAGATGTGTGAGTAAGTCAAGCCACATGAGGTACAAGGATAAAGGTATTGAAGAAGGTAGAAAGAAGCCAAAGCAGGCCTTGGGATCCCTTAGAGGGTTCACTTGGATTCTGACTTTTACCATTAACACTTCTTCCAATCATCAAAGCATTTATCCAGAAAAAGTGATCACTTATCTTAGACAAGAACACCCTGCAGATTATGCCACAAGATTGTCAAACCCACATGTGGGCAGAGCCGTTTTGAGTTTAAACACATACACACAATTGATAATGGGTACTCCTACCTTTGTAAAAGCAAATGTCTCTTTCAACTCTCCTCTCTTCTTTTATGTCTCTACTCCCTTTATTTGCATTTGATCTGGGCAAATAAGTCAGTCAAGATGAAAATCTAAATATTTGAACAGCTTCTGTGTCAAGAAAGTTGTTGGGGGGGGAAACACATAAACATTATGGTAGTAGCTTTGGCATCAAAAGCAAATGCTCTGAGTTTTAAAAAAATGAATTTACCCAGACAAGTCAGACTAATTTAGAAGGATAAGTCATGCTTCCCCAGTGATTTACAGAGTCATCTTAAGTATTTCACATGTGAGGAAGGAAGCATTAAAGATTTTGTAAATCTACCTCCATCCTATTTCTCCATATCCTGGGAATTTGCTACCTGCAAATTTCTACCTGCTGTGTGGAATAGAAACTAACATTAGCTGAGTCACTATTATTTCCAAGAACTTTGCTAGGAACTTTCTTTCTTGTCATGTGTTACCCTTTACTCCCTACTATAACTGTTACAAGGTGGCATATGTAATCTTCATTTCACAGATGAGGAAATTGACACTCAGTAGCAGAGTCAAAATTTGAATACAGATTTTGTAAACTCAAGCTTATCCTCTAATACTAGTCTAATACTTGAGGATCAGATGCAGATATTTAATGTTGACTATGGATAGCAAATGCATTTTCTCTTTTGTTTCTTCATTAGACAAGTGTCGATGCTCCCTGTTTGGGTGGTCTGGCAGCAGAAATGTCTCTTTTGTGTTCCCATGCTGATTCCTCAATCACACAACAAGCATCCTTGGGAATGTATCACCTCCTTTGCATTGCAAAAATTCAGAATGGTAAAAATAATTCACCTTATTTTCTAAGGATTACTAAGAATCTGTTCCTAATCATTTTATGTGTGGGTTTCAGGAATGCTCTATGTCTGTGAATTTCTTAATCCTGCCCTAAGATCTATAGCTCCACTTTCTAAAATGTGCTTTTTAAAAATTGTCTTAGGATTGTCAAGAAATTCTAGTAATGGTATAGTTTGGTTCTTCAAAGTCTATAAAGTATTTTGCTTATATTAGCATTTAGAGTTTAATGGTGGGGACAGAAATGCTTGGTGAAGTCATGGAGGAAAAAGAAGGAGAGTGGTTACCAATGAGACTTTTTAAAAGGGCGTATTTTTGCCTCTAATTGGGCTCAAATAGAATACTCAGAAGATTCCTGCCTCAATAGTGGTAGAAAATTGGCCTAAGACTAAAACAAATGCTGCTATGGCTTGCCTAGCAAAGCACGAAAGCAAGACCTAAAAGAATCAGACTATTTCCAAGTAATGTAACTGCATCTCAAAACAAAGTTTAAAAATATTTGTTGTGTACTCAGCTTCTGTCCAGGATATAATAGCAGAGAACAGAATTCCCCTATTTACCCTCCCATCAGAAATAACTATCTATGTATTTATAAATATAATATAATGACTATATATATATTTATAAAGGTAATATAAATATACATTACACACAAACACACATATGATTCCTAATTTATTGGACATCAGATAATAAAGGACAATGATTCTTGACAGATGCAAAGATGGGAACAAATAAGGTTGGGTCTATAATTGCCTGAGCTTACCACCTAGAGTCAGTTTCTAGGGTCTAGCACAGGAAAAGGTAACCTAATGGTCTCATCAAGTTGAAGAGACAGAATTAGGAGTCCAGGGAGACCAAGATAGCTAGAGTTCACAAGGAAGAGTATCAGAGAGGATTGCTAAAAACGAGAACTGCAACAGTCCACATATGAGAGTAAACTGTGATAAGTTAAAGATGTATCACGTCACCCCTAAAACAACCCCTAAGGTAATATGGCAAACAATTATAAACAAAAATATTCTATATTCTAAACAATGCTTACATTTCCCTATTGTATTACACCTAGTTGCTTTACACATTTGTTCATCTGCCTGATAACTAAAGCCTTGTGTGTTTAAAACCTCTGGATAAATATAGGATTAACCATATCTCTGTAAAATAAAATTGATTTTAGTTTTGAAAATGCAAAAAAATAATAATTATTATAAGCAAAAATATAAGTTATAACTTATAATATGGTTTAAGTTAATAAGCCCAATAGAGATAAAATAAAATCATAAAAAATACTTAATTCTA
This sequence comes from Cynocephalus volans, assembly GCF_027409185.1. Lineage (NCBI taxonomy): Eukaryota > Metazoa > Chordata > Mammalia > Dermoptera > Cynocephalidae > Cynocephalus > Cynocephalus volans. The sequence continues at coordinate 127,929,422 of NC_084467.1, forward strand.
AGGTTCTGGTTCATGATGGCTGACTAAAGTCACCCAGCTTTCACTTCTGACAGAAAGAAAGTCCAAAACAACCAATGGATTATCACACGTTGAATAGAGTGTCTAGGAGAAAGCACTGGAGTTCAGCAAAACAGTGAAGACCCCCTGAGGATGGCAGCATAGAAAGACAAGTGAAGTGCCCAACCGAGATTGGCTCAGAGCCAGAAGAGATTCACTTCAGGGAAATATTAAGCAAAAAAAAAAAACCCAAAGGTCTACACTCCCACCATGGACACCTGCAATCCTAGCTTCAAGAGAGGCACACAGCCCTTGCAGGCCATGAGCCCAGTAAAGGAAGCTTTTTGGAACCCATATGACTGCATTATTCTAGGGAGGGAATTCATGCTGAGCCCCCCATCCTCTGGAACTCAGGCTGCCACAGCACATAACCACTTTGGGATCAAAGCCAACACCAGAGTGCATTCTGCTCAGAGACCCAATAGTCACACTATGACTTCAGCACCCAAACCCACACAGCACCCTGCACCCCTGAGAACAGACAGTATAACACAATGGGGAGGCCACCCCCACGACAAAAAATGCTGATGATCTTCCAGAGTCTTTGAGCAAACCAATTGGGGCCTTCTGCCAAAATTATCAGCCCTCCTGTCTTCAGTGGAGCACCTGTGTGCCTCTCTCAGGAACACAGAATCCCACTGTGGCTCCAGTGAGCCCACCTGGAGCCACCCACTCCAGCTGAGGAGCTACAGAGCATCCCAGCATCTCTCTTGGAGGCACAGAGTCCCACCCATGGCCCCAGCAACCTTGCCCAGTTAACCACTCCAACTGAGAAGCTGCAAGGTCTCTAGCATCTCTACCAGGGTGCTGGGTCCCATTCACAACCACAGCAAACTTTACCAGAATCATCCACTCAAGCTAAGAAGCTGCAAAACACCATAGCATCTCTCTTGGGAATGCAGGGTCCCACCTGTGACCCCAGTTACCTTAGGCAGAGTCACCAACTCCAGTGAGGAGCTGAGGAGTGCCTCAGAGTCTCTCTTGCAGGTGGTGAGTCTCACCCACAGTCCCAGCAATCTGACCCAGAATGGCTCATTCCAACTGAGGAGTTTCAGAGCACATCAACGTCTCTCTTGGGAATGCAGAGTCATGCTTGCTGTGCCAGTGATCCCACCCAGAGTCACCCATTCAACTGTGTAGCTGTAGAGTGCCCCAAGTCTTCTTCCAAGGTCCCAAGATCTTGCCAGTGATCCCAGCAACCCCACCCAGTGTCACCTAGTCCAGCTGAGAAGCTTCAGAGTAATTTAGTGTCTCTCTCAGGAATCTGAAGTTTTGGTCATGACCCAACATTCCTGCCTGGAGTCACCCGTTCAAGCTGAGAAGCTGAAGATCACTCCAACATCTCTTCTAGGCACCTGAGATCTTGCCTATCCTACTCAGCTGAGGAGTTTCAGAATTCCCAAGCATCTCTCCTGGGAGTCCAAGGTCCCAACCACAGTCCCAGCAACATCCCCCAAGGGTTGGCCACCCCGACTGAGGAGCTACCAAGTGCCCTAGTATTTGTCCCTGGGCTCCATGATCTCACCTATTTCCCTGGCAAGCCCACTCTCTTTAGCTGTGTTTATACAATTACCACAGCACCTCTCCCCAAACCCCAAAGTTCTAAGACCCCAGCAACCCCATTCCAGGGTCACACACTTCGTTTGAGGACTGGCTGACCACAGTAGTGCATCTTACAGAGGCTCAAAGTCCCAACCGCAGCCCCAGCAATCTCTCCCAGTATCATCACTCCATCAAGGAGCTGCCATGTTCCACAGTGTCTAGGCCACTGAGGCACTTGTAGACCACTTCAATGTTGACAACAGTCAAAGAAATCACATGGAGACTACACTAATGCACTCACCAAAACCAGTTCTAAAATGCACTATCCAACCAACACTGTAGAATACATTTACAGGAAACAGTCTCTCCCTTCAAAAGCTACTCCAGAAAATTAGAAGAAGTGACTGTTCCACCAGATGACCAGACATCAACATAGGGATACAAGAAACATGAAAAAATAAGGAAACATGACACTGCCAAAGGAATAAAATAATGTCCCAGTACCAGACCCCAAAGAAAAGGAAATCTATGAAATGCCTGAAAAGGAATTCAGCAATATACTCTTAAAGAAATTCAATGAGATACAACAGAATACAGATACACAATTAAATTAAATCAGAAAAACAATTAATGATCTGAATGAGAAATTCAAGAAAGGATAGATATCATTAAAAAAACAAGCAGAAATATTGGAAGTGAAGAATAAATTTAATTTAATTTAAAAATACATTGAAAGCTTAAGTAACAGGCTTGATCAAACAGAAGAATTTCTGAACTTGAAGAAAGGTCTTTTAAAATAAGCCCATTGAACACACACAGAAGAACAATAAGGAGGAGGAGGAGGACAAGAACAAGAAGAAAAAAAATAAACAAAGAATAATAAAGGACAAAGAAAGTCTATGAGATTTATGGGACATTAAGCATACAATCCTTCACATTATTGGTGTTCCAGAAAGGGAAGAGCGAGGGAAAGGCATCAAAAACCTCTTTTAAAAAAAAAACTGAAAAATTCCCAAGCTTGAGGAGAGGTATGAACTTCCAGATCAAAGAGACCAAGTATCCTCAAACAGATTTAACCCAAAAAGGTCCTCTCTGAGGCACATTGTACTGAAATTATCAAAAGTAAAGGACAAAGAAAGTATTCTAAAAATAACAAGAGAAAAGCATCAAGTCTCCTGTAAGAAAATCCTCATCAGACTAACAGCAGATTTCTTAGCTAACCCCTTACAGGCCAGGAGAGAATGGGATATACTCACAGTACTGAAGTTTTAAAAAAAACTCAAAAACTGCCAGCCAAGATTACTGTACCCAGCAAAGCAATCCTTCAGTAATGTACTAGAAATAGTGTCTTTTCCAGACAAATAAAATCTGAGAAAATTGACCACTAGACTGGCTCCACAAGAAATCCTTAAAGGAGCCCTACATCTGGAAGCAAGAGAATGATAACTACCATCATGAAAACATTTGGAAACCAAGAAAGCAATCTCATTTTACAATAGCTACCAATAAAATAAAATAAAATAAAATACCTAAAAATAAATTTAACAAAGGGGATGAAAGATCTCTACTACAAAGAGTACAAAAAATGGATAAGAGAGCTGAAAAAGGACACATAAAAAATGAAAAGACATCTCATGTTCATGAATTGGAAGAATTAATATGGCCCAAATAACCATACTACCTGTACTAATCCATTTCTGTTGCTTATAATGGAATACCTAAAACTGGATAATGTATAAAGAAATGAAATTTATTTCTTATAGTTTCAGAGGCTGGGAAGTTCACCGTACAGGGAAGACATCTGGTGAGGGCCTTCTTCCTGGTGGGGTGACTTTCTTCAGCAACTTATAGTATCACATGGTGAGAATGGCAGAGCAAGAGTGAGTTAACACTCTCACTTGCTCTCCTTATAAAGTCATCATAACCATGCCTATGACCACCCATTAAGCTATCAATGGATCAATCCATTCACTAGGGTACAGTCCTCACAATCTAATGACCTTGTATAGGCCTCACCTTTTAATTACCATTATAGGATTTCCCAACCTCCTAACACTGTTACAATGGAGATCAAGTTTCCAATACATGAACTTTTGGGGGACACTTTTAACCCATAGCACTACCCAAAGCAATCTACAGATTCAATGCAATCTCTATGAAAATACCAATGATATACTTCACAGAAATAGAAAAAAAATCCTAAAAATCATTTAAAACCACAAAACACCCTGGATAGCCAAAGCAATCCTGAGCAAAAAGCACAATATTGGAGGCATACTGACTTCAAAATAGACTTCAAAGCTATAATAATCAAAATAGCATAGTACTGGCATTAAAAACAGACACCTAGACCAATGGAACAGAATAGAGAACCCAGAAATAAATCCACATTTCTACAACCAACCTATTTTTTCACAAAGTTACCAAGAACGTATATTAGGGAAAGGGCAATCTCTTCAGTAAATCATGCTGAGAGAACTGAACATCCATATACAGAAGAAAGAAACTAGATCCCGTATCTCTCACCATATATAAAATATAGCAAAATGAATTAAATACTTATATGTAGGACCTTAAACTATAAAACTACTAGAAGAAAACAGGGGAAACACTCTAAAACATTGATCTGGAAAAAAATTACATGAAGAAGAATTCTAAAGCACAGGCCACAAAAGCAAAAATAGACAAATGGGATAACATAAAACTAAGAAGCTTCTGCACAGCAAAGAATGCAATCCAATAGAGTGAAGAGGCAACCAGAAAAATGGGAAAAAATATTTGCAAACCATTCATGCAACAAGAAATTAATAATACACAGAGTATACAAGGAACTTAGGTAGCTCAACAGCAAAAAAAAAAAAAAAAGATAATTATAATCCAATTAAATAATGGGAAAATGACCTGAATAGACATTTCTTAATAGCTATACAAATGGCCAACAGGTGTACAAAAAATGCTCATTATCACCAATCATCAGGGAAATACAAATCAAAACCACATTGAGATATCATTTCACCCCAGTTAGATTGTCTGTTATCAAGAAGACGGTGAATAACAAATGCTGGCAAGAATGAAAAGAAAGAGGAACCCATATACACCACTGGTAGGACTGTAAATTATTACATCCATTATGGAAAACAGTATAGAGGTTCCTCAAAAACACTAAAAATAGAACTACCATATGACCCAGCAACCCCACTGCTGGGTAATTATCTAAAGGAAAGGAAATTAGCATACCAAAGAGACATATGCACCTCCATGTTGATTGCAGTACTATTTGCAATAGCCAGAATATGTTGTCAACCTAGGTATCTGTTGACAGATGAATAGATAAAGAAAAGTGGGACATATACATAACGAAATACTACTGGGCCATAAAAAAGAATTAAATCCTGTCATTTACATTAACATGGATGAGTCTAGAAGACATTAGGTAAGTGAAATAAGTCAGGCACAGAAAAATAAATAACACATGTTCTCACTCATATGTGGGAAGTAAAGAAATAAAAGTTGAGCCTGTAGAAGTAGAGAAAGAGTAGAATTTTGGTTACTAGAGGCTGGGAAGGGGAGGTGAGGGGATAAGGAGAGGTTCGTTAATGGGTACAAAATGACAGCTAGATAGTAAAAATAAATTCTAATGGTCTACAGTAGTGATAGGCATCTATAATAAACAATAATTAATTCTATGTTCTTGATTAGCTAGAAGAAAGAACTCAAATGCTCTCATCACAAAGAAATGAAAAAGTTTTGTGATGATGAATATGCTAATTACTCTGATTTGATAATCACACATTGTATATATGTATTGAAATATCTCTGTACCCCATAAATACATAAAATCAATATGCATCAATTAAAATAAATAAATAAATAAAAACAGAAAGTGGATATGTTAAATAAGACAGAGAAAATGTTAATTTTTGAAGCTAAGCAATGGTTACAGAGGTGTTCATTACATTAGTCTCTACTTTTATGTTTGAAATTATCTGTTGTATGAAGCTGAAATATTTTAAATAACTTTTAGAAGCAAAACTTTTATGACATTTTCAAAAGACATTTATTTCCTAATAGTATAAAATAAAATAGGTATTATTTTAAAAAATACTTAATCCAAAAGAAGGTGAAACAGGAAAAATAGAAAGAAGAACAGATGGAACAAATAAACAATAAGGAATCAAGAGAAAACTTACACCTAACCACAATAAATGTAAATGTTCTAAATACCTCAAATGAAAAGGCAGAAATTGTCAAATTCAATAAAAAGTAAGACTCATCTATATGTCACCTACAAGAAACCCAATTTAAATATAAAGTCACAAACAAATTAAAACTTAAAAGCTGGAAAATCATATAACATGCTAACACTAATTTTAAAAACTGGATTGGCTATATAAATATAAAAATGATATGTTTCAGAGCAAAGAATGCTTCCAGAGAAAAAGAGGGTCATTCCATAATGATAAAGAGGTCAATTAATTAGGAAGACATAACAATCTTAAACACTTATGTACCTTAAAACAAAAATACATTATAATAAGAAATTAAAATGCATTAAACAAAAAGAGAACTTCAAGGAGAAACTGAGAGATTCACCATTACCGTCAAAGAATTCAAAACCCCTTTCTCAATAATTCAATAATATAATTACCTCTCAATAATTCTTAATTACACAGAAAATCAATAAGGATATAGACTTGAACCAACTTGAGCAAATTGACATTTGTAGACCACTCCACCAATAATAGAAAAATGAACATTATTTTCAATTCTTTTGGTAAAGAGAACATTTCCCAAAACAGATTATATTCCAGGCTGTAAACAAGTCTCAAGAAATTTAAATTACTCTTTGACCAAAACAGAGTTAAATTAGAAATCAAAAGCAAAAAGATATCTGGAAAATCCAAAATATTTAGAAACTAGATTGCATACTTCTAATGACTCATGGGTCAAAGAAGGAAGTAAAAATGCAAAAGTACTTTGAACTGAATGTAAATGAAAATACAAAATTTAAAAATTTGTGGGATGCAGCTAAAGGAGTATTCAGAGGAAAAATTCATAGCACTATATACCTATTTTAGAATAGGGAAAAGGTCTCAAATCAATGACCTCAGATGTTATCTTAATAAACTAGAGAAAGAAGAGCAAATAAAACCAAAAATAAACAGAAGAAGGAAAATGCAAATCAGAATAAAACCCAGCATAATAGAAAGCAGAAAAAGAATAAGAAAAAAATAATGAAGCCAAAAGCATATTCATTGAGACAATCAAGGGAGAAAAAGACAGAAGACACAAATTACCAATGTCAGGAATGAGAGAAGTGACATCACTAGAGATTCTATGAGTATTACAATAGTAATAAGGATACTATGATCAATTTTATGTCAATAAATTTGACAACTTAGATCAAGTGGACAAATTCATTCAAATACACAATTTATCAAAGCTCACTCATGAATAAATTGATAACATGAATGCCCTTATATCTATCAAAGAAATTAAATCTCTTCTTGCAACTCCAGACCCACACACCACAAAAACCTCCAGACTGAAATGATCTAGCAAACATTTAAGAAAGAAATTATGCTAATTCTATACAAATTTTTCTAGAAATGTGAAGATGAGGGAGTACTTACCAATTCATTCTATGTGGCCAGCATTAATGTGATATCAAAACCAGATAAAGACATCACAAGAAAAAAATAAATAAAAACAAAAGAACTACAGATCAATGTCCCTCATGAACATAGACGCAAAAATTCTTAAGCTTAGCAAATGAAATACAAAAATATATATAACAATAATAGTACACCATAACTGTGAAATGTATCCCAGGAGTGCAATGTTAATTTAATATTTGAAAATCAATCAATGCAACTTACCATATTAACAGACAAAATATAAAACTATATAATCATTTCAGTAGATATAGAAAAAGCATTTGATCAAATCCAACATTCATTCCTGATAAAAACTCTCAGTAAACTGGGAGTAGACGGAAACTTCCTTCATTTTTTTTTTTTTTTTTTTTCGTTTTTTCGTGACCGGCACTCAGCCAGTGAGTGCACTGGTCATTCCTATATAGGATCCGAACCCGCGGCGGGAGCGTCGCCGCGCTCCCAGCGCAGCACTCTACCGAGTGCGCCACGGGCTCGGCCCAACTTCCTTCATTTGATAAAGTGCATCCATGAAAAGCCTAAAGCTAATAATATACTTAATGGCAAAACATTGAATAATTTCCCTGAAAGATCAGGAACAAGACGAGGATGTGCACTGTCACTACTTCTATTGAACATTGTGCTCAATTGAATAGAATAGAATAGATCCACAAATATCTAATCAATTGATTTTTCACAAAGGTGCAAACCCAATTCAGTGCTGGTGTTGGAAAAATTGGATGTTTATATGCAAAAAAACAAAACCCACTTGGATTCATACTTCATAATACACAAGATTAATTCAAAATGGGTAATAGCACTAAATGTAAAACCTTAAACTAGAAAACTAGGAGAAATTCGTGCCTCAGGTTAGGCAAAGATTTATTAGCTACAACACCAAAAGCATGATTCATAAACTTTAAAAATAATAAAGTAAGTATTTCTTCTCTTTGAAAATCACTGTTAATAGTTAATAGACTGGGAGAAAATATTTACAAATTACACATCTGATAAAAGACTATCTAAAATTTATAAATAACACTCAAAACACAATAAGAAAAAAGGCAACCAAATTTTAAAAATAACAATAGATTTAAATAGTCATTTCACCAAGGTAGCACAGATGGCAAAGCACATCAAATGATGTTTAATATACATTTATTTTAAAAATGTAAATTAAAATTACAATGAAATTCCATTATGCACCCATGAGAATGTCTAAAAATGAAAAGACTGATGATGCCATGTATTGTTAAGGATGTATAGCAACTGGAATTCACAGACATTCCTTATGGGAATGTAAAATGGTGAAACAACTGTAGAAAATAATTTGACAGAATCCTAAAAAGCTAAATGTATATCTACCATGTGTTCCAGTCATTCCACAATTTAGTATTTATTTAAGAGAAATGAAAACAAATTTCTGTACAAACATTTGTACATGAACATTCATAGCACCTTTGTTTGAAATATCCAAAAGCTGGAAATGACCCAAATATCCATCAACAGGTGAATGGATAAAGAGATTATGATATATACACACAAAAAATAATAGTATTTATGGGTAAAAATAAATGAACTATTGGTGCACGTAAAAACATAGATGAATCTCAATAATTTTGCTGAGTAAAAGAAGCCAAACAACAAAAAAAAGAGTACATAATGTACAACTCCACATATATAAAATAGAAAATACAAACTTGACAGAGAGAAGATCAGTGGTTGCCTTAAAATCAGGGGGTAAGTACAGGGAGCAGGTGCGAGGTTTACAAAAAGACATTAGGAAACATTTGAAGGCACTATATTCACTTTTCTGACTGTGGGACTGTTTTCAAAGGGATATACATATATAAAAATTTATCAAGTTGTACAATTTAAATATGTCATATGTCAATTATATCTCCATAAAGCTAATAAAAACAAAGAAAATTATTTAAAACCCACCTTCTCTGGAACTAAAGACAAATGCACCTGAAGCTTTTACTGAGACATTTTGGCTTTCCTCATATACCACTCTTCAGCTCTTTTCAAAATGCCTCCACCAAAAGTCTGCTCTCCCACCAAAAGACCCTCCAACTCATCAATAGCTTTTCCAGTACACTGAACAATGCATCTGATGGCCTAACTGTATCTGATACCTGGTCAACCTATTAAAATTATTCATGTCCTTTGTTCATATTTCCTATGGCCTCTCTTAAACACTTAATAAATTCTGGGTCAGTGCCATTACAACATTTTATGTGACTAAACTATGAGCAAAGAATTAAATATTCAGAAACCTTCAGATCTCTAGAATTGGGCAGGCAATGTCATAGAAGAAACCAGAGATCAAATAAAAACCTTAAACTCTTTTCCTTAACTCTGCAGAATTTGAAAAAGATAAACCTACAAAGTATACTAAGCATGAGAGTCACTACCTCCTGACTTCTTCCTCTGATAGAGAATGCCTACACAAGATCTTCCAAAGAGACAAAACTAAAATTGCTCAGGTAACTTAGCCCCCACTTTATCCTGTGGTTTTTGCTTCAGACATGTTATTACTCTTAGTGGCAACTTATTTCAACAAAATTTATATTTTTAATAAATATTTTTCCATTAAAAAAAAAAATCGGTGAGACAAAAGGTAAATGATCTACAGAGTATTTGGTTTCCTGATTTTTATCTCTGTTAATAAGAAGATATATTTTTCCCAAAGATAGCAATTTATATACTGTTTTATTTAATTTTTATAAAGTGAAAATGAGATAGGAGTTTCCTAGTCATGCTTCTTTTTGTCTGGCTAAGAAATGTTTCACTCAAAATGGGGAAATTATTTAGCAAAATTAATGGAGTCACCAATCACAGAATTGTCAATACTATTATAATTTACTCCACAAATATCATAATGACTTTGTGACTTACATTTTGCTTAAAAGAGCTATCAAAGGAAAACATGAAAAATGAAAAAAGCTTACATGGCAAACCTCGGTACTAAGTAGTTTCTATACTGTCCCGTGTCTTGAGAGAACCAAGCTGTGATCTCTATACATTCCTTCACCTTCTTCAAAGTAATCTTGAGAAATCACCTAGCACTAAGGGCTCATGTCGGGCTGTCCAGCAGGTGGCCTTCTAGCCACAGACATTGAGCCAATATCTCAGCAAAACTGATGGGGATGTCCTTCAGGTAGCTCATCTGTTGAAGTGGAAGAGTCTAGAGGTTCTTCCTTAAACTTCATATATAAAGCAGTGCCTTCTCCTTCCATGGCGGAGGTGGCTAGAATTGTGGAAGGTCCACGAGATGCAGAAACAATACATCTAAAATGATATGGTCAAAAATACTTAAATAGGTGTATGCATGATGGCATCTCTTTCCAGAACCAAGGGTTATTCTTACCTACCTCCCCTCAAAAATCACAAGCCTGGCTGACTATGAAGTCATCCATTTACATGAAACCAGGCATCTGTGTAGGTTTACAAGCAAATCCTTCTTTAGCCATCCATCCACTACTCTAGTGCCCTGGAATTGAAATCCTGAGTGCCAGGATTGGGCTAGTGAGCCTAGGACTAGAAGCCTCCTCAGGGCCTCTGCCCGTGGTTTATGAGGCTTACTATCATCACCTGCAGGATGGTATCCCCTCTTATCTGAATCTAATGTTTATCAGGTTTAGAATTCCTTGTGTTTGAAGGAAGGTGCCCTGAGACCTTGTCATCATGTCATTATTCAGTTCCCAACTGTGAGACCAAAGCAAGCCTAGTGCTAGCACTGTGTGTAGGAGCGCTAGCCGGACAACACAGAGCTAGGGATTTTTCAGAAGTAGATGGAAGAGGTATGTTGAAAGAAGCCAAAGTTGTAGCAAGGAGACCAAGAGGATCATAGCCAAAGACAAAGTCCATAAGATGCATATAGGAGTATAAGCAGCAAGGTTGCTAGACCAAATAACCAGAAGGAAAACAGCATTAAATTGCAGGATTGGATTGAAAAAACAAAAGAAAAGCGGTTCTCAAACTAAGAACTAAGACACACTCCTTTTACATAGTGACCGGTTGTAAGAGAGGACACTGTCTTGTAAAGGATCCACAGAGAGCCACGAAAGTGTCTTTGACTAAAAAAAAAAACACATTAAAAAAAAGTTTATACCGAAAAACTATTAATTTCACTTAAGAGAATTTTTAGAAAGACAATAACCCAAAATAATATATCTATTTGTGTTGCAAAAAGGTGTTCGTCACATACGTATGGTTTTTGTGTGCTTTTTTTTTTTTTTTTTTTCTTCTTTTTTCTATGTGGCTGGCTGGCACAGAGATCAAATCCTGGACCTTGGTGTTATCAGCAGATGTATGGTTTTAAAAAGTGTATGTTAGACATAAAGAAATAAATGACAAATTATGGAATATATTACACAGCCATTTAAAACAAGTAGCATCAAGAATATGTAACATGATGTCATAGTAGGAACCAGAAGATAAAGGTGATCTCGAGAGAGTCTATCCTGTGTGATTGGTGTATTCCTGAAGTTTTGTGTAGATCATGTTTTATAAAGCAAACCCTATTGTTGCATGTAATCTCCTGCTCCTCTGCCCCTTCACATGACAGAAACTTTGAACACTATCTCTAAGTTTCACTGGGAATTGCTTTTTCTACAAGTTTTAGATAGATGTTAAAGTAACTTTTTGATGTTGTTGAGTGAACAAGTATGCAAAAGAGAATATTCCCCCTTCCAGTGATTTTTTTTTTTTTTTTTGATTTGGCATCTTATATAATTAAACCTGGGTTTCTTAAAGTAGGACAAACTATTTATGATATTTAGTTCACCTCGCCAAGCCTTGGTTATCCTCCTTTAGTATGCTTCCAGAACTTTCCAGATAATTATTTCTCACTCCACTGCCCAGTGGGAGGGGGGGCTGCCGCTAACCTCAATCCTGCCCTATTGGCCAAAAAGAGAAATACTTCATCCTTTCTAATGGGATGCAGAAAAGTTTTTACCTGTGAGATTGGGTATCTTCTGTACCTGGGAGAATGACTTTTCTTTTCCATATAAAGTCAAAAGGAGAAAATTTGGCTCATTCATTTTCTTAACTGAGAGATTGATAATCATGTAATTTTGTTCAAATTTTATGGTCTATGGCTATTCCCCTAACTTTAAAAGGGGATTGTTTGAATGGTAGTTCTTATTTCCCAATCACGGACATATAGGCCTTTTATCTCTCCCTGCTTCTTAATCCCTCTCTGGGAAAGAGAAAAGTCCACACCTTGGAGTCACCTTGACTTTCTCACCCCATCCCCTCCTGCGTCTTCTACTAACCACACTTGTTTTTAATCTGAGCAAACTCCTTTCCAAAGTTGAAGAAGCTTGTGATAATATTCTAACAGCTGAATTGTTTTAAAATGAGAAGAAAAAATTAAATGTAATTCTGCTTGGATTACAGTCATCTTTATACCAGCACTGTGGTAAATATATAATTTCTAATAAATTTTAATGGAGAGAGAGGCCCACAACAGCAAAGGTGCCTAGGACCTCCGAAAGTCTTGTGGCCTTGCCTAGCCCTTGAGGCTTCCCCCACAAGGTCTGAGTCTAGCTGTCTTCTTCATGTCGGTGTAGGTGAGGCCTAAGGTCACAATGCTCCTTTCTGGTTTCAGAATGTAGGACAAACTCTACTGCCTTCCTTGCTGACTGACTTTGTGTGGAATCTCCTGATGAAACTTTCTGCACCTGATCATAAAATTTCATCTGAGGCAGCATCCATCCTGCAATTGACTCTGGAATATCATGCCCAGAAGGTCACTATGGTAAGACACTTGGCAGTGAGCAGGGGAGCCACAGAGTTTACTCTCTAAAGTGAACTTGTTGCCTTCGCTATATGTCTATTTCTTTTCATACATATTTCTTGCTAGTGTTCATTATGTCACTTTAATAAAATGAGGCTTTTTTGAGAAATATTACAGGCATATGGAAAATTTTAGGGAATAATGTAATAAATATTCACCTACCAATCATATTAAATCAAAATATTTTGCCATATTTGCTCTGAATTTTTTAGAGAAATAGATTAATAACAATGAAACAGTACAACTGTAATTGAAACCCCCTATGTAGCCTTTAAGGAAAGTTTTCAAGGACTCAGCCTGGTGGATGGCTGGTTACATAATTTGTGGGGCCAGTGCAAGATGACATGTGGAGCTGCTGCTTTACAACATAGGGAAAAAGTGCCATTAAATGTACAGGCATATGAAGTTTTTTCCTTTCCTCTGTAATCTCTCCCTCAATTCTTCATGGTGTTTTTATTTGCTATTTAATGTCTTTCTAAGTACAAAGAATAACTAAAATTGTCAATTATCAGATCACATTTTACTATCCATATTTATATTATGCATTGCCAGTTATAAATGGCAATATAAGAGCATTTAACTCATGTAGAATCACCAAAATAATGCAATTTGTATTTTGTAATTCATATCTACATATGTATTTCAGTATTACCAGAAGTGTGGAAACACTCCACAAAACTAACTCAACTGTTTTTATTTCAATTTTTGTCATTCACATATTCTACTAACATTCTCTACCTTCAGTTGATTGATGAGTAAGGAAAGACTGAAAGGAAAAGCTTTTACGTGTTGCCCTATCTTTCTCTTTTCTTCCATGTCATCATGTTCTGACTAAGTGGCTGCAGTTTCAATAAGATGCTTATCTTGTACTCACTTTGCTTTCCCACTGAACTCGCACATTACAGGTCCACTGGAATTCTGGGCACATAGGGCATTGTGAGCACTGCACAGGAATTAGGCCACGGGAATAATGGCAGATTGACATATTGTGAGTTGCTTCTCTGCTCCATTGTCCCATGGGATTTGACTTGCAAAACACAAGCCCAAAGATTAAATTATTAAAAATTTCAAGATGGCAACAGCAGAGCTTTAAACAAAGGGGACTTTCTGAGCATGGAGCCCTGTGTAAATGCATAGGTCACGGGCCCATGAAACCAGCCCTGATGGTGACGTGAGGACTGAACTCCCAGTTCCCTCTCCACACGTAGCAGTATGATATGACTGAAAATAAACTGAGAGCTCTTACGCAAATTCAGAGAGCAGAAAAAGGGAAGTAACTTGTCATGGAGAACATCCGCCACTGTTCCAAACAGGAGCATTCCAAAGGGCAAACACAACCAGAGAGAAAACTGGAGGGCGACACTCATTTCTTTGACAAAATAGAGTTCTCCTCTAATGAAGGAGGAAAGAGCACTCAAAGGGAAGCCAGATGAAGCCATACCAAGTCCCCAGAGAGGGAGAAGAAGAAAGGCCAAACAGAAAACTAGATGTACAAAACCAGCCTCTGCTGCTGTGAAATCACTAATCATAGAAAAAACCAGACAACAATGGAGATCATCAACATAAATCATCACTCTACTCCAGCTCCCACAAACAACTGAACCACTGAATACGATGGATTCTGGTCTTAAACAGGGTTAGGGTCTAAAGTCAATTATAAGAAAAAATTGTAAATTGTTAGAAATATCCCTGAAAATCCCCTAAATTGCACATATAATATATGGGCTTACAATCTCTAAATAAATCTAACACATAAAATTCTTGCTCAGGAATTAAAACAAATCATCATTTTTATAATTGAGCACCCAGTGACATAGCTGGCCTGTTTTAGAGGTGTGCCTCATTTAAACTAGGAGGAGGACAGAAGCTCTAAACCCTGCAGTTAAGAGGTCTACGGAGAAGAACAGTGGTTTAATGTCTCTCATTTCTGCTCACCTTGGAGCATATGTGGTAGGATGAGTGCCCTGCACTGCTTCACACTTCATTCATTTTTTTCTTTTGCTTGGAGTAGAAGGTTGTGCACAGATAACCTAATTGCATATGATACAACTGCAGTGTAATGTAAATTCACATCAACCAACTTTGCAGTTTACAAACTCTGAGGAGTATTTGCCAAATAAAAAGTAAGGTGATCTGGGTGGGTGGATTAAATTTGATGCTGAATACACTACTGTTGATTTGAGACAAATTCTAGGTCTAGCTAGAACTCTCCTTGTTCAAGAAGGAGTAGAAAGGGAAAAAAATAAAACTAACGTGACCTATGAGTAGAGTTTGCAAGATTATGGCTTAGTGTTTACCATTCTTGGTCATTCCTCCACTACGTGGTTCATCCCTTCAAGACATAGATTCAAATATTCTTTAATTTTCAAAGAGTTTGTTTATTTGTTTGTTTGTTTTGTTTTGTTCTTAAATTGGTATATTCAACATTATATGATGTAATCCTTTTTTGTGGCCCTTTACTGATTCCTCCCTTACCACTTCCCCCCTTTCCCACCTCTGTTAACCAATATAGTTCCATTGTTCCTCTGTTCCATTGTTTTGACTTTCTTTTGTAAGGACTTGAATTATTCATATTTTATTTTATTTTATTTTTTAATTGAAACATAATTGATTATACATATTTGTGGAGTACGGAGTTGACTATCAATACTTGTGTACAATATATGATGATCAAATCAGGATAATTAGCGTATTCATCATCACAAAACACAATCATTGTTTATGCCCATTTACCAATTTCTCACTAACCTCCCCCTCCCCTTCCCCACCTCTAGTAACCACAGTCTTTTTCTACACTGAACTTATATGTCTTATATAATGAAATCTACCCTCCCAAAATATATTTAAAAAAAATTTTTTTTTAAATAGGTATTTTCCCATTCTCCACAATTGTGCAGGTTTATTCCTCATCCAAATAAATATTTTGCACTGGGTAGACATAATATAAATATGCTTTCTGCTAATGTTTATTTGCATGTTAATTGCTGCCTTGGTCTTTCAAAGAAGGACTGAATTCATAGGCTCGAGAAATGCCTCTGTTTAGAGGTGACCACGGAACTGGAGACTTTTTTGACTTGTGAAGTTTCTCTTCTAGGTGTCTAAGATTGTGGATGCTATTCATAAGCAGCTAAGTGAAAATTCCTCTCACATTAGGAAGGATGCTATGTTGCAGGTCATCACCTTGTTGACACGCGCTTCACCCAAGAAGGTCATCTTTCAACTTATGGACTACCCAGTCCCAGCAGACAAGTAAGCGACCCTCCGTCCCCCTTCTGCTGCAGGTTTGTTCACAAGCTCCACCGTCAGGTGGAGCTGGGCTCAAATCTTCATCTGTCATGACCACACCTGGTTTCTTTCTTCTGAAAGAAACGATCTATTTTTGCTTCACAGAGGATGATTGTACGACTTAAATAAGAGCATCTATGTTATTTGTATCCTTATGCAACATCTGACACACAGTAGAAATGATCAGTGTCAGGATTACTTCTCTGAGGCTATAAATTGTGTTCTGCTACATATCCCGCAGGAACATACCTCTCCCTTTCCTTTCCATTTGTGAATTTACTCCTTTTTGTGTGTTTGTGTGAGGAAAAAAATTCATGAGTGTTTTTCTTGTTTATGAAGGACAAATATAAGATATGTCTACCCACCAATGAAAGAATGAAACATTAAAAATCCCCAAATTTAAAAAAGATCAAAAAAGGAAGAAAAATAAATATGAACAGATTTTAAAAATAAATAAAAATTTAAAAATTCCCAAGTGGAATTTGGGAGTCCCCTGTCCCTTCACTGTTCATTTGAAATTTGTGGTCTAGGATCACAAGAAATATTTAAGAAGAAAAAAATGCTAATGTGAGCCTATGGGACAGTATGAATTTAACAGGCGCATTAGAAGAGTTTATAATATCACACCACTCATTTTACAGTTTGTACATTGGAAAGGAAGGGATTACTTCTCTACTATTAACAGCGTTTAAGGCAGGAAGTTGTATTATGGAAAGGTCTCAAGCTTGAAAGCATCTGAATCTGGATTCCATCCCAACCTTGATCCTTACATTCAGTGTGACGTTATGCGAATTTGATAAAACCCCCTAACGCTCCATTTCCTCACCTGTGAAATGGGAATCTTAGTCTGTTTTGGACTTGACTGCAGTGTCTTTGTGATATAAAGATGCAAAGCTAAGATTCGTTCTGATTCATGTCATCGCGTCGAGAAGGAAAGGACAAAGGTATGATTCTCATCGTGGGGGTGGGGGCTGTGTTTGCAGCACTCTGATTCTGATGTGGCAGGCGGCAGGATCTGAGTCAAGCGTGGCCCCTCATGTGCTGAAGACAATCCTGTTGATACTGAAAGCAAAGCCTGGAGAAATGCAGGAGACCCTAGAACAAAGGAAGCGTTTCTCTCTGGATACTACCAACATGATGCCTGTGGCGGTAAATCACATGAGTGTATCTTCTTATCAACTTTCTTTTCCCGATCTTCCCGCAGACTCAGTCATGCTTTCTTGACAGAGTCCTCCTCTCACCCATCCCTTCAGCCACCATGTACTTACTGAGTGCCTACTATGTGCCACACACTGATAAGTGGAACACACATTCTGGTAAGAGACACAGACTGTGAACAAATAAGTGTGTCATTTGTCAGATAGTATAAAGCTTAGAAGAAATATAAAGTGGTATGTGGTAAAGAAAATGACTGGCAGATTTAGGTAAGTTGGTCAGGGCAAGCCTCTTTACTGAGGTTACATCTAATTAGAGACCCGAATCACTAGAGGGTGTGATTCTTGGGAGGGAGAGTTCTAGACAGACAGAAGGGATAAAGCCTCTGTAATGATGGGAGTTGACCTGGTATATCAGTGCATGCAAGGAGGCCAAAGAACCAAAGTGAATTGAGCAGGATAGAAAGTGTAGGAGATATCAGAGAGGTAGCCACCAGCTAGATCATATAGACTTTTGTAGGCATGAGAAGGCCTAATCTCATTTGTGTACCTTGTTATATATCTCCTAAGGACCAAAATCTCCTTTCCTGGGATAGTAAATTCAGGACTTACAGAGATATATTCGAAAAAATAATTGGCATTGCATCACAAATATGAGGTATTGGCATGTGTATTTCTGATGTGGGTGCTTATTGCAGCGGTCAGTATGCCAAAAAATCTGGTGGTGACCTGGCCTGCCTCCCCTGGAATATCTCACTTCCCTGTATTGTTTAAGCACAAGAAGGACCTGGGTTATTAGGAGGATTATTCTTCATGGCCACATGTGAAGGAGGCCTTGGGATGTATGTCCTCCTTGGGAACCAGGTTGCTTCCCACTGGTTTGCGAACAGGGTTTTTTGTTTGTTTGTTTTGCTTTGTTTGTTTGTTTGTCTGTTTGTTTGTTTTAAAAGATGACCAGTAAGGGTATCTTAACCCTTGACTTGGTGTTATCAACACCACACTCTCCCAAGTGAGCCACAGGCCAGCCCTGCTTTGTTTGTTTTTTAAACAGTGCTTTGAGAGCCCCTTGCTACGGAATTCAGGGCACATTTCCTGGTTCACAATTGATTTAGTAGCTGTTATTGAATGAATGAATACACGTTCATGCTCCAGGCTTCCTTCAAGCAGTCTGGGGGAGGATTGCAGAGTCCCTCCCTTTCTCCCCTCTGTAAGGTGACTGGGTTTAGGTGAGGTAGTTACATTCTTAACTCTGGTTTCCTTCCCTTATAGGCATCTCAGGCCCTGTGCACGTTGCTGCCAGTTGGTTCTTACAAGAAAGCTGTGGCCCAGTTATTCCCCCAGCTATTGATGGCCCTCATGCTCCAAATCTTCTACAGTTGTGAACTGAGACTGACAGCACAGGACAAGCACTTGTGAGCCAGTACTGGTTACTTCAGATTAAATAAGAGATAAGCATCAAGCTGTCTACTATTTCTACTCTCTTGGGTTCATGTGAGATTCTTTATGAGCCCGTGTACAGTGCATTCATTTATCACAGTTTTCTCTCCTCTGAAGGGTGGAATACCTTCAGAAAAGTAACTATCATGAGTACCTAGAACTTAGCTTACCTTTCCTAAGTATGTGTATAGCATATAAAGAACCACTACCACAGAAGACTCTTTATTCCTGCCATACTCACTGTCACATCAATGAGAGGCCACCAAGCGGGGAGAGAGCAGGAAGGATCATTAGATCTGAAGCCAGACACGTTCCAGCTCTGCCATTTATTCTCTGATGGTAACTTCTCAGGGTTATTGTACATGCAGGATAAAATGGTGTGTACAAATGTGCTTTCTGAATCGTAAAGTTGTTTTGCAGTTTGGAATGCAATGTGTGGGCTTATGACAACATGCAGTCATTTGTCTACATAGGGAGAGGTTCAGCAACCCTCTTTTTTCCAAGAGCACAGTTAGTCTCACTGCCCTGCGGGAAGACCCCAACCCAACTCTCTGCTACTTGTGCTTGTCTAGAATGAACTTCTAAGCCAGGCAGAGCTCTAAAACACAATCAGTCTCATTAATATATATAATTCACCCCTGTCCTCCAAGCAGACATGCACAACATCATCCCAAGTAGATAAGAATATATCCTATTTAAGGCATCCACAGAAGAAAAGCAACATCTTTAGCAAGTCATTACATCATTGAACATCTCTTGCAAATAAGCTGATAAACTAATAGACTGTTCTGTGATTAACCCTAGATTTTATGTGCTAAAATTTCAAATTCACCCCTCACCCCATGTACTGTTAATCAGAAAGGATGAAGAGCATTTAGCAATCTCCTTCCTTTAAGATATCCCCTTTCTCAAAACCTGTATCTTGCCCAAGATGGAATGAAAAGGTAGTCCCTGTGTACTAATCATGTGAAGGTCACTGTCGAGTGATGACTCTGTTCTTCTTTGGGGCCTTAGCTATGCACGAGATGCCCTAAGACATCTGCTGAATTGCTCTGGACTGCAACAGGTGGATATTGCTCTAGAGAGAAAGAATTGCTGGAACCAGTTTTCCCAAACGCTGCATCACCATCATGGGGTCTACCTCGTTGCTAAGTAAGAACAGAGGGTTCTGTGTAAGATTCTCAGTCTCTATCCCACCTTCTTCACCTTCGTTCGATTAAGCCATGTGGGAACACAATTGGCATATTCCAATTTCCAGATCTCTCTTAATGATCTAAATTGCCATTGTATTTCTACTTTTTCTACTTCTTTGATTATTTTGGATTTGTATTTTAGGATATTTTTCCCTTTCCTTACCCTCTTACCTGATGATACAGAGAGCCAATTACCATCCTTCTGCAGTACAGGTTTTTCTTTTCAGATACAGAAAACTAGAGATGAGTGTTTTATTCCCCCTCTGATGTTAGCTGATTCCTGCTCTGCACATATCACTTTTAAATGTGTTTCCACTTTAAAGAGGTTCAGTCAAAATCTATGCTCAATGAGCCAAATAAATTTGGGAAATAATAATGGAAAAGGACTTTTATTATTTTTTTTTTTTTTTGTCTTTTTCGTGACCGGCACTCAGCCAGTGAGTGCACCGGCCATTCCTATATAGGATCCGAACCCGCGGCGGGAGCGTCGCCGTGCTGCCAGCGCAGCACGCTACCGAGTGCGCCACGGGCTCGGCCCGGACTTTTATTATTCTTGTACTGCAAAGGGGATTTTTCTAGTTAGCACTTCAATTAATAGCAAGCTTCTGATTATAGGGATCAGATTTTTTCATCAAGAATCAAGATACAGGGTCTTTGTAAGACGACAGACTACTTGAAGTTGTGACTTACCCAGATAGTATGGTCAATATGGTCTGTGGAATCTTGGTGCTTTTAAAAATGGCATCTTGTTTGTACATATATTTCAGGAACAAGTTTTATTTTGTTAAAGTGTAATACATCTTCACCCTACTAGTGGCCACTAATTGTCATTCTACCTAAGAATATTTAAGAAATACCTTTGGATCTTCTTACTCAAAGTCTGGCCCACAGACCAGCAGCAAAAGCATGACCTGGGAGTTAAAAATTCATGGCCCACCTCAGACCCAGTGCACCAGAATCTGTATTTTAGCAAGATCCCTGGGTAATTTGTATGCACATTAAAGTTTGAGAAGCACTGGTTTGGAAAACCAGACTGGAGTCCAAAAATGAAAATTGTGTCACATCATCCTTCCCAATCCTGTCCCTACCAATCTGATCTAAGCCACTGTGTCAGGACAACTGTGAGCCTGGCCACCGCCCAAGTGTGTTATACAGAATGGCTTAGTGAATCAGAGCTCCCCACCTCTTCTCCTGAGAAACCAAGGGTAGTCCCAAACTCTCTTCTGTGTTATGTCATTCAAAGGAAGAGCTTGGTCCAAAACCACAAAGGTGACTTGCATGTGGCTATCTTGGATTGAGCACTGAAAATTTATTCTCCCTTTGGTCAAGGATTGATGTGATCTTGCACTCTTAAAATAAGGCATTCTGTTCTGTGGCAAAGAATGGGAGAGACAGGAAAGAAGGATGACATTAAGGAAAGAGACTTTGACAGAGATAAAGGTACATAAAATTCTCCAGCGTCTATCTAGAATTCATAGTTTACCTTGGATTAGGAAATATCAGAGAATATCTTTCTTTTTATCTACAAGGTACAAGATATGGGGATAATGATTCTCTCTTTATCATTATTAGCTCTTTTAATACAGAATGTGTTTTCTTCTTCTTTGCTAATTCAGTGCCTTATTCTCCTTTACAGAGCTCTCAGTGACTATAACTTTCCACAGTTTCCAGAGACTTTGCATTATCTCTACAAGCTCTCGGTGGAAGGTCCTAGAATGTCAGAGGACAGTGTCATCACGGTTATATTCCTCACTGAAGTGAGTTTAATTAGGAGACTGTGAACAACTATTTCTCTCTCCTTTTCTCTATCCAAACTTAAATCAAGATTCCAGCTTCTTATCTCCCTCTTTGAATATTGGTTCTTACCAAGGTTTAAGTGAATGGAAGATAGCTGAAGTTGGCACAGGGAAAGGGATGGATTTAGATCTGGATTATAGGAGGGTTGTCCCATCAGCTTGCTCCAGGAGTTGGTTTTTATCTTTTCCTAGGGATGTGGAATTGCACAAACAGTAATTATTTTTATATTTCCAGTTTACGCCTTTCTGCATGCTTGTTAAAGTATATTGAGGGATAATTGGGTTTACTAATGATAGTAGGTACCATGTGGAATTTAGATGATACTTCAGACCATCTGGGAAAATAAAGGAATTGGCCAAATAACTGGGCAAAATAAAGATGTAGAACCATATTACTTTGTATATGGATATTATGCCATGTACTGTAATGCCATACAGGATTCAAGCAAATTGAGGAAGTCCTTTTTCTTACAAAAAGTAAAGATTCTGTATGTTGAAATTATAGGAATCAAATCTAATTTTCCCATAAAAGTGATATTGTAGTAGTCAAGTATTACCTAATCATTTCAAAAATTTGAAATGATTTCAAACATTATAGCAAAACAGTTAATAAACTATAAAGGACATACCCATATACTGTACTGTCTACTTTTAAAGCTTTCAGAAGTGCACCTGAATCAGTTTAACTGAATACAGCAGTTGACAATTATCAGGATTTTTCAGATGTGCTTAACTCATCTGTATCTTTCATTAGTTTAATTGTGTGAATCATTATTTTCATTCTATTGCCATTTGAGTACGTATAAACATTAATTAGGTCTAAACATGCCATAAATAAAAGCTTCCATAAAATTTCAAAAGAAATTTACAAATGACATAGATTTATATTGGCATCATTCATGTGACAGATGGTGCTGAATGAAACCTAATTGCCTCTTCCATCGTGAGTATGTGCTTGCTCCTGTGGGAGGTCGACATTCCTGTTTTTCCAAGTACTCAGCGATGACCACGTTCTTCTACCACTGTCTCTAATTTGAATTTGGGGGCATCTTCAATAGTCCAGTACACTGTGAGGTCATTTGGCCTTTAGTATTTTTACTTAGAAATGTATCTGTGTATTTTACTATATTGGAGCCTTATCATCTAACAATACTTAGGATAGTACCTTCGATGCCAGTACCATTTATTTGTATATACTTGTTATTTCTAATTTTTTACTTATATAAATAAAAATAGAATTTACATCTTTGTGCCTAAATATTTCTTTTTTGGTATTTTAGATTATTTCCTTCTAATATATTCCAATAATCTGAACTAATAACTACAGGGCATACACATTGTAAAAGCTAAGGGTTTTTAATGCCCAACTCATTTCTGAAAGGCAGTGCCAACCAACTGCTGCTCCCCACGCAGTCTGTGCATGTGCTCATCCCACTGTGCTCCTGCCATCACTAAACTTTCTTATTTGAGAGGTAGACAGTGATGTTTTGTGGATGATTTTATTTGTCCTTAATTTTTAAATTTTTAGAGAGGTTGCACATTTTAAAAATATAATTACTAATAATTTAAAGTTACATTTTGTGAACAGTCTGATTCTCCTTTGCCCATTTACCTATTATGGTTTTAGTGTTTTTCTCAATGAGTTAACTGTACGATGTCTCTTCCCCTCTCTGTCTCTCTCTCTCACACACACACACACACACACACACACACACAAACACGTGCACACACACATATGTGAAAGATATTAAGGTTCTTTATACATTTACTTATAATGCCTGTTGAGAGTCAGTACCCAGTTTTCTTGTCTGCCTTTTAATTTTGTTTGTGGCATATGCTTTTCTCATAAAAGTTAAGCTTTAAGAAAAAAGCTTAATGAGTTGATAAGTATTCAAGGAGTCAATAAATATTTGTTCTTATTTTATTTTAATATATTCATATATACACACATATTAATTTTTACATGCAATTTTGTTTCACATGGAGTTAATATGATATACCATGAAATGAAGATTTAACTTTAGTTTTTGGTGAATAATTAACTACCCGTCTCAGCATCTTTTGATTAATAGGCCTTAAATTCACACTCACTGGTGATGCTGTCTTTATCATTTGTCAATTTCATATACACACTGTATTAGTCCGTTTATGTTGTTTATAACAGAATACCTGAAACTGGGTAATTTATAAAGAAGAGAAATTTACTTCTTACAGTTCACAGGCTGGGGAATCTACAGTCCGTGGTGCACAGTTGGTGAGAGCCTGGTTGGTGGTAACTCTACAGTGACTCAGGGAATCAGGTGGTGAGGATGGCAGGAGCTATAGAGAGTGAAGTTTCTCATTCACTCTCCATTTAAAGCTATCAGAACCACACCTATTGCCACCCATCAACTTATTACTCCATGAATGGATCAATACATTCACTAGACCGTGGTCTTCACAATTTAATCACCTCATAAAGGTCCCACCTTTCAATTACTATAATGGGATTTCCCACTCTCATAGCACTATTACAGTGGGAATTACGTTCCAATACATGAAACTTTAAGGGACACATTTACCCATAACACACACACATATACACACACATACAGACACATTAGGGTCTCTCTCAGGATATTCTATGAGGTTCCATTTATTTTTTTCATGCTGTGGAAGTAACACACTGTTGAATTATAGCAGTTTAAAATATTTTTTAAATATCTGACAAAGCAATTTCCCCTCAAATCTCTTCTTTTCAAAAAATTTTTTTGTCTTTTCTATTTATTTGTTCTTCTAGGTAAATTTTTAAATAATTTTGCCAAGTTTTTGGGAGATATATACAGGACATTTCACCCAACAGGTAAAGAATACACTTTTTTCTCATCAGCTCACTGCACATTCTCCAGGATAGACCACATATTAGGTCAAAAATCTACTCTCAGCAAATTTTTAAAAATTAAAATCATCCCAACAATCTTTTCAGACAACCATGGGCTAAAACTGGAGATAAACAATAAGCAAATCACTGGAAGCTATACAAATACATGGAAAATAAATAATAGGCTTCTGAATGACCTATGGGTCCAAGAAGAAATTAAACAGGAAATCAAAAAATTTCTAGAAACTAATGAAAATAAAGATACATCATAACAAAACTTGTGGGATACTGCAAAAGCAGTACTAAGAGGGAAATTTGTTGCAGTAAATGCTTATATCAAAAAAATGGAAAGACTCCAAATAAACGACCTAACGCTATGCCTCAAAGAACTTGAAAAACAACACCAATCCAAACCTAAAGGCAGTAGACAGAAAGAAATAATTAAGATCAGAGCAGAACTAAATGAAATAGAGACCCAAAAAATAATAGAAAAGATTAACAAAACTAAAAGCTGTTTTTTTGAAAAGATCAACAAAATAGGCACACCATTAGCTAGACTAACAAAAAGGAGAAGACCCAAATAACAAAAATCAGAAATGAAAAGAAAGACATTACAGCTGACACCACAGAAATACAAAGAATCATTAGAGACTATTATAAACAACTGTATGACAACAAATTTGAAAATCTAGACTATATGGATAAGTTTCTAGATACATATAAATTACCAAGACTGAACCAAGAGAGATAGAAAACCTAAACAGACGAATAACAAGCAAGGAGATTGAAGTGGTAATTAGCAATCTTCCAACAAAAAAAGCCTAGGTCCGGATAGCTTTACAGCTGAATTCTATGAAACTTTTAAAGAAGAGTTAATACCAATTCTCATGAAACTGATCCAAACAATTGAAACAGACTGTACTCTCCCAAACTCATTCTATGAGGCCAACATAACTCTGATACCAAAACCAGATAAAGACACAACAACAAAAAAGAAAATTACAGGCCAATATCCTTGATGAATCTAGATGCTAAAATCCTCAACAAAATATTAGCAATTTTTTTTTTGGGGGGGGTGGCTATTGTAAATGGGCAAGCTTAATTGATTTCTCTTTCTGCATGTTCACTATTGGAGAAAAGAAATGCTACTGATTTTTGTGTGTTGATTTTGTATCCTGCTACTTTGCTGAAATCATTTATCAACTCCAAGAGGTTTTTATGTAGAGGCTTTAGGCTGTTCGATATATAGGATCATGTCATCTTCAAACAGGGACAGTTTGACTTCATGTCTTCCAATCTGGATGCCCTTTATTTCCTTCTCTGATTGCTCTGGCTAGTACTTCCAACACTATATTGAATAGGAGTGGTGAGAGTGGGCATCCTTGTCTAGTTCCTGCTCTTAAAGGAAAAGCTTTCAGCTTTTCCCCATTCAAGATGATATTGGCAGTGGGTTTATCATACACGGCTTTAATTATGTTGAGATACTTTCCATCTATACCTAACTTATAGAGGGTCTTTATGATGAATGAGTGTTGAATTTTATCAAATGCTTTTTCAGCATCTATAGAGATGATCATATGTTCCTTGTGTTTGATTTTATTGATATGGTGTGTCACATTTATTGATTTGCATGTGTTGAACCAACCTTGCATCCCTGTGATGAATCCCACTTAATCATGGTGTATAATTTTGCATATGTGTTGCTGTATTCTGTTAGCTAGTATTTTATTGAGGATTTTTGCATCTATATGCATCAAGGATATTGGCCTGTAGTTTTCTTTTTTAGTTGTATCTTTACCTGGTTTTGGTATCAGGGTGATGTTTGCTTCATAGAATGAGTTTGGGAGAATTGCCTCTGTTTCAATCTTTTGGAATAGTTTGTAAAGAATCGGTGTCAATTCCTTTTTGAATGTTTGGTAAAATTCTGCTGTGAATCCATCTGGTCCTGGGCTTTTCTTTGTTGTGAGCCTTCTGATAACAGCTTCAATCTCTTTTATTGTTATTGGTCTGTTCAGATTTTCTACATCTTCTTGGCTCAGTTTTGGTAGTTTGTGTGTGTCCAGAAATTTATCCATTTCCTCCAGATTTTCAAATTTCTTGTCATATAGTTGTTTATAGTAATCTCAAATGATTCCTTGTATTTCAGACATATCAGTTGTAATATCACCTTTTTCATTTCTAATTTTTGTTATTTGGGTCTTCTCTCTTTTTTTTTTTAGTTAGCCATGCTAATGGTTTGTCAATTTTATTTATCTTTTCAAAAAACCAAATTTTTGATTCATTGATCTTTTGTATTGTTTTTTGAATGTCAATTTCATTAAGTTATGCTCTGATCTTAATGATTTCTTTCCATCTGCTAAATTTGGGTTTGGATTGTTCTAGTTTTTCTACTTCTTTAAGGTTAAGTGTTAGGTTGTTCACTTGCCATCTTTCCATTTTTCTGAAGTAAGCATTTAAAGCAATAAATTTCCCCCTTAGTACTGCTTTTGCAGTATCCCACAGGTTTGGGTATGATATATCATTTTTTAAATTAGTTTCAATAAATTTTTGATTTCCTATTTGATTTCTTCTTGGACCCATATGTCATTAAGTAGAATGCTGTTTAATTTCCATGTGTTTGTATAGTTTACAGAATTTCATTTGTTATTGATTTCTAATTTTAATCCATTGTGGTCTGATAAAATACATGGAATAATTCCAATATTTTGAATTTGTTGAGACTTGATTTGTGACCTAATATGTGATCTATCCTGGAGAATGATCCATGTGCTGATGAGAAGAATGAACATTCTGAGGTTGTTGGATGGAATTTTATGTAGATATCTTAAAATACAGCAACATATTAAAAAAATATGCACTATGATCAGGAGGGATACATCCCAGGGATGCAAGGATAGTTTAACATTTAACAATGAGATTATAATGAGCCTCAGATAATTCTTTTTTGTGTTGATCTTGCCTGGATTATTGGATTTCATATATCTGGATGTCTATATTCCTTCCAAGATTTGGAAAGTTGTCAGCCAGAATTTCCTTAATAAGCTGTTTCTTTCTTTTTCATAAATCTCTTATGATTTTTTCACTCTCTCTTATTATTAATATTTATTTTTTCTTCTTTGGCTAATTTCAAATGACCTGTCTTTGACTTTGTTAATACTTTCTTTTACATGATCAAGTCTAATGTTTAAACTCTCAATTGAATTTTTTACTTTTTTCATTGTAGTTTTCAGCTTCAGAATTTCTGTTTTGCTACTTTTTATGGTTTCTATTTATTTGACTTTTCATTCTTTTCATGCTTTTTTTCTAATTTATTTTGTTGTCTATCAGTGTACTTTTGCATCTCATCAAGATTTGTTTAAGGTGATTATTTTGAATTCTTTGTCAGGCAGTTTGTAGATCTCCATTTTTTGTGGTCAGATACTGGAGCCTTATTCATTTCCGTTAGTGGCATCATGTTTGCCTAATTTTTAATTATCCATGTAGTCTTGTATTCTGTGCATGTGAAAGAGCAGACACCTCTTCCAGTATTTACAGACTGGTTTCAGCTGATAAAGACTTTCTCCTCTTGATTTCCTGGGATGATGAGATTGCCTTTGGCATTGTGGTTGAGTGGAGTTGGAATTGAGTTATGTAGATGCTGCTGGCACCTACAGTTGGCAGGCCTGCTACCAAGGGCTCAAGCAGGTGTGAATCTGTCTGGTCCCTGGGGGACTGGATCACCTCTAAGACTTTGGTCAGTAGAGTTGGCACTGGGATGAGGGTTCGCTTCATCTTCCACAGACAACAGATCTGTTACTAAATGTACAAATGAGTGTGGTTCTCTCTGGGTTTGTGGTCCTGCGTGTCACTGGGTGGGTCCCTGGGCATAAATGGCCCCAAACCATAGTTAGCAAGACTGGAACTGAGTCACAGGGCTGCTTCAGTGTCCATAGTGAAGACTGTACTCTGAAAGCCTGCCTCCAAGTGCACACATAGGCATATGTCCCAGCGGTTCCCAGGCAGGCAGGATTGCTCCTAAACTGCAGCTGCATGGACTGGAGCTAAGTTACACGGCTGTATTAAAAGATGTGATATGGAACCAAAGTTAGCAGGCCTGCCTGCAGGGTCACAGATAGGCATGTCTCCCAGCAGTTCACTGGGCAGGCAGAACTGATCTCTGGCTATGGCCAAAAATGTTGGAGATGAGTTACATGGTTGTTTCAGGGTTCATAGCCAGGGACCAAGGTCAGCAGGCCTGTCACTAGATGCATAAGTGAGCATGACTCTTCCTGCTTTCCTTGGCAGATGGTTCTGGTGGCAGGACCAAGGCCAAACAGTGCTGTAGCCAAGTCCATGGGGGGATGAGGTCATTTCTGGGTCTGGAGCTAGGATCATAGTCAGCAATCCTGCAACCTGAGCATAGGTCTGCCCTCTCAAAATGACCCTTTTCAATCTTGAGATCCACTGGGGTTTTTGCAACCTTTTACTAAATCCCATAGAGCACCCACCAAGTCACTTTTGTCTGTGGATGGGCACAAAATTATTGTTGCTATGAGTGAATATGAGTGGGGAATCTCCTATTTTGCTGTCTTGCTATACAATTTTAAATAATAGTGGTGTTAGTACTCCATTCTTGTTTCATTATGATTATGGATTTTAATAGAAATGCTTCTTCTGTTTCACCATTAAGATGGTTGACTTTTACTGGAAATAGATTGTTATTAGTTAGCTATCATTCTATTCATAGTTGTAACTGAAATATTAAATTTCACTATCTTTTAACTGTTAATAATATGATGTTTTTCTTATGTAACTTATTAATGATACATAATATTCACAGATGGCCTGATATTAAAACTATCGTTACAATATTCTACAAACTACATATGGTTAAAAATTGATTTGTTAAAAACTTAAAAACTTGTTAAACAGCTGGTCAGTTAGCTCAGTTGGTTAAGAGTATGATATTATAATACCAAAATCAAGTGTTCAGATATCCATACCAGCCAGCCACGAAAAAAAAAAAACAAAAACCCCAAAACCTAACAGGTATTCTCCTTAAATTTTTAATCTGTTCGATACTTTTTTCCCACTGCTCATTTTAGTTGTCCTTTTTTATATTACTTTGGTTAAAAGTCTGTTTATTTTAATATCTTCTGTCTCCAAGCACAAGGCATTAGATTTATTAATTCTATTGCTTTTCTGTTTCCCAGTTCAATGACTTTGCTTTTATCTGCATTTTCTCACACTAATTTTCTTTAGCATAGTGCTATTTTATATTTTGTGATATTTTCTTTCTTAATTTCAGTAAATAAAGAATTTGTTTATTGTAACATTTTTTAACTATTTAAAGTCAAGTGATGCATTTACTTCCAACTACAGTGTAAATATCTATGTTACTATATATTTTTTTATTGTTTTTTAGTAATCCTTATTGCACATTTGATTTCCTCTGTTTAAGCTTTTGACCCACAAACTGCAGTAGGGTTCTCTTAAATTTCCAAGTGTTTATAGCTTTCTTTTTTTTTCCATTTAAACTTACTTCTTGGTTTCATCCTTTATTATACCAGGGTATTAAAAAAAGTGTTTTATAATTGTTTTGTTTAGGGAACTCATTAATGTTTTTTTTGGTTTTTGTTTGTTTTGTGTGTGTGTGTGTGTGTGTGTGTGTGTTCACCAAATTTTATTTTATATTTTATTTTATTTTGTCAATATACAATGTGGTTGATTGTTGTGGCCCATTACCGAAACCTCGCTCCCTCCTCCCTCTCCTCATTAATTTTTTTTGATCTGGTATTTAATTTTTGTGAAAGTTCTTTGGAAATTTGAAAAGAAGTCACTGTCTCTCCTCCCTCCTCTCCCTCCCTCCCTCCTTCCTCTCCCTCCCTCCCTCCTTCCTCTCCCTCCCTCCCTCCTCTCCCTCCCTCCCTCCTCTCCCTCCCTCCTCTCCCTTCCTCCTCTCCCTCCCTCCATCCCTCCCTCCTCTCCCTCTCTCCCTCCTCTCCTCTCCCTCCCTCCCTCCTCTGCCTCCCTCCCTCCTCACCCTCCTCTCCCTCCCTCCCTCCTCTCCCTCCCTCCCTCCTCTCCCTCCCTCCCTCCTTCCTCTCCCTCCCTCCCTCCCTTTTCTCCCTCCTTCCCTCCCTCCCCTCCCTCCTCTCCCTCCCTCCCTCTCTCTCTCTCTCCCCTCACCCCTCTCACTTTCACTCCAGCACTTGCCCTCACTCTATCACCCTCTTCTTCTCTTTCTTGTTCTGTACTTCATCTGTCTTAGTGATATTTTAAACTCTTCTATCAAAATTGGGTTTTTATAAAACTGTCATTGTGTTTCTAAGAGACTTTTTAAACACACTTATTTGGCTGCCAGTTATTCAGTGCCTGAAGACTCATGATTATCACATCTTCATTTTAGGTATTAGCTACTAAAGACTAAACCTCCTTAATCTGGCCTCCAGGTCATGTGCCACCTCCACTGTCTGCCCTCTAACCTCACACTCTCCAGTCTTCTCTTCCATCTCCACTGCTATCACTCACCTTTCAGGTGCTCAAACCCACCCTGCTTCGTCTACCTCAGAGCCTCTGCACATGGGTCACGCTTCTGGGAGGTGTCTTCTCCGAACACTTTATCTAGCTAATGCCAACTCTGCTTTCAAGAAGAAATCTAAATACTATTCTTCATTCTAATTTCAATCTACGCTACAAAATCTAAATTCAGTACTCCTGAAATGTTCTTGTAGCATATTGTAGCTTTCCTTCCTAGTACTGACCATAGTTAGCAATTCTGTTTTCATTAGAACAGTATATATTATAGTATCATTGTATAGTATCAGTCTCTCCAGCTAATCTATAAACTCCACAAGGTAATGGATTGAGACTGTTTTGTACATCACTGTATCCCCATTTATTAGCATAGTGCCTAGCCCATAGTAGGCATCATCTCTTAGCATATATAAATATATTCTTTTGAGAAACTCACCCACCTGGCTCTACAGTCTGGAAGATAGGGTAATTTAAATTGGATCACTCAGTTTCCAACAATGGAAGGAAATTATAAAAGAAAAAAAAATACACTCTCTCTCACACACATACACACACACATGTACTTCTATATCACAAAACAAAACAAAGCATCTATTTCCTCTTCTGATTGCTGTCTCTTCCCCCTTCTATGATCACAGAAATATATGTAGGAATATATGTAAGTATTTGGAGTTACATTGTGATTTGTGTTCCAGTTTTACTAAACTTGTATGACAGGCAGAAATTTTGCAGTTTGGCCCCTAGTCTGTTTATGAGCTTATTGGCTATTTTTTTCCAGCTTCTGAATAACTTCTTCAAGGACCCATTCCCAGAAGAGTTTTTGGTCCTCTTCAGAAACTGGGTCAATGATTCCAATCCTACAGTTAGCAAACTGAGCCTTCAGAAAATTGCCAGCATGGCCCCAGTTGTCAATGAGGTATGTGTATGTGAGTTGTGTCTGCCAGCACCACCAAAGTCATAATCTGAGATTTTGATATTGCTTATTCTCTTTACTGATAAAACATTGCTTTTTTTCAGTTTCTATGGGGCTAAATCAAAATCAAAGCCAGATTTTTTTAATCAATAAGGAAACTGAGTTAAATGGAAAGAGTGTGTTGTCAATTTAGGGCTTTATCACCTTATTTATATTTTTTCCAGAAAATCATTCATTGCACTCAGAATTGATTTATCACCATTGCCTTACATGAATGCTCTTTTTACAATCTAAACCATACAATGCACACGTTAATTTGCCCATCAAACATACACACGTGTGTGCATATTACTGTCTCAGAGTGCTCATTCAAGCTTTTTCTTCCACTTCTTTACCCATACATATTCACATTTTCTCCTTTTTCAGTGATCAGCTCAAATCAAACTTCACTGAATAACATGCTGATCTCCAGCAGGTCCATCCCTCTCAGAGCCATACTAATTATGAGCACCTACTTATATAATATTTTATATCAGTGGTCCTTAAAGTATGGTTCTTGAACCAGCCACATCAGCATCACCTGGAAACTTGTTAGAAATGTAAATTGTCAGGCCTCACCCCAGGTCTACTGAATCCCAGAAATTCTGGAGGTAGGGCCCACCAATCTATGTTTTCAGAAGTCCTCCGGGTGACTCTAAGTCAGGTTAAAGTTGAGAACCACCATCTTATATTGTTTCCCACTGACTGATGTGAATATTTCTTGTCTTCCAGACCAATTAAATCTAAGCATGCCCCTATGTTTTGTAGTGCTAAACACCAAAGTATCTTGCAAAGTACTGAGTGTGTAGATGTTCCATAAACCATTGTTGATTTAATAATAAATCTATAATAAATCCTTGTTATCTATTGAGCATAGTCTCTGAAAGCTTAAAGCCTGTGAGT
The DNA here is from genome assembly GCF_027409185.1 of Cynocephalus volans. NCBI lineage: Eukaryota > Metazoa > Chordata > Mammalia > Dermoptera > Cynocephalidae > Cynocephalus > Cynocephalus volans. Next base: position 127,962,577 of record NC_084467.1, read on the forward strand.
GGACACCCATTTTGCATTTAGAATAACATGAGCCATGGTCTGTTTGTTTTAAATAAGTCACACAAAATGATGGATTTATTAGCCATATACATTCTTTTAGTAAGCAGCAAGTTGTGTTTTGCTTTGTCCAGCACTCTTCACAATGTTATTAACAACTGACAGGGAGATTCTGTGTCAAGGCTAGCTAGGAGAGTGAAAGAAAAGTAGTGGAGAGTGATATAAGGGTTCACATACTATCTACAAAGACTCCAACCACACACAACTTTCCAAGCAGACACAAGTGGCCTCTGGCACTGATAAAGTCCTTAACTCTATTTTTTCTCTTCTTAAATTGTTTTGGCAAGTAATGTTTACTCATTTCCTTTACTTCTCTCCTCCTGCATTTAATGTTTTTCCTTGCCTTCTATTCTGTTTGGCTCTGATCTGCACTTGACAGCCATGGCCTGCCTCAGCAGCTGTCATGTCCAATCAAGTCACTGCCAGTGGTGTGTTGGTAAATGGTTAACAACCTGCTGTCTGGAAATAAGGCCAATTTCCCTAGTTTAAATATTCCAACTGCAGCTAATTTCAAGCTGTCAAAGGGATGTCACTAAGCATGGAGTTGGGAAGAGATGCACAATAGCACAGAATCATTTAATATTCTCACCAAGAACTGTGGTTCAAGAGTCGAGATTGGGGAGGCAGGGGATAATGAGAGGCTGGATAATGGACACAAAATTACAGCTAGATACAAGAAACAAGCCCTGTCGGTGTACGGTCAACCAAGGAATCTATAATTAACAATGATTTACTTCATGTTATCAAATGACTAGAAGAGCGGAGATCAAATGTTCACATGACAAAGAAATGATTGTTTTATGGTGATAAATATGCTAATTACCTTGATTAGATTCATCACACATTGATGAATCATTCATCACAGTCATCACACATCATATTTCATGGATTGAAATATACTCTATATCCCATTAATATGTACAATCAATATGTTTCAATAAAAATTAATAAAAATAAATAAATAAGGTAGCATGTAAACTGCAGGAAGGTGTAAAGAGCATGTAATGATTTAAAATACTGAGTTCTGTGTGATTGAAAATGTATGAATCCCACGTGGCAAAAATCCTAGCATTATAAAGAGGTAATTAAAATAAAAATGTGGCACTTTTAAAAAATATATATTCTCACCATCCAGATATGATTCATGTAAATAACCTCAGGAGCATAGATAATAGTAAAATGTAGCAAAAGAATTAGGAAGTTATCATTTTTTAGTATTTATTATCATTGGTCATATTTAATTCTAAATGTATATAATTTTAATTTTTAATAATGGCTTTTTAAACAATCAGCTTACAAAATATTTGACAATTTGACAATTGAATATTGTGAGCCAGCTCTAGCACACTAAGGTGTTCTGCCCACACTCAGAGCTGTACATACCAAATGCCACCTCTAGTCTCCCTTTATTTCTAAAATCTCACAATTTTCCTCCTTTTGTATGTAGGTAAAAAATGTCTGCAACTTGTTAATATCCATCCTGGATGCCTTCCTTTCCAAAGACAACACTGTTGTAATTCGGGCTTTGATCACGCTCCGAAAACTGTTAGTCAAACTGGGCAAGGTGACCTACTCCTCTTTGTGTACCAGAATTGCTGCCAGCTACTGTCTTCTGATGGATCATGTGAGTTACACAATTAGATGCGTAAGATCATTAGGTTTTGTGGTTCAGGTGAAACCACAATTGAGATAATAACATTATATCCCAGAATAAGTCAACAGAAGAGAGCCATCTTGTTCAGAGTCCCCATTTCTTTTCCAGAAATGACAATGTTAGTCAGGTAAGTATTGTCCTTTTCTTTTTTTTTTTTTTTTTAACTACATAATGAAAATCTGGAAAAAGTCTGCCCATAAGAAAGGAGAATCAAAGAACAGCCTCTGTCTGGCTTCAAATCCCTGTTCTGCCTCTTATATTATCTGTGAAATCTTGAGCAAGTGATTTCTTCAGTCTCTTGGTGCATCGGTTTCCCCATCTGTAAAACAGAGACAGTTGTAAGTTTACTGTGAGGATTAGGGTTGATTTTTGCATTGCCCCAAATAAATGTCTGTTATTATATAAAACTTTAATGAAAAAATATTTCATCAGAAAATTATGCATTTTGAAAAATTCTCATTTTATAATGGTAAATGTGTTCCAGAAGAGTTGAATGACAGTAATATATTTTAATAAATAAAAACATTTTTGTATGCCATGGGAAATCTATATACTTTTTAAGACTTCTGTGATAAGTTGTTTGTGAACCAGAGATAAATTAGTAAATTATCTTTCCAAAACTTGTAAGTTCTTAGTTCTTCATATTTCAGTAAAGGGCACAATATTATTAAATTATAGAAGGAAGGAATTTAGTGTCAAAAATGATTTTCATAAGGACATCGTGATAACAATAGTAATAATAGTGGCTTAACTTTACTGAGCACTTCCTATATACCAGGCACTGTGCTAAGGGATTTACATGAGCTACCTTAAACAATTTTCTAAGCAATTCTCTTACTATTATCCAGCTCACATATAAAGAAAACCAGGCAAAAGGAAGTCATTATTTGGCCAAGATAATATAGCTGATAAAGTATGTGGAAAGTTCATGTAAAAAAAATTGTTTTCCAAATGAGATCATAAACATTTTTCTTAAAACTGGAAAGTGACATTACATTTCAAAAAATTAACCTCTTCTTCTGACTTGCAATTTTTCTCTTCTAGAATCTTTATAATCCAATCACCTTCTTATTTGGCATAAGTTGCCCTTGGAAACCTGGTTGCATGCCAGTATGAAAGAGCTCCCATTGGTATTCAATGGCAACTCTACAAAGTCCTCCAGCATCTGCGTACACCATGGTTAAATTACTATAAGTATCTTTATAGAAATTATCCCCAAGTTGTACAGATTACTCCAGCTGATACTTTCAGGATGTTACTAAATTCTATCTTCCTAAATTTAAGAACCTCACTTTTCACAGAAGATTGTTTTTATTGAAACATAACTGATTATATATATTTGTGAGGTACAGAGTTGAACATCAATACCTGTGATGAACAAATCAAGGTAATTTGTATATTCATTACAAACTGTAATCATTCTTTGTGACCCTTAACAAATTTCTTACTAACCCCCTTCCACTTTCCCCTTTCCCACCTCTAGTAACCACAGTTCTGTTCTCTCCTTTTGAAAGTTCAATGTATTATTGTGATTGTTTCTTTTCTTTCTTTCTCTTTCTTTCTTTCTTTCTTTTCCTTCCTTCCTTCCTTCCATCCTTCCTTCCTTCTTTTCTTTTTCTTCCCTTCCTTCTTTCAGTTCCCACTTATGAGTGAGGACATGCAGTATTTCTCTTTCTGTATGTTGTTTATTTTATTTTTCTCCAAGGTCATCCATGCTGCTGTAAATGGCAGAATTTCATTCTTTTTTATGGCTGAGAAGCATTCTCTTGAGTATATATACCATATTTTCCTTATCCAGTCATCTGTCAGTGGACATTTAGGTTGGTTTCATGTCTTAGCTATTGTAAATAGAGCTGCAATAAACATGGGAGTGCAGGTATCCCTTCAACATGATGATTTCCATTCCTTTGGGTATATACCAGCAGTGGGATTGCTGAATCGTATGGCAGTTCTGTCTGTAGTTGTTTGAGAAAACTCCATACTGTTTTCCATAACGTATGTGTTAGTTCCATCAACAGTGTAGAAGGATTCCTTTTTCTCTGTGTTCTTGCCAGCCTTTGTTATTCCCTGTCATTTTGATATTACTTTGTCTAACTGGGGTGAGATGATACCTCAGTGTGTTTGGGTTTTTTTAATCCAATCTGAATTTTGGTAAGTCTTTTTTCTTTACTGGTTTAAATATTTTTCCCAACTTTCTTGAATTGAGTTATAATCGACAAATAAAAATTGTATACATTTATAGTGTACAACATGATGTTTCAATATATGTATACACTGCGAAAAGGTTAAATCAAATTAATTAACATATTCATCACTTCAAATATATTTTTTTGTGTGCTGAGAACATTTAATATCTAATATCTTAGAAATATTCAAGTATAGTATACATTAACTATGGTCACCATGCTGTACATTAGATTTCTCGAACTTATTCATTCTGAAACTGTATCCTTTAACCAATATCTCTTCCATTTCCCTGCCTTCTCTCACTCCAGCTGCTGGCAGCTACCATTCTACTCTCTGTTTCTGAGTTCAACTTTTTAAAATTCCACATATAAGTAAGATCATCCAATATTTTTCTTTCTATACCTGGCTGATTTCACTTAGCAAAATATCTTTCTAAAGTTCATCCATGTTGTCACAAATAACAGGATTTTCTTCTTTTTAAAGTCTGAATAGTATTCCATTCTATATATACCACATTTTCTTTATTCATTCTTTCATTGATAGATGATTCTGTATTTTGGCTAAAATGAATAATGGGCAAGCAAATCTTGCAAGTCAAATCAAGCAAGTCAAAAGAAGATCTGACTACTTAGACCCAAGTTGGATCTTCTCTAAAAAGAAATGATAATAATCTCATATACCTTTATATATTTACATCCATAATAGTATATTTACACACACACACACACACACATATCCCACTGATTAAAGAAAGAAGCCCTAATATTATCCTCAAATGAGGTCTTTTTCATTTTCTGGGTACAAATTCCAGAGATATGGAGGCATTCGGAGTATGGCCATTCGACACTTTGGTGAATTACTTAAGGACATGAGTCAGTACACATGGATGCTGAACAATGTGGTCCTAGGAGGCTTGGTGCCCCTGATCCTGTTCTTGGAGGATAAAGAGATAAGAGTAGTTAAAGTAAGTCCTTTGATCTTGTTTTTCTTAATTTTTCAGAGAATCACAATGTTTTATGTAACAGTGGATGAATAGATCCTCACTGACCTTTTTCTATCTCACAGGCATGTAAATATACATTAGAAATCTGTGCTTCACAATTAAATTGGTCAATATCATCTTTGCTCAAAGATGAAAATTACAACTTTGAGCTGCTAGTGCTCAACATCTGTAGAAATCTTGTAAGTGGCCCTCCTGTTTTTACCACAATAAGAGTTATAGAAAAAACTTGTTTTAGAACAAAGTCAAGGGTTCCATAGTGATGAAGAGTGTGGTGGGGATAAGGGTAGATCTTAGAGAAAGAATGTAAAGAAAAGATAATAAATGAGTGATTACAGCTAGGTCTTGAGATGACAGAAAATTAGAACTTTCCACTTTCTCTTCCTCAGCATTGATCACCCATCTTATCTTCTTCCTCCAACTCATGTACTTTGAGCTGTGGATAGGTGTAAAAGTAGGAAGAGCTTTCCAGATTACCAAAAGAGAAATTGGAATTACTTTACCACTGCTTCATGAGCAGGTCCTCTGAAAAACGGCACGAACTCTAATGATATACAAGTGGGGGTGGAAGAATGCTAACCAAAGGTTGGAAACACAAAGTTGGGTTTGGGAATTATAAATGGAATAATACCTGCAAGCGGAAGAGTATAGTCCACACATAAATATCCCCAAGTTTTAAATTGGTCCTAATTTGGCATAAGCAACCAAGTTCTTTTCTCTTGGACTTCTCCAGAGAGAGGAAATATGCTTTTTCAACAATTGAGACTTTTTTTTCTTTTTATTCTTAGCTTATTTCTCATGGGAACTACCTTACAGAAATAATATCTGATACTTTAGGATTCCTGTGGAGTTCCCGAGCATATCTGAGGAGAGCGTCAACTATTTTAATAGGTAAATAAAATTCAATTCTTATTTCCTAATTTGTTTTAAAATATACAGAATTGGGTAGCATCTGGAAGTCTTCCTTTTAAAAATTATAAATTTCCTTTGTTTATAATGGACAGCAACTCTCATGGTAATATCTATGATGAATAGAGGTTAATAAGTGTGATAAAAATAAAGATCTCTCTGATAATACATAGTGACTATAGCTGTGTGATTACATTATTATACAAAGTGTGTTCAACAGGATGGATTTCACAATTTAAGATGGTAACATGCCACTGATTATTATTCCCCTTCACCACTTAAAAATCACTACCTAAAGAATAAGCATAATTTAAAATATATATACCAACATTATCTTCAACAAAACTTGGATATCTGTAACCACAAACTACAGCAGATGAGGAAAAGCTACCAAATCCAGTAATGTTTTAAAAACACAAAAAACAGGTAGGAGCAAGGGGGCATCCAGGAAGACTCTAAGAGAAGATAACTAGAGATTTTGGTCTGAGATAAACCTACCAAACAGTTCATTCCCATTAGATTCTCACTATGAATATCAAAATTAATAATTGCTCATTTTAGAATTCCCAACTTATTAATGAGTTCCCATACTGGTAGCAAGGGCAGCAAGGAATGAGAAAAATACAGTCACATACTACTTGTAGAAAGGAGCCTGTCAGTCAGGGTGGATGACAAATTGAATTGTGAGAGGACCTAAGAAACATGTGCACACATGTACAAAGAAAACCCTGTGTCACAAAAACCTTTTTTCAAATGGAAGAGATTCCTGCTATCCTGAACTCTGCCCTGGAACTTTCCACAAATATACCTCAATTATACCTGTATATAACTATTTCAGATCTAAAAATAATTAATTTTAAAAATAAACAGCATTATCTTTCTACAGAGGAACCTTCAGGAAAGAAAGAAGAAAATGGGGCCGGCCCCATGGCTCCCTCGGGAGAGTGTGGCACTGGTAGTGCCAAGGCCATGGGTTTGGATCCTATATAGGGATGGCCGGTGCGCTCACTGGCTGAGCATGGTGTGGGCCACACTGTGCTGAGAGTTGTGGTCCTCTTACCAGTCACAAAAGAAAAAAGAAAACAAAAAACAAAAACCAAAAAAAAAGAAAGAAGAAAATGAGTTGTAGAAAATGTTTCTACAGAGCAGATAAAAATCACAATAACTATTTTTGCATGTTGATTTTGTATCCTACAACTTTACTGAAATCATTTATAAGCTCTTAGAGGTTTTTTTGTAGTGTTTAGGTTTTTTGTGTCATCTGCAAACAGAAACAGTTTGACTTCATCTTTTCCAATCTGGATATCGTTTATTTATTGCTCTTGACTGATTGCTCTGGATAGTATTTCCAATGCTGTGTTAAATAGGAATGGTGAGAGTGGGCATCCTTTTCTTGTTCCTGTTCTTAAGGGAAAAGCTTTTGGCTTTTCCCATTTCAGAATGATATTGGCAGTGGGTTTGCCATGTATGGCTTTAATTGTGTTGAGATGCTTTCCTTCTATACCTAATTTGTTGAGACTCTTTATTATGAAGGGATGGCAAAATTTGTCAGATGCTTTCTCTGTATTTATTGAGACAGTCATATGATTTTTGACCTTGATTTTGTTGATGTGGTGTATCACATTTATTGAGTTGTGTATGTTGAACCATCCTTGCATCCATATGGGATGAATCCCACGTGATCATGGTGTTTAATTTTTTGATGTGTTGCTGTATTCTGTTTGTTAATATTTTGCTGGGGATTTTTTAGTCTATTTTTGTGAAAGATATTGGTCCATAGTTTTCTTTTTTTATTGTATCTTTGTGTGGATTTGGTATCAGGGTGATGCCTCGTAGAATGAGTTTGGGAGAGTGGCCTCTGTTTCAAACTTTTGGAATAATTTGAAGAGAATTGGTGTTAATTCCTCTTTAAATGTCTGGTAGAATTCAGTAATAAAGCAATCTGGTCCTGGGCTTTTCTTGTCGGGAAAATGCTGATTACTGCTTCAATCTTGTTGCTTGTTTTTTTATCTGTTCAGGTTTTTATGTCTTCTTGATTCAATCTCAGTAGTTTGTATGTCTAGAAATTTATGCATTTCCTCCAGGTTTTCATATCTGTTGGCATATAGTTGTTTGTAACAGTCTCTAATGATTCTTTGTATTTCTGTGGTATGAGTTGCAATTCTCCTCTTTCATTTAAGATTTTTTTATTTGGGTCTTCTCTGTTCTTCTTTTAGTTAGCCTAGCTAATGGTTTTTCTATCTTGTTCATCTTCTCCAAAAAACAACTTTTTGCTTCATTGATTTTTGTATTTTGGGGAGATCTCTATTTCATTTAGTTCTGATCTTATCTTAATTATTTCTTTCCATCTACTAATTTTGGGATTGGATTGTTCTTATTTTTCTAGTTCTTTGAGGTGTAGCATTAGGTTATTTATTTGAAATCTTTCTATTATTCTTCTGTAAGCATTTAATGCAACAAATTTCTCTCTGAGTACTGATTTTGTTGCATCCCAGAGGTTTTGATATGATGTGTCCTTATTTTCATTACTTTTAAGAATTTTTTTGATTTACTATTAATTTCTTCTTGGATGCATAGGTCGTTCAGAAGCATGTTGTTTAATTTCCATGTGTTTGTATAGTTTCACTTATTATTGATTTCTAGTTTTAATCTTGTGATCTTAAAGGATACTTGAAATGATTTCAATTTGTTTTAAATTTATTGAGACTTGATGTGTGACCTAACGTGTGGTCTACCATGGAAAATGTTCCATGTGCTCATGAGAGGAATGTATATTCTATAGTTGTGAATGAAATGCCCTGCAGATATCTGCCAAGTCCAGTTGGTCTAAACTTTAGTTTAAGTCTTGTGTTTATCTGTTGATTTGTTGCCTAAGTGATCTGTCCAATGCTGAGAGAGGAGTGTTCAGGTTCCCAACTATTATCATATTAGTTGATAATATGTCTACCTCTTTCTTTAGGTCTAATAGTGCTTGCTTTATATATTTGGGTGCTCCAGTGTTGGGTGCATATGTATTTATGAATGTTATGTCTTCTTAATGGATAGATCCCTTTATCATTATATAGTGTCCTTCTTTGTCTCTTTATATGGTTTTTGGTTTAAAGACTACTTTACCTGATATAAGAATATCCACTTCTGCTCATTTTTCATTTCCACTTGCATGGTATATCTTTTTCCATTCCTTCACTATTATTAGTCTGTGTCTCTCTCTACAGGTGATGTGAGTCTCTTATAGAGAGCATATAGTTGATTCTAGCTTTTTAATCCAATCAGTCCATGTCTTTTGGGTGGGAAATTTAATCCATTTACATTTATGGTTGTTATTGAAAGATGTTGCCTTACTCCTGATATTTAATTGCTTTTGTATGGTTGATTTAAACATGTTTTGTTTCTTTCTTCCCTTTTTATTGTTTGTCTATAGTGGTCCCTGGTTGTTTTAGGTGATATGGTATAGTTTCTTTCTCTTTCTCACTTGCATATGTGCTCTATCAATGGTGTTTGTTCTTTCTCATGTATTCATGGTGGTGATTATCATTTTGAGGGTTCTAGGTGCAGGACAGCCTTAATGATTTCTTGTAGAGCTGGTCATGTGGTGGTGAAGTCCCCCAGCTTTTGGTTGTCTAGGAAATAACCTCTTTCTCCTTCATTTCTGAAGGATAGCCTTGCTGGGTACAATATTCTTGGCTGGCAGTTTTTTTCTTAGTACTTTGAATATATCATCCCATTCTCTTCTGGCATGTAGGGTTTCTGCTAAAACGTCTGCTGTTAGTCTGATGGGGACTCTTTTATAGGTAACTTGACACTTTTCTCTTGCTATTTTTAGGATTCTCTCTTTGTCTTTGACTTTTGACAGTTTGACTGCAATGCATCTTTGAGTGGAGCTTTTTGGATTGAATCTGTTTGGGGATCTTTGAGCCTCTTGTATTTGGAAGTCCATAGCTCTACAAATACCTGGGAAGTTTTCTGCTATTATTTCACAATTAGGTTTTCCATGTCTTTTCCTTTCTCCTCCCCCTCTGGAACACCTGTGATTCCAATGATTTTGTGCTTAAGATTGTCTGCTCTTTTCAATTTTCTTCATTTTTTAAATTCTTTTTCTTTTTTCTTTCTTTATTTTTTTCCACTTGGGTTATTTAGAAAAGACTGTCTTCAAGGACTCATTAAATTAATAAGAAAAAGACCACTTAATAGAAAAATGAATTATAACTTGAATAACACTTCTCAGAAAATGATATCTAAATAATCAATAAACATATGAAAAGGTATTTGACTCCATTACTCATTAGAAAAATGCAAATTAAAACCATAATAATATATCATTATACATCCAATGGAGTGATTAAAATGCAAACTGACAATACTAAGTGTTATCAAGGATATGGAGCAATCAGAACTCTCTTATAAGCTATTGGAATAAAAACTCCATTATATTATTTTGGAAAACTGTTCAGCTGTACCTGTTAAAGCTGAACACATACACATTCTATGACTAAGGAATTATATATAAAAACTAACAGAAGTATGTACATATGTTTACAAAAGGTATGTATTCAAATATTAAAGCAGCACTATTAGTTATAAGTCAAACTTGCAGATCAACAATTAGCTGACTAAATTGTGGTAGATCCACACAGTGACATACTATTCAACAATGAAAAAAAAATCTACAACTCCATGCACAATGTAGATGAACCTTACAGAGTTGAGCAAGAGAAGAAAGTACGTACAAAAAGTACATATTGTATGATTTCATTGATATAAAGTACAAAAACAGCTAGAACTAACCAATGATATTAGTACTCAGGACAGTGTTCACACTTATGGAGAGACTGGAAGGAAGCCTCAAAGGGGATTTCTGGATTACTGGTAACGGTCTGCATTTTGACCCTGGTTGTGGTTATTGTGTGAACATTCCATGAACTACACACTTATGATATGTGCAATTTTCTAAATGAATGTTCTACATAAATTTTTAAATGTTAAAATTATATAGACACACATACATAAATCAAGGGTTGAAAAGGATGTGAAGTGATGAGAACTTTTGTTGTTCATAGTGGGAACAGAAATTGATACAAACACTTGGAAAATAACTTGACATTATTTTGTATGCTGAAGTTAAGTATAATGTTTCTATGACCCAGAAATACCATTTTTAAGTACATACTTTAGAAAAACTCTTGCATAGGTGTATCTGAAGACATATAAAAGAAAGTTCATTGCAATATTATTTGTAACAACAGAAAAACTGGAAACAATCCAAATGTTTGTCACAAGTAGAGTGGATAAATAATTTTTGAATGGTCATAAATGAAACAATAGATAGAAAGGAAGTTTAAAAGAAGAAAACTATAGCTCCACTCACCGAAATAGATGAATACCAAAAACCTAACATTTAGGGAAATATATATATATATGTATACACACACACACATGTGTGTGTGAGTGTCTGTATACCATTTATACACAGGTCAAAGCAGACAACTAAAAGTACATTATGTGGGGATTCATATTAATTTGCTGGAAAATTGTATGGAAAATCAAGGAAATGGTTGACACAAAACTTAACATACTAGTTTACCTGGATGAAGGAGAAAGGAAGGGAAATGTGTTTGTGGAAAAAACACACAAGAAGCTTCAAAACTCCCAATCTTTTCTATTTCTTAAGCCCATATCTGGGTATTTGAATGTTCAATTTATTATAATTCTTTAAAATGCGCATCTATATGTATGCTCTTTTGTATGTATATTTTTAATTTTAAAATACATGCTTTTTAATTAGGCTAATCTTAAAAATTATTAACCTTTCTATTAAAAAAAAGACTAACCCATTAAAAAATACACTGGAAGAAAAGACTCATTTACAATAGGTAAAAAAATGAAAAAAATGAAGAAGAAAAGAAAGAATGATGAAGGGAAGAGTAACAAGGAAAAAAGAAGAAAGGAAAGAGAAAGAAAAGAAAGATAAATAAAGAGAGAAAGAAAGACATGAAAGGAGGGAGGGAGATGAAAGAAAGAGATGAGGAGATGGAGGAAGGAAAAAAGGAAGGATGGACAGATAGAAGGGAGGAAGAGAGATCTAAAAACAAACTTAAGTTGGATGCAATATTTCTATGAATTAAACTAGCAAACATTTCTGAAGGACACAAAGAAGATTTGAAAAAATAAAAAGGTATAAACTCTATTTGGGAAAGAAAATCAAATTTTTAAATTATCAGTTCTTTCCTAAATTAATCTATACATGGAATGAAATACAATTAAAATATCAATAGTTTTTTTTTTCAAAATTGACATGCTAATTCTAAAATTAATATAGAAAAATTAGCATGCAAGATAACGAAAATTCTAATCAAAAGAATAATGAGGGAAGACTAGTCCTATCTGGCACTCGTACAGCTACAGTAATTAAAATCACATGGAATGAATAGACAGACAACTGGAGCAAAATACCATCCAGAAATAATCCCTAAACGTGCAATATTTTAGAAAGTGAATCATTGGCTTTAACTAACAGTGATGAAAATATGAAATATTCCTTAAATGGGGTTTGGACATGTGGTGAGCCGTATGGAATTTTTAAATTATTTTATTCCTATTTCACTCCTTACACTAAATAAATTCCAGATGGTCTAAGGTTTGAATGCTAAAAATTAAATCATCATAATAAATAAAGTGAGATAAAATAACATAGAAAAATGTACTTGACAATCATGGGATGGGGAAGATCTAAGTGAAAGTTAAAGTTCAGAATCCATGAAGAAAAGATTGATAATTATTTAAAAATAAAACATTTTTTCAAGAATAAACCACTATAAAGTCAAAAGCCAAACTGGAATGAAATATTTACACTTATCACAGACCAAGGGTGAATTTTCACTGTCTAAAGAATCCTTACTAATCCAAAAAAAAAAAACAAACAAGCCAGTAAAATAATGGGCAAAGAACATGAAAAAAAAATCATTTGGCTCTTAAACATAAAATTTTCACAGCTTCATTCAAAAACTGATGCAAATGAAAATGATGAAATGTTTCTGTCCATCAAATTGAAAAGATCAAAAGTTTTATACTATACAGTTTTAGCCAGGTTGCAGGAAGTAGTCGATCACTTACATTACTGGTGATACCATAAACTGTTACTTTCTCTAAGAAGGAAAATTTTGTAATGCCCATCAAAATGCAAAATGCATATTACTTTGACTCAGTAATCTCCTGTCAAGAGAATTTATCCTCAGATACACTTATGCATGTGAGAAGTGAGGTGTGTATGTACATATGCATTGCATCATCGTACACTGTCATTTGTCCTCAGCATGTGGCTCTTATCCTCATTTGTGTTTTCTGATTATCTTCAGCATTTCAATAGTGTTACACCAAGAAAGAAACAAAAAAGTAAAAGGCAAAAGGTGTGTTTTCCAACTGGGCCAGTCCAATTTTAAAATCCCAACCAGTGACTTATCTTACAATCCTAATGCTGAGAACCGTCGTAGTGCCACCATTAGTTCAAGAGGTGCTTGGATATATGGTTACTTAAATGGGCAAGAAGGGGACAATGATATTAGATTGACAGCTAGCAGTGTGTCTCCATTGTCAATATTAAAATTTGAGAGTCTTCATAAAAGTATCTGGGATACCAATCATTCTAGAAAAAGAAAAGAAAGAGTGAGCTACCCTGGGCCTGCATTTCTGCAATGTAGCAACTGAACAGAGCAGACCATCGTTTCCACTTGTGGATGGAGCCTGTACTTCCTGTTCCCCATTTTCTCCCCCACCACAAATTGCATTCATCCACACAACTGAGATTAGTTGGTTACCTACTTGGGACTTGGCATTTTGGCTCATCTGCCATGTTTTTCAAAGCATCAGATTCTGTTTGAAAGTTTGTGACTTTCAAAAACACAATTTCAGAAAGTCATTTAATTTTCGAGTGTTTTTGCCTAATTTTCCCACCTGTTTTGTTCCTTTGGTAGTAATACTGTATGTGTGCAATAAGTTCCTGCAGCTATAAGAAAGATCCAAATATAACTATAGCTTAAACAAGGTAGTAATTTATTTCTCACTCATATAACCATTCAAGCATAAGTGGACTAGGGCCAGTTCTTTGGTTGCTCTAGCATTCTCACCACACAGTTTCCCATATCAGGTCCAAAATGTTTGTTCCACTCCCACAACCATTTCTACATGTCAGTGGTTGGAAATGAAAAAATTTCAAGAGGTAAGACCCATTCCTTTAAAGAGCCAGTATCACTTATGCTAAATGATTATTAGCCCAGAACATAGACATATTGTCACACTTAGCCAGAAAAAAAGTCTTAAAAATCTAATCATTAGCACAGTGGCCATGTGTCCAGCTAAAACTCAATAGTTTTACTAAAAGCACTAAAGGAACAAGAAGGAATTTGATACTATGGTGAATTTAGTACTCTGTAGCGTAAGACATTTTCATTCATTTGTTCGCACTCCCTTCTAATTGTAACAAAAAATTAAACAGGAAAGCGCAGCAGCTAGGGACACCCCCACAACACAAGTTTTCATTTCAAGCATTATTTTTAAATTTATAAGCCCATGCTCCACCTACCAAAAAGAGTATGTTGAGCCTTATTATTTGTAGATTGTATTACGAAAATGATTGATTACTGTGATTTTTGTAGTCATTATTTTGACTGAAGCAGAGAAAAAATATAAAATGTTGGTTAAGTGTCAGATAAACAAAGGATATACCGCCATTTGAGACAACTTAGATAAACCTAGAGGACATTATGCTAAGTGAAATAAGCCAGAAACAAAAAGCAAAGCACTGCATAATCTCACTTATATGTGGAATCTAAAGAAACGGTCAAGTACATAGAAACACAAAGTAGAATGGTGTCTACCAGAGGTGGGGGAGGGAGAAATGGGAAATGTAGGTCAAAGGGTACAAAGTTACATTTATGTAAGATAAATAAGTCTAGAGATCTAAGGTACAGCATGAGAACTATAGTTAATAATATAGTATCATATACTGGAAATTCACTAAGAGAATAACTTCGGTTTTCTTAACACACACTCACACACACATACAAGGTAACTGTGAGATGATGCATATGTTAATTTGCTTTATTCTAGTATTTCTTTCATTAGGTATATGTATATGAAAACACCATGTTGTACAACTTAAGTATATACAATAGAAAAAATACATTTTATTTTCTGATTACACAAATAATAATAAAAAGTCGGATAAGGTTGCATTCAAATCTCAGAATGAACACTCACCAGGCCATGTGAACTTTACCAAGTTACTTAATCTCTATTAATTTGGGGCTTATCATGTGTAAAATCAGAATAATAAGAACAGCTTTACAAAACGGATACGAGGATTAACTATAATAAAGCAGAGCGTCTGGGACATCAAAGGTGTTTAATTCTTTGTAATATTTTTTTCATCCAGTTTTGAGATTTAAAATCATTTTGAATTTCTGCTTCTAGCAATAGTTGGCTAATTAGTTTTAAGCATGCCTGCTGATTAAAAATAACTAGAAAAGTGGAAAAAAATATTTTAAGAACTTTTCTGATGACATTAGAGAGCTTTTATAGAGACAGTGATCCGGAACAGAAGAGAAGCCAAAAGAAGTAGGCCTAGCATTGGAACATTATTTTTCTTTTTAGTTTCTGCAAATTCTAAATGCAAAAAAAAAAAAAAAAAAAATAGTATCTGAGAGGCTGAAAAAATGCAGAAATTTTACCTGTCTCACTGTGCTGGAGGAACAAAACTTGGAGCAGGCTTACAATGAGAAGGAATCCTAGTAGATGGGCTTTCAGATGGGATTTCTAATGACTCTACCCTCAGAGTAAAAGTAAATTGGAAATAGACCACCCCTCACAATGACTTAAGCCTTGAATATCTAATTCCCTGCTGGATTAAGGAGATATACCTATAGCCTAACAGATTGACAGAAGTAAAAATAAATCCCTTGTGAGAGAAGACAGATTTCCTAGAGACCCAAATTACTTACACAAAATTTCATACATAATATCTAACATTTAATCAAAAATAATCAGACACATAGAAAGATTTACTTTTTAATTACAAGGAAAAAAAACAATAGAAATGGAATCCAGGGTATGTAGTTATTGACAAAATTAAATACAAACTTTAAAATAAATATGATTAATATATTCAAAAGATTAAATTAAAAAATAAGATGGAATGTGGAATGCAAAACTCAATGGATGAAATTAACAGCAGATTAGAAAGAGCTTAAGGGAGAATTAGAGAAAGAGATGTCAGAATAAAATATTGCCTCAAGATCAAAGCTAGAAGAAATAAAAATAGAAAATATGAAAAAGCATAAGATAATATGAGACATAGTTAAAAGGTCTAACATATGCATTTCAAAAGGAGAAAGGGGAGAGAATGAAGAACTATTTGAAGAGATAATGGCCAAGAATTTTCCAGTACTGAAATAAGGCAATAACAAGAAATAAAATGTCTAAGTTTGAATAAAAGAAAATAAAACTTTCAAAATTTACAGATAAACAATTGCATATTTACAATATGAGCAAGAATTCAGAAAAACTACTCAAATTAATAAATAAATTTAGCAAGTTTTCTACATACAAACTCAATATGCAAAGATCAGTTGGATTTCTATACACAAGCAATGAACAATTAGAAACTCAAAATACTTTTCAATACAAAATACAGTAGCACCAGAAATTATCAACTACTTCAAAATAAAACTAAGGAAAGATGTAAAAAACTGATACATAAAACACTAGAAAACATTGAGAACATTTTTGAAAGACTTAAATAGAGGGATATACTATGTTCATGAATTGAAAGATTAAATATTGTAACAATGACAGTTCTACATAGATCTAAATGGATCTATATGTATTTAATGCAATTCAAAACAAAATCTTACCAGGGGGTTTGGGTGTGTGTGAAATTTGGCAAGCTGATTCTAAAATTTAAAGGCTTAAGAATAGTGAAGTTAATTTGAAGAACCACAGAATTGAAAGACATACCACAGGATATATAGACACATTACGCATTAAGGCAGAACAGTAGTGGCACAATGACAGACAGACAGAAAGGAATCAAGACACTGACCCACACACAATTTATGATATAGGTGACCTTGCCAAGCAGTTGGTGCAGGGTCAATTACACAGATATTTGACCCCCACTTCGTGCCACATAACTCCAGTTGGATTAAAGATCTAAATGTGAATGGTAAAGCAATAAATCTTCTAGAAGTAAACATAGGAGAATATCTTTATGACCTTAGAACAGGCAAAGATTTTCTAACAGGACTCAAAAATCCACTAACTAAAAATCAAAGACGATGAATTGGACTACATTAAAATTAGAGACATCATTGAAAAACCAATACAAATGAAAAAGTTTAGCCTTTGGATTGGAGAAGATATTTGAAAGGCATGTAACATTAAAAATATTAGTATCCAGAATAAAAAATGCCTACAAATAAATAAGAAAAAAAAGACAGCTCAATATAAAGAGGCAAGAGACTTACTTGAATAAGCATTTCACAAAAGAAGATATTGAAATGGCCAATAAATATACAAAATTCTATTAATTGTCACAAAAAATGCAAATTAAAATCACAATGTGATAGATACTACAACCAAACCCATGAGAATAACTAAAAAGAAAAAGATTAACAATATCAAGTGTTGGAGAGGGGACAGAGCAATGGAAATGCCCATACACAGTTGGCAGAGTGAAAACTGGCACAAACGCTTTGGAAAACTATTTGGCAGTAACCATTAAAGTTGAACATAAGCATATCTATTACCTACCAAACACCAATTATTCAAATACATACCAAAATTCATATACATGAATGCCTATAACATCATTATTCACAGCAGCCCCAAACTGGAAATAACACAAATGTCCATCATCAGCAGAATGGATGAAAAATGCTGCTTTCATAAGATGGAATAGCAGGATTCAACAAACTCTTTCTGCTATGGAGCCAATAGTAAATATGTTAGGTTTTGAGTGCATATGGTCTCTTTGCAAATACTAAACTCTGCTGTCTTAAGGTAAAAGAAGTTACAAATAATACATAAACAAATGAGCCAATGCACGTGGCTGTTTCAAGGAAACGTTATTCGCCCCCTTCTGCCATGTAGCAATGAAAATGAATGAACCATTGCTACATGAAAGAACACGGATGAGTCTCACAACATAAGGTGGAAGCAAAAGAAGGCAGACACAAAAGAATGTATTCTGAAAGGTGGAGGAGATTAGGAGGGAGGCTTCTGGGATGCTGTTAACATTCTATTTAAGGATCTAGGTGGTAACTAGGAGGGTGTGTTCATTTTGTGGTCATTCATGGAGCTGTACAGTATGATTTGTGCTCATTTATATGCATACATATATTTCAGTACACAGATTTATTAAATAATAATTATTTGAAAGCACCAGAAGAAGACTCAAGGGTAATCTAGACATGCTTTGTTTATGAGAAACCAGAGAAAGTAGCCAGATATCAGAAAATGTATACTCATAATGTATCTTGGGTAACTTTAATTTTGCTTTGTTGCATAGGGTACTTGGCAAAATCAGGTTGCCATTTACTACTCAGAGACGAAATTGAAGTCATGCTTGAGGGTAAGTATTGAGGTTATAATGAAATCTTTACACATAGATCTAAATAAACTTTTTATTTGTGATTCTTGTCACGTAACAGTTCTGTAAGGGTGCCAGGATGGCAGGAAAGAAGTAGTGAAGGATGGGTGGTGAGGGGAGAATTGATGAAAGGGGATCTTTTGTCTTTTTCTATTCTTTTCTCTTTCTTTCTCTCCCAGTTTATCTCTCCATTTATCTCTTTCATTGTCTGAGACCTAACTATCATCCGAGAACCCTTAGGAACTACAGAAAGTTGAGGATTTGTTCACTCATTCATCCAGCATGAATTTTTCCATCATCTCCTATGTGATAGCACTATTCTAGATGCTGGGGATACAGAAGCAAATAAAGCAAAGTCTCTTCCCTCAGAGAATGTACATTTTAGTAGATAGCAATGTTCAATACATTTGCAGAGGAGGGAATTAAAGAAGGGTAATGTTACTCTACCAAAACGCTTGGGTCTTAGATATCTCTCTTAGCTTCTCTCTAAAGCCCCATCAGGGTATGAATCCTTTTTTTTTTTTTTTTTAATAGACTATTTTTTAGAGTAGTTTTAGGTTCACGGCAAAATTAAGCTTGGACGTACAGAGATTTTCCAGATGCCTCCTGCCCCCACACACGCATAGCTTCCCCATTACCAACATCTCCCACCAGAGTGGTACATTCGTTACAATTGGTGAACCTACATGGAAACGTCATTATTCTCTTTCCTTTTTCATTCATTCATTCATTCATTCATTCATTCATTCATTCACTCACTCATTCATTGAACGTATATTTGACTGCCTGCTAAATAGCAAGCACTAGAATTCTCCCTTCATTTTTCTCATAACCTTTTTCCTCCTTCTCTCCTCCTTTTTCTGCTCCTCCTCTTCTCTTTTCTAATCTTCCTTGTTTTCCTCTCTATTTCTTTTAATAAGAAATAAAATAGTGATTGTCCACAGCCCATTATTTGGATATAATGATGTTAGCATTTTGGTATATGTATTTTCCCATATATTTTTAAAGAATATAAGTAACTATTTATTTTTAAAACTATCATAATTGTTTTATAACTTTTTTCACTTACCCTTATATCATAAACCTCTTTCCATGCCAGGAAATGTGGGTCTACAT
This sequence comes from Cynocephalus volans, assembly GCF_027409185.1. Classification (NCBI taxonomy): domain Eukaryota; kingdom Metazoa; phylum Chordata; class Mammalia; order Dermoptera; family Cynocephalidae; genus Cynocephalus; species Cynocephalus volans. The sequence goes on from NC_084467.1 coordinate 127,982,140, forward strand.
TATTACATTGATATGTATATACTATTTCATCTTATGATATTCCTAATTTTTAAGCAGTTTCTTGTTAATGAACATTTAGGCTGATTGCAATTTTTTTCATTATTATGGCTAATACAATATAATATTATATTATATATATTTATGACCCTCTTCGTGAATATATGTTTGTGCTGTCTAGCAGAATGTTCAGCACCTAATAGATACCCATGAAATGTTTAGTGAATATTTCCATTTCTTTTAATGGGATCTGGTAGGAATAGAGAATAACAATTCCTGAATGCTATTAGTCAAAGTAATGAAATGAGGGGGAGGGAGGGAGAGGAGGGGCAAAGGGAAGAGGGGTTAGAGCTTCTTGAATTCTAATAGAGGCATGCATGCCTTGCACTAATGGCCCTTCTGCTTTTACAGCTATTCAGCGAGTGCTCCAGGATGAGGACCCTGTGATCAAGGGGTTGGCAGAAATAACCCGCAACATTTTTATGGATATAGTCAATACAATGACCTCCTCAACTGTTAAACAAACCTTCCGAAGATGGTTTAAGCTCATCTACATCAAAAAACTGAAGCCTCTTTATCAGTATAACTGGCTCAGTGACCAGACAGGCAGTCCTATGGAGATTGAAAATATCAAGGGTGATAAGGAAGGCCTTATAAAAAAGAATGATGAAGACCTTTTGGTAAAGAATAAGAGGCTGAACGATACCTTGGAGCAGACCTCGGAAAAGGAATGATGTTTCTTTCCCTCTTGATAACTTGAGTCTATATGTAGACACTTTTCTGAAGGATGCTAGAAGCTTTTTGTCTTGCTTCTTCATTCTCTATTCAAATACAGAATGCTGAGAAATCTGGTGCCTCTCTATGTCTGGCAGTGATCAGAAGCCCACCTCATCAAACCCACTAAGACAATTGAAAAAACATATAAGCAAAGTGTTTGGTGAGAGGAACTTGATTCAATCGATAAGCATCTATTGAGTATCTTTCAAGTGCCAGAAACTGTGCCAAGCGGTGGGAACATTTTGATTACCTAGATTAGGATTCTGTCCTCAGGATGGTCACAGTGTAGTGACACATAGTGTGATCACTTCTATCCTGCTGGGAGGACTACTGCTTAGGGGGAAAGGGTGTAGGGAAATGTACTCCAGGTAGAGTCATTAAGGCAGTAAGAATGTACGGGAAGGCTGAGCAGTTTGCCGATATGATTGTGAGTGGGAGGAAGGATGGGGATAGCTGAGATCGAGGGAAGATTATGTTATGCTAATAGTTTTGCGATTTTTGAAATGAAGATTGGAGAGTCAATCAAGGTCAGTGTTTCCCATTGCCAACAGGATCCAGTCAGACATTTTGTCCTGGATTGTAAAACCTCTACAATGATCTTGTTTGATTTAGGCCCTTGTATAATCTTTCACTCCTCCCACCTTACCCTCCACCCTAACCCCCTTATATCCCCACATGAACATAAGCCACTCCAGCCACAGTAAACTATTTGTAGTTGGATGAAATCCCCTTTTCCTCTGTTGATGCAGTTGTGGTGGCTTGAAAATGTGTTGATTTGCAGTTCATGTACATTTTCAATTTTCTGCTGGGTCACTTCTCTGGTGTGGGACTAGATCCTCCTCCAGCTTCTCTGACTTCTGGGGCAGATGTGTTTAGTTCAATTAGCAAAGAACGCCAGCTTCCCCTGCAGAACACTCACATCATCAATGTCAGTGCTGGAGGCTGTAAGAGGTGAACACGGTCTTGAGCTTGTAGGTACTACCTTGTCTTTGCTCTCCCTGCTTCACACACATCTTCCTTTCCCACCTGCCAGCCCTACAGATTGCAAGCTCCAGCAACAGATATGAAGACAATGGCCTTCAGAGACTACTCAACTTGCTCCCACAATTGCAGAAGGTCAAATCCCTGGTTCTGCTTCTCTAATTGAACACTGACTGATATGTCTGGGATGCATTTTCCGACCCCTTTGATCAAGTTGGGTGGGTTCTATGTTTTGCCTTAACACCCTGTGATTATACCTACCATTGCTTTTATCAGACTGTAGTAAAATTATCTATTTTCTTCTACTTCTGCCCTACAAAACTGAAGTTTCTTGAAAACAACTGCCATATCTTACACTTTATTGTATACTCTGGCACTCGTGGTACCTGGCACCTAAAGTTTGCTCAATGAATACCTGCCAACTGAATGAAATGCTAACAGGACATATTACCCTATGTTTCAATAAAAATATTAACATATTTATAAAGTATTAAACTAATAAAATAATAATGAGTAAAATTATGAAATAAAATAGAAATCATGAAGGAATGGATGATTTTAACTTATCATTTAACTCATATTATTTTAAATTACCCAGATGTCCCAGATCTCACCTTTTAAAATTAGGACAGATATTCTTTCCCACCTACTAAACTAGCAGGAACCTAGAAAGGTAGGCTGAATATTGCCCATAAAGACCATGGGCAATATTCCCCTGGTCCACACAGGAGCAAGTGACCACAACTGACTAGAGAGAAAGTATCACCCAGAAGCCAGTCAGTTATCACAATGGACATGTACAAAGCCTGCTCCATGGGAAGCAGATGGAGTGCAGGAGAAAGGCGGGCCCACTAGGGGAACATTGGGCATAGTGTGGACAGCTGGTCTCAGTGGAAATTGATCAGGGCAATAGAATTTCAGGGGGCTCAATCTGCAGGAAAAACTCCTTCTCACGCTGGCATTGCCACCCAGTCCAGACGATCAACACAAAAAACCATCCCCAGAGAATGAGCAGCAAATAGCAGTCTCCTCAAATGCCTAGGCATCAACATAAAGACAAAAAGATCAACAAAGAAAAAAGAAATACGTTGCCGCCAAATGAAACAAAGCATAAGCAATGAATAAAGAGGAAAAGCAGATCTATGAAAAGTCTGACAGAGAATTCAGAATAATCCTCTTAAGGATTTTCAGGGAGTCACAGCAAAATACAGATAGAAAATTAAATGATATCTCAAAAATAATTTAGGTGCAGAATGTGAAAACTGACAAATAGAATCAATTTAAACAAATAGAAATAAAGAATACATTATCTGTATTAAAAAAACTCAATAGAAAGTTCCAACAGCAGACTTAATAAAACAGAGGAAGAATCAGTGAGCTCAAAGATAAAGCACATGAAATTATCCCACCAGAGAAGCAAAAAGAGAAAAGAATAAGAAAAAATGAAACAGAAATACAGCAAATATGGGACTCCCTCGAGTGAAATAACCTCCGTATAATTAGCATACCCAAAGTGGAGGGAAAAGGAAGAGATATAGAAAGCATGTTCAAGAAAACAATAGCTGCAAATTTCCCAAGTATGGAGAACGATGACATAATCCAGGTATAGGAATCTCAGAGGTTGCCAGTCAAATTGAATTCAAGGAGGAACACCCGAAGGCACATCATAATCGAATTATCCAAAACCCAAGAGAGAATATTGAAAGCAGCAAGAGAAAAGAAACACATAACATTCAACAGAGTGAATTTCTCAGTAGAAATGCTGCAGGCCAGAAGAGTATGGGATGATATATTCAGAGTGCTGAAGGGAAAAGACTGTTAGGCAAGAATTTAGGATCTAGCAAAACTAACTTTCATATAAGAATGAGAAATAAAGTCTTTCCCAGACAAACAGAAGCTAAGGGAATTTATCAATATTATTCAACAGTAGACCTGTCTTACAAGAAATGCTAAAGGGAGTTTTTCAATCTGAAAGAAGACACATTAAGGAGCAGGGGGGAAAAAATTATGGTACATAACTCATTAGTAAAGTAAATTCACAGACAATCTCAGAATACTCCTATGTCATAAGGGTAGTGAATAAACTGCTTCTTATCTTAGTATGAAGACTAAGGGCAAACCTAACAAGACTCTAACACATACAACAATGGTATAAGACAAAGACAATATTAAAAGATGTATCTTGAAACAACAAATTGTCAAAAAGTGGGGAGGAATGACATTGAAGTGTAGAGTTGAAATTTTTTCTTTTTTCTTAGATATTAAAGTTAAGATGTCATTAGCCTAAAATAATTTGTTGTAATTATGACATGTTTTTGTAAACCTCATTGTAACCATAACACAAAAACTTAGAAGATACATGCTAAAAATAGTGAGAAAGCAAATTGTAAAGCTAGAGAAAACCACTCAATCACAAAGGAAGACAGTGAGACCAGAAAAAATGAAAAAAGAATCCACAAAACAACCAGAAAAAAATAACAGAAAGTCAGTAATGAGTCCCTATATATCAATAATTACTCCAAATATAAACCAATTAAAAGTCTCAATTAGAAGAAAGAGATTGGCTGAAAAATTATTAAACAAGAACCAACAATATGCTGTCTACAAGAAACTCACTTTACTGATAAAGACACACACCAGCTGAAAGTAAAGGTATCGAAAAATATATTTCATGCAAATGGAAACCAAAAAAGATCAGGAGTAGCAATATTTATGTCAAATAAAATAGACTTCAAGCCAAGAAAAGTAAAAAAAAGATAAGGAAGGTCATTATATAATGAAAAAGGGATCAATTCAACAAGAGGATATAACACTTCTAAATACACATGCACCCAACTCTGGAGCACCCAGCTATATAAAGCAGTTAATATTGGACCTAACTGGAGATGGAGAGAGTGACTCCAACACAATAATAGCTGGGGACTTTATACTCCACTTTCAGCAAAGGACAGATCATCCAGACAGAAAATTAACCAGGAAACATCAGAACTAGTCTCTACTCTAGGCCAACTTGACCTAACAGACATTTATTGAACATTTTATCCAATGGTTTCAGAATACATTCTTCTCAGCAGCACATGGAACATTCTCTAGAAAAGACCATATGTCAGGACACAAAACAAGTCTTAACAAATTTTTAGAAATCGAAATCATACCAACTACTTTATCCAACAACAAGGGAATGAAACTGAAATTAACAACAAAAAGGACACTAGAAACTGCAGATACATGGAAATTAAACAATATGATTTTAAACAATGAATGAGTCAAAGAAGAAGTAATAAAGGAAATTTAAAAATTCCCAGAGACAAAATGAAAATGAAAAAACAACATACCAGAACCCATTGGATACAGGGAAAGCAGTTCTAAGAGGGAATTTTATAGCAATAAATGCCTATATCAGAAAAGAAGAAAGACTCCAACTAAACAACCTAACATTACACCTCAAGGAGCTAGAAAAACAAGAACAACCCAAACTCAAAATCAGTAGGAGAGAAATAAAGATCAGAGCAGAAATAAATGAATTAGAGATTTAAAAAACAACACAAAAGATTGATGAAACAAAGAGCTAGTTTTTTGAAAAGATAAACAAAATCAATAAACCTTTAGCTAGACTAATGAAGAAAAACAGAGAAGATTCAAATAAATAAAATCAGAAATTATATTTACCTGGCAGGAGAGATACCATGATCACAAAGGTGGTTTTCCGAGGGCAAGGCATATCCATTGCACTCCGTATGTGCTGACCCCTGCAATTTCCCCAATTGCAGAGAGAGAGAGAGAGCATACCTAGGGCTGCCTGGGGGGGAAGGGGTGTCAGGTATCAATTGGGTGGGGGACACAGGTAATAATTGTAATTTGTGATAAAGGGCACACTGATAGTATTGATCTGATCATCACACCTTGGGCACAGGTGGTGATGGTCAGCTTTGTACCCTATGAATATGGATAATCAATAAAAAAAATTTTTTAATAAAATAAAATCAGAAATGAAAAAAGGGATATTGCAACTGATACCACAGAAATACAAAGGATCATAAGAGACTACTATGAGCAACTATATGCAAAAAAATTGGAAAACCTAGAAGAAATGAATAAATTCCTGGACACATACAACTTACCAAAGTTGAACCATGAAGGACTATTAAAACATAAACAGACCAATAATGAGTAATGAGACTGAAGCAATAATAAAAAGTCTTCCAACAAAGAAAACCCCAGGACCACATGGCTTCACTATCAAATTCTACCAAACATTTAAAGAACTAACATTAATTCTTCTCAAACTCTTCCAAGAAATTGAAGAGGAGGAAATATTTCCAAACTCATTCTATGAGGCCAGCATTACCCTCATACCAAAATCAGAAAAACATACAACAATAAAACTACAGACCAATATTCAGAATGAACACAGATGGGGAGATCCTAAGCAAAATACTAGCAAACAGAATCCAGCAACACATTAAAAAGATCATACACCATGATCAAGTGGGATTCATCCCAGGGATGGTTCGATATATGCAAATCTATAAATGTGATACATCACATCAACAGAATGAAGGGGCAAACCCATATGGTCATTTCAACAGATGCAGAAAAAGCATTTGATAAAATCCAACACCCATTCATGATAAAAACACTCAACAAATTAGGTATAGAATGAATGTACCTCAACACAATAAAGGCCATATATGAAAAACCCACAGCTAATATCATACTGAATGGACAAAAATTGGAGGCTATTCCTCTAAGATCTGGAATAAGAGAAGGATGCCCACTTTCCCCACTCTTATTCACATAGTGCTAGAAGTTCTAGCCTGAGCAATAAGGCGAGAAAAAGCAATAAAGGGCATCCAAATTGGAAAGAAGGAAGTCAAACTATCCCTATTTGCAAATGACATAATCCTATACATAGGAAACCCTAAAGACTCCAGCAGAAAGTTACTAGAACTAATAAATGAATTCAGTAAGTGGCAGGATACAAAATCAACATACAAAAATCAATAGCCTTCCTATATGCCAACAATGAAAGAGCCAAAGAAGAAATCGAGAAAGTAATCCCATTCACACTACCAAAAAAATGAAATACCTAGAAGTAAAGTTAACCAAGGAGGTAAAAGTCCTTTACAATGAAAACTATAAAACACCTGTGAGAAAAATTCAAAAGGACACAAATAAACAAAAAGATATCCCATGTTTATGGGTTGGAAAAATTAACATCATGAAAATGTTCATATTACCCAAAGCAATCTACACATTCAATAACATCCCTATCAAAATACCAATGACATTCATCACAGAAATAAAAAAAGGAATTTTAAAATCTGTGTGGAATTATGAAATATCCTGTATAGCTAAAACAATCTTGAACAAAAAGAACAAAGTTAGAGGCATCACACTTCTTGACTTCAAAATTACTATAAAGCTATAATAACCAAAACTGCATGGTACTGTAATAAAAATATGACAAACCAACCAATGGAACAGAATAGAGAACCTCAAAATAAACCCATGCACTTACAGCCAACTGATTTTCAGCAAAAGTGCCAAAAATATAGAATGGGGGAAGGACAGCATCTTCAACAAATGGTGCTAGGAAAACTGTATATCTACACGTGGAAGACTGAAACGAGACCCCTATCTCTCACCATACACAAAAATCAACTCAAAACAGATCAAACACCTAAATTTAAGACTCAAAATTTGAAATTACAAGAAGAAAACAAAGGGGAAAGATTACATGAAATGGGAGTGGGCAGTGCTTTTTTGAGTGAGACTACAAAAGCACAGGTGACTAACACAGAAATACACAAGTGGGACTACATCAAACTAAAAATCTGCATGGCAAGGGACACTGTGAACAAAGCAGAGAGACAACCTATAGAATGGGAGAAAGTGTTTGCCAACCACACATCAGCCAAGAGGCTAATATACAGAATATATAAGGAACTTAAATGACTCAACAGTAAAATACCAAATAACTCAATTAAAAAATGGGCAAAAGATGTGAACAGACATTTCTCAAAAGATGACATATACATTGACAACAGCTACATGAAATGCTCAGCATCACTAATCATTAGGGAAATGCAAATTAAAACTACAATGAGATAATATCTCACTCCAGTTAGAATGGCTATTATCAACTAGACAAAAATTGAATGCTGGTGAGGCTGTGGAGAAAAAGGAACACTCCTACAGTGCTGATGGGAGTGTAAATTGGTACAGGCACTGTGGAAAACAGTATGGAGATTCCTCAGAGAACGAAAAATTTATCTTCCCTATGACCCAGGTATCCCATGATGGGTATACACCCAAAGGAAATGAAATTAATATATCAAAAAGACACCTGTATTCCCGTGTTCATTGCAGCTCTATTCACAATAGCCAAAAAATGTAATCAACCTAAATGTTCATCAATGGATAAATGGATTTTAAAAACTTTGGTATACATTTACAATGGAATACTACTCAGCTATTTAAAAAAACGATATCATATCATTTGTAGCAACATGGATGAAACTGGAAAACATCATGTTAAGCGAAGTGTCAGGTACAAAAAGACAAATACCACATGATATCACTCATATGTGGAATCCAAAAAAAAAAAAAAAGTAGTTCTCAGAGAAGTAGAGAGTACAGTGATTGTTACTAGAGGTGGGAGTGCAAGGGAGGAAAAATGGTGGAGTAATGGGTACAAAGCTATGCTATCTACCGTAAGTGAATTGTGCCATATATGCATGCATTAAAAAACAACACACTGTACCCCACAAATACGCACAAATAAAAGTTTTTAAAAATTTTTTTAAATTAAAAGAAAGCAATTTTAACAAAATGTTGTTGTGAGTTAGGGAGAGAAGGTTAGAATGGAAACTGGCATTTCTGAGAACCTGCTTTATGCCAGGCTTTGGACTAGGTGGTTCTATAGTTTATAGCATTTCTAGATGAAAATAAGCTTTGATAATCAGCATTAAATATGTAATGCTATTTTTACCTATTTTAGACTCCAAAATTTTGTTTTGTTTTGTTTTTACCTATTTTAGACTCCAAAATATTTTTTGTTTTGTTTTGTTTTGTTTTTATTGGTTATTCATGGGGTACAAAGCAAATTGTCAACACTCATGCCTAACATGTGATGGCCAGATCCATACTGGCAGCATGTCCATTACCACAAATTGTGATTATATCCCATGTCCCCCATGCTATTATTCCCTCAGTTATCCCTGACCTCCCTCCTCATCCCCCTTCCCCCACTCCACTTTGTATCTCTAGGTATGTTCTCTCCCTCTGCAAATCCAATACACCACTGTGATCTTTCTTTCCTTCCTTCTTTATTTCTTAGCTCCCACTAATGAGAGAGGACATATGGTATTTATCCCTCTGTGCTTTGCTTATTTTACTCAACATGAGTTTCTCCAAGCTCATCCGTGCTGTAAATGGGAGAATTTCGTTCTTTTTTATGGCAGAGTAGTACTCTATGGTATATATATACCACAATTTCCTTATCCAATCATCCATTGATGGACATTTACGTTGGTTCCATATCTGGGCTATTGTGAACAGAGCTGTGATGAACATGGGAGTGCAGGTATCCCTTCAGCATGATGATTTCCATTCCTTTTGGTATACACCCAGAAGTGGGATTTCTGAATCATATGGAGGATCTATCTGTAGTTGTTTGAGAAGCCTCCACATTGTTTTCCATAGTGGTTGTACTGATTTACAGTCTCACCAACAGCATAGGTGCATTCCCTTCTCTCTGCATCCTCGCCAGCATTTATTATTCTCATTCTTTTTTATTTCAGCCAGTCTAACTGGGGTGAGATGATATCTCAATGTAGTTTTAATTTGCATTTTCCTGATGACTAGTGATGTTGAGCATTTTTTCATGTACCTGTTGGCCGTTGTATGTCTTCCTTTGAAAAATATCTATTCATGTCTTTGCCCACTTTTTAATTGGGTTATTTGTTTTTTTACTGTATAATTGTTTGAGTTCCTTGTATATTACAGATATTAATCCTTTGTTGGATGCATAGTTAGCAAAAATTTTCTCCCACTCTGTAGGTTGTCATTTCACTCTGTTGATTGTTTCCTTTGCTGTGCAGAAGCTTTTTAGTTTGATATAGTCCCATTTGTTTATTTTTCCTTTTGTTGCTTGTGCTTTCAGGCACATGTTCATAAAGTCTGTGCCTAGTCCTAGTTCCTGAAGTGTTTCACCTATATTTTCCCTTAGTCATTTTACAGTTTCAGGTCTTATACTTAAGTCTTTAATCCATTTTGAGTTGATTTTAGTATATGGTGAGAGGTGCATGTCTAGTTTCATTCTTCTACATATAGATATCCAAGTTTCCCAGCACCAATTATTGAAGAGGCAGTCTTTTCCCTAATGTATGGTTTTGTTCCCTTTGTCAAATATCAGATGGCTGTAAGCCTGAGAGGTGATTTCTGGGTTCTCTATTCTGCTCCACTGGTCCAAGTGTTGATTTTTATACCAGTACCATGCTGTTTTGGTTACAATAACTTTGTAGCATAATTTGAAGTCAGGTAGTGTTATGCATCCAGCTTTATGTTTTTTGCTCAGGATTGCTTTGGCTATTTGGGATCTTTTGTCATTCCATATGAATGCTGAAATTGTTTTTTCCATTTCTGTGAAGAATGTCATTGGTATTTTGATGGGGATTGCATTGAATCTGTAGATCGCTTTGGGTAGTATAGACATTTTCACAATGTTAATTCTTCCAATCCAAGAGCATGGAATGTCTTCCCATTGTTTTGTGTCTTCTTTAGTTTCTTTCAATAGAAGTATGTAGTTCTCATTGTAGAGATCTTTCACCTCCTTGGTTAAATTGATTCCTAGGTATTTTACTTTTGTGGGTGACTGTTATAAATGGGCTTACTTTCTTGATTTCTCTTTCCTTTAGTTCATTATTGGAGAATATAAATGCAACTGATTTTGAGGCATTTATTTTGTATCCTGCAACTTTACTAGACTCCAAAATATTGATTGTAATAGAAAATATTCATTTAATGTGGAATGTGGCACTATAACACAATCCTTTCAGGTTGCCACTATAATATCCCTATTTTGTGAAAGGGAAAATTGAAGTTCAAAAAAATTGAGTAATTTACCCATGGTCAAACATCTAGTAGGTGAAGAAGCAATTTATTTAGTTCCAAGCTTTACACAAGTCACATATTTATTTAAGAGCATCTCAAAGCCACACTCTTGAATAAAAACTAGATGGCCTTCACTAGCTAAGTTAAGCCTAAACATAAGTAGCATTACTCTAAAAAACATGAAGCAGGATGCTTAATGAATGTCCAGTTACTCCTTGCTGAGGCATTGGCCAAGGTAGCCCATGTGATAAAGGGTACCAAATCTGGTATGGTCTGGTCTTGTTTGCCAACTGGGCTCTCCTGATCCTTAAACTCAGCAATTTTTATACCTAGGGAAGGTTTTTGCTTTCTTTTCTTTGAGTAGTGTTAGGTAGAGTGGGGTGTTTCTGGGGAAGTGATTCATTCCTGGACTTCACCCTCCACTTCTGACCCAATAGGTTTAGGATGATGCCTGATAATGGTAATCTGTTTCGTTTTGATTTGTAATCCATTTGAGTTATCTTGATGCCCACTGATATTAAGAACCATGTTCCAATGCATGTTTCAGGGCAATACAAATTTGGTTTAGCTTTGGCTTAAGTGACTGGACAAAGGCCACCTTAAGTGGTTCACCCCTTGATTTCTAGAGCTGCTTTACTTATCTCTACTAAAAGCTATAAACTGTTCTGTTTTAATATAAGAAAGGCTTCTCTGTAACAGAAAAGTATATTTTTGTGTCAGTATTTTCCTTACCAGCTGTGCTTTCTTCCAGGAAGACATTTTGCTAAATGAGCCTGTGTGCAAAAATACTCTCTGCCAAGTGGCATATATACTGCTGTTCCATATGCATCAGCTAATTTATCCCTGTGGTCATCTTTTGCAGTAGTCTGTATCCCTATTTTACAGATTAAAAAAAAAAGATTAAGAAATGATATAACTTTCTAAAGGTCATGGAGCTAATATACACTGGAGCTGAGTTTCAAACCCAGTCAGTCTGATTCTACATCATCCTCCTTTGATTTTTCTTTCTCTGTCTTCCTAGGAATAAAAGAAAAAGATCATTTTATTACAAGATAGAGAGTAAATAACAATTTTAACTTCTATCACACCAAAAAATGCTAAATTAGGTGCTTAAACAGGGTTCTTTTTGTTCTCCGACGAAATGATCAAAGAACGTTTGAATCTCTCCCAGCACCTTCAGAAGTCAAAACAGCAAAACTAGTTTATAAACATACTAGGTCTCATTTAAACAAAAATATACACTAACCTTCAAATTAACTTGATTAATATATAGTTAAAATCCACAATAATCAGCACTACAACATTTTATTATAATATGTAACGTTTTCATAAACTTTAAACTTTTTAAAGCAATTTCAAACTTTTTTTTAATGATAACTTCTAAAGTGATGTCTGTGTTACTATAGGACAATAAATGATTGGTCTCCTCCTCTTGCTAATATTCTAGGCTTAGGAGAGGTAGTTAATGGAAGAATAAATCATTTCAAATTTTAGTAAGGGGGTACTAAATTTTAAATGTATACCACTGTTGTCAGACATGTTAGACATTTAGAAATAGAATCAGAAAAGTAGCATCAAAGGCCTATATATTGCTAACGCTTAGAACATTCCCTGGCACGTAATAAGCACTCATTCACTAGACTAATTAAAGAAAAGTACATATGCCTTTAGCTTAACATACAAATGAAAGGCATCATTTTCCTTAGTTATAATTTCCAAAAAGCTGGCCTACTGGCCTATATGAACTTTCCTATTTATCATCTTGCCTACTTAATATATTATCCAACTTGGCATGTTGGACATTGTTTGCATGCCTGTGTGTGTGTGATAGTAAAATTAACAGTTTGTGTGTCTGTCTCCTTTGCTAGATTATGCACTCTGTTTCTTATAAATATTTATATTCTCAGCATCTAATACAATGCCTGGCACAAGATAGGAGTTCATGAAATATTTGTTGAACTAGTCAGCTACAATTCAAATAATTAACCTCCTTCACATCTTTTTGTCTAAAAATAAAATAAGTGTGTTGATTTATAAGTGCTTCTGAGGGGCAGTAATACTTCCCCATAGGAACATCTGGAAAGGTATGTGGGCTGTTTTTTATTTTTCTGATGCCAAGTAAGTGTCACTGGCATTTACTGACAAGGTACTGTGCAGGCTGAATACTCTGCAACTCCAAGGCTAGTCCGACACAATGTAAAATTGCCCTGCCCAGTATGTCATAGTGAGGCCATTCAGAAATGTATTCCTTAAAATCCTTTCAAGTTCTAAAATTATATGATTCTAGTGGAAATTAATTTTTTAGAATCATTGTTTTAAAATGCAGACATGAGCATCAAGCTAACATCAGCTACTAACATTCCTGTTTTCCTTCCACTTTGGCCTTCGGGTATGTTCCTAGATGGCCCATGCTCTCGGGTGCAGTATGTGGACTATATGAATGAGATGGCCAGTTTCTGTGGTGTGAACCCTAAGTACTGCCCTTGTTCTTCATGGGACCAAAACTAGCCTGGGAAGTTTTTTTGTCCCTTGTACACCAATCCAGTTTCAGCTGATAGGATCTGGGAAATGGGATAGGGTCCCAAAAGCTAACCTGTCCCCCCACCTCCCAAAAGTTATCAAAGCAACCAACACAAGGAATCTCCCTCTAACAATCCATAAAAGTGATCTTTCTTATTCCATAAGGCTCTTGATCTGAAAGTCTCTGGTAATTGTTGCCATTTTCCTGGTGGCTCGTGGTTATTTGTAACTTCAGCAATTGTCATGGAAATTTTTTAGATGGGAAGCCAGAGTTGTAAAATAAGCTCTTCTTCACTTAGTTCCCTTAGTAACAGCCCCTTTGATTTTCCTGCTCCTGGGGTAATATTAGCACTGTGAGGAACAGAGACCTTGCCCTCTTGTAAAGGGATATCAAGTGAAGGGAACATTCAGTTCTTATCATTGGATATGACATTAAAGTCATTATTTCTCAATAGTGCATCCATAGGTCAAAATTCACAGTGAATCACAACTAACCTTTGTCTTAGAATACTTTCAATTTCCACCTACTTGTTATCTCCTGGATGAGATGTACACTCTTTTATTATCTAAGTTTTAGAACATTTTGGTTTTACTTTTTCCCAATCAAAAATTTGTAATTCAGTTTTTTGCATTTTATTTATTTATTTATTTAGTATTAACCCTTTCACCCACTCACATAGGATTGATTACCCCAAAAGTAAGTATATTAACAACTTAGTATATATGCACCTACAATTTTTCTCCATGATCAAAATCTATTATAGATTATATGAGTGAGTGTGTCTATGTGTGTTTGTGTTCACATTTATACAGAATTTTTAAAAACTGTTGTTAATTTTTGAAGTTAGTATATAAATACTTTTCTACACATTGGTTTTTGTTTCTATTCCAATACATTAATGGGGTATTTCTTTGAGCCATCTGGGATAGCTCTATTCATGCTTTTCAGTATCTGCAGAATATTCTATGGAGGGATGAAATTATTTATTTCTCTAACAATAAGCATTCATTTTGTCTCCAGTTTTTTGACACTTTGAACAACACTGAAATAAAAATTTTTATATAATTTAATGAAACATACTTTTATTTATATTTCTATAGAATAGATACCCAAGAGTGAAGTTGCTACATCAAACAGTATATATCTTTCTTAAGAAAAACTATTAGCACTTTATTTTCATCATCATCGCTATCATTATCATTATTGAAGTTAACAATTGACAAAGTGATTAAAGGAAACATCTTACATAATTTTACATCAGTCATTTAGGTTCCACAGATACATAACACAGATAGCTAAAAATACATGAAAAATATATCTTTGTAAATAAACATAGCATTTCTCTGTCCGTGAAACTAAAAAAGTATAGGACACTTCTTAAATTTGTAGCAAAAGGTGCAATGGACTGTCTAAGATTAATTTAGCACTGTGTGCTCTAAGTGTGGTGCAGTTGTCCCTTCCTGAGATGTTAGCTTCAGAATACAGACCACAAATAGGCTGCATCTTTGGAATGTCCCACAGGAGCTTTGGTGATCAAGTATGAATCTCCAAAGGCCATCATTTTATAGGAACCTTTCAGTCGTTAAGCATTATCAGATATGACAACATGGTGTCTCAAAAGATATATACCCTCTGTCCAGTAGTCATTTAGGAGATAAAAAAAATTTTTTTTGAAATACAAAGAAAATCTGGAGCAAAATAGCAGAATATTAGGTTCTCGGCTTTTATCACCCACAGCAGCAATAATTTGGCAGCCATCCATTGACAAAAGTGTCTTTGTGAGACTCTGGGATTCAAGTAGGAAGTTGCAAAACCCCAGTGAAGCCGAAGATGAAGGAAGGCAGTTTTGAGACAGCAGGTCTGCACTCAGGTGACAGGTTCACTGACTGTGGACCCAGCTACAGATCTGGAAACAGCCCTGTCCCTCTCTCTGTACATTTGGCTACAGCCCCATTTCTCTTAGTTATAAATTCCAAATCTGTGGTATTCTGTTATTGCAACAGAAGACACACTAAGACAACCACAAATAGATAACTAAATAAAATCAGGAAAACTATACATAAACAAAATTTGAAGTTTAAAAAAGAAATAAAAACCTTAAAAAAAAACAGATATCCTGGAGCTGAAGAGTACAATGACAGAATTGAAAAATTCCATAGAAAACTTCAAGAACAAATTTGATTATAAAAAAAAAAAAATAAAGAATTGGTGAACTTAAAGAAGGTTCATTAGAAATTAGCCAGAGGAGCAAACAAGCAAACAAAAGAATGAAAAAGATGAAAAAAGCATATAAGAACTATGTGACAACACCAAACAAATACATGATTATGAGATTCCCAGAGGAAAGAGAAAGAGAAAAGGGGTAAAATGTTTAATTAAGAAATAATGACTAAAAACTTCCCAACTCTGGGAATAAATATGGACATCCAGATTCATGAAGCTCAAAGGTCTCCAAGCAAGATTAACTCAAAGAAGATTACCCAGGACACATTATAATCCAATTGTCAAAATCAAAGACAAAGAGACAATTTTTAAAGCTCCAATAGAAAAACCTTGTCAAATACAATGGAATCATCATAAGGACTTCAGTGGATTACTCAGGAGAAATCTTGCAAGCCAGTACTTTTCAAAATGCTGAAGGAAAAAACTGCCAATAAAAAAATACTATATGGCAAAGCTGTCCACCATGAGTAAGGAAGAGATAAAGACATTTGTAGAGCAACAAAATCTAAAGGAGTTTACCATCACTAGATCTGCCATACAAGAATGTCAAAGAGAGTCCTTCACATTTCTTGTAAGGCAAGTCCAGTGGTGATGAAACCAACAAATGCTCATAACAACATGAAAGTATAAAACTCACTGGTAAATGAGAATAGTAAAATTCAGAATACTCTAACAATGTAATAGTGGTAAATAAATCACTTTTAATTCTAGCATAAAAATTAAAACACGAATTAAAAATAGCAATAGCTATAATAATATGATAAAAGATATAAAATATAAAGAGATGTAAAGTGTGGCACAATAGAATAAAATGTGTGTCGGGGGGAGTAAAAGTGTAGATAGTTGTTAGCATAATATTGACTGCTATAAATATGAGATGTTTTGTGTATGCCTCATGGTAAGCATAAAGAAAAAAACCTTTTAGATACAAAAAGACAAAAAAGAAAAAAAAAAGGAATCAAAGCATACCACTACAAAAAAAAAAATCAAGTTACAAGGAAGACAGCAAGAGAAGAAGAGAGGAACTAAAAATAGTCAGAAGACAATTAACAAAATGGTAACAGTAATCCTTACCTATCAATAACTAGTTTAAGTGTAAATGAATTCAATTTTTCAATCAAAAGGAACAAAGTGGCTGAATAGATTTTTCTTTTTTAAATCCAACAATATGCTGCCTATGAGAGACTCACTTTAGCTTTAGGATCACATATACACTAAAAGTTAAGGGATGAAAAAAGATTTTCTGTTCAAATGGTAACCAAAAGAGACCAGGGGTAGCTAGACTAACATCAACCAAAATAGTCTTTCAGTCAAAATCTGCTACAAGGGACAAATAAGGTCACTATATAATGATGATGGGGTTAATTTATAAAGAGATGTAACAATTGTAAATACATATGTATACAACATTGGAACACATAAATATATAAAGCAAATATTAATAAAACCAAAGAGAGAAATAAATATACAGCAATACAATAACAGTAGAGTACTTCAAAACTATACTTTCAACAGTAGATTGATCATCCAAACAGAAAACCAATATAAAAACAGCAGACTTGAGTAATTCTGTAGACAAAATAAACCTAATAAATATATACAGAATATTTTCACCCAAAGCAATATAATACATATTCTTCTGAAGCATACCCACAACATTTTCTAGGATATATCATATGTTAGGCCACAAAATAAGTCTTAACAAATTTAAGAAGATTGAGATCATATCAAGTATTTTTTTCTGACCACAATGGTATAAAACTAGAACTCAAGAGGGACATGTCCAGCAGGGGAGGCGGAAGCTCTGCAGAGACCACATGCCCTGTGGTGCCGGTGCATTACCCAGCAGGTAGGCCTCACCACCACCACCCAACTCCATCCCTGGCCCAGCCCAGTGCATGCAGAACAGGAAGATGTCCAGCAGGGGAGGTGGAAGCTCCACAGAGACCACACGCCCTGCAGTGACGGCATGCGACCCAGCAGCCCAGCCAAGTGCATGCTGACCAGAGAGGTGGCTCCCCAGAGAGGCCCAAGACCCAAGGCAATGACACACACAAGGCACTAGTGGCCAACTGAGCAGACACTGAGGTAGCCATACTAAATTGGCAACCCCAGCAACATCCTAGCCAGACAATAGTGTCAAACCAATGGACTGTGAAACCCCTGCCACAATGACTAAACATCAAAGGAAAGATACCAGAAATATGAAAAATCAAGAAAGTACACCACCAAAGGGTAATAACTCTCAAGCTCTAGATCCTATAGAACAAGAAGTCCTTGAAATGTCTGACAACGAAATTTGAGTGATAATTCTAAGGAAATTGAATGAGATGCAAGAAAACTCAGCTGGACAACATGACGAAATGAGGAAAATATACAGGACCTGAAAGAAGAAATGTACAAGGAAATCAATGCCCTGAAAAAGAAAGTAGCAGAGCTTGCCGAACTGAAGAATTCATTCAATGAAATAAAAAAATACAACAGAGAGTTTAACCAGAAGGCTTGCAGAAGTAGAAGAGAAAACTTCTGACCATGAAGATGGGCTGTTTGAAATAACACAGGCAGACAAAAAAGAAAAAAGAAAAAAGTATTAAAAGCGTTGAAGAAAATCTAAGAGAGATATCAGACAACCTTAAGCGCTCATATATCTGAGTCATGGGTATTCCAGAAGGGGAGGAAAAAGGAGATTGCATTGAAAACATATTCAACAAAATAGTGGAAGAAAACTTCCCAGTTATTGGAAAAGACACAGATCTTCAGATTCAGGAAGCTCAAAGATCCCCAAACGTATTCAACCCTAAAAGGTCTTCTCCAAGATATGTTATAGTCAAATTGGCAAAACTCAAAGACAAAGAGAGAATCTTAAAAGCTGCAAGAGAGAAGCATCAAATCACCTATAAGGGAGCCCCGATCAGACTAACATCAGACTTTTCATCACAAACCCTAAAAGCCAGAAAGGAATGGGATGATATATTCAAAATAATAAAAGACAGAGATTGCCAGCCAAGAATACTCAACCCCACGAGACTATCCTTCCAAAATGAAGGGCAAATAGTGCATTTCTCTGACAAAAAAAAAACTGTGGGAGTTCACTACCACACAACCACTCTTACAAGAAATTCTCAAGAGAGTACTGGGTTTGGTACCTGAAAAACAACTACCACTACCATAAAAACCCAAGAAAAATCAAAACCCACTAGTATAATAAAAATGGCATCCATGTAGAAAATCTGAACAGACCAATAACAATAAAAGAGATTGAAGCTGTTATCAGAAGGCTCACAACAAAGAAAAGCCCTGGACCAGATGGATTCACTGCAGAATTTTACCAAACATTCAAAGACGAATTGATACAAATTCTTTACAAACTATTCCAAAATATTGAAACAGAGGCAATTCTCCCAAACTCATTCTTTGAGGCAAACATCATCCTGATACCAAAACCAGGTAAAGATACAACTAAAAAAGAAAACTACAGGCCGATATCCTTTATGAATATAGATGCAAAAATCCTCCATAAAATACTAGCTAACAGAATACAGGAACACATATGCAAAATTATACACCATGATCAAGGGGAATTCATCCCAGGGATGCAAGGTTGGTTCAACATATGCAAATCAATAAATGCGATACACCATATCAATAAAATCAAACACAAGGACCATATGATCATCTCTATAGATGCTGAAAGAGCATTTAATAAAATTCAACACTCATTCGTGACAAAGACTCTCTATAAGTTAGGTATAGAGGGAAAGTATCTCAACATAATTAAAGTCATATATGCCAAACCCACTGCCAATATCATCCTGAATGGGGAAAAACTGAAAGCTCTTCCTTTAAGAACAGGAACTAGAGAAGGATGCCCACTCTCACCACTCCTATTCAACATAGTGTTGGAAGTCCTAGCCAGAGCAATCAGAGAAGGGAAGGAAATAAAGGACATCCAGATTGGAAAAGATGAAGTCAAACTGTCCCTGTTTGCAGATGACATGATCCTATATATCGAACAGCCTAAAGCCTCTACAAAAAAACTCTTGGAGTTGATAAATGATTTCAGCAAAGTAGCAGGATACAAAATCAACACAGAAAAATCAGTAGCATCTCTATCCTCCAATAGTGAACATGCAGAAAGAGAAATCAAGAGAGCTTGCCCATTTACAATAGCCATCAAAAAAATAAAATACTTAGGAATTGAGTTAACCAAGGATGTGAAAAATCTCTATAATGAGAACTACAAACCACTGCTGAGAGAAATTAGAGAGGACACAAGAAGATGGAAAGATATCCCACGCTCTTGGATTGGAAGAATCAACATAGTGAAAATGTCGATACTACCCAATGTGATCTACAAATTCAATGCAATCCCCATCAAAATTCCAATGACATTATTCTCTGAAATGGAAAAAACTATCCCGACATTTATATGGAATAACAAAAGACCATGCATAGCCAAAGCAATGCTGAGCAAAAAAAATAAAGCTGGAGGCATAGCGCTACCTGACTTTAAACTATACTACAAAGCTATAATAACCAAAACAGTATGGTACTGGCATAAAAACAGACACACTGATCAAAGGAATAGAACAGAGAATCCAGAAATCAACCCACACACTTACTGCCATCTGATCTCTGACAAAGGCACCAAGCCTATTCACAGGGAAGAGACTGCCTCTTCAGCAAATAGTGCTGGGATAACTCGATATCAATATGCAGGAGAATGAAACTAGACCAATACCTCTCACCATATACTAAAATCAACTCAAAATTGATTAAAGAATGAAATATACACCCTGAAACAATAAAACATCTTAAAGAAAACAGGAGAAACACTTCAGGAAGTAGGACTGGACACAGACTTCATGAATACAACTGCAAAAGCACGGGCAACCAAAGGAAAAATGAATAAATGGGATTATATCAAACTAAAAAGCTTCTGCACAGCAAAAGAAACAATTAGCAGAGTTAAAAGACAGCCAACAGAGTGGGAGAAAATATTTGCAAAATACATATCTGACAAAGGATTACTATCCAGAATATACAAGGAAGTGAAACAACCTCACAATAAAAAAACAAGCAACCCAATTAAAAAATGGGCAAAAGAGCTAAATAGTCATTTTTCAAAGGAAGATATACGAATAACCAACAGACATATGAAAAAATGCTCAACATCTCTCAGCATTCCGTAAATGCAAATCAAAACCACACTGAGATAGCATCTCACCATAGTTAGGATGGTTAATATCCAAAAAATTGTGAATGATAAATGCTGGTGAGGTTACAGAGAAAAAGGAACTCTCATACATTGCTGGTGGGACTGAAAAATGGTGCAGCCTCTATGGAAAATGGTATGCAGTTTCCTCAAACAATTGCAGATAGATCTACCATATGACCCAGCTATCCCACTGCTGGGAATATACCCAGAGGAATGGAAATCATCAAGTCGAAGGTATACCTGTTCCCCAATGTTCATTGCAACACTCTTTACAATAGCTAAGAGTTGGAAACAGCCCAAATGTCCATCATCAGATGAGTGCATATGGAAAATGTTGTATATCTACACAATGGAATACTACTCTGCTATAAAAATGAATGAAATACTGCCATTTGCAATGA
Source organism: Cynocephalus volans (assembly GCF_027409185.1). Classification (NCBI taxonomy): domain Eukaryota; kingdom Metazoa; phylum Chordata; class Mammalia; order Dermoptera; family Cynocephalidae; genus Cynocephalus; species Cynocephalus volans. The sequence goes on from NC_084467.1 coordinate 128,003,375, forward strand.
CATGGATGGACCTAGAGAGAATTATATTAAGTGAAATGAGTCAGGCACAGAAAGAGAAATATCACATGTTCTCACTTATTTGTGGGAGCTAAAAACAAATAAATAAATAAATACCCAGAAAAACTGGGGGAGGAGGGAAGACGACACAACAATTACAATTCCTTGAAGTTGGTATGACAAGCAAACAGATATGAGGTTGTTGGAAGGGAAGGAGGAGAGGGAGGAGGGAGGGAAGTTTCGGTAACTGGCCATTATAATCAACCACATTGTATATTGACAAAATAAAATAAAATTTGGAAGAAAAAAAATAGAACTAGAACTCAATAATAGGAGGAATTCTATAAAATTCACAAATATGTGAAAATTGAATAGCAGACTTCAGAGGAAACAATGGGTCAAAAAAGAAATCAAAGGGAAATTGAAACATATGTTAAGACAAATAAAAATTAAAACCAACATACCAAAACTTATGGGATGCAGCAAAAGCTGTTCTAAGAGTGAAATTTATAATGTTAAATGCCTACATCAAGAGAAAATAAAGATCTCAAATAAATAACTCCTATGGCTCAGAAAATGATACCCCAAACCAGACAAGAACACAACAAAAAAAGAAAACTATAGGCCAACATCCCAGATGAATTCAGTAATGCAAAAATTATCAACAAAACACTAGCAAATTGAATCTGGCATCATATTGAAAAGATCATTCACCATAATCAAGTGGGATTTAGCCCAGGGATAGAAGGTTGGTTCAACATATGCAAATCAATAAACAGTACACATCACCTCAACAGAATAAAGGACAAAAACCACACGATCATTCAACTGGTGCAGAAAAAGTATTGATAAAATTCAACATCCCTTCCTGATAAAAAACCCTCAACAAATTAAGCATAGAAGGAACATACCTCAACACAATGAAAGCTGTATATGACAAACTGACAGCCAATATCATACTGAATAGGGAAAAGCAAATTTAACCAAAGAGGTGAAAGACCTCTACAAGGAAAATTATAAAACACTGATGAAAGAAATTGAAGAGGACACAAATAAACGGAAAGACATTTACTGTTCGTGGGTTGGAAGAATTAATATTGCAAAAATGACCATACTAACCAAAGTAATCCACAGATTCAATGCAATCCCTGTCAAAATACCAATGACATTCTTCAAAGAAATAGAAAAATCAATTCTAAAATTCGTATGGAACCAAAAAACACTCCAAATAACCAAAGCAATCCTGAGCAAAAAGAACAAAGCTGGAAGCATCATGCTACCTGACTTCAAAAATACATAAAACTAAAGTAACCAGAACAGTATGGTACTGACATAAAAACAGACACACAAACGAATGGAACAGTATAAAGAACTCACTAATAAAGCCACATCTTTACAGCCAACTGATTTTTCATAAAGGTACCAAGAGTATTCACTGGAGAGAGGACAGCCTGTTCAATAAATGTTACTAGGAAAACTGGATAGCCATATGCAATAGAAGAAACTAGACTCCTATCTCTCACCACACACAAAAATCAACTCAAAGTGGATTAAAGACTTAGCTGTAAGACACACAACCATGAAACTAGAAGCAGAAAACATAGAAGAAATACTTCAGGACATCAGTCTGGACAAAGACTTTATGAAGAGGATCTCAAAAGCACAGGCAACAAAAGCAAAAATAGAAATATGGGATTATATCAAACTTAAAAGCTTCTGTACAGCAAAGGAAACAATCAACACAGTGAAGGAAGACAACCTGCAGAATGGGAGAAAATATTGCCAAACTATGCATCTGCCACAGGACTAATATTCAGAATATATAAGAAACTCAAACTCAATAGCAAGAAAACAAATTATCTGATTTAAAGAATGGGCAAATGAGCTGAATAGAGTTTTCTAAAAGAAGGCATATAAATGTGCCAACAGGTATGTCAAGAAAAATTTAACACCATTAATCACCAGGGAAAGGCAAATCAAATTTACAATGAGATATCATCTCATTCTAGTTAGAATGGCTATTATCAAAAAGACAGAAAATAACAAATGCTACTGAGGATGTGGAGAACTCTTATACACTGTTGGTGGGAATGTAAATTAGTGCAACCAGTATGGAAAACATCTAGAGTTTCCTCAAAAACCTATAAACAGAACTACCATATGATACAGTAATCCCACTAGTGAGTATATATTCAAAGATAAGGAAATCAGTACATCAAAGAGATATTTGCACTCTCGTGTTTATTGCATCATTATTCACAATAGCCAAGAGATGGAATCAATACATGTGTCCATCAACAGATGAATGGATAAAGAAAATGTGGTGTGTATACACAATGGAATATTATTCAGCCATATAAAAGAAGAAAATGCCATCATTCATGGCAATATGGATGAGCTTGGAGGACATTACGCTAAGTAAAGCCAGGAACACATGTTCTTCCTTATATGTGGAAGCTAAGAAAGTTGATCACATAGAATCAGAGTAGAGTTGGAGTTACCAGAGGCTGGAAAGGGTAATGGGAGGGGGAACAGGGGATAGTGAGAGATTGGTTGACTGATACAAAAGCACAGCTAGATGGGATGAATAAGTTTTAGTGTTCTATAGCACTGTACAGTAACTATAATTAATAATAATTTGTTGTATGGTTTCAATTAGCTAGAAGAGAGGATTTTGAATGTTTCCAACACAAAGAAATGATAAATATTTGAAGCGATGTGAAGAAAAATCACTGGTTGCCAGAATTTCAGGAGATGAGTGTGAAAGGAAGGGAGGAAGGGAAGGAGAGATGAATTGGTGGAGCACAGAGGATTCTTAGAGCAGCGAAACTTTTATGATACACTAGTGATGAATACGTGACATTATGCATTAGGCAAAACCCATAGAATTTTACAAAACAAAGAGGAAACCCTAATATAAAATTAAGTTAATAATAATGTGCCAATATTGATTTACAATTTTAACAAATTTATCCCACTAATGTGTAAGGGTCAAGGGAAGACACCCCCTCCAACCTTGTGAAAGTTCTTTGAAAAATAACCTGATAAACACAGATTAATACGAAAAAAAGGCGTACAAACTTATTATATCATAGTTTTACATGACACAGGAGCGTTCAGAATGAAGACTCAAAGATATAGGAGAAATTGTCTACATTTACTTAGGTTCTATGAAGCAGACAGAGCCATATAGAAAAGTGATCAGACAAGAAAGGTGTGATCTAATACTGATAGACCGAGTGGAGAAACCCAGCAAGGCCTGTCTGTTCTTATTGTTCTCGATCTGTGTGCAGCACTCATTCCTCCAGGGTATGGGGCAGGACCTTTTCTGGAATGGAGGAGGTCTTATGAGCTACTATCAGATGAGGTAGGTCAGGGAATTTCTTTATGTTCATCTCCAAGATAGAAAGGCAGGGGGGAAGAATAGAGTAGTGACCTGCCTTGGGGAAGAGGGATTTTTATTTCTGTGGCTTGCCCCAGAAGAGAATGGGGCTGACAGACAGAAGAGCAGGAGAAGGTCAAGGGTAATCTTGCTTTTGAGGCTTCTTCTGAGGCCCTTACTTTGGGGTATCACTTTCTGGGCCCCCCAAAATGTAACATGTCTGTAGGAGAAACTGTATATGTGGGTGGGGAGAGGATATAAGAACTACCTCTTCTTTTTTCTCAATTTCTCTGTAAATCTAAAACTGCTATGAAATTAAATAAAGTTAAGTTGTCTCTTTGTGGTTGACATAATCTTTAATAAACTCCATAAAAAACTTTTAGAACTAATAAATAAATTCAGTGAAGTTGCAGGATACAAAGTCAACATATAAAAATCAGTTCTGTTTCTATATACTGATAATAAACTATACAAAAAAGAAATTTTTTAAAAAATCACATTTACAATAGCATCAAAAACTTAAAAATAAATAAATAAATAAATAAATTTAACCAAGTAGGTGAAATATCTGTGCATTAAATATAAAACATTGATAAATGATATTGAAGAAGATACAAATAGATGGAAAGATATCCTGTATTCATGGACTGTAAAACTTAATAATGTTAAAATATCCTTGCTACCCAAAGCAACTACAATTTCACAGCAATCCCTACCATAATTCCAAGGACATTTTTCACAGAATAGAGAAACAATCCTAAAATCGTATGGAACCACAAAAGACCCCAAATAGCTGACATAATGTCAAGTAAGAAGATAAAGCCAGAGGCATCACACTCTGGTTTCAAACTGTATCACAAAGCCATAGTAATCAAAACAGTATGGTACTGGCATAAAAACAGATACATGGACCAATGGAACATAATAGATAGCCCCAAAATAAATTCATGCATTTATGATCAACTAATCTTTGACAAGGGTTCCAAGAATACACAATGAGGAAAGAATAATTTGTTTAATAAATGGTGTTGTTGGGTAACTGGATAATCACATGCAAAAGAATGAAACTGGACTCTTATTTTATGCCAAAAACTAATACAAAACTAATTCAAAATGGATTAAAGAGTTAAATGTAAGACCTGAAGCTGTAAAATTCCCAGAATAAAACATAGACTAAGCTCCTTGTCACTGGCTTTGGCAATGATTTTTTGGATATGGTCCCCAAATCACAAGCAACAAAAGCAAAAATAAACAAGTGGGATTATATCAGACTAAAAAGCTCTGCACGACAAAGGAAACAATCAACAAAATAAAAAGTCATCCTATGCAATGGAAGAAAATACTTGTAAACCATATATCTGATAAGGGATTAATATCTAAAATATGTAAGAAACTCACAACTCAATAGCAAATAATAATAAAATAGCCCAATTAAAAAATAGGCAAAGAACCTGAATTATTACAAAAAAAAGACATACAAATGTCTTATGAGTATTTCTTTTTGGATTGTGAGGCAATCTCTGATTCAGACTCATGCTGAGATGGCTCATATTTAAAGAGCAAACTGTTTAAGTCTCAATTTTTCAGAAAGATAACTCTGAATAAAAGTTCCATTCAAAGATGTATTTACTAGATTATTATCAGACAATAAAGCTGTAAAAATTACTTTTAAAAATGTGTTAAGGCTTTGTTTGAGGTTAAGAACCTAATCAGTTTTGTAAATGTTTCATAGGTATACTTTTTAAAATTTATATACTCTTTCAAAAATGTAAGGTATTGCATACATGTATTTATATAATATCCATATAATATAAAGTCCAATTTACTGATTATGTGATATTTCATCCCTCTATGTCTGTATTTATTTGTTTGTTTTTATTAGAGCAGAACAATTCTAAGAGAGTTATTTTGAAATCGTCTCTTCTTGACTTTGCTATCTTGACATTCATTGCTTTCTAAAGAGTTGACTTGATTCTCTCTACTTCCTGACACTTCAGGTAGGATATCCTCTCATAGCTCTGACCCAGTGTGACTCCAATCCCATTTTGACCAAGTGCTGGGCATAAATGAGCTTAATTTTCTTCTCAGGATAATACAGATAATTTACCATCTGTGAGATGCACTGTTGTGTGTATGCAAATATAAAGTGGCAAACTTTTTTCTATTTTTGAAAAAAGAAACCCTTCCTATATTTTCTCTTCAACAGTACCCCAACTCAGACCTAAAACATATCCAGAAATATAAATTCTACTTTGCTCTTCTATTAATTCACACTTGTCTAAATATGAATAAGGGAATGCCCACAACACCGAGACCTATAAATGCCTACTGGTAGGTAAGCACTTGTTTGAGTTGGACTTATCTTTATTTTGTTGAACTTTTTAAACCTTCATTTTACATCATTCTTGGCCATTGTTGCATCATGTCGGAATTCATGATCTCTGTAAGTAAGCAGATAAGTAAACAGATTATACGGATAATTCGATAGTCCAGGAGAATGGGTGCAGTCTTCTGCCATGCCTCCAGCTAACTGGAGGGTAATTTCATGAAATGAAGAGAGGTCTCTTCTCTTCATTTCTGTGGTGGGCAGGAGTGTAATGAACACTTTTACTTAGTAAAGGCAGATCGATCAGGAGAGTCAACTGAATTTATAAGAGGCATATTCATTTGGAATTTCTTTCCTATGCAATGCCTTAAAAACACACTACATGCTCTCACTTTGAAGGTTCTTGCTAAGATCACCTCACAGAAGACCCGCAACACCTCGAATAAGGATTCCTTTAAAAATGTGATTTCTCTAAAGCAGTGGTCAACCTGTGGTCAAACCTGGCCCCGCTTGTTTTTGCAATCTAAGAATAGTTTTTACGTGTTCAAATGGTTGGGAAAAAAAATCAAAAGAAGAGTAATGGTTCATAATATGTGAAAATTACATGAAATTCAAAGTTCAGTGTTCATGGGCACAGCTGTGCCCATTGATTTACATATTGTTTATGGCTGTTTTTTGGCTACAATGGCAAAAAGTGAGTAGTTATAACAGACCGTATGGTCCAAAATGCCTATAATATATACTGTCTGCCCCTTTGCAGGAAAAGTTTGTGAACCTGTCTCTAGAGCTTATGTGAGCCCCACATCCCCCCTGAGCACATACACAATGACCAACTCTTTACCAGCTGGAATAGGCATCTCATCTATGCAGTTATGGGGACTGTAAAAACCAGGAAAAGAGAAAAAGGAGCAAGCTAGTGGAGTGCCAGTGCTTAACTTGAAATCTCAGTTGTCAGTCCTCTCTCTGAAGCACCCACACTTAAACCACCGCCTGGAATCTTAAAGCTATGGAATAGAACACAGCAAGAAATTAAGAGTAACCTTAGAAGCTTATATATGTAACCTTACACATATCCTCTAATCCTTGCATCTTTGCAACCACCCAGCAAGACAAATAGTAGTAGTATAGTATCCCTTTTTTATTAATGAAGAAACAAAGGATTGGAGAAGTTAAGTGACTTGCCCAAGGCCACACAGCTGGAAGTGATTCAAAGTCTCTCTGATGCTGTATTTCGCCACACTTACTTTAGAGATGAAGATTACTGTCTCCAAAAGACATGAAAGGGCAATTTCTCAAGAATTAGAAATCTACCAGTTTATGTTGAGTATCATCTGCTTAATAAAGGGACTAACTGGATAAAATGAGTAAAATCTCAAAATTTTAAGTGATACAGAAATATGTCTTATAGGGAAACAATTTTTAGAAATTTCACTATATTTCATAACTGGGAGCTAGGTGAGGTTTATGTAGTCTTACTGCCAATGCAATTTTACCTGGCACTAATGGGTCAATTCACAGAATTTGATCTTTTCCATGACCACACACTGCCCCCAGAAACAAAGAAAAACAAATTTGAGAAATACAGGCCTTTGATCACAAAGGTCAAAAGAGAGGTCATGAGGAGAGAGAGCCCAGAAAAGCCAGCTTCAATGCTAGACTGTCTCAATTAATTAAGTAGTTAATTTTCTGCAGTATTTGAAGGGCTACGGTGAGGTACCCACAAAAGAAGTAGGAGTGTGGAAAGTAAGGTAAACTTTGAAATAATACATAATGAAATGGAGTAGAGAACTTCAAAGTTACCTGGAAGAAACCACCTGACTCCCAGGCCAAGAGTCCAGGAGTATAAACAGTGGGTGGTGTTAAGCAAAACTAAAGGGAAAGCAGGGGCTGGATGACCACAGAGATGGGCCTGGTTCCCGCCTATCACAGGGTCTTGATGGTGTTGTCTGACTCATTACAGGACCAGGAAATAACTCCCTCTTTATGAGCAGCCCCTCCCATTGCTCAATAATCCCTTAAGAGTGTGGGCTCAGTAAAGCATTTTGTTTTTCAAACTGCCCAGACATTCTGGACAGGACTTAGACATACAGAAGAAGGGAAGACAAAGAAAAGGAAGAAACAGAAAAAAAGGTGATATCATAAAGGGCTCAGAGGGAGGAAGGTGGGATTGGTAAATGAAGGAGCACGCACAGTTTTATACCTAATATGACTGGAATGGGAATGATACATAAATCGGGCAGGTTGTTTTTGTTTTGTTTTTCTGAGAATTATGGATCATGATTCTTATCTGTATTAGTCCATTTCTATTGCATATAACAAAATACCCAGAATTGGGTAATTTATAAGAAAACAAAATTTATTGCTTACGGTTTCTGAGGCTGGGAAGTCCAAAGTCCAGGGACATATTTGGTGAGGCCTTGGTGGTGGCGACAGAGACACAGGGGAGAAAGTGGTGGAGCAGAGGGAGACTAACCTCCCGTGTGTTCTTCTTTTAAAGCACTCAGAGCCACACCCCTGACCACCATTATTAATCCATTCACTACGGCATCGTCTTATAATCTAATCACCTCTTCAAGGTCCCACCTTTCAATTACCATAGTAGGATTTCCCACCCTCAATGGTTACAGTGGAATTTAAGTTTCAAAATGGTTGGGGGCATCTAACCTACAGCATCATCCAAGTCTATTTCTTTGCATAGCCATGTGATTTTTGTCTGAAAAAGAAACAAATAGTGACATAGTAGTAGAGCTCAGTGATAATGTCAGGAACAGGAAAAGATTAGGAAATATAATTTTCTTAGAAGAGAATGGAGATTAGAGGTGGAAGTTAGTAGGAAAAAGTTGTTTTTAGGTAAGGAGTTGACTTTTCTTTTTAATTGAGAAAGTGAAAAATATTATTATGGGGGGAAAGGGGGTAACTGCTAGGCATACTGAAATACAGACATCCTCAGACTTTGTTCTTCATCAAGTCTTATGAAAAGCAGAAAGAAGATATTGATGTGTGTGTGTGTGCGCATCTATATACATACACATATATATTTCTTTCTTCATTTTATATACATGTATGTGTGTGTGCATGGGTGAGTAGGTGTGTGTATATGTGTTTTCATTGTGAATCTCTTTTTCTTTCTCCTTTTCACTCTCTGTGACAGAGAGTAAATGACAAAAGACCAAGCACAAAACAGATAAATATATATGCTGGATCGTCAGTCTCTTAATTTTAAAGAGCTGATGAAAAACAAAGTGCTTGTTTTTTTTGGAAGCAAACATTACCTTTAGAATTAGAGAGAAATGAAAAATGTAGTTAGATTACGAAAAGCTCCAAACTGTTTTTTAAAAAATATGGCCTTCTTAGGTACAAAAGCAAAGCCTCTTATTAAGCCAAAGAATGAAACCCAAATATATGAATAAAGAAATAAGTTTTCAGAATTACTGCTGCTGGAAATGTTTTCTGGGCCTTTGCACAGGCAACGATGGGGAAGAGAGTGGCCATCATTGGAGCTGGTGTCAGTGGGTTGGCCTCCATCAGGTGCTGCTTGGAAGAGGGGCTGGAGCCTACCTGCTTTGAGAGAAGCAACGACATCGGGGGGCTGTGGAAATTCTCGGTGAGTCGGGCATGATTGCAATAGACAGGGAAGTGAGGTGGGAAGTGTACAAGAACACAGTTCTTGAGCACAGACTTCCAAACTTGCTGCCGTGGTGTTTTTAATCCCTGTTGGGTTTGGAATTCATGAAGTACAACATTAGGAGCAGGTTAGAAAGTAACCTCCTTGAAAGTCAGAAGTTAGACAATGGGCAAGCTTTGAACGTCTCTCTTTGTGTACAGATTTTACCACTGATAAATCATCAATAAGAGCCACTAGGACATAAAATCTATGGTCAAATATTGGTTAAGTTTATGTAATATAATGAAAAAATTTACTTATTTAAAAAAACAGTGGCTTTTCCCATTCTTTTGCTGAGGTTACCAAAGGTAACTTTCAGTGATTCAGAACACAAATTTTAACGTTTAGGATGCTGACTATGGTCTGGTGAAATCACATCCCAGAGACAGCTGCAGGAGGAACCAAGAGTAAGACACACTGCTTTGAAGTTCTCTAATGCCTTTTTCTTTCCGTGCACTTATAATAAGGACTCTATCAGCAGACACACATGTATGCCTCCTTAAACCACTTTCTGTGTTGCCTGACCATAGCTGGTGTGGGGGCTTCCCTGTGCCCCCCAGTGTCTCCAACCTTAGGAATGCTGCCTGGCTAAGCTTGTCCCATCGGTCTTATTTTTCTTCTTCTGATAAACTTATTAGTATATATGCAAATTTAGGAAGATCAATAACCCTTTGAAGTCACTATTTCCTCCTCAAATGCAAAATTAGTAAGCGTACCGCAATGAACAGACTATTTAATGAAACAGGAACTGTGAGAGCTATTTAAATATTATGAAGACACAAGATATTATTCTTATTAATATAGATATTTTGCAGACTGTGAAGAGCTCTTGAAACCACCCAGCATCTTGGGCAATGTTGTGGAGCCTAGTATACGTGACTGGAATGTGCTGGTGGGGCTTCAGATTAGCACACTGATGATTCTTAGGGCTATTTTATTGAGCACGGTCTATATGTCAAATGACTTTTGCCATTTAATTCAATCTTTATAGTGATCCTATAAGCCAGGTATAATTTTTTTTCCCTTTTACAAATGAATCTGATGCTTAAAAAGAAGAGGAAAAAAATCACTCCGCCAGTAAATGGTGGAAACAAGATCTCAATTTGAGCTTGCCTTTCTAAGAAAGGAAGGACAGAAAGAAAGGCAGAAAACAATAAAACCTTGATCTTTCAGAAGGTGAGAACAGACCTGTAATTATTAGAGGTGGGAAGGGGGAAGGGAGAGAGGGGTTAGGGAGTTATTGGGTAAGGGGCACAAAGAGTAATTACAATTTGTAATGATGAACATGCTAATAATATTAATTTGATCATCACATACTGTACACAAATCCTGTACCCCATAAATATGCATATTCAAAAATAAACAAATAGGTAAAATAATCATTAAACAGCAACAACAACAAAAAACCCCAAAGTTTACAAGATTGCCTTTCTCTCCAGCCTGAATTCTTAACCCCTTTGTAAATTGCTGGATGCCGTTTCACCTAGTGGCCTGTTGGTCTTGCCAGGACTTCTACATGGTAATCTAACCAAAGCCTCGTTTTCAAACTTACTTTGAAAAACATTGCTGAAGATAGAAAACACTTCTCATATGTATTGAAGGAAACACAGCCAAAAACAGTGTTGCCTTTCTGGCTGCTCAAGGAAGACTTTAAAATTTGAACCTGGCATCATAGACTGATAAAACTACTCAACTGGAAACATAGGCTACCCTTCAAGAAAAAGAAAGAATATTCCAGAAGGTAGAACCTTGGGCCCAGGGGGCAGAGGCTTGGGCCACAGAGGATTATTAGCGAGCTTTGAAACCTAATGAAATTTGCCATGCTGGATTTCAAAATTGCTTGGGATTGGTGATTCCTTTCTTCCTTCCATTTTCCCTCTTTTGGAACAGGAATGACTATAATTGTTACCCTATGCCTGTTCCACCATTGTATTTTGGAAGAAGATAACTTATTTTTTAGTTTCACAGGTCCACAAGTGGAAAGGAATTTTGCCCCATGATGGATCATACCCAGAGTCTCACCTATACCTGATTTATATAATTTAGATGATGAGATTTGGGACTTTTGAGCTGAAAGTATTTAGATGAGCGTTGGGACTTGATTTCAGGCTGCAGTGGGTTGGCACTCCGCGGATGTCAGTATTTGATGAATTTATTTTGCATGCGAGATGGATGTGAATCTTTGGGGGCCAGGGGATGGACTATAATAGGCTGAACAATTGAACGATATCTCCCCAAAGATATCCCATTCTATTCTCTGGAGCCTGTAAATGTTACCTTCTACAGAAAAAGGATAGTTGCAGATATGATTAAGTTTAAAATCTTGAGATAGAGAGATTCTCCTGGATTATCCATGTGGACCTAAAATCCCATAACATGTGTCCTTATAAGAGGGAGGAAGAGGGAGCTTTAACACACAGAGAAGAAGAGAGATGGTGATGTGATGACCTCAGCAGAAAGAGAGAGAGATTTGGAGATGCTATGCTGTAACCCTGAAGATGGATGAAGGAGCCACAAGCCAAGGAACACAGGTGGCTTCTTGATGCTGAAAAGTTAAGGAATATTGACATCCACCAGGAGATGGAAGAGGCAACAAGTGGATTCTCTCCTAGAGCTTAGAAATGACGGGCTGGCCCTGTGGCTCACTCGGGAGAGTGCAGCGCTAGGAGCGCCAAGGCCACGGGTTCAGATCTTATACAGGGATGGCGGGTGCGCTCACTGGCTGAGCGTGGTGCAGACCACACCGTGCTGAGGGTTGCGATCCCCTTACCAGTCAGAAAAAAAGAAATGAACATGGTCTGCCAGCACTTTGTTTTTTGCCTAGCAATACTGATTTCCAGCTGCTGGCCTCCAGAACTGTGAGAGAATAAATTCCTGTTCTGTTAAGCCATCAGGTTTGTAATAATTTATTACAATGGACACAAGAAATGGAGATAGCTAGTTATTCAGTTTCCTAATTATTTTACCACCGTGAGGAGATGTACAGACTGCAAATGATGTCAAGAACAACAGTGTTTCCCAAACACCACTAGGAGCTACAGCGATGCACCTAGCACTCACATTATGAGATTATAAAATTAAGTTAATTTTGTATTTGTATTACTTTTGGTTTCTAAAATTGGAATTTTACATTCTTTCAGTTTTTTATTTATTTATTTATTTATTTATTATTTGTTTTTGGCAGCTGGCCGGTATGGGGATCTAAACTCTAGACCTTGGTGTTAACTTTTTTTTCTTTCAGAGAAATCCAAACATTAGTTAAGTGTGAGAAACACTAAGGGTGCCGGCAGTTTAAATGTTTGTAGCTGTTTCCTATAGCACTTTGACCATGCGATGTTCATACTCATGAGCTGACACATCGAAATCATGCAAGGTTAAATTTTAGAAAATGCCCATCAACGTGATTAATAGTTCAAAAGAATAAAAAGATTTTAGCTACATATGCCAAAAAGAACATAACAAAATTCAAAGTTTGTTTTCCTTAGAAAAGAAAAAATGTTAAGAAATGTATATTCTTACAAATTCTAAGTTTTTTTGATAAGCTTCTGTGATTAGCATCAGCTGTTTAAGTGCAGGTAATGTATGCGTCATCTTACTAAATTTACATGTGGGTAAAGACCAATTCAGATGAGTATAATTACTTGGAACTAGCTCTGCACATGATGAGTATACTCAGTTGCCAATTCTCTTCCATTTAAAACTATATACTTACAGGACCATGCGGAGGAGGGCAGGGCTAGCATTTACCAATCAGTCTTTACCAACTCTTCCAAAGAGATGATGTGTTTTCCAGACTTCCCATATCCTGATGACTTCCCCAACTTTATGCACAACAGCAAGATCCAGGAATATATCACTGCATTTGCCAAAGAAAAGAACCTCCTGAAATACATACAATTTAAGGTAAGATTAATGTAACGTATCTATGAATTTGGATATTAAAAACTCTTTTTTCCTCAGTAGCATATGGGTCAAAGAAGAAATTTCAATAGTAATTTAAAAATATTTAGAACTGAATAGTAACTTCAATTCTATATATCAATACTTGTGGGAAGCATAAGGAACTATACTTTTATGAAAATTATAAACTTAAATGTTTATACTAAAAAATGAGAAAGGTTTAAAAACTAACAAGGTCAGAGAGTTTAAGAAATCAGTAAAAGAAAAGAAGAATAACCCCCAAAAATGAACAATGAAGGGGATAATAAAAAGAAATTAATAAAGTAGAAAATAAAGCATACTATCAAAATTGAAAGTTCATTCTTTGAAAAGCCTAATAAAATAAACAACAGACAAATAGTTGGCAGTTTAATAAAAATGAGCAAATGCACAAATAAATAATGTTGGGAATAAAAAGATAGACCAAATAGATGCAGATAAAAATACATAACAAGAATACTACAAAAATGTTTGCCAAGAAATATTTTTAATCAGTTAAAGTTTTTAAATCCTTTTTTAAAAAAACTTATCAAAACTCACCTAAGAAGTAGAAAGCCTGAATAGTCCTTTGATGGTTTACACTTCTTTTGATCTAGAAATTTTAAATCTTTCCATAAAGAAAACAAACAGAAAGTTCCATAGGTGAGTAATTCCAAATTTTCAATGAAGACATTATTTTAATAGTTTATAAACTCTTTTAGAGACTAGAACATGAGGCATGATTTCCAAACTCATTCTTTAACATTATTACCTTGATATCAAAAGCAGACAGGATGATATGAAACAGGAAAATTACAGGCCAATCTCCCTCATGAAAATCAATACAAAATTCCTTCAAAAATGAATCCATTAGAGTATTAAAAAGATTATCTGTCTTGATTGAGTTGAGTTTGGCCTAAAGATATAACAATATTTGAATATTATGAAATATTAATATGTAATTTAGTACAAAAACCTGTTAAAGGAAGAAAACCATATGTTTAACAAGTTCAGCAAAGGCATTAACTGAACTTTAACACCCATTTGTGCTTGAAAGAAAGGGAAAAAAAATAAAGAAAACTTTCATCAAACTAAGATTAGAAGAAAAATTTTTTCACACATCAAAACATACACAAACATTGTTTCAAATTTGCACTGTTCAGTATGGTAGCCACTAACCACAAAATTGATATGTTCTATAAGTGTAAAATATACCCTGGATTTCAAAGTTTTTCTATGAAAAAAAAAAAGAATGTAAAAAACCTCATTAATAATTTTTATTTGGGCCAAACCCGTGGCTCACTCGGGAGAGTGCGACACTTGGGAGCGCAGCGGCGCTGGGAGTGCCAAGGCCGCAGGTTCAGATCCTATATAGGGATGGCCGGTGCACTCACTGGCTGAGTGCGGTGCAGGCGACACCAAACCAAGGGTTCCGATCCCCTTACCGGTCACACAAAAAAATAATAATAATAATAATTTTTATTTTGATTACATATTGAAATGCTAATATATTGGCTAGATTAGATTAAATTATATACATTCTTAATGTGACTATTAGAAATTTTAAAATTACATATGTTCCATATATAATATTGCTACTGGCCAGTGCTGTATTAAACAGTGAAAAGTTAGAAGCATTCCCTTTAAAGTCCAGAACAAGATATAAGGATTTCTAATTATTATTATTTCTTTTCAATAGTCTTAAGAAATTTAAGAAACAGTGCAGTAAGTACAGAAAAATAAATTGTTACACTTCTCTCTGTGAAACACAGATGCAAAAAAGGATGACTCAAAGCAACATGAGTGCAATGAGAAGCCTGAAGGGACCGCACCTCAGCAGCTCCTCTGTTGGGAGAAAACTGGGTGCAGCCCCAACTCAAAGTGAGCTTCTGTTTTTTATTGTAAAGACAAGGAAGTGTCACAAGAAAAATCAGTTGATTCGATCATTCCAAAAGGACACAAAAACATGGGCAATGTGAGAAAAGATATCTATGGCTAAGTATAGTTTAAACAAGGGAACATAGTAACATCATTAAAATTAACAATGTGACATTCAAAAGTACAATTTGTGAAAAGGTAAGGTGATCAAACTGTGATCGTTATCTAAAATATAACCTCTCCTTAAATGATTTAAGCAAAAGTTACATTCTTGTGATTAAATCTAGGGATAATTGTCTCTAAAGTGTCAACCAACCAACAGCTTGCCCTTAGCAAACACTTTTTCACACTTTTCCCTACAGCAATTCTTTAAAATCTCTTAACAGGATCAGTATGTCAACCACCTGTTAACTCTAAAATCATTGAAGTATACAATCCCATACCTAAGCAGTGATTAGAGTTGATTAGATGGGCCACTGCCCCCTAGCTTTGGACCATTGTCTCTTATCCAAGGACTTTTGTCCCATACATGCATTACCTAAAAACCCTATTCTAAGAATCAACTGAGAATCAACATTACTTATTAGAATTGATTAGATAGGCTGTGGCCCCCCCAGCTGTAGACCATTGTCTCTTAACTGAGGACTTTTGTCTCATACATGCATTACCTAAAAACTCTATACTAAAAATCAAACAAGAATCATGATTTTTAACCCTCTACAATAAATAAAGGAAATGACAACTTAAAAGGAAGATAAACATTAGTATTACACATGATATGACTGTCTACATAGTAAACCTAAAAGAGTCTGCAAATTACTAGAATTAATAACAATACAAAAATTTAGGCAAGGTGGTGGTATATAAGATCAATATATAAAAATCAATCACATTTTTGTAAGCCAGCAATAAACACTATATTTTTTAAAAAAGGTGCCATTTACAATAGTATAGCTAAATAAGTAATCGCAGAGTTATTCTAAATAAATGATGTGCAAGATCTTAAGTGCTCATTAATGCTCATTTTATTATTGTATTTCATAAGTAACAAAAATGTTACATATATGTATGTGTTCTCCAATATGTATGAAATACTACATAATAAAGTTTTTTGTCAGTTTTTTGTTTGTTTGCTTTTTGGCAGCAGGCCAGTAGGGGGATCTGAAATAATAAAGTTTTTAAGAACAATGAATACCAAATAGAGTTATTCTTTCCAATATAATCAGTAGAACTGAAAGATTTTTTTAAAGGAGGGAGCACAACAGCCAACCATTTTGTTGTGAATAAACATTCATTGATAATCTAGTCCAGTGCTACTTAGTGCATAGTCCAAGTAGCATGAACATCACCTGGGAGTTTGTTAGAAATTTCAAGCCCTACTGCTGACCTACTGAACCAGAACATCTGAGAATATGGTCCAGGAATCTGTACTTTGATGAGCTTTCTAGGTGATTCTAATACATTCTAAAGTTTGAGAAGAACTTGTGTCCTGAATACAGAAGATATCTTCTAAGACAACAATAATATTTTAAAATGAAATGGCTTGAGAGATAAATTAGGAGGTGGTTGTTATGACAAAACTTATTGGCCATCAGATTACTTAACATATGTGGTGTACACTCTTGTAAACTGTGACTAAATTCACTGTCAAATCTCCAAGGGGTGTCACTCTTGTACTGTAGAAAATGGTGCTCATGCACAAGAAATCATGCAGGGATATATATATATATATATGTATTTATCATTATTTATATATGAGTATTTACTATATATATATGTATACACACACACACACAAACTAATGTGTGTGTGTATGTATGTATATGCCATTTAGTGTTTTGATTTATTCTGAGGGGATGTTGAATTTGTAATATGTACCTTAATAATGAATTAAGTATTGTTTCTAATCCACTATCTACTAAGGATTTTTTTAATACTGTTTTTGCCAAATTTACCAGTTCACATAGAAAAGAAGGCTTTCTTCTGTACTTTTCTTAGACATTTGTATCCAGTGTAAATAAACGTCCTGATTTCTCAGTCACTGGCCAATGGGATGTTATCACTGAAAAGGATGGTAAAAAAGAATCAGCTGTCTTTGATGCTGTAATGATTTGTTCTGGACATCATGTGTACCCCAATCTACCAAAAGAGTCCTTTCCAGGTAAGGCCAAAATTTAAGCTGCCATCTACACATCTCACAAGATGAATAACTTGATAGGGTCTTTTTTTTTTTTTCCTAAAAGTACAAGCAGATTAAATTAAAATATACTTCTGTTATATCTAATATATTTAGAGTATTCTTGTGATTGCATCCATCCACAAGGTCACTTCTGTTAAAGCTGCTTTTCTTAATGAAAATCAAACTGCTTCATATGTTTCCCACATTTGTCTCAGGACTAAAACGTTTCAAAGGCAAATGCTTCCACAGCAGGGATTATAAGGAACCAGAGGTATTCAAGGGAAAGCGGGTCCTGGTGATTGGCCTGGGGAATTCGGGCTGTGATATTGCTGCAGAAATCAGCCGAACAGCTGAAAAGGTACTACTGCCCAGATATTCAGGGGACTATCTTTAAAGGGACAGAAACATTATCATTTGAAAGGTGTGATGTGAAATGGGGGAAGAGGTTGGGTGTTTGATGTGAAAACTAAGTGGTATCTTACATAGCTCAGCTTCTCTAGGTAACAGGGAAGGTTTTAAATCTCTTAATAGGAAAAGGCACAACATAACAGGGAGTGATGTCATTCAACAGTCTTCTTCTTCAAGGCATTCGGTGCCTAATGTGTCTGATTAATTCCTCTAAAACTAGTGTGAATGTATGGTTAACGTTATGACTCTGAGACTTGGGCAAGTCCTTCAATCCTTCCAAGTCTCAGTTTTCTCAATGGTAAAACAGATAAAAATATCACCTACATTTTGGGCTTGTTAAGGAGTTAAAGCATTTAAACATGATTTAAGCGATATAGAGCAATTCATGTATTCATTCATTCATTCATTCATTTATGTGTACATTCATTCCATGGTTATTTATTAAGAACCTACTATGTACCAGGCACTGACTTGGGTGCTGGAGAGAGAGTGGTGACCAAATCAGACATGATCCTGGCCTGGAACTCAGAGTCTAGTGTATAATGTCTAAATGCACAAATGTCTAATTTATGATTATGTAAAGGGCAAGAATAGAAAAGAATAGCATTCTGTAAGAGTGGATAATAGGGGTGACCCATTTCAGACTGGGGAATGGAAAGCCTCTATTGAACTGACCACATTTAAGCTGAGAGCTAAGAGTCAAGAAAGAGGAACAGTGTCAGAAGAGACCTTCAGACAGAAAGTCTTAAAGCAGGAAGAAGCTTAGAGTCTCAGGAAACTGAGAGAAGGCCTCTTGGCTGCAACTCAGTGGGTTTGGAAAAGAATGGTATGAGGAGAGGTTGGAGGGAAGATGAAGAAGTGAAAAAGGCCCTTTAGAGCATGTTAAGGAGTTTGAACAAATGTCACCTACTAGCTTTGAAAGCTTCTTTAGGGATAGGCTGCCCAGAAGTCCAAAGACAGGAATCTTATTTCCAGATGTCATGCATCCCCAACATAGGTCATTCCCTATAGGTCCTCTGGGGATCGCCAACAAACGTCCAATTTTTCCTTATGGCATTACAATCTGTGGAGTAAGATCATGACAGAACAAATGGCATAAAATATATTCCTATTTATCTGTTCAAAGCACTATACTTAACAGCACAGAGGCATACAAAGAAATCAACTACATGGCCTCTCTTCTCATGGAGTTTATCTAGCTGAGAAAATAATACATTGACATAATATAAATTAAACTAACATCAAGAGTTAAGTAGAAAACATGACAATAGTACAAGAGCTTCCACTGAAATAGAAGACAAAGAGTGATCCAGGCACTAAATGCAGTGATTACAAAATTGGAGCCCTCACAAAGAGGTAGACCTAACCAGACCTTGAAGGATAAATATAAGTCTTGTGTTCTAAGAGGTGGAAGAGGCTGTTCTTGATGGCATGAGCAAAGGCATGAAGACAGGAATGAGCAGTGCATAGCTGAATATTGTAGATTCATCTTTCTGGAAGGGAGGTTCTTAATAATAATCTTTTAATGCATTATGGTACTTAAATACTTTCATTAAAATGAGCTCCTTTAATTGTGGGAAGAAGTTAGCTGAGATTTATTATGCCCATTTTACAGAAAATATAACTGAGGACCAGAATTGTCAATTGTGTTCTTAAAAGTCATACAGGAAATTCACGTTTGAGCCACCGAACTTTTAGAGGACTGAAAACCAGGTCTTCTTATTACAAGGAAGAGAGTTGTTACAGGAATTGAGATAGGAAAGAAAGATTGGAGTCAGGGTATGCCATATATTTTAAGGACTTGAATAACAGGCTAAAGAATTTGGATTTTTATATAAATAAAGGTAAATTACTTCAGCTTTTTGAGCTAAGAAAAGATAAGATAAAACCATAGTTTTAAGATATTTGTATTTGTATACATAATTATTTGTACATATGATAAATTAGAGGGAAGAAAGACTTATTTTGGAGTCTCTTAACTTATTAATTGATCCTTCAGTCTCTTATTTGTCTAGATTCCCCCATAAAAAATGACTTGAAGTGACAATACATGTAAAAATTCTTTAAAGAAAAGATAAAATCTGAAAAATTTCACTGTTAGGGACTAACATACAGAAGAGGAAGGAAAGGAAATTGACATTACTGAGCACACACTATATGCCAGGTAATGGTAGCTAGTTGCGTAGGTTGTTGCGTTGATTTAATACTCACAAATTTAATGTGGGGTATACTGATTCTCTCCATTTTTGGAATGAGTGAACAAGATCAGACAAAGGAATTTTCCCTAAAACACATCATTAGTAGGTAGAAAAGCTAGGATTTGAGCCTATGGTTTACTGATTCCAAATTTGTTGCCTTCTTTTGGGATGTTATCAGGCATTGTAGTTCAAAATGCCTGTTTTGAAATCATCATTGCTTGTATGTAGACAGCAATAGTCAGATAAGCTCTAGAGAAAAATATGACTAGAATTCAGTTATTGGTCACCTCTACCAGAGAAGTTTTGATTAAAATATGAAAATTTGCCTGCAACAGTACAACAGAGTGGCTGACCCTGAGATGTATACTAGAGCTCAGGAAGTTTATTTGGCAGTGCTCTCAGGATCAATATCTCTGCAGAAATTGGAAGGAAGCTTCCCCTTTACCTTACTGTAAAGCTGAGATGGTCCTTGGGAATTGTCCCCAGTTGGGGTGAGGGACTGGAACTTTACATACCTGCATCGACCAGTCCCTGAGAGGTAGGGAACCCAGCAAGGGTATAAGACCTTGGATGAGGTCCCTCTCTTCAGCCAGAGCAACTCCCAAAAAGGTCTGGCAGCTCTGGGATGCCTTCTAGCAACACTCCCAGGAGCTGGGGTAAAAAAATCCATTCCTAAAAGGGGTCTGGGGAGCATATCACAATGTCCACTACAAAGGTCACTACTTTCATGGTTGAACTGGTGTTTTTTAAGGTCATAATCAGCTCCAGAAGTGGCTCCTGGGTGATGAGCCGGGTCTGGGATGACGGCTACCCTTGGGACATGCTATTCATCACCCGATTTGAAACCTTCCTCAGGAACCATTTACCAACCACCATCTCTGACTGGTGGTACGTGAAGCAGATGAATGCAAAGTTCAAGCACGAGAACTATGGCTTGATGCCTCAAAATGGGTAATGCACAGTTAAATGTGATATGCTGCTGACTTTGGTTTCAGTGTCAACAATCTTTAATGTGTGCTGTAATCCCCAAACAAATCAAACCATTGGTGGAATAATCACATCTCATATATCAGAGGATAAATAACGGCAAAAATTAGGAGGGATTTCTTATTTTGCAATCTTTCTACCAGATTTGCACATCTGGAAAGTTATATAGTACCTCAGGAATTAGTCCCTAGAGTAATGATAATAATAGCTAACATGTTTTAAGCACCTAACATATGTCAGGGTCTTAGCAAGGATCTTGTTTTGCCATCACAACAACTATGAAGAAGGCTCTATTAGTATTTCCATTTTAAAGATGAGAAAACTTGAGGTTCAGTGTAGTTAATAATGTTTCCAAAGTCCCACAGCCAGGAAGTGGAAGCGGTATTCAAAACAAACGCAGATATGGTGATTCCAGAGCTCCTTACTCTTAGTGACTTGCTCTACTGCCTCTCACTTAATAGCAAAGTAAAGTAAGGCAGAAGATGAGAGAAAGAAAGGGATCAAGGATGTCTTCAAGATTTTTAATCTGAGCAAGGATGGAGTTGACTTTTACTGAGATGTGGAAGACTTATGGGAGGAGAAATTTCATTTTAGGCATATGAAAGTTGGAATGCCTTAGACATTTAAGTAGAAGAATGTTGAGTGGCAGTGGGACACAAATGACAGGAAAAAGGTTCAAACCATAAGTTAAAAGTTTGGAGTTTTTAGAGTATAGATAGTATTTAAAGAAATGAAACTAAATGACATCTCTTGAAAAATAATGTAAATGAAGACAAAAATTCTGAAGGCTGAGTCTTTGGGTATGCCATTATTACAAAGTCAGGAAGAAGAGAAAAAATCAGGAGACACTGAGAAAGAATAGCCAGGTAGGTAGGAAGGGAACTGAGAGAGAGTAAGGACCTGGAAGCAAAATAAACCCATTTTAAGAAGAGGAAAGCATCAAATGTGTAAAATGCTACTAATAAGTTGAATAAAATGAGAAGTGAAAGTGGACCACTGGATCTGGCAGCTTGATTCTGATGGTCTTGACAAGAGCAGTTTCAGTGTTGTGGGGACAGTGAAAGCCTGATGGCAATAGGTTTAAAATAAATGGCAGGTAATGAGCACAGATGAGTCCAGCCTCTTTTCCAGCCAGGATTCCAACCAGGCTGATTGTCAGGCTTAGTCTCTTCCTTCGTGGAATCTACCTGTGGCTCTCTCTCATAGCTCCCATGGCCATACAAGAACAAAGCCCTTTCCTTCAACTTCATTCAAGTTCATCCCTAAGTTCAGATTTGTCTTCACTCACTAGAGATATTACTGAATAAAAATAGTCAAAAGCTCTCTCTTTCCAGACTTCCACTAATCAAAGCTTCAAATGGATCCCTCCTTTTGCTGGCCTTATTTAAATTCCTAGGTGCTCCTTCCCTCACCTGACTTGTGCCTTTGTCTGCATGGGGCTCATAGTTCATCCCTTGACAGCCTGGCTGAAACTTTTCCACGTGTGATTTCCTCCTGTTTGATACATTACAATGACCAGTTTGGAGTATACTGTATTAAGAATAGCAGCTAATATTTTGGTGCACTATGTATGTGCTAGACACTATGTAAATTTTTTAATATTATTTAGGGCTCCCAATGACCTTCTGAAGCAGGTACAAATGTTACTGTCATTCCAGATGAGAAAGAAGAGGCACAGAGAATTTAAGAAACCTTAGTCTTCTTATTCACAGAGAATAAGTAGCCAAAAAAAAAAAAAAAAGATTCAAATATCCAAGTATTCTTACTTTAAGATTTTTCCTAATATGATCTTTAACATGGGACTGGATGTGGGTGTTTATTCTGGGATTTGGGAAGAACTATGTGGGAGAGAAGAGAAGGATGACAGAAAATAGTGAAGGGGCAGCAAGGCCAGCCTCTCTTCTTCACAGCATTGCCTCATGTCAGTTTTGTTCCTCTGTCACATTGATGATACTCCACAGTTCAGAATAAACTCTTGGGTAGTTTTCTCCTTCCTTATTAACTTGTATATGAACCAATAAAACAAAGAGGAACTGTTACAATTCTAACGATTGTCTCTATTTCCCATACAGAACCCTGAGGAAAGAGCCTGTGTTTAATGATGAGCTCCCAGCTCGCATTCTATGTGGCGCTGTGACCATTAAGCCCAATGTGAAAGAGTTCACGGAGACCTCAGCCATTTTTGAGGATGGGACTGTGTTTGAGGCTATTGACTCTGTCATCTTTGCAACAGGCTATAGTTTTGCCTACCCCTTCCTCGATGACTCCATCATCAAAGGCAGAAACAATGAGGTCACCTTGTTTAAAGGCATCTTCCCTCCTCTACTGGGGAAGTCAACCTTGGCAGTGATTGGCTTTGTCCAGTCCCTTGGAGCTGCCATCCCCACAACTGATCTCCAGGCCCGCTGGGCAGCAAAAGTAATAAAAGGTAAGCAGACAAAGAAGCTCATTGATGGGGAAGATGCTTGCCAATGAGAATGACTTTGGGTCTTTGTGAAAACAATCACCCTAATTACAAGGGTCCCATCTAGTTTTGAGAATCTATAATTCTATATTCTTTAGTGCTATATTTTATAAGCAGTTTAAAATATATCATATTGGATTATCATATGCAATAGTATAAGATATTATTAGAGGAATTTTTGTAATTTATAACTTCCTAGAGCTAACCATTACCCAAGATCATTCATTACACTTGAGAACACCAGAACTCTTGGTCTCAAGTACATAACAAGTTTATTAAATTATGATTTCAAAACTCAATAGAATTACATTGCTTGAAAGGTTAGTAATAAAAGATGTTTCCAAGCCAATATCCAGCCAACTTCAAATATTCAGTCATGGAAGATACGATTGCTGGAAAAGCAGTGGCATTTCTGCTACTATTTCCTCCCCTGCCATGTGTTATATAAGGACAAACAGTGGATCATTAGAGGCAGAAAGTACTAGAAGTGATAGATGGTCAGCCTCTAAAATAAAAGAATATTGAGTTCCTATATTTTAAGAAGAAAAGAGAAACAACAAACTTGATCAGGGTCAGGAAAGGAAGGCAGGCAGCATCCTCCAGCAGAAGGCACTGGGATCAGATTCACACTACGATTTGAATGCAGTTGTGGGCAGATTCAGGTCATAAGACCAAGTAGGGCCATGACTGAAGAACATATAGAGATATCAAAAGCTTAGTGTGCAAAGTTTAATTGAACTTAGAGTTATAAAATTTCTGTGTGAGAGAGTCTTAGCAGGCCTGCTTCCTTCTGAAGCCATACTGAGGCTTCTAGTCCTACCCTGATTTGCTGGGATTTAAAGACTCTGCTTTTCATACTGGAACTTAGAACCTGCTACTATACATCCTAGGCCAACTCTCGCCACCAGGCTGCCATCTCATCATTCTAGTTCTGTGCATCCATGATCTCCCTAAATCTCCTTGACTTCCTCCTACCCAGACACAGACGTGTTGCAGGGTGAAGTTGCTCCAGCGGGGGCAGCAAACAGGAATGCAGGGGCATGAAATTCTGCTCAGGTTTTACTTAGGATTTAAGCGCAGAGAGCTGGCATTAAAGGAAGGATGGGACACTTACTCTCTGTGAGGAAAGAGTTGCAACTTGGGCTCTGAAGAAAGGAAACAAGGCAATTGACAGGGAGTTGATAGAAGGTGAAGGCTCAGTCTTAGGGGAAATGGAAGACGAGGCAAACACTAGTTTTGGAGAACCAGATCACCAGGACAGAGGGGCTAGTTACAAGCAACCCAAAGGGAGTAGTTGGTGGGCTTTCGAACACATTCTCTTTCTCCTCAATCTCTTCTACTCAAGGACAAGACAGGTTCCAGTGTCTGAAACCAGGCTTTATCTTCAAAAGCTGTTCAAGTGACCTTACCTGTAAGAATTGCACAAATAAAGAATTAAGCAAGTCATTGTAAGTCTTGATCAATCATATCTGGGCTGGGAGTTCTAGTCTCATTCAAGGTGATTCCAAGATTACTGAAGAAATTATCCTATATTTGAAGTATCTTAGGATACAAAAGCATATGTAGGTGTGAGTTTGAGAAAACTCCATGAACCTATGTGAGCCTGAAATTCTGGGGCAGCCCCAACTCAGGTCTAGTCTCTTGGGGGTCCCTCATGTCCTTAGTGACTTATGGACAGTTCATACCCTCAGTCACATTCAAGAACTGTTGGCTCTCCAGAGAGAGACTTGAGGCATCACTAAATTCTATATGTTATCTGCTGCAAATTTATTTTCCTGGCAAAGCTGGATTATTTCCAAAAAGTTTTTCTGTTTTCTTAAATCTTGTAAAAGTGATATTGATTTACCTCTGTTTGGCTATAATTTATTAGATAATATGACTGAGAGATTAGAATGTAATCCCCAAAACTGATTATGAACATCTGATAATTGGTTTAAGAGCAAAGATACAAAACTTTTCAGGTAATGGTTTTTAATTGTTGTGACAAGTATCAGTTCTGAGAAGACTAGGAATGAATTTTATTTCTGTCTGTCTCAAAATGATTACCTGTTCATTTGCTCAAGGTTTTATTTTTCTGGACAGTGACAAAAAAAATTGGAAATGCCAATGCGATTCATAACTCATTACCTAAGAAGGACAAATTGCAGGCTGGTCCTATGCTAGATTCATTTAACTGTTATCAGGTCTTTCCCTCTTTTTCAGGAACTTGTACTTTGCCTTCTGAGAAAGATATGCTGAGTGATATTGATGAGGAAATAGAGGAAAAGATCAAACAGTAAGAGCACCTATTGCAATGGGCATCTAGGATTTTCATTAAAAAGTCCAAATTTGTAATCAATTGGGAACAGTTTTAGTTTTAAATGATCCAAAATAAAGTCATTAGGGTGACAGCTATAAGCTGCATTCCTCCATTCAACAATTTTAATTGAAGATCTACTTGGCACCAGGCACTGTTAAGTCCTATTAAGCACAAGATGAGGAGTGAGTAATAAGACTGAGAATCTTACATTATACAGTTTTAGCCCTCCATGGCTCCTGCAATATATCACAGAAAAGGGACCCAGAAAGGATTAGAGATCAGAGGAGTGTGGGATCACATGCATATGGATTTCTATTCTCCAGCCTATCAATCCTCTAAGATACGGAGGATACTTCAGAGAGATGTATGTAATGAAAATGACTCAGCAAAATGAGAATACATCTGGAAAACTGGGTTCCCATTCCTAGCTCTGCCACTAATTAGCTCGGTGGCCATGAACTAAAACTTCACTTGAGCAAGAGACAATTTATCCATTTGTAAATAGTGATAAAAAGGTCTTTCTCAGCTACCTTGCAATGCTGGGGAATTTCCAAGTGCGATCCATATAAGTTCATTGAAAAAAACTACAAATTACAGGATAAACAAGCAATATTTTCCTTGCTAACACACGAAACTTATGTTGATTCCCACTGATAAAAAGGCGTGAGACCTTTTCCCTGTACTTATTTCTACACAGAGTTTAGAGATCCACAGTGGTGTTTCTCCTCCCACCTCTAGGTTTGGCAAAAGCGACACCATATGTACGGATTACGTCAATTATATGGATGAACTCGCTTCCTACATTGGAGCAAAGCCCAGCATCCCATGGCTTTTTCTCACAGATCCCAGGTTGGCCGTGGAAGTTTTCTTTGGCCCTTGTAGCCCCTACCAGTTTAGGCTGGTGGGCCCAGGGAAGTGGCCAGGAGCCAGAAATGCCATCCTGACCCAGTGGGACCGGTCGTTGAAACCCATGCAGACACGAGTTTCTGGGGGTCTTCAGAAGCCTTGCTTATTCTTCCGTTGGCTCAAGCTCCTTGCTATTCCTATTCTGTTCATTGCTGTTCTTGTGTTCATCTGATCATCACTGCCTCTAGGATTTCTGAAAGTTACTGACAATACCCAGGCAGGAATTTTGCTATTTAAAAATTGAGATTTTTCACACCTCCTACTTTTCTATTCGGCATCTTTTGCCAGTACTCTGAAACTGTCAGTCAGTAAGACAGTGTTATTTCTAGGCTTTTAAATAAGCTCCTTTAAGAATCGTGTCGCAATCTAAAGAGAGCATTAATCAGTCCTTAGATTCCACTAAGACTTTAATCAGAAATATGTTGTTAATATCTAACCTAAGTCATCTCCTGAAATATTTTGGCATGACTCTTTTTCTCCTTTAAATAAGGTTTGAAATATGTGCTTTGAATCTAAACAAAGAGCAAATTAAGCCCAATAGTTATAATAATCTCAAGCTAACTCTTCAAACCATTTGCAGAGTTAAGGGTAGAGTCTGGCATTACATTCCATTTTTGTTTAATGCAGCACACTCCAGGCAGTACCTTCTGTTCCTTGGCCAAGAAACATAGAAGGAGACCTGGTCTGTATTGAAAACAAACATGAAGAAACTCATTTTATTCACATTCTCAGTAAGGAAACAAATTTTCCAACATGTAGCAACACGTTGCCACATGTAGCAGCAGCATCATAATAATAGCAATGAGCAGAGTACACCTCTTAAGCTGAATATAAAGCCTTTTCAAAAACTGAATATTTAGTCAAAGCTGTAACCAAAGTCTAATTCTACCCTTAAAGGTTGAACTCCTGGGATACCAGAATAAATCTAAAGTTTTATTTTAAAAATTGAGTGCTATTAAATTTTATTATTAAAATTTTGGTATTAAATTTTTTAAGGTTTGACATTGCAGAGCAGATAAAATAATCTGTCAGCATCATCAGTCACCAGAGGGCTCTAATAGTTATTATGCTACATATTTTTTACTATGCCTTCATTTCTGAGGTCAGTAGAGAGGGAGAAGACCACATTTTTCTCTAATATTTTCTTTTTTTCTTTTTTTTACTTTCTGTGTGTTTTTATCTTTGACGTTAAGATTTATCATGGATATTGCTGTACATAATTTTAAGTTTTCTTCTCCTAATCATTTAAGGTGGCAAATAATGTTTTGCTCTTAAGGTCTTCTCACCAGGTGTGAAATATTCCCAAATACTCCCAAGTAAAATAGAATTTATCTTGAAATCTGTGGCCTAAATGGAATCAAGCAGCTAAAAATTAAATACAGCTCATAAAGTTTATTTTGTTTACTGTTATAAATGATGGTACACAAAATCAATTTAAAATTAAACTGATATAATCAAATTTATGTTATTCTTTCTTGTATGATTAAGTTTTTATAAACATTAGTTGGCTCATAAAGAATATAATATTGTTCCTAAACTAATCTAGTCAACTTACTCTTTTAACAGTCCTTATAACATCAATCTATATCAAGATATTGATAATTATTATTGATATCTTAATAATTACTTTTATACAAACATTAATGACTTTTAGTCATTTATGTTTGCATGTATACTTTGATAAAAATGCATATATTCATACCTCAAATCACTTTTGAACATGTGAAGCACAAGGAATTTTTTCACTCCCTGTTTCATCTAGAAATTCTTATCAGTACTGAAAAGCGCCATCAGATATTAAAAATAAAACCAAATGAAAATTTTCTTTGTACACCTGACATAGCTATGCTGATTAGATATGAAGCTAACCTGCATAGTCACAGAATTATTGACCACATCCAGCTTCCCTGATGGAAGAATTGACCTTGAAGCAGGCATTTGGCTATTCAGCCTTCAGACGTTTCATGTTTCTGAAACCAAATAATAATTTTTAGCCAGATACTAAAGCCAAAGTCAAAATTCAGTGTTTATAGCTACCGATCTTCTCCTTCCCTTTTTTCTTCCTTTTCTTCTTCTGTCTCCTCTTTCTTTTTTGTTCCTGTTATTACGTCTTCTTTTTTCTTTCTTCTTTCTTTTTCCTTCTCCTTCAGCAGAAATTGTGGGAGTAGAGAGTACTCTCCAGGACTCTTGGAACTTCCGAGACATTGAGCCAGATGCTAACCCCAAACTGTCTTTCACGAAGTGAGCATATTCCCCCTGACGTGACTACTTAGCCAAACTCAATTTTACATATGATCCAACTCACCATCATTCCAGTCTCTGCTCAAATGTCAATTCCCTGATCATTCTATATAAAAATACAATCCCTTATAACTCTGTACCCTCGTGTCCAGCTTTGTTTTATCCGTGTCTCCGGACTAGAATGTAAGCTCTGTGAGAGCAGGAACATTTTGTCCATTGCTGTATCCCCGGGCCTGGTACAGTACCTGGCAACTAGGAAGTAAATATCTGCTATACTTGTTGAAACTAAAGTATGTGCAGCCTCAGTTAAATGTTCCAGACACCAAGCACTTAAGTGGAAGGAGATGAGAAGTTGTTGTGCTACAGATGGCTGTTTTAAAATGTAGGTTTTATTTTCATACAGGTTTGGTGAGGTCAGGAGACAGCTGCCATTGAAAAGATTGTTATACTCACAGATTCCCAAGAGGAGGGTCATCCCTGCTAGGAAAGGCCACCCAGGGAAACACCAGGGTCAGTGAGAAGGGAGACGGAATGAGGGGGAAATGTGGGCAAGAGCTTTTATTGTGGTTTCTGAGAGAAGGAAGAGGCAGGGCAGGGTAAGCAGGCTTAGGGTGAGCTAGCTTGAATAATTTTAGCAGGTTCTGGGGCATAGGGGCTGCCCGAATTGCCTGATACCTGACTCTGGAGTGTTTAGGGCAGAGGAATAGTTGTGGGGAGTAAAGGGCACAATAAAGGAGGAGGTTTGGGATATGGGGTCGGGATTGTCTGGTTTGTAGAAAGGCACACTTGGCAAACGAGCTGTTTGCTATCCACAGGAATTAGCTAGCCCTGCAAGGCACTAGCATTTTAATTCATGCGTTCAATGTACGTTTATGAAGCTCTTTACATGCTCTGGGTCCCCCCATCCTAGGTGATAGACACTTTTTCTGCCTTCACAGAGTTTTCAGCCTGGGAGGTGAGGACAGACGTTAACAACTACAGATTCACATCTATTCCTTTTCAGGTGGCTTAAACCTTTGAGTGATAAATAGTTATTATTCTTAGCTGTTCCTTTACTTCTCTTCAAATAAATCTTCAGTCTGATTCTCCATTCCTTTGGATTACTATGCTATAATCTAGAGATAGCCTTGATGATGTGTAACATTCTATTTTTAAAAAATCTATTAGCTGTTTTTCTCAACAAAAGTTGTGACAATATGAGATTGACAGTGTTTTTATTAATAAATTCTCCTTGTCAATATCTCACATCAGTTCTCCAAACATTAATTGGTAGCCTATTATGGCCAAGCCACCATGCTAGATGCTAGTACAAAAAATCTAAGTTAGATTTGGTCTCTATCTTCAGTTAGTTACATTCTGCTGTGTAACAAAAAACAAACAAAAAATCTAACTTTAAGCAAGCAAAAACACTTTTATAAAAATCCATCTTCCATGTTCACAATTATCCAAAATTTTCAGAAATCGCCAGAACCTGCTATAGTACTAGAATCTAATTAAAGTATTAAAGCTTAATTAATCTTCAGGATAATCCTTTGAAATAGGTCTTATCATCAGGGCCTTTCAGAGAGAGGCCTGAGATGTTTCCTCCTTTTTCTATTAGTATATTTTTTAATAAAGAAATATCTGAAAAAATATAAAAATTATAATTTATTTTAAGTGTTTATGTAGGACAAACTAAAACTTCTGGCGAAAAGAATATGTTGCAATATTGCATATATATTCACAAGGTAATTACAGGTTTTATTACAAAAATAGGGATTCTTAATACCCTAGAAATGGATAAAGCTGCAAATTCAAAGTTTTAAGATAGACATCATCCTTCAGTCCTATCGTTGTGAATCTGTGACTGCATGTACAACCTCTTTTGGAGATAACATCAAAAGTATATGGAATATGAGTCCTGCGCCACTGGCCTTTCTGATAGGCCCTCCTATCAAGATAGCACAGGTAAGTGATTCTCACCTGCTCAATGCAGTGCCCCCTTTAATAGCCAGTATTTTGTAACACTCGGTCTACAGTCCTTAAGTAAAAATAATAGATGATATAATCTACCTACACAATTTTTTAATATATTGTAGCCCCAATTATAACATATAGGATCTTTTTAGGTTTTGCAACTACAAATACACATCCAGTGGCTTTCAAAAGTTGTTTGAAACAAGGAACAATTCATTGTGCAGGATTTTGCAGGACCTCTTATAACTAGCACCTCCCAATCATGCAACAGCAAAAACTGCTCCTGAAAATTCCCAAAATACCCTAAATCGAATGAAATATTCCTCATAAGAATTACTATAAAATGGATGAGAAATCTGAGTCTCAGAGAGTGTGACCCATGATTGCACTCATCTAGAAAGAGCAGAATTTGGATCCAAAACTGTGTCTCATGATGTCTATTCAAGTAAATTTTTTCAGAATGTCAGAACTGCCTCCTAATGTGGAGTGGCTTTTCAAGGTGACATTTGACACTTTTGTGTCTGTGCAAGGTCTGTTGACATTTAGAGACACAGAAATCACGCAGCACATAGTTCCCTTCAACACAAGACATGGAGAGTCCAACTTAATGACACTGATAGATGATGCCAGACCGGTATGACCAGCCCTTTGTGTTGACATCCAGAAGTGACTGGGAATGGAAGAGAGCGTCCAAATTTGTTTAAATTATTCCATCACAATTTATAAATTCTCAAGGCTTACATATACCACTGCCTACTTGGTATCTTTTCTTGCATATAGCTAGGCCCTCCAAACATAAAACTACTAAATTTACTTCTTAATTTACCCAAACACTAACAACCCACGTATACCTCAAACTTGTGCCTTCCTCAACATTACTCATCCTGGTAATAAGACCTCTAAATATTCAGTTGCTCAAGCCAAAAACCTAGTCATAATCCTCAATTTCTTTCTTTGCTTCAACAATTAGTTAGCCAGGCCTACCGTAATAAAGTACCACACACTGGGAGCTTAAACAACAGAAATTTATTTCCTCACAATTCTGGAGTCTAGAAGTCCAAGATCAATGCGTCAGCAGGATTGATTTCTTCTGAGGCCTCTCTCCTCGGCTTGTAGATGATCGTCTTCTCCTCCCTGTGTCTTCACATGGTCTTCTTCTACGTGTCTGTATCCTAATCTCCCCTTCTCATAAAGACGGTAGTCATATTGAATCAAGACCACACTCAAAACTCATTTAAACTTAATTATCTCAATAAAGATACTATCTCCAAATACAGTCACATTCTGAAGTACTGGGGGTTAGGACTTCAACATATAAATTTGGGGGGACAGTTCAGCCCATAACACTGCACCATTCACGTACCTACAATACCAGCAAATGTTTGTACTTCTCTGTACCTCAACATCTGCTACCCTGGTCCAAGCCACTGTTAACTCTCACCCATTATTCTAACAGCCTCTGATACAGTCTCCTTGATCCCATTCTTGCGCCCGAACGTTCCATTTTCTATGCAGCAGTGAGTGATTGTTCTCAAACACAAATAGGATCTTGTCATCCCATACTTAAACCTCTACAATGATTAAACATTGCAATTGGAATAAAATGAAAAGTCCCACCATGACCTACAAGATGCCTCTCTACGTTTCAATCCTATATTATGCCTTCCTCCCTCTTTTCTATATTCTCACATGACCAGCCTTATTTCACACTAATCTCATTCCTAGCTGAGAAGTTACATTTGTTCTCTCTCTGCTTGAAATGCTTTATCCCAAGATCTCTACAGTGCACACTTTCTTATATTCAGATCTCAGTTTACATAGGACAACCTCAGAAAGAGGTACCCTCCCTGGCACCCACCCAATTCACATCAGCATAACAAATTCCCTTTCAAATCATCCTTTTTTATTTTCTTCTTGACACTTCTTTTCTGAAATCCTTTGTTTACTTGTTTATTGTCTATCTCCTCCTTTCTCACCTCCAATTAGAATATGAACATAAATCCTGCCTGTTTTATTCTCCACCATATCCTCAGTGTCTTCAATGTCTTGCATATAGTAGATATTCAATAACTGTTTATTAAATTAATAAATAAATTTGCATATATTAACTACATTTTAATATACATTCTTATATATTCTTAATATATATTCACTTAAATATACATCTTTAACATGTTCCTTTTAAAGTCATTTTTAGTCAGTAAATAAATACTATTGTTTATTGCTTAATCTCAAATCATGATATATTCACTATACAGAATGATACATCCATTGACATTTGGATATTACAAGGCAAATTTACTTTTATATTTCCTAAATATTACAGTTACCTTTTATCAAGGAGACTAGGATCAAATTCAACCTATCATAACAAATTATATCAATAAGTAACATTAATTAATATAAAATCAATACATATTATGTGTTTTCTTAAACAACTCCTTCTAATATCCAATCTATTGTTCTTGAAAAGATGTTTAAAATAGGCCAGACAGTAGTCCAGGTTGAATCAAATTTGTACTCTGTATTTCACACATTCACATTTATAGAAGCAATTGAGAGGATTTGAAAGACAAAGGAAGTCAGATTATTGAAAACAATCATTTGTGTTACAGTTATCCCAAACAACATGCAATGAGCTGAATGTATCCCCCAAAAACTCATATTTGGGAACACTTATCCCAATGTGGTAGTATTTGGAAGTGGGGTCTTTGGGAGGTAATTAAATCATGAGGGTGGAGCCTCACGAATGGGATTGGTGCCATTGTAAGAAGAGGCAAGAGAGCAAGCTAGCACTTTTTCTGTCATTCATGGAAACAGCAAGAAGACGGCTGTTTATAAACCAGGAAGAGAACCTTCACCAGAGCCCAACACTGCTGACATCTGATCTTGGACTTCCAACCTCTATAACTGTAAGAAATAAATGTTTTTTGCTAAGCTAATTTATAGTATTTTGTTATAGCAATCCAAACTGACAAAGACAAGGATATTTTTTATGTTAACGCTGATTTCTTTGGGGTTAATAGTCACCTAAGGGAAAGAAACCCATTTCATGAGGCTAATTTACTTG
The DNA here is from genome assembly GCF_027409185.1 of Cynocephalus volans. Lineage (NCBI taxonomy): Eukaryota > Metazoa > Chordata > Mammalia > Dermoptera > Cynocephalidae > Cynocephalus > Cynocephalus volans. The sequence continues at coordinate 128,037,248 of NC_084467.1, forward strand.
CTGCACAAAGTCTAAAGGTACATGATTGCTCTGGTTAACTATTATCACCACCTCCATACAGACAAGATTACCTTGTACTTGCAGGAAACAACATTCTTCTCCAAGTATTTTCGCATTTACTTTATCATCCTCTTTTGATGAATAGCAACAAGTTTACCAGGACATTCTCTATGCCCATATTACACATGAGGAAATAAATACATAAAGAGGCAGTGGTAGATCCAGAGAATTTCCAATTCCTTGTCAAAGTGCTGGCTAATCTAATGACAAAGCCTAGAAGGGAAGCACATATAATTTTAAAACTCAGCTCTATATTGACAGTTGCCTTGTGTTAAGATAACATCATTTAACAAAGGAGATTCTGACCACCCCCTTCTAATTCTGAGATGGTCCTACACTGCTCAAACTTTTTCCTACTATATTCACAACTCCTTTTCGTAGACTCAATTATCAGATTTAACTATGGATGAAGCCCTGAAAAGAAAGAGCTTTCTGGGCCGGACCCGTGGCTCACTCGGGAGAGTGCGGCGCTAGGAGCACTGCGGCCACAGGTCCGGATCCTATATAAGGATGGCCGGTAGCTCACTGGCTGAGCGCGGTGCGGATGACACCAAGCCAGGGGTTACGATCCCTTTACCGGTCACAAAAAAAAAAAAGAAAGAAAGAAAGGGCTTTCTAAGTTGGAAACATAAGTTGGTCAGGATAAAAGCCCATCTCTGACTGTCAAAGGATTAAGTTGTGATACTTTTCCCCACGTGGAAAAATATAGCCTCCTATTTGTTGCATAACTATGTGTATCTGCCAAATAGAGATTCCAATTCTGTCTGTGTTCAGTCTATGACACAGGCATGTAGACAGCCCAAGGCATTCCCTGACATTAGAAAAAATATTGAGGCAATGAGGTTTACTATCAGCTTTCCCTTTTTGCTTTTGTACTCCTTAGAATATTTTTCATGTCATTCAAATATCCACTGCCTTCATATTTCGTCTGCTTTCACACTATTCTCAATAAAGGATCTGTAATTCACTCCCATTAAGAATGAATGACTGAAAACAGCTTAAAATGTCACATTTCCTGGGGGAAGTACATTTCAACATCTCATACGGATTAGAACTCTAATTCTTGATGTATGGGAAATTGGTACCTCAACTACAGGCTGGTTTGTGAAAGGGAACAAAGTCAAAAATCATGTAGGTCACAGGCTTATGTAACTTACCCGCTCATTCCAGGGCTAGCACCATAGAAAAGTGGCCAATGTTCAAAATTCCAGAGTTCAACTTGACTCAACTTGTTGCTGATATCCAAGAGGAGGACAGGCTAGTGAGTTTCTTGCAACATTAAGGTCAGGTTGATGAGTTTCTAGGTCACAGCAATAGTCAAAGTTTTGTAGATGGTAGGACACTGTGATTCTAGATGGTCCACTCATTTGAGTAAGACTCCAACCAGAAGCAGACGGTATAAAGAACAGATCCAGCTCCTAATTGGAGAGGAGGAAGTACTGCTATCTTAGCCCATTTTGTTTTGCTATAACAGAATACCACAGACTGGGTAATTTATAAAGAAAAGAGATTTATTTGGCTCATGGTCCTGAGGCTGGGAAGTTTAAGAGCATGACGCTGGCATCTGCAAGGCATCCGATGAGGGCTTTCTCACTGCATCATAGCATAGCAGAAGGGAGAGTGCAAGTGTGAGCGGGAAAAGAACAAGAGACTTTCAACTGAGGCCAAACTTACCCTTTTTATCAGGAGCCCACTCCTACAATAACTAATGCACTCCCATGTTCATGGCATTAATCCATTTACGAGGGCTCAGCCCTCATGACCTAATCACCTCTTAAAGCGCCCACCTCCCAATACCTTTCCACCGGAGAACAAGATTATAACACGTGAGCACTTGGGGGACACATTCAAACCACAGCTATTGCTAAGAAACAGACAAGATGCCAGAGTCCCAATCAAGGGGCCTGGGGGTAAAAAATAGGGCTTCAGTTCTGACTTAAAAGACATAGGGGAAAAATCAAGTCACAGAGACGGGTATGCTCTCTGAGAGCAGTCCTCCAAGAAGCATATCCCAAGACAAAACTAAACATTAGAGAAATATCTATGAAAGATAATAGGAGGGAAGCTGGAAAAGACAGGGAGAGCTGTCAGACAGGGCTGCAAACCTGACCGCAAACAAAGAAGAGAGGGGAAGAGAGTTGGGTGGAAGCATCCTAGTCTTCCCAGCAGTCTAAGAAAGGTTTGGCAAGGCTATAGGGAAGCTCCTGATCCATAGTTGGGCATCAGAGGAGTCCTGTCTCTACGAGAAATAGGCCGGCTTGCTCTCCTTGCCGTACTCAGTCATTGTCTGGGAGCAGCCTGGATAAGTATGGCCTCAGTTCAAAGTCTTGGTGAGGGGACAGGTACAGAGCTTATACCAAATACCATCTTGGTGTGGACTGGCTCAGGCACCGGGGGAAGCAAAACCAGCAGATTGAAATTTCTCTGCATGTAAGTGAACAAGTGCCTCTGCAGGAAGGCAAAACTGGCAATTATTAATCCTCCTCTCCCAAGCTTATGTCAATTTTTTTTCTTACATTTGACAAGTTTATTTAATCTACTTCTCAAGAAAGGGTGAGGCAGGTTGTCACAGCTCCTAAGAAGAGCTTTTTCAAATTCAATTTTAATATTACTAAAGGCTCACTGTACATGTGTAGTTGGTCTATTCTTATTCTAGCAGTTTAATGATATTACTGACCAATTCAGCTGTTATTCCACCAAATTTATGTAAATAAAGGAGAGACTCTCAACTATGAATCTCAGGCCCAAGCCTTCAAAGATGAAAATTATAACATCTTGAAAATTTTCCAAGATAATGGCAAATTATTATCTGAATTTCACTGTATCATTTGTATCCTTGAAGGTAACACTATTCCTGTTAGTGTTTTATGCTGTTCCCCAAACCACTTCTAAATCAGTATTCTTCCTACAGAATATCAAATAAACAGGTAATAGAGGAAGTAACAAAATTTGATTATTTCTCAGACTGCTGCTATGTTGCAAATAGCTCTCCAATGCCAGTGTTTTCAGCTTCAGAATAATTATCATGTTTTACAATCCAAAAGTTTTTGTAAAAATGATAATAGTAAAGAGTAAATAGAATTCATGCTTTTCACCAACAGGTTTTGAGTGCCTATTCTGTGTTAGGGTCTATTCTAGAGCCTGGAAATTCAACAGTGAATTAGATAGAAATAATCCCTATTCTTAAGAAGGTTACATTCTACTAACAGAAAAGAGTCAAAAACATATACACAAATTAGTAAAGAAAATACCATGACATGGAATAATATAAAATAGACAATAAAGGGCCTAAAAAGTTATCTAGTCTATTCCTCTAGCTGCAGACCAAGGTGACCCAGGAAATATGCAAATTTGATGGCTACCAATCCCCTTTGAGTCCCAGGTATGCCTTTTTAAAGCTGCTACGGCTGTATTACAACTACAGAACAGCATATCAGCCCAAAACCTGACTGATTTCTTGTCAATTTATTAGTCCTCTGAAGTTCCATATTTCCCTAGTCTGTAGTGCAGAAAGAAGCCCGGCTGCACTTCCATCCACTTTATTCCCATAGCATCTCAGTTTAAATCAGCAGAATGCTCCTTTTTGGCATCTTCATTACTTGTTCCCACTCAGTTTTACCTTCAACCTATTCTCTTTCTCTCTCTCATATTTTCATTTCACCAGTACCCAAACTCAATATTTCAACCTCATTTCTCTCTCACTCTGGCCTTAATCTCATTTTCAATCTAAGGATTGGTCTTACAAAGTCTGCCTCCTATATGTCTTTTGCCTCTTTCTACCTGTTAATTCCCATTGCCAGCAAGTTAGGTCCAGCTGTCATTATTCCTAGACTACTGAAACAGACCTCTAACTGGCCAGATAAACTTTAGTTTCTCCATCACCGTCCATCCTACATACCACTGCCAGATTTATCTTCCCTTCATTGGTTCTTCTTTCCCCGTTTAAATCACATGTGACGTGCATCCCAATATGTCTCAACCTACTTTTTTAATCTTAGTCATAACTATGTGCCAGACAAACTATACGTGTGATTTACAGTTTGCTCCCTGAATAAATCCACCTTTGTGTGTATATTTATGGTCATCTCCCTACCTAGAATTCAGGCATCTTTCAAATTTGTCTTGATTCTAAACTCTTTCCTCCTCATCAGTCTTTGTATTTGCTTCCTTGGAACATGCTGAGATCTAACTCTAGTTATGAGTGTAATGGCAACAAAGGATGTATTAAGGTAAATATTGAGGCAGATAGACATTCTTTTGCAAAGCAATTGCCCAGGTGATGTTATTGCAGGATCTTTAAGAATCCTCAGACATGGGAAAGTGAGCTGCTTTCACTGACAAGAGAAGCTCAAGGTGATTCACAGGTTCAAGAGTCTGAACTTCATTGAAAGGCATGATAAGGCTGGAGATTCAGCTGATTCTATAATTCTGAGACCTGAAAAAGTAAAATTTGTTCTGATTTTCAGAAAGGTTGCCCCTGAAGCTACAAGAAATAAGAGATTCTTTTAGGGCCACCAGAGGAGCACTCTGGCTCCCTGGCATGACTTGAGCTGATAGTCTAAAGACCTGAGCCTGTCTGTTTCCTTCATAAGTGCTTCATTACACATAGAAGTAGCCATCTCTCTTCTTGACTTTATGGTCATCATTATTGCCATACATACAAAAAGACTTGCATCAGTAGGTACTTCCTCACAATCAAAGATAGGTGATATTACAGTTAATTGTGATGGTACCTGCTATGGTTTAAATGTGTGCCCCAAAGTTCATGCGTTAGAGATTTAATCCTCAGTGCAACAGCATTAGGAAATGAAGCCCAATCAGAGGTGTTTTGGCCTTGAGCACTCTTTCCTCATGAATGGATTAATGTCAGTATTGAGGGACTAGGTTTGTTATCATGGGAGTTGGTTTGTTAGAAAAGCAAGTTCAGCCCCCTCTTGCCCTCTCGTATGTGCTCTCTCACCCTCTGGTCTTCTGCCATGGGATGACAGTGATAAGGCCCTCACCAGATGCTGAGCAGATGCTGGCACCATGTTCTTAGACATCCCAACCTCCAGAAACACAAGCCAACTAAATTTCTGATCCTTATAAATTACCCAATCCAAGGTATTTTGTTATAGCAGCACAACATGGACTAAAACATCCCTATTTTCGTGGGTTACTGCATCCCCATTCACAATTTTCAAGTAGCTCCTATGACATTTAAGTCCAAGGACATGACCAATTCAATCCCCAAATCTCATTTTCAAGTGTCCATTTCCTTGAACCATTCATGGTAACTTTATACCAATTTCTGTATAAGTCAGGGTTCTGTCTCACCGGTTATTTTAACATAGAGAATATAATGTGGGTAAGTGTTAACAAGGTATCAGAGAATCTAAAACGCAAAAAGAGAACACACAGTATCACAGACGTAGTAACTGCAGAAGGAACTACCAGACCTGGGTCTGAGGAGACAAAAGGCATGGGCTGGAATTATTAAAACTTAGAGGCTTAGAGGGAACTTGACAAGCTGCGATCTTACCTCTGAGGAGAATGCAAGCTGCCTGGTGCTGATATTTCCAAGGATGCAGGAAGAAACTGGTTCTAGGAGTGCTGAAACAACTAAAAATTGAAACTACCTACAGTACCACCATGGTTGCTGAAATAAAGACATTCTGCTGCAGTGATGCTAACAGGAACCAGAAATAAAAACAGGAAGGAGCAAGTCCTTTATTTTCCAAGCTTCAAAACTCCCCCAGACAAGAAGCCAGCTGGCAAAAGAGGATAAAGTTTGCAGTTTCAGCCCCAGCATTATAAAGCAGAGCATAAAAGAACAGGTTTGAAGTTGAAAGAAAATAAAGAAAATCAGCAAGCTTTCTATAAACCCATCTTAAATGCCACTCCCTCTATAACAGCTTTCTTAATTTACCTTATATAGATGTGTTTTCTCTCTCCTTTGAATCAATATAGTAACTTGGATTCCTTCTGGTGTCACTTATGTTTTTCCCTGTACTGCAGTTATGCCTGTACTTGTCTTAATCTCTCCTTTCTCCACTGTCATCCTTTTCTATACATGTTAAAGAATCAATGAATGCCGGAACAGTGCTTCATTTATCTCCATATCTCCTGTGACTTCTCAATAGCTGGTTGTTGAATTCGTGCACTGCTTAATCCCCAGTGCCTAGAATTGGACCTAATATAAAGTAGGGGTGTGTGTGTGTGTGTGTGTGCGCGTGCGTGCGTGTGTGTGTGTGTGTTTGTGTGTGTGTGTAAAATGACTAAATGAGTTAGTGAATAAATTAAACTAAATTGAATGTCAGCCTAGAGAAATCAGACTTGGGTGACACTAGGAGACTTCGAATATAGGAATGCCTTATTTAAACAGTATGTCACTTTGAAATGAAAGAAAATGTCTTCTTTTTAGAGTAATTAATCTAATCTCAAACTCAGAAGACTTTTCAGCATCTGATTCACTGTCATCCTCCACTCCTCCCCTGACCATATAAAAGGAAGATGTATGCCTAAATCCCACAGACTTAAGTAGATCCAAACCAGAAGGTATTGTCCCACAACACAATAAATGTAGAGAATGGGTTTCACAACCCGTACTAATGACAAAAAAAAATGTATTTGGCATAAACTTGCCTGAAACGATAAATATAGCATATTATATTAAAAACAAAGGAAGAATGGCTTGGAGCAGTCCTCTGGAAAGAGATGAAGTCTGTTCCAAATTCCAGGGTACCAGAGAGCCTAAAATCCCCTGGCAGATAAATTTAATCACTGTTCTACGTTATTAATAAGAATACACTACGAGGATATCAGATAGATGGTGGAATAAGAGTTTTCAATGCTCATTCTGACAGTAATACCAATTTTAACAACCATGAAAATTTCATCCACACATAAAAATACCTTCACAAGAGCTAAGGAATTCAAGTGAGGGATTACAGCACCTAGGTGGGGCACAGAAATAAGAAAAGATTCATTGAAGAGGGTAGGAAGAACAGTTTCACACGGTTTCACATTACCCACATCACCCTTCCCCCAAGCCCAGGCAGCACAGCATGGGGAGAGAAACCCTCCATATAAGCAAAAGAGAATTAAGTCAATACTTGACTTCACTGTGGACCCTAGAACAAGGCCCGCCCTTTTGCACCTCAGTGCCAGGACCAAACCTATAGACCCGGGCTCCAGGCCCACCCCAGTGCCAGGTTTAATGTCTGCTCCAATGGCAGGTCAGCTCCCATGGACACAGACTTCAGGCCTGTCTCCACAGACAAAGTTGCCAGGTCAAGCCCAGTGGATCACAGTGCCAGGCTGGCCTCTGTGGCTGTAGGTACCAGACCTGCCCATGTGGATGCAGCTTTAGGCCCACCTCAGTGAACCCAGGCTCCAGGCCTCTCCCTGTGGACCCAGGAAGCAAAACAGCTCTGTGGGCCCAAGGCTTGCTCACTGCTAACCTGGGCACCAGGCCTGCTCACCTGAGGACTTCAGCAGCAAACCTGCTGTGTATCCTCTAATACTGTAATGGAGGTGTGTAAAACACTTATATCTCTAGTATAAAGGTTAAAAGACAAAAGTATTAAAAATAATTATAGCCACAATAATTTGTTATGAGATACACAATATAAAAAGATGTAATTGGTGACTTCAAAAACAAAACGTGGAGGGGAGAGTAAAAAGAAAAGTTTTTAAGTTTGATCAAAGTTAAGTTATCATCAGCTTAAAACAGACTGTTATAACTATAAGACATTCTATGTAAACCTCATGGTAACAACAATAACAAAAAAAGTGCCTGCAGTAGATACACAAAACACAAAGAGAAAGGAATCAAAGCACAGCACTACACAAAAATCATCAAATTGCAATAGAAGATGGTAAGAGAGGAAGAAAAGAATAAAGGATTTACAAAAGAACTGGAAAACAATTAACAAATGTCAGTAGTAAGTTCTTAACTATCAATAATAACTTTAAACGTAACAGGTTAAATTATCTAATCAAAAGACAGAGAATGATGATTCTGGGTGGCTGGATTAGGGAATATTCAGCTGGTAAAGTATTATTTATTCTGAATGCTTCAGTAGGCACAAAGCCTGTCCCTCTTCTGCTAAAAGGAGAATTCAGGTGACTTTTCTTTTGATTAGAATGATTGGGCAGCTCCAGGTGTTCTGTGAGGGTGTTTCCAGAAATGATTGGTACCTGAGTCAGTGTACTAAGTAGGGAAGATCTGCCCTTAGGTGGGCACCATCCAATTGCCTGAGAGCCTGGATAGAACAAAAAGGTGGAGGAAGGATAGATACTCACCCTCTGTCTATTGTAGCCAGGACTTTTATCTTCTCCTGCCCTTGGGTGTCAGAACTTCAGGTCCTCCAGCCTTGGGATTTCAGGATTCACACGAGTAGCCTCCCAGGCTCTGAGGCCTTCACCCTTGAACTGAGAATTACACCATTAGCTTCCCTGGTTGTAAGGCCTTTGGACTTGAACCAAGCCATGTTACTGATTTTCCTGGTTCTCTTCTCTAGCTTGCAGAGAATCTACTGTGGAACTTCTCAGTCTCCATAATCAAGTGAGACAATTCCCCTAATAAGTCCTTTCTATATATCTTTATATATATACTACAAGTTCTGTCACTCTGAAGAACTCTGACTAAAACAGAGTGGCAGAATAAATTTTTTTAAAAAGCAACAAGATCCAACTATATGCTATTTGATAACAAGAGACTCACTTCTTTTTTTTTTTTTGTGACCAGCCGCACCGTGCTCAGCCAGTGAACGCACCGGCCATCCCTATATAGGATCCGAACAAGTGGCGGAAGCGCTGCTGCGCTCCCAGCACCGCACTCTCCTGAGTGCGCCACAGGGTCGGCCCCAAGAGACTCACTTTAGCTTTAAAGACACACATAGTCTGAAAGTGAAGGGATGGAAAAAGACATTTCATGCAAATGTTACAGAGAGCGGAAGTGGCTATACTTATATCAGATAAAATAGACTTTAGTCAGAAATTGTCACAAGAGACAAAGAAGGTCACTATATAATAATAAATGGGTCAATTCATCAAGAGTGTATAGCAATTGTAAACAACTATGCACCGAACATTGGAGCACCTACATATATAAAGCAAGTATTAATAGATCTGAAGGGAGAGATAGACTGCAATGCAATAATAGTAGGGGACGTCAATACTCCACTTTCAACAATAGATAGATCATTCAGACAGAAAACCAATAAGGAAACCCTGGACTTGGACAACACTTTAGACCAAACAGACTTAACAGACATATAAACTACTCCATCCAACAGCAGCAGAATCCTCATTCTTCTCAAGTGAACAGAGAACATTCTCCATGATAGATTCTATGTCAGGCCACAAAACAATTCTTAACAAATTTAAAAAGATTTAAATCATATCAAGCATCTTTACTGGCCTCAATGGTATAAAACTAAAATTGGTAACAAGAGGAACTTTGAAAAAACTTTAAAATACATGTATATTAATAATATGCTCCCAAACAACCAATAGTGAAAGAAAAAATCAGAAGAGAAATTTTAAAATATCTTGAGATGAATTAAAATGAAAATACAACATATTAAACCTATGGGATTTAGCAAAAGCAATTCTCAGAAGGAAGTTTATAAAGATAAATGATTACATTAGAAAAAAAGGACACTTTCAAACAAACAGCCTAATATTACACCTTAATGAACTAGAAAAAGAACAAACCAAACCCAAATTTAGCAGAAGAAAGAAAACAAGAATGATCAGAGCAGAAGAAAAATCACATAGGGAATACAAAAAATATTTAGAAAAAAATCAACAAAACTAAGAGTTGGATTCTGAAAAATTAAACAAAATTAACAGACACTTAGCTAGACTAAAAAAGAGAGAGAAGACTCAAAAAAAAAACAGAAAGGAAAAAAGGGACATTAAAATGAATGTCTCAGGATCATAAAGGTCTGTCATAAACAATTATATGCCAACAAATTAGATAATGTAGAAAAAATGCATAAATTCCTAGAAACATACAATCTACCAAGATTGAATCAGGAAGAAATAGAAAGCCTAAATAGACCAACAACATATAAAGAGATTGAAGTAATAATTAAAAACCTTCCAACAAAGAAAATCCCAGGACCAGATGTCCTCATGGCTGAATTCTACCAAACACTCAAAGAAGAATTAATACTTATCCTTCTTAAACTCTTCCAAAAAACTAGAACTAGAGGAAATACCTCCAAACCCATTTTATAAGGCTAGCATCACCCTGATACCAAGGGCAGACAAAGAAACCACAAGAAAAGAAATCTACAGGGAAATATCTCTGATGAACACAGACACGAAGTCCTCAATAAAATACTGGCAAACCAAACTCATAGCACATCAAAATATTATAACTCTTGACCATGTGGGATTCATCTCTGAGATGGAAGGTTGATTTAACATATGGAAATCAATCAATGTGATAAGTCACATCAACAGAAAGCAAGATAAAAACACATGGTCATCTCAACTGACACAGAAAAAGCATTTGACAAAATTCAGCAACCTTCCACAAGAAAACTCTCAGCAATTTGGGTTTAGAAGGAAATTTTCTCAACATAATGAAGGTCATATATAAAAACCCCACTACTAACATCATAATCAATAAGGAAAAACTGAAAGCTTTTTCTCTAAGATCCAGTAAAAGGTGAGGATGACCACTTTTGTCACTTCTGTTTAACATAGTACTGAAGTACTAGTCAAAGCAATCAGACGAGAAAAAGAAATAAAAGACATCCAAATCAGAAAGGAAGAAATTAAATTATCTCTATTTGTAGTTGCCATCATCTTTTACATAGAAAATCCTAAAGATTCCACCAAAGCACTCTTAGAACAAACAAATTTAGTATCGTAAAATTGAAGGATATAAAATCAACATACAAAAATCAGTTGCATTTCTACACACTTACAACGAACTATCAAAAATAAGAAAACAATCCTATTTACAATAGCATGAAAAAAAAAAAAAACACTTAGAAATAAATTTAACCAAGGAGGTGAAAGATCTGTGCACTGAAAACTATAAAACATTTCCCCAAAATATCGAAGACACAAATAAATGAAAAGATATCCCATGTTCATGGGTTGAAAAACTTAATATTGTTAAATGTCAATACAACCCAGAGAAATTTACAGATTCAATGCAATCCTATCAAAATTCCAATGACATTTGTCACAGAAATAGAAAAACAATCCTAAAATCAAAAAACTAAAAAAGACCCCAAACAGTCAAAGAAATCTTGAGTAAAAAAACAAAGCTATAGGTATCATATGCTCTGATTTCAAACTATATTATAAATCTATAGTAATCAAAACAGCATGGTACTGGCATAAAACAGACATGTAGACCATTGTAACAGAATGGAGAGCCCCAAAATAAATCTGCCCATATTGTTCTTCAACAAAGGTGTTAAGAACACACCATGGGAAAAGGATAATCTCTTCAATACATGGTGTTGGGAAAGCTGGACAACCCACAAGCAAAAAAAAAAAAAAAAGAAAGTGGACCCTAATCTAACACTATACACAAAAATCAACTCAAAATGGATTAAAGACCTGATACCATAAAACTCCTAGGGGAAAAAAACAAAAAAGCAAAGAGGAAGAGACAATCCATGAAATGGGAGAAAATATTTGCAAACCAAATGTGATATGGGGTTAATACCAAAATATACAGGGAACTTAAGCAAGTCAATAGCAAGAAAACAAATAATCTGATTTTAAAATGGGCAAAGGATCTGAATAAACGTTTCTCAAAAGGTAATATACAAATGGTCACAGGTATATGAAAAAATGCTCAATATCACCAATCATCGGAGAAATGTAAATCAAAACCACAATGAGATATCACCTCACACTTATAAGGTTGGCTTATCAAAAAGACAAACGATAACAAGTGTTGGCAAGGATGTGGAGAAAATGGAACCCTGGAACACTCTCGGTGGGAGTGTAAATTGGTATAGCCATTATGGGAACAGTACGGAAGTTCCTCAAAAAGTTAAAATAGAACTATCATATGATCCAGCATTCCCACTTCTGGATGTATATCCAAAGGAAATAAGTATGTCAAAGAGATATCTGCACCCTCATGTTCATTGCATTATTCACAATAGCCAAGATATAGTATCAACCTAAGTGTGTATCAGTGAATGAATGGATAAAGAAAATATTTACAATGGAGTATTATTCTGCCTTAACAAAGAAAAAAAAATCCTGTCATTTGTGACAACATGGATGAGCTGAAGAACATTATGCTAGGTGAAATCAGCCAGGCACAGAAAAACAAATACCACTTGTTCTCACTTTTATGTGGAATCTAAAAAAAGCAAAGTCACAGAAGCAGAGGGTAGAATGGTGGCCTCCAGGGCTTGGAGGTGGGGGAAATGGGGTGATATTGGACAAAGGATACAAAGTGTCAGTTATGCAGGATGAATAAGTTCTGGAGATTTAACGTACAACATGGTGACTGCAGTTAAAACACTGTATTGTATACTTGAACTTTGCTAAGAGAGTAGACTTTAAATGTTCTCACCCCCCATCCCCCCCAAATGGTAACTATGCAAGGTGATGGAAAAAGGAAAGAAAAGAAAAACCCTAAATTTTGCACCCATCTATGCAGAAGCAATTAAAGAACTTTTTCAGAAAAGAAAGTAAAAAAGAAAGAAAAAACACTTACAAAGGGTCATTAAGTTAAATCAACATTTACTTACTGAGCTCCTACTGAATACCCCCACTCTCCACTGGGTATTGAGAAAGATAAATAAAAAGCAGACATGATGGTCTCGGACAGGAAATATGAAATCTGTCCACAGAGATAATAATTTACCCTTATGAGACAATTAGCAAAAAGCTCCTGGAAGTCTACAATGTTAGGTAATATGGGACACAGTATTTGATATATGGGAACTTAGCAGCCAAATATGCAGGTGCCAAGAAGCCTTCCTGAGGACAGTGAGGTTTGTTCAAGGTCTTGAGCCACGCACAGGACTTGTACAGTGCAAGAGAGAGTCCTCTACCCAGATTTCAGAGGCCTGTGCCAGGAGGGAGCATGCTCTCAGGCAGAGATGGGAAGGAATGTGGTGCATGTGACGGGCAGTACCAGCCATCCTGAGAGACAGGCATGTGAGGAGAAATGGTAGACAAGGAAGAGAGGGAGCATGTGACTGCCAGTGGGAGGCTAAGAAGGGGCACAACATAATGGTTGGTTCAGGAAGATTAATTTCCTATGCCATTTGAGAGCCCAGCTTCAGAAGGATGGCCTGAGAAAGAGAAGAACAAAGGAAACATCGCTAAAAGCAAAACAGCTTCATAAAAAGAGTAGAGTTGAGGCTAAGTTCACCTGACAGGGCAGGGGTGGTACTAAGAAGATAAGGTAGTCACTGAAGAAAGGAAAGAGGATTCTACCATTCTGCCCTTTAAGCTTCCTGATGGAACAGCTTTTCTCTGCTTGGCCCAGAGCCTCCTCTTGGCTAACTTGAGTGGTCACTGATAGGTAATGTGTCATAATATCCTGTTACTGAAGGAAACTTCCAGTAAACAGAAGGCTAAATCTCCTTCCCTGTCTTCCTCCTTCTATCTCTGGGATAAGACAGAACCAGCTGGGCATGTCCCCAGACAAGGGAGCATCCCTTCTGGTAAGAGCCTAGAAGGAAATGTGATGGAATGAAGCCCAGGGATCTAGAAATCTCCACAAACCCTCACAAATTCTGCAGTAATCATCAGCACTTGGCTAGCACCAGCACTTCCCATGCTGTAGTTTCCTCATCTCCCTAAAAATCCTAGTCTGCTACCCAAGGAAGCCAGACAGCAAGCACCTTATTCAAACCACTCCTGCTCTGTTTGGCATTCAAACTGCAAACTGCGTATAGAATTTGGAAAATGGAGAAGTGAAGTCTATAGAAAACCTAAGAGATTGATCAGGTAGCTGTATCTGTCTCATCTTCCCATATTAAACTCTTAGTCACACTCCAGGGGAGGGACTAAGACTGTACAACCCTCTTAAAATCTCTTCCAGCATCCTGTTAAGAGATGGAGCTCGGTAATTTCAAAGTACACTGCAATCCCTAAATTGCTAATCAACCATTGAATACAAATATACTTATTGAACATCTGCTCTGTGCTTGGCTGGGCCCTAGGTGGAGGAATAAGATCAACAGAGCACGGCCTTGGAGTTAGAGAAGCCCACCACCTAACTGAGGTCATGCACAGTTAAAGAATAGGTTAGAGTACTGTGAAGAACTGACTAGAAAAGTTAAAAGGTCAGAAAAAGGAGAGTCTGGTGGAAACTAGACTATTAGGAAAAGCTGATTACCTACAGAGCATCACCATTAACATGAATACAAACCCTAAACACTCAGGAAGACAAGCCCAGTTAGAAACATTTGCTCTGTGTCAGAGCTTTGCCAAAACAATGAAGGAAAGGTGTGCTAGTATCATGTAAGAAAATATTCTCCTTTGGTACACCTGTCTTCTTATAAAGTAGAAATGCTCAGTAAATAAAATTGACTCTTAGAGAAAACCAAATATTTCTCACTTACTAGACAAAATTTTTTTCAGGAAATAGACTCACATGTCATATGTCTAACGTAAGACAGCAGTCACCAGGAAGAAAGCCAGCTGTGTTTGTGAAAGGCTGAATGGGCCTCTGGAATGGAATCTGAGTCACGGAAGGAGCTTTTCTTATACTACATAAGGTGGCCATGCCTTATTTTTTTTTCCTTTTGCAGCTGGCGAGTTTGGGGATCTAAACCCCTGACATTCCTGTCACTTTAAACTAAACAAGATCACTTTTGAGAGTAAGAGGGGGCACTATTAGTAAAGATGCCAACACACTTGCTGTAACCCAGGACTGTCCAGGATTCCTGGCCATCTTACATATGGGAATATTATCCTCTCTATCTACCTGACCTTTCTCTAATGCTTAAAGTTCTACCATAGAAACACAGTCGTTCTTCGGTATCCATGGGGAATTGGTTCCAGGACCTCTCGAGAATACCAAAATCCTCTGATGCTCAAGTCCCTGATATTAAATGGTGTAGTATTTGCATATAACCTATGCACATCCTCCCGTACACTTTAAATCATCTCTAGATTACTTATAATACTTAATACAATGTACATGCTATGCAAACAATTTATATTGTATTGTTTAGGGAATGACAAGAAAAAAGTCTATACATGTTCAGTACAGACACTTTTTTTTTAATATTTGCCATTCATAGTTAGTTGAATCCATGGATGTAGAACCCACAAATATTGAGGACCAACTATATATTCCTTCAGTTCAAAACAGTACTGTCTCTTAAAACCCAAATTCCTCTATAAACACTTTCTTGTTACTAAACTCTTAGTGTAACTGTTATTCATATCCCTTGCAGAGACCGTGATTACCAGGGAGAAGGCTTTGAAAGGTTCAGGTGGTACGTAACACCCCCCCCCCGACACCCGATTCTGTACCACATCTACCACCCTACACATCCTTCCAAGTATGCGCGTTTGCTCTTGTGGTCACTGGAACTAACAATCATTTCTCCCATCTCTAACTACACATTTTTCTTCATTCTGCAAGTCCTTGATCAAACACTGATGCAACTGCAAATCTTCCTCCAGTCCTTTCCCACAGAGTAAACCTCTCAGTCTTGTGGGTTTGGATAGCCCTTACTAAGCCTTTGTTACTGTACTCATCACGGTCAAATTGTTAGCAATGTGAGTCTTCCTCCCATCTGTCTGGTCAAATGCAGTGCCTGACACCTAATATATACTCAGTGCATGCTCGTTTCTTTTCCTCTGCTTTCTCTTCCCTCGAAGGGAGGCAGCACAGCTTCAAAATCCCATCACCTGTTAGCTGTGTGGCCATGTCAGGTTAACCTAAATCTCGACTCTTCATATGTAAAATGGAGACAATGATATTTACCTCATAAGGTCCTTATGAAAGTGAATGAAATAATGTATCTAAGTGTTTAGCTTAGTGCCTGGCACCCAGTGAGTGCACAGTCTATAGTCATTATCATTAGTGGTATTTCCTCCTGTCATTTGCCGACTGTAATGCATGGTGCAAGCAGGAAGGACAGCTATAGAAGTACAAGGGAACCAGAGACATGATTCAGTGACTTCAAAGTTTTGTCCATTGAGTTCACCAGCTTTACAAACTTAACATCTACAAGAGCTAGCTCAGCTCTTCAAATCAAGCCCTACTGAGTTTCCAGAAAATTGAGCTATTTTTCACTGTTGGCACAACAAAACCTTTCATTATAGTCCAGGTGTACAGCTTTTGTTTATATATTCTATAGTTCCAAAGCAAAAATAAATAAAAGAATTATTGTTCCTTAATCTCCCAGGGGAGATTACACCTTACAGCTCCAGTGGCCATATCAATCACTTTTATTTTCTGAAACCAGGACAAGGGACCTCATTTTTGTCCTTCCCCCATGCCCTCCCTGTTTTTCTCTTACCCCCACCACACTCAGCCCTTCTCTTCCAGGTTTTATAAGGGCTCTACACCATGAAACACACAATAAAAAAGAAAGTTTTACTTTAAGAATAGCTCCTCCCCCTTTCACAATTTTTACATCAACAGACATTGTTATCAAAGCCATTCTCTCCTATGTTAGAGAACTTCCACTGTTCTTGGGAGAAGAAAATCACAGAGTAAAAGGTAAGGCTCCTTGGCGTCAAGCATTCAAAGTGAGTAGGAGTGATTTGGTACAGGGGATTTCATGCAGAAGGCTTGATTTCTAGTTCTGACTCTTTTATTTATTAACTCCAAGACCTTGAAGAAGTAATTTTTAATCTTGGATTGCCAACACTTTGTTTGCAATTGAGAGCATTGGATTGATGATCTTCAAGTTCCTTCCTGCTCTGACATTCACTGAGTGTGATTTTTGGCATATTGAACAATCAGGAGAAGAAGCCAGATTTAGTACTGCATAGCAAAAGTGGTAAAAAAAAAAAAAAATAATGAGTATAAACTGTTAACGGGCATCTATTTCTTCTTGTGTTAAGGCAAGGATCCTGATATATAAACCTCAGCTGGTTATTTCTACTAACATATCCTAAGTATTAAAGGACACTCTTCTGAAGAAGTTCTCTCCAGATTTTCCTACAGGCAACCATGGGCAAGAGAGTGGCCATCATAGGGGCTGGTGTCAGTGGCTTGGCTGCCATACGGTGCTGTCTGGAGGAGGGCCTGGAGCCCACCTGCTTTGAAAGAAGCAATGACATTGGAGGCCTGTGGAAATTCTCGGTGAGTGGCACATCACTGGGACATCAGTGGAAGGGACATGGGTTCCAGTGCTAGACAAATCTGCTCAGTTCTCATTCAGACTTGGGAGGCAGGTAACAAAAGCTCCAAATCTGGAAAGTAAAATATTACCTCTCCCATCACACTTAAGTCTGACCACTCAAAACTATTTTGCAACATTAGGGTTTGTCCTGAAAAGGATATCTTCAGCTCATCATGCATCATCACCTGCATGGACAGACCAGATCTCCAGGCTGTAAAAAGGTCCCAGTATCAGTAATTAGCCAAAAACACACCACTGCCTTCCCATGTAACTGAAAGGATTCTATCCATTATTGCTTTTAAATCCCGGGAACATAGTTGAAAAAAAGATGAGCAAACAAACCCGGACTGAGATCCTGAAGAAGTAGAACTCAGAAGTTCTGGGTTCTACTCCCAACTCAGGTTTTCTAGGCAGATAGTTTTAGGCAAGTCACTTTTTTCTTCCTAGACCTCAAATGCTCATTTGTCAAATGCAGAGGTTAGAAATTAGATTACCACTAATGTGCCTCCTCATTCCTATAGGCTATGATTCTATAGTTAACTTACATCTACTGGGAAGACATAAATTATTATAAATTATGATTGTGTGTGTTGTGTGTGTGGTTGTTGAATGTCTATCAGCTCCAAATCCAGAAAGAAAAATGATGGTCTTTGCCAGTTGGGCTCATTGTCGTAGAAATAATTCAATCAAGAAATATTCCCTATAAACGCAATTTTTAAATTTCAAAAGTCAGGTTTAGGAAAGCTTCTAGCCTTTCTGTTCTGATTTCTCAGCCACTGTGATCAAACATAGATGATACATATTTGGCTTAAAGACATTATGTCCACATCATTTATCTTACAACCATTCAAGTAATCTGTCCTGATCCCAGTTATTGCCCAAAATGTAACAAGAGATTCCTCTGATAGAGTGGATCAGTGCTAACTTAAAACACATTTGTATTATCTCAAAAGCTTTCTTTTTTTAAATTTTTGGTTCTGTAACCCCAAAAGTATCACATGAAATATAATTTCTATTTTCCATTGGGGGTAATCAAGAGTAACTTTTTTCAAGAATTCAATTTTCTTTATTTACATTTGCTCAGAGAAATGTCACCAGCTTAGACTAAATCATGAATTGGCTCTCTAACACCTCATTAGAAACAATTAAATGTTGCTTGAACCCTATTCTGGCAGAAGTTTGAGCTAGGTACTGGGATAACAAATATGTGTCATAATTACTCCACATAATCACTCTAAATGATTTTTACTCCGTGTAATGATACAAGCCATAATATAAGTCCACAATCCTTTGATAGCAAATTGATAAACTCATTTGATAACAAAACCTATCCTGAAATCATAAGGTTGTGGGTTGTATAGATGTTGAAAAACATGAGTTGAATGAGTATGAGGCTAAATCCCACTTATGTTGTGCTGTAGAAATTTTATTGCACTTGATTACAGGTTGCTATTCCAGATCTCATTAGGAGTGTTATAGAGAAAAATTCAAAAATATACACATTCCAAAATATGTCTGGCCCTAAGACTGTCAAATAAGAGGTTATAGAACTTTACAAGATTGAGATAGCCCTTGGTGACTGTCGACTCAATAAAGTGCCTTCAGCTTTTAGAAGAGTGTATACTACAGAAATCTTAGTAAGTCAAGGGAAACTTCCTGCAAGGATAAACACTTAGCTGAGCCTTGGAGGATATCCTCAGATAAGGAATGTAGAGGACCGCCATGTGACAAAACTCCAGAGAGTGCCATTCCCATCACAGTTGAAGAATGGCACCCCATAGACTTATGCAGTCACTGGCTATGTGCCAGTACCAGGCAGGAGACCAGCAATCCGTGCAAGGCACAGAGAAGGTGATGAACATGGTATACCCAGGAAGGGACCCATAAGTTAACCAGAGTAGCCAGATCAGAAAGTTCATTTAAGGAAACAATAAGTGACTCTGGATTATCCACAAGAGGGAGTGTCCCTTTTCCACAAGATCATGTGTATAAGCAAAATTCTACTCAAATGCCCAGTGGAGATGTGGACACGTACAAATACTTGACACTTGAGCCCACTCCATACATCCTAACCCTTCCTCCTTTTCTAAGAAAAGCTGCTTGGCACAGTGTACAATCAGAGGGAGAGATATTTGAAGAATGTGTTACATAAGCTTTCATCCTGCAAGCCTCTGCTAGGCAGAAGGTGTTCCAGAAGAAAGAAACCTGATAATTTGGAACTTTTTACTATGTGCTTTTTATGAGAAATAAAAACCAAATGGGGTTCAAATACTAGCGTGCTGAATGTGAGCATGTTTTAAGTTTCATACACTTCTATGAAAGGCCTCACGTCCTCAAAAGATTTTATTGCTGCTGTAACAAACATTGCTCAATGAGCAATAGGTTAGTATCATTTTTATTGCAAAAGGACAAAACAACAGAACCAGGACTATCTGAAAATTTCTCCCACTCATTCATTTATTTATTTAACAATACCTATTGAACACATTATACATAAGGAATTATTTTAGGCATAGCTGCAGATAAGAAGCCAGACAGCATTTTAAAAGTAGAGAGAAAAGAAGTGAGTATGTAATTAGGGTAATAAAAAAACAGGAACTTGGTAGAGGCAGGGATGATTTAGCAGTTGTTGAGAGGTGAGATAAGAAAAGACATGAGGAAGAAGGCGACTTTTGAGCTGGATCTTGAGGGCATATTTAGATATGAGCAGAGATGAAATATGACAAGGCAGGCCACTAAAATGCATGCACAACATTCTTGCATTAGCTTCTGACCTTGCCCTCAAGTTGCTTATGTTCTAGTGGGAAAGATGAGAAATGAACACAATTATAATCCAAGACGGATGGTGATAACGTGACCACAGCTCCTTGGATCTCTGGTTCTAGGGCAAGCTCTTTCAGCCAGAGGCAGAGTCTGAGCTTCATTTCCTCCTTACCAGCTCAAACCACCCACATATTGAAATCATGAAAGTGCACCTTCTCTGGAACAATAGTCTGTTGTTATATAATACATTTGCTTCCTTTGTTTGGAGAACAGCCTTTCAGAGAAAATTCCAAAGAGCTGTAGGGTACATACTCTTCTCTCCTCATGTTACAATTGGCCGGAGTCAAGGGGTAAAAGAGCAAAGATTCACACAAGATGGAAATAAGCCAAGGCCTTATCTGTTTCCCAGAGCAGAGTCCTATTTCTTAACCAGTCCCCAGCCACAGCTTAGCCCTGCCTCCTGTCAATGGGCAGCCGAGAAACCTCCTTCTCACATCTCATTCTTCTCACAGCCATCAACAAAAGGCACCAGCTGTGGGTGAATGCAAAAGACTAAAACGTGAGAACCTGCCAAGCATGAGCCTTCACCCTTTTTCTGACCCTCACAAAAATTTCAAAGTGAGGTTTAAAAAAGTTAAATGTCTGAGCTGAGATATTTATGAGAAATACCACAACTATGAGTAGAGAAAGATTATATTTTTCAACACGAAGAAAAACATGGAGGCCTCAGGCCACCCCCTGCTTCCCCACAGAGACACAATCCTTTCCAAAACTTTTTGTGTCCCTCTTCCAGAGATCAGCTGGATGAGAGATAGACATCTTGGATTCAGCATCAACAGGACATTCCATCCTTTTCTCCATTGCGTAAGAGGTCCTTTGGGACTTGAGGAAGCAGAGGCTACCAGCTTTTAAATGTATTTTCAAGGTAGCACATTGTGTGCGCTTTTTTCCTGCCCTTGCAACAGAGAGGAAATGTTTATTTTCAATTCAGCCTTCTACTGCTTCTCATCAAGAAGCTACTTTTCAATTACACAATAGCTTTAAAATGAGGTGCCAAGATTTCACACATATTTTAAGGCCTCTGGTTTCCTGTGGGTTTTTTTTTGGGGGGGGGGGGGTTGTTTGTTTGTTTTTTTTTTTTGGTGAAGAGTGAATACCACTAACTGTTGCGTTAAAGAACTTCTCAAGCACAGGTTCTCAGTGTCATTCCTGGACCAGCAGCCCCGGCATCTCCTGAAATGTGTTAGAAATGCAAATTCTCCAGCCCCACCCTAGACACACTGAACCAGAAATTCTGAGGGCTGGGAATCTATGTTCCAAGAAGCCTTCCAGATGATCCTAATTACACCGAAATTGGGAAACCACTTCAACACAGAGTTCTACTTCTGGCAAAGAGCTCACTGAACTTCATAAAATTAACAAAATAGGCTAAAAGTTGCCACCTTCTTCCGACCATTTTGTTGTATTTTTTAAGATCAGAACAAGTGCTGGTACAGGAAAAAGAAAACTCTAAGTGACCATAAAGACAGAGCTAATGCTAGGGGTAATTAGAGTAAGGATCAGTGTGGAGAGGGCTCCAGTTCTGTGCCAGGTTCCATGTGAAGAGTTTTCCATTCCATATATTACGGAGAGCTTAGCATTTTTTAATTTTTTTGTACTAAAAATGTTTGAGTCAACCAAGAATTGACTCTTCAATGAACAGAACATCATTCTTGGCTTCCTTCTTAAGCTTTGTTATCTTTTCTAGGACCATGCAGAAGAAGGCAGAGCCAGCATTTACCAGTCTGTATTCACCAACTCTTCCAAAGAAATGATGTGCTTTCCAGACTTCCCTTACCCTGATGATTACCCAAACTATATGCACCACAGCAAGCTCCAGGAATACATAAAGACATTTGCTCAAAAGAAGAATCTTTTAAGATACATACAGTTTGAGGTAAGGGCCTCATAACTTGTACTGTTGGTATTAATACATACATGGATAAGAGAAGAGGTAAGGATACAGCTCTGTTACAGAACTCAAAGCCAAATGTTTGTCCATCTCATGTAGTCATCCATTTGGGCTGCTACAACAAAATACCTGAGACTGGGTAATTCATATGTAATAGAAATTTATTTCTCAGTTTTGGAAGCTGTGAAGTCCAAGATCAGACACCAGCAGATTCAGTGTCTGGTGAGAGCTGCTTTCTGCTTCCAAAATGGCACCTTGAAAACTGCGTCCTCACATAGTGGAAGGTGGAAGGCAAAAAATAGGCCTCACTTGTTCTCTTCAGCCCTTGTATAAAGCACTAATCCCATCCATGAGAGTGGAGCCCTCATGGCCTAATCACCTCATAAAGGCCACACTTCTTCATACTGTTGCATTGGGGATTAAATCAACATGAATTTTGGAGGGGACACAGCATTCAAACCATAGCACATCACCAATTAAGATTCAGATTACAAAGCATTCATGCTTCAATTTTTTTTTCCCCTAGACTCATTCTCCACTAGCCTCTGAGAGCTTGTAAAATACATTAGAAAATGCTGGAGGCAGCTATGCCATCACAGTCCATCCACTTTTCACCCTCGTGCACTTAT
Source organism: Cynocephalus volans (assembly GCF_027409185.1). Lineage (NCBI taxonomy): Eukaryota > Metazoa > Chordata > Mammalia > Dermoptera > Cynocephalidae > Cynocephalus > Cynocephalus volans. The sequence continues at coordinate 128,059,951 of NC_084467.1, forward strand.
GTTTTGCAAATAATCCAAAATTCTCTAGTCCATATTTAGACTTCTGTGGGTTCAATGCCAATGAGCTGTGGTTCCAGAAAACAAGACATTTGTTAGAAAGTCTACCATCACATTGTGGAGAGAGCAAACAAATGGATGATTAATATAGTCACCACCCCATTCTTCTCCCACTTAGTTCATTATGCATAGATTTCCCCTTAAAGAGCTTCAAGGGTTATGAGACAGAGCCATTGTTCCTGTAAGTGACAATAATGTTTTACATTTGTATAGAACTCTTAATTTCAATTACTGTTAAATGTAGAGCATGTACACATAGCAGGAAAAACAATAAGCAAAATTATGAATTGGGGTTATATTTACATAATTATTTTACCTGGAGTAGTTCCAAACATATAGTTAAAATTTTCCAGCTGTCATTTTATTTCATTCATTTATTTATCCCACTCATTCATTCAATTCATTTATGACATTCTAAATGTCATAAATTGTCTCAACTTATGGTAGTGATATCAATAAACATTAAAGTTCCTGCTATGTGCTTGCATTGTGCTATGTGCTTATATGTCATAAAAAAGAAGTCTAAGACTCAGCCCTCAAGAAGCTTATAATCTAATTGGGGTCAAAATAAATATAGAGATAGTAAATAACAATATAAGATTCAAGTAACACTTTAAGTCAAAAGACAGAAAAAATTTAAAAGGCGTCTATGGTTTATAAGTAAAATAATGCTAGGAAAATCATGAAGCAAGAGGCAACACTTTGGGAGAGGGTACTTTTCCAGGAGAGATAAAATTTGAGTTGCATTTGGTTTAGATAAGTGAGTGGCACAAGTAAAATAAGAGAGGTGGGAAAATGCCCTGCTCATTTGGAGAACCATGAGCAAACCAAGGTATATCTATCTTCTAGGATTAGATACAGCTGTATATATCAGTAAACCAATGTGTGCTGTGGCTTTAAAAAAATAGAGTGTTATTTTGCAAACATGTAAAAGAAGTCCAGGGTGGGGAAACTAGAGTTGATATTGTGGTACCACAGTCAGCAAAAACTCAGCTTCACATGAGGCATACCTTGTCAAGTCTGCCTCATGGTCCAAAACAGTTGCTGGGGCTTAAGCCATCACATCCACCTTCTAAGCAAGAAAAAAGAGGAAGAGATGAAGGGCAAAAGTATGTTCTCCCAGCTGAATCAGTCCCCTTTCACAAACTCTCCTGGAAAGCCTATCCAACATTGTTTATTTGTGTCTTACAAGCCACTCTAGTTGCACAGGAGCCTGGAAAATGTATTGCTTTGCTCAGTATATTGTCACTCCAAACAAAATCAGGGTTATGTTAGGAAGGAAGAGGGAGAGTTTGGATATTGGAGAAGCAATGAGCAATCTCTGTCCCGGAAGAGTTTATGGGAATATCAGAAAATAAGACCAAAAGAGTAAATTGGAAAAAAATTGTGTGGATTTTTAACTATAGCATTAGAAATGTGGAATAAGGCTGTAGGAACAGAAATAACTTCAAGCAAGAGACACAGAATTAATGTGGTCCTTCAGAAAGATGAATCTAACAAGGAGGATGAAGAATGGCTGCAGGAGATTGGAAGCTGAAAACAGGTTAGTTATAGGCTCTTAAGGTAGTCCGTGCAAGGGAGTGATAAGGACTTGAACCAAGGCAGTGTTAGCAGTCATGAAAGGAAGAGAGAGATGGTGAGATTCTGAGAGAAATGCTTGTTTAGACATAAGGCAAGGATGGAGAAATAACAAGCAAAACAAGTTGCGAGTTTGAAGCCTAGGTAGCTAGGAGGTTCATGTCATGTTTGAAAGTAATACAAAAATCAGAAGCCACTTTTGGAGAAAATATAAGTAGGTTGATCATAAATACGCTACATTTTAGGAAACATTAGGTGGCCCTCCAGATGGAAAGGTCAGGCTAGACTGGATCACAGAAGAGAGACCAAGCCTGAATATGTATGTTGCTGATATTTCTAAAGGAGAGTGTCTATAAACAGCAAAAGAGAGAGCAAGGATCAAACCTTGAGACATTCCCGTATTTATTAAGTAGTTGAAAGATAACATCAGAGGAGGAAGCCATGTCAGTGTAGAGTAGCAGTAAGCAAATGACATAGGTTTGTTACATGGCATCATTCACAAAAACATTCAGTGTTATCGACGCCCAAATCAGCTAACTAAATATCAGAAAGTAAATACACCCCAGTGAGTAATTTTCCTTGTGAGATCTGGAGATTCCCTGAAGATTCACATGACTCATATGTTAATATATTTCCAAACATATCTCAATGACCAGGAGAGTTCATAACAATTATTTCCTCCACAGACACACTACAAGAGGGGGGAGATAGCAGAATTATAAATAAAAGCTATTTTTTCTGTTTATTTTTTAAGACCCTGGTTTCCAGTATAAAGAAATGCCCCAGCTTCCTAATCACTGGCCAATGGGTTGTTGTTACTGAGAAGGATGGGAAGCAGGAATCTACCATTTTTGATGCTGTAATGATTTGTTCAGGACATCACGTATACCCCAATCTGCCAACTGATTCCTTTCCTGGTAAGCCAGAAAAATATATAATAACTGGAGATTTATGTGCAAACATATAGAGTTAAAACAGACTTTTCTATAGATTATACATAATGATTATTCCTAAGATCCCAAAGATTTCAGAAGGAAAAATATTTTCAGTCAGATAATATCCTAAATATGGTAATAAATGGTCTCCTAAACCTCTATATTAAAAAAATCAAAGACCTGCAAGTCAGAGATCAAACAGACTCAAGTTCTTATTTTATAGACAGTAACTCAAAGACAAGTCCTGACAGCCCATGGGGTCTTTGAGTGGAGTAACATTCAAAAAAAGTAGAGTTCAGCTACCAAATTGTTTAAATAAAGGCACATCTTCTTACGTTATTTATAGGAGAAAGTGAAGTTTCTAATTTCATCTTCATCCACAACTTGCAAATATACTTTAGAAATCTCAGTAATTTGTATGAGTGTGTGTAGTGTGAGAACATGCACGTGTGTGTATTAGCATACTCCATTACCACCCAAAAATAGCAAACATCAAATAAATGCAGCACACATGGAGACTTCCTTCCTTCCATTCTTCCATTCTTCCTTCCTTGCAAAAAGAAAACAGTCTGCTCAAAGATTAGAGTTCTCATCTCTAGTCATGATGTTCATAGGCCAACATAAATAAAAGAGTGGAGGAAAAGTAGATTAAAACCTTTAACGTTAACAGGCCATAGATTTAGTGGTTGTGAGTGTGAGATCAGAACACCGGCTTTCAACAACTCGTTCCACTAGGTCCTTTCCACTTAACTTCTTTGTCTCAATTTCCTCACCCTTTAAAATAGGGATAGCAGCCGACAGTAGTGCTCAGGATCTATAATTAACAATAATTTACTGCATGTTCTCCAATGACTAGAAGAGAAGTGCTCACATACTGTCATCATGAAGAAACGATAAATTTTTGTGATAATGAATATGATAATTACCTTGATTTGATCACCACACATTTTATACGTGTATTAAAATAAAATTGTGTTCCACATGCATATGTACAATCAATCTGTCAATTAAAAAACAAATAAATATAAAATAAAATAATTTTTAAAACTAAAAATAAAAAATAAAATAGGGGTAGCAATACCTACCATTCAGAGATGTTATCAAGATTAAATTAAAACATGTAAATCATTTAGCATATCATATCAAATTAGTTCTCATACCTTAAGTTTTTTTTTTAAGGCACTAAAAGAAATTATTTGAGGGCTTAGTGTCAAAAAACACTAAATGGATAAACGCATTTCAACGAGGGAAATTTTAAAAATTAAAACAGATAATAATATAAAAAAAAAACCCACAGTAAAAAACTGAGTCTTCATAATTTCTGAAAATCAGCTCAAACCACTCCCCGTGTTTTACTTAGGCCTAGACCGGTTTCAAGGCAACTACCTCCACAGCCGGGATTATAAGGGCCCAGAGTCCTTCAAGGGGAAGAAGGTCCTCGTGATCGGCCTGGGGAACTCGGGATCAGACATTGCTGTTGAGCTCAGTCATCTGGCTACAAAGGTACATGATGTAAAAGGTTTTGGAAAGTTAATCTAGGATAGGGCTGTGCTACTAAGTCAACAGCCTAGGCACTGAGGAAAGTGTTCGCCATATCCTACCACAAGACATTCACCTGTTGCGTATGCCCTTTAAATCAAGGAGGACTTGAGACATTCTCCATGGGAAGCAAGGTAATTGGCTCATGCTAGTAAGGAAGTACATTCTGTTGAAACCAGAGGTAAGTGTACAGATGTGTATATATATGAGTGTGTATGTATGTGGTTTTTTGTTTTAATTTTATGTTCTGATAACCTCCAAGTAGACTGGTTCCTAGGCAGCTCTAGCTTTATGTATTTAACAGTATTTCTTATCACCTACCACGCAAAAGATACTGTGTTCACCCCTCTGAAGTTCTAGAAGATACACGCAATTTGGGTTTTACTATCATTTATTCATTCGACAGCAGGTGCTCAAAAAATATTGGGCACTTACCATGCGTTACAACTATGTTAAACTAAAAATAAATAGTCATAATTTAGCCTAGTTCCTGATTTCAAGGAGCAGTCAGTGGGTGGAGGTGGGGTGACAGGTACACAGGCCATCGCAAAAGGAGGTAAGTAGTCTTCCAGTGGAATTAGGTGTAGAAAGAGCAACACTGTGAAGAGAGAACCTAACTTAGCTTGGAAGAAGTCAAGGAGGGCTTCCCAGAGGACTCCAAGCTGAGTCACACATGACCAGTAGACCCCGAGGAAACTTAATATATTTTTAAGGAAACACATAATCAATTCTTAAATGGATGTAAATAAAACCTAAAATTTTTTAAAACTAAAAATTCCCTTGAGTTGTCACAAAGTTAAAGTCTATTTCACAAAAATGGTAAAATAGAGAAGAGCCAGCCTTGTATTAGGACTGAGGCAGCCACCCTGGTTTGGGATACCCAGCAGAAGGCCTGGCGTACATGTGTAGAGAGAACTGGAAAAAAAGACCAGAGATAGGGAACAGAATGAAATCTTTGTTATTGCCTCCACCTAATTTCAGCTAGAGGTTTAGCTATATTTTCCCCACCTAGCCCACCAGCTATTACCACCCACCACCAATGAAGCTTACTGCATTGTCTAGTGCCTACCAGACCTGCCATTTTAGTCTATGAGTATGTGAAGATTAAGCCCATCACATTTGAATACCGAACCCTCTTGTTCCAAGATATGGTTCTAATTGTTTCAACAACTATGCACCAGCCCTCTGGGGTGGTGAGAGGGCAGTCCTGCTTCTACTTAGTTTTAATTATAAATTATTCATCTAGAAACACTTCTTTAAAAGTGTTCCTATCTGGATATTGAAAGAAATGTGTGGAAGTGCCCAGAGAATTATGTTGTGTTTGCTTATTTTTTACAGAGTGATGTTGAAATTGTGTTGCCTTTCCCCACCAGGTCATTATCAGTACCAGAAGTGGTTCCTGGGTCATGAGTCGGGTTTGGGATGATGGCTATCCTTGGGATATGGTATATGTTACCCGCTTTGCATCCTTTCTCCGGAATGCCCTTCCTTCATTCATCTCCGACTGGTTATATGTCAAGAAGATGAACACTTGGTTTAAGCATGAAAACTATGGCCTGATGCCTTTAAATGGGTACTACAAATCATGCATATTTTATCATTCAAAAAAGTGGGGCACTTGTCCAAGTGAATTCTTTCTCTCTAGTTCTTACTCATTAAAGCTGATGAGGTTAAATTAAGGACTGCACAAGTGACAGGATATACCCAGAGACCATGTATAGGTTGGAAATCTTATTGAAATTAGTCTAGTGGAGAAAGTGATATGAAAGAATCCAAAATAGGGATGGATCAGACAGATAGATCATCCTCACAAGCAGGATTTTTTTTTTTTTTTTTTTGCTCTTTTTCGTGACCGGCACTCAGCCCGTGAGTGCACCGGCCATTCCTATATAGGATCCGAACCACCGGTAGGAGCGTCGCCGCGCTCCCAGCGCAGCACTCTCCTGAGTGCACCACGGGCTCGGCCCAAGCAAGATTTTTTTATCATAGCTATAAGCTACAGCACAGAACTTTGTAGGCTACAAATATTGGTTCTTCTTAGTCTCACATTGTCTAATGTGCTTCTAAAGAGCTATTAACAAAGTAGGGTTAATCAACAAGTCTCAGCAAGGGGGAAGTCTCAAACAAAATGCACACTTCTCCCACCCCTGAAGGAGGCATGGAACATATAAAGCAAAGGAGATTCACAAAACTGATGTGGCCTATAAAATTAGTAAGATCATTCATTTACTTCTTTACAGAGACAGAGCCCAAAACTTACTGATTAGGGAGGCATTCTAGGTAGAAGACTCAGTATATCAGTAGGAAAAAAGAATATTCTGGTGGGTAAGAAAAGAAAGAATTCACTAAGAAATTTCATCTTCTGGTCCATGCTAGCCAAAAAGTTTCATGGTGTTTGGAGAAATAGGTTAAGAAAAAATAGGGAGGGATCATAAACCAGAACAGCAAATGCCAGGTTTAGCAGCCAAACCCTCATTCCAAGGCACTTATTCAATCCAGTCTTGCAGACTGCTATACCCCTAAAGAATGAAAAAATGTTGATTTTATGCATTTAAAATTATGGTTTTATGCATTTAAAATATAATAGAAATTCCAAAACTTGAGCTGCTTAAGATTTTTTTGTTTTATAAGAGTAACTGCAAATTTTACTTTAGTTTTGCCATTTAGACAATTAAATCATAGTTTTGGAAATCTATTCATTCTAAGAACTAAGCTTCCTCTTAGAAAGTGTTCCAATTACTCTAAATTGCTGACTACACTTTCTCACTCCTCCCTTTGTGGAGGGAGAGCGGGAAAGGAGGGAGAAAGGGGAAGAAAAAACAAATTTTGCTGTGGCCTACTTTTTGCCACCTTGTAAGGTAAAAGAAGAGATTTCAGATTTATAGAAGCAGAAAAGAGTGTGGAAGTAAAAGAGTATATCGAAAAGTTCATGGAAAAAATAGAATTAAAAGATAATACATATCTTTCCGTGAACTTTTTGAAGTACCCTCATATAGAGACAAATTCCAAGATTTATGAAGTTTTTCTGTGTCTGATATACTTGGAGGAAATTCCAGAATCCCTGAAGGAAACTTAAGTCAAAATGAAGTATATCATCATGAGAAATATCATTCCTAGAATTCTGGCAACTAAAATGCAGTATCAGAGTTGTTATACTTTCTTTTGTGACCATGGCTAGTGAAAGAAGACCAAACATGGCAGTAAAACATCCCACCACTGCAAATCTGATCTCCCCATGCAGGACTAGATCTCCCCATGCTAGGCACTGGTTTAAGTGCTTTATAGATCGTTGTTCACCTAATTCTCACAGTAAACCTATGAGGAAGATTCTGTCACTATCCCCATTTTACACATAAAGAAACAAATATAGAGAACTAACAGCTATTGCGAACTGGAGCTAGATTATAAACTTGGGTCATCTAGCTCCAAAGTCTGCACTCTTAACCACTTTATTGTCTCTGGGAATTAGTTTTATTGTCATCTATTTGGTGAATCTCCAAATACTATGAATACCCATAAGGGAATCTTCAGTCTTCAAAGGGGCAAAGGAGGCATTTGTAATCAGACAGAAATTCTTAAGGATTGTTACAGACAATGGGAAAGGAATCACTGCAAGAGAAGAGGGTTTAATCCCTTGTGCTGATGTTTAACTGCTCAACTTGGTTTCAGAGCTATGGTCTGTTGAAGGTATTTTACAGCAAGGGTATTTGTGTCTCATTTCTGCATAGTGCCCTGAGAAAAGAGCCAGTGTTCAACGACGAGCTCCCATCCCGCATCCTGTGTGGCACTGTGTCCATCAAGCCCAGTGTGAAGGAGTTCACAGAGACCTCAGCCGTGTTTGACGATGGGACCGTTTTTGAGGCCATTGACTCTGTCATCTTTGCAACAGGCTATGATTATGCCTACCCCTTCCTGGATGATTCCATCATCAAAAGCAGAAATAATGAGGTCACCTTGTTTAAAGGCATCTTCCCCCCACTAATGGAGAAGCCAACCTTGGCTGTGATTGGCTTTGTCCAGTCCCTTGGAGCTGCCATCCCCACAGCTGACCTGCAGGCCCGCTGGGCTGCTAAAGTGTTTGCAAGTAGGTGGGCCATTCTGTCTTTGATTCATTTAGTCAAAGAACATTTATTGAGCACCTACTACATGTCAAGCACTGTACTAGGTGTTAGGGATAAAAAGAGAACAAGTCAGACATGCTTCTTGACCTCCCAGAGCTTAAAATAAGGTGTGGTGAGAGAGTGCCACAGCAGGTGACGTTTTGGGGTGTTCTGTTGAGGGCAGTTGGGCAGTGAGTTATTTGATGTAGAGGGGACAGCATGAGGAAAGACATAGAGGTGAGGAATAGTAGGGAATTTGTGAGGAACCAGAAACATTTTGGTGTGAGGGAGTATAAAGCAGAGACAGGGAACGGCAAGAAATGGAGAAGGGACCAGAGCATGGAGGGCCTGATAAGTTAAAGAGCTTACACTTCTCGTAGGGAAATTGGGAGGACTTTGCAAGGTTTTAAGTAAGAAAAGAACAGCAGTGAGATAACTGCAATGTCAAGGTACATTGTGAAGATTGGAAGGGTCCTGGTGGGTGTTGGGGGTGTGCTGGAGACCTCATGGGTCTCAACTTGTATCAGAGTCACAATGCAAGGCCACTCAACTCTATTGACAATCTCTTCCCACTACCTCCCTTCACTCTAGACCCCATGGTCTCCAGAAACTACAAGTATGCTTCTGTGAGAAAATCAAGAATATGAGGATTACATGGAGAAAAACAATGTCTCAAATATATTGACTTAATCTACTCCTATCATATTGATCATTATCGTTATCAAAAGTGTCCTTTTATTCAAAGGTTCAAAAATCTTGACCAACATAGGTATAACTTACCTAACATAATGTCCATGAAAAATTTATAATATATGTAATGAAGAAAATATTACAATCATAAAATGTGTAGTATTTACAGGGTCCCCTGTAAAATGCTTCTATCGTCTTTTTTTTCTGAAAGGCACAATACTGCCAAGGGCCTGAGGTTTTATGGGAAGACTGGATACAGTTCACAAACCTGGGAAATTAACGTGAAACAAGGGTATCATTTGTTTATTCAGTGAATATTTACTGAGCATCTACTATGTGTCAGGCTCTGTCTTAGCCCTTAGTATACAACATCAAACAAAACAGACCAAAATTCTGGTCCTTTACTTTCTAGTGGGGCACACAGCAAATATCTGACCATAGAGCCCTGCAAGGCTGAGGTAAGATGCTGACAATGACTGCGAAGTGTTCATTCTCGCAAATGTCAAAGTAGCTTTCTTCCATCGTTACGAAAGCAAATGAGCTACAATCATCAATCAGAAGAACCCGTCACTGAGGTAGTGAAATTTGCAAAAAACTAAAAATTTTCAGCTGCCCCTTAAAACATCCTACCTGACTGCAGGCTGACATTGAAATCCCATGCTTCCTTTCATTATCTTGTTTACTTGTCATGTGCCTTAGAGTGAACTATTTTGCCAGATTGTTTCTTGAGAGGAATTTTAATAAGAGGATGCAGACAAGAAAATGAAGAAACTATGAAGCTATTATGTCCATGAGGTGTACCTGAGGTACGTTGAAGATTAGGCCCTCCATAATGTTATAAAAATATGAGATTGGGCGATTTGAAGCTACAAAGGTCTCTGCTGTCACCATATCCCTGCAGGCCAGCCATTTGTCATTCCCAGAGAAGGTACATTAACTTCTCAGGTCTTTGTTTCTGTGAATTGCTATTCCGCTAAAAACAGCTCCTCTTGATACAAAATTTTTTAGGGATATAGTTTATAAATACTGAATGAATTTCATCATATGTCATTATACATTTTTGATTTCTTCATCTTTTTTGATATTTCTCTCTTTATTTCTCTTCTAGACTCATGTACCCTGCCAACAACAAATGAAATGATGGATGACATTGATGAGAAAATGGGGAAGAAACTCAAGTGGTAAGTGATTGGACTTGCTAATAAAGCAAGTGCTAAATTTGCCTTTTGTAGGAAAACAAGTATCACTTCTGATTCATCCAAACATGTGTCCTCAAGTACAGCATAAATGAGATTTGTAGAAAGTCATTTAAGTGGTTAAACGTAAGATATTTATAGGTACTTTTTCAAGTTAATTACTTCTATGAAAGTAAATCCTTTTCAAATTATATATCAAAATCTGTTAAAAATAATTGGATAACAGTTCACTCTTGGATCAATAAATGACTGTACAGAAAGTTTCTTTCCTTTTTCAAGCCTCCTTAAATGCCCCCAAGGTAGTTGCCAATTCAGTGCTTCGAGGAAAAAAGAAAAGGAATCCTCAGATTCAACAAAACCTCTTCTGCATACAATTCACAGGACACGTCTCAGAGGTGGCCACTCTTGTGTGCTAACAATTCATGCAACTTGATGCCCTGTCCTTTAGAGGCCAAGAGAAATAAAGGAGAGGAAAAAGAGAGGTCTAAATATCAATTTTATCTCTTAAATGATAAGCTGTTTTTCAGGGTTTCTAAAAGCAAATGAGGCCACACTCCAGCTAAAAGTATGAAATAATTTATATTAGTACATTTCAGCAATATTAAAACCATACATAAACCCAATTTTAAACAAACCCATGTAAAAGTCTAACAGTGAGGCAGATTCTAAGCAATGTCATGTGAAGCATAATCATGTGTTCAAGAGTAAACTAAATTAACCAGTCACCTTGAACCAGAGAGTCAGTTCACTCCAGGCCACACAGCCAGAGGCAAAAGCCCAAAATGGCATCAAACTCAGACAGAAATAAGGAAGGAGAGGGGAAAAAAGTTCACTTAACCAAAAAACAAACAATAAATTCAATTTTGTGAAAAAGAAGGGGTGTATAACTGCAGGTGCTGACTAAAATGTTATTTCTCTGAGAAAATAAGAAATTAACGCTTCTATTTGCAACTGTAACACTCATTCCAATATGTTTTTTTCTTTTTTCAGGTTTGGCCAGAGCCAGACTTTGCAGACGGATTACATCACATACATGGATGAGCTGTGCTCCTTCATAGGGGCCAAGCCCAACTTACCATGGCTCTTCCTGACCGACCCCCAGCTGGCCCTGGAGGTGTACTTCGGCCCTTGCAGCCCATACCAGTTTCGACTGATGGGACCTGGGAAGTGGGAAGGGGCCAGAAATGCCATCCTGACCCAATGGAACCGGACAGTGAAGCCAACCAGGACAAGAGCTGTCAGTGGAGCTCAGCGACCCCATCCCTTCTACAATTTGCTTAAAATGCTTTCATTCCCAGTACTCCTTCTGGCTGTTTTGCTTACATTTTATTAATGAGAAAGTCCTTTGGGACTCAGAGTTAGGCCTAGAAGTTCAATTGCAGAATACAACACACACACACACACACACACACACACACACATGCGCGCGCACACACACACACACACACACATATACATAATCAACACATAGTTCCCTCTTTCCCTTCCTGCAGATGTAAAAATGATTCCTGGCCCATTTGAATCAAAGTATAAATAAAATGGAAAATAGGCAGCCTCTTTCTGATGAAAATCTGTTCTATAAAAGGCTTTTCATATGCTGAATTGGCAAGTTTGAGGATGCTCAAGATAAGGGAGAAGATGGGAGACTGAAAAGGCAGAGCACAGATTTTTCAGGCTGAACAAAGCTTACTAAACTTTGTAAAGGGTGTTTTATCTTGTCAAGTGTAGTATATCAACCAACGTGTTTTCCTCAAAATTAACTGAAGTTCTTGACAATAAATCAATAAAAAGAAATAAGTTATAGTAATACAACAACTTAGATAAAATGAACAAATTGCTTGAAAGCCACATACTACCAATGCTGTCTCAAAAAGAAACACATAACCTAGATAGACATACATCTGTTAAAGAACTTGAATTTGGCTGGCCAGATAGCTCACTCAGTTAGAGCATGATGCTGGTAATACCAAGGTCAGGGGTTCAGATCCCCTACCAGCCAGCTGCCAAACAAACAAACACACACAAAAAATGGAATTCAAGTTTAAAAACTTCCCCACAAAGAAATTCAGGCCAATCCGCCTGGATAGGCCCCTCACTGAGCCTTCCCACTTGCTTGCCCTGGCACGGGGCTTTCGGGAGCCTGCGAGCCGGCCTCCCCTCCCACTCCCTCTGTGGTTCTCTGGCAGGGCGGGTGGCGTGGGGCGTCCCCAGCCAGTGTCGGGAGGGCAAGGAAGTAGGGGCAGGGCCGACTGTCACTCCACCACACCCTGGACTCCCGACCCCGGTAAACTTCCTGTTACTGGGAGGCAGATACCATCTCTGCAGCCGCCAGTTCGGAAAAAAGCCTAACCAATTTCTGGATGGGAATAGTGTGGTAGGAGAGTTCCCAGGTCCACTTGATCCTGCCAGAGAGCTGGCTGCAGGCGGGTGATAGATTCGATCCATTCCGGGGGGATACAAAGGTGAACAAGTCCCGAGAAAGATCTACACAGTGCTACAAAGGCACCCAGAGCGACTGGTCGTCTGTGCCTACCAGAAACCTGGTAGACTTCCTGGGCGAGGCGGTGCCGAGCAGGGTCTTGAAGGCCCAGCTGATAGACGAGGGTTGCAGAAGACATGCCCCAGCCCAGCACAGTGTGCACAGAGTGGGGAGACGTGCAGCCAGGGAGGCGGAGACTCGACAGAAACCACACACCCTGTGGGGTCGCCACTGCATGATCCAACAGCCTGGGCCAGAGCACACGGAACAGGGAGAAGTCCTGCACAGGAAGTGAAAGCTCAACAGAGATCACACACCCTGTGGTACGTGATCCACCAGCCCAGCAGAGTCCAAGCTGACCAGAAAGGTGGCTCCCTGGAGAAGCCCAAGACCCGAGGCAACCACACACACAAGGCACTAGAGGCCAACTGAGCAGTCACGGAGGGAGCCATACGAAATTGGCAACCACAGCAACATCCTAGTTAGTCATTAGTCTCTAACCGGTGGACTGTGAAACACCCTGCCACAATGAATAAACACCAAAAAAAAGATACCAGAAATACAAAAAATCAAGAAAGTACACCACCAAAAGTTAATAAATCTCAAACTCTACATCCTATAGAAGAAGAAGCCCTTGAAATGACTGATAAGGAATGTCAAGTGATAATTCTAAGGAAACTGAATGATATACAAGAAAACTTAGCTAAACATCATGATGAAATGAGGAAAAGTATACAGGACCTGAAAGAGGAAATGTACAAGGAAATCAATGTCCTGAAAAAAAATGTAGCAGAACTTGCTGAACTGAAGAATTTATTCAGCGAAATAAAAAACACAACGGAGAGTTTAACCAGCAGGCTTGTCGAAGTTGAAGAGAGAACCTCTGAACTTGAAGATGGGCTGTTTGAAATAACACAAGCAGACAAAAAGAAAGAAAAAAAGAATCAAGGACATTGAAGAAAATCTGAGAGAGATATCAGACAACCTTAAGGGCTCAAATATCCAAGTCATGGGTATTCCAGAAGGGGAGGAAAATGGAGATTCCATTGAAAACATATTCAACAAAACAGTGGCAGAAAACTTCCCAGGTATAGGAAAAATCACAGATCTTCAGATCCAGGAAGCTCAACGATCTCCAAACGTATTCAACGCAAAAAGGCATTCTCCAAGACATGTAATAGTCAAATTGGCAAAACTCAGAGACAAAGAGAGAATCTTAAAAGCTGCAAGAGAGAAGCGTCAAATCACCTATAAGGGAGCCCCAATCAGACTAACATCAGACTTTTCATCACAAACCCTAAAAGCTAGAAAGGAATGGCATGATATATTCAAAATACTAAAAGACAAAGATTGACAGCCAAGAATACTCTACCCTGCAAGGCTATCCTTCCAAAATGAAGGGCAAATAGTATATTTCTCAGACAAACAAAAACTGCGGGAGTTCACTACCACATGACCACCCTTACAAGAAATCCTCAAGGGAGTACTGGGTTTGGTTCCTGAAAAATAACTACCACTGCCATAAAAACCCAAGAAAAATCAAAACCCACTAGTATAATAAAAATGGCATTCATGAAGAGAAAACAAGCAAACAAAAACGCTATCTACAACCTAAGGAACCAACAAACACAGAAACCTAACCGTAAATCAGAAAGCAAGGAACAAAAGACACCTAAGACAACCAAACAACCAATAGAATGCTAAGAATAAATCAACACCTTTCAATAACAACCCTTAATGTAAAAGGCTTAAATTCCCCAATCAAAAGACACAGACTGGCTGACTGGATCAAAAAGCAGGACCCAACTATATGCTGCCTACAAGAGACCCACCTCACCCATAAAGATTCACACAGACTAAGAGTGAAAGGATGGAAAAAGATTTACCATGCAAACAGAAAAGAAAAACGAGCTGGAGTAGCTATTCTTATATCTGACAAAATAGACTTTAAACTAAAAAGCATAAAAAGAGACAATGAGGGACACTACTTAATGATAAAAGGACTGATCCATCAAGAAGACATAACAATCATAAATATGTATGCACCCAATGTTGGAGCAGCCAGATTTATAAAACAAACTCTATTAGACCTAAAGAAGGAAATAGACACTAATACCATAATAGCAGGGGACCTGAACACCCCACTGTCAATATTAGACAGATCATCAAGGCAAAGAATCAGTAGAGAAACACAAGATCTAAACAAGACTCTAGACCAATTGGAATTGGCAGATATCTACAGAACATTCCATCCAACAACCTCAGAATATTCATTCTTCTCATCAGCCCATGGATCATTCTCCAGGATAGATCACATATTAGGTCGCAAATCAAGTTTCAATAAATTCAAAAAAATTGGAATTATCCCATGTATCTTCTCAGACCACAATGGATTATAACTAGAAATTAATAACAAGCGAAACTCTGGAAAGTATACAAACACATGGAAATTAAACAGCATTCTACTTAATGACATATGGGTCCAAGAAGAAATCAAGCAGGAAATCAAAAAATTTATTGAAACTAATGAAAAGAATGATACAGCATATCAAAACCTGTGGGATACTGCAAAAGCAGTATTAAAGGGGAAATTTATTGCATTAAACGCTCACTTCAGAAGAATGGAAAGATGGCAAGTGAATAACCTAACACTTCACCTTAAAGAACTAGAAAAACAAGAACAATCCAAACCTAAAGTTAGCAGACAGAAAGAAATCATTAAGATCAGAGCAGAACTGAATGAAATTGAAAACCAAAAAACAATTCAAAAGATCAATGAATCAAAAAGTTGGTTTTTTGAAAAGATAAATAAAATTGACAAACCATTAGCATGGCTAACAAAAAAAAGAAGAGAGAAGACTCAAATAACAAAAATTAGAAATGAAAAAGGCGATATTACAACTGATTCATCTGAAATACAAGGAATCATTCGAGACTACTATAAACAACTATACACCAACAAATTTGAAAATCTGGAGGAAATGGATAAATTTCTGGACACACACAAGCTCCCAAAACTGAACCATGAAGACGTAGAAAATTTGAACAGACCAATAACAATAAAGGAGATTGAAGCTGTTATCAGAAGGCTCCCTACAAAGAAAAGCCCAGGACCAGATGGATTCACAGCAGAATTTTACCAAACATTCAAAGAGGAATTGACACCGATTCTTTACAAATTATTCCAACAGATTGAAATGGACGCAAATCTCCCAAACTCATTCTATGAAGCAAACATCATCCTGATACCAAAGCCAGGTAAAGATATAACCCAGAAAAGAAAACTACAGGCCGATATCCTTGATGAATATAGATGCAAAAATCTTCACTAAAATACTAGCAAACAGAATACAGCAACACATACGTAAAATTATTCACCATGATCAAGTGGGATTCATCCCAGGGATGCAAGGTTGGTTCAACATATGCAAATCAATAAA
Source organism: Cynocephalus volans (assembly GCF_027409185.1). NCBI lineage: Eukaryota > Metazoa > Chordata > Mammalia > Dermoptera > Cynocephalidae > Cynocephalus > Cynocephalus volans. The sequence continues at coordinate 128,075,965 of NC_084467.1, forward strand.
TGTGATACACCATATTAATAAACTCAAACACAAGGACCATATGATCATCTCTATAGATGCTGAAAAAGCATTTGATAAAGTTCAGCACTCATTCATGACAAAGACCCTCTATAAGTTAGGTATAGAGGGAAAGTATCTCAACATAATTAAAGCCATATATGCCAAACCCACTGCCAATATCATCCTGAATGGGCAAAAGCTGAAAGCTTTTCCTTTAAGAACAGGAACTAGACAAGGATGCCCACTCTCACCACTCCTATTCAACAGAGTGTTGGAAGTACTAGCCAGAGCAATCATAGAAGAGAAGGAAATAAAGGGCATCCAGATTGGAAAAGATGAAGTCAAACTGTCCCTGTTTGCAGATGACATGATCCTATATATCGAACAGCCTAAAACCTCTACAAAAAAACTGTTGGAATTGATAAATGATTTCAGCACAGTAGCAGGATACAAAATCAACACACAAAAATCAGTAGCATTTCTTTTCTCCAATAGTGAACATGCAGAACGAGAAATCAAGAAAGTCTGCCCATTTACAATAGCCACCAAAAAAATAAAATACTTAGGAATTGAGTTAACCAAGGAGGTGACAAATCTCTATAATGAGAACTACAAACCACTGCTGAGAGAAATTAGAGAGGATACAAGAAGATGGAAAGATATCCCATGCTCTTGGATTGGAAGAATCAACATAGTGAAAATGTCCATACTACCCAAAGTGATATACAAATTCAATGCAAACCCCATCAAAATTCCAAAGACATTTTTCTCAGAAATGGAAAAAACTATCCAGACATTTATATGGAACAATAAAAACCATGCATAGCCAAAGCAATGCTGAGCAAAAAAAATAAAGCTGGAGGCATAACACTACCTGACTTTAAGCTATACTACAAAGCTATAATAACCAAAACAGTATGGTACTGGCATTAAAACAGACACACTGACCAATGGAATAGAATAGAGAATGCAGAAATCAACCCACACACTTACTGCCATCTGATCTTTGACACAGGCACCAAGCCTATTCACTGGGGAAGGGACTGCCTCTTCAGCAAATGGTGCTGGGATAACTGGATATCCATATGCAGGAGAATGAAACTAGATCCATACCTCTCACCGTATACTAAAATCAACTCAAAATGGATTAAGGATTTAAATATACACCACGAAACAATAAAACTTCTTAAAGAAAACATAGGAGAAACACTTCAGGAAATAGGACTGGACACAGACTTCATGAATATGACCCCAAAAGCACGGGCAACCAAAGGAAAAATAAACAAATGGGATTATATCAAACTAAAAAGCTTCTGCACAGCAAAAGAAACAATTAACAGAGTTAAAAGACAACTAACAGAGTGGGAGAAAATATTTGCAAAATATACATCTGACAAAGGATTAATATCCAGAATATATAAGGAACTCAAACAACTTTACAAGAAGAAAACAAGCAACCCAATTAAAAAATGGGCAAAAGAGCTAAGTAGGCATTTCTCTAAGGAAGATATACAAATGGCCAACAGACATATGAAAAAATGCTCAACATCACTCAGCATCCGGGAAATGCAAATCAAAACCACACTGAGATACCATCTAACCCCACTTAGGATGGCTAAAATCCAAAAGACCCTGAACGATAAATGCTGGCGAGGTTGCGGAGAAAAAGGAACTCTCATACATTGTTGGTGGGACTGTAAAATGGTGCAGCCTCTATGGAAAATGGTATGGAGGTTCCTTAAACAATTGCAGATAGATCTAGCATACGACCCAGCTATCCCACTGTTGGGAATATACCCAGAGGAATGGAAATCATCAAGTCGAAGGTATACCTGTTCCCCAATGTTCATTGCAGCACTCTTTACAATAGCCAAGAGTTGGAACCAGCCCAAATGTCCAACATCAGATGAGTGGATACGGAAAATGTGGTACATCTACACAATGGAATACTACTCAGCTATAAAAACAAATGAAATACTGCCATTTGCAACAACATGGATGGACCTTGAGAGAATTATATTAAGTGAAACAAGTCAGGCACAGAAAGAGAAATACCACATGTTCTCACTTATTGGTGGGAGCTAAAAATTAATATATAAATTCACACACACACAAAAAAAAAAAACCGGGGGGGGGGGAAGAAGATATAACAACCACAACTACTTGAAGTTGATACGACAAGCAAACAGAAAGGACATTGTTAGGGGGGAGGGGGGGAGGGAGAAGGGAGGGAGGTTTTGGTGATGGGGAGTAATATTCAGCCACAATGTATATTGACAAAATAAAATTTTAAAAAATTAATTAATTAATTAATTAATTAATTTTAAAAAAAAGAAATTCAGGCCAAGATGGCTTCACTGATAAATTCTACCAAACATTTAAGAAAGCAATAATGCCAATTATATGTAAACTCTTCCAGAAAATTAAATCCAGTTAGGGACAAAATACTCCCCAACTCATTGTATGAGGCAATCATTACCCTGGTACCAAAATAAGACAAAAACACTATAAAATATAAAATCCACATCAATATCCTTCATAAATATTCACGCAAAAATTCTTAACAAATGTTAATATAACCCCAACAGTACATAAAATGGATAGCGTACCATGACCAAGTAGGATTTATTCCAAGAATGCCATGTTGGTTTAATAGTCAATGTAATTCACTGTATTTATAAACTAAAAGTGAAAAGCACATGATCATCTCAATAGATACAGAAAAAGCATCTGACAAAAGCCAACATCCATTTCTGATGAAAACTCTCAGCATGAGGGCATTGAGAACTAAAACAACATATTTGTATTACCACCCATGTAATATTCATATATAAAGTGAGTAGTACACTACATAAATATTATTAAATGCATTGTGCTCATTTTGTTTATATGTGTACATATATGTAAATATATAACGAGTAGTACAATGTCTATATGTATAAATACAATAAAGAATATTACATGTGAGTATATATGTACATATATAAAATATACAGTAAAAATTTGATCAAGATTATGCAGGAGATGTGAAGGGAGTAATGCAGGGAACAGAAATTTGTCCTGGGCATCTCAAGAAAGGCTTCCCAATGGACTTGCCATTTGATCTGGACTATGAAGAATATGCAGAAGAGGATGAAAAAGAATAATCTAAGCAGAAGGAACCGATTCTGCAAAGACATGATAAAACATGTCCAGTGATAAGAGGAAAGAGGGTGACAGGGCAAGTGGTAGAATAGAAGGATAAACAGGAAGCCTAGGCCAGATGATAAAATCTTACATTTCATGCTAAGATTTGTAATTTATGATGTCTACTATAGAGAGCCAGCAGAGGAAGAGGTAGATGATATGACCTGAATTGTTTTAGGAAGAGAGCTCTGGCAGTAGTATGGAGTATGAACTAGTGTCTGCGTGAACATACAAAGTAAATGGAAAGGTGGAGTCAAGGAAGATACTGTTTTCATTGGGAATTTGAGTGGATCTTAACTCTTGACCCTGAACTAAGTAATCTCAAAGGACTATGTAGAAAAAGGACTAGAGCAGAAAAATAGAGATGAGTAATTAGGATGAGCTAAATCTAAGATGCTTGTGAAAATGCCACGAAGAAAGTTGGAAATACAGATCCGGAGCACAGAAGAGAGAAATTTCAGATCGGTACAGGTAAAAATAATTATTAGAGCCATAGGCATGGATGAAATCAGCCAGAGAGAGGGTGCGAGACCAAAAGAAAATAAGAAGAGAATGCTAGAGGGAAAGTAAAAGAAGGGAAATAAGAAAAAATAATTAGAAAGGTAGCAGAGGGGCCGAGCCCGTGGCACACTGGGGAGAGTGCTGCACTGGGAGCGCAGCAACGCTCCCGCCACGGGTTCGGATCCTATATAGGAATGGCCGGTGCACTCACTGGCTGTACCTACCAATCTCTTTAAAGAGATCAAATCACAATCTGCTAATATAAATCTTTCATAATCAACAAATACATATCTGGATGCAGTGTCATAATTTGTCTTTGAGTAAAACGTAATGAAGACATTGGTTAGAGTGTGGTGTTGATAATGTCATGGTCACAGTCCCCTTACTGGTCAGCCACAAAAATAAATAAATACATAAAAATAAATAAGCTACAAGGAAGTGATCACTGAAATTCCTGTATATATACTTAAAATTTACATCTTAAGTTGAACTACAGTGACCTAAGCTCATTCAATTGCCCTGCTTAGATTTAATAAAGTATAGCTTCACTGACTACCTTTTCATAATAAAAGAAGTATAACCAGAGCCTTGATGACTATGTTTGTCTCTCTAAAAAAAGAAAATGTCTTCAGGCATTAAGAGCCTAATATGTCACAGATTCTTCACTGTCCCACCCTGCTAACCATCCCATGAGTTTTCATTTGTTAGGGACTGACTCATATGACAGACCTGCCTTCTAAATGTATTAAAGAAGTCCTTAAGCTCCATTAGGCTTTGGCCCTATACTAGGCATCCAAACCCAGATGCCTTCAGGAATCAGACTGATAAATAAATGAATAAAGCAGAGAGATTTCACATTAGCCATTCTGTTGGCAAATTAAACATACAGGAATTATTCATTACTTCCACAAACAAATTTGAAGGCCCAGTACAGCCAGATGTTCTAAACTTTTTAGAGAAGCCTGTTACTGATATTTTTATCTGCTATTTTTTGGAATCTTAATATTTAGTGACTAATTTTTTAAGACCTCTTCAGCCTTGGATTTTTAAGCCTGACAGAACTCAGTTAGGGCAGTTTTCAGTATAAGGGGCTCCGGTTCAGGATCTTTTCCTTACTTTCCCTGAAAGCCATATGTATTGCCATCATCCAATCACCATTCTCAAAGTTCAAAGGGAGTTTAAAGATCCCCTAATTCAACTTGGTTGATCTTTGTGTCCTCTCTACAATATCCAGCCTCCTCTTTAACACATCCTTGGACACATAATTCGTTCATGACCTTCTGGAGCAGTCTTCACATAATTGCCTGCCTCTGGCATTTGCCCAGTGTCATCACCATTCATTCACAGAGGTGGACACCAGCCCTGTGAGATAGAAAGAGTCTGCAACGTCCATATGTAGAAGAATGAAACTAGACCCTTACCTCTCACCATATACCACAATCAATGTATTAAAGACAAAGATATAAGACAAAATTATAAAACTCCTAAGAGAAAACATAGGGGAAACACTTCAGGAAGTAGGAATAGACAAAGACTTTATGAATGACACCAAAAGCACAGGCAACAAAAGGAAAAATAAACAAATGGGATTATAGCAAACTAAAAAGTTTCTGCACAGCAAGAGAAACAATCAAAAGAGTGAAAAGACAACCTACGGAGTGGGAGAAAATATTTGCAAACTAATCCAACGAATGGTTAATATCCAGAATATACAAGCAACTCAAACAAAGAACAGTGAAAAAATAATAATAATAACCAATTAAAAAATGGGCAAAGGGGCTGAATAGGCATTATTCAAAGGAAAATATACATGTGGACAACAGACATATGAAAAAATGCTCAACATCATTCAACATCAGGGAAGTGCAAATCAAAACCACACTGAGATATTATCTCACCCCAGTTAGACTGGCTATTATCAAAAAGACAGAGAATAACAAATGCTGGCGAGGAGGCAGAGAAAGGGAAACCCTCCTATACTTTTGATGGGGCTGTAAATTGATGCAGCCATTATGGAAAATTGTATGGAGGTTTCTCAAACGACTACAAGTATACCTGCCATACTATCCAGCAATCCCACTATTGCATATATATATACCCAAAGTAATGGAAATCATCATGTCAAAGGGATACCTGCACCCCCATGTTTATCACAGCTCTATTGACAATAGCCAAGAGTGGTTCGACCTAGATGTCCATTGTCAGACAACTGGATAAGGAAAACGTGGTATATATACACAATGGAATACTACTCTGCCATAAAAAAGGATGAAATTCTGCCATTCGCATCAACACGGATGAACTTGAGAAAATCACATTAAGTGAAATAAGACAGGCACAGAAAGAGGAATACTGCCTGTCCTCACTCAAAAGTAGGAGCTAAAATAATGAACAAATAATTTTTTTTAAAAAAGGAAAAGATAAAAGGTACAACGATCACAATAACATGTTGAGCTTTCAGACGAGATCGGGCGCGTTCAGGGCGGTATGGCCGTAGCATGTTGAGCTTTCAAAAGGAGAGAACAGAACTGAGATTCCCAGAAGTGGGAAAGGGGGAGGGAGAGTGAGTAACATAGGAATTGGTAAAGGGATGTGAAAAATGATTACGCTGTACAAAGTTGAATAGACTATCCTGATTTGAGCATCACATATTGCACACAAGTATTGACTGATATTCAACTCTGTACCCCACAGATGTGTACAATCAACTATGTTACAATAAAATAAATAAAATTAAAAAAGAAAAAGAAAGAGTCTGTAAGGGCTACAGTCAGATGCAGGAGCCATGGCTACCTGCTCAACAACCAAAACTGAAGCACTTAATTGATTCCAAACTAGAGTTTTAATTATGTAATTGAATATTGAAAAAGAAATAATTATTTTCAGTAATCTGCCCTATGGAAATCTTTACATAAACGCACAAAGATAAATGAACCAGCACATTTTTTGCAGTTTCATTTGTAATCATGAAAAACTGGAAACAATTAAAATACCTACCATATGGACTAATGGGTACAAAACTCTGCTATCTACCCCAAGTGAATCATTGTGCAGTATATGCATGTATTGAAACAGCACACTGTACCCCACAAATATGCACCAGCAAATGTTAACATAAAAAATAAAATAAAATAAAATAAAATACCCACCATAATGTACAGTAAAATATATGAGATCAACCCAAATGTACTGATAACGGAAATCTCTCCAAAACATATTGTTTAATAAAAAAGGCAAGCAACAAAATAATACACACAGTATCTTCTCATTCATGTAAATTTACATGTATGTGTCTATATGTATATATGTTAGTTATATACAGAAGAAATTACCTGAAAGCCAAATGTCAACAGTGTTTTTCTCTGAAGATTCGATTGCAACTAAAATGGAAAGGGAGGGGTAGAAACTGTGACATTTTTTTCTATATACTTTTGTTTGAATTTTTTCAATGAGGATATTTTCACATGTGACTTGAGCTATTTTTTAAGAATTATTTTTGCAAAGAGGTACCATTCAGCCTAGAAAGCACCTACAAGGTGCCTGATTGGTGAACCTTGTGAGGACAAGAGAAAATGAAAGATTCTGTGTATGAATTCCAGCCTCAACTGCAAATTATTTCCCTGCTTCCTCAATGGCACTAGTTTGTCCCATGTCTCATATTACCACTCCCTGTGATCACATGACTGGGTTTTGTGCATTATGTAACAATATTTATGAGATTAGTGAGTTGTGTACTCAACTGGAATGCACTCTGGCAGAACAGTCGTGGATCAGCTAATAAAAGGTCGAGTAAAGGCCGTGGGCAAACAGTAAATTCACAAGGCTTAGCCTATGGATAAATACTCTGGGGCCAGAGATTCCCAGGATAATAGTAGCAGGATTCTTTGCTCTGTACATGAGAAAGCCAGGAAAAATGGAATTGTGAAAATCCCCAGGTAACATATGTAATTGATGCTTCATAAGGGATCACCCGGATAGCTGCTGAGGTCTGCAGAGAGATGACCATAGGTTTTGATAATGCCCTGCCATGCCCTAGCTATCCTCCACACGGCTGCAAGTCTGGCCAGGGCATGCCCCTCCTCAAAACCCTCCAAAGCCTTCTCCTCACCTTTTGGATAATGTCCACGCTCAGTAGCAAACAAGGTCATCCATGACCTTGCCCCAGTCTTCCTTGTTCTCCCTCTTCACACTTGTAATATTGAAATGGTTGGATTTTCTAAACTCAAGCCATAGTGAGTCTCACCTCTTTGCCTAGTCCATGCTGTTCCCTTGTCAGAGGTGCTCTCCATCAGCCCACACAATTCTCCACGGCCGCCTCGGATAACTCCTGCTCCTCCTTATTTGTTCTTCCATAGTGGCTTTTCCTGGAAACCATTGTCCTCACTCCTCTTTGCCCAGGCTTGGCACACAGACCTGCCCCTCCCCACCCCCCGCCAAATACTTGCTTTCAAGAAAAAAGATCTGAGAAATTAATTTACCCTGTTTTTGTTTTTTTTTTTTTTTATCCGAACCTGTGGCCTTGGTGTTCTCAGCACCACACTCTCCCGAGTGAGCGACAGGCCGGCCCATACCCTCAGTTTTAAATGAATGACATCTGTCACCATGGTTATGCCTTTCTAGACAGGGTTCTCAGATTTAGCAAATAAAAATACAGGATTCCCAGTTAACTTTAAATTTCAGAGAAATTAAGTAGTTGTTTAATGGAAGTGTAGCCCCTGCAATATTTGTATTTTGTCTGGCGTTCCTATCCCCAGATATCTGGATTTTACCAATCTAGGAACTACTGTGTAAGGCACTGTGCTTCTACTATAGGAGGGAAACAAACGAAATGGATAAAGACCCAAGAGTGGAGATTCAATTTTCACCAGCAGATGGAGGAGGCATTTTCTGGTCACAGCCTTCCCTCCACTCCTGACTCACATGCCCTGAGAGAATGGCTTCCTCCTAAGTCTGATCCTGGTATGTCCAAATGCTCATTCTTCTGTAAGCCATCTTCTCTCTGCTGTAACTCTCACCTCTTTTCCTTTGACTCTCAAGTCCAGTTTTTTGCTTTCACTCTAGCTTTTGCCCAGACTCACATATTCCATTGCCTCTTACATATCCTAGCATGAATTCTGAAACATGATTCCAAAGAGGCTGCACCAAGAAAGCTCTTCTTCCTAATATGTGATGGTCCACACAGCTTAAAATCTTACAAATAATCCTTACTTTTGTGTCTCTCTGCTTAGGTATTTGTAGCTATTAGGTCACCATGATCTGAAAATAGAGACATCTGTAGGAGTAGAAGAGGAAAGGTCAAATGAGAAGAGATCCATATTTTTCCTGCAGTCCTCCCTACACACACACATGCACGCATGCACACACACAAACACACCATGTGAATGTGGACTATATTGGGTCTAAAGTAAATAAATTAACCCTGTTGTCAACCTCTGTTCTTGTTCCCACTTTAAAGCAGGACTCAGCCATTCCCTGAAAGTTGTATGAAAATTAGCAAATAATTCAATTTTTTTTCCTGTGGAAATACAAAGGGATACCAAAAGGCAAAGCTTAATTAAAAAAAAAAAAATCTTCATTAGGCATGACAGAATACGTGAAACTGGGTAATTTATAAAGAAGTGAAATTTATTTCTTATGGTTTTAAAGGCTAGGAAGTCCAAGTTCCAGGGGGTGCATTTGGTGAGAGCTTCTTGGTGAGAACAACCTGAAGAGCCCCAATGCAGCCCAGGCTATCACACAGTGAGGGTTGAGCAAGAGCACTCTAATGTGCTCACCTGTTCTCTTTATAACCAGTCTACTCCCTGATAACCCATTAAACCATTCACCCATTAATCCAATCACTTCTCAAAGGCCTAACCTTTCAAATACCATATTGGGGATTAAGTTTCAACATGAACTTGGGGGGACACTCAAACCACAGCACTCTCAATGTTCCCCTTTGATGACTTGTCACTCTCACTCTCTTGTCAGCCCTTTCCCCATCCTGGTTACAAACACACTGCCTCCCCCACCTTCTCCCCACTGTAGGAGAGAAAAGATTTCACACCCATCACAAGGTTCATGGCTGAGGCCCCTAAAACAAAAAACAGATCAAGAAGAGGAAAGCATACAAATTTATTTAACATAAGCTTTACAGGACACAGGAACATTCAGAAATGAAGACCCAAAGAAACAGGGAAAACTGTGTTTTGATGCTGTTTGATGAAGAAGTGGGGCCGGCCCCATGGCTCGCTTGGGAGAGTGCAGCACTGGTAGCACTGAGGCCATGGGTTCGGATCCTATATAGGGATGGCCGGTGCGCTCACTGTCTGAGTGTGGTGCAGACCACACTGTGCTGAGGGTTGCGATCCCCTTACCAGTCAAAAAAATAAAGAAAGAAGTGGATAGTTGTAGGTAAGTATAATTGAACAAACGGGGTATGATCTAATAGTAATAAATTGGGGGAAATTTAGCAAGACCTGTTTGTCCAAATTCTTTTCTGTGTCTCTCTGTCTTCAGAGATAAAGACACTTCTTTCCTCTGGATACAGCAAGGGTACCACAATGAGGGTCTTACTCAGAGGAAGGACAGAGAATTCTTTTATGGCCTGCTTCAGGGGAGAAGGGCAAGGGGAAGGTCAGATAGAGCTTCCTGCTTGACCTGTTTTCTCAAATGCCAAGGTGTTATATTTTGGGGTAGCATGTCCCTAATCCCATCACCAACCTTGGTGTTATCAGCATTATGGTCTAACCAACTGTGCTAACCAGCCAGCCCCACTCTTTTCTTATTTCAATTCAGTTATTTCTGATGTCTTTAACCTAGCACCCTCACACCTATCATCCCAGTCAACAAACAGAGGATCCTTCTTTGAAAGCATTTGGGGATTATCCATGCAACTACTTTTCTGCTTTTCCACATGTCACAACTGTTTGTCCTGTCACAAGGAAATCAAAGGCAGCCTTGAAAGGTAAAAGAAGCTACAAAGAAGCATCCTGCAACTAGAGAGAGACTGTAGAGAGGAAGAAAAAAACAGTCACTTTTCTTTCTTTTAAATTTAGAGCCAAAAAGACTACAGGTAGGAGTTTGTATTTTATTCCAAAATTTGGGAATTTTTTCACATCTCTTATCTGGATAAATTATAATTCTAGACCTCTATCTGAACACTCTCACCACATGCAGATTAACAAGTTGTTGCATTCCTTTTAAATATCTAGTAGTTTTGACAGAACTTATTGTTTATCAGATTCACTGTTTCATTCATATGTATTGTAATGGTTTTTTGTCTTACAAATATGTTACACACAACAAAATGTGATTCATCTAAAATATTTATAGCATATTAATGAGGTTCAGGAGACACCACCCCAATATGACTGTAGGAGACTAGAATATGCCACCTTAAATATGCCTCTTTGGCATGAGTATTATTTTGAGCTCATTATTTTGAGAAATGGAAGACATAGAAGAAGCTCTGGAAACAGAGTAGAAGTTACCCTTTTGGAAGAGAAATTTACATCTTTAAAGGAAAACTCCATTTGTAAGGGTTTCTCCCTCTCTGTACCAGAAAGACAGGGATGACTCCAAATCATGAGAAACTCTTATCAACAAAAAGGCATAATAAACCTTGTTCTTGTTTACCATGCTTTTTGTCAGGCTTTAAAAACTAATGCCACCTTAAGTGACATTACAAGTGGGTTAACGTGGCAGCCTAAGAGGGCACCGGGAGGAATTAGGGTGGGAGTGTCTGCGGGAACCTTGCCTTAGCCCTTAATTGGCCGCACTCGTGAACACTGCGTGATTGCAATAGATAGGCATTGAGACAGGACACTTAAGCTGATTGGAGGATGTAAAAAACCTGCCTTCCCCATTTGCCTTTAAAAGCATGTGCTTGTGTGATAATAAACGGAACTGCTTGACAGAACCCCCCCCCCCCCACCGCATCTGAGTGTCCTTTAACCAGGCTGGGTTGGGGGGGCCGGCGGGTGTGCTCACCTCTCATCAGGGCTCTCTTCCCCTGTCTCCTTCCAAAGGGGACAGGAGGGAAAGAGGAATCCCCGGCCGTTCGCTCGCCCACCATAAAGCAACAAGGCTAGGACTGTTCGGGTGGGCCCGCGGCGGACCCGACAGCTTTTCCTGGCTATCTTGTCCTAACTGTGTCTCCTCTACACCCTTCTTTTTTCATTTCAGGGAGCCATGGTATTTAAGCTTGAAGTCAAAGCCACTTTTTTGAGATCTACTGTAGAGATTTACTCATTTTTTCCCTGATCATCTTTCCTATATATATATATGAGGTATATATGCTATTAAACTTCTATTTGTTTTTCTCTTATTCATTTGTCTTTTGTTACAGAGGTCAGACCCAAGTAAGAACTCATGAAGGGTAGAGAGAAAATTATTTTTCCTCCCCAACAGTTCATTAAAAGAATCAAAAATTATTAAAAATGGGAAACCAGTTGGGGTGGGGGAATTAAGCAGTGGAGTGGCATAAATTAGCTTAACAATATAAGTGTTAAATAAAAATTATAGGAGGCCATTGTTTTGGACTAAGTTCCTGCAGTAGGTCCCAAAAGACCAGCTAAAGATCAAAATGGAGTCACCCCCGGTAAGTGCCACATCACTTAGGCTGTGGTCTGACCTTCCAAGAAGTCAGAAGAAAGATAACAGCGGATTTCCAGAACAGGCCACTTTACATCTTCAATAGGAATGATAATGAAATTCCCAGTGCATTAATCCTTACACAAAAGAGATAGCCTGAAGCAACCTGATGCTATTTTTTTATTGTTCTGTCTTCCTGTCCCCACCTTACAAGGAAAATAACTTTGAAATTGCTGATCCACTTATTGTTCTTTGTTTCTACTTTATCCTTTTTCTGTCTATAAAACCAAACTCCTCTGCTTGGCTCATTGGAACACTTATTCTATTTTATAGAATAGTGTGCTGCCGAATTCTAGAATCCCAATAAAGCCAATTGATATCTTCAACTAAATTTGTTGTAACTTTGTTTTTTGACATAAAATAATCTGGCTTCAGGGCAGAGAATTAAGTAGCAAAGAGGAGAAACAGGAAGACCAGTTAGAAAGCTATTTCAACAATCCAGGCATTTTTCAATAATTCAGAAGTTATGGCAATTCCAATAAATATACAGCTGAAGTGTCCCTTTATTTTGCCTATAAAAGGGGTTTTTCACGAGCACTTAATGCTATAAATGAAATTGTAAGAGAAAGCCTAAACTATTACACTTTACAAAAGATTTTAAATGCTTTGGAAGCAATCACACTTCCACAATTAATACACTGTTATGAACCATTATTTGCTTTTGAAAGTATGTTCTTGAAAAACTTTCACTACACCACAATTTGTCCAGTACTTCAAGTGTGTGCAATACCAAGCACATGTTGCATAGTCAATATTTACTAAATAAATATACACATTCCTCATTTCTTTAAAAATAGCCACCCATTCAGATGTCATACCAGTTGACCTGCTTAACTGCCTCCCCCAACTTCTCAAACCAGTTACTGTGAATAGTCTTTTATCCATGAAATATTGTCATAGAATAAATATGTATAAATATTTTTAAATGGACCAGAAATTATCTTTAACTTATAAAACTAAAGTATATAGTATTAAATTACACAAAATACAATAGGATTAAAAGGTATGGACATGTCTATAGAGAAAAAAGCCAGCAAAAAATTCAAGTTGTTTGTTTTTTAAAGCATTGGTAATATTGGAGGTGTGTTGTTATTGAGACTTAAGGGATTTGGTTGAATTAAAAAATTCCCAATAGCGAGGACTGCTTAAAAGAAGAATGAGTAAGTAAGAGAAATTTAGCATCTCCCTTTCTAGGAGGCTTTATGAAGATAACAGTCCTTTGTTGGGGCTCAGAAAACAATACCCCAAAATATGGTGCTTTGGCATGCTGAGTGCTTTGAACAAAGAAGAGTGAAAGGCCTCAGAAATAAACCTCAGAATTAAGGTTTCTCTTTGACTTTCTCCTGCCCCATTCTTTCCCTTCCATAGCACGTGGAGGGGGGCTCTCTCTCACTCTCCACACTTCCCTTATCTGACTGAGAGAATATCTTCCAAAAGGAATGTAATTGACTTGAACCCTCTCCCTAGAGATCTCATCAAACAACCAGAGGAGATTAATCACCCAAGAGGACAATGGTCCTCACCACACCCAGACAGGTTACCAGAGCAACTCGTATTACCTGAGAAACTTTACTTGCATAATAAAACCTTTGTTTACCATGCTGTTCCTTCCTCTCTTTTCCCTCCCATAACTTGTCACCACTTTCCCCAAAAGCCTCAAGTCCTATTCCATAAGGTTATAAAAACTTCAACCATCTGGCCCCTACCTGGAGTCTCCTATTCTTTGAGACTGTATTGCAGGAGCCTCAGATCTGAAAGGGCGCTCACGCATTACTTGCCTATTCCAAAAAACTCACCTGGTATTTCAATAGGTAGAGACAGTTTATTAGACTTACGGGAGTCGCTGACGGTGGCTGGCCAGCTAGATATCTGCCCCACCACAGGGTGCATTACAACGGTTATATAGTGAACAGTTCAAAGTAGGGGTGTAAATTATTTTCAAGCTTATGCACAGCTCACATAACTTAGATCAAGTGTAGATCTGGCTGAGTAAGTAAGTTAATCTACTTGCTACTCTCCTTGGAGCCAGAGTGCTTTAACAGCAGCATGCTAATTCATTTACTTACTGCCCCTGCTTCCTCCAGTCTTCCGTTTAAAGGGGATGTGCCTTTCTTTGGGTAACTACCTTGGCCAGGTTTAGTATCTTGGTGGGGGAGGGGGAACTCTGGTCTGCACGGGGAAGGGGAATAGGGACATGTCCAGCATTTACCCTACAGAGGCTGTCATGTGCATGCTCATAGTTAAAATGGTTTTCCTCCTGTTCATCCGTCTATTATCAGTTTATTTCAGTGGACTCAGTTATTGAACCTTTGTTAAGAAAGAGCCCCCCCAAGGTCCTTGCCACACTTGAAAGTAATCATACTGCATTTATTTAAAAATAAATTATTATTCAAACTTTTCACCAATTTTCACCAATATCCTAAAAGGTAAACAATTGTCAGTCTCTTTGCCTTCAATTCAAAAAGTGTCATAAATTCAAAACTAGTAGGACTATGTCAATAATCCCCAAGGCATCCTAGTGAATTAAGTTACCATTTCATTCCACATTGATTGATAATGGACAAGACAATTATTAAGCACCTAGTACATGCGGTGCACTGTACCAGTAAGGAAAAATCATCTAGATTCTGCCTCCCAAGAAGTTATTATCTAAATGAATACATATAACAAGCCCACATATAAACAAAACTCTGGCTGGCCAGTTAGCTCAGTAGGTTAGAGCATGGCACTAATACCACCAAGGTCCTGGGTTCGATCTCTGTACCAGCTATCTGCCAAAAAAAAAAAAATCTGGAGTAGCTGAGGACAGGGATGGCTGTATAGCAACCCATCTCCCAGGATCTCTCATCAAATGATTTGAAACTACTAGAAAGAAGATGTCATTTCTACACCAAAACATGTATTCAGTATAACTTGAAGGCAGAGAAGGCCAAAACTGCAAAATAACTATGACTGAAAGAGAAAAATTGCCAAATCACAGTAAGTGCTCTCTCACTCTGTCATCCCCCCATCTAGTCGCAAGACTTTGTAGACACAGACCAGGAAAAAGTAAATGGAAAAAAGAAGGGACCTGAGAGTGAGTTGAACACCCTCTAGATTGTTTAAATTCACCATACATTAGAAAATGAGGAAAAGCATCTAAGCATGTCAGAGCACTGACTACTGGGAAGGAATTTCAAGCACTAGCACTTTAAAGGACCTGGCACCACTGAAAAGAAATGGAGCAATGTAAAGGGTCAGGTGTGATTTTTAAAGGATAGACTACATTTAAAGAGATTGTCTTTGAAATGCATAGCTCTGGGGGAGGGGGAAAAAAGGCCAAAGAAAGGAAGGCAAGCCCTTTGGCAATTTGGCAATAAAGGGCAAAAGAAGAAAAAAAGGAAGTTAAAAATGGAAGGTCCTATAAAACAAAAAAAAAATCACGAAATGGGAAGACTCACAACCCATTTCCCATCATTAAAACAAACAAACAAACAAGCAAAAAGAAAACTGTTAAATACCTGAAGTTTTCTATTCTTTCTGAAGAGGGCACCATTAAATGAGGAATCTATATAATCCCAATATCATAAAATCAAATATGAAGATAACTATGTCTAGATAGATGGATGGATGGAAGGAAGGATCGAAAGAAGGAAGGAAGGAAGGAAGGAAGGGCAATCAGGTTTCCCAGAGATCCACTGGAAGAGTTTTGTTTATATTTCTTTGTCCAGAATGGAGATTGCATGGTGACTTCTAAGTGCAAGAGCATCTGAAATGATGACAAATAATCTTTCCCAGCCTGTGATGCAAGATAGAAAAGGAAAAGGGATTTTGGAAGCTTTGGGGTGTTATCTCTCTCATATGTCTGAAATATATTACTTTCATCCTCACACTTGATTAGTAGTTCAGCTAGATATAAAAGTATAAGCTGAAAAATCATATTACCTCAGGCTTTTGAAGTCATTGCCACATTGTCTTCTAGCTTCAGTATTATTGTTAAAAGCCAATTGCCATTTCTATCCTCTGCCTTTTCCACATGACTTGTATTTCCTTTTCTGGAAGGTTGTGGGATCTTTTTATCCCTGGAGTTCTGAAATTTCATGTTAGCACCCATTGTAAGTACTTGGTGTTAGCTTTCCCGTGACTCACCAACTTGCAACCCATCTTAAAAAAAGTGTGTTGATATTTTTCCTCTGCTGTAATCTTATCTCTTATTCTGTTTATCCTATGGTTTTATGCCCCTTTTAAAATTCTTATTTCAGTGAGGTTTCAAAAAGAAGCAGAGAGAAATACATGGTCAGTCTACCATTTTTAACCTGAAGTTCTCCCAATTTCAACTGTAGTGTAAAGAAGAAATTGGCAGTGGGGGAAGGGGGCTGTAAAGGTGGTTGGGTTGGAAGGTGGTGGAGGAGAAAACCAGGACTTTTGGGAAGAAGGGATGAAATTCTGAAGTATGGTAGTAGCAGCAATATGGAAATAAGAGAACAAATTTTAGACAAACTAAACTGATAGGAACAACTGCAGATAGTAATTGGTTGTAAAAGAGAATTCCAAGAGGCACAGCGCACAAAGGAACTTGTGCAGGTTACTCAACAGGAGCACCAGTGAGCTCTAATTGTGACCGGGGTAATCAGAGAAGATGGGTAGGAGTTCGATAGGTGGAGATGGAGGAAGGGCCTTCTAAGCTAGATCAGGAGCATTTATTTGTGACAAGTTTTCGGTGAAGAGTAGAACTTAGAATATTTTGAAGCTGATAAAACTGCTTTTTCGACAGATACAATCAGTTTCTGCCTTCCTGAGTGGGGACTGTCATGTGCCTTTGGGACAGATCTCCCTTTGTTCTCTTTGTGCATTCCTCCATCATTTCAGTGATGACAGTGTAAGACAAATGCTCAGGCACTTTACTTAGGCAAGCCTGGAATACAGAGAATTAACCCAAACGTAAATCATGGGCTAACAGTAGTGCTGTATTTGTGCTTGTGCTTGTTTGTTTTAATAGTTGTCTATGCTCGTGGTTTAAAGTGTATTAAGTAGAAAAGTGAAAAATATTACTTTTACTCCTGGCCTCTACCTGCCTAGATCCTGCCCCCTCTCTTTTCAATTCCCATTCCCTGATGTCCTCAGATATTTACTTTTATCAGTTTCTTGAATATTTTCTCAAAATGTATTTATCCAAATATGAGAAAATTAAAAAGTACTTTACTGTATTTCTCTTTTCTTAATGCTATAAAGTGTAGCATAGTTCATATACTGTTCTCTACTTTGCTTGTTCATTTAATAATATACCTTGTCAATCGATATGAGGGTACTTCAAAAAGTTCGTGGAAAGATTCATATTATCTTTTAATTCTGTTTTTCCATGAACTTTTTGAAGCATGCTCATAGATAGAGTACTGTCTCATTCTTTTTCAAGCTGTATATCAGCAAATTATAGAGATGTACTATAATTTATGGAACCAGTCTCCTATTGATGAATATATATACTTTTTAAATCTTACTATTTTGCTTCAGTGAATAACCTTGCACATGAATCATTTCACACACATTCAACTATATTCGTAAGATGAAATATTTTGGTTAGAAATAAAAATGTTTCAGCAAAACTATGATTCATAAGACCTACTGAAATGTTTGGCATTGTTTTTCTGTTTTGTTTTGATTTTTCAAAAATCTAGAACTAGAGCAACCTATGCTTCAAACCTTTTGAATGATATAGGTGAGTTTGTGTTTATTTATAATTTGACTCCCAGGATATTGAAGTATAAACGAGAATACAGCAAAAGTAACATGCAGGTAGCCTTTCCCTGAGTGGAAAGAGTGGAATAGAAAGATACTGACCTTGGCAGCACAACATGCCCCCAGTGCTGGGGTCACTCACATGGGTTGAGGCTCTATTGTCATTCTAAAAGGCTACTGTTATTCTACTATACTCTTGTTCTATTATTCTGTTACTATGTTTTATCTGGACCATGGAGACAGAAGATAGTCTTCTTTAGGGCGTGGGCTTTCCCGGGGGGGGGGGGGGGGGGGGGGGGGGGGGGGGGGGGGGGGAGTCCTCATTATCAATTGAACTGAGAACTGGGATAAACCTCAGGCAGCACATGCGTTGGTAAACTTCCTCTCGGGGTTTTGCAAGCATCTGGGCCTGTACTTTAAGGTTTGTGCCTGCTAAACACTAAGCAAAAAGTTGACAGGGCTAGGGCCTCTGAGGTCTGGTTTGGGCATATGGACTATAAAAGAGATAAATTCTAGTATCAACTGTAAGTTACTCTCTGTATTGTACTATTATTCCCAAGCTTTTGTTAATTTATACCATTGACTAAGAATCAAGGAAATGCAACTTAAAATCACAATGAAATATCATTTCATATGTTAATATCAGCAAAAAATAAAGTCTGACAGTATCAAGTGCCAGACGGGATGAGGAGCAAGGAGAATCTTTCGCTGTTGGAGGGAGCATGAACTGGTATGTGGGGCTAGGGTGAGGCTAATGTCTGGAATCCTGTTGACATCGCCAATTGTAGTGCTCTTATCTTGTTCATGACGCCAATTGTAAAGTTACTCGACTATGCCAGTTGTCGGGCTCTTTCACCTGCTGGTAATCCTGTACCAACTGGGCCAATTGTTGAGCTAAGGCTGGGTCTGGAGCCCACAGACCCCTCAAGCCTGTTCACAGACTGAGTCACAAGCCCTTCACATGCCAGGCTGGGTCCCCAGACCCCTGACACACCAGGCTGGGTCACCAGACCCCTTACATGCATGTCTATGAGCTAGGTCACCGGCCAAAAGGTCCTTGGAGCCATAGGTGGGAAATCATGGCAATGCTGGGCGGACACCTGCCTGACTGCTTCACTAAAACTCTCTCTCTCTCTCTCTCCCCCTCTCTCTCTCTCTCTCTTTCTCTCTCTCTCTGAAGAACACAAGAATAGCAACAAAACTAAAAAGATACATTGGTGTGCATGCACAATAATTCCACACACACACAATTTGTTTACAAAGGATGTGCTAAAATCACACCCAACTGGACCCGAGGCAAGGGCCCTGACCAAACTATTCTATTTTCCCAACACTGGTACAAACATTATGGAGAACAATTTATAACTATCTAGTAAACTTGAAGATATACATATAACGTAACTTAGCCATTTCACAGCTAGACATGTACTCTGGAGAAGCTCCTGAACAGGTGCACAAGTAAACAAGTTTAACAATGTTTATGGGAGCATTGCTTGTATTAGAAAAACTGAAATAATCTAAATATTTATAAATGGGAAATAAATAAATAAATTGTAATAATATTTATGTAAAGGAGTATTCCTCGTGACAAATGTAAATGACATAAAGTTGCTTAAATTAAAAACATGGATCTCACAAAGTAAACATTGAGAAAACATTGAGCAAGTTGAACAAGAATGCACATGTTGTAATACATTTTCATAAAACTATATAATGTTCAATACATACATATGTAGTAAAATATTAAAAATATGCAAAAGATAAAATAAATTTAAGAGACTGTTTACATTCAGCTGGCATAGAAGGGAATAAAATCAGGGTGAGGTACAAAGAGAGCTTCAGCTAGGTAGTGAGTACATGAGTGTAAACTATATTATATATCTTTTGTATATTTTAAATATTTTGTAATGTATTTATAAATGTTAAAAACAGGGGCTAGCCAGTTAGTTCAGTTGGTTAAAGCATAGTGTTATAACACCAAGGTCAAGGATTCAGACCTCCATACTAGCCAGCCACTAAAAAAAATAATAAGTTGCATTTCCATATTTGTAGTGCAATTGAGAATTAGGGAGGCTTATCTTATAGTGACGGTATACACAGAGTTCAGCAATAAAGAACAGCAATGCCAACACATACACTATCTCACAAAGGTAATCAGCAATACAATGTGGTCAAGATGAAGAGACAAGAGCAGAATAAACTAGATAATTTTTTCTGGACCTATGTAAGACTTCTGTCATTATGTGAAACTATTAGAAATAGCTGAAAATCATTGAAGTCTCCTAGCTATGACTGGCTAGCTAGTATCAGGCCAGCCTTTTTACTGAGAATAACTATAAAAACTAGATAAAGCATTATTTTTTAAAAAAACAAATATTTACTTGGAGTATTAGAGAATTACCAAGGCAACAAGAACCAAGATTTTGGGGGAAAAAAAGAAAGAAAGCTCACTGAGGATGAGCCAGACATTCAACTTTACTTTTTTTTTTTTTTTTTGGAGGCAAGTGCCATTTAGAAAGCAGTAACTGAGAGGCTGGACTTTTGGAAATCCCAAGGATCTACGGAGGCAAAAATCAAAGCTCAAGGGAGCTGCGGCTGGCAAATACCCCAGGTCTTTGATTGGGATGCATGAAGGGCTTTTAATCAGCCAAACCCAGCCTGCCTTCCAGAGCACCCCAGGGAGATAGTCTGTGTGCTTTGTCATAAAATTGATGAAAACCACATACAAGAAGAACATTTGAAGATAAGCCACAGGAGAGTAAAAAGGATTTATTACTCTCAAAGGAACAACAATGAGACTTATAGATGACCATGCCCTAACTTGCATTCTTGCTCAAAACTTCTCAACTGAAATTATGGAAGGTAGAAAGCAATGGAGTAATATATTATGTATGTTATGGGAAAAATACTGCCCATCTGCAGTTGTGTACTTTTTGGAAACATCCTTCAAATAATAAGATAAAATAATTCATACTCAAAAAAAAAAAAAAGAAAGAAAACTAAGTCACCAGCAGATTCACACTGATGGAAGTATTAAATATCAGAGTTCTTTGAGCAAATGAAAATGATTCTAATGGAAGCATAAAAATACTAAGGAATAAAGTGCAAATATGTGTGTACATTTAAATGAATATTGACATCATGAGGCAATAACTAAAATGTCCTGTGAGAGGACAGACATGTGAATAATTAAATATACATGACAACAGGTGAATATACATGAACTACAAAAGATGTGAGGGTAATAATGAATTTAAAGTGCCATGTAGACCTTTCATTGTCACAGAAATGGTAAAAAATACAAATGTATCATATACTTTAAGAAGGAAAGGATGCATATTGTAATCCCTGGGGAAATCCCTAAAAGAATAAAGGATGACAATTTAACAAACAAGTTAATGAAAGAGAAAGAATAAAAATATTTTATTAATCCTAAAGTTGGCCAAAAGTAGAAAAAGCACATAGAGCAGGTGTTGCAAATAGAATATAAATTATAAAATGGTAGGTTTCTAGATTAAGTGCAAATAGATTAAATATTTTAATTAAAGATGAAAATTGTCAGACTGCATTTTTTCAAAAAGAATAGCTGGGGACTCTGCAAATGGCTCAATTTGTGGAAATGGCAAAAAGTTATGTGGAAATGAAGTCTAGAAAAATGCAAGGGTGTGGTAGGCTATGAGAACAAACATACCATTCTAAGCACTTTGAATTATATTCTGTTAATTAGAACTAATACTGGAGGCAAATATTGCTGTTCCTAATCTCAACACTGGGAGGTCACGTGTAGAAGCATGAAGGAAGAAAAACCAGCCCCGCTGTTACATAGGCTCTCATTTGATCAATTAGCTTGATTAACATCCCACAACACACTCTTCTTCCTGTATGTGCCACCTCTGAGTTTGTTTGATGCGGTGAGTAAGAGCACATCCTGTGTAATTAGATGGCCTGGGCTCAAAGCCCTCCTTTTTACGTGATCTTCAGCCTTTTTCTTAATTCTCTATGTATTGACTTTCTCACTCAAAAAATGCAGCTAAGAAGATTTACTCTCTCATAGGATTATGATAACAATCAAGCAAGTTAGTCTAGGTAAGACTTAGACAATACCTGTTACATAGTAAATGAGTAAAGACATTCCATCATTACTCTTGACCTCAGAACATCAGCCTCTTGCTTAATTTAAGGACTCAAACAAAGTCTTTTGAGTTTCAGACAGCAGAACACTGAAGGAGTTAGAAACTCCTCCCATTTCTCACAGCCACCTCCAACTCTTAAAAACACTTCTGACTGCCTTCCAGCACACAATCAACCAAGGGAGAAAACTATTCTGTCAAAGACACAGTGCCAAAAGGCAAAAACAAAGGTAAGTACGATAGCCGGGGACAGAAGCTGAAAAGGAAAAGCTCCGAACTCTAAATAATGTAACAGGAGATTTGGCTCACATTCCTAGTACTCTATTATTAAATAGTTCAGCTTTGCTAAATGGGTTACTTTTAAATGTTAAACAAACATGTTGTAAACAAGGTTTCCAGTAAAGTCCATAAGACAACCCACCTTCTCTCAATGGGAAGACTGAAATTTGAATAGTGAGACATTTTATTCAATTAGTGCTGCTTATTAAATTACCACTGCTACAGTGTTTAAAACCAGTTACCTGAACACATCATAATAACTCTCTGACCTTTTGTCCCAATTAAGCAGTATTGACTGACCAACTCCTTGGCGAAAGACAATGGCACATAGGTGGCAGTGATTGGAGCTGAGGTCAGTGGCCTGATCTCTCTGAAGTGCTGTGTGGATGAGGGACTTGGGCCCACTTGCTTTGAGAGGACTGAAGATATTGGAGGGCTGTGGAGGTTCAAACTAAGTGAGATTTTCTTGTTTCTTGAACTGGTTATGCTATTATTTCAGGGTGAATTATACAAACTGATGGACCTTATTGAGGGATTTCTTGAGCAACTTGGATCAAATTTTATTTTTATTTATTTTTGCAGCTTACAGGAACTGAAGTCAAAGGCTGGCATCTCTCCCCGAGTCAATACTATGCACACCAGGTGGTCAACCCAGGCACCTAAAGAATGTTTCGGATCCAGCAATTGTCTTGCATCCCATATTTTTGTCATTCTTGAATATACTAATTACAGAATATACTAGCATTAGAGAATATTTTACAAGACAGAAGTAACAGAAATTCTTTTCAAGAGGCCACTTCTGTTTCAAGCATTGAGCCGAATGCTTCTTCATAGTGTGCCCTTATCACCACTGACATTACTTTTCTCTGACAAATAAACCTTGTTTGTTTGTTTATTAAGCTTTACTGATGCCTCTCTAGTATAACTGCTGTGAAGCTCATAATTAAATATATTCTATTTAATTAAATTCTTTCTTTCAATCAAACCCAAATATTGGTAATATTAGCTGTTCTTCAGAATTTGTATAAAAACTAGAAAGATACATGGATAGACAGCTGTAAAGGTTTATAATTATTCCTTCCCACAACCTATTGAATAAGTACTAGCTTGCCACCTCCTCGCTGTGAGATCTTGGGCAAGTTGTTTACATCCCTGTGTCTCAGTTTACTCAGTGACATATGGGTAGATATCTCATAGTGCTGAAGACTAAGGGGAATGATTCATGTAAAGAACTTAACAGTTCCTGACTCATAATAGAGTTCAGTAAATGTTAACTACTAACAATGACTATATATTTTATAGATGAGCAAACAGAAAAAAAGAGGGGTTAAGTGAGTGGGCTGTGGTCACCCACCTAGAGGAACTGGCATTCAAACCCAGGCCCATATGACTCATAAGCAGCTAAGACCCTACTTATAACCATGCCCTAACTTGCATTTTTGCTCAAAAAAGGTTAAACAAAGGTTTAAGTTCAAAACTCAAGAGCAATGACTTTAGTATTATGTATCAGTTATGTCTAAGTATAAAACACATGAGAACATTCCAGATGGGAGCAAAAGGTTTGAGTGCATGAAAAGCAAACTCTCATAATCAGCAGAGACCATCCAAAGGGCTTTCACTACAGGCTGACCAGTTAGGGGGTCATCTAGCACATGTGCTTTGCCTGTTCAAACTGAATCTCATGCCAAAAGGAATTTCTTTAGCATTAGGGTCTCTAACCTATGTGTCCATGACACACCTATTGGGTTTCTTGGATACTTTTGCCTGGGCACCAGCTCAGACCCCCTGAATGAAAATCTTCTGAGGATTTTTAACAAGAGTCTCAAATAAATCCTATAGTGAGACAAGTTTGACAAACATTGCACAATTGCCAAATAAAAAATCTATTCATTCAACTGTCCAAATGCACTCACTGTTATTGATGAAGATTTGATTGTTATATGAGACAGGTAGCTTTGCAGAGAGGAAAACTGAAAAAAACAGCTTGAATCACATTTCTTACTAACAACTCATCATTAGAATCAGTGTAGCCTCTCCTGAGAGGGGAATATAATACAGTAGTCACTTTTATCTTAGCCAAAGATACGGCATTTGTGTCCACTCTAGGTTCACATATATATTCCAAATAAGGACTTTTTTGTCCCCAAGTAGATTTCTAACTTAAGGAAGAAATGTAGAAATAATAACAAATTTCTATTTAGTAATACATTTGTTGCTGTTTTATTACCTGATTTGAGATTTAATGTCTAAGAGCCAAATGCCCCTTATTTGATTATCACTAATTTGTTAGTAAAAGGGTAAAGAGTTTTTTGAATAGTCTGTTAACGATATGATTTGATGAATTCCAGCAAAGTGCTTCCTGCTGCAAAATATTTCTCCTGCTACGCCATTCCAGTGTCTAAAGTTTCAGAATTAGAGATACTTTCCTATGGGTTAGAAAGGTTAGATTAAAATCTGAATTAATTAAGCCTTATTGGACATTAAGGGTTAAGTACATAACTCTTTCAACCTGTAACAATATCAGATTTCAAACCTCTCTTAAAACAATATCCAATAGAGAAATGTAAACAATCTTCTCCACCCAAAGAAAACATTGAATCTCCCTGCAGAGTGAAACACACAATAAACAAAATTTCACAGGCTGCTACTGGGGTCATGTGAATGTCTTGGTTACCAGGAAACTGGATGGCCAAGAGAGGAGTTACTGAAAAGGATGCTGGGAGCCCCCAGGTCATCCCTAGGGAAAATTTACTTCTTCACAACTCTACCATCCAGAAGCAATTTTTAAAATGGGCTATTCATTAATTTCTATATTTACACACAATCCTTCTGAGATCATGTGACACATTTAGTGGTGGCAAGTTAAAAACAAATAAATTTTAGAATCTTGGTCCCATGCACAACCCAGATGGTGCTGAATTCTTCCCAAAGGTTCTCCAGCACCCTCTACTGGCATTTTTGGAATATGGGAAGGGTTGGTAATTACAGTCAAGCATCGCTTAAGGACGGGGATAAGTTCTGAAAAATGCATCATAGAATGTATTTACACAAGCCTGGATGGTAGAACCTACTACATACCTAGGCTGTATGGTATAGCTTATTGCTCCTACCTGAGTAATGTGTTTCACTACATTATAACAGCTATGTTACTAGGTGACAGGAAATTTTCAGCTCCATAATAATCTTATGGGACCACTGTTGTTAATGCGGCCATCTGCAGTGCATGACTGTATATATTTTTAGCACTTTTTTTTTTAGCAATGGGAAGCATTTGGCATTCATCATCTCATTTTTCTTCATAATACCCCTAGAAAGTAGGTCTTATGGTTATCCTTATTAACATATAAAGAGGAAACAGGTTTGGGATATATGCCCAGGGGAACATAGGTGGTGGAAAAAGAACAGAAAATGAATGCCTGTACAAATTTCTGAATCCTCATGCTAACAACCTTACTGAGGTATTGCAAGAGGAAAACATTGTCGGGTCTGCCACCGGCCAACCAGAACAGCCCTAGCCTCGTTCCTTTCGGTGGGCAAGCAAATGGCCCGGATTGCTCTTTCCCTCCTATCCCTTTTGAAAGGACACGGGGGAAGAGAGCCGTGAAGAGAGGTGAGCACGGCCACCGGCCGCAACCAGTACAGTTAAAGGACACTCAGACACGGCGGGGGTTCTGTCCAGCAGTTCCATTTATTATCACACAAGCACTTGCTTTTAAAGGCAAATGGGGGAGGTTTTTTACATAATCCTATCAGCTAAAAGGTCAAGGGCATGCATCCTGTCTCAGTGCCTAGCTATTGCAACCATGCAGTGTTCACAAGGGCAGAAGCGCGTATTTGGCCAATAAGGGCTAAGGCAAGGTTCCCGCAGACACCCCCACCCTACTTCCTCCCGGGGCCATCTTAGGCTGCCACATTAATACGCCCTTGTGGGCCCATAATGGCACCACTTGTAATGTCACTTAAGGTGGCGTTAGTTTTTAAGGCCTGACAATTCCCCCTTTTTGTTTTAATAAGGCAGCTGGAGGTGGCTAACCTTCCCAGCCTCACCTCCATTCCCTCTGGTGGCTGTGCCTGTCTTAGGTTGTTTCCCTCTGGAAATCTTACCTGTCATTGACTATCCAGCCAAGCGGGGGTGGGGCGGAGCCTTACAGATTGGCGTTGATTTCTTGAGGGGCCATATTGACCCAAGGGCTGTCAGGGCTTTCATTATGGGCCACCTCCTCTATCACCTGGGTGAGCATTATGAGAGAAGTGGTGTTGCGCCTTATAAGGGACACAACCTGGCGAATGGCGTAAGGCCCCAAGATGGTTAAGACAAGGAAACTGGCTAGGGGGCCCGCCAGGGAGGACAGCAGGGTGGTGAGCCATGGGGAACTTGAAAGCCAGCTTTGGAACCAATTACTATTGGCTTCGCGTTCTTTTTTTTTCGCTTTTCTAATCCTTCTCTTGTCCGGGGCCAAAGAGCCCAATCATAGCCTGCCCAGGGTCATGAAGCCCTGCCAATAGCCCTCTGACACTAAAGATATAAATGCTGTGACCTTTCCGCTCTTTTCCCCTTCTTACTGCTTGCACAGCCCTAGGCGTAGATCACCGCTGCTTTGCTTTAGATAGCTGAGAAATGTTCCATTTCCTGGAACGATTTGCCCTGTGAATTTTCCCCAGAAAACATCTGCATACTTCCTTATCTGCTGATTCCCTCCTGCTGGCTATATAAGCTGTGACCTTCTGGCTAATAAACGAGACTTGATCAGAATACTGTCTTGTCTCCATTTCTTGCATCTCTTGTCCCATCCAATTCCCACTCCCCCCTCCAGGGTCTGCATTGAATATCCCGTGGGTCGGGACATTTTTGGCACCCAAACGTGGGGCACTGTGAAAGGACGAGTCAACACCAGTTGACAATCCACCGGAGAGAGCTCGTTTATTAGGTGGCACACACACATATATATATAGGGCTTTTAGGGAAGGCTGATTGGCTTAAAATACAATCCCTACTTAGCATGGGGCTTGGGGTGAGCTGATTGGTGTGCGATTCGAGCCGGCGGGAAGGAGAGTATGGAAGAGAAGGGCAACCAGCGCCATGATGGGGTGTGGCCGAGAAGGACTTATGTGATCAGGGTGTGATCCATTGGGGCATTTGGGTTCTTACATTCCTCCCTTTTTCTTGTTTTAGGAAAGGGGACGTTGAAGTCATCGAGCTACTTCCTGCTGAACTGGAGTGTTGTCGGGGGGGGGCAAAGGGAGGAAGGTACATAAATATCCATTATGAAACCCCAAAGGAGGGTGGAGAAACAAGTAATTTGAAACGGGGAAAAGTCCATAAACGTTCCTTGAAGCCACAAGTCGAATATGCTCCAGTTCCATTGTTCGTAGTTGGAGACTGGAGGGAGCAGCCAGGCGTCGGTGGCGAGGGCATGTAGGAATGTGTTCCCTCTGTAAGGTGGTGTCTCTTCGGCATCAGTTGAGGCACTCATGAGATGAGGCAGGGGGTTCATCAGTACCTAGAAGCTGGAAGTTTCTAAGCAAAAGCTGGTTAAAGGCCTGATTAGAGATTTTTCCCACTTGGGTTTGAAGAAACCTAATGATGCAGGGCAAGAAAAGGCAGGTTATGAGGATAATGATTAGAGGTCCCAAAATGGGCCAAATCCAAGTCAGGATAAGGTTTAAGATAAAGGAAGAAAAGGGGTTAGAGCTGGATGTGGTTCGTAGGCTGGAAGCTAAGTCGGTGAGTTTGATGATGTTTGTTTCTACTAGACCAGATTCATTGATATAATAACAGCATTCTTCCCCAAGGAAGATGCAAGTACCTCCTTTTTCTGCGGTGAGGAGGTCTAGTGCTCTATGGTTTTGGAGGGTGACCTGAGGTAAAGAGGTAATTTGTCTCTGTAGAGAGGAAAGAGATTCGGCAGTGGAGGTCAGAGCCCCTTCAAGTTTAGCATTTATGTCTTCAACCGCCTATAAACTGTGTCTTAAGGCTCCTCCCGACAGGCCAGCTCCGACCGCTGATGTTGTTAGGGAAATACCAACCATGATTGGGAGGAAGGCGGCCCTTTTTTGCCTTGAGGGGGGATGAAGAAGATGGAACAGTTCTGAACTGGTGTACAGAGTGAGTTGAAGGACGATGGTGACAAGAAGGCATGGGGCAGTAAGATTAGGCAGGATGAAGGTAGAGAGGGTTCCATTGCACCAGAAGAAAGAGCCTGGTGGGGTGACGGTGTGGTTATAAATGGTTGAGGAAGGGAAACATTTAAGGGGACGGCTGCCAGGAGCGGTCGCATGAGAGAAAACAATTTCCGGGAGAGAGAGAAAGATGAGTGTTTCAGAAATGATCTGTTGCCAGGTGTAAATGGGTGACCCTGGGGAGCTAGCAGAGGGGCCTGAAAGCTCCCTGGGTGAAATGAAAAGAACAGTAGAAGGCCAAGGAGAAGGTTCATGTCTCCAGAATTGGGGGTAAGGCTGCCTGAGTGTAAGGCTTCAGCCTGGAAATATGATGACAGGACATGGGCCTTCCCACTTAGGGGTTAGGGGGGATTTGGGTTCCGGAGAAGTGTAGAGAGCAAGGGTAAGGCCATGGTGGGTGGTATGGGTCCTTCAGTTGCTGTGATCCCCAGGGGTAGGGGGGGCCTACCATACATGGGAAAGATTGGAGGGCTTTTTTGGGAGAGCTCTGGTCTTGAGTAGAGCGAGAGGTAGATACACTTAAAAGAATGGTGTATTAAGTTCTTTTGCAGCTTGTTATTGGAGTTCTCGGTGGCCGAGGGCAGATACAGACCCAATCAAGGTGTAATTCCAGAGACAATTTAGTTAGTATGGTTCTCTCTACCTTTCCAGATGCCTGAGGTCAGTAAGGGCAATGTAGGTGCCAGGGGAGAGAGAGTGACTGGGAGAGTTTTTGTATTATCTGGGCAGTAAATTCAGGTCCATTGTCAGATTGAATGGAAGTGGGCATCCCAAATCGTGGGATGATTTAGGAAAGGAAATTCTGGGCTATGGTGGAGGTCTTTTTATTGGATGTTGGGAATGCCTCTACCCATCCTGAAAAGGTATCAACAAACACCAAGAGGTATTTGAGGCGCCGGACAGAAGGCATGTGTGTAAAATCGACTTGCCAGTCGGCCGCAGGTTTGAGACCTCTGGCCTGGTGGGAGGGGTATGGCCCAGGTTTGAGAGGGGTGTTAGGATTGGTACACTGGCAGATTGTGCATGAGGAGGAAATTTTTGCAAGAGGGCTTTGTCAGATGGGGTGATTGAGAAGAAGGCTTGCAAAAACTGGGATAAAGCTTGGGGGCTAGAGTGAAACAGGTCATGGTGTTACCCTTGGTGTTAAGCAGACCGTGTTCTTTCCATATGGTGGCATGAGAGAGAAGTATATGATTTGGAGTCAGTGTATAAGTTAAGAGTTCTTCCTTCAGCTAGAACGCAGGCTCGCGTGGTGGCGATAAGTTTGGCCTGCTGGTTGGTAGTACCCTTGGGTAAAGGTTGGGCCTCTATAACCGAATCAAGGGAGACTATGGCATACCCTGCGTAATGAGTGTTTCCTTCCTTGAATGAGGACCCATCCGTGAACCATGTGAGATCAGCGTGAGATAGGGGTCCTTCAGTGATGGAAGAGCAGTAAGGTAAAAAATTTTGAAGGCTTTCTACGCAGCTGTGCAAAGGCGTGTTGGGGGAATCTGGTATAGGCAGTAGGGTGGCCGGATTTAGGGGTGGGCAGGTAGTGAAGGATAGGGCAGGATTTTCCAGAAACGAGGATAGGAGGGTTAGGATTCTGGAAGGTGGGAGGGATTGGAGAGCGTTATAGGTAAGGAGGTCTTTTAGGTGATGTGGTGAGAGAATGGTGAGAGGTGCCCCAAATGTTAATTTGGATGCCTTCTTATGCAGTAACTGCCCCGCTGCCAGGGCTCTTGAACAGGGTGCCCAACCTTGTACAGTGGGGTCCAATTGTTTTGATAGGTATGCTACGGGGGCAAAGGAGGGGTGATAATTCTGTCCTAGAATGCCCAGAGCTTGTCCCGTATTTTCATGGACATAGAGGAAAAAGGGTTTAGTTAGATCAGGGAGATGAAGTTCAGGGGCTGTTAGAAGGGCCTGTAGTGACGGGAGTGGGGGTCAGTCCATGTGAAGGGAAAAATGTCTTGAGTATCAGTTTCCAGGGGTATGGAAAAGAAGGCATCTTTTAAGTACAGAACCAAGAAATGAGTACAGCGAATATGGGAGTACTGAAAGGGGAGCGAGTGGGACGGAGATACCCCCTTTTAAATAGGTCCTGAATGATGGGGCTTGACCTGAGGAGGGCTGTTGTGGTTAATGGATACTGAGCCTGACAAATATATTTGGAGGGGTCTTTTAGTTTTATGTGTACAGGGGAACACTGGGCCAGAGCGGGGCTGGCAGTGTCCCAAACTGTGGGATTAACAGGGTGCGTTAGCATGGGTAAGGACTTCTTTGGAGGGGTGGAAGTAGTAGGATCTTGGGCTTGAACTAGCGCTAGGAGGAAGGAAACGGGGAAAGAGGAAGAGGACAGGGGCAAAGTAATGGAGACTTGAAGCCGTGATAGAATGTCCTGACCCAACAAGGGGACAGGGCATTGTGGCATGACTAGAAAGGAATGGGAGAAAACAGATTGAGTGCCTTGAAGGCAGCAGGTTAAAAGAGGGGTTTTTTGGGGAAAGATTTGTTTACCTCCTACCCCAACTATAGGAGAGCTGCTGGAGGTGGTGGGGCCTTTATATTCCCTTAAGACCGAAAAGATGGCTCCAGTGTCCAGGAGGAAAGATATTGGGTGGCCGTCCACAACCATGGATACCCTGGGCTCCTGCTTTGTTATAGAGATGGTCGGGAAGGGCCCAAGGCTCCGTCAGTACTCCTCAGCGAGGCCCACCATAGGTGGTGTCCACGGTTCGGGGGACTGTGGGGCAGTTGGTCCCTCACCCCTTCAGGCAAGGGGGCAATCAGATCCCCAATGTACCTTCTTTTTGCATTTTGGACAAGGAGTGGTGGGTGGCCTGGGGGTGGGGCAAGCCTTTGCCCAATGCCCTTCCTTTCCACATTTAAAGCAGGCTCCAGATGGAGGCTTAGAGGTGGAGGCTGTGGGAGGGCGCCCAGGGGGTTTGATAAGCTGGGCCAACATCTGGAAGTTGGCATGGTTGGCCTTTTGTTTTCGACGTTCCTCTTCCTCCTCCTGATTATGAAAAACCTTGAAGGCCACTGACAGGATTTCAGTCTGAGGGGTTGCAGGACCCTGCTCTAATTTTTTAAGTTTAGTTTTAATGTCGGGGTAGGATTGGGCCAGGAAATAGGTCATAAGGACATGCCGGCCATCTTCTGTGTTGGGGTCTAAGTTAGTGTATTGTTGAAAGGCCTGAGTTAATCTATTGAGGAACTCGGAGGGAGCTTCCTCCTTTTTTTGGACAATTTCTTGAATTTGATGGAAATTGATGACCTTGCGAGCCGATTTTTTGAGGCCAATTATTAAGCAAGAGGCAAAACGGTCTCAAGCCTGGATTCCCTGGGCTGTGTTATAATCCCAATTAGGTTCCTGTTCTGGGACTGCTTGGGGGCCTGGCGGGTGATCCGGATTGGTACGATGGGTGTCAGTGGCATGGGTTTGGGCTGTATCCCAGACACTGTGGCGTTCTTCGGGGAGGAGGGTATTGGCTAGGAGCATGAAGATGTCATGATGTGTGAGGCTGTAGGCCTGCAGGATCCATTGGAATTCTTTAATGTAGGTGGTAGGGTCGGTAGAGAAAGAGCCTAGTCTTTTTTCTAATTCTGTAAGGTCAGCTAGGGAAAAGGGAACATGGACCCTAACTACTCCTTCAGCCCCAGCTACCTCACGTAGTGGGGCAATTGTTAAAGAGGCGGGGGGAGGTCCTCGGGTACGGGTGAAAGGGGGGCTTAGTGAGTCAGGAGTAGGTGAGGGTAAAGACGGAGGAGTGGATGGCGCAGGAGGTGCAGAATGTGACGCGGATGACGGGGGAGGATGAACGGACGCCAGAGGTGCTGAGGGAGGAGGAGGACAGTAGGGTGGGGGTTCATCAGCAGGGTCGAAGGTGGAAGAATCGAGGGGTGACTGTGAAGGGGGTTTACAGGCTAAAAGGACTTGAGAGGGAGCACAGGAGGAGCAGAGGGTGGGTTTCTGAGCCAAGAGGTGAAAAGCCTCAATGCAGGGGATCTCCTTCCATTTTTTTAGGCGCTGGCAGTAGTTAAAGAGGTCTCATAGAATGTTAGGATCTAGATTGCCCTCAGGGGGCCATGTGTTTTGATTATCTAAAGGATAATAAGGCCAATCTTGTGTACAGAATTTGGTGAGGAATTTGGGCTTAATATCCGGCCTGAGGGAAAGGTTGTTGAGGTTTTTCAGAAGGCATTGAATTGGAGAGTCCCCTAGGGAGGAGGAGGAAGCTCCCATTCTGGTCTCTTAATGGGAATTTAGACAGAAGTCGGACAGAGATTTAGTGATAGGACAGATCCTTCAGCCGGTTGGGAAAGGCGGGATCCTAGAGGGCGTCCCCAGTAGGTCACGTCAGTCCCAGCAGGTTCAGGTACGAACCAGGAGGAGAGAAGGGAGCTGTGGGTCGTCACTCAGACCTCTACTTCTCTAGGGCAAAAGCCCGGTGCCTGAAGGAACCTAGCGCCAGGATTTTCTGGTCGGGTCCCGGACCCCGGAAGTGGAGAGAAGAGAGTGGTGGACAGGAGGGTGAAGGAGAGAAGGAGAGAACAGAATGGGGCTTATAACCTCCAAAAATGAAAGTAAAAATTTACCAGGGCTTTGGAACCTCTTATAGTTTGGGAATTTATGGTGGTCGTGAAGACCGTGGTGGGATGGGGTATGGGTGTTAGGGGCTACCGGATGATCTAGACTCCCTGTGATAGCCTGAAAAAGGGCTGGTGCCCTTTAGGAAAGGGGGCTTACCTAATGATGAGCCGGTGGTGAGTGGAAGGAGCCAGTGCCGAAAAGAATGGACAAGGGTGGACCATCAATGGTGAGCGGTGGAAGGGAGGCCGGTCCTGGTGGGAGGGAGTTCCCGAGGGGCGACTTGGAAAGTGCTGCCGCTGTGATTTGAAAAGTGTTACAGCTTGAGGGAGACCTGAGGGGCAACTTGGAAGGTGTTGCCTCTGTGATCCGAAAAGTGTCGCCACTCGAGAGAAGCTCTGTCCCGTATTTCAGCAACAAATGAAAGGACGAGTCAACACCAGTTGACAATCCACCGGAGAGAGCTCGTTTATTAGGTGGCACACACACATATATATAGGGCTTTTAGGGAAGGCTGATTGGCTTAAAATACAATCCCTACTTAGCACACCTCATGGGGCTTGGGGTGAGCTGATTGGTGTGCGATTCGAGCCGGCAGGAAGGAGAGTACGGAAGAGAAGGGCAACCAGCGCCATGATGGGGTGTGGCCAAGAAGGACTTATGTGATCAGGGTGTGATCCCTTGGGGCATTTGGATTCTTACACACTGGATACGGGGGACACCGTGAGGAAGATGGTGCATCGGAGGGTTAACCACTGAAAATGAAAGAGTAAAACCTTCGTCCGCCACGGGAACCTGCCTTGTCAGGATAAGGTGAGTAAGCACGCCCGATAATGGGACAAGAATTAAGTTGTCATGACGTCTACATAAGACAGTTACAAAAAGCTTTAAAGACGCGAGGAGTAAAGGTTAAAACAAGTGATCTATTAAGATTTTTTGATTTCATGCGGAATCTTTGTCCTTGGTTCCGAGAAGAAGGGAGTATTAATTATAAAAAGTGGTCTCGAGTTGGAGATGCTTTACAAGATTTCTATGAGACTTTCGGGCCAGAAAAGGTCCCCGTTACTGCCTTCTCCTATTGGAATTTAATCAGGGACATGATTCAAGATAGGGAAAAATCCCCAGAAGTTTCAGAAACTGTGGCCCAAACTGAAAAAATATTAAAAGCCAGTTCCAAGACTGACCTCTGAAATCCCTCTCCACCGCCTAGGGAGGACGTAGATCTAATCTCCCTAGAAGATGAGAGTGAGGAGGTCGAGGCAGCCAGTGCCATACCTAAGAGATCTAAAAAGTATCCACTATTAAAATTCCAGGATGATGAGGAGGCACAGAATCCTGATCTCTCAGCAGTTGATTGGGGCGATCTGGACACAGAGGCCGCTGAATACCATGCACCAGATCATGCATTCTTGGCTCAGCCCTTGTCGTGCCCTCCCCCTTACAATTTGCCCTCCGCTCCCGCGGTGGTGACGGTATCAGATCCTTTAAAAAGTTTAGAGTCAAAGGTTTGACAATTAGAAAAACAAATTCTCTTAGAGGAAAAGCTCCAGGTCTTAACGACCAAACTGCAAGAATTACAAACAAAACATAAGAATACAACATGTCAAACTAAAGCGACTGGCTATTGCCCTCCGTTAAACAACAAGTTAGCCACCCCCACAGAAAGAGCTCCCATTCATGTAGATCAAAGTCTTTTTGACCAACTTGAGGCCTTCCCAGTATCCGATTCTGTGGATAATGTGGGATGAATTACCCGCAAACATGACAGGCTGGGATTTAATGTTACCAAAGAGCTAAAAGGTGCCATTTCCCAATATGAGCCCACAGCGCCTTATCCCCTTGCTATATTAGAATCTGTGGTGAAAGCTGGCTCACTCCTATAGACTGGAACACCCTTGTTAGAGCCACACTCTCGGGGGGTGATCACTTACTCTGGAAGTCTGAATTTTTTGAAAACTGCAAAGACATTGCTAGAAAAAACCTTCAGGCTGATAAAGATTGGGGTCTTGATATGTTGACCGGCCCCGGTGACTATTCTAGTATTGAGGAACAAAAAAACTATGACCCAGGTCTATTTTCCCAAATTCAAACAGCCGCTTTAAAGGCTTGGAGAAGGCTCCCAGCTAAGGGGGATTCAAGCGCTTCGCTTACAGGAGTAAAACAAGGGCCTGAAGAGCCTTTTTCGGATTTTGTTAACCGGCTAATGACAACAGCAGATAGGTTGTTAGGCAATGCGGATGCCAATCTTGATTATATAAAACAATTGGCTTTTGAAAATGCTAATCCTGCATGCCAGGTGGCCATTAGGCCCGGCAAAAATAAAACTGACCTTCAAGGATATATTCGTCTTTGCTCAGACATTGGCTCCTCTTAACAAGGTCTAGCCATGGCCGCAGCCCTCAGTGGACAAACAGTAAAGGATTTTTTTAGCTAATAAAGGCCAAAATAATAAAGGTTGCTTTAAATGTGGCAAGCCTGGTCATTTTGCTAAAAACTGTCAGGAAAACCAGACAAAAGCCGTAGTCACCAAGCCTCCTGGACTTTGCCCATGATGTAAAAGAAGAAAACATTGGGCAAATGAATGTAGATCCAAAACTGATGCTCAGGGAAATCCCTTACCGCCCCCTCAGGGAAACGGGAAAAGGGGCCAGCCCCAGGCCCCGAACCAAAGTGGGGCTATCAAGTTTGTCCCAGCCAACAACAATCCGTTTCAAACCTCACTAGAGCAACCCCAGAGAGCGCAGGACTGGACCTCTGTTCCACATCCCACACAGTATTAACTTCTGAAATGGGACCTCAAATTTTAAATACAGGGGTCTTTGGTCCATTGCCCCCTGGTACTTTTGGACTTGTCCTTGGTTGCGGCTGTTCAATATTCAAAGGGCTACAAATTTTTCCCGGAGTAATTGATAATGATTTTACTGGAGAAATTAAGCTCCTGGCCAAAGCAACTACTGATATTGTCATGATTCCACAAGGAGAAAGAGTAGCCCAGCTTATCCTACTTCCTCTAGTTAAAACAAATAATAAAGCCCATAATATTGTGAGAGGTGCAGGCAATTTTGGATCCTCAGATGCTTACTGGGTCCAACAGATTTCCCATCAAAAACCCTCTCTAACCTTATGGTTGGATGGTAAACAATTCACTGGCCTAATAAATACTGGGGCTGATGTTACAATCATTAGACAAGAGGACTGGCCCACCACTTGGCACCTTTGTGATACCTTAACCAATCTAAAGAGAATTGGACAAAGCTGCAATCCTAAACAGAGTTCTAAATTTCTTACATGGACAGATAAGGAAAATAATTCAGGTCTTATTCAACCGTATGTCATCCCTTACTTGCCTGTCAATCTTTGGGGCAGGGATCTGCTCTCACAAATGAAAATAATAATGTGCAGCCCTAATGAAATAGTTACAGCACAAATGCTAGCTCAAGGATATAGTCCAGGCAAAGGTTTAGGAAAACAGGAACAAGGTATTTTACAACCCATTCAGGCAACAGGCCAACTTAATAAACAGGGCTTGGAAATTTTTGATTTCAGCCATTGAAAAGCCTGTACCCCAAAGGCATGCTGACCCCGTAACTTGGAAGTCAAGCGAGCCCTTTTGGGTTGATCAGTGGCCATTAACCTCGGAAAAATTATGTGTCGCCCAACAGTTAGTACAGGAACAGTTACTGGCAGGACACATTGTTGAGAGTAACTCCCCCTGGAATACCCCTATATTTGTTATTAGAAAAAAATCTGGAAAATGGAGACTGCTTCAGGACCTGGAGAGCTGTTAATGCCACAATGGTGGTTATGGGCACCTGGCTTACCGTCCCCAGTCGCAATCCCCTTAGGTTATTTTAAAATTGTTATAGATCTCAAAGATTGCTTTTTCACAATTCCCCTACATGCTAGTGACCAAAAATGTTTTGCTTTTAGTCTCCCCTCCATAAATTTTAAGGAACCCATGAAACGATACCAATGGCGGGTCCTGCCCCGGGGAATGGCCAATAGTCCTACCTTATGCCAAAAATTTGTGGCTGCAGTCATCCAACCAATCAGAGATCTGTGGAAAGATATGTACATTATACACCATATGGATGACATTTTACTTGCCGGCAATTCAAAAGACAGGGTTTTACAATGTTTTATCCAGCTTGAAAAGCAGTTAGCTTTATCAGGTTTACAAATAGCTCCAGAAAAGATACAGTTTCATGATCCCTACACCTTTTTGGGTTTTCATATGACGGGACACAAAATTACTAACCAGAAGGCTTCCATCCACACAGATCAATTACAACCCTTAATTATTTTCAAAAACTTTTAGGCAATATAAATTGGCTCCATCCATATTTAAAACTTACTACTGGAGACGTAAAGCCCTTATTTGATATTTTAAAAGGAAATCCTGACCCTAAATCTTCCAGATCTCTCTCTCCAGAAGCACTGACAACATTACAAAAAGCAGAAAATGCTATTGCAGCTCAATTTGTCTCTTACTTGGATTATACCCAATTCTTAACGTTTATTATATTCAATACGGCTCTTGTCCCTACTGGGCTATTTTGGCAGAACAACCCTATTATGTGGGTTCATTTACCTTCATCACCAAAAAAATCTTGCTTCCTTACTTTGATGCTGTTGCAGATTTAATTATATTAGGTCGAGAAAATAATAGAAAGTACTTTGGGCTTGAACCACACAAATTAATCCAGCCCTGCACCCAACAACAGGTCCAACAACTTTTACAAAATTCTGATACTTGGGTAGTGGCTTGTGCCTCTTATGAAGGCACAATAGACAATCATTATCCATCCAATAAACTTATTCAGTATTGTAACTTACACACTTTTGTTTTTCCCCAAGTTACTCGTAACTCGCCGGTAACTAATGCCCTTTTGGTTTTTACTGATGGTTCATCCACAGGGACTGCAGCTTATACCATTAATAATCACACAGTCCGCTTTACTACTTCTTATACTTCTGCCCAACTTGTGGAGTTACAAGCTGTTATTCAGGTTTTTTTAACCTTCCCAAATCAGGCCCTCAATCTTTATACTGATTGTGCCTATTTAGCCAACTCTATCCCCCTTTTAGAAACAGTTCCCCAAATCAAACATACCTCCACTGCCACTGAGCTTTTTTTGCAATGCCAAAAACTGATTCAACAAAGACATTTGCCCTTTTTTATAGGTCATGTTAGAGCACATTCCAGCCTCCCAGGCCCTCTCACCATGGGAAACAAATTGGCTGATGTGGCCACTAAAACAGTGGGTGGCCACCATTACCGCTGATCCTTTTACACAGGCACAAACTACTCACTCCCTTCATCATATTAATGCTCACACACTTATGTTAATGTTTTAAATCAATAGAGAACAAGCTAGACAGATAGTTAAACAGTGTCCTTCCTGTGTTACACTCTTGCCTGTTCCCCATTTGGGAGTTAATCCTTGAGGACTTGTCCCAAATATGCTTTGGCAAATGGATGTTACTCATTTATCAGAATTTGGTAATCTGAAATATATTCACGTGTCCATAGACACCTACAGTGGGTTTTTGCTCACCACTTTACAGACAGGAGAAGCAACCAAACATGTTATTGCTCATTTACTACATTGTTTTTCAATCCTGGGAATCCCAAAACAGATTAAAATGGACAATGGCCCTGGCTATACCTCCAAGGCTTTCCAAGATTTTTGTGCTAGATTACAAATTCAACATATTACAGGCATTCCCTATAACCCTCAAGGCCAAGGAATTGTCGAAAGAGCCCACTTATCTCTAAAAACTTGCCTTGAAAAAATAAAAAAGGGGGAATGGTACCCCACAAGAGGCTCCCGCAGGAATTTACTAAGTCATGCCCTTTTCATCCTTAATTTTTTAAATCTTGATGTCAACGGCAAATCAGCAGCTGACTGTTTTTGGCATTCCGAGTCCCAATCACAATTTGCCATGGTCAAATGGAAGGACCCCCTAGATAACTCCTGGAATGGTCCGGATCCAGTTTTGATCTGGAGTAGAGGTTCAGTCTGTGTTTTTTCTCACACTCATAACTCGGCCAGATGGCTGCCAGAACGGCTGGTTAAACAAGTTGATCATAACCTCTCAGCCAGGGATTCAGTAGATCCCTGGGAATGTCTTTTTCTTTTCTTTTCCACAGGGGTCATGGCAACCAGCATTTTCTTCCTGATTGTTGGTTTGTCTGGTCAACTGCCCAAGGTCCAGTCCGGCTTTGGAGCTCCTGGACTCGCTCGCCAATTGGTGAACAAACATTATGGAAAACCATGTGATTGCAAGGGTGGGACCGTTTCTAGTCCTCCTACATCATATATATCTGTTGTAGATTGTGACACCCAATTAGCGTATTTGTCCTCATCATCTCCCGCTTATAGTTGTGTTGAAAAACCTAAGTTCATAGCCAGCAGTGGTGGTAGCCTTAAGCCATGTCCTTGCAGCACGTTTGCTGAATCTATGCATAGCACTTGTTATTCTTCATACCAATTGTGCACTTCTGGAAACCAAACATACTTCACAGCCACCCTGATTAAAAATTATGCAGGGACTTTTGGAGGGGATCTTGCAGGTCCCCCTTCTGCTGTAGGGCTTGCCTCAAATAAGTATGCCCAAGCCTCTTTACAGGTTCAGTAGGTCAGCCTGTTTGTTGGTCCACCACTCCCCTCATTCACATATCTGATAGAGGAGGCCCTCAAGACCAAACTAGAATTCTAAAAGTGGAAACAAAAATTCAAGAAATGCATGACATTTTGTTTCCTCAACTTACCTATCACCCCCTGGCCCTGCCCAAGAACGGGGCGATTTAGGGCTTGATCCTCAGACCTCCAACCTTCTTTATGCAACTCATAAGTTGCTTAATGCCACCAATCCTGATCTTGCTCAAAACTGTTGGCTCTGACTGATAGGAGGACAGCCTGTCCCTGTTGCTTTTCCCGCTTTGTCTTTTAATTATTCTGATGGTCATCAGTGTTCATTAACTTTCCCTTTGCAGGTACAACCTTTACAGTTTTATAATGCTATTTGTTTCATTCCCCCTTCAGTTAATCATAGTTTTGAGGTCGACATTGGGTTTGCTACATTTGCAAATTGTCAGTCGTTTATCAACATTTCTACTTCCTTGTGTTCCCATAACAGTTCAGTTTTTGTCTGCAGTAGCAATAAAGCTTATACCCAATTACCCACTAACTGGACAGGGTTATGTGTT
Organism: Cynocephalus volans; assembly: GCF_027409185.1. NCBI lineage: Eukaryota > Metazoa > Chordata > Mammalia > Dermoptera > Cynocephalidae > Cynocephalus > Cynocephalus volans. The sequence goes on from NC_084467.1 coordinate 128,116,379, forward strand.
TTGGCTCTCCTCCTGATCAATGTAGATGTTATATCTGGGAGCGAACCCATCCCTGTCCCTACTTTTGAGCATATAGCTGGAAGATCTAAAAGGGCTGTACAGTTTATTCCTTTACTTGCTGGTTTGGGAATTTCTGCAGCAGTTGCTACTGGAACTGCCGGTCTCACCCATTCTCTATCTCAATATACAAAATTGTCTACCCAGCTGATTTCGGATGTACAAGCCCTTTCCCAAACTATACAGGACCTCCAAGACCAATTAGATTCCCTGGCAGAAGTAGTCTTACAAAACAGAAGAGGTCTCGATTTACTAACTGCAGAACAAGGAGGTGTTTAGCCCTACGGGAAAGATGCTGCTTCTATGCCAACAAATCTGGGATAGTTCGAGACCATATCAAACAACTACAAGATGACTTGGAAAAGAGAAGAAAACAACTGGCAGAAACCCCCCTTTGGACTGGACTTAATGGATTCCTGCCTTATCTCTTACCCTTTTTAGGGCCACTTGTGGGCTTGCTTCTTTTGCTTTCTTTGGGGCCCTTTTTACTTAATAAAGTCACAGCCTTTGTTAAACAACAAATTGAGGCTATTCAGGCAAGGCCTATACAGGTCCATTATCAACACCTTGAGAGGCAAGAACAAAGTGGTGCCTATATACCACCACATTCACCTTAACCAGTGCTGCCTCTGTGAGCTGAACTGGATAGCCAAAGACGGGTAAGAGGGTAAGTCCCCCGCACCATCCTAAACAAAAGGCTGCCATTAATGGCAACCCATTTCTATGATGGGTACCGTGCTCGGGATGGGTAACCCCAACCTAAGACAGACACAGTTCCCAAGAGGTTCTCTTGGCTTGAAAAAATAAAAAAGGGGGGACCTGTCTGGGGCCAAAGAGCCTGGTCATAGCCTGCCCAGGGTCATGAAGCCCTGCCAATAGCTCTCTGACACTAAAGATATAAATGCTGTGACCTTTCCGCCCTTTTCTCCTTCTTACTGCTTGCACAGCCCTAGGCGTAGATCATGGCTGCTTTGCTTTAGATAGCTGAGAAATGTTCCATTTCCTGAAATGATTTGCCCTGTGATTTTTCCCAGAAAACATCTGCATACTTCCTTGTCTGCTGATTCCCTCCTGCTGGCTATATAAGCTGTGACCTTCTGGCAAATAAACGAGACTTGATCAGAATACTGTCTTGTCTCCATTTCTCACGTCTCTTGTCCGATCCAATTCCCACTCCCCCCTCCAGGGTCTGCGTTGAATATCCCACGGGTCAGGACATTCTCTAAGCTTACCTAGGGAATCCTTGACCACTCCAGAGTGGTCAGCATAGAAGCAGCACTCTTCTTTGGGGGCAGCGCATAACCCTCCTTGCTGTAAGAGCAATAGGTGTAGTCCATGTTGATTCTGTAAAACAACTTCAAAAAGTGATGTTAGCATTTTTTTAAAATGATACAGACACCTCCAAGCGGCCAAGATCTATGTCCACTGCCTCCCTAAGGGAAGCTACCTGTTGATGTGCCAAGGCTATTCCGGCGGTCCTGGTACCGGCTCCAATAACTCCCAAGAGGGAGCTGATAGCCACCACAACTGCCCCTGTGGCCCGCTTGTTTTGCGTCCGCTTATTTCGGGTTTGGGGGTGGTGAGATTTGCCACAGTGCTGCAAAAGGGTTTGTTGGCACCTACGCAGGAACCTTTACCAAGGACCCACGGGAAGGTGAGTCTGGGGTTGGTGGCATTGGGCAATGCTACTGCTTGATTTATCTCTGCCTGCACATGGCACTCTTCTTTAAAGAAGGCACAGAACTTGATAAACAAGTTTGGGGATAGGACAGCCTTACAGAGCATTTTCCAATCTTGGGTCGTGCAGGGTTGGTGTGCTAAGCCCTGGAGGATGGTTTCTGCCCATGGGGAATTGGGCCCATCCTCTGCCACAGCCCTTTTCAGCTTTTTAAGGTCATGAGCTTCCCAAGGGTACCACGCAGCTGGCCTATTTCCACCGGGGGATTTGTCAAATTTGGACCTACAGTCCTTTTTCCAATGTCACCCTTTTTTACATTGGGGGCAAGGTGTGGTAGGGGGTTTTTGCCTTTAGCCTTGGGACAATGGCTTTTAAAATGACCTTGTCTTCTGCAACCAAAACACTGTCCCTTGAAGGGTGGGGAAGTATTGTTTCCTGAGGGGATCAGGGCGGTAAACGCCTTGAAGGCTTCGGGATGTTTTTTTTTTTTTTTTGTCGTTTTTTCGTGACCGGCACTCAGCCAGTGAGTGCACCGGTCAGTCCTATATAGGATCCGAACCCGCGGCGGGAGCGTCGCCGCGCTCCCAGCGCAGCACTCTACCAAGTGCGCCACGGGCTCGGCCCCTGCCGGGGATGTTTTTAAAGGTGGACTAGCCTCCTCCACTTCTTCAGGTGCCGCTTTCTCTCCTTCGGCTAAACTTTGGCGGAGTGAGTATGGCGGGAGAGGAGGGTACAGGGTAGGGGCATAGGTATCACTCAGTGGCTCAGGGCCTTGCATTGGCAGCTTTGTTTCCTTTTTTCTCTCCTCATCGAACTGCGCCCAATCCCTTTCTGCCCCTTCCTGATGCTCGGGACGGAAGCAAAGCTCTAGGGCAGAGATGGTTGGGTAGAACCCTAAGGGGGGTCTAGCCCGTGACTAATCTCATTCTATCTGGCCAGGGTCTGAACCCAGTCCCAAGTCTCATTCGAGAACAAGTTGGATGAAGGTGCCCAAGGGGCCACCTTCACCACATGACACCAGGCATTGGTGACCGTGAAGTCAGATATTTCTAGGCCTCTGCTTTTTAACATGTACTTTAGAGCCTTGCAGGCTGTCTCATCACTCTTTCCACACATGCCTCCCCTGTTGCCCTGTGAGGAAGGGACCAAGGGAGCAACAGGGCAGAGAAGTGCAGGGACTTCCCCCTGTTATGGTACTCACCCTGACACGCAGGCAGATTACTTCACGGCGACTACCTTGGTTGCGGGGGCCACTCTGCTGGTTGATCACCCTTCGTCGACCTTCTTTCAGGACCGAGCAGCTGGGGCCTCACTCACTCGCCTTTCACCCACGAGTTTTAAAAAATGCCTCACACGGGGCACCACTCTGTCGGGCCCGCCGCTGGCCAACCCAAACAGCCCTAGCCTCGTTCCTTTTGGTGGGTGAGCAAATGGCCCAGATTCCTCTTTCCCTCCTGTCCCCTTTGGAAGGAGATGGGGGAAGAGAGCCGTGAAGAGAGTTGAGCACAGCCGCCGGCCCCAACAAACCCGGTTTAAAGGACACTCAGACGCAGCTGGGGTTCTGTCCAGCAGTTCCGTTTATTATCACACAAGCACTTGCTTTTAAAGGCAAATGGGGAAGGGAGGTTTTTTACATAATCCTATCAGCTTAAAGGTCAAGGGCATGCATCCTGTCTCAATGCCTAGCTATTGCAACCACGCAGTGTTCACAAGTGCAGAAGCATGTATTTGGCCAATAAGGGCTAAGGCAAGGTTCCCGCAGACACTCCCACCCTACTTCCTCCCGGCACCGTCTTAGGCTGCCACGTTAATACAGCCTTGTGGGCCCATAATTGCGCCACTTGTAATGTCACTTAATGTGGTGTTAGTTTTTAAGGCCTGACAAAACATGACCTTTCTTCAATCACTAACCTGTTATGCCTCCTTTAGTATTCCTGATACCTTGTGTTCTCATGGACGTTACCAACACACATTGCTTTTTTTTATGTTTTGGTTTTTGATTTTTTAATATTTGGATCTCCTCTTTTCCTGAGTATATACACTTAGTTATTTTAATTAATCTTCATATACAAGGGTACTTCAAAAAGTTCATGGAAAGATTCATATTATCTTTTAATTCTATTTTTCTCTCCATCTTGTTTTCCTTCCTCTAGGTTCAATTTAAAATATTACTTTCTCTCTTAAAAGGTGAGACTCCATTAAGGTCTAATATTCTAAACAAATTTATTTTCTCAAGATATATTTTTCACAACCAAAGAGGTGCCAGGCACTTCATTAGACAATGGAGAAGGAATCAGACACAGCCACTGCCCCAATGAATTTATAATCAGTTGGTCTGACAATTGCCCACTGTGACTTGTAGTGCACTTGGCCTGGACACTACACCTCCACTAGAACAGTTTAATGTTGCATCAGCTTATTCAGCCATCACAAAATAGAAGCTAACATCCGTATAGTTATTTTCATATGCATTATCTATTTTATACTCACAATAACCTCCTACATTAGTTATTATTAATCCCAACCTAAAGGTGAGAAAGCCAAGAGTAAGTGACTTGCCCATAGCGACTAGTAAGTGGTAGGAAATAGATCTTAGAACCAGCCACAGCATTGAGATTAAACATGCATGGTTCACCATCATGCTTCCTCTCACATCACATTGATGATTCATACTGAGCTCGGGATTAATTAAAACCCTCAGGTATTTTCCATTTCAGCCATTGATGATCCAGGTCACTATTATCCTATGCTTATGAAACTGACCTTTTAACCGTGTTTATAAGAATTTTCACATTTGGTATATTAAACATTATCTAGTTGGTTTGATCCTTGGTCATGGAAAGAGTATTTGCAATTTCAATCATCTGTCATCTTTGCTATGATTCCCTGCTTTGGGTATACACAAATTTGATTATTTGTATTTGTCTCCACCAAAGTTATTGATTAAAATGTTGATCATAAGAAGATAAAAATGTGAAGCAGGTACCTGGGACATCACCAAATGGTAACTCCCACACTGACCTAAACATGTACTTCATCTATTTTTTGCTATTCTTTGCAGCCTCTCTTCTATTAAAGTTGGCATGTGCTTATTAACAGCATGTTCTGTTCACTTAGAGAATAAACATAGGATTAGCTTAGAGCAAATAGCCATGTTCTTTTCAGAAGGGATAACTGCTTTACTCTCGTCTTTACTTCAGTAGTTCTTAGACAAATTTATCTAAAAAATCTATCACACTATAATTCAATATAACAGTTTTTTGTACCCTGCTGCCCATTTAATGGAACCAAACTTAACATGTTAGGTATTTGTAAATCTTCAGGAAATAAAATATAAAATACTGTGGTCCTTTAGGTTTCTTAACCAACAGTCTAAGATATACTTTTGCTAATTTCCCATTATCTTAAAGAAGTAATGTTTACATGCATAGAACAGAACAGTTTATAGCATAGTATTAGCAAAACCATTTACTTTTCCCATCATTCTACTGAGTGCTCATTCTAGTATCATTAAGCCCTATTTACTTTCATGAAAAATGGTTCTGGTTAACATTACTCATTCTTTCATTCATTCAACAAATATATTGATTGCATGCTTATTAATGCTGCAGACATATACTAAGTGCTAAAAATATAGGAAAAGTCACATAGTTCAAGGGGGAGGAATATGAAAGAAAATCTCCATCAGAGTGCAATTTTAAAAAGGCTGATACACTGTGTGTTACAGAAGCATGGAACCTCCCTAAGTGGAGAATACAGTAGGCTTCCTAGGGGATGTCTTGACAGTAAATAGGGACAGGGCATGTGAATATGGAGAAACAGTGTTCTAGGCAGAATAAACAGCACATAGACAAATATTGAAGCTTCAGAAACCTGATGTACTGAGAGAATAGAAAGTCACATGATATAGCTAGAGTGAAGGATGCAGGTGGGTGAGTGGAAACTGATGAGGCTAGAGAGAATGGCCAGGGTCCAACGTGAGAAAATTGTGTCCATGCCTATGAGTGTACCCTTGACCCTGAAAACAGTGGAGAAAGTAGGCAATACTTGAACCAGGGAGTTTAATTAGGGAGCTTGTATTAGTCCATTTTGTGTTGCTATAACAAAATACCTGAGACTGGGTAATTTATAAAGAACAGGTTTATTAGGCTTATGATTCTGGGACAGTTGCATCTGGCACGGGCCCAGGCTGCTGCTGTTCACAGTGGAAAGTGGCAGGCAGCAGCAGGTACAAGCAGATCACATGGCGAGAGAAAGCGAGAGAGAGAGAGAGAGAGACAGAGACAGAGACAGAGACAGAGAGAGATGCCAGGGTCCTTTAGGAGAGAGAGAGAGAGAGAGAGAGATGCCAAGGTCCTTTTAAACAACCAGCTCTCACAAGAACTAATAGAGCAAGAACTCACTCACTACCCCCACATCCCAGGGAGAGCATTAATCCATTCATGAGGGATCCACCCCCATGATTCAAACAGTTCCCAACACTGCCACACTGGGAATCAGATTTCCACATGAATTTTGGGGGAACAACACATCCAAACTCTATCAGGGCTCTATCAGTGATCAAGGCGCATGATCTAGGGAGACACCAGCCCAATGGAAAGGTGGCAAAATGCAGTGATACTCTACTAGAGATGGTTCCCAAATTTCATTTTGTGTCAGAATCAGCTGGGGAACACTTCTAAGATACATGCAGATATCTTAACCCTACCCAGACCGCTCAGACTTTATTTTTTCAAAATTCCTCTGAATTCTTCTAATGCAACTGGTCCTCTGGCTAGCCTTTGTGTACCATGATTTTGCCTCTAACTAGAGGGCCAGGAAATAAAGAGTTTTGATTATATTAATTTCAAGTGATGGAGGAGATAGATAGACATAAGTTTCGTCTGAAAGAGAGAAAAGATAAAATGGCAGAATATTTTTAAGGAAATGCAATCTTATTATTTCCTCCTGCTTACAGTAACTAGCCATGAGAACAAAGTATTGATTTGTGGAAGTCAACATAATGATGTTCCATAAAGAAAAAAGCTAACTCTTACATTTTTATAATTCACATTTGTAATACGTAAATCCATCTTTGCTTAATACATCTACATGTAAGTTTGCTCCTCGAGTACATTAAATATTAACCTTATAATCTTCCCTACACTTGTTTTAGTTTTTACAGTCTTTTTATTTTCATAGTCAAAGATAAACTTCAGTCCAGCCCATGATCAAAAGATCATAAATTCTTTTTTTTTTTTTTTTTTTTGTCGTTTTTTCGTGACCGGCACTCAGCCAGTGAGTGCACCGGTCAGTCCTATATAGGATCCGAACCCGCGGCGGGAGCGTCGCCGCGCTGCCAGCGCAGCACTCTACCAAGTGCGCCACGGGCTCGGCCCAAAAAGATCATAAATTCTAAATCAGTGTTATCTGAACTAACTTAGTTTTGCCATATAGTTTTCTGACATTTTGAAAATTCTACATTAGGAAAACTCTGTATTATATGATCATTTACTTTAAACAAGTAAATTGCAGCAAATTCTATCCACTAAAAAATTCAGACTATGTATATGTATTTGTGTTTAAATATCAATTTTAGGCAGTGCTTGTATTTTAAGTAAGTATGTGAGTTAGATTTATCTGTTTTGGAAACTGCTTCTCCCATTCCTTGTCTTGTCTGATGGAAAATCCTCCCTTCTCTGTCTCTACTTTCCCATCCCCAAAGCCCAAATGCATTTTTATTCAATATAATAATAGTCTCCCTGAAGATAGAAACTGTGTTTGCAGTTTAAATCTCATCCCTAATGCCAAGCTCAGAGCCTGCTGTGTATTTGTTTTTTAAATCAATATTAATCATCTTCTCTTTATAACCCTGGATAAAATAACCCAATTTTATCCAGACTGCTTTAAACACATAGACATCTACTTTAGCCAACTAAGTATAGGAAAAAACACATACAAACACAAAGCTTTTTGTAAACTGCTACCTACCAAACAACCCAACAATAAAGATTAGCATTTGGTCTTCAGAAAAAGCAATTGTGATGTTATCATTGTTTGCTGATAAACTACACAACCCTCCAAAAGAGAGTTTTGCCCTGACCCTAAAATTACTGTAAGGGCTCAGACATCAGAACCAGTTCTTCTCATCACTCAAAGTCCTCTTAAAATTGACCTGACAGAGGAGCCAACCACATTTTAAAGTCAGTTTATTGGGTCCTAAAAAAACTAACATTTTGATTATAGTATAAAATTCTTAGTTTAACTGATTCAAAACTATGGCTGGTGTAGTTAACTCCAGTAGAGTGTAATAATAGCAAAAGAGACAGAAACTTATTGAGCACATATCTGAGCTAGGCATTGTACTAAGTACTTTATCTAATCTCATTAAAGCCTCATAACAATGGTTTGATGTTGGAGTTATTAATGAGCCCCATTTTACAGGAGAAAAAGAAGAAACTTGACTTACATGACTTGTAACTTTGCTCATGGTCACAAAGCCATTAAAAAGTGATAGAATTAGGATACCTGACTCTGGAGCCCTCATCTTTTACCTGTACTCTGAATTACTCATGAAATTATCTGGTCTTGAGAAAAATCAGTACTTCTTTGCCTCATGAAATATTTCCCATTTTGAGAACTTGTTTGGATAAGAAACTCAGACATTCAGTCTTGCCAAGGACATTGTGTTCAATCAGGCCGCAACACCCAGGAGTACTTTACACATCAGTTTGACTTTAGTATTGTCCTTGTTTTATGCTTCTATAACAGAATGCCAAAGACTGGGTGATTTATAATGAACAGAAATTGATCACACAGTTCTGGAGGCCAGGAAGTCCAAGACTGAGGGGCTGGCATCTTGCGAGAGTCTTCCTGCTGTCTCAAAATTTGTGGCCAACCACATGGCACACTCAGGAGAGTGCAGCGCTGGGAGCGCAGCAGCGCTCCTGCCGCGCAGGTTCGGATCCTACATAGGGATGGCCGGTGCGCTCACTGGCTGAGCGCGGTGCGGGCGACACCAAGCCAAGGGTTGCGATCCCCTTACCGGTCACAAAAAGGACAAAAAAAAATTTGGTGAAAGGCATCATGGATTAGAAAGAGCATCTGCACATTCACAAGACAGAGAAAGAAAGAGAGGAAGGAGTCTGAATTCTTTCTTTCAGCAGGAACCCACTCCTGCTGTAACTAACCACTCCCACACTAATGGCATTAATCCATTCACGAACGTTAAGGGACACATTCAAACTATAGCAAGTGTTGTGCAATTTAAAGCTAGAGTTTGAAAATAAAAATACCATGATTTACTCATCCAGAGTTCAGGTCATTGTATCCTTGTGTATGACAGAAATCTGTTTATATTCTAGTGCAAACTCCCTTTGGATTCTAATACTTATACACAGTTAACAATAACATCACACTAAAATTACCAGCTAGAAAACTGGCATACCATCCCTAATCTGACTAGCTTTTACTAACCCATTTGAAATTGTAACAAAATTATCTGAGTCTTGATTCTGAACCAGAAAAGTTAAATGCGCTGCATTTTAAAAAGTCCCACGGTAGGAATGAGCAAATAAATGAATGAGGAAAAAAAACAAGAAGAGAGTGACGGAGGAGGGTATTTACAATAAAAACCTATATTTAGCAAGGATTCTAGATATTGCTCTTACATGACATTATCTGAGAGCAAATGTCATTTTAGCTTTGATGACCCATATTGGTGCTGATAATCCCTGAAATTACAACACAGTGAAGTCCAATACATATAGCAAGCTTTTCTGATAAAAGAGAAAAGATCCCATAAGTTTACTTTAACTATTTGAAATCAAGTACAACCTCTTGCCCAGGAAATGTTGAAAAACTCGTGTGATGACAGTAAGTGTGCCTGTGCCAGTTACTTTGGTGTCAGTCAGAACAGCTTCCCTAGGTGCCTTTTTATACTGCAGTGAATAGTGAGCTGTAACTGACAGCTTTTATGGAGCTTGTAACTTTGTAAATAACAGTAGATACTATTACTGAGCACCTAGTGTGTCCCTATTTTACAGATTCACGAAGTGTATGGTGTGGTCCAGGCTCACACAGTCAGAAAGAGATGGATTCAAACTTGTATCTAATTCCATAGACCAAGCTCTTTCCACCAGTTCAGACTGGCTCTTTCAGTGTTGCTAAAAACCTCAGGAGCCTTGACTTCAAGATTTGGCAGGAAAGTAATGATTTTCTGTGAATAATGATGAAAAAGGAACAGGCACAATTGATTTATTGTGGTGGCTGGCTTAGAGGTGAATATTTACTTTCCTTTTTTTACCTCTCTGTGGAAGAGACTATGTGCTGTTTAAGTAAGACTTAAGTAATTTATTTCAATTAATGAATTCCTACAAGTTTTCCATGTCTTTATACCCACCCTAATGCTTAGTCAATACAGCAATTGCTATTTACCTGGATTGTGCCTTAGTTTCTGCACATGCAGGAACATCAATTGACGAGTTCTTGGGTAGCATTATTTAAACTTTCTTATAAGAGCCTCTTTGCTAATATGCTGATTTCAGGGACAGTGAATCACTATACTTCGCTCTTTTTATGATTTAACATAAAGGGCATTGTGCATAGCACTTCTGGAAGAGGAAATTATAAAATCAATCACGGCTTGCGCTGCCTCGGGTTTTACCAAAGCATACTTGCTAACATTTAAAATCAAGTTTAAGATTTGATTGTATCAGTGCTGTTCACCTTTATCTCTTGAGAAAGGGTGGTTTTCATAAAGCACAAAGTGAAGACAGACAGATTCAAATCAAGATGTGAAAACTCCCTGCCCCAAATGTGCTCATTTTACTTGAAATTCTCCATTATGTTCTCTGTCCAATGTCCCAGGGTTTACTGGTTCCTAAAGAGGTAGACAGTGTGTGTAGGAAGAATTTAGGAATGGAGAATTTAGGAAGGGAGCTTGTTGTCACAGAAACTGACACTACATAGGGATGCTAAATATCCTGCAAAGTGCACAAAGAATTGTCCCCATCCCAACTCCATGAATGCCAATAAGCAGCCCCAGTGAGCAACACTGGTAGGCAGCAAGCAGGTCCCACCACACAAAATGATGGCGCACACACTTCATCACCCAAATATTTTAGTCATGCTACAGCAATGAAAGAGAATTGCATCACTCAGGGTTAGATGTAGGAAGAAGAGTAGGAAACCAAGGAATTTTTTAATGTGTGATTATAATTAATTATTTTATTTGACCCATTAGGAAAATGTGGAAGATGGCCAAGTGAGTATCTATGAATCTGTCATCACCAACATAGCAAAGAAATGTCTTGTTTTAGTGACTTCCCAATGCCTGAAGATTTTCCAAACTTCCTGCACAATTCTAAACTTCTGGAATATTTTAGAATTTTTGCCAAATTTTGGTCATCAAAAATACATTCAGTTCCAGGTATTGTATTTTGGGGGGAATGGGTTTCTCTGCATTAGTTCAGCTCACCTTTAAATAGAAAAGTTACTCCAATAATAAAATTGTGAATGAAGTATGTTGCGTTGCCTCCCATGGATTTGTCACCCCTTGTGCCCTGGGTGATGGAGCCACCAAAGATTACTCAAAGCCCATCTCTTCTGAGCAGTGAGAAACCCCAAAAAGGAGTTAATCTCCTGGAACCCTCGAAAGAGAGGCATTCCTTCTATTTGGGAAATTAACCCCAAATTGGGGTTCTCTTCCCACATATATTTTCCAGACCAGGAAGTTACAGGAAGAGAACATAGGTGGGGTTTTTGCTAAGTATAGTTTAACAATAGAAGCTGGTAACATTCAGTAAAATAAGAAAGGTGACCTTCCATAATGCAATTTTCAAGAAGTTAAGTTGATCCACCAACAAAAGCTTGATCTTAGCAAGCATTCTCTTCATACAGCAATTTCCCAGTATCTTTACATATCAATCAGTGTAAAGTAAGGCAAATCATAACTAAAGCCAAAATGTTTCATTATTTTAGTCATACTAAGTTTCCATTTATATTGTCAGAGCTAGGGTTCAGACCCTCCAAACCCATTGTACAGACTGGGTCACCAGACCCCTCACATGCCAGTCTGGGCCCCCAGACCCCTCACACACGGGTCCATGCTAGATAATTGGGAAAGATTCCAGGAGCTGTTGGCAGATGACATGAGCTCAGTCCTCAGCTTCCTCAGCAGCAGCAGCTTACATTTCCAGTAGCTTACAGGTCCAGCAGTGGCAGTGACCTTGCAGAGGGTCCCAGGGATACTAGCAGCAGCTTCCAGCAGCAGTAGTAGTCTCCCCATGCCCCCCCCCATGGGGGGGCATCCCGGGGATGGGAGGTGCCATGGATCAGAGCCACTCATCCTTATACTTAAGTCCATAACCCAGGACACCAGTGCGCACATGCGCAATTACACTAGACGATAACCAAGGAACACCTCAGCACATACGCCTATTTACATCAAATGCTCAGCCAGAGTCTGAACATATGAGGGGCCTTGACCATTTTTCCTGTATTTTCCCAACAATCAGTAACCTGTCTGTCCTTTTAGCCAGCAACCTTGCTGTACTACAATTCTTTGTCTTACAACAGAGACTAGCCTGGGGAAAGTTTCCCATCCCCTGCAAGGTCAACATTTTATATGTACTTTTAAGAAGCTAGGCCAAACTCAAAACTTCAAGGCTTCGGAAAACCAGGCCCTATGAAATACATTTGCTTTATGTATTCTCCACAGAAGTATCCCACTTCAATTCTTTGTTGAAAGATAAGAGCACGATATAAAAATCAAAAAGTAGTGTCATACCCCTGCCATTATAGATTGCATATATTAACAGAGGAGAAAAATAATCTGTTAAAATGAAAGGTTTGAGTGATCATGATATTGATGGTGGAACTGCATTTATACTAATATCCATTACCATTGAATACTCCTTGCCTCGTTTCCCTTGAAAGGACATATAAAGAAATCAAACAGCTGCTTCATTCTCTTAATTTCTCTATAGAAATGGAATTTCTTAGAAATGTGCTGATTAAGCTCGCTGCTCTACATTCATCTCAGAAGCCTGTGGAAACTATTTTTGCTAATTACTTGTTTCTGGATGCAATCTCTAGCAACATAAAGATAGCCAGGTCACTTTGAAATACACTTGGAATTACCTTTTCCTGTGCTTCCTCAAAAACAAATAATCAACAACAACAACAACAAAAAAGCCCACAATATTCTCATTAGACATGCTCAATTTTTATCAATAACCTCTACTCTGAGAACTGGTAACCATGCTTAGAAATTAAAATTTAAATTACATTTATATAATTATAAAGGGCTCATTGTTTATGATTATCAATGTAATCTACATCAGTGATTCTCCGATACATGAAGGGGCACATAAATCACCTGGAGATCCTGCTAAAATGTGAATTCTGATTCAACAGGTATAGGGTGAGGTCTGAGATTCTGCATTTCTACAAGCTCCTGGGTGATGCTGAAGGTGCTGGACCTCAAACCACATTTTCAATAGCAAGGATCTACAGTGGTTTATGTAATATACTATCTGAACTACAAATGGAAATTTTAACTCTCAGCTGAAAATTGCCTGGATATTTTAAAGCCCTTTCACAAACTTTCTACTAATATTTCACATACATTTTTATACTAAGACAGCTTCAAAAATCACCAATACAGCATGCTGAAAAATATCTGAAAATTTGAAAAGCATGTTTAAGGAATTCAAAGACTTGCAGGCAAGAAGAAAAGTATGCCACTCTTCTAGACGTGTGACAAGCTTTGCTTCCATTTGACATTATTTTTTAAATACAACAGACAGAACATTTATGTACATTTTTTAAAAGTAGTATCTCGAAGATAGTGAACTACATTAAAAAAAGAATCAATGAACCAATAAATTATTTCATTCACAAGATCATGAACTGCTAATATGATGTACTGTTTTAAAAATAATAAACATAAACAACTACCGTTCAATTGAATGCTGACAACATGCCAGGCACTCTTCAAAGTGCTTTACATAAAATACCTTCTCTAATACAGAGTCCACACAGAGGTGGACTCACAAAAGGTTCTTGATAAATGCTGACTGATCACTTGAATGACTGGCATGTGTTTTGTGTCCTTATCCACATCTTGCCCTCCTTTTCTTTTCTCACTCATGTCCTTCCTCAGTATTCACACTGGTTCCCCCTGTTGAGTCAGGCCTTTTTGCACAAAGAAGCGTATTCTTAGCAGCTGCCTGCCAAATAAGAATGGGAAGGACACAGTTAGTAGTCTTTGCCTTCAGTGGCCTGAAATGGACTCAAATGAAACCTACGTACATTACAACTCTACCTATCCTTACTTCCAGGACCCTGGACAGGCCCATGTTATGCTAGAGTAATTCTCAGTGATGCCTTCTCTGTATTTATTCAAGACAACTGTACTTAGTGTGGAAAAACACCCAGCTGTCTCATCCTCTGGCCAATGGGAAGTTGTTACTCAGAGCAACGACAAGGAGCACAGAGCTGTCTTTTGTTACACCTTCCTCTGTGTAACCAAGACAGAAAAAAGAGAAAGAAACAATTCACTCAAAGTACCATCAATGAGGCCTGGAGGGACTTCCGCCCATCAAGGGAGCAGCAGCCCCGCTCCAAAATCAGCCTTTCTTTTTATTGACAAGACAAGGAAGTTTCACAAGAAAAATCAGTTGATTCAATCATCAAAGAAGGACATAAAAACAGGCAGTGTAAAACTTGTAACAGTAGTAAATTAACAATGTGACATTCCAGAATGTAATTTGTAAAAAGCTAGGTTAATTCACCAACAAACAGTTTGTCCTCAGTAAACATTTTCTTTTCCACATACTTCCTGCAGCAATTTCCTTAGCATATTTAAACAGCATTCAAACAGTTTCCTTAACATATCTTAAGAACAATCAGTAGGTTAGTCAATAGTCATTCAAGCTGGAATCAAACCAGCAACCTAAAATAGTCAAAGTATACAATCCCATCCCTAAACAGTGATTAGAATTGATTAGATGGCTTTTGCCAAATTTATCTGTGGACTTTTGTCCTCTACTCAAGAGCCTTTTGGCTCATTCATGCATTACCTAAAAATCCTATTCTAAGATCAAAGGAGAATCAAGATTTCTAACCCACTACAGTCTTTGATGCAGTTATGGTTTGCTGTGGCCATCACATCCTGCCTCACATCCCACTGAAGTCATTTCCAGGTAAGGTCTGCAGGGATTCCCAGCTTTTTGCAATAGGCTTCCAAACACTTTATATGCAGTCCAGATTGAAAGGCAAGATTTACTACTGCAACAGGACACATTAAAATTGGGATAGAGCTGGAAAGATGAAAGATTCCAAACAACATCATTGTTTCTATTGACTTCTTTAGGTTTTTAATTCACAGGAAGCTCAGCTAACTTCCTCCAAAATCACTAGGTCTTTGCCAGAATTTCAGAGAATTCTCACACAAATTGGCTCTGTTACAGAAGCCCTTTTAGCCATGTGCCTATCTTGGCCTTTTCTATCCTGACAAACACCTGTGACTTTGTTGCATCCTTGGAGATTTTCTGTAGAGCCATGCCCACAAATTGGTTACTGGGGAGAGTTCCTGGAAATATATACTGCTACAGGACAGTAAGGGGAAAAGAAATGCAGGCAATGGAACGCCACAGCCATTTGTCCTGGTGCCCCAAGGATCTTCCCTAAGAGAGCACACTTTTCTCCTAGGGCCTTCAGGAAAATGTCTAATACACTGGTTCACCTCCAGGCCTCACATTAGAATCACCTGTGGAGCTTCTGAAGCCCTGATACCTGGGGCCCCACCCTCAAAGATTCAAATGCAATGTGGTAGTGCTGGGTCAAGGTTTGCTCAGGTGATTTTAATACAAAGTCAGGTTTTAGACCTACTGATCTAAAGCAATGATTCCCAAAATTCTTTGAAGGGCTTTTCAAAGCACAAATTTTATCAACTACATTGTATATTGATAAGTTAAAATTTAAAAAACACAAATTTTGGGGCCCTACCCCCAGTATTTCTGATTCACTGCCTGCTCAGAAGTTCGAGCCTTCTCTGTTTTTTCTCCTGAAGGTATCCAGAAGTTCAAAGGTCAGTATTTCCATAGCCGCCAATATAAGCACCCAGAGGGATTTTAGGTAAAACACATTCTGGTGATTGGAAGAGGAAACTCGGCCTCAGATATTGCTGTTGAGCTGAGTAAGAAGACTGCATAGGTGCGATGCTCTCTGCTTACCTTGTGCCTTGTGGGAGAGGAAAGAGGAAGAGCATATTGGAAAAGCCCAGCTGTGCAATCAAGGCTCCAGTACCCATTCACTGGCTGGTTGGTTGCCCAGTGTGATGTCATAAAAAATGTGGAGATCAAGGAAAAAGAGTTTACCTCCTAGCTCTGTCACTAGCTGGCCATGTATCCTGGAGTCATTTCACTTTTCTGGGCTATGTTTCCCTCAGTTTTAATATGGGAAGTTTTGATCAGATGATTTTCAGTAGGAAAGGCCTTGTTTCTACCCAGAGGGCTTAATGAGAAGTTGCCCTGGTCATATTTGGGGAGATGCCTTTTAGAAACTTAATGCATATTAGAATTATATTTGAACTGTAAATAATCTTCAGGTACCCAAGTATCATGAAAAAAGATTAAATACGAGACAATAAAACTCCCAACCAAGATCATAGATATGTAGGTGCTTCCTGAGGCCTTCCAACCACTGTCTTCTTTGCACTGCTCAGGAATGACACCAGCTGAGCTGCCAAAGAGTCAAACATTACAAGATATAGATAGTGCTGAGAGATATGGTCAGAAATGGCATAAAATAAATCCCTTCTGGAAGAACAGATCTAGGCAAAGATGGGAAAAGAGCTATGGGTCATCTCCCAAAGCATTCCCTCTTGAAAGGGCCTGAACCGAGAGCCCCATCCCTCTTACACGAGCCTCCTCAGCCTGGCATCTCTGGTTGCACAGGACTTACCATGGCCATGTCCACAAAACTTTCCTGTCCTGAGTCTTACACTTTCGGGGTTGAGATGCCCAGTAGCTAACATGATAAACAAACATGGCGCCTCCCCAGCAAGTTAATGAAGGGATTTCATTGGGACCCATCAGAGTCACCTATCAGTCAGTATTGGTTAGTGCCACCCTGGGGACACAGCAGGTCACTAAAAGCAGAGCTGAGCAAAGGGAGGAGAGTGTGACAGGCAGGAGGAGAGGAGCTGACTTAGCTAGCAGCCACGTGAAGAGCCATCCTAGAACAGGTCAGGTCACGTTTGAACTTAGAACAGATATTCCAAAGAAATCAAATCATGGACTGCAAAAGCCAGTTTCTTCTATGGGTCTCGCTATGCAAAAAGCCTGCTTATGGTGCTACAGTCAATATTTTAAAATTATCTTGGCTATATTTGTGAGCCTTATAGCTCCTTAAACAATCTTTTGTACAGAATGTCTCTTCGGTATTTATTATATTAATAACATAAATCTATGATGAAACGTCATACACAGAGTAATATACTCCAAAATCTTCTGTGAGAAGGTGTACCAGAGACTATACAGGAGCTATGTATGTAAGGAATGGAACTAAGTACATCTGCAAATCTTAAAATTACAACCGAAACTCACCAAAGTCCTCAGGGTGTCCTGCTCTGTTAAAGGAAGTTCATGTTCATAATGATACTCTCTACCACAGTCTGAAAGCACCACTCAAGATCCTATGGGATGGTGCTGAGTCATCTACACACTTCCCATTAAAAAAACAAATCTCTGGCTTTTGGCCTGAAGCATGCATCTCAGAGAAAGCAGCCTGAGCCTAAATCCTCACGTATATTACACTTTTGCAGCTAGTGGAGCTAGCCAGGCTAGACTCCCCTGCTGCAGGGTGGGTCACAACAGAAAAAGAGTAAATAAAATAGGCAGAGCATCCAAACTGAAACATGGATTGATCCTAAGGAAGAAGGGTGGCCACTAAGTAAAGAAGCACTAATGGAAATATTTAAGTACAGTATCTAGTATCTGATCAATGTATTGCCAAGTCAGCATAAATGCAACAGCAGGAAAAAAAAATTGGGACATAAATATATTACCACACACAAGCCAACAATACAACATTTTATGTAGGTGCTACGTCACAAGCTAAGGAATTAGGGCCTTTCCCCACAACTTTGGTCCCCAAATTCTGGCTCACTTCAGATGTGAAGCACTGTATGAAACTCTTCTCCTCCACACTAAATTTACAAAATAATAGTAGTTAGCAGTGTTTATCACTTGCCAAGCAACATTTTAAGTACTTTACATATATCACCTTATTTAACCTATGCAATAATGCCACGAGGTAGGTACTGTTATTACCCCCATTTTGCAGAGAGAGAAATTGAGGCACAGAGAGGTTGAAATGACTCATCCAAGGCAACACAGGGGCTGGGATTCTAACCCAAGCAGTCTGTATTCAGACTTGCGTCCAGAGGCCATGATCTTCTCCTCTTAAGTGAATGGGTTTTCCTGCAAGCGAATCTTATTTAAGTGTTTATCAAGGACAGCCTGAAACAACAGAACTCAAAACGGTGTGTAAAAATGCAAGAAGCAATTCAAATACATATTTGAACAGTGGGGGAATAACAGTAAACAAGTAAAATAGGTATTTGAAAAGACAGTTGAACATACATTTTGAAAACAAGGAAAAGCTGAATAAACAAGGTAGAGATGAAAGGGAATCGCCATAGAAGTTAGGAGTTTTTAACTTTTAAAATACAAGTACATAACAAAGTTCCTCTAAGAATGGAAGAAAGCTGGTTTCCCTTGTTATTCGTCCCCCAGGGATACACAGATCCATACATTTATGCCTGTATAGTTATTAGGCTATAATCATACATTTGCAAGAATTATAATTGTTCACCTGCATTATAAAAGAAACTTGGGATGGGTGGACAAGGGAAGAGGAAGGAAGAAGGAACTTTCTTTTAAGGAGCAGCAAACCACAACTGCAAACATGGTAAAGACTTATGGATTTTATTATTGGTATTAGCCCAAAGATCTTCTCATGTCTCCATGAAGTTCTCAAGAGTTTGTTGCAGTCTTCCTTTATCAGTGTAAATGCCACTGGATACCCCGTCTTATGCTAAAGTTGCCAAAGAGCAGTGAAAACTAGGAGGTACTTCATTTCGAGGTCAATCATTGTTGAAACAGAACCTCAGTAAATTCTGGGGCCATACACCATGATACATCCCCTACACAGTAAATTCCTCCAAAGGGGATGATGCCCTAATTTAAACGTCATTCCTTTTGTTTACCAGGTATTTATCAGCACCAGGCAAGCCTCCTGGGTCATGAGCCATATCTCTGAAGATGACTATCCTTGGGACATGGTGTCCCACACACGGTTTAACTCTATATTCCAAAATATCCTGCCACGAATGGTTCTAAAATGGATGACAGAACAACAGATGAATCGGTGGTTCAACCATGAAAATTATGGTCTTGAGCCTCAAAACAAGTATTTTTACTTTTTTTATAGTATACTCATTGGTAAGCAAGGTTGTCTGAAGGTGCCTCTCGTTACAAAAATCCAAGTTACTAGCACGGAGGATTGAATTACAACCTAAAAGGATGAATATCATATGGGTCCTGGAGTTTGAATTCCAAATATGTTCTTTATGTCTTAAAAAAGAAAATACTTAAGAAGGTGAAACAGAAGTGTTATCATCTGCTCCAGAAAGCAAAACTAGAATCAATGGGAAGAGCTCTCTAATCTTCAGAGTCATCCAGCACTGGAGAAGGCTGCTTCAAGAAACTATGACCTTCCTTTCACAGGGCTGTGGTGAGAAACACGTAACTTTCTGACAATTTATGCTTTGCTAACTCTGTACACCATGAGGTTCTTCCCATGAGCAGCCTCGGAGAACATATTCCTTGCTCTTTGCCTAAAGACAAATCTCTGTGGATCTCAAGGATATACGTCATCAATATTGTAGGAACAAGCAAACATTATAGATGTTTAGTAACAGTTTCTTTCCCTTAAAGAAGAAAAAGAAAAACGAAAAGAAAAGCTTTAAAATCTTTTAACAAATGCCATGTAAGTGCTATATGCTGAGATCTGATACATGGGCCACTTATTATCTTATTTGAAAAAAAAAAAGAAAAAGAAAATGGTTCTCAACTGTACCAAAAAAAAAAAAGGAAACTCTCAGAAATACAAGCAGACTTTGTTCCATGTCCCATGCTATCACAGAGACTTCATGGGAACTTAAGATCAAAAAATATCGCTAAGCCTAATACATTAATTTTCACACTGCTCCCTTAATCAGTTTCACAACACATGGAAATTTAACAAATTTCCCATTCCTTACTTATGATCAGATAGAGATCAGATGAAACAGCAAAATAAATAAAGCTAGATAACATAAAAATGGTAGACACATCAATGGGATAATAACCGCCACAATACTCAGGGACTGACCACAGGCACTGACATTTTGTATAAGTTCTTTGAGATGCTTCTTTCTTTGAAATGTCTTTTACTCACATCAACTACATGTTTTCTCTCATTTACTGAGAATAGAGATTTGTGATGTGATAATAAAGTCACAGGATAAAGGTTGGGGCAAGTCAACTAGTCAAGTTAGAGTTTTATGAATATCTCAGAAACCCTTTTATTTTCAGAACTACCCCCCAAAAATGTCAAGAGGCTTCAATATTTCTCAGTAAATGATCCTTCTGACTGTTTTTATCTGTGTGTCTCAGATACCTGTACTAAATGATGATCTTCCAAGTCATCTACTCTGTGGAGCCATCAAGGTGAAACCGAGAGTGAAAGAGCTCACGGAAACTTCTGCCATCTTTGAGGATGAAACGGTGGAGGAGGACATTGATGTCATTGTCTTTGCTACAGGATATACGTTCTCTCTTCCCTTCCTTGAAGATTGGCTTGTTACTGTGGAAGATAATATGGTCTCACTATATACATACGTGTTTCCCCCTCACCTGGAAAGGCCAACCCTTGCATGCATTAGTCTCTTCCAGCCCCTAGGCTCCATTTTCCCAACAGCTGAACTTCGAGCTCATTGGGTGACAAGAGTTTTCAAAGGTAAGTGAGGGGGCAGGTGGGTGGCTGAGTGTTTCAGACCTGGTAGAGTTTATTTAAGCAAGAGTTGAGACAAGAAAATTGCAATGAAAAGATTGACAACCTTGGCTGCTCTCACAAAATTAACATCCTAAAAAGTTAATGAAGAATTCAAAGAATAACAAGCATAGGGATACAGTAATAATAAATACCTACAATTATCCTTTTAAAACATTAGTTCAGAGAATTTCAATTGCCATAAAATTAAGTACTTGTTCACCTTTCTTTGAATCATGACAGATCAGTTTAAGAAGGAAAATATCTATGTCTCCTGTTTTTACCTATGCAGTGTTTATAAATTCCTCAAAATATGTGCAAATCAAGAGACCTAGGGCCTCTTCCATACTTAATTTCAAATTAACTCTTCATACCTGAGCAGCTCAACTTCACATAGTTATAAAATTATTGAAAGGTTTCTCTCTGAGCATCTGTGCAGCACTTCACCCTCCTCAAAAGGCTATTATCTCCCTGCTTGCAGGGTTCGATTCTGTTCAACAAAAACTCATTGAGTACCTAGCCCTGTGCTGGAACCTGGTGAGACACAGAAAAATATAAACAGGTCATTTCAACACAATATGGCAAATGCTTTGATAGAGGAACACATGGAGTACTATGAGAAGAGCAGGGTGGAATAAGGGCAAGGCATGTGGTCTACGTAAACTTCTTGGATGACTGAGTTTCTCAGGTATGGAATAGGGAATCTCCTGAGCAAAAGTACAGAGGCATGACCCATATGGAGAGTTACGCAATATTTGATCTTTTAGAGCAAGATGTGTGAGTCAGAGAGGGATGAGAGATTAATCTTGGAGAAGAAAGGGACAGGACACAGGAACTTGTAAGACATGCTAAGGAGCTTGGATTATAAAATGTAGATCAGTTCAGCCTAAATCTGGCTACACACAAAAATCATCTGGTATGCCCTTAAGAACCCTGAATAAGTTTGGTCTGAGGACCTGGAATCTGCATTTTAGAATGGTCTTCAGCCAGAGGCATCACTGAAGGGTTATAAGCAAAGAACAGGCATTATCAGATTTTACACTTTAGGGAGGTCATTTCAGAAGTAGTGTGGTATATAGATTTGAAAGGAAGAAAAGAATGGAGGCTCAGTGACCAGTGAGAAGGCTCCTACAATAGTCTATGCTGAAATATGATGCACACATATTGCACACAGTTATTTATATTCAACGCTATACCCCACAGGAATGTGCGATCAATTATGTTTCAGTTAAAAAAAATAAAATTTAATGCAGCCTGGGTCAGAGCAGAATTGGAAAAGGGTACATAAATGTAAGAGATAGGTAAGGGTAAAATCAGCAGGAAAGAAAGAAAGGAATCAAGCATGACTTGCAGTTCTCTGGTATTGGAAACTGGGTGGGAAGCAGTGCTGTGAGCAAAGATCGGGTACAAGGAAGAAGATCTGGACAGGAGGACTTCAGTGATGAGCTAGCTTTGTACTACCTGAATCTAAGATGTCTGGTGACTAGCCATATGCAGGGGGACTTCACCATTTCTCAACACGTTTGCAGTATGGGGGATGTTTGTGAACAGGAGATGAATCGTAAGCCCACAGTTGTGTGGAAAAATAGTAGAATTACGCAGAATGAAAAGCAGGTTCCCACGGTTTAAATTATTGGACAATTTAAATTGCAGGTAAATATTTAGAACTCCTGCACAATGTTCTCGATGGTTTTCCTATCCAGACTGTATTTGGTCACAAAGTTCTCAAATGTTCAATCACGCTCCATATGCTTGGTGGGAGGTCACTCAAAAATACTGGAGAAAAAAAAAAAAAAAGCAAGAGGATAGACTTAGCAAATAACAATGCTCAGACAGACTTTTAGGACCTCATATTGAAAGCTAAGAAAATAGCCACATTTCCTATATTTTGACAGAAGCACAGCTGGAAAAATTGAAATAAATATGCCATAATAGCTAGCTAATAGATATATATGTTTAGTGCTTATTGTAGACCAGATGTCATGCTATGTGCATGTTATATGTCTTATTTCATTTAATTGTCACAACAATTCTGTGAGATGGATACAACTATTATACCCATCTTATAGGTGATGAAACTGAGATGAAATTAAGAGCAGTTAGGTAACATGCCCAAGCTCAAACTACTACCTGTGGGCCAAATCAAGCCTACTACCTGTTTTTATAAATAAGTCTTATTGGAATCCATTTGTTTGTGATGAAGCTGGAATTGGAACCCAGATCTGTTGGACTCTAGAACTGAAGATCATAGCCTTGCTCCGTAATATACTTATTTACAAAAACCTCTGTTATTAATAAAGTGCTTATTAATGGTTTATTTTATTTATAATCATATAGATATTACTTCTGGAGGAACTTTACGTAAAAACAGCACTTTCCTTGCAAATATTATCTAATTAATTTTATTTATAATTTTTGGTTTATATTTTAGCTAGATCTAGAAAGGTTTTGAGGGAATTTACAATATCTATGCAATAACATTTAAGATAATCATTGACATTTTGAAAAATAAGAATTGAGGAAGAAAAAGTATATCTTCCAAGTAGATGAAAAGCATGATAACGATTGGGCTTTGTATCTAGCTCTAACTTTACAGATAATCAAGGCAAAAAGCTAAACAGTGTTGATATTTTCATCTGATAAAAGAAAGCATATCAGTTTGTTAGGAGAGACAAACAGTTCCTTAGAACTGAAGTCTAAAAAAACACAAGCATTTCATAGTCACAGACATTGAGCAACATAATAGATAAATGTGGTTCTCAAACATTCACTAAGGCCGCTCTTTCCATGAACTGTGCTTTGGGAGATGAGCTATACCATGAAACCAGACCAAGGCCTTTGAATTGAGGGCAAATGTCAGAAATGTTGATAATTTAGGCAAATTTCTCCTCTAATTCTTCCAAAGCATTTATGGATACTGTCCTTAATTTTGGCCTAGTTCTCCCTCAAGGGCTTAGAATATGTGATGGCAATCTCTGTCAATGAAAACTTTTTCTTTAAAGTCCATTGAAATTACACCAGCATTTACATGCAAGATTATATTCATTGCTCCTATAAGCAAATTCCTTTGAAAAAAATGCAGATGATGTATATTCTTAGATCTTGATTTAAAACGGATTAATTTGATAATTATTAAAGATTGTTTGCAAGCCATTAATAATAAAACATATTAAGCCTTTATAGCAAGAGTCAGCCCACCACCTGTTTTTGTAGTAAATTGTTATTGAAACCCATTTGTTTATTGTCTGTGGCTGCTTTCAAACTGAAATGGCAGAGTTGAGTAGATGCAACAGAAACCATGTGGCCCTGTGACCTGCAAGTGCTGAGAGCTCTGCAGGGAGAACCTGGGATATTGCAAAAGACATGAAATGGATGCTCTAGGACTCAGTGACCTTTGAGGATGTGCCTGTGAACTTCACCCAGGAAGAGAGGGCTTTGCTGGATCCTTCCCAGAGAAATCTCTACAGAGACATGATGTGGGACAGCTTCAGAAACCTGGCTTCTTTAGGAATTTGTTCATCTAAATTATCTAATTTGAGGATCCAGTCCATGCCATATCCAGGGGACAAATGCAGCCACAGGTCCCACCCACACCCAAGCGATCACTGGAGGGACTTGCAGGCCCACCAAACGACCATGTGGGCCACTCAAGTCAGCGTGCACAGGACCCACGCACTGACTGAACAGGAACCAAGACAGCCCACCACACACTCAACTGCATTGAAAAAAAGAAGAGTCACCAGCAGAACCTACGAACAGAGGAGGAAGTCTTCTCCCTCATAACCCACTCCAGCGATAGAAGAATTAAGTGTTCTACCAGATGATAAAATATCAGTGTAAAAATACTAGAACTACAAATAAACAAGAAGATATGACACTGCCAAAGGAATATGGTAATTCTCAAGTACCAAGCCCTATACAGCAAGAAACCCTTGAGATGTCTAAAAAGGAACTCCAAGCACTGATTTTAAGAAAACTCCAAGAAAATGAAAAGAATCAACTAGAGAACACAATGAAATAAGAAAAAGTATCCAGGATATGAGGGATAAAATTTACAAAGAGATTAATAACTTAAAAAAGAATGTGTCAGAACTCCTGGAAATGAAGGATTCTTTCAATGAAACAAAAATAGAACAGAAAGCTTGAGCAGCAGGCTAGAGCAAGCAGAAGAAATAATCTCAGAACTTGAAGATGGTCTTTTTGAAATAATCCAGGCAGACAAGAAAAAGGAAGAAAGAATTCTTTTAAAATGAAGAAAATTTAAGAGAGCTAGCAGACAACCTCAAGTGCACAAACATCTGAATCATGGGTATTCCAGGAGGGGAGCAAAAAGGAAAAGGCATTGAAAACTTATTCAAGGAAGTAATAACAGAAAACTTCCCAGGTATAGGGAGGGATGCAGACCTTCAGATCCAGGAAGCCCAAAGATCCCCAAATAGATTCAATCCAAGATGATCCTCTCCAAGACACATGATAGTCAAACAGCAAAACTCAGAGACAGAGAGAGAATTCTAAAAGCAGCAAGAGAAAAGCACCAAGTCACCTATAAGGAAGCCCCGATCAGACTAATAGCAGACCTCTCAACTGAAACCTTACAGGCCAGAAGAAAATGGGGTGATATATTCAAAAGACTGTAAGAAAAAAATTGCCAGCCAAGAATCCTACACCCAGCATGGTTATCCTTCAGAAATGAGGGAGAAACAGTGGATTTCCCTGACAAACAAAAATTACGGGAGTTCACTGCCACATGACCAGCCCTGCAAGAAATACTCAAAGTCCTGCATCCAGAATCTGAAAA
Source organism: Cynocephalus volans (assembly GCF_027409185.1). Taxonomy (NCBI): domain Eukaryota; kingdom Metazoa; phylum Chordata; class Mammalia; order Dermoptera; family Cynocephalidae; genus Cynocephalus; species Cynocephalus volans. The sequence goes on from NC_084467.1 coordinate 128,141,995, forward strand.
ATGATAATCAATATCATGGATTCACAAGAAAGAGCAAAACCCACCATTAAAACCAAAATGCAAATGAGAAAGAGAAAGAAGCTAAATCATGTCACCTCAAAAATACAACTAGCATTGAAGATGAAAAATAAAAGGGAAAGAAAGGGGCAAATGTTGCTTAAAACATCTAAACAAAAAGCAATTTAATGACAGAAGTACAGCAATACTTATCAATAACAACTCTAAAAGTAAATGGATTAACTCACCATTCAAAAGACAAAGACTGACTGATTGGATTAAAAAGCTAGACCCAACTATATGCTGTCTTCAAGAGACCCACCTCACCTATAAGGAAAAGCACAGACTAAAAGTGAAAGGATGGAAAAAAATATACCATGTAAACAGAAACCAAAAATGAGCAGGAGTTGCTATTTTTATATCAGAAAAAATGACTTCAAACCAAAAACCGTGAAAAGAGATAAAGAAGGCCATTATATAATGATAAAGAGATATATCCAGTTAGAGGACATAACAATCATAAATATGTATGCACCCAACAGTGGAGCACAGAGATATGTAAAGCAAACACTCTTAGACCTAAAAAAAGAGATAGACCCAAATACAATAATAGTGGGTGGCCTGAACACCCATCTCTCAGCATTAGACAGATCTTTCAGGCAACAAGTCAACAAAGAAACACAGGATTTAAACTACACCGTACCAATTGGACCTGGCAGACATCTATAGAACATTTCACCCCACAACTAGAGAATATACATTCTTCTCATCAGCACATGGAACATTCTTCAGGACAGACCACATGCTAGGTCACAAATCAAGTCTTAGCAAATCTGAAAAAATTGAAATCATCCCAAGTATTTTTTCAGACCACGATGGATTAAAACTGGAAATCAATAACAAGCAAGTTTCTGGAAACTACTCAAGAGCATGTAAACTGAACAACAGACTCCTGAATGACCTATGGGACGAAGAAGAAATTAAACAGGAAATCAAAAAATTTATTGAAACTAATGAAAATAAAGATACACCATACCAAAACCTAGGGGATACTGCAAAAGCAGTACTAAGAGGGACTTTTATTGCAATAAATGCTTATATCAAAAGAATGGAAAGTTTTCAAATAAATGACTTAACACTATGCCTCAAAGAACTAGAAAAACAACAACAATCCAATCCCAAAAGTAGTAGATAGGAAGAAATCAAGCTCAGGGCAGAGCTAAATGAAATAGAGACCCAAAAAACAATACAAAGAATCAATGAAACAAAAAGTTGGTTTTTGTGAAGATAGATAAAATAGATAAGCCATTAGCTAGGTTAACAAAGGATAGAAGAGAGAAGATCCAAATAATGAATATCAGAAATGAAAAGGGAGGCATTACAACTGATAACACAGAAATACAAAAAATCATTAGAGATTATTATAAACAACTCTACAGCAACAAATATGAAAACCTGGAGGAAATGGATAATTTCTGGACACATACAAACTACCAAGACTAAACCAAGAAGACACAGAGAACCTTAACAGACCAATAATAAGCAATGAGATTGAAGCAGTAATCAGAAATCTTCCAATAAAGAAAAAGCCCTGGACCAGACAGCTTTACAGCTGAATTCTATTAAACCTTTAAAGAAGAATTAATACCACTTCTCTTCAAACTTTTCCAAAAAATTGAAACAGAAGCCATTCTCCCAAACTCATTCTATGAGGCCAGTATCACCCTAATACCAAAACCAGATAAAGAAACCAGCATCACCCTGATACCAAAACCAGATAAGGATGCCAATATCCTTGATGAACACAGATGCAAAAATCCTCAACAAAATACTAGCAATCAGATTACAGCAACACATCAAAAAAAATTATACACTATGATCAAATGGGATTCATCCCAGGGATGCAAGATTGGTTCAACATATGCAAGTCAATAAATGTGATACACCACATCAACAAAACTAAGGACAAAAACCATATGATTATCTCAATTGATGCAGAAAAGGCATTTGACAAAATTCAACATCACTTCATGATTAAGACTCTCAGCAAATTAGGTATAGAAGGAAATTATCTCGATACAATAAAAACCATTTATGACAAACCAATTACCAATATTATTCTGAATGGGGAAAAGCTGAAAGCTTTTGGAAGTACTAGCCAGAGCAATCAGGCAAGAGAAAGAAATACAGGACAGCAAGATTGTAGAGGACAAAGTCAAACTGTCCTTGTTTGCTGATGACATGAACTTATATAGGGAAAAACCTATAGACTCTACAAAAAAACTCTTACAGCTGATTAACAATTTCAGTGATGTTGCAGCATACAAAATCAACACCCACAAGTTAATAGCCATTTTTATACTCCAATAACAAAGTAACAAAATTAAATCAAGAAAGCAGGATCATTTGCAATAGTTGCCAAAAAAGAAACACATAGGTAATCAATTTAACCAAGGAGATGAAAGATCACTACAATGAGAACTACAAAACACTACTGAAATAGATTAAACAGAATACAAAAAGGTGGAAAGACATGCTATTGGGTGAGAAGAATTAATATTGTGAAAATGTCCATTCTACCCAAAGCAATCTACAGATTCAATGCAATCCCCATCAAAATACCAATGACATTCTTCACAGAAATAGAAAAAGTAATCCAAACCTTTATATGGAGCAACAAAAGACCCCAAATAGCCAAAGCAATACAAAGCAAAAAAATAAAGCCAGAGGCATAACACTACCCAACTTCAAATTATATTACAAAGCTATTGTAACCAAAACAGCACAGTACTGGCATAAAAACAGACACTCAGATCAATGGAACAGAATAGAAAACCTGGGAATCAGCCCACATACTTACAGCCAACTCATTTTTGACAAAGGCAGCAAGAACATACATTGGGGAAAAGACTGCCTCTTCAATAAATGATGCTGGGATCATTTGTATTCCATATGCAGAAAAATGAAATGACCTGTACCTCTCACCATATACCAAAATCAACTCAAAATGCATTAAAGACTTAAATATAAGACCTGAAACCATAAAATTATTAAAGGAAAATATAGGGGAAATACTCCAGGTAATAGGACTGGGAAAAGACTTTATGAATAAGATCCCAAAAGCACAAGCAACAAAAGAAAAAATAAATAAATGGGATTATATCAAACTAAAAATCTTCTGCATGGCAAAGGAAACAATCAACAGAGTGGAAAGACAACCTATGGAATGGGAGAAAATATTTGCAAACTATACATCCAGCAAGGAATTAATATCCAGAATATACAAAGAACTCAAACAATTATACAGTAAAAAAATAAATAATCCAATTAAAAAATGGGCAAATGAGATGAATAGATATTTTTCAAAGGAAGACATACAAATGGCCAACAGGTACATGAAAAAATGCTCAGCAACACTAGTCATCAGAGAAATGCAAATCAAAACCATGTTGAAATATCATCTCACCCCAGTTAGACTGGCCATTATTAAAAAGACCAAGAATAAGAAATGCTGGTGAGGATGTGGGGGAAGGGGAACTCTTCTGCACTGTCATGGAACTGTATATTAGCACAGCTGTTAGGGAAAACAGTATGGAGGTTTCTCAGACAACTACAGATAGAGCTACTATATGATCCAGCAATCTCAATGTTGGGTAGATATCCAAAGAAATGGAGATCATCAGGTCAAAGGGATATTTGCCCTCCCATGTTCACTGCAATTCTATTTGCAATTGCCAAAATATGTAACCAACCTAAGTGTCCATCGACAGACAACTGGATAAAGAAAATGTGGTATATATATATATATATATACACAATGGAGTACTACTCTGCCATAAGAAAGAATGAAATTCTTCCATTTGCAGCAACATGGATGAATATGGAGAAAATTATGTTAAGTGACATAAGCCAGACAAAGAAACAGAAATACCACATGTTCTCACTCATAACTGGCTGCTAGGAAGGAAGGAAGTGGGGGGTAGGGAAGGAGGGGACAAAGAAAAAATGAAGGAAAGAAAGAAAAGACCACAACAATATGTTGAACTTTCAGAAGGAGAGAACAATCCTAAAGATGGTAGAGATATAGGGGGAAGGGGGTGGGGGTGGGAAGTGATAGGTATGGCAAAGGGCATAAAGAAATATGATTTGGGAAGTCAAACTGTCCCTGTTTGCAGATGACATGATCCTATATATTGAACAGCCTAAAACCTCTACAAAAAAACTGTTGGAATTGATAAATGATTTCAGCACAGTAGCAGGATACAAAATCAACACACAAAAATCAGTAGCATTTCTTTTCTCCAATAGTGAACATGCAGAAGGAGAAATCAAGAAAGCTTGCCCATTTACAATAGCCACCAAAAAAATAAAATACTTAGGAATTGAGTTAACCAAGGAGGTGAAAAATCTCTATAATGAGAACTACAAACCACTGCTGAGAGAAATTAGAGAGGATACAAGAAGATGGAAAGATATTCCATGCTCTTGGATTGGAAGAATCAACATAGTGAAAATGTCCATACTACCCAAAGTGATATACAAATTCAATGCAATCCCCATCAAAATTCCAAAGACATTTTTCTCAGAAATGGAAAAAACTATTCAGACATTTATATGGAACAATAAAAGACCACGAATAGCCAAAGCAATGCTCAGCAAAAAAAATAAAGCTGGAGGCATAACACTACCTGACTTTAAGCTATACTACAAAGCTATAATAACCAAAACAGTATGGTACTGGCATAAAAACAGACACACTGACCAATGGAATAGAATAGAGAATCCAGAAATCAACCCACACACTTACTTCCATCTGATCTTTGACAAAGGCACCAAGCCTATTCACTGGGGAAGGGACTGCCTCTTCAGCAAGTGGTGCTGGGATAACTGGATATCCATATGCAGGAGAATGAAACTAGATCCATACCTCTCACCGTATACTAAAATCAACTCAAAATGGATTAAGGATTTAAATATACACCCTGAGACAATAAAACTTCTTAAAGAAAACATAGGAGAAACACTTCAGGAAATAGGACTGGGCACAGACTTCATGAATATGACCCCAAAAGCACGGGCAACCAAAGGAAAAATAAACAAATGGGATTATATCAAACTAAAAAGCTTCTGCACAGCAAAAGAAACAATTAAAAGAGTTAAAAGACAACCAACAGAGTGGGAGAAAATATTTGCAAAATATACATCCGACAAAGGATTAATATCCAGAATATATAAGGAACTCAAACAACTGTACAAGAAGAAAACAAACAACCCGATTAAAAAATGGGCAAAAGAGCTAAGTAGGCATTTCTCTAAGGAAGATATCCAAATGGCCAACAGACATATGAAAAAATGCTCAACATCACTCAGCATCCGGGAAATGCAAATCAAAACCACATTGAGATACCATCTAACCCCAGTTAGGATGGCTAAAATCCAAAAGACTATTAACGATAAATGCTGGCGAGGCTGTGGAGAAAAAGGAACTCTCATACATTGTTGGTGGGACTGCAAAATGGTGCAGCCTCTATGGAAAATGGTATGGAGGTTCCTTAAACAATTGCAAATAGATCTACCATACGACCCAGCCATCCCACTGTTGGGAATATACCCAGAGGAATGGAAATCATCAAGTCGAAGGTATACCTGTTCCCCAATGTTCATCGCAGCACTCTTTACAATAGCCAAGAGTTGGAACCAGCCCAAATGTCCATCATCAGATGAGTGGATACGGAAAATGTGGTACATCTACACAATGGAATACTACTCAGCTATAAAAACGAATGAAATACTGCCATTTGCAACAACATGGATGGACCTTGAGAGAATTATATTAAGTGAAACAAGTCAGGCACAGAAAGAGAAATACCACATGTTCTCACTTATTGGAGGGAGCTAAAAATTAATATATAAATTCACACACACACATACACACACACACACACACACACACACAAACCGGGGGGGGGGGGGGGGAAGAAGATATAACAACCACAATTATTTGAAGTTGATACAACAAGCAAACAGAAAGGACATTGTTGGGGGGGAGGGGGGGAGGGAGAAGGGAGGGAGGTTTTGGTGATGGGGAGCAATAATCAGCTACAATGTATATCGACAAAATAAAATTTAAAAAAAAATAAAAAAATAAAATAAAAAACAAAATAAAGAAGATTTAGATTTCAAAAAAAAAAAAAGAAATATGATTTGTAAGAATGAATACGCTAATAATAATTAATTAATTAATTAATTAATTAAAAATAAAATAAACCATGTGGCCCACAAAGGCTAAAATATTTAGCATCTGACCCACTACAAAAAAGTTTGCCAACTCCTGTTTTATCATATGCAAGGCATTGTCCTGATTGTTTTGTATAATTTGCTTCATTTCATCATTACCATTCCCCATTGAAGTAGCTATGTTTATTATCCTTCTTCTACAGTAGAAGAGATTGAAAAACATTTGCCAGGTTGATGCTAAATCAGTGAGAAAAAATAGCTCCATTAGGACAAAATTATTATTAAATTTATACCCTTGAAAATTTTTGAAATCTTTCTAAATATCCTGGTATCTCTTTTAAAAAAACATAAATAGCTCACTTTCAGAGAACACTTCTTCTGAGGCTGATTCAAGGGCTAAGGAAGACTCATTCAGTCTGTCCTTCTGCCTCCATACATCCTGACCGTGAAACTATTCCAGACGAACCGTCTACGGTAGTTTGTTCCAAAACATGCTCCATGGGTCACCTACATCAGAATAACTCAGGGAACTTATAGAATTGCATATTCCTGAATATAAATGTAATGATAATTCAGACTTGCTGAATCAGACTCTCTGCTGGAATCTGCAGTTTTGATAAGTTCCCCAGAAAATTCATAGGCATGTTAAATTTAGGAACTATTAATTTGGAGTTTCTCAAAAGAAGCTACTTTCAGAGATTAGTTCATGACATTTTGCATTCCTCAGGGCCAAATTCTCCTCGTGTTCAGCCTTGGTGCTTTGTGCTGCAGATTAATTACAATGTTTGTTCTCTCATAGAGCATATTAGCTGGTTACCGCCCTCCTCCAAAATCTCTCCTTGTGCTGGTCCCCTTTACTCACCTTTAATTATTTTAACTATCCTCATATAATAAATCCTTGTGGGTTTTTTTTTTTTCTATCAAAAGTCAAATATGTCACATTTAGTCTTTACAGACAAAGATATTTTAAAAATAAAATAGTAGGACCAAGATGTGTAATAAAATTGCAAACAATAATTTCAAATAATAACATCTTAAAAGCTGAACCCAGAAAGATTCCAGCATTCACATCATAATGAGTATGGCAAAGGAAAGCTCTTCTTTATAACCAGATTTCATCCTGGGAAATGCTGCTACTGACCTGCAACGTTTGACTGTTGCCCAGGAGGTGGAATGTGTTGACACTGAACAGAACTCACTCTCTTGTGCATTCTGCCCTATGACCCAGCCACAGACCAATTAAGCTACGAAAAAGGCTCCTAAGATTAGACTCTACTTAAACCAGGTCAGATGTCAAAATGAGATTAAACATGCAAGGAATTTCTTAAAGGAAATATCTGTGTGAGGGGAAATAGAGGGCTAGCTGCTCTGCTCTTGTGGAATAAGTGTATATCTAAAACCTGTATTTTGATATTTAATGTCCATCTATATATGCTACATATTCTGGGAGAGGGATTTGAATTATAACTAGCAAAAAGAATTTTAATTTTAGATATCCCTATACTTTCAGCTGCTGGCCAGTAGGAAGTAATTGCTTGTATAAAAGCATCAATATCTCTTGATGTTGAGCTATTTCAAGTTTTAGCAACCTAAGTAATCAGGATAAAGTGCTACAAGCCAGATGTTATAAACAATTCAATTTTATTTAATTATATTTAATTCTAACAACCTATTTAATACATCAGGAAACTGAAACAGAGTCAATGACTTTCCCAAGCTATGTGGCTTATAAGTGGGCCCAGCTGAGTTTTAGTCCCAGGACCATCTGACACTCAACCTATGCTAAATGATGGTGTACGGGAGGATGAAACCATTAAAAAAATTACGTGTTATCGCTGCATTTTCCAGCATCTATCTTCTATCCGAGATGGAATATCATATTAATCAGTTTTGTGCTCCCTCTATACACCAAAAATAGAAATGATTCACAGCAGTACTAAAACGATGATGAACTACAAGTTATCAAAGAAAATTCAAAAATAATTTTAATATGTTTATGTCTAATGACATAAGAAAATTGTATTACTGTCTGCATTAATAAACATTATATTAATTTAGACATTAACATATATGAATAAGAATGGGAACAGTTGCAGGCCTTCCCACAAAATTCTCATCAAGCTATAAAGACAAGCAAGGGAATTCTAAAAGAAAGTGGCTGCTGTTTGTTCCAGTGCTCAGATGGTAGAGGTGTGAGTCGCCGAGTCACCACTACCAGCAGAGAGAAGACCCATTTCAAGCACAATGATTGGCCTTGAGTAGGCTTGGTGCTCCCTCCGCCTCCCCTTTCAGTGCTTTCATTCTGCAGGTGTGTTCTCACAGAAAGAAAAAGAACAACCTCAGTGTGTAAGGGACTTAGGAAATTACCCCCTCTTAGGAACGTCTGCATTTTAAAAGAAAATACTGCAGAGACCAGCACATGTGCAGACCTGTGCAGGTAGGGAGACTTGATGCTACGGGCGGGGTTTGAGGGTAGGGAGTTGTTTTTATCTTAACTTTGTTTTTTGCAGGGAGAAAGAAAAAAATTGCACTGTGTAGGTCCAATTTACAACTGGGACTAAAACTAAGTAAGTTCCATGCTCTCTTTCAGCCCTAAAATTCTATATCTCTAAATGTGAATCAGAGCAGGGGAAGAAAGGAAAGGAAATGAGATTTAAGAAGATGATTTAGAAATAAAGTGAAGGAGCCAAGAAACATCCCTCTAGTGTATGGGTCAGTGGAGGCTAGGTATCATATATCAACAGCCAATACACAAGTCTCAATACTTTGAAATACAACAAAGATAATTTCTCTTTCAACTATGTGTCCATTGGGGATAGGCTCTGTTCATCACAGCCACCCAGGTATCCAGACTAATGGAATGGCCATCTTGAAATTTGCTGGTTATCACATTAAAGGAAAAGAAAGCTCTATGTGATCTTGTAATAGTAATTAAAGGCTCTGGCCCAGACAGGACATATGTTACTGGGGGGCCAAGAAATACAAACCTATATGTTACCAGAAGGTAGAAAGTCCACAGTATTTTCTAAAGAGCATTATTGTCTATCAATCTGACTTCTTAGGATCTAGGTCCACTTGACTAAGGAGACTAGATAGCTTTCCCCATCCCGTGGCCTAAAGTACAGCTAATAAACAATAAGCCCTAAAAATAGCAGAAAGTGAAAGTTTCACTGAAGGCCAGTCTTCTCATTTTTATTACTACAAGTCTCTTGCTAATTATGGAAAATGAGATAATACAAAAATTGATCATGTTTACGCTCAACCAATATTTACCCCTTATGTTAGCAGCATGCCTGGTGAGGCCCAGGGACCTCCTTGGTATGTACATGTACACATGAAGGTAAGTGCATATGTACTGAGATTTGGGACACCAATGGTGGCCCTAACTCTCAAGGAGCCACTGATTCTATATCAAACATATTTCGGTTTTTAAAAACACACTAGAACTAATAGTAGTCTTGAAGGTTTACCTTCTGAGTAAAAACCAAGTTTGAAATCATGCACATATTATCATCTTTATAACTGCAGCAAGGCAGCTGAACTCAACAGAGCTAACAATGGTGTGCTTGTGCCATGTACAGTTGGCGCTCCATATCCATGGGTTCTGTGGATTCAACCAACTGTGGACTGAAAAACATTCAAAAAAATTAAGTTAAAAAATAACAATACAACAATAAAAAATAATACAAGTTTTAAAAATACAGTACAACAACTATTTACATAGCATTGACATTGTATTATAAGTAATTAAAAGTAATCTAGAGATTATTTAAAGTATACAGGAAGATGTGCATAGATTATCTGCAAATACTACACCATTTAATATAAGGAATTTGAGCATCCATGGATTTCAGTATCCAGGGAAATCCTGGAACTAATCCCTGGAGGATACCAAGGGACAACTGTATTTAATAAGCCAGAAATAAGGCAAGGAGTGAGCCCAGGGAACAAGCAACATACTTAGCAATACACAAGGCTCTCTAGATGCAGGGTCAAGGGATGTGGTTACACTGTACTGAAAATCAAGGAAAAAGATTTATTCTTCCAGAACCCTCTCCCTGTTTCAGTCCACCAACCTCTCAGAGTTGATTCCTTGTGCCTATGGGAGTCATTTCATCATTAAGAATCAATAATCAAGACACCTTATCTTGTCTGGCAATGACATCGTCATCGTCACCACCATCACCACAATCACACACAGGGTTTACTATGTACAAGACTCTCAATCTAGATGATCTCATCTAATCCCCACCACGACTATCTAAGGCAGATATTATTACGCCTGTTCTAAGTTGCGAAAACTGAAGCTGAGAAAAGTCATACAATTTTTCCAAGATTATTCTGGTAATAGCTGGTGAACACAATATTTGAACCCAGGACTTGTGACTCCAAAGGCCATGCTCCTCCCATATATGTCTTCTATTACCCAAGTGCCTGGACAACCATTTTCACTTAAAAAGGCTTTATAAATTGAATTATGATTTTTTTAAATAATAATTTCCTCTAAATGTAAAATGTATCAAAACCCTTAAAAGTGTATCTTTGATATAGCAGCTGTTAACACAATTGTCTTATTTTATTCTCACCCCTTTGAAGAGTGAAATTCATGAACAATGAGGGTGCCGCCTTAACTTCCTAACTTTATGTATAATTTGCAGGCAGAAGAGTGAGTCTAAAGTGCACAACACCAGACAGTGCTTCTCTTAGCATTTCACTGTCACAATTAACCATGTTAAAATATAAACAAGAGCTAACTTTAGGTTCCAAACTCTGCACAGCACTCCTTATCTCTTAGACCAGGTTCATGCAGTGTGCGGGGGACTCTCGGATTAACACTGGTTTAAGCTGACTCCAAAGTCCTAACCGCAGCAGGGCCATAGGCACCAGGAATTACAAGCACGTAAAGTAAGTAACCAGATGTAATCTGCTTCTTTTGGGTGAAGAATGTGGGGCCCAGATCTTTCCTGGTTTGTTATTGTGCTTCAGAGGAGAATCACGCCACCAAAACGTAGCTTCCTGACCTTGGATGATAAAGCCACTCCCTGTTCAGAAGTATAGGAATAGTAAATGTTTGAGTATTTGTGTTAGTGGGTGTCTGTGTGTACACTGGTAAGTACACAGATGGGTAGATAATTAAGTAGTTGAACAAAGAGGAAATTCTGGATTTCTAATGCAAAGAGAAATCAGTAATTTTTCTTAAGTGCTAGCTTCTAATATGATGAGACAATGGTTTAGGGGAGTTGTGTAGACAAATGATGGCATTTGGCCCCAGTGGGGAATGAGGCAAGCCCCTTTTGGAATTTGACTAATTTGTGCTGGCATATCATTTTCTTTTTCTGTTGTTAAAAGTGTTTCATGCTCCATTCTATGCATTATGACAAAATTTCTTTTTCTTTTTTATGCTATTGACAGCTCTTTTTTGCTAATTCACTCCTAGCTAAATCCACAAGATTTACACATCAAGGGTTTTGAAAATCACTTCCGATATCCAGTTCAATGCCATCTATTTTACAGATGGAGAAGCTGAGTCTCCATCCTTGGTTATTTCTTAAAGAGTTTTTCCTCCACCCTAGGGAACCTGCTATAGCCTAGTAACTGGCACAGTGGACTTAGAGCCTGGCAGAATTTTTAGCATTTGTTGGTTGTGGTCAGGAATGGGCTTGAGGAAGTGGGAGCTCCTGCTGAAGGACAGAAATACCAGAGCATGGTCCTGCTCCAACCCAAGTTTTTTGGCAGCTTGTGCTCCTTTGTTCCCAAGGGCTAAGTGTGTGCCTTCGCCAGCCCCCAATTACCATCCAGCTGAATCTACTGTTTCTGATTATGCCTGAAATGCCACAGCTCACTTAAGGATATGCTAACATTGTGCAGTCTGGGCCAACCAATATTCTCAGACATTTTTATGTGCTAAGGTATACGTGTGTGTGTGTGTGTGTGTGTGTGTGTGTGTGTGTGTGTGTGTGTGTGTGTGAGAGAGAGAGAAAGAAAAGAGGGGGGGATGGAAGGAGAGAGAGGGATGGGGAATGCATAAGTAAAGGATTGAGTACACACGTGACAGCAACAGTGAAGATGGCTTTCTAGTAAGTGCATAGGAGAGTCACACTGGAAACAGTTAAACATTAGTTAATTGATACAGTGCCAGGCTCAGATATAGGATAATTTGCATTTTCTTAACACTAGCAGATAAGGTATCCAAATCAATTTTTAAAATACCCAGAAATGGGAGCGGCGGGGACGGGCCTGGCGCCGGCGCCGGCAGAGGGGGCGCCGCGGGCGGGCGATGTGAGCGCGGCGCTGTGGGCAGCTGACAAACTGCTGAATTTAGCTTAGTGAAGGGCATCAACTGAACGCAGTTACGTGTCCAATGGTTATTTTCTGGTTGATGTTGATGGCATGGAAAATCTCGTGGAAGAATGCAATTCAAGGTTTTTTCAAGATGGCGGCGGCTGCAGCGGCTGGCGCGGAGTAGCTGAGGTGGAAAAGTTGGCCACTGGGCCTCAGGCAGCCAGGAAACTTGTGGACCTTCCTCTCGCCATCTCTTAAGGGAGGACTGCTGCTGCTGGCCGGTCGTGGGGGGTGACCGCCACTTTACCCCCGGCAGGAGAGGCTGCCTCATTTACAGGCAACAGCTTTGAAGTGTGGAGCAGGAAAAGAACTGTTTCTTAGCTGCAAAAGCGAGTCTCGAAACAGGGAACGCGGCGCCAGGGCTGCTGTGGATGCAGACAGGATCCCGGAGGCCGGGGCCGCGCTGAAGGCGGCCAGCGGCCCTATTCAGGATTCAAGGTTTCAGGCCGGCATTAAAGAAGATTCCTGGGAGCGCCCGAGCCGCGCCGCGACTGAACAGCCCGAGGCGGCAGCGGCTGAGAACTGGGAAAGGCGGCAAACCAGAGACAGAGCGAGCACCTGACCTGGCACAGCACTGTGAGTGATCCCTGGTACAGCTCTGTTGGGGGGGGGGGGTGCCCACGCGGCTCCCGCCTGCACCACCAGGCCACTCACCGCCCCGGTGCTGCCTCCATTTTCCCAGGTGTGGGCAGCTCTGCCCTGCTCCGCCATCACTGAGCCCTCCCACTTGCTTGGCCTGGCGCGGGGCTTTCCGGAGCCTGCAGACCAGCCTCCGCTCCCACTCCCTCCGCGGTTCTCTGGCGGGGCTGGTGGCGTGGGGCGTCCCCGGCCAGTCTCGGGAGGGCAAGGAAGTACGGGCGGGCCGACTGTCACTCCACCACACCCTGGACTCCAGCCCCAGGTAAACTCCCTGTTACTGGGAGGCAGATACCATCTCTGCGGCCACCAGTTTGGAAAAAAGCCTAACGAATTTCTGGTTGGGAATAGTGTGGTAGGAGAGTTCCCAGGTCCGCTTGAACCTGCCGGAGAGCTGGCTGCAGGTGGGCACTAGACTCGGTTTATACTGGGGGGATACAAAGGTGAACAAGACCCGAGAAAGATCTACATAGTGCTACAAAAGCACCCAGAGAGACCGATCGTCTGTGCCTAGCAGAAACCTGGTAGACTTCCTGGGCGAGGCGGTGCCAAGCAGGGTCTTGAAGGCCCAGCTGATAGACGAGGGTTGCAGAAGACACGCCCCAGCCCAGCACAGTGCGCACAGAGTGGGGAGACGTGCGGCCAGGGAGGCGGAGACTCGACAGAAACCACACACCCGGTGGGGTCGCCACTGCACGATCTAACAGCCTGGGCCAGAGCACACGGAACAGGGAGAAGTCCTGCACAGGAAGTGAAAGCTCAACAGAGATCACACACCCTGTGGTACGTGATCCACCAGCCCAGCAGAGTCCAAGCTGACCAGAAAGGTGGCTCCCCGGAGAAGCCCAAGACCCGAGGCAACCACACCCACAAGGCACTAGAGGCCAACTGAGCAGTCAAGGAGGGAGTCATACGAAATTGGCAACCACAGCAACATCCTAGTTAGTCATTAGTCTCAAACCGGTGGACTGTGAAACCCCCTGCCACAATGAATAAACACCAAAAAAAAGATACCAGAAATACAAAAAATCAAGAAAGTACACCACCAAAAGTTAATAAATCTCAAACTCTAGATCCTATAGAACAAGAAGCCCTTGAAATAACTGATAAGGAATTTCGAGTGATAATTCTAAGGAAACTGAATGAGATACAAGAAAACTCAGCTAGACATCATGATGAAATGAGGAAAAGTATACAGGATCTGAAAGAGGAAATGTACAAGGAAATCAATGTCGTGAAAAAAAATGTAGCAGAACTTGCTGAACTGAAGAAGTTATTCAACGAAATAAAGAACACAACGGAGAGTTTAACCAGCAGGCTTGTCGAAGTTGAAGAGAGAACCTCTGAACTTGAAGATGGGCTGTTTGAAATAACACAAGCAGACAAAAAGAAAGAAAAAAGAATCAAGGACATTGAAGAAAATCTGAGAGAGATATCAGACAACCATAAGCGATCAAATATCCGAGTCATGGGTATTCCAGAAGGGGAGGAAAATGGAGATTCCATTGAAAACATATTCAACAAAATAGTGGCAGAAAACTTCCCAGGTATAGGAAAAATCACAGATCTTCAGATCCAGGAAGCTCAACGATCTCCAAATGTATTCAACCCAAAAAGACCTTCTCCAAGACATGTCATAGTCAAATTGGCAAAACTCAGAGACAAAGAGAGAATCTTAAAAGCTGCAAGAGAGAAGCGTCAAATCATCTATAAGGGAGCCCCAATCAGGTTAACATCAGACTTTTCATCACAAACCCTAAAAGCTAGAAAGGAATGGGATGATATTTTCAAAATACTAAAAGACAAAGATTGCCAGCCAAGAATACTCTACCCTGCAAGGCTATCCTTCCGAAATGAGGGGCAAATAGTATATTTCTCAGACAAACAAAAACTGCAGGAGTTCACTACCACATGACCACCCTTACAAGAAATCCTCAAGGGAGTACTGGGTTTGGTTCCTAAAAAATAACTACCACTGCCATAAAAACCCAAGAAAAATCTAAACCCGCTAGTATAATAAAAATGGCATTCATGAAGAGAAAACAAGCAAACAAAAACGCTACCTACAACCTAAGGAACCAACAAACACAGAAACCTAACAGTAAATCAGAAAGCAAGGAACAAAAGACACCTAAGACAACCAAACAACCAATAGAATGCTAAGAATAAATCAACACCTTTCAATAACAACCCTTAATGTAAAAGGCTTAAATTCCCCAATCAAAAGACACAGACTGGCTGACTGGATCAAAAAGCAGGACCCAACTATATGCTGCCTACAAGAGACCCACCTCACCCATAAAGATTCACACAGACTAAGAGTGAAAGGATGGAAAAAGATTTACCATGCAAACAGAAAAGAAAAACGAGCTGGAGTAGCTATTCTTATATCTGACAAAATAGACTTTAAACTAAAAACCATAAAAAGAGACAATGAGGGACACTACTTAATGATAAAAGGACTGATCCATCAAGAAGACATAACAATCATAAATATGTATGCACCCAATGTTGGAGCAGCCAGATTTATAAAACAAACTCTATTAGACCTAAAGAAGGAAATAGACACTAATACCATAATAGCAGGGGACCTGAACACCCCACTGTCAATATTAGACAGATCATCTAGGCAAAGAATCAGTAGAGAAACACAAGATCTAAACAAGACTCTAGACCAATTGGAATTGGCAGATATCTACAGAACATTCCACCCAACAACCTCAGAATATTCATTCTTCTCATCAGCACATGGATCATTCTCCAGGATAGATCACATATTAGGTCACAAATCAAGTCTCAATAAATTCAAAAAAATTGCAATTATCCCATGTATCTTCTCAGACCACAATGGATTAAAACTAGAAATTAATAACAAACGAAACTCTGGAAACTATACAAACACATGGAAATTAAACAGCATTCTACTTAATGACATATGGGTCCAAGAAGAAATCAAGCAGGAAATCAAAAAATTTCTTGAAACTAATGAAAACAATGATACATCATACCAAAGCCTGTGGGATACTGCAAAAGCAGTGTTGAGGGGAAAATTTATTGCATTAAACACTCACTTCAGAAGAATAGAAAGATGGCAAGTGAACAACCTAACACTTCACCTTAAAGAACTAGAAAAACAAGAACAATCCAAACCTAAGTTAGCAGACGGAAAGAAATCATTAAGATCAGAGCAGAACTGAATGAAATTGAAAACCAAAAAACAATTCAAAAGATCAACGAATCAAAAAGTTGGTTTTTTGAAAAGATAAATAAAATTGACAAACCATTAGCATGGCTAACAAAAAAAAGAAGAGAGAAGACTCAAATAACAAAAATTAGAAATGAAAAAGGCGATATTACAACTGATTCATCTGAAATACAAGGAATCATTCGAGACTACTATAAACAACTATACGCCAACAAATTTGAAAATCTGGAGGAAATGGATAAATTTCTGGACACACACAAGCTCCCAAAACTGAACCGTGAAGACGTAGAAAATTTGAACAGACCAATAACAATAAAGGAGATTGAAGCTGTTATCAGAAGGCTCCCAACAAAGAAAAGCCCAGGACCAGATGGATTCACAGCAGAATTTTACCAAACATTCAAACAGGAATTGACACCGATTCTTTACAAACTATTCCAAAAGTTTGACACAGATGCAAATCTCCCAAACTCATTCTATGAAGCAAACATCATCCTGATACCAAAACCAGGTAAAGATATAACCAAAAAAGAAAACTACAGGCCGATATCCTTGATGAATATAGACGCAAAAATCCTCACTAAAATACTAGGAAACAGAATACAGCAACACATACGTAAAATTATTCATCACGATCAAGTGGGATTCATCCCAGGGATGCAAGGTTGGTTCAACATACGCAAATCAATAAATGTGATACACCATATTAATAAAGTCAAACACAAGGACCATATGATCATCTCTATAGATGCTGAAAAAGCATTTGATAAAGTTCAGCACTCATTCATGACAAAGACCCTCTATAAGTTAGGTATAGAGGGAAAGTATCTCAACATAATTAAAGCCATATATGCCAAACCCACAGCCAATATCATCCTGAATGGGGAAAAGCTGAAAGCTTTTCCTTTAAGAACAGGAACTAGACAAGGATGCCCACTCTCACCACTCCTATTCAACATAGTGTTGGAAGTACTAGCCAGAGCAATCAGAGAAGAGAAGGAAATAAAGGGCATCCAGATTGGAAAAGATGAAGTTAAACTGTCCCTGTTTGCAGATGACATGATCCTATATATCGAACAGCCTAAAACCTCTACAAAAAAACTGTTGGAATTGATAAATGATTTCAGCACAGTAGCAGGATACAAAATCAACACACAAAAATCAGTAGCATTTCTTTTCTCCAATAGTGAACATGCAGAAAGAGAAATCAAGAAAGCCTGCCCATTTACAATAGCCACCAAAAAAATAAAATACTTAGGAATTGAGTTAACCAAGGAGGTGAAAAATCTCTATAATGAGAACTACAAACCACTGCTGAGAGAAATTAGAGAGGATACAAGAAGATGGAAAGATATCCCATGCTCTTGGATTGGAAGAATCAACATAGTGAAAATGTCCATACTACCCAAAGTGATATACAAATTCAATGCAATCCCCATCAAAATTCCAAAGACATTTTTCTCAGAAATGGAAAAAACTATCCAGACATTTATATGGAACAATAAAAGACCACGCATAGCCAAAGCAATGCTGAGCAAAAAAAATAAAGCTGGAGGCATAACACTACCTGACTTTAAGCTATACTACAAAGCTATAATAACCAAAACAGTATGGTACTGGCATAAAAACAGACACACTGACCAATGGAATAGAATAGAGAATCCAGAAATCAACCCACACACTTACTGTCAGCTGATCTTTGACAAAGGCACCAAGCCTATTCACTGAGGAAGGGACTGCCTCTTCAGCAAATGGTGCTGGGATAACTGGATATCCGTATGCAGGAGAATGAAACTAGATCCATACCTCTCGCCGTATACTAAAATCAACTCAAAATGCATTAAGGATTTAAATATACATCCTGAAACAATAAAACTTCTTAAAGAAAACATAGGAGAAACACTTCAGGAAATAGGACTGGGCACAGACTTCATGAATCCGACCCCAAAAGCATGGGCAACCAAAGGAAAAATAAACAAATGGGATTATATCAAACTAAAAAGCTTCTGCACAGCAAAAGAAACAATTAACAGAGTTAAAAGACAACCAACAGAATGGGAGAAAATATTTGCAAAATATATATCTGACAAAGGATTAATATCCAGAATATATAAGGAACTCAAACAACTGTACAAGAAGAAAACAAGCAACCCAATTAAAAAATGGGCAAAAGAGCTAAATAGGCATTTCTCTAAGGAAGATATCCAAATGGCTAACAGACATATGAAAAAATGCTCAGCATCACTCTGCATCCGGGAAATGCAAATCAAAACCACATTGAGATACCATCTAACTCCAGTTAGGATGGCTAAAATCCAAAAGACTGTGAATGATAAATGCTGGCGAGGCTGCGGAGAAAAAGGAACTCTCATACATTGTTGGTGGGACTGCAAAATGGTGCAGCCTCTATGGAAAATGGTATGGAGGTTCCTCAAACAATTGCAGATAGATCTAGCATACGACCCAGCTATCCCACTGTTGGGAATATACCCAGAGGAATGGAAATCATCAAGTCGAAGGTATACCTGTTTCCCAATGTTTATCGCAGCACTCTTTACAATAGCCAAGAGTTGGAACCAGCCCAAATGCCCATCATCAGATGAGTGGATACGGAAAATGTGGTACATCTACACAATGGAATACTACTCAGCTATAAAAATGAATGAAATACTGCCATTTGCAACAACATGGATGGACCTTGATTGAATTATATTAAGTGAAACAAGTCAGGCACAGAAAGAGAAATACCACATGTTCTCACTTATTGGTGGGAGCTAAAAATTAATATATAAATTCACACACACGCACACACACACACACACAAAAAAAAAAAACCGGGGGGGGGGGGAGAAGATATAACAACCACAATTATTTGAAGTTGATACAACAAGCAAACAGAAAGGACACTGTTGGGGGGGGCGGGGGGGAGGGAGAAGGGAGGGAGGTTTTGGTGATGGGGAGCAATAATCAGCCACAATGTATATCGACAAAATAAAATAATAATAAAAAAAAATAAAAATATAAATAAATAAATAAATAAAATACCCAGAAAATAATACTCTTGCCCAAAAGTTCCCAAACTTCCTAGGTTCCGGAGGCCCTTAGTGCACAAGTAATCCCCTCACAGTGCCCCCAGGCCATACTTCCCCTTAAAAGTAGTCAAATTCAAACAATCTAATAAATATTTATGTTCTAACAACTTTGTAATTGTTTGAACAAGCAATACATAAATTGAAAGAAAAATCATATTTTTATTTCATTCTTAATCACAATGACTTAAGAATAGGATTTATACACCTGCTGAGCCCTGCACAACTTCTCACACCCTGGAATTAGTTCAAACATGGCTCCTTCATTTCCTGTTCCACTTCAATTTTCCTGCAGTACTCGCTTTTTATCATAGCAACTGCCAAACACACACTTTGTAAAGATAGGTCATTGAATGGAACGCAGCCCTATCATACATTAAAACTGTGAACTACTCTGAGCTAGTATTTAACACGCTGTTCAACAGATTGAATATCCCTGTGCTTTCCTTAAAAATTTAAAATAAGTCAGGGTGCCTCCACACTTTGGGAATGACAGCTCTAGCTTCATGTTCTAGACCCCTATATTATCCTAATACACAGAAATGGATACTCAATCTGACTTCAGTAAATTACATTTTTGCATTTACTTCTTTGAAGTAGAGAACACAGTATAAACTCCACAAGAAAAGGATAGTAGTCTCTAACCCCAGGGTTAACAATTGATAACTTTTGTGCAACCAGCAGTGATTTCCCAACTCATTTGGCAAAATTTTGTGTTGCTTAAGTTATTTTACTTGTTATTTTCTATAAATTCACTCTCACGCAATGACACCTGCCTTACCAATTTAGTCAGATTTTCCTAATTTTTATTACTTATTTCTTTCATATTCAGTGAGCTTTGATGGAGCTTTCTTCATTAAAATAATAATAATGCCATTTTTAAACTTTCAATAAAGAAATGGCCAAATTTGTATTGAATAGTCATATAGAGAGCAATAACATTTTAAATATTATTTTTGTATTAGTGTGTAAAATAGCAGTCCAATAATGAGCAACATTAGTTACTTTTTACCCTAATAAACTTTCTTATGGTATTGATTACTCTGTCCAAAAGCAAAGCGGTTACTAACTGGAAATTATTTACTTCAACAAATAAAGGGAGAGAAACTTTTTCTTAAAAAGCACTTATTAAAAAAAAAAAAAAAAAAGCACTTATTAAATCACTTTGCCTTCATATAGTTACCTACTTGCACGAGTGGTTAAAGCATTAATTTTTATCCTTGAGCGAAGATAGTATTTACACTGTGTGGCTATGTGCTCATGGATTCTCATGTTTGCTTTTCCAAACATGGGGAACAGCCTAAATGAGATTGTGGTGATCAAAGGAAGAAGGAAAAAAAACCTTTCAGGGTGACTTTGAAGTTTATTTCATGCCCTCGTTTTTTCTTTTTCTCTTTTTCCCTTTCAGCATCACTCTCATATATTTTCCTATCCATTTCCTTCACTTACTACAAGATGGCCTTTAGATATTTCTAGTTTTCCCCTATGGCTTAAATTCCAAATATTCTGTAACTTTGTCTCTGTAAAGAAACTCCAAATTGTAAAGGCAGATATCCACAAAATATCAAATTAAAGAAAAATCTCCTGAAGGTATGGAAATGACAGCAACATCTATTGGGGGACCTAGCATGTCCCACGTACTGTGCGAAATGCCTGTTATAACATTAGTTGATTCATTTTTTAAACAAACCTCTGAGAGAAGATCTACTTCTAGCTTCATTTTAGGGAAGAAAACACTGAGACACAAAATCATTAAATCTCAAGCCCTACTGAGGCAATCAGTAACGTGCCAGCACTGAACTTCAAACCCGGGTCTCTGATTCATGCCGGTAAAAGCTCCAGGGACATTTGCTGTTCAGAGAATCCTGACTGCATCTGGACCATGCTAAGTTACACTGGTGGCCTGGGGAGAGGACTTTGATTTATTTATTTTTATTTTTATTTTTATTTTTTTGGCAGCCGGCATGTGCAGGGATCGAACCCTGGACTTTGGTGTTATCAGCACCACACTCTAAACAATTGTGCTAACTGGGCGGCCCTATTTATTGTAAACTTGATAAGTGGTCATTTTGAAGAAGGAACTCTGACGTAGGATGTTAATTCCCAGCAAATAGTTGCTTAATTAATATTTTTAAATGAAAAGTATATATGGTATTGAATGAATTCATTTTACCCATGAGGAAATCAACCCACTGCCAAATATTTATGCAACAACTATTACAGCCCAAGCATGCTTCTAGGAGCTATGAGAAAATGCGATTAGCCAAAGAAAATGCCCTACCTTGGGGAAATATATAGTCTTATGCGGAAAGAGAGCTAACAGTTACAGTCAAATTAATCAACAGTATGATGCAGTTATATAATATAATGGGGTACACGCTGTAGTTCCTCTAGGAGTCAAGAGAAAGACAAGCTCACTGCAGAGTCAGCAGCCACCATGCCTCAGTGGCCCCTCTAGCCCTTGCTCTCACTGCTCTCTGTCTCTGGAGCCCACTGCCTCCCCTCCTCTGCCTAAGTCCTACGCATTCTTCAAAACCTGGAGCAAATAGTATTCCTCTGTGTTGCTTTCCTGCCACACTGCGATGTTTAATTTTAGGTATCAACTTGACTGGATTAAGGAATACCTAGAGAATTGGTAAAGCATTACTTCTGGGTGTGCCTGTGGGAGTGTTTCCAGAAGATATTGGTGCATGCGTCAGTAGACTGAGTGGAGAAAATTGCCCCTCAGTGTGGGCTGGCACCATCCAATCAGCTGCAGACCTGGATAGAATGAAAAAGGCAGAAATAAGGTAATGTCCTCTCTCTCCTCCTGGAGTGGGGACATCCATCTTCTCCTACTCTTGGACATTGAAACTCCAGGCACTCAGGCCCTTGGACTCTGGGACTTGCACCAACAGTGCCTCCCACTTACCCCTGACCCCGGTTCTCAGGCCTTCAACCTTGGATTGAGAATTTTACCATCAGCTTCCCTGGTTCTGAGACTTTCAAACTTTGACTGAGCCACACTACCGGCCTACCATGGACTCCAGCTTGCAGACAGCTGTTGTGGGACTTCTCAGCCTCCATAATTGCATAAGCCAATTCCCCTAATAAATCCCCTCTCATGTATATACAAGGGTATCTCAAAAAGTTCATGGAAATGTTTGCATTATCTTTTAATTCTAATTTTCCACAAACTTTTTGAAGTATCCTGTACGTATCCTATTGGTTCTGTCTTTCTGGAGAACTCTAATACATACCCCAAAGTCGTAATTAGCACCTCTTCCTTTATGTTCTCATTGCAATTTGTACATAAGTCTTAGCACTTTGCACAGAATATTGTAATTATTTGTTTTTGAGTTTGACTTTCCCACCAGACTGATTGCTGCTCTAGAGAAGGCATCATGCATTGTTCATCTTGCACCCCCAATTCCTAGCCTTGGGCTTAGCAACATAGAAGCTACTCCCTGAGTGTGTTGATGCCTGAATTAATCAGAGAATAAATGATAAAATCTAATTTGATAGGACCCTATAGGACATTTAATTCCACCCTCTACAAGATCTATTAATCTCCTTCTTACAATATATCCAAAAATTTGCCATATAGACTGCCTGAATAAAGCCAATTTCAGAGCTTAAAATGCTGGAAAGTGATTATATTGAGCTAAAATTTGCCTCTTCGGTTCTGCCACTTGCCACAATTCTAATCCCTCTCTCCACAATGAGCCTTCAAATGTTTAAAGGCAGCTGCTTACTTCAATTTGTCAGGCCCTTGCATTAAGAGTCACTACTTATATCCTCTTTCTCAAAGTGAGCCCAGGCAGTTCAGCTCCTTTCCCAAGGTCTTCACAGCCAGCTCACAGCAGAACCAGGTCCCCGACCGGGCTTCCCTCTGCCTCGGGTAATAGATATGTTCCTCCTTACTGAACCAGCCCAATGCTTTCAATCAGCAGTGTGTACCTGAAACTGCAACAAGGCAAGGAAATATACAATGCTGGTCTGCTACACAGGAGAGTCAGCATGCTTCTGTGCACATCTCTATAGAGTCAGCATGCTTCTGTGCACAGCTGCAAATACCATATGTATACATGCAATGCCCTCTCTTTTTACCTAGAGTCATTTTTGCATGGAAAAAGTGGATATTCTCTATTGAATGCTTTCTGGGTTCCACGAAAGTGAATAGCGTTTTATCTTATCTTTCAAATGAGGAAACTGAAGCCCAGAAAGGGTAAGTGATTTTCCTATATCACTAAGCTGATGCATGATAGAGCAGGGATCTGAAAGAGATCCCGGCCCCAACACCTACACTTCAGCCACCTCTCTCAATGCAGGGGCATTCTACTCTTCTGGGCCCAGGAAGGGGCAACATATATAAGGTTTTGATTCTATGGTATCCATCAAGGTCTAAAGCATGACTTCCTCTAAAGAGAATCTCCTAGTTCTTCCACAGTAAATCATATCCAGTTTCTACGGGAGGCAACCAATCCTACAACATTTTTACACAGCACCTGAATAAAAAGGGACCTTCTCATTTCATTGAATAAATATGTATTATACTCTATTCTAAGTGCTGCCACAGACACTGGGGACAGAGCGGAGAACAAAACAGATGAAGTATCTTTAGTTGAGCTACTTCTCGCAGGTTTCCAATACCACAAAACAGAAGATGCACATCCAGCTCACAGGAGAGAGTACACGTGTGAAACAAGAAAACAGCAAATGTTCAGGAAAGCTACGTCATGGTGGGTGTTTCCCCCATGCTTTTAAAACTTACAAACTTGGGGAGATAAAATTGTCACAAAACTATATGAGCGAACATCTAACATCATATGATTTAATGCGAAATACGTGTACTATTGTCCAGAAATGCTATAGGTATTAAAAGAACGGAAATTCGTTGATATGAAAGGCACTTATTATGTGCCAGAAACTGTTCTAAGACACTTTGCATGTGTTAATTCACTTGATTCTCAGAAAACAATACAGGAAGCTATTATTATTATTATTATTATTATTTTCCCTGTTTTTATGATGCACAGAGGGGTTAAATAATGTGCCCAAGATCACAGAGTAGTAACTGACAGAACTGGGCTTTAACCCTGGCAACCTGGATCCAGAGCTTGGTTGTTTAATCAATGTACTGTATTGCCTCTCAGTGTTCTTACATGTCTGTGTTATTAATACGTGGCCTGGTGCTAGATGATTCTCTAACCTGTACCAACCAGTGGTGACAGTGCCATGCGCTCCAGAGATGAATCAGTATCAGAGGAGAGAGGAGGATGGTTTTCCATGCCTGTCTTTCCACTACAAACCCTCACTGGCAGCCACCCTCCCTTTCTACTGGTGACCATCTACTGGTGACCATCCACCGGTAACTAGTAGAAGAGGGATACACCAGCCAGGGACTGGGACCCACAGAGGGCAGTGCTGCAGCAGTGCACCCAGGGTGGCCACAAGTGTTTTTGCTCCTAGTCCCAACTCCACCCCACTAACTGCTGTGCAGCTGGTGTAATGTCACCACACCAATCTAAGCTTCGGTTTTGCATGTGATAAAAAGAACGTGTTTGACAAATGACCCTTTCCTGGTCTGCTGCTATGTTCAGTTCTAGGGTTGTTACTGGGCACAGGTCTGTATCTGTCTCATTTCAAAAAACAAACCACTCAAAAGTCAAATGTTGGTGAAAATGGAAGTCAGCTTTTATTCAGGAAAACTGGTGACCTGAGAAGAGATGTTAGGCTACATCTCTCTGGTAAACCTGAAGGATAATGGCCAGACTAAAGCCATCTCCCAGACTCAGATTTACTGAGGGTTTTTTAAAAGAGGGAGTTGAGGAATGGAACATGAGAAATGAAAAACAGGAGGGAGGGGGACATGAGCTGTGGGTGGAGCAGAGCAGGGGATGTTCTGTACAGGTGCAAGGTGCAAGGTCTCACCAGGAATCTCTCTGGTTTCTGTTCCCACCATTGCTGTTATGTCAAAGTCCTGCTGGATTGTATGTGCCTCCTGGCAAGTCTGCAGCTTCAGGCTGGCTGGGAAACAACTTTACATTCATGTAAATAATGTCATCTTGCCCCATAACGAAGGTTCAAAATATCAAATAACCATGGGAAAAGAGGGAACTCAGAGAAACGAATGCCAAGAAAAAAAATTGAGTCCTTTTAAAATTTGCCTTAGGCCCATGCAAGTTTTAGGTCCTGACACAGCGTAGTCCTGCTCACTCCAACAGGGTTACAGAAGGGAGGCTGGAGACAGCAGCACAGTCCAGGATGCTGGACTCTGTCCACTAAAGGGTCCAATTTCAGCCACTCTGCCAGAAGCTGCAGCCTTGATTGCAACTGCACTGATATTTGGCTCCAGCTCCGCCTGAGGGGTGGGAACATAACAAAACTCAGGGGTTAAACCAGTGACTCAACAGTTCCCTTCTCCCATTCACATACCAGAGACCAACCACAGAGGACTCAAACTGAGCAAATCCTTTAATCTTCCAAATTCTTTTTCCTGGTTTGTTAGAGCAGCCAAGGATAGGGTGAGTCTTTTCTGACTACAAAGTTCTGCTGTGCTTTCCTCACACAGGAGAAGATGACCATGAGGGTTGCGATTGTGGGTGCTGGGGCCAGTGGCCTGGCCTCCATCAAGTGCTGTCTGGAGGAGGGACTGGAGCCCACCTGCTTTGAGAGGAGCGACGACCTTGGGGGACTGTGGAGATTCACCGTAAGTGGGGTTTCAATAGCTTTATTTGACTATTAGAGAATAGCTTGACCGGCGTAGAAAGATACCTGTATTTCTTCCACCAGGGCTGGTCACACTGGTGAAGACTAAAAATGTCTGCTGAATAGGGGGCCAGGAGGGGCAGGGCACAGGCTGAGTTTGGGTGGGAGGCATGACAGCAGCTTATATTTCTCCAGAGCCAAGGGGAAGAAATGTTTCCAAAGATGCCCACAAAGTATAGAAGAGAATGGAGTGACTGGGACAGGCCAGGAAAGCCCAGGACTGGGAAGCAAGACCAGATGAGGGGGTCTCAAGCAAACCCAGAATCTGCAGTGTTTGGGGCAAGAGCAAGAATTTCAGCCTCTGCCTGTAGGACTGAGCTGCTTTCACCCGTCTCTGTCCCAGTCCTGCTCCATCTGCGTTAAAGCAACACAGGGCTCAGTGTAGGATGAGCTCCATAACCAAGGTCCTGCTGCCCAGGCAGTACCAGCCCATGCCAAGAACAATCAGAAGTAAAGAATGTGAGTTTGAGGTCTTTTTTTTTTTTTTTTTTTTTTTTTGGTCTCTGAGAAAAAGAGAAGTAATATTCTCAAATCTCAGCAGGGTTCCAGTCTGGATTGGAGCAGGGAACAAAAGAATAAGGAATGAAAAGGGATTATAAAGCCCATCATTTACCTCCCTGGGGCCCAGGGGGATCACAAGGATCCTGCTTGAGGCCATGGAAATCCTGAAGCCAGGCAGGGAATGTGTTCTGTGAGCTCCTTGGCTCAGCCAGCGGAGTATTTGCATCACATTCGCCAAAGCCCCTGTTTTCCCTCCTTCGGGGCAAAAACACTTCCCATGAGTTTTAAATGTACTGAGGAGAAAGCTGTCAGGAATAGAGAAAAGGAGCAAGGTGTCAGGTAGCCTGGCCTTGGATCCTCTGAAGGGCTAAGAGAAAGATACAGCATTCCTCCATGACAGACTGATGGAATTTGGAACTGGAATAAAGTAATTTTTTTCTAGTTTCGGTGAGCAAAGCTCCACAGAGGCCAAGGTTGCTAACTTAGACACAGTCCTTCAGCACAGGCAAGCTTGGCTCACATGAAGAACTGGATATCATAAAACATGCCCAACCACCAAATGCAATCATCAATCCATGGAGACCCTCCAGAGGGGACTAGGTAAATGGGCACATCTGTTCCCATGATTCAAACTGCATATGTTCTGACAGGATCGAAGAAATCTGACACCTGTGCCCAAACTCTCTCCTCTCATGCCCATTGAAGACAAGACTAATCTAGCATGATACTTTTCCTCTAATAAGCCTCAGAATCCTTCTTAACATGGTATTCCTGCAAGCACAACTAATCAGAGTTGAAAGATGGCTTACAAGATAAAACTGTCCAAATAAATTTGCAGAGTGAGTTGGATAAGTAGTCTCAGTCAAAGCAGAAACTGAGCCCGGAGACCAACAGCTGTAGCCTATTTGAATACCAGACAAAAGTGCTCCTTATATAGGTCACAATCACCTAGTTACAAATATTTCACTAAAAACCATTGCTCTAGGAATCAATAGAAATGGGTCTAGATCTAGCTGTGCCCAAATGGCTTTGGGACTTGGGCAGACCAAACACCTATGCACAAGAAACTGTGGGTGACAAAATTGAGAAGGATTCACCCTGTCCTTGGGAGCCAGGAGGCAGATGGAAGAAGGCTAGGATCTTGCAAGCCCGAAGCTGTACTGTGGGCTTTTAAATGAGAACAGGATGGCAGCTGCTTGTGGGAAGCCAAGGAAGGATTCATGGAAGAGAGAGTGCATGGTGGGCTCTGAAGGGTTTCAACTGGCACAAGAGATTAAGTGAAAGACACGAGGGAGGGAAGCAGTAAAGAAAAAGTACCAGGCATGTTGGGCAAGGGGTCTATACTCAATTTAAAAAGCAATGGGTAATGAGGAGCAAAATTAAGGGGATTTCCTTCTTGTTGTTGTTTTTTATGTTTATTTTGTTTACATGATGGGAAGACCCAAAGATGTTTGTAAGTAAAGAGAAAATACCTGGATGATAGGAAATGATTGGCCACATAAGTCCAAATGGGGATAAGTCCTGGCAGTAAAAAGAAGAAATAGAATTGGAGGCACAGGTGAAAGGGTTAGCCCTGGGAAAGTGGAGAGACGAGAGGCATGCCTTCCCCAGAGACTGGAGGGGAAGGAAAGTGAACGCAGAAGAGAAATCTTGAGGTAGAGGGGAGAGAAGGTGCGAGGACTCGCACACCAGAGGCCTCAGTTCATTCAGGAAAATAGAGCACCTGTGGAGGGTGAAAGGGCGAGGCGATGGTGAATGAGGTTGGAGAATTCAAAAAATACAGAAGGTCATGAAGAAATATTGAAGGGAATGTAATAGGACATCAAAAAGATGGGTAGGAGGATTACCAAGCAGCAGCCAAGGTAAAATGGCACCAATTCACAAGTCATTCCACCTCTATTGCCTCATTCATAAAATGAAAACATGGAACCAGTTTTAAAAACACATAAAGGCTGAACTCCTAGCAGCTGGGAAAGAGGAAAATTCACCCCCATTTCATTCAGCAGCCGTGTCTTGACACAGCAGTCTCTTTAGGCAGCTCGGTAACACCTTGAGATTCCTCTAAATCTTGACTGACAGTCCCTAAACTAGGTTGCCTTGAAGATGCCTTCCAGCTCTAACATGCTATGCGTCTCTGGAGTCCTTCCAAAGACACCCCTTCTTCTCCCTCCCCAACACACACACACACACACATCCCACAAAAGATTGGTTAGAGGCGTCTTCACACTCAAAGTAGGTGGCCCATTCAAAACCTGCAGAATTAAAAAGCCTGCTCTAGCAACAGCTATGCTTGCCAGAAAGTGTAGAAAGGGGAATCCTTAGTGCCTTAGGGCAGAAGGGACCATAATGCAAAAACAGAGGCAAACTACAGAAATCCAGTAAAACACGTGTGGAAACAGTTTCCATGTGCAAATAGGGAGAAGGCCCAAAGATTGCAGAGATTATCAATTACTGCACTTAATTGGACACTCATAAGGACATGACTCTGGTCTCTCCCTGCTACCATTGCCTTAAGGAAAGAGGAAGCAGACAAAGGTTGCAATGGAAAAGAAAGAAGATCATACCTTGGGGCAGGGGGGAGGTGGCAACCATTAAAAAGGGACACATTGGTGAAGAACCACTTTTGACCATTGAATCAGGTGGAGACAGAACATCTGGGTGGAACACCTGTGCCGAAACCAGCTTTCTCAGACTCTCAAGAGAAAGGCGAGGCTTAGGAAAGTAACACCAATGATTGATTACCTTATTTAAAAAGTAAGACTTGGAGAAACAAAATTTAAGGAATTGTCCTGTCACTAAAAATTAATAGTACTTTTAGAGAATTTTAGTATAGGACGGGACTGTGAGAAATAGTCTTTAGGTAAAATCGCCTTTTTCACATCCCCGTAATGTATTCCGGGACCTCAAAATCCCTGGAATGATGTCCTTCCTTATGTTTATCAAGGTCTTGTCTTCTGCACATACATTCTCAAGAAAAATCAGTTGAACACATACTATGTGCCTTACACACCACACAGTTTTACATTCACTGAGGACCATGACCAGGTAAAAATACTTCACCTCCTCAGATCACTGAGGAATCATTCCTCAGCTATTTCTTCTTTAGGCATGGGAAACTTGATTTCCTGCCACGTTTCTTCTTATTTCTAAAACTTCAGTGATCCTGGTAGGTCTCCTTTTATTCATATCCGTTTATATATATATATATATATATATATATATATATATATATATATATATATATATATATATATATATATATATGTTTCCTTTTATACATATACATTCAATAAACATTTATTGAATCCTAATGTGCATAATGGGGTATACCCGACAGGCCCCTGCCCTCATGGTGCTTACATTCTTGAGCTTTCCACAGCTCTCCTGTAATGTAGATTCAAGAATTAGACACTGTCCTCCAGGGGGAGTCTGAATCTCACCAGGGAGAAGAGAAGACAAAGCAAAATGGGTTCTGACTGTTCTAAGGAAGGGAAAAGAAAAAGAAAACAATTTTTCTTGCAGAATAGGAGGTGTAAACGTCATGCATATAAAGAAAAGGTCTGTATTGAGGAGTGACTTTTATCATTTTACATCTATTTCCAAAATGGGAAAGGAAAGACCTTTGACCTGACAAAGCTTTCTTCCCATTGCCTATGGTCCTGCCTGAGAGACAGAAAGCTAAAGAAAGTGAACCTCCATGGTAGTTGTAGAGGAAGAACACAAATAATAGTCAGTGTTTACTGAGAGCTCTCTGCGTCACAGCTGTCATTCCAGCTTATTGTAAGGGATATGTACTATCGCTGTTCCTACATCTGGATGAGGAAACCAGACACAGAGAGGTTAAGAAAATTTCCAAGATCACCCAGTTAAAATGTAGAGCCTGAGTATGAACCCAGGCAGTCTGACTCTGGGGCCTGCATTATCAAGAACAACATTCCACGCATTTCCAGAGCTTGTTTCACAGCTCATGAATCTGGCAAATCCTGGACTGTGGCTCACGGAGTGCCAGCAACTTCCCAGTGGGAAATGGTGACCTTCCCACTGGGCTTCAGGGCCTAAGTGGACTAAAATGCCAGAAAGCTCTCCACTCATGCTCTTTTTCTCTCCCTCTCTCTACAGTCCACCCTCTCTCCTCTTCTCTGCTCTCAGTCATTCTTTCTGCCCTGAGAACAAAAATATTCCCCTAAGTGGCCCCACCAATTCTCAGGGGGCATATTCTTCCACACTCAGAGTGGCAGGACAGTTGGCAGAACCACACGGGGCCAAAGATAAGAGTTTCTGTGGCTGGGGGAGGGTGGTCTGCAGGGCCTGGGAATCACAGGTGCAGACTGCACACTGAGGCAAACACTAGGGGAGGGCGTAGGACCCACAAATACCATTCAGAAGTGGCATGGACCCATATTCTCTGTATATATGCTTAAAAATCCAGACCTTGAATTCTTCCAGGAGAAACTATCCATAGGAGGAAAGAGTGACAAGAGCACAGAGTTTGTCTTGGATTTCACCCTAAGGGCTACATATCCTCTCTAATCCACAGTTTCTCATCCACCAACATCTGTGACACATTACTTCACAGGAGGCTTCAGTGCTTCCTGGAAGCTTTTCTTCTTGCCTTTACAATTGTCTTCCTAAGTTTTGCAAAAAGGAAGTTTTTTTCCCTTTTGGTTTGTTTGTTTGTTCATTTCCTTTAAGATCTCATCAAATACATGGTTCCTTGGCTTATCCTATTCCAAAAAAGAGTCTCCATTATTCTCTGATATTTAAACACGCAATTACAAATGCTTTAAATTCTTTGAACTATTTCTACGGAAATCTTTACAAAGTACAGTATGCACATACAACCGCCTTAACAGTACACACATGACACACACACACACTCATGCGGGTACTACAAAAAGTTCATAGAAAGATTCATATTACCTTTTAATTCTATTTTCCATGAACTTTTTGAAGTTACCCTATTGGGTGTGTGGATGTGTGTGTGTGTGTGTGTGTGTGTGTGTGTGTCAAAGTTAGCCCTGTGTTAGTATTTACTAGAAACTGACAATATTAACAATAAAGTATTATTTACTATGTGATGTTCTTGGATGCCAGAGAAGAGTGAGGGAATTTTGGCCCTATACTCATTGATCCCAAAATGTTTATATTTGATGTTTTTCTGCTTGTACAATAGCCCTCCTTATACCCGGGGAATAAATACATTCCAAGACCCTCAGTGGATGCCTGAAACCAGATGGTATCAAACCCTATATATAGTATGTTTTTTACCTATATGTGCCTACCCATGGTAAAGTTTAATTTATAAATTAGATAATACAGTAACAGATTAATAATAATTAGTAATCATAAGATAGAGCAATTATGACAATATACTTTAATAAAAGTGATGTGAATGTGGTTTCTCTCTCTCTTACTGTACTCACTCACTTTCAGACTGCTATTGACAGCTGGTATCTGCAACTGCAGCACGTGAAACTGCAGATAAGGTTGTCTAATGTATTGCATTCTTCCCTTGCTGTTTGCACTCACTTAACATCATAGCTCTTTATAGCTCTCCTCTTTATTCCTATAACCCAGAGGAAACCGGATTACTGTTTTAATTAAATCAAATCAACTTTATATTCGTTTCTAATACCTACTTTCAGATCTAAGGATGTTCTAAAACTGTGCTGTCCAATCCTGTAGCCACCAGCCACACATAGGTATGAAACTCTTGAAATGTAACTGGTACGACCAAGGCACTGAATTTCTTATTTCATTTAATTATAATTAACTTTAATTTTGAACTCAATTTAGTTATTGTAGAACATTTCAGTATATTTGGATCCACTTGGGTATGTGAATCACCAGTTTTTCAGTGAAAATTTAGCATTTGACTAAATATGTATAAAACACACACAAGATTTTGAAGACTTAGTAAAAGAAAAAGAGTGTAAAATACCTCATTAATAATTTTTATATTGATTACATGTTTAAATTATAATATTTTAGACATACTGAGTTAAATAAAACGTACTCCTAAAATTAATTTTACTTGTTTCTTTTCACTTTTTTAATGTGGTTACCAGAAAATTTAAACGTGGATATGTGGCTTCTATCCTATTCCTATTGGGCAGTGCTGCTCTAAAGCCTTGTTACTCAAAGTAGGGTCCACGGACCAGCAGCATCTGCATGGGAGCTTCTTAAAAATGCAGAATCTCAGGCTCACCCAGACCTACTGAATCAGCATCTACATGTTGTTAAGATTCCTCAGGCAATTCTTAACAAGGTTAAGAAGCACTGGTCTAAAGAGCTATGCCTCTCACACTGTGGAAAACAACCAGTTTTTTTTTTAAATTTCCAATTAATTACAGACTATTGTTTATCAAGTGTAATAAAAATGAATTAATAGAAAAAATAAAATGGCACAAAGAAAAATTTACAAAATATAAGTTCAACATTTGTATAGTCAGAAGTTATAAAATTAATTTCAATAAATGTCATTAAAGCAGCAACATATAAATTAGAGAAAGCAATTACAGAAAATGAACACACTGTCCTTTGAAAGTATGCAATAGGCAATTAATATAAAGATGCATGATTAAACGTGTACCTTTTTGTGAAACAGTTAAAACATTTTGTATGAAATAGCAGTTCTACATGTTAAACACCTGTAGGCATACTTTGAATAGACATTGTTTATGTTACTAGCTAAGGTTTTTAATGTGATGGTGAAGCTTGCTTCTTGCTTGTTAGTTTGCTCATCTGGATTGGATAGATGACAGTGCTCGTCTCAGGGAATAATGTGTATCGAATTATTTCTAAGTATTGCTTAATAGCTCTCAAAGTAGAGAAACGAGGCTCACAGAGGTTTGTTGATTGGAATGGAAGAAGAGATTTTAAAGCAATCTCAGTAAGTTCAGGCCATTATTGTTTTTTCCTTAACTGCTATCCCAAATGAATCAGGTGATGCTGTATTTTTAAAATTTATCTTCGATCATTTATCAGTAGCCAGTTCAAATAATTTATCCTGTAAGCTTATGGGTAAATATAAATTATCTTTCAATGAAAAAAAATGATTCTAGATTTTATGCACTTTGGGATAACAGTTTTCACACTACCCTTAAAACATCACGCATCATAATGAAGCCCTACTGCACATGGCTAGCACACAGTTCAAACTCCGTGAAACTCATCACACAAATTAGACAAAACCAAGACTGACTGATCTATGTCCTGCTTAGCAAAAAGTAGTCTACATGCTTGGATACTGAGCAACGTCAAATTGTTCCTATTAAAGTCTCTAAATGCTTACTCTCAGTTCCTGTATTTATCTTATCACAGACTGGTAACAGACAGTTCACATTGGTATTCCTCTGGCAGATGGCATTTGGTTAGCACTGCTTTAGATTTTCCAGCAGAATAAAAGATCAAGGTTTATATAGTCATCTTTCTCAGAAGCCTTTTAGCTTCCAGTTTCCTAGCTGTATTCTAGATAAGTGGGGCTGCCCGATATGACGCCACAAATAAATGGGGTCATTGTCAACTCATATCAGTTGGTGATATCAGTAACATTAATTTAAACCACAGAGATATGTTTATAATTTTATCCCCTATGACTGCTATACATTTCATGCAGATCTAGATTCATACCCTTTGAAGTAAACCCTCTCCATATGTGAGGTCTATTTTCATGTTTCCACTTGTTCACATAAATAAATAAATTTTATTTCACAAGAAAAAGGAACTATACATATCATAAAATAATATTAAAATAGTAAGGACTTTCTCATTGAAGTCATAACAACAATCTTCCATAATACCACCCAAAAGATACAGACAATGTATATTAAAGACATTACTAAAACTGCTTATTATTCAGCTTTGTGACAGTCTTATGAGATGTTGATGTTTACCAGTTATTTGAGTCAAAACTGGGCATAAGAAATTCATTAGTGTTTTGTCATGCACACGGCTGTTCAGTCTGGAAACCTTTACTCTGCTTCCTTTCCCAATCCCTAAGTGCAATTGGTCTCGCAATCCTATACGTACTACCTTTCTGCCATCTCATGAATCTCACCTCTCTGGGTTCCAACTGTCTACACCTCTGCTCAGACCCTCATAAGCATTCAAGTGAATTCCTGTTTTAGGCTCCTAACTAAAGCCTCCTTCCTTTCCAGCTTCCTCTAATTCATTTTATGAAGAACACAAATAATCTTTTCAAAATTTAATATGAATCACTTTCATGTTTAAAACATTGAGGAGGGCCAGCCCGTGGCTCACTCGGGAGAGTGCGGTGCTGATAACACCAAGGCCCCGGGTTCGGATCCCATATACGGATGGCCGGTTCACTCACTGGCTGAGTGTGGTGCTGACAACACCAAGTCAAGGGTTAAGATCCCCTTACCGGTCATCTTTTAAAAAAAAAAAAAAAAAAAAACATTGAGGAGCCTGCTGTTACCTTCCTATAAAATCCAAATTCCTCAACTTTGGATACAAGACCCTTCATAATCTGAGCCCCTCTTCTCCATAATCATTTCGAGAGTACACCATGAAACCAAAGTACCTAGCAAGTGTCCATCATCCAAATACTACTTCCTGGGTCTCATCTATTTCCATATTCTCCTGTACTTTGCAGCAATACTGTGCAAATCTGAAGAGGTGAGTTCATCCCAGGTTTATTTGTTAGCATGTAATGAACAAAATAGTAATTCTGATCATAGAATTCATACTGAGATCCGATGTTCATTATCTCCTAAGCAGAATAGCCAACCCCACTAGAAAGTTGGCAAGTAGCATATATCTTCTGGATTGCCTTAAGCTTGGCCAACATTTGAAATTTCTAAAATATTGACACCCATTGTGTGTGCACTGTTTGTACAGGAACACGTTGAAGAAGGCAGAGCCAGTCTCTACAAGTCTGTGGTGTCCAACAGCTGCAAGGAGATGTCTTGTTACTCAGACTTTCCATTCCCAGAAGATTATCCAAACTATGTACCAAATTCACAATTCCTGGAATATCTCAAAATGTATGCAAACCAGTTCAACCTTCTAAAGTGCATTCAATTCAAGGTAAGACATGAAACATCAGTCAATAGTCAGGAAGTATTTTCCTATCTATTTTCAATTATCTCTCTGTAGCTTAGCCGTGGGCTTTGTAGATGAGATACTATACTGGCAAGATTAATGACACCTGGCTGGATTCCTTGTACTCATTTTGCATCACACTTATATCCAGAGGTGGGGGTGGATACTTTAAGATTCACACATATGAAATTTTAATTTGCAATACTTACATCCAGTTATCCTAAGGAACATAAAAAATTCAAACCACATTTTTAGCTCGGGCCAAATACATGCACACATGGACACTGACAACTTCCTCAGCTCCCTGGGTACTCTCTTCGTGAATATTCCTTTATAGGAATGGACACATGCGATGGCCCATACACAAGACAACCTCGCTATTTGAAGGAAATCTTTTCTAGATGTTCCTAGGAATAGAAAAATCTTTGAATATTGTTCTTATCCTAGACTTTTTTCCTTTCCATTTTTAGAGGATGGAGACAGGAGGGAAGCAAAAGGACAGGAACAAATGAATATAGCCTCTTTCTCCTCTTTCTTTTTTTTTTTTTCCTCCCTCTCCAAGAAACACATGAAAATCCATGTGCTTCCTTTCTCCTATCATCCTCCTCTTTCAGAAATGGAGACGGTGAGGAATTTGCAGGGAATTACACCGAGAAAGCAACACGAATGGTGACATTGACCAAAACAAATGGCAAATAAGATTTGCATTCACATTCACAACCTGAAAAGTTGTTCTTCACAGGTTTCCAAGGGGTATTTCATTCCACTTCCTTATTTTGCAAGGGATACAGTAAAAATAAAGCACAATCAGAGTGAATGGATATAACCCACAAATTTCTTTTTTTTTTAATGCATCAGGATTTTTTAATCTGAAGTATTTCCTTTACTACATGCTGCCAAAGCCCATTTTAAAACAACTTTTAAAAAGTTAGATGTTGGGGAGAGATTGGACAAGGGGCATAAAGAATCATTACGATTTGTAACAATATATATGCTAGTAATATTGATTTGATCAACATATCTCAATGTTGAACCCCCAAAATATGTATAATCAATCTGATTCAATAAAAATTTTAAAAATAAATAAATAAATAAAAAGTTAAATGTTCACGAAAGTTTTAAGAAATACACACAAGCAGCTGTCTCTGAGAGGTGGTCTGTGGTTAATGTTTGGTTTTCTCATTCCTCTCTATACTCTAAATTGTCAATGATGAACATTTATTATTTTTATGATTAAAAATTAATTTTATTTTGAAGCTTTTAAGTTAACTGAAAATTTATTTTTAAGGAAGACCAAGTTGCTAATACAAATGTAGAAACCCAATAAACACTTCAAATATTACAAACCAAACAGCAAGCCCATTAGGAGGAACGTGAGAAGCCCATCTTCTCTGAAAATTTTGAAAGGGAAAGAAAGCCAGCAAAGTCTCTTGGTCGGTAAATAATTTACACTTTTTAATTTGACATGTATTAGATTTATTGCACATATATTTTCTTAATCAGAACCTGGTACTCATGGACATACATGTACTTGATGAGAACAAAAAATAGACCATTTGAAATTTAGACCACTCCCCAAAAATTCAAGCCATAAAGTTAGCACCTTTCAATACCTCTCTAGATCTAGAAAAACTTCAGCAATGTATTCTATAAAATCTATCGTAAGTTAAGATACTTGGGACCAAATTTATGTTTTCAATTATATATTATCCATGTTTCTATTAAAGGAACTGTTGTTAAAGAGGCAGCTCTATGAGAAATAAAATTGCATAACAGAAAGAATAATTTAAAAGACATCAAAAACCTAGATTATAATCTTGGTTTTAGCACTTGCTATGAGAATTTGAGCAGATCACTTAAAATCTTTGGATCCCATCGCTTTTTTTAGATACCCTTCCACAAGTCTAAGCTTAGAATACTTCCATCCAGGAAATCATGATTAGTCTGATAGCCCAGTAAGGTTTCTAGGGTTATGCTTATTAGCCACGTTTAGTCTGTACTCTAGAATTTTTAAAATGTCAACTGGGACTTCGACCAGCAACTGCTTAATGGAAATTTGACAACTGCTAATCATGTCTGTGATTCCTTTTTTAGACCAAAGTCTGCAGTGTAACAAAACACCCAGATTTTAATGTCTCTGGTCAATGGGAGGTGGTCACTTTGCACGAAGGGAAGCAAGAATCAGCCGTCTTTGATGCTGTCATGGTCTGCACTGGTTTTCTTACTAACCCTTATTTGCCACTGGATTCCTTTCCAGGTATAACATTTTCTGCAAGTGACCTTAAGTGGTCTCATAGGAGCCATCCTGATACTTACTTGGTCTGAGAATGAATTCCTATGACTCCTACATTAAATAGTTAAAATTGTGAAGTTTTTTCTAGCCAACATTTTCTTTTTCTTTTTTTTTTTTAACTTGGAATGAAGTTTAGTGCACTAAAATTAATCAGATAAAAGTTCATGATTTCTCTACCATGCTGAAATTATAATTTTAATTCTTTTATCTATCTTGCTAAATTTTGCAATTACATGTGTAGAAACACTCATTTCTAACCAACACTTTCTGGCCAGTTTGTGGCTTTCATTTGTTTCAAACAACCTATGAGTACAGAAGAACAGAATGGATAACTTAATACATAGTTTTATGCTTCACTGAGTTTCAATGTCCCTCCCTACATGACTGATAGCACTCAGAAAGTCTTCTAAGACGTCAGATGCTTAGACAAGTTGCAAGCCTTAGAAGCAGCACATTGCCAAAGTTGAGTTTAGAGGCCATAAAGGTCAATCTATGAATAAAGGAAAAAGTAACTTAATTTTTTGCATTTGTCTGCTTTATATGAGCCATAGCAATTAGCTAGATCAGAGGTTTATGGTACTGAGTCAGTAGTCAACAGGGAGGTGAGTCTTGGAAGACAAGTTAAAACATCTTTGGGTCTCAGTTTCTTTATGTGGCTTCTGCAACAATGATCCATGTTAATCTATGCCAAATTTCAACTGGACTTCAATTCAAAGGAATAGGAAATGCAATGGTTTGGTTTACTTCATTTGCAGTAAGCATTTAAAAAGTTTTAACTTTAGGAAACCTCTCTCCAAATCATCTAGATATGGCCTGAAGTGATCCCAAGACTCATCTTAGGACAAACTAAGGTATCTCCAATGGTTCTGGATCTGCCCCCAGAGTTTACACAAGTCATGTCAAATTAAGGTAAAGCATATCCTGAAAACTGCCATAGAATGGAATCATTGAATTGCAAAGAACCAAGTCCAGTCTTCTTCCCAATGCAGGAAATTGTTCTCTAACATCCCTGAGAGAGGATCAATAGCTTCTGATGGAAAACAGTCAGTGAAGGACTCTGATTATCCCGCAAGACAACCCAATCCTTTGTCAGTTCTTGCCTGCAGAACAAACCCCTCAGCAGCCAGCCACCCAAACTCCCAGGAAGGAGTGCCTGGTGTAGGGTCACCCCAAGAATCCAGAAAGTTCTATGGCAAAAGGAATAAACTGCATTTATTCAGCACCTATGTTATATTGCACTGGGTGCTAAGAATATAGAGGTAGATAAGACAACATGCAGCCTATACTGGAGGAATGAGTAGAATTTTCGGAGAGTCTGCATACATATGACCCAGAGTGATACCAATAATCATTTTACAGTAAATTCACTTACCTCCCACAGTCCTGGATCTGCCCTCTGAAGTTAGACAAGTTACGTTAGTATACCCTGAAAGCAACTGATCCTATGTGCTCATTTGAAAAGGATGAGCTTGAGACCTGGGAGGTATGGATTCCAGGTTATCCAACTAACGAGCTTAAGATGTTGGGCCTCCCACTTGACCTTGCTAAGCATGTTTTTTCATCCAAAAATTGAGGAGCTTGGACCACCTTACCCAATAGCCTACATCAAAAATGAAGCAAAGAGAGCTCTGCAATACTTGCAGTCCTTCCTGATATCCATCTTACCAGACACTACCAATTTGAAATCCGTGGCTAAACGATTGTTAAGGAGCCTTTGAGCTCTAAAATTCTGTGATTCTGGACTTGAAGTGGAGTCCTCCCAACCTCACCATCTCCTTCCCTGCCTCACAGCAGACTTGCTTAGTCTGTACGTACTCCCTGGAGTGGTGGTGAACTGTTACAAAAATTCAAATTCATGATATTCAAAAACATGTATCACAAGTTCTGGAAGCAATTCAAAAGGAGGCATTCCAAAAAGTATTAGTAAAAGTAACAGGTATCAGTTAGAATAAATGTATAATTTCCCAAAATGACTACTTTTCTTTATTCAGGTATACACATTCTGGTGTTTACTAACACGGCCACATTCACTTAATGTAAGAAAGTTCTTACTCTGTCTTCCTATGAGATGAGAGGTGAAAATATTACTTCAATACGTGTCTCAGCCACAGAGTCTCATTTTCATCCATTTGTGACCCAAACAGTCTGATCCAGAGAGAATCTAAAATAATCTAAGACACAGAGATAATTCCATGATTCTCCTTAGGGTATTCTAGCTCTCCCTTCTCAGCAGTTCTCTGATCTATATGGCGCTCCTGTGCTGAGTTAATATTTGAACTTGGTTGCATCCTTGCTAAATTCTAAATACTCTGGATTGTGGTTAGGTTTTCAACTGGGATTTACGTTAGATTTCTAATAATTCAAGGTGAGCTAAAGAGCCTCTAGGCCTTGGTAAGGATACTTCCCACAAGCATACACATTCATCCCCTGAGAATCCAGATGTTTTATCACTTTTTCTAGAAAAAATAGGTTCTTCATTTAGCACCTGTTACTTCTGATTGTGTAACATGCCCTTCAAGGTATTGTCAAAAACACTCCATTTGATGTTTCGGTGAGATTTGGCAATAACTGACTGAGACATCCTATCTAGTTAGCCCGGTAGATCTGACCTTGGTGTAACTATCATAGTCTCCTTTTCTCTGAGCCAATTCTGACTGACTCAGCAAACTCAGCCTGAGTTACAGTCAGTCAGCAAGAAGGACTATCAATGAACATCCCCAACTCACCTGGATCTTTGTGAACAGGGAGCACATTTCATTTGTCTTATTTCCCCCACCTCATCTAGCACAGTGCCAGGCACATAGCAGATGTCCAAAAAAGTTTTCTGAACAGAGGCACTGACTCATGATTCCCCTTAATTTCTTTGCTTTTTGCTCCTTGCTTGTGAGAAGCCATATATAAATTAAGTGTTAGTAAATAGAATATTATTGCCCCATTGACTTCTGTCAACTTTTAAATGGTAGTGACTCCTTACACTTTTGCTTAATATGTCTTTACGCCACATTTCAGGTTAGGAGTTGATTATCTAGTAAGTAAAACTGGAGGCCTATCTGGTAAGATGGAGTAATTACCCACTAATGTCTTATAAAGTCGTGTATTCATATTTCAGATTTTTTTCAAACTTGAGTATACTAGTAAAAACAACATATGTCATCTGCCAAAAGAATGTTATCAACTGAAAAATATTTGTTTCATTCACCGATCCGGTAAATTCTCTACTTGACTTCTCTTTGATTTTTTTTTCCTATAGGCATAAATTCCTTTAAAGGCCAGTATTTTCATAGTCGACAGTATAAACATCCAGATATATTTAAGGACAAGAGAGTCCTTGTGATAGGAATGGGAAATTCTGGCACAGACATAGCAGTGGAGGCCAGCCACCTGGCAAAAAAGGTACCATTCTTGATGTTACTTAACGGAGCAAAATGCATACCTCTATCAAACAAGTGTTTGACGCCATGATAAGTATTAAAGGAATAAAAATGCCTAACATTCACACACAACATAAAGTATTTATTTTTTATTGAATGTTCATAAATTTTACTATGAATTCCAGTTGTCATATTTCCTCCAAAACGAACTTCTCAGGCTTCTTATTTTTGTCACTTTCACAGCCATCCAACAAGAACTACAGGACACATCTGTTCTTTACTCAGTCCCATAGGTCAGAAAATCCTGGCAATTTTTCCTTGCAAAGTAAGGTCACCCACTTGCCCCTTCCTTTTCTTAGTGATTGCCACCACCCTCATCAAGTCCATAACA
Organism: Cynocephalus volans; assembly: GCF_027409185.1. NCBI lineage: Eukaryota > Metazoa > Chordata > Mammalia > Dermoptera > Cynocephalidae > Cynocephalus > Cynocephalus volans. The sequence goes on from NC_084467.1 coordinate 128,183,873, forward strand.
CCTCGCACCGAGGCTGCTAGGCTACTGCATTGTCCTCCTAACAATAATTGTAGCAGTAATTAATATTTATTGGGATAACTCTGTGCCAAGCATTGCACTAAATCACTAAATTCTTTTTATTGCATTACTTCAACCAATCATCAAAACAAGCTACTGAGGTAGCTAGTATTAGTATCTCTGACTACCTATGAGGAAACTAAGGCATACAGAGGTTAAGTAACCTGCCTAACCCTCTGGTGTTGTATATCCTGATATTATAAGGCCAAACAAAATATAACAAAAACATTGACAATGGAGCCGAGGTTATCATGCCCCAGTTTGGTGGGGGAAAAAAAACAATCTGTTAAATCAGTTATTTTGTGTGGTGGCTGGCTGGTACAGGGATCCAAACCCTTGACCCTGGTGTTATCAGCACCATGCTCTAGCCAAGTGAACTAACCGGCAAGCAAAATCAGTTGCTTTGTATCAGCAAAGTAATAGACTGGTTAACTAAATTTTTTATTTTTAAATGGTTGTGCAGGAAACTCTTTATTGTGTAGGTATTGCTAGCTTAGTGAACTCATTCAGCTGGTAAACTCGAGAGCCAGACAATCTGTTAAAAACGAAAGTAAACGCAAACACCAAAACTAACTGTATGACTGAATTTCACTGTCAATTAAACCAACGGTTTGTACTGAAACCCTTTACAGATGACTCCCAATTGCTGCCGTGCCCTGTTCTTATTGCTACAATTATGGTTAGTAAACAAAGTTGCAATCACCTGTTCACTCAGGTTGCAATCACCTGTTCACCTGTCATGTCTTCTCACATGACATGTTAAGCTCCCTAGGACTTGCCACTGTATCTCTAGCCTGGCAGATAATAAGTGCTCAAAAATATGTCCTAGAGTATTTTAACACTCTAGATATTCAACCACTATCTCAAATAAGTAACTTTAAAGTAGGAGGTAGAAGAACCATAACATCTTGACAGGGATGTATTTTGAGGGTGGCAGGTTTCTCAGTGCCTTTCAATTCATGACGCCTCTTCTTGAATCTCTGGCAGGACAAACTATGTTCTTCATGTCAGATTGAGTCATCTCTTTGATTGCTTCCAGGTGTTCCTCAGCACCACCGGAGGGGCCTGGGTGATAAGCCGAGTCTTTGACAAGGGGTACCCATGGGACATGGTGTTCACAACACGATTTCAGAACATGTTCAGAAATTCTCTCCCAACGCCAATTGTGTCTTGGTTGATTGCGAGAAAGATGAACAGCTGGTTCAATCATGCAAATTACGGCTTAATACCAGAAGACAGGTAAGTATAATGTATTTGCCAAGCGCTATGAAGAAGGATTCTCCATCTTTCCAGTGGCCTGTACAAACCAGGCAATAACGCGATAACGTGACTGAAAGTGAAGGAAAACTTCATACAAACTCACTTGATAATAAAAGCTAATTGTGCTCAGTAACTGAGATTATGTATTTCACCTTGTCAGCAACACTTTAAGGTAGTATTATAACCTCTCTTTAATTGTGTGGTTACTGAGGCTTAGCAAAAGTAAGTCACTTGCCCAAACTCAGTTAGTAATAAGTGACCCTGACAAGTCGCTTGAGCCTCAGCTGCAGCACACAAAAGAGAACGATTTGTCTATGACCTTGTTTATAAAAGCAACACACTCACCTTGTTTCATCCTGTGGGAAAAATTGAATCCTGTAGTTGCCCTTCACTATTTCTCTAATGGCAGTGCCTTCTTGCCCTTATCAAGATGACCTTGATTTCAGCCTATCCTTTTTATCTATCCCATTAACAAGAACCAAAAATTTTACTTCCTCATTCACGAGGTTTATAAAATGAAATCCACTAGCAGATGACATTGCAGCCTGTAGAACGTTGAGATTTCACTCTGGCCCACCATGAATCTGGTGGCACCCAGGCCATTAATGGCACACGGCCCCCTCTCTACTACATGTACTTCTGCTTTCCTCTTCTCCTTCCCTCTCTTTATTATCTCCATTTTTTCCTTACTCATTTCTTACCTACCATCTTCTACCTCCTACCTCCAGCCTTCTCAGGCATTTTGATTCCATCAGAGCTTTTTCTATAAGCTTTACCCAGCCTGGATGGTGACTCGTGGGACTATAAAGAACTTGGTTTAATCCCATAAACCTCAGAATATGTGGAAGCAGCCCAATGAATTCCTTCTGTCTTAGATTTAGTCAGTCCTTTACCATTTTCAAAATTGTTTGCACAGGTACTATTTCATATGCTCTTCATCTTACCCAATGAACTATGGATGACAAGTGTTAGTATTCCTATTTTACAGATGAATAGAAGAAATCCTATAGGGACTATATGACTTGCTCAAGCTCTGTTAAATATAAACATTTGCACAGGAAGCCACCCTTACTACCTCATACTCTAATGCTTTTTCCATTTTACCATATCTTCTCTTTCTGTGCATTCACCATAAGCCAAAAATGGCTCAGCTTATACAAAACCAACTCACAAAATGTTTGCCTTGTGATTCCAAAAGTTTAGCCAGAAAAAGATGATTCTGCCCTTATTCCTTTAAACAAATGCATGTTTTCCTTATATAATTGCTTCCTAGAAGGAGGGGGGACTGGATAGAGTTTCCAGCAGTTCTCATCAAATACAGAAGCACCTGGTTTCCCTTGTATGACTTCAGCATTCAGCTATCTCTAGAATGACGGTGATAGCTGAATGCTGAAAATCAACAAGAGAAAGATCTGGCTCCTCCTCAAGCTTCCAAACTCTAGTAAATGGTGATCATATTTTATAATCTTTCTCAGACATGCATGAATCCCCTCCCACAGAGGTAACTTTTCCCAAGACTGGAAACTCTGGTCCAGCCGAGGGGAGAACCCCAGAATGAAGAGAAAAGGGTAAGGAGGAGGGAGGGCTGGCCAAATTGTTCAACAGCAGATCTCTTCTCTGTTCATGTTTTTGTTTAGGATTCAGCTGAGAGAGCCCGTGCTGAATGATGAGCTCCCAGGCCGTATCATCACTGGGAAAGTGTGCATCAGGCCAAGCATAAAGGAGGTGAAGGAAAACTCCGTCGTGTTTAACAACACCCCAAAGGAAGAGCCCATTGACATCATTGTCTTGGCCACTGGATACACCTTTGCTTTCCCCTTCCTCGATGAGTCTGTAGTGAAGGTTGAAGATGGCCAGGCATCACTGTACAAGTATATCTTCCCTGCACATCTGCAGAAAGCAACCCTGGCTGTTATTGGGCTCATCAAACCCATAGGTTCCATTCTACCCACAGGAGAAACACAAGCTCGATGGGCTGTTCGAGTCCTGAAAGGTCAGTGTATGAGAAGTAGCAGGCACATGTTTTTGGTTTGCCACACTGAAAATTTTGAGACTATGTTACCCAGCTTCAATTTAATACAACAGAATCTTTAAAAGCAGGATCCATTCTATTGTTCAGTGGACTACACTATCATAATGACTTGTACCTTTATCAGCACAAATAATAAATCAGGGGTGAAAAACTGTAAGCTGTGTCTACCTGTTATTTTGACTGAATCAACTAGTTCAAAAAAAATTAAGTAGTTCAATCAATTGAGTGACAAAATTCAGTCAAACCATTTGTGAGACTCTGTCATTCCAAATAACAAGTGGGACACCCAGATGCTTTTCCTTTGGTGACATTATTACCAGGAACACACCACCAGTCAGATCAGACTGCTAACATTTTCACCAGAAAAACAGAGGAGTTGCTGGGTATTTCAAATGAAAGATGAGCAGTGGTAAAGCATCTTTACCTGTAAGTAAACACATAGATCTTAAGTTAAATTAAATTTTTTGTCTTTGCCTATTTATAGGTGCGATTAAGTTACCACCACCAAGTGTCATGATAAAAGAAGTTAATGCAAGGAAAGAAAATAAGCCCAGTGGGTAAGTTAAGTACTTATGCATCCTTTTTGAGTCAAAACCAAAATTGGTAAAATAATAGCAGAGAAGTGAGAGTTATATTTGAGGAAAAGAACAATCTGAGACTTACTGAAAAAAAGTAGCAAAGTCTAGGGAAAGGGAAATTGAGAAGTTTTAATATCCCAGAATATCCCAGAACTTCAGACCATGGTTATTTAGCATGCCAAGGAGTTTGGATTCTAAACCAAGTATAATTCACCATCATCTACCAGGTACTTTATTCCGTACCTTATCCATCATCAGCAGGCAAACAATTGTGCTTATCCACTCTAACACTAGAGGTATCTGCTTGTTTATTCATTCAAGTCTTTATCAGCTCTATCATTCTTATTCAGATTGCTGCTCTAGAGTGGGGGTCACAAACCACTGCTTGTGAGCCAAATCCACTGACCTGGTTTTTGCTTTTTATTCTTTAATGGTTGGTAAAAAGAAAAAAAAAAAGAAAGAAAGAAAAAAGATTTTGTGATATGTGAAAATTACATGAAATTCAAATCACAGTGGGTATAAACTAAGTTGTATTAGAACACAGCCATGTTCGTTCATTTACTGTTGTCAATGGCTGCTTTCACATTACAAAAGAGTCGTTGATATAGAAACCATAATGTGGCCTTCAAAGCCTAAAGCATTTTTTGCTTGGCTTTTTGGAGAATAAGTTTGTTGACCCCTTCTTTAGAGGAGAGAATTCCACTTGTGTCCTGCTCTGTGACTACTACCACTCAAGGGCCAGGCATAATGGAAGGGAGATGCCGGTGAAGAAGCGAGTCTTGTTCCCTCACTCTTGCTCCCAATCCAACCAAAACACCTCTGATTTTATTTGCTTTACTCTTTTATCTGTTTATCTGTTTTTGGCCTTTGATACAAAATTTTCACTTGAAAAAAGGGTTCTGTACCAGAAAAGTCTTAAAATCACTGCATTTAAGGAAATCGTTACTGCTTCTCTCATTCATATATATTCCCAAACTTCAAGTGTTGATTTAGCCTTGTCAGAGTGCCAAATTCCAAACCAATAAAAGCATTTTAAATATCTCTTCTTTATCTTCAACCTGGGATATAATTTGGTCTCCATTATGGAACTCCAGTATAATAGATAACTAATGAGAACTACTACCAAATGTAAAACATTCTTATCACATAGGTCAGCCAACAATTGTAAGGCCTAATATCAACATCATGGGGAATTCCACCCTGCAGATTTTTATGGCTTTCCACATTGTACAAATCCAGTAATAATTGAGTTTTAGAAAGATTTAGGAATTGTAAATATATTTTCCTATAGAAAGTGCTAATCATTTCACGAAAGAACTACAGTAATACTCAATGTATTATGAGCATTCAGAACACCCATTGAAAGCCATATGTATAGAGTATCTTTTCAAGGGACTCATTGTATTTAAAAATTAGAATCAGACCATTAGATCGCTATGGGCATAAAGGGGAGAACACAAAAACCATTGCAAATTTTTAATAGCACTTGTGTGTTTTGGGCACTCTTACTTGTTCTAAGATTATCATTATTTTATCCTTTTGTCTTCTCCTTTTCCCCTAATATTCCTTTTATAAAGGTTTGGCTTGTGCTACTGCAAGCCTTTACAATCAGATTATATCACATACGTAGATGAACTCCTGACCGACATCAATGCAAAACCCAACCTGTTCTCTTTGCTCCGGACGGATCCTCTTCTGGCTTTGACCATCTTCTTTGGCCCATGCTCACCATACCAATTCCGCTTGACTGGTCCAGGGAAATGGGAAGGAGCCAGAAATGCCATCATGACCCAGTGGGACCGAGCATTCAAGGTCACCAAAACGCGAATTGTACAAGAATCCTCATCTCTCTTTGAAAGTTTACTTAAACTTTTTGGTTTTCTGGCCTTGCTTATGGCCATTTTCCTGATTTTCCTATAAATAAAAGATTTCCTAAATGGTTTTTCTGATATACAGGGTAGATATAAAATGTTCAGAATCCTCTATTACAGCAATATTGCCTTCACAGTTTGTTGTAGTCTGTTTTGTGTTGATATAACAGAAATACCTGAGACTGGGTAATTATAAGGAAAAGAGATTTATTTGGCTTATGATTCTGGCAGATCACATGGTGAGAGAGGAAGCAAGAGAGAAAGCAAGAGAGAGAGAGAGAGAGAGAGAGAGAGAGAAGGTGCCAGGGTCTTTTTAAGCAACGAGCTCTTTTCGGAACTAATAGAGTGAGAACTCACTCATTAATCCCCCCTCCCCCAGGGAGAGCATTAATCCATTCATGAGGGATCCGCCCCCATGACTCAATCAGTTTCCAACACTGCCACATTGGAGATCAAATTTCCACATGAGTTTTGGAGGGGACAACACATGCAAACTCCATCATTCCGCCCCTGGCCCCCCAAAACTCATGTCACTCTCACATACAAAATACAATCATCCTATCCCAACAGTCCCAAAAATCTTTGCTTGCTCCAGCACCAACTTAAAAGTCTGAAGTCCAAAGTCTCATCTGAGACCAAAAGCAAAAGTCCTTCCATCTGTGAACCTGAAAAACAAAACCAAATTTATCTACTGCCAAGATATGATGGTGGAACAGACATTGGGTATACATTCCCATTCCAAAAGAGGAATAGGCCGAAAGAAAGGAAAAATAGGTCCCAAACAAGTTCAAAACCCAGCAGGGCAGGCATTAAATCTCAAGGCTGGAGAATCAGGTACCTTGATTCCATGTTTGACTGCCTCTGCACACTGGTGTGGAGATTGGGTCCCCAAGTCCTTGGGCAGCTCCGCTCCTATGGCTTTCCTGGTCTCAGGCCACATTTCACCTCTCCCAGGCTGGTGTTCCACTCTGGTAGCTCCACAGGTCTGGGGTCTCCATGGTGGTCCCACTCTCACGGCTCCACTAGGCATGGCACTGTTGGGGTTTTTCTGCTGCAACTCTGACCCCACATTTCTGCTCAGCATTGCTCTAGCAAAGGCTGTCCGTGGTGACTCCACCCCTGGCAGATCTCTTCCTGGGCCCCCAGACTTTTCCATACTTACTTTGAAATCTGGGTGGAGGCCCCCAAGCCTTCCCAGCTCTGGCATTCTGTGAGCCTGCAGACTTAACACCTCGTTGATGCTGCCAAGACTTCTGTCTTCTATTTTCCAAAGCTGCAGGTCCAGCCACACCTGGGGCCAATTTATCCATGGCTGGAGCAGCCAAAGCAGCTGGGGTGCTGGTGCTGGAAGCAGCTTCTCCAGGTGGCCCTGGGCAGCAAGCCCAGGGAGGGTGCCTCGGGCCTGTTTACCAAGACCATTCTCTCTCCCTAGGCCTTTGGGCCCAAAATGGAAGGGTTGGCCCCAGAGGCTTCTGCAATGCCTTCAGGGCCTTTTTCTCCTTCTCTTGATAATCCCTTTCTTTTGTACTGATCTTCTTAGCTAATGGTCGCTGGGCTGCACCATTGAATGCTCTCTGCTTTTCTACCACATGGCCATGCTGCAAATTTTCCAAATCTTTACGCTCTTTTCCCGTTTTAAATTCTGGCTTTACATCATGCCTTTTCTGCCATAACTCAGCATAGTCTGTTAGAAATAACCATGCAGCATCCTCAATGCTTTGCTGCTTGGAAATTTCTTCCACCAGATACTCTGGTTCACAACGCTTAAGTCCCACCTTCCACAAAGTCCAAGGGCATGGACACAATGCAGCCAAATTCCTTGCTATGGTGTAACAAGGGTGATCTTTGCCCCAATTCCTGATAAGTTCTTCATTTCTATTTGAGACCTCAGCATCCACATGGTCTTGACCATCCACGTTTCTATCAACATTCTGGTCACAGCCATTTAACCAATCTCTAAAATCTTCCAAACTTTCCCTCATCTCTTTTTCTTCTTCTAAGTCCTCCAAACTCCTCCAACCTTTGCCCATTACCCAGTTCCAAACCTGCATCCACATTTTCAAGTATCCATATAGCAACACCCCACTTCTGGTACCAATTTTCTGTTGTAGTCCGTTTTCTGTTGCTATAATAGAAATACCTAAGACTGGGTAATTTATAAAGAACAGAGGTTTATTTGGCTTATGATTCTGGGACAGCTGCATCTGGCATGGGCCTCAGGCTGCTTCTACTCATGGCGGAAAAGCGGCAGGCAGCCGGTGGGTACAAGCAGATCACATGGTGAGAGGAAGTGAGAGAGAGAGAGAGAGGAGGTGCCAGGGTCTTTTTAAGCAACAAGCTCTCGTGGGAACTAATAGAGTGAGAACTCACTCATTAATACCCCCTCCCCAAGGGAAAGCATTAATCCATTCATGAGGGATCTGCCCCCATGACTCAATCAGTTTCCAACACTGCCACATTGGAGACCAAATTTCCACATGACTTTTGGAGGGGACAACACATCCAAACTCCATCACAGTTTTTTTTTTTTTTTTTTTTTTTTTGTCGTTTTTTCGTGACCGGCACTCAGCCAGTGAGTGCACTGGTCAGTCCTATATAGGATCCGAACCCGCAGCGGGAGTGTCGCCGCGCTCCCAGCGCAGCACTCTACCAAGTGCGCCACGGGCTCGGCCCCCATCACAGTTTTAAGTCATATCTGAATAGTGAAGGCCACCACCTCCCTTCCCTGGCTGGCCCCAGGACTAACACTGTATTGCTGAACCTCTCCCAGCTTCACTTATATCTAATGCTAGAGGATGATAACTAAGATTTTGTGTATTTGAAGGCCACTGGAAGGTTCCAGGTTCACATTAGGAAGAGAGCTGTCCTAGACAGCACTCTGAGCAGTCGTACCTCTTCTCCACATAAACTATTTTCAAAGATCTCAATTGAAATCCCCTACCTCACAAAAGATGGTGCTCTTATGGTATTGGCTGATTAAAAATAAAAAGAAAGAAAGAAACCTAGAAACTGATTGTTTCAGGTCGCCTTTTATTCTCTTTTCAAGGGCTGGGGAAAGAGAGAAGAGGATGAGGGGTCTACAAATAAAGCCCATGAAAGGATAGGGGATTCAATGAGTTAGTTTGACAATTTCCAAAGTAGTGTGCCTGCCTGGAACTGTTCATTCCCCCGGAATAACAAAACAGCATACTAAGGGCCCAAATCAGATCAACTCCACAGAAAACTACCACCTCCACCTGCTCCTTAGAGCTGTCCTCCTGCAGCCAAAGGAGAAAGACCTCCCACTCAGATCCTCCTTTGCAACACTGCTTTAACAGGCAAACAGAGCTGCCTCCTCTTACCAGTTAACCAAACCCAAGCAAATTCAATTGGAGTGCATTAGAGAAAGAGCACAGCCAAGAAGTCTTTAATAGAGAGAAAGCAGGGAGAAAGAAAAGGAAAGAAAAGGGGGAGCAAAAGCAAACACTATGTCAAGAGCAGTTTTTGACCAAACTAGACCCAGCCTATCTCACAGTTACATCTGATGAAGATGTGACTCACAGCCAGAAGAGGTTTTACCTTCACTTAACCTCACTAATAGGCTCAGATGGCAAATCCTGATGGCAAGCCTCACCTCACAAGGAGGTCCATGGTTTGGATGAGGGTAGGGGACTCAAAAACTATGGAGTAAGGAAAGAGTGAGCTCTGTGGGTAAGCACAGGTGCAGATCCCATGTCCTCCACTTTGGTCTTCTCTTCTAGCTCCTCCGTATTATTCCATTTCTCAACTTGCCTCCTGACTTATTTCACTGTTTAGCACAGAAATTCATGATAAGAAATAGCCCTAGACTGAAAACAATCTAGATTATTCCTGGAACTACTTCTCTCTCTGTTGAAGCAGCTGTCACTTTAGCATTTCTCATGAAGCTGGCTGGGAGGAGGTTTAGTGCCCAAGGGGAAACAGGGCAGGATAAACTCCCCAGGTTACAGCAGCAAACCATAAAGACCCAAGCTGGCACATGAACCTAATTTCATCTACTGTACTGGGAGGCTGAATATACAAATGGATAATGGCCAGACAATGTACAGCAATAGAACTCTGACCCACAAATTCTGCAGCAATCAGTCCAGACCACCCAGGATTTCGTCAGTGTGTGGCAACTTAAATTTTTGCTCAGGACCAACCAAAGAAAGCCAAATAAGCTCCCCAAACCAGTTCCGTACAGATGCTTGCTTCTAGTTAGCCCACCTCCACCTTCTCCATGCCAACAACTTCTAATGAGAATATGTACTTTCCCTTTCTTCACTATAAAAAAAAAAACCCTCCCCCTACCAGACTTTGAATCTATGCCAAACATTAGTGACAGTGGCTGAAACTTTTGCTATAGCAAGCTCTGCATTCATTTATTTCAATAGTACAAAACATGTATTTTTTAAAGGGGTAGCACAACTAGAAACTATAGGAATAATTATAATACTGCATATTTATCATTTAAGCCTGTGTTTCCAATGTTCAAATGACTTCAGAAGTCTTAGTGGTGACATTATGAAAGCCACTTTACAAGGATGTCTCTCCATGATAGTATCTGTATGCCTCTCTCCCTTTCTCACTCTCCCTATGAGCATGCGTGGACCTGTCCGTCCGTCTCTCTCTCAATGTGTATCTTTCCCACTATGTCTGCAATTTCATATCCTTCCCTTTATGTATACCTATGTTTCTGAATCCATGGGTTGAATCTCTCATGCATCTTTTTCTCTGTTTATCCCTCTTTCTTCTTTTCTGAGTATAACTATACTAGGTCTACTTTATGGTCATCGTATAGAACAGACTCAATAGAAGGAAAGTTTTCTCACTCCTCATCAAGAAATTATTTCATACATCATACTAGGAAACAGTATTATTTTTCCCACTCAGAAAAAAAAAAAGACTTAGTTAGTTCCCAGAAATCTAGCAAAACTTGTTAAACACTTTGGCTTTGCTGACTGTGTTTCTTGCATACCCTTTAAGTCAGAAGAGCTTCAGAGGTATTCATCTCCAAGGGTAATTTTAAATTTTTTGAATAATTTTAATGTGTATCCCCTGCTGGACCAGTCTTAGGTCAAGAGGCCTATTTTTCTTATTCCAGTGCTCTGGATCTTTCAACACTCCTCTCTGTTGCAGGCAGGATGCTTAGAGAACAGAGCCCAGTGTTTAGGAGGATGGTTCTGCCACTTACTGGCTGTGTGACTTTGAGCAAATTACTTGCTTCTCTTAAGCCACAGTTTTCCCTTCTATAACACAGAAGTTACCAGTTGAGCATCCCTAATCCAAAAATCTGAAATCCAAAATGCTCCAAAATCTGAAAATTTTTGAGTGCTGACATGATACTCAAAAGAAATGCTCACTGGAGTATTTCAGATTTCAGATTTTTGGATTACAAATGGTCAGCCAGTTAAGTATCTGCAAATATTCCAAAATCAAAAAAAAAACCCAAAACACACTTCTGGTCCTGAGCATTTCGGATGAGGGATACTCACATCCCTACCTCATAATACATCCTACCTCATAAGAATATTATAAGGATTAAGTGTCATGATCCATGTGAAGAGCTTTCTACAAGTACTACACAAAGTAAATGTTCAATAAATGACAGCTACTATTACTATGATTAACTAAGCAAGATGCTTGTTTTATTGCTTGCTTTATTTTTTCTAAGCCATAGACCTAGCTCCTCATTGGACAGTACCACCAGAATATGTCATGAGATTCTCAAATGCAGGAAAATGTAGTATATATACACAATGGAATACTACTCAGCCAGAGAAAAGAATGAAATTCTGCCATTTGCAGCAACATGGAAAGGCTTGGAGAAAATTATGTTGAGTGAAATAAGCTTGGCACAGAGGGGGAAATACCGCATGTCCTCACTCATAAGTGGGAGCTAAGAGAGAAAGAAGGAAGGAAAGAAAGACCACAGTGGTGTGCTGGGCTAATAGACAGACCTAGGGTTGCAGTGGGGGGTGGGGAGAGGTTGGGTTGGGGACATATTGAATAACTGTAATTTGAGGTGGTGGGCATGCTGATAGTATTGATCTGCTTACCACATCTTGGGCACAGGTGCTGATGGTCAACTCTGTGCCCCATAAATATGTATAATCAATAAAAATTTTAAAAATTAAAATTAATCTTATGATTTTCTCCAACAGCCACCCTACTTACCTGCTGGTGTCATCCTCCTTACCCCCCTGTAGGGAAACAAATGTATTTCAATGACTAATTATACATTGACTAAGCATATCCTTCAGCGTTATTTGATTTTGATGCTATGGGAGCTATTTTATAACTCAGTAAATTGTAAATAACTAATAGTGGTGCAAAATAATTCTTGTTTATAGATATGTAGATTATGTCCAGTAGAGGTTTAATTAGCTTACCTTCCCTGCTATGGTAAAAGCCCATTTTGCCTCCATTTATATATTCATTTAAACATTCCTAAAAATGTGCGTCTGTTCTTTAAATTTTCTTTTGAACTGGTTGTAACATCTTACCAATCCCCTTTATAATAAGTTAAATTAAATCTTTAAAATATGTCCTTTTCATATTGGTATGAGAGTCATGGTTTTACCTCCTTTGAAAATTATCTTTTATCATCTATCTCAAGGAATAGCAATACAATTTATCCAGTTTTCCACAGAAACCCGAAAGAAGTCATCCTTGACCTCTGACCCTCACACCTCATATCTAGCGGTCAACAAGTCCTATCACGTGTGTCTCACTAAAGCACATTAGAGGCCCCTGTGGTATTGTGTGTAAAAGCACAGCCTGTGGAGTCTGACTGCCTGAGTTGAATCCCACTCTGCTGCACAACCTTGAGTTAGTTATTTGATATCTTCTAGATTCAGCTTCTTTACCTATAAACTGTGGAAATAATACTTTAGCATTGTTGTCAAGGAGAATAAATGAAGATAACACATATAAAGCATTTAGCCCAGTCCTTAGCATATATATAGTAAGTGTTCATCTAAAGGTAACTATTATTCATTTCTCAAAGACTCATCTGTCCCTTACCTTCCCACTTTCCTCACTGGCTAGTTGAGGCCCATTTAATTTCTTGTCTAGGTTACTACCTGGCTGCCCTGGCCCTCTGGCCCTTTTTAGTCCCTCTGCACTCCTGTCCCCATACTTCCCCCAGAATAATTGGTGAGTGCTGCTATTCTCTGTAGTGGTCATAGCAAGAGAAGATAAAATAAAGAGCTTCTGTGCTCCTAACCCCAGTGTTCCAGTCTCCATCACTGCTTCCCAGTTTAGAAAGTTTCATGTCGTAGCTGAAGACAACTAAGAAAAACAACACCCTTTAAGCTTGTCCTGTCCTTGATAAGATAGTATAACTTAAGAGCATTTTCATTAAAAACACAAAAAGAATGCACTTAATTCTTTCTCTGCAACAAAGAACTTGATTAGACATTTTAAAGAAAACCTAAAAATTTTAACAAAGGGAACATATCATGAGATTGGCTTTATATCAATAGGATGAAATTATTGATCAAATTTTCCTACTACGTATTTAACTATGCAATGCTTTTTATTTCAAACATCTGTTTTCATGAAAGTGCAAGCAGCCTTTATAAAGTGTGTGACTCTTTTTAAGATTATAGGCAGATTAGCGAACAAAGCAGGAGAGAGTACAACATGAGGTTAGGGAAAGAAGCTAAACTTAAATATAAGCAGCAAAGGAGAATCCATGTCAACAAAATGTTCTTTTGTAAAAACCATACTATAAAATTAAGACAAAAAAGGAGTCAACGGGAGATGCTCCAGGCCATTAGAGGAGGAGGGTGGTGATTGTGAAATGCAAATGTTATTTTGGGGCAATTGCATTTTGGGCAAAAGCATTTTGGGGCAATTTAGCAGTATTTACCAAATTTTATGTACACATACTCTTTGACACACAGTTACACATCTCAGAATCTCTTCTGTAGAAATAGTCATGCATGCAAACATATTTATACAACAGTGTCCATTGTCATATTGTCTGTAACAATAACAATATATTGTTTGTAACAAAACTTAAATAACAGTGTCAGTATCAGAATGGTTAAATAATTTATGGAACATCCACACTGCAAGAAAAAGAAAATTCAGGTCCAACTGGCATAATAAGGAAAAACTGTGGCTCACATAATTGGAGTCTAATGGTAAGGAGGGCTTTAGGTTTGACTTAATCCAGTGGCTTCAGTGCCATTTCTCCACAATTTTCTTGGATCTGCCCTTCTCCCTGGACCAGCTTCATCCTCAGCATGGTGCAAAGATAGCTGCTGAAATTCCAGACTACAATTTGTAGAAAAAGAGAGAGATAAGTACTTCCAGAACTCTTCCAGAAGGAGAATCCGGCAGCTACTCACACCCAAGAAATCTGTTTGCCCTTCTTCCTGGTCACAGAGCCACTTAGCCAGTGACTACATTTCCCAGCCTTCTTTGCAGCTAGTGTGACCACGTGACCAAGTTCTTGTAAATGGAATGTGAATGAAATTAATGTGTGCAATTTCTTCCCCGTTTACTTAAAAAGGAAGTTGCTTACTCTGGACTTCCTTACTTTCTCTTTTCTGCAAGTTATGTCAAGGTCATGGAGCAACCCAGCTTCAACCATGCAGACAAGGACAAACTTCTAAGAGGTGACCGAGCAACAAGATAGAAGGACTAAGGCTCCCCGACCAACCCAGGCAACAAAGATGCCTTACCAGCCTAGACTGGTCAAATTGTCACATGATAAAGAAATAAATATTTGTCTTATTTGATCCATTGTATTTGGAAGTCTCTTTGTTACATTGGCTCAGCTTTTACACAAACACATATATATACACACACACACATATACGAGGATACTTCAAAAAGTCCATGAAAAATGAAATTAGAAGATAATATGAATCTTTCTGTGAACTTTTTAAAGTATGTGTGTGTGTGTAGATATAGATACAGATACATCTAGAGAGAGAGATATCCTGAAGTTTACAGTGAATTGCTCGCCGTGTCTCATGTCCCCAGGGCCTAAATCGCATCAATGTCTCCTCCTAAGGCAATCATGTGCAAGGGGGATGGGATTGCCTTAGACCAAATGACCCAGACCTGGGGGTGGGGTTAGCTATCTCGGGGACACCTGAAGGGAGTGGAAATTCTCTTAAAAAAGGAGAGAAAGAGAAGAATGAACGCTGGGCAGAGAGACTACCCACAACACCCAACACACTGTCCAGTTCTAACCAGCCCTTAGAACGAATGATGGCCTGTGTGTCTCAACATGGAAAGATGTCCACAATATCACGGGCAGCTAAAAAATACAAAGTTACATAACTATGTTACCATATTACGGTATGATTTCACTTGGCGAGAACAAAAGCACTTTAAATTAAACCATGGTGTTTTATATGCATATATTTAAACATGCATAAAAAAAATTTCTGGAAATACTACCACTCCACACTCTGGAGAGGGAAACTGTCAAGGAGAGGTGGAGGAGCATTTTCAATTTTAATTTTAATCTTTTGCTTCACATTTTTACATATTTATTCCTTCGGTGATAATCAAATATATATAAGATGAGGAATAAGAAAAGAAGTCAGAGAAAAAGAGGGGGAAATAAGAAAACATGGAAGAAGTAGACCAACCTGTGTCTTGAGAGAAACTGAAAAATCTGGAACACAGGCTCCTCCTCTGCTTGGACAGTTTCCCATATCCCCGAAAGCCCCAGCAGGGTCAGGACTGCAGGTCCTTCTCTGTGCCTGGGCAGCGTAGGGCAGTGGGAATAATCCCCTCTTCTGGTGCTACTAGGTCTGATTTGGGGTATGTTTTCTCCTTACTCTTCAGTGAAGCTTTGAGACCATCTCTCTCCTTCTCCCTAGAACTCCAGCTCCTTTAAACCTCAGGCCATCACACTCAGATGACTCTGCTGCAGTCATCTACAGAATCTGCTGACATCCAAGTCATCCTAACCTTATCCCTTAAATGGATCTCTGGCTCAATGTCTCTGTCTTCATTTCTACTCCCGTCATAATTCTCAGTGATTTTAAAATCAAGCATGCAATCCTTCCATGTCATATCTTCTCAGTTTATTAGTCTGAGTCACCACCGATGATCCTATCCTCCACCTTGTCTCTGCCACCCACGACTGTCTTCATACACTAGACCACAGCCGTCCAGTGGAACTTCCTGCCCTCATGGAAATGCATAATCTCCACTCTCCAACGTGGTAGCTGCTAGCAACGTGTGGCTGTTAAGCACCTGAAATGTGGCTAGTGTCAATAAGGAAATGAATCTTTAATTTTATTTAATGTTAATTAATTTAAATTTAAATAGCTATATAAAGCTTGTGGCTCTTGTGTTAGTACAGATCTTGACCTTGTCATTCTCAACAAGTGCAACCCTCCACGGTCTAAATCACAACTCTCCCACTCTCCACCCACCAGGTCATATTTTTCCAGTTAGCTTTTTCTAATACAATGTTGTTGTTGTTGTTGTTTTTGATGGCTGGCTGGCCAGTACAGGGATCTGAACTCATGACCTTTGGGTCATAAGGCTGCACTCTAACCGACTGAGCAAAGTGGCCAGCCCCTACAATATTCTTTCAAATTCTTGGGACTTCCAATCCAGACACCCTACCATCTCGCACTGTCCACCTCCCCACATTTTCTCATTTCTCTCATTACTCAGCTTAGAGTCTACAGTTATATAATATCATATTTGCATACACTTTCAACTCCATTGTCCCCTCTTACTCATTCATACTTGCATGGCAGAACTCCAACTCTGGTCAAACTCTCCACCTACTTCTCACTTTCACCCGAATACTTCACCATAGGTAGAGGAAATAACACTCAGGGCCCTAACTGACCACTCCTCAACTCATGACTATCCTACTGTCCCCAAATCCTGCTAGATTTCTCTAATTCCTTCACTCCCCAATCTGATCTCCTAGATGACTATTTTACATCACTTCTTCTCACCACAAATCTCCACCACTTCCTCCCCACCTCACTCTCAAATGAGAGAATAGTAACAATTACCAGAGAACTTAACAGATTGCCGGCACCACATCTCCCAATCTATCTGCTGTGGTGCCTATATACCCTCTTTCCTGTTACTAAGGATAAGCCATCTGCACTCCTAAGGTCAATTTCTGCACTAATGGTCTGGATCCCCCCCCTTTGCACCTCCCTGAGGATGTCACTCCTATAATTGCCCTCTCAAGTGGTTGATTTTTTTTCTTGCTACTGGATCAATCTTTACAATATATAAATGCTATAATATTTCCCATTTTTTGAAAACTCTTCTTGGTCATGCATTCCTATCAGCTAACACTTTATATGTCAGAGTGATATGATTCTAATTTATGATTTTAGAATTACAGGGGAGCAAATGAAAGTAAGGAGACTATTTCAGGAGAATGATTCCAGCAGCAGCAAACTAGATAATATGGACCAATCTTAGACTAGACTCTTTGGAGGCTGTAAAACTGTTACAGAATAGGGCAGACTAAAGAGACCTAACAGCTAAATGCAATTTGTAAACTAATTGGCTCCATAGTCAGAAAAAAATGTAACTATAAGAGTAGTTTAATATATGCAAATCAATTAATGTGACGTACCGTACTAACACAAAATAGAGAATCCCCCCCAAAAATTTAAAAATTTAGGGTCAACTGATAAGTGTGCCAAGTGTATAAAATGGGGAAAGGATAGCCTCTTCAATAAATGGTGTTAGGAAACTGGATACCCACATGCAAAAAATGAAATTGAAACTTTTTCTTATACCATACACAAAAAATCAACTAAAATGGATTAAATACTTAAATGTAAGACCTAAAACTGTAAAATTCCTAGAAGAAAGCATAGGGAGAAACTTCTCAACATTGTTTTTGGCAATGATTTCTTGGCTATGACACCAAAAGCACAGGCAGCAAAAGCAAAAATAGACAAGTAAGACTACATCAAACTAAAAAGTTTTTGCACAGGAATGGAAACAATGAACAGAATGAAAAGGCAACCTGTGGAACAGGAGAAAATATTTGCAAACCATACATCTGATAAGAGGTTAACAGCAAAAAAAATAAAAATAAATAACCTGATTTAAGAATGGGCAAAGGGCTTGAATAGGCATTTCTCCAGACAAAACATACAAATAGCCAACAGGCATATGAAAAGGTGCTCAACATCACTAATAATAAGGGAAACGCAATTGATATCTCATAAGGTTAATATCACCTCACACTGGTTAGGATGGTTATTTTCAAGGAAAAAGAAAAAGACATAACAAATGTTGGCAAGGATGTGGAGAAATGGGAATTCTTGTACACTATTGGTGGGAATGTAAAATTGTGCAGCTGCTATGAAAAATAGTATGGAGAGTCCTCAAAAAATTAAAAATATGAGCAGAACTACCATGTGATCCAGCAATCCTACTTCTTGGTGTGTATCCAAAAGAACTGAAAGCCAGATCTCAAAGAGATATCTGCACTCCCATGTTCACCGTAGCATTATTCACAATTACCAAATTATGCAAACACCCTAAATGTCCATCAACAGATGAAAAGATAAAGAAAATATGGGACATATTCATATACAAAATGGAATATTACTCAGCCTTTAAAAAGAAGGAAAACCTGTTATATGCAGTAAGATGCTTGAATCTGGAAGACATTATGCTAAGTGAAATAAACCAGGCACAGAAAGATAAGCACTGCCTGATTGTACTAAAATGAAGTATCTAAAATAGCTAAATTCATTGAAGCAGAGAGTAGAATGGTAGTTGGCAGGGCCTGGGAGAAAGAGGAAATGGGGAGCTGTACAATGGGCATAAAGTTTCAGTTATGGAAGATGCATAAATTCTACAGATCTGCTGTACAACGTAGTGCTTATAGTTAACAATACCATATTGTGCACTTAAAAATATTGTTAAAAGGGTAGAGCTCATGTTAAGCGTTCTTACCAGAAGCAAAAAAAAAATAAAAAGTGGGGGGGAATGAGGAAACTTCTGGAGGTGATTCATATGTTTATTACCTTCATTGTGGTGATGGTTTCATGGGTGCATTCATGTGTCCAAACTCATCAAATTGTATGCATTAAGTATGTGAAGTTTCTTGTATATCAATTGTACCTCAATAAAGCTGTTAAAAAAAAAAAAAAGAGTGGTATCATGGTAAATGTTTAACAACTGGCTCAGGGTGGAGGAAGCCGATTTTTACTGTTTGCCAATTTCCATGGTGCAAATATTCCCACCATGACTAATGTCACGTGATGTCACTGAACTCGGAGTTGGATTCTCTCTGTATAAGCCAGCCTCAGCACGCCCCTAGATAAGAACATTTTTGGAGACAATTGGAGAAATTTTTTAAAAATACTGTATGTTAGATGATATTATTAAATTTATATTGACTTTCTTAGATGTAGTAATGGTAATGTGCTTATGTAGAAGAGTAACCTTTCTTGTGAGATTCTGCTGAAATAACCTGATGGAATCCTGATGTTTGCAGATTACTTTCAGATGGTTTGGCAAAAGGGAAGTGTGTGCGTGTGTGTGTGTGCGTGTGTGTGTGTGTGTGTGTGTGTGTGTGTGTGTGTGTGTGTGTGTGAGAGAGAGAGAGAGAGAGAATGAACCAAGAGGTTAATAGTTGGTAACCTCTATTACTACAGTGATAAGAATATGGGTGAGGGATACATTGGTGTTCATTAATGAAAACTATTAACTTTTCTGTGCACTTGATATTTTTCAAAAGAAAAAAATTATTTCGCTGCCAACAGAAGATTTCATATTAAAATCTGGATTTGCAGCTTCCACTGGAAAGAGCCTAAGGCCTTGCAATATTGGGCTCATGCTCAAATAGCAACACAGAGCTGCACGGAATGTGCTTTCTGGTCAGATCTTCTCTGACCCACTTTGGTCATTTACGTTACTTTCCTCACTCCTATAGGCATTTGCATTTGTGACTCCTGGTTTAGAAACTGTTCAATGAACCATGTTGGAAATTGTCCCTAAACATAAAACCTAAGATGGTCTGTTATGTTAGCTTCCAAACATTCAGTGGAAAAAAATAAAATTTAAAAAGATGCTTACTTAGTATTCCATTACTGCCACTGCTTCTATAATTATTGTTCGTCTTGTGTCCTAGGTTAATATCTAAAAAATAAGTTTATGCTTTCTCAAACATTTTACCAGCTCCCTCTGCTGACCCCTCGTGAAGGATGAAACTACATAAATTCCTTGTAAATTCTGAATTTTAAAATCACACTTCCAGGTTTAGAGAATTCCAGACACGGAAGAATTTGCCAGTCACTTAAATTACTTAAATTACTCCTTTGATGATGGTTCAAGAGACTAATAGGTGTCAGGGTTTAGAAGTTTGTTTCCAGAAGCAGAACCGCCTGGTTCACTGAGAAGGCTGTGATTTGAGGTGACTTGGCGCCCTCTAGAGGCGACAATGACGAGAGCGCTGCTGACCGCGTGCTTCTCCGTAAGTTCTAGGGCTTTGCCGGAACTGTGACGTTCGGGAGGGTGGGGGAAAGGGGCAGAAGTCCTGTACGTCCTTCCAATCCGGAAGCCGGATTCTAACTAGTCATTCTGCTCTCCCTTGCGATCACGGAAGTATAAATTCATGTCCTACACAACTTTTATTCCTTAGTATACTTCCGGCTGTCACCAGTATGACAGGAAAGAGGACTGGCTTTTGTTTTAAACTGAGAGCACCTTGATGAAAGTCAGCATTCTGTTTATTTTTCTTTTAAAACAAAAAATTGGGGGTGGAGCTTGCTTTTTGGAGTTTTTTGGGGGGGGGTTCTTTTGTTTTTGTTTTTGTTTTTAAGACAAACACTATCTTTGGCTAATTGGCATTGAGAAATAATTTAAGTCAAAGTATCTGCTCTATGCTAACAAGGTAAGTGCCTTGGACTTTTTTTTTTTTTTTTTTTTTTAAGTGGGGAAATGTTTCCAGAAACTGCTTTTGCAGAGGATGAATGTTCTCCTTGGAGGGTGTCTTCTTTAAGTATGAATGTGATTCTCTTCTGGAGACTTTTGATTAGGGCTACAGCAACAGAATTAAGGAGAGAATCAGGAAGTAAAGGGAAGTTGTAAGGAAACAAAGTTATGTTGTAGGGGAAATTATCTGAAAGGAGGTGTCCGTGGGAATAATAATCATGAGACTTTCCATGAGTCTAGACTCACCTATGATTTCATCTTGTTAATGAGCTGGGGGTGCCAGACACTGCGAAACAATACTCCACAGGTGGGGTGATGGGAATTACTGTAACCAAGCAAGAGCATAGTGGGGTGATGATCAGAAACATAAACTGACCAAATTCCAAACTCAGGGAAATCATAATTGATTACATGTTTTGCACATCATCGAAGTTTCCCCACGTCTCAAAAATGATCCCTGCATTTCCTGGTTGGTCAAGTATGGGGTGGGTTTTTCCTGTTGTACAAAGGTGTAGTTCGATAGATCAGGGGTCTTTTCTGCCAAGGGACTAAATATAAGCAAGCTTTGAGCATCGTACATTGGTAGCACACCTTATCGTTTACTAAGATCTTGCTCAAACCTATATTCTCCCAATCCTTCAAGCCTGCTGTATTCTCTCATACCTTTGAATTCACATCTATTTTTTTATATATATATATACCAATTATTTAGTTTTCAGACATAACATTCCTTTCAAGCTGGAAGAAAACAAAGAATACCACTTTAGCCCTCTGCTTTACAATTGTGGAAACAATGGCACAGAGAAATCAAGAATCTTGACCAAGGTTACATAGCCATTTAGAGGCAGACACAAAACTAGAATTCAGATCTCAGTTTCTAGTTCACTCACTGCCTTCCCTTACTGACTTTAAAATGGCTGCCTCTACGCAGAAATTCACAGTCTGTAAATATGGATTAATTTTCAAAGCTGCAAGTTCCCAATTTGTTTCTACTGCTTGTACAGTCTCTGAGTCAGTCCTTAAAAGACATGTTTTTGCCCAGTCCCTTTTTATCCCACAGCCCTCTCTGTGTCCCTAGCTAGGTCTCCAGGCTAAACAGGCCAAGGGAATCTACAGGCATTTGTACCTGAACATGCTGCTCTTATAGAACTTGCCACATGGTATCATGTGTGTCAGCCTCTCTCCATATAGCAACATCTCCTTGAGGGCAGTTACCGTGTCTTTTTTTATTTCGAGGACTTTATTACTATTATTTAGTCACTTCTCTCAGTACCTGTGCTTAGAGGTGCCCTGGGCACATCTGTTGTATGAATTAATTTGCTGCCAGTCTGTTCATTTCAGTATATTGTTTACAAATTCAACTAGCAACCATCTCTTTTGAGTTATTGCAAAGACACAGCACAGCAGAGATCTGCCAACTTCAGACCTCTACCTAGTAACTTAAAAATTCAAGTGTTCTTATTGTTAGAGGCCATTTATTTCTGGTTAGAAGCTGTCTAGACTGCCTACTTCAACCTGAAGGAAATCACAGGTATGTTCTTCTACTTGTTTCCAAATGGTTGATGAATTTTATGTGTGAGTTGTCTTTTTAGGGAGAAGAGAGAGAAGGAGGGAGACAAGCAGGGAGGTAGAAAGTAAACACTGAGTAGATATTTTGTACCAGGCACTTTTATGTAAGTAATATCACTTTGTCTAAAACTCAAACAATCCTTCAACATAGGCATTTTTCTTATTTTACAAACAATATAAACAATATATCTAAGGGTGTTTCAATAGGTTGCTCAGGGTCACAGGGCTGGAACAGAGAAAAGGTTCAAATCCAATTCTGCTGCCTCCAAATTCCATTCTCACTGCAGCCCACCTAGCTCTCTCAAATAAATAGAGACTCCCAAATAAACGAAGAGTCTAAAGGAAAGAAGTATAAATTTTGCAATAGATAATAAAGCCAGATGTGGAGATCTCAGCCTTACAAAGGGCAGGATAGTAAACAAATTTGGAAACAGGCGGCCCTAGGAAATCTCTCTCATCTTCATTGCAAGTCCATGAATCTGCTCCAGATTCAGGTGAGTCTGAGGGCTCCGAGGGCTCAGAAATCTTTCTTGCTCCCTGTAGTCAGTAAGTCCACTTTGCTTCTATGCCTAGCACTTCTGATCTGATGAGGGGGTAAGTTGCAAAGCCATAGAGATGAACCTCCCATGCCCATCCCAAAGGTGCAGCAGCAAACTTGAGCACAGGTGAGAGAGGAGGCTTGGTGATGGAAATCACAGGACACTCAGGCTCTCAGACCAACACTGTGTGCGCAGCCTGGCTTCAGAGCCAGAGATCCATATTCAGAGCAGACTCTGCCTGTTATTAGCTGTGTAGCCTTAAGTTGTGTCAAATGATGATGCTATGTTTTCCCATTTACTGGCCCTATGGGCTCAATAAGCATTTGTTCTCTTGCTCAATAAACACTTGCTCTCTTGGTTCCACAAAGTAAATACCACTATGATAAGTGGCATGAATCTACAAAAAATCACACAGGGGTTAGGGCTGGCCTGTTAGCTTAGTTGGTTAGAGCATAGTATTGATAACACCAAGGTCAAGGGTTCAGTTTCCCAAACCAGCCAGCAGCCCAAAAAAAAAAAAAAAAAAAATCACTTATCACTTAGGCAGTATACAGCTAGATCTCTCTTTTAAAAATACCGTATATATACACGTACTGAGTTATAGATATTTTATAAAACAATTACATACTCTGAGGTCTCAACTACTGTTTGTGTGTTTTCTGGACTGGCCAAGGCTGTTGAAGTAAAAAGCAGCACTTGCAACTAAGTCCACTTGACATGTGAAGAACGTAAACCTGATGTACTGGAATTAACTGATTAGCCCATCTGATCAAGGCAGAAGCTACATGGAGGTTTGCAAAAGCCCAAATTATAAAATCAAGAAAAGCTGGCTGTAAATCCCCATGACACATGCTTCAAGTCTCCCCTAACACGTAATGACCACCCTCATTTCCACTTGACCTCATCTTGGACTCCAAAATGTCCCACTCATAGGAGTTTCCTTGAGGACTTCATTATCTCTTATGGTCCATCTTGCCTCTGTGCAAGGTTAAGAACAACCCCCACTCCAATTCAAATAATATCCTTGTTGTATGGAAAGGCATGGCCATGACCAGCTATTCTTCAGGACTCTAAATGCTTTGAATTAAAACTAACATTTCCACTGACTGCAATTTCTAGGATTCAGAGGAGCAAGGTAATGGCAAAGGGCCCCTTTAATACTGAGAGGATCTAGGGTCCCAAGGGGGTCAAGTCCTAGCTACACTAGCTAACAACAATAACAATAATAGTAATAGCTAAATTTAATTGAGCACTTACTATGTAACAGACATACTTCTAAAACCCTTCCAACATATATCAGTCATTTAATGTTCATAACAAATCTTTAAAGTAGTAGTAGAAGTTGTTGCTGTTGTTGTTGTTTTTGTTACCCTCCCCATTTTACTGATGAGAAAACTGAGGCACAGAGAGGACAGAGTTAGCCTAAGGTCACACAGTTAACTGGTGAAGGCAGGACTTAAAACACTCTAATCTCAGAGCCTGCATTTTTAACCAAAATGTGATTCTGAATCCATTCAAACACAAAAGAGAATATTTATATCAATATAAATGTATCCTGTGACAAGGACTCCTTTCTAACCATGTCATATAAAAAAGTTCTGTTTGCCCTTCCTCTAACAGAGCATACCATGGCCAAGAGAGTTGCAGTGATTGGAGCTGGTGTGAGTGGCCTGTCCTCCATCAAATGTTGCTTGGACGAGGGCTTGGAGCCCACCTGCTTTGAGAGAACTAATAACATCGGGGGACTATGGAAGTTTACTGTGAGTGGTCCAAATTCTCCCATCTCGATTGATCACAGTCCAGCCATTTGGTTTTTCTCTGCTCAGACACAGTGGCTTCAGCCTGCCTTGGTGATCAAGTAGGGGAGCAGCTGACTGCAACAACACAAACATGTGCACGGTGCAGTGTCATGCACTGAGCAGGACGCAATCTGATGAGTGAGGAACCTTGAGAATATGTAGGCAGGGGCAGGGGCTGTTGGAAGAGAGAGGAGGAAAGAGTTAAGTCTGATAGCCAAACATGGTATTGGAAGCTAATGATAATTTCTGGACAATGGACATTCTAAGACAAAGGAGCAGAGGGTCACATCAGGAAAGCCGCATGGTATTGGTGAATATGGAGATTACACTCTAGGGAGGTTGGAAGTTGACATCTGAGAATGGAGCCCAAATCCACAGGCGTTATTCAGATCTTTGGGAAGAGAACTGGCAAGAGTGAGGCAGGAGCACAGACCCTCCAAAAGAGAGGGAGTAGCTTTCACATCATCGGAACAGAAAGAACTCAGGCACTGACCAGTCCTTCTTAGAAGTGGAATATGCAGCCTTGGGGGTCATATTGAGGGCCAGGCCAGCTGTTAGTTGACTTCATCATTAGAAAGTAGGGCTGGAAGTGGTTAATTACCACCTGCCTCTGGCCAGGATTGGTCCTGGTTACTGGGAGTAACAAGGTATTCAGTGGGGACCCACGGATGCCCCTTAGTGGTGGGGCATAAGAAGGTGTCAGAAGATGGAAGCCAAGCAGGCCCAAGTACTAAATGCCAGAGGGGGAAGAGAAGAGCAAGATTCATTCAACTGTATGAATGAGAGAAGCCTTCATGGAAAAGATGGTATTTGCTGGGTCTTGGATGGATGGTAAATAAAACAGAATAAGCAAATGTATGTAAGTGGGAGTGGTCACAACTCTAGGATTATAGTATAACAGGAGGAAAAAAGAACATTTTCTGGTATACTGTGAGCCTCGTCATGCCACCAAATGCCAATGTGAAAAGAAAGTACTGGATTTGGT
The DNA here is from genome assembly GCF_027409185.1 of Cynocephalus volans. Lineage (NCBI taxonomy): Eukaryota > Metazoa > Chordata > Mammalia > Dermoptera > Cynocephalidae > Cynocephalus > Cynocephalus volans. Next base: position 128,209,479 of record NC_084467.1, read on the forward strand.
TTGTGTAACTTCTGCTGTTTGACCCCATGGTTGGTTTGGTTTCCTTCTCCTATTCTAAAGTAACACAAATTAGTTTTAGGAAATAATATTGAATTAAGTAAAAGGAAAAATGCAAATCAAATATAGCAACAACACCCACAGGTTAGCACTATTAAAATTTCAATGTAATTTCTTCCAGCGTATGTGTGTGTATATATATATATATATATACACACATGTATATATACATGTATATATATATACACACTATTTTTTTTTCAAAAATGCAGTTGTAATATTAATTTTCATTCATTCAGCAAGTGTTTATCATATCCTTCTGCCAGGACACAATGGTGAACCACAGAGACAGGATCTCTGCCCTCCTTTCAGTCTACTGGGGAACAGAAATAGGAAATAACGCAGTGTGATCAGTTCTGTGTTGGAAGTACAGGGTTCTGTGGGTCCACAACAGCTACCTTATGCAGATCTTTTGGGCCATGGAAGGCTTCTTAGAGAAAGTGACAGCTACGAAAGAGACTTGAGGGAGAAATAGAGATTAGCTTCAGCCATAAGAAATTCATTGGTGCCTTTAATACAGGCCTTTTGCTTTTGTTGCTTTATCTTCAAGTGATGGAAATCAAGACAAGACTCCAAGTTGAGGAGCACCTGAGAAAATACAGGCTATGAGTATGTGATGATTCTTTCATGAAGATTGAGATAGGATGGAGAGATGTGGTGCTGAAAGGGGACATACGTGGAGAGGGGGCTTTGTTGTGTTTTTAAAAGTAGAGTCTTCAGTATTTTAAATGCTGATAGGAAGGAACTAATAAAAAGAGGGTGATTGAGAATATACATAAACAATGATGAGAAAAATCAGCAAGGGGTTACCTAAGGAAAGGCAAAGAGGAAGATGTCCAGAGCTGGAGTGGAGGAAGTAGCCAGGACAAGAGGAGAAGGAAAAGAACCAGGACAGATCGTGGGCCCTACATTCATGGAATCCTTTGTTTAAGGACAATGTTAGACTTGGAGAGCCTTATAAAATTTCATTTAGCTTCTTTGAGGTTTGAGAAGGATTTTGCATTTAATTATTCCAATTCTACCTATGATTTCTGATGATTATAGCATGGGGACACAATGCTGAGTTTCAGAGCTTTTTAAAAGTGCAAGTGGAATGCTAACTATGGGGCTGGCATGAGCCACCAGGATCTCTGTTCTCTTCCTCCTGGCTCACCCTATCAAGATAACTATGTCCTCACCACAGGAATCTTCTGAAGATGGGATGACCAGAGTCTACAGGTCCTTAGTGACAAATGTCTGCAAGGAAATGTCATGTTACAGTGACTTCCCTTTCCAAGAAGATTATCCCAATTTTATGAACCAAGGAAAATTTTGGGACTATCTCCATGAATTTGCTGAGCACTTTGACCTCCTGAAATATATTCAATTTAAGGTAAGATACTTTGGCTTATGGAAGGTTAATGAATGGGGCTGGCCTGTTTAGCAATCTAATGAAAATAGGATGTTTAAGCAAACTTTTTCTTGACTTTAAGACTCCTCACTTCTGCTGCTCATGTTTTTTACTCAAATAAATCATTAAAATATTGAATTTCTTGATTCCTCCTCTAAATGTCAAACTCTCATTCAAGATAAAGTTTAGAATTTTTTTTTTTAGAGGAAAAAAAAAGAACTTTGTTCATGAAACCCATTGGGAAGAAATGACTAAAAGTAAGAATGACAGAAATTATAATGGGGCAAAACTCATTTTTCTAAATTTTTTCAGTGCATCAGGTATTATAACTTATCTCCTTCTCACCAGGAATTAAAACTAGCTATTTCTTCCTCCCAGTGAAAGGATTCAAATATCTTGGGTATAAATCTATATTACCACCTTTGAGAGATTGCACAGTTTACTTCAGTTCTCTGGGAAAAAGATAAACCAATATTTATAGACCTCCTATCATGGTACTTGGTCTACTTAAAATAACAGGCATGGTTACCATCCCAGTCATTGCAGGAGCTCAGAAAATATTGATAGGAAGTGAGTATTTGTCTTTTGCTTTTAGACCACTGTGTGCAGCGTAACAAAGCATCCAGACTTCTCTGAAACTGGTCAGTGGAATGTCGTCACAGAAACAGAGGGCAAGCAGGATAGAGCTGTCTTTGATGCTGTCATGGTTTGCACCGGGCGTTTCCTGAATCCCTGTTTACCTTTGGAATCCTTCCCTGGTGAGTGATTTCTTCCTGAGCCCAAGCCTTCTATTCTGGCTTCTTCTAGAAGAAGAGCTATTGATTCGTAATTGGAAATACTTCTCCATTATTATAGATAACTTTATATTCAGTCTTAAAAATAGTACGTACAAAATTATTTTAAAAGATATAAAGCACCATATAGGGGTCAGGTCTTATTATTTACTTATTAACATAAATGTTATTGTTATTGTTTAAGCTTTATCATGCATGTCTAGTTCAAGTTTAATGCTCATATGAGGCTTAAAACTATCAGATCCATCATGAAAAAGAACAGGTTTTGATTTTGCCGATTGAATTACAGGTTATTTGAGTCAGGACTGACCTGTAATTCAAGAACATAAAGGAGGTGAGAATATAAGCAAAGGAAAGATATTTTAAAAAGAAACAAACCAGAAATTATACATGTAAAGGAATATATTCATCCTTCCAAAGAGTCAACATAATAATAATCCATAATCTCTTAGACCACAGTTAGCCACGAAAAGGAGTTTTAGAAATTCCCTTCTGGAAATGCCTTTGACTACAACAGCAACATTGTTTTTAACATACTCATGATTGACAAATCTCCATCTTTTGAGGTCCAAAATTGATTATTTGGAAAACCAACAGCTATTCAAACTCAGGTGAGGGAAATAAAACTAGTCAAACGAGGATTACTAAAATGTAGTAAAACTACTTCTCTTCTGACACTTATTATTAGCCTTAAAGGCAATGAAGTACATGAAGTTTTGAAACTTCTTCAAGGGACTGAAACAAAAATTAAAGAAGGAAAATGTGAAGAATCAAACTTGAAAAACTTGACAAGAAAAAAATGAAATATAAAACTTATAAACATAATTGCAAATTAACAAAATATCCTATTCTGAAAAATGTGTTAAAAATCAAGTGAGAAGTCAATACACAGTTTTGCAAAGAAGCACTATAGTACGTGGTGGGTGGACTTCAGGCTTCCTACTGGTCTGAGGAATAAACAGTGCTAAAAGCATATACAACCAATTGCCTCTTCTAACAAAGTCTCTATAGGAAAAATGTGTTGCAAGTGCCAAACTATTGATATGGATACTTTGAGAATTTGGTGTCTTGTCAGGATTGGGATGGTTTATCCTTTACACCAGACTACCTTCAGACTACAACTTTTTAAGATTCTTTTTCTGCTTTTGACTAATCACCACAGCATCTTTCACAAATAGCTTTAAGACCTCTGTTGAATGAATGTTTTACTTGGGAACATGAACTCCTCTCTATATAAAAAGTATCAGGGCTATTTCTACCCTATCAATTGAAAAAAATCCATAGAAAGTACAAGCTTTGTCTATCAGGTGTCAACCACAACTATTTGAAAGTTGAAATTGTAACCCAGTTTTTATCCGTATAAATTGCCATATTCTTCTTCCTTAAGTAGTAGTTTGATTTACTAAATAAATTTTGGCACTGCATTGGTATAATCATTGATTTAATGCTACCTACGCATTCTGTGGTTTTTCATGGCTCCCATGCTCAAATATGCAATTGCAGAGATAAATACAATTATCATATGTAAGGCATTGAGTTAAGTAACAGGAAAGATACAAACTATGAACCAAGGTTAAGCCCTCAAGTAACTTCTCTCTGGTAAAACCTCAGTAAATGACTGAATGCCCCATTCTCTAATGCATTTGATGCAGCTTTTATTCCCACTTATTGGAACCCTCTCAGTGCTCCCCTTTTCCAGTTTCTAATCATCCTTCAAATTTCCCCCTTTTTTAAAAATCTCCTCATCCAGAAGACCTCCCCTGGCTCAGTCTAGGCTGAATGCCCCATTGAAGCCATAACAACACCAGTCCTGGAAAGCAGTATAGTATCATGCTTGACAGCTGAGCTTCAGAGTCAGACAACCCGAGTTCCCATCTGGGCTCTGCTACTTACTATACAGGCCTTGGGCAAATTGCTTAACATCCCTGTCCCTCAATCGCATCATTAGTAAAATTTAATAATAATACTGTATACCCTATGAAGTTGCTGTGAGGTTTAAATTAGTTAATGTGTATAAAGTTCTTAGATGAATGCCTGGGACTTGCATAGTAAGGGCTAAATAAATGTTGGCTGTTATCAGTTTACTTACCTATCTCTCCACTGGAGGACAAATTCCTTAAAGACTGCCTTTTATCCTCATATCCCTTAGACCTAATATAGCTCCTCAGTGTATAGTGTTGAAAGATCATGTAAAGGACAATTATTAGCCAACATTATGTTTTCTTTTAATACTTCTGCAGACCTGATCTGTGGGGCTTGTCCTTCCTCTGCCTCTGGATGAAATCTCAGGCAGGTTCCACGGCTTCTCTGCTCACTCTCAGATGATGAAAAGTCCTCTGATCACTTTAGGTCACCAAAAAAATTCTCATTTTCATGACAAAATTGTCCTGTCTCATGCAGTAGTCAAAATTTGCAACCACATGTACTGTTAAAACTTCTCTCCTTCTCCCATCTGGCTCCTGCTTTGGGTGACGGCAGCAGTGGGAAGAGATTGGTGTGCTTAGCTTCTCTTTTCCTCTGCCAGTTCCTCTTCCCTCCACACCCTTTACCCTCCAGCTGAAGTTTCTGACCCTTCCAGAATTGGAGTCAGGTGAAGGGCAAAATGAGGTCAGGGATCAGGAATGGTCTTGACTGGCACTAATCCAGTGCTAGTTTTCTCTGGCCTTGGGGGGACTGAAAATTGACTCTTCATGGGGTGCCTTCCTAGGTTCTGGTTCGGAGAGACCTCCATTACTGGGAATGTCTCAACACTAGCTCCTTATCATAGGTCATACACTCTCAGGCTGACCACTTAGAACTCCTTAAACCCTAGAATCTCCCCAGGTCATCCCCACATAGACTATCTGTTAGGATCTCATTACCTGTGCAGATGACCACCTTGTGCAAAGTCCCTTTAAGCTGGCATCAGACTGGCCCTCTCCCACATGGCCCTTGTCTGGTCCTTATGAAATATGTATCTCACACTGTCAACAGTGGAAGAAACACTTGCTCCCAGAGCAGACACCATCTCTTGTAGGCAGTTCCAGTCTTAGCCTTTCAAGCATGGGTCAAGCACCAGTCTGTGCTCCAGAGACTTTAAAGGTCAAGGTGTCAGATGTTCCCCTTGAAAGCCTTCACACCTGCTTCCATGTCAACAGGACAGAAAATGCCATAGTTCTTTAGCAATTCTTTTCATGGAATTGTTCAATTGCCAATCTTAGACACTTCAAGTTCAACCATTTTAGACTCTCAAAGTGGACGTGAGGCTAAGGCTGATAAAACTGATCTGGGTACACGTTTTTTGCAAATTCTGCATAGTTGGTTTAGCACCTCACTTGGAATGCAATAACTATTGTTTAGATTACAGCTTTGAGGGCTTCTGCAGGCAAAGAATTCTCTTAAAACATTTTGTTATATATGGTAGCTATTCAATAAATGTTACTGAGTAAACGAATGTATCAGTGATGGAATGGTAGGAGAATGATATATTCTAAGAGACAGCCTGATCTTTATACACTAAAACTTCAAAAGCCCTTGAAGCATTAGTGTGGGAGGCTGTCTAGTCCTCTAAACTTTTAAACCTCTCTTTCTGATTCTTTGTCAATGTTTCATCTCACTTGTCGGTGGGTCTGACGGTCACCAGCCCCATCACTATTGTTTCCTCTGTCACCTCTCGTAATTTTCATCACTGCCGCCTCCACTGTAAACACTCCTACTCCCACTGTTACTGTCATTCTTAGTTTATATGAACCCAGGGCTTATATCTTTTATATGTGCCAAGGAGGTCATTACTAAAAATAAATCAAAAGGAGAAGTATTTGGTATTTGGCCCTTCTTACATGTATAAATATTATAATAGCCATGCTTCTCTTGACAGAGTGTTAGGAGCTTAAAAGATCAGTCAGAAACAAGTATAAGTAATGTAAGAATAGAGTACAAATAAGCATACAGTATAATTAAGCATAAAGCATATAATAAAACGTAAAGTAAAGTAAGCATAAATTATAGGTAACATGAGCCTAAATCACAGGAATAATTATTTACAGAAGGACTTGCCACAGAATTTCTTTTGCGGGAAATTTTAATTGAATGGAAATTAATTTTGTTAACATATTATGTACATCAGTCACATTCTGATAGGAAATGTCTGTTGGATAAAATAACATTCATCAACTTATCATACTTTTTTTTCTTCACTTTGAGATGCTTATTCAATATCCAAAAGATGTCAAATGGGTACTTATACATAAGAGTGCAGTGGTTGTTAGAGAAGTCACAGTTGGATATAATACTTATTGTAGATGTGGTGTAATGACATGGGACTAGAAACATCTACTTTTTGCCTAGGATGTTCATGGTAGTGTATTAGATGCGACTTATTATTTGTCTGCAGTGAGTTTTATTTCCCAGAGTAATTGGTTTAAAAGGAAACACTCATATAGCTATAAGATCTCCTATATTGGTAATAAGGCAGGTTGTACTAAATCTATATGTGAGCTCACAGCATCCCACAGGCAAGGGGATCCCATGCTTGCTCTACTTCCTGCGACTAGTGGCAGGAGCAAGGCCACTGTATTTCTGGAACTTCCATTTTTCCACAGACCCTATCCTTGCATATTGGGGAATTATAGCTTTTGATATTTTGGATTTTCTGGTCTTTCTCTCCCTTGAGGAATCCATAAGTTTAAAGGCCAGATCCTGCACAGCCAAGAGTACAAGTTTCCAGAAGGCTTTCAGGGCAAACGTGTCCTGGTGCTCGGTCTTGGGAACACTGGAGGAGATGTTGCAGTGGAGCTCAGCCGAACAGCAGCTCAGGTACATCACCCCTGAACCAGAGCCCCACGCCCGTCATTTATGGAGAGGTATTCAAAATTGTAAAAGGCACTGGAGGGAGATATTCAAAATTATAAAACACACTGGCCAAGTGCTGAATTATGGGGACACAGAGTAAGTGGAAAAAAACCTAAAAATCCTTAAAGCCACTCATGGTCCTCCCTGAACTATTTAAGAAGCCACACTTTACAGAGTTGAACCGTGTCCAAGAAGGGTCTAGGACAATTGTGTGGATGCCAGACCACCAGGCACTTTTCAGAAGTGTTCCTTCAGGATCAAGACAAAATGGACAAATTGCTATACCCAGGCCAATTGTCTTTCTTTCACACTCTCCCTTTGTAATCCTGGCAAAACCTCCCTGTGGTAAGAGAAAGAGCAGGTTGTTTTCTGAACGTCTCCAAGTTTTCTATTAGAAGCCTGATTTGTACCTTGTTTTAAGATTAAAGCAACCCTTACTTCAAGCAAGAAGTATACGTAATGATTTTAGAAAGTCCAAAATAGATTCACAAATTAAAAATCTGTTCCATTTTAGAATAAATTATAGGTTAATGATTAGAACCAGAAAGAGTAGATTTTTATTTAATTCAGTTAATATTCCTTTTCCAAACCTTCACTATAAATTCTATATCACTCACATGTAAGAAATTGCCAGATCAATACTATATATCTGCAAATATTATAATCCTATGTTTATAATCTTAAAAACATAATGAACATACTTAACAGGTATACAGATTAGGGAAAGTGATTTTTGAGAACGGGGACAGCAATAGGAATAGATCGTCACATGTAGACCTATGTACAAATTCACCAATCCTCTGTTGTTATAAGACCAGAATGTTATAAAATGATTTGAAACACATTACAGAAAAATACTACAAAATGATGGACATGTATTTATCCTTCTTGCTTTATTTTTTAGGTACTTCTCAGTACTAGAACTGGTACCTGGGTTGTCAGCCGCTCTGCAGATAAGGGCTACCCTTATAATATGATGATTACAAGAAGATGCATTAATTTTATTGTAAAAGTAATGCCTTCGTGTTTCCTCAACTGGATTCAAGAGAGGCAGATGAATAAAAGATTTAACCATGAGAATTATGGATTAAGTATTACAAAGGGGTACTTAAATTTTTTATTTAATGGGAAACTTATTAAATCAGTATTTCTCATTGTATTTTATTCAGAACTCAAAATGTTCAATAATTGTAACATCGTTTTGTTTATCCTGTTCTAAACTTATTTTCCTAAGACAATGTCTGTCAGATACCACAATAGCTCTTGAAATAAGAGTTTTCTCCATCTGGTAACAAAAGTAGTAATACACGAAGCTAGAAGAAGATGATGGATGAAAGCTTTCATTTCCACCTTGAAAATCAGGAAATTTAAATTGGCTTTGAGGAACCTTGAAATGGCTCCCATCTAGAAATAGAATATTTTCAGCATCAGTAAGTGCAGATGGTCAGCTCTCACTGGCCTGTAGTAAAAGTCTATTCTGGCTGAATGATTAGAGGTATGGATTTCTAATAGGAATTCCTGAAATGGTATATTTTATTATACATCTGTATAGAGTTGCACATTGGCAAAGAGAAGAAAACCTTTGAAATGCATGTAAAGTCATTAAAAGTGATTTTTATTATATGCTTGACCCAAATATTTTTCTTTGGTAGGATATCTTCCAACTTAGAAGGAAAAGGAATGGCAAAGGATGATGTGATATGTAAATTTTATAAAGACGTTATGTCTAATGTGATTAGGTAGAATGATGCTCACAGTGAAAATATTTACCAGTATAAATAGATTTGATTTTTTTTTTATTCAAAGAATTTCTTGCTAATTTCCTCTTTGCCTGATGTCATTCCCTGAGGGCCTAGGTGATGTGCGATCCAAAGTTGATCATTGAACGGATTGCTGTGTACTCTCACCTGAGGCTCTGAGAAAAGTAGTGCTCCAGAAATTAATTCCAAGAGACAGAAAACTTTAAACCCCAGGCAAGAAAGAGTAGGTTTAGTCATTTTCAACATACATTCTACTGGGAGCAGGAAAACTAAACACGTTATAAACACAGTAAGTCAGGTAGATGACTGAAATAGACATTGGTCAATTCACTTCCTTTGTTGGCAGATAATTTCCCTGAACTGACTGTCTAAATCAGTAGCTGAAGTGTCTCGTAGATATAACAGTGAATGATTTTCTCCTCTGTGTCAAAGGAAAAAACCGAAGTTAATAGTGAATGATGAGCTGCCAACCTGTATCCTCTGTGGGGCAGTCACGATTAAAACCAGCGTGATGGAGTTTACAGAAAACTCTGCTATTTTTGAAGATGGGACAGTGGCAGAAAACATCGATACCGTGATCTTCACTACAGGATATACATTTTCTTTTCCCTTTTTTGAAGAACCTCTGAAAAGCCTTTGTACAAAGAAGTTGTTTCTATACAAGCAGATCTTTCCTTCAAACCTGGAGAGAGCAACATTAGCCATCATCGGCCACATCGGCCTTACAGGGTCCGTCTTAGCAGCCACAGAGCTTCAAGCACGATGGGCCACAAGAGTATTCAAAGGTACCCTGACTCCATTTAAAGCCCTGTGGATCAACTGAATCTTAAAGTTAGTGCCCTGCCATGTAGCTAAAATCAAACAAATGTGAGCTAAAGCAACACATTTTTTCAAAAATTCAAGTAACTGTATATATGTGCAATATTATCATGTGCGTGCTTATGTCACTCAGCATGATTAAGTGGAAAGAGAGGTTCTGACACTGTAGATGAAATAAATTTGGGCAACAGTATGTAATCAAATTTCTCAGATGAGCTGAAATTATTGGAAGCTTCAGGATCCTATTCTTTTCTACCTTAGTCTAATCTAGTCTATTTACTCCTAAGTCTTTCCATGTATAACTAGAAGTAGAAATATATGTTGCTTCCAAAGAAAAATATTGAAATAATGTGCTCTGTGAATAAAATTGAGATATGAGGCAATAGTGACCTTTAAGAAATGCCCATAAAATATATTTTAGACACTAGACACTATTTTCCATTAGTCATCACTGTAAGAGCACAGATACTGGAGTCAGAGCTACCAGGGTCCAAACCCAGCTTTGAAACTCATCAGCTTAGTGAGGACTTCTGTAAACCTCAGCCCCTTCATCTGTAAAACAGGGAAAATAAGCCCTCTTTCACAAGGATTTTGTAAAATGGATTTTGTAAAGCAGGGAGCACAGTACTTAACACACAGTAAATGCTCTTTAAGAGATAGCTGTTACTCTCACTATTGCTGTTACTATCATACCTCTCTATAGGAGGACTCGTTTTAGATTAGTAAGCATTTTAAAGAATTGCAGTTGTATTATTTTCAAATATAAACAGCAATCACAATTGAGCTAGCCAGCTGTCCTTTAGCAGAATTCTGTCCTTAATGAATAAAAACAATCACCAGTAATTTATAAATAGCTTATGACACAGTATTAAGTAGTATTGACTTCTATCACACTGTACAAATACTTAAAAAATGTATGTTCTCCTAAGTTGGCAAATGTTATTTGAGTGGAGGAGGGAGGGAGGAAGGTGGTGGTTAGAAAATCTCATTTTATTCACATTAGAGAAAAAATTCCACAATGCTTTATTAAATTAACACAAATTTTTATTTCTTTAAGGCCAATTAAAGTGCTTTCACAGCATTATCCAATTATATTAAAACCACAGAAGACTCTTTAAGTATGTGGTTTTTAAAAATATTTTATAATGAGCTCCAAAATGCTTATTAGAATGATAAAGCTGACAGAAAAACTCGATGAGATCGGGTCATAGGAGTAATTGCAAGCTTTACCAGAGAGTTTCCAAGAAGCCATCCAGGAACCACCAATTAAATCCGTGCTAGCTTTTTACAGGATCAAGTGACCCTAGTGGAAAGTGTACCACAGAGCTGAGTCGGACCTATCTTGGATGGATAGTAACCCCCACCCTGGGGTTAGCACTTGGTACCTGACGGGCAGGACTGGCCAGAACGGGATGGTGAACAGGGTGGAGTAGCAAGATCACAAGTGGCCTGTGACTGGCAGGGGTTGGGGGGGTGAGGTTAGTGGGGAGGACAGGGTTCACGTTATAAGGAAGTCCCAGGAACCCAGAGGACAGAGTGGGATTTTAGACTTTGGGGCAGCTGGGCAACTGCAGAGAATGGCCAAGGTCCAAACTGTTAGGGTGAGAACAAGGTTTAGAATCTTGAAGAACAAGGAGAGAAGAGTTCAAGTGCTGAGACTGTCTGATGTGTCCCATGGGAGCTTGAGAGTGAGTGGGTCCTCACGACCACCCAAGCAGAGAGAGCTTCTGTGAGACTCACATGCCAGGCCCCTGCCACGCTTGAGGCTGCTTGTGCAACAAAAGTGAGGATGTGCCAAAGCGGTGTTATAAAAGGAAATCATCTTAAGTGTTGGCATGTAACCAACTAATAGCTTTAACATACACACAATGCGTGTACAATGGGGATTTTACGTCCAGGAAATTATCCTCTGCATTCCAATTCCATTCTAAGCTTTGACTATCTTATGTTCTGAGGCTGGAGCAGTCGGAGGCCAGAAATGACAGGGAGGGGAACTTAAATCAAGGATAAGCCACATGTGACTTTAGTGTTGTTTCCAAATTTTCTCATAGGACTCTGTAAGATACCTCCATCCCAAAAACTGATGGCTGAGGCTACTAAGATGGAGCAGCTCATTAAAAGGTATGAAATATATCTTGCTATAGGGGAAACTAATTATACATTCTATTATAAAAAAATAAAAGGATTCTCAAGAGTAGAAAAACCACTCAGAGAGAAGCAGCACAGCAGCCAACACTGTCAGTTCCTACTTTCCAAATGAATTCAGAGTTCAGGCACTTCTCTTAAAGTGTCCCTGCTGCTCCCACTCCAGACCAGGCCACCAACATCTCTCACCAGGATACTTGCTGCCACCTCTTATCTGGCCACCCTCTCTGTATTAGTCCATTTCTGTTGCTTATAACAAAATACACAGAACTAGGTGATTTATAAAGAAAACGAAATTTATTGCTTAAAGTTTCAGAGGCTGGGAAGTCCAAAGTCCAGGGAACACATCTGGTGAAGGCCTTGGTGGTGGCAGCAGTGAACCAGGGGTCTCACGTGGCAGAAAACGATGGAGCATACGGAGACTAACCTCTCATGTGCTCTTCTTTTAAAGCCCTCAGAACCACACCCTGACCACTATTATGAATCCATTCACTATGGCATGGTCCTACAACCTAATCACTTCTTCAAGGCCGCACCTTTCAATGACCGTAATAGGATTTCCCACTCTCAACAGTTACAGTGAGAATTAAGCTTCTAATGTATGAACTTTGGGTGACACAATCCAATCAGTCCACAGCACCCTCCTTCTGCTCTGGCTGTTCTACAGTCTAAGCTTGACATGGCAGCAAGGGTGAGCCATGCCACATTGCCCCTCCATGTAGAACCCTTCAATGGCCTCCCTTTCACTCCTGAAAGCCTCCCTGCAGCCTCTGTGGCCCTACAGAGCCCTCAGCTATCTGTATGCCCTCACTGCCTGCCGTTGTTCCACCTTATACATGCTGCTTCAAGGACTCCAACCTCCTCACCGTCGTGCCAGCCCTAACCCCCTCAGGACTTTTGCACTTACTCTTCCCCCTGCCTGGAAGGGCTCACTCTGTTCAAATGTCACCTCATAAGAGAGAAGTCTTACCTGACAGCAATATATAAAATGGCAACCCACCAGTCTCACCACTGTCCTTCCCCCAATTCGCCTTTATATTTCTCATGATACCCACCACCATCTGATATGTTACATATCTGTTTGGATTTTTTTTTAACAGTTTGTTGATTTCCTCCATTAGAATGTAAGCTCTTTGACAGCAAGGACTTTGTTTCATTCACTGTTGGATCCCCAGCATCTAGAATGGTGCCTGGAATATGATAGGCACTTATTATTTATTTATTCATTGAATGAATGACATTGGGACATTATAAAAGTTTACTGATAGCAAAAATAGGTATGAATCAAGCCTTAGCACACACTGTGCTCATATTTGTGTCAGGTTCAGTCCCACTATGTCAAGTATGGTTCTCTAAGATCACAATTAACATCAATAAAAAAAATTGAGGTGCCCATCAATATATGTGATGCTTTCTGATCATGTTCATTCATTCAGCAACCATCATATGGGAACTGATCAGACTTTATCCTCATATCAAATTCAAGAACCTAAAATATTATTTAGAGCTTCTCTTCCAATTGTATCTTTTTACCACTGCCTTTAACAAAATTAATTAGCCTCTGTAAATAAATTCTTTATTTTTTCTTTCCAACACACAAAAAAATTTCCAAACATGATTTGATTCTGAAAAAAAAAGTAACAAAATGATGGGAGGAGGGATGGATCTTATAATTTAGAAATGCCAAGCAAGAGGTGATTAATGAAAAGTAATCCATGTTTTTCCTTCTCAGGGGAGTGATTAAAGATACCAGTGAAGAAAAACTCAGCTACATTCTCTACTTGGACGATCTCGCTGCATGCATAGGTGTGAAGCCCAACATCCCATTTCTGTTCCTCAAGGATCCCAGATTAGCTTGGGAAGTTTTCTTTGGGCCATGTACTCCTTACCAGTACCGCCTAATGGGCCCTGGAAAATGGGACGGAGCCAGAAATGCCATCCTAACCCAGTGGGACAGGACACTAAAACCTTTAAAAACTCGAATCGTTCCTGACTCTTCCAAGCCTGCTTCTGCGTCACATTATTTAAAAGTTTGGAGTGCACCAATCCTACTTGCCTCTCTTCTACTTTTCTGTAAATCTCCGCTTTTTTGGAAATTGTTGTCAGATAAGCTACAGGCTAGAATTTCCCCTTACCTAGTAAGGGTTTGGTGAGGGTGAATCCCATTGGTTAGTAGGGTTGCACCACCCCATATTAATTCTATCTCCAAATATCTTGTGCATCCCTCCTCTCTTCTCCATCATAACTGCCACAATCCAAGTTCAAATCCAACTGTCTCTTATCTGAATTATTGTATTGTCTTCTTCTTTGGCCTCAGTACCTGCTTTCTTGTCTCCCTGTCCAATGCATATTCTATTCTGCTACCAAAGCAATTATTCTAGAATTAAATTATGGTCATTGTTTCCATCAAGGCCCTGGTAGGAATAAGATTGCACTCAAATTAGGTAATTTGTGGAAATTTTAATACAGAGATTATTTTTTAAAAATTTGGGCAGAGTGTAAGGAAATCACAAGGATAATGAAAGACCCCCCAGACTAGTAATAATGAAGTAAGTTTACTAAACCTAGACCTAATAAAATAAGAGGAGAAAGCAATTACTAAAGAGATAAAGAGAACTGTGTAGAGAGGGCCACCTAAAATAGCAATGATCTTTAGCTGAATGATAAAGGCAGTACACAATGATCCCAGAAGTAGAGATCTGGGGGGAATAAATTATCTAACCTTACTCTCTTCCCTCCCTCTGATCCCCCGCCAATGCTCCCCAACAGCCAAGTTCTCCCCAAGGTTGCCAACTCGTGTTACGCATGGAGGTCAGCCTCCTAGGGCACAGAGCAGAGCAAAGATGATGGATAGTCTATACAGAAGGGCAAACAAAAGAGATCAAGTTATGTCGCTTAGAGTTTCTGTCTTGCTTAGGGAACATAGTTCGAATTTCTTAGCCTAACGGAGGAGGTCCTTCATGATCTGAGTCCCTTTGCCCAGGTCACCAGAATCCTCTCCTGCAGCTTCCACCTCCAACCCCCACCCACCCACCAATTCCAAGCCCTACCATCCAGCACTACCAAACTATTAACTGTGTCATGCCCACTCACTTTGGCACAAGCTGTTGCCTCTGCCAGGCATGCAAATGCGTACCATACCTGACTGATGAGATCCTATTTATCTTTCAAGAGTGCTCAGTTATCTCACTCTGTGCAGCCATACCTGAATCCCCAAAGGAGAGCTGATCATCCCTGTGTAAAGAAGGTACCTCGTGTTCTGCTTTGGTATTGCTCTTTTCTTACTGTAGTATCATTTTCTGTTTGTATGTCTCCTAATAAATGGTTGGTTCCTAAAAGGAACCATATTTTGTTCATCTAAAACATTACCTGATACACCAAGTTCCAGGGGTTCAATCCCTATACTGTCAAGCTGCCGAAAAAGAATTTTTTTTTTTTTTCCATTTGTGTGACCGGCAAGGGGATCGCAACCCTTGGCATGGTGTCGCCCGCACCACGCTCAGCCAGCAAGCCAGCGAGCGCACCGGCCATCCCTATATAGGATCCGAACCCACGGCGGGAGCGCCGCTGCGCTCCCAGCACCGCATTCTCCCGAGTGAGCCACGGGGTCGGCCCAAAAAATTTTTTTAATAGAAAATAAAAAATAGAAAAAATTTCCTGATACAAAGTATTGCTAAATAAACATTTGAGGAATAAACTGGCTTCACCACCTGGCATTCCTTGCCCGTCTTCTTCTATCCCTATTCTTTTCTACTGCCAACATGATAAATTACCTCAAATTATCTCAGCCTTGCAAATGAAAAAGCACAGTCCACCAACAGCTAATTTTATAAGTAAAAGACAATCCATGTGGCAATTAGAGGAAATATAGCCATATAGGAACTAGGATCCAAGTGTACTGGTTAAGAGCACTAACTCTAGAATAGACGTGGATTCCAATCTCAATTTTGCCATTTGCTGTGATGTGTTGGCCAAGTTACTTAGCCTCTGTAAGCCTCAGTGTTCTCATCTGGAAAATAGTACTAATAATAGTACCTGCCTTGAGGTGAACATAAATGAGACAATGTGGGGTGTTTGGTACAAAGTAAATTAATTATTAACAGCTGCAGAGTCGGAGAGCATTTTCCAATCTGAATCAAAAGACTTGAAAACTGCTGCCTGGCTTTATTCCCTGTTGTGTAATGAAGAGGCATGGCCTTTGCTCTCTATGGATTCTCTGGTAGCAATTTCCAACTAGGATCACTCTTTTGTCCTTGTGTCCCCCATCTCCACAGCTGCCACCATCACCACCACCACCACCATCACCGTGACCTATGTGCCTCTCAGATGGACCCTCCAGAATGCAGCAGGCAAACATTAGCAAGGGGGGAGTTGTTCTTAAGTATTAGGAGTGTGATCACATAGAAGTAGACAGTAGTGGTTACCAGAGGCTGGGAAGGGGTGGGGAAAGGGGAATAGGGAGAGGCTGGTTAATGGATAGAAAATTACAGCTAGGAGGAGGAATAGGATCTGATGTTCTATAGCACTGAGAGGTGAGTATCATTAACAACAATTTATTGTATACTTTCACTTAGCTGAAAGAGAGAGTTTTGGATGTTCCCAACACAAAGAAATGATTAATGTTAGAGGTAATAAAAAAAAAAATCACTGGTTACCAGGGTTTCATAGGAGGCAGGAAGAAAAAAAAAGTATTAAAAGTGGACCTCCCGAAATAACTAGTCAGTGTGTCCAGGTTTTCACTGAAACAACACCCCAGTAGAAGGAGCATCTAATTCCAAATCTTCAAAACCAACTAAATCTGATCAACACAAGCAGTGTCATGTTTAAGTTATCTAGACACAAGCTCTTGAGGGAGAGAATAGAACTGAGATGTCTTTACTGGCTCGTCATAACTTAGATCGCTAATATTGCTATTTTTTTATATATAAATTTTCAAATGAGAAATCAAAAACTCAGAGAAGTTAAGTAATTTTTCCTGGTTCACACAGTAAGTAAGAGACAGAACAGACATTTGAACTAAACAAATGCAACCCTAAAGCCCAGGCTGTGTTACTAGCTGCCTTGGGAGACAACTCCTCTTACCACCTCAATTTGCTTGTAAACAAAGCCCCAACCTGAACACCTCGTCCCCCAGGAACACTTCATTTCACTCCTCCTTCCTCTGTGGTACCTCTACAACTTGAACGGACTCATAAATATTGTACTTATCACACTGCACGACCTCAGTTCTCAAAAAACATACGGTACCAGGAAAAGGCCATTTTAAATGAGAACCAAAATTTTATAGTAAACAGTAGGAGAAAAAAGTTAGGTTTGGTCGAGACTCCAACTTGCAAAACCAAACTAGCAGTTAGAAAAATAAGTTTGCTTTGCCCTTTGTTTAACCAAATGTTGATGATAATTAGAACTATGTGCTAACAGGAATTACCTAATCATCTGACAATTTATATGACAGCAAGATAAAACACCCTCCACCTGATACTTCAAATTTGACTTTCAAAGCAATATTATAAGATTAGCCATTGTTTTAAAATATTCAAAGTTTTCATTGATTTTGCTAAGTAACTAGATTTTAATTCTTTCATATCCATGTTATTCACTTGAAATTCCTTCATGTTATTCACTTTTGAAATTCCGTCTTATCATGCCTGCCAATTGTGTCTATGTCATTTTTAAAATTTCTTACATGATTTAGCTCTGCTAGATCCAGATTTGCAATGGCTTAGCAGTTCTCCAGTATTACTTTCATCAACTTCAGGAAGTCCTTATTTTGCAGGATATGTGGTTTCACTTTGCTATTGACTTACATTGCATGGTGTGTGTTATCAGACTATCATCGGAGACCAACCACAAAGACATTGATGACAATGATACCCAGAGTAAACTCTACTGCTGAACAGAGATATGTGTTTGAGAGAAAATAAATGTTTAAGTCATCGGATAATTCATCTATTCATTGAACAAATATGTATTGAGCATCTACTATGTTCCAAGCACTATTCTAGATTATAGGAAAACAACAGTAAATAAAAAGAGACAAAGTCCCTGACTTCATGGAATTTATAATTGACTGTGAGAGGCAGAAAATAGACAACAAAATGTTGAACAGTCATAAGTGACATAAGGAAAAATAGAGTAGGTTTAAGAGACAGTGAGTGATGGGGGATTAGATAGAAGGCTCGGACAAAGCCTCTTCGAAGAAGTGACTCTTGAAATGTACTTAGGGGAACTCGCAGAAAGTGAGGATGTGACCCATGTGATTATTTCATAGAAGGGTATTATTTCTGGCAGAGAGATCAGCAAGTAGGCCCTGAGGCATGTATGTTAGAACAGTTCTTTCTGACCTTGTTTGCATCATGACACACGTAGAAAATGATGATAATGTTTGTATGCTACACTGGGATAAGCTAGAGGGGATGCGGGTAATCTATGCGAGCACAGGGAAATAATTTTTTATATATTTAAGCAAAATTATTTAAGCAAAAAAATGCAAAAATTTAAATATAGAATTTATAATATGCTTCCAAATAAGTTTTCACAGTTTTTAATTAAAACTTGAACTTGTTTCTGGACACATAACTTTTTCTATCATATTTTACACTTGAAATTATGCATTGAATTCCTAATTTAAAAAAAAAATTTTGGCAACTGGCCAGTACGGGGATCCAAACCCTTCACCTTGGTGTTACAACACCATCCTGTAATCAATTGAGCTAACCAGCCAGCCCTAATAAAGATTTTTTAATGATGATCTATTCAAGATACCACAAGTTGGAGTGAAAATAATGTAAAACCATTTCATAGCCACTCAAAAAAAAAAAAATTACAGCAGTTGAAATAAGAATCTAATCATTTTTTTTCTTTTCTTTCATTGATAAATGTAGCATTGAAGGGACTGGCATATTAGCACAGTTGGTTAGAGCACAGTGCTGATAACACCAGGGTCCAGGGTTTGATCCCTGTACCGGCCAGCTGTCAAAAAAAAAAAAAGATACATTGAAAGTTTTTTATGTTATGAAAATGGATCCAAGTCCAATCAAACTTTTTCTAAACAAGTAATTTGAATCAGACAAAGCTCTAATTAGTAGAAGTAGCTCACTTGTTTAGAGCATTCACCCTGTGGGTAGCTTGGATGCACTAGAAGGACACCTTGGCCACAAATGCAAAGAATGATCTATTATACGTGAACACAGAAATTCCAGGCTACTGTCTGGAGTTGCACCCACCAGGAAACCCCACCTACTCCCTACATCCTCCTACACCCTACCCATCATCACCACATTGGGCACCCATCATACCAACTCTGCGAACAGGTCCACAGCCCCTTGTCCACAGTGGGCAACGGCATGCTCTGTAGGTCCTGCTAAGGTAGATGCTCAGGTGTCTCAGCAGGTTTTTGACAAAGCTCTGGGGAAGCGTCAACTGCAGGCCTCACCCATCACGCCTGCCACCCGAGGGGGCAATGTAGAGCACCTGCCAGAAAAGCTGCTCTCAGTCTCAGACCCCTGCCAAGTGCGCTGGGTGCCCCTGGTCTCACCTGGCCAGCCTGAAAGCTGAGGTGATCCATTTTTCAGGCACAGTGGGTGGGAAGTTCTGTGTTAGAAGACCTGTAAGAAGAAAATGTTGCTGACTGGAAGGAAGAAGGCAAGAGACTAAAAGAAATGAAGAATAGGAAAACAGTCTTTAGTGAATGTTTTTGTATTCTGACAATTTCACTTTCCTAAAGTCTTGTAACTTTAGAGATTCAGATAATGAATCGCCCCAAGAAGGAAGTCTCCTTGTGGTTACTCATTTGCATCTCCTCTAACTTATGAACTCTTCAAAGGCAGGAATAGAAAGTAGCCTGACTGAAAGGCAGTTCGATAAAGCAGCTCATTGAATTGAATTGAGTTTCTCCAGGCCAACAATGCTTCTAAAAATCTCCCAGATTAATTTTCATTAGATTCTGGGAACAGTCTAATACCTAGAGCTGTGGCATAGGTCTTTGGCACCCTCAGCAGTTCCAATCCCTCTACCTCTGGGAACAAGGAGTCAGCAGGAGAGAAGAAAGGTCAATGGTCAACATTTACTGAAGGTAACTTCCTTATTATCCAAAACCTCTAACCTACCCAGAAGAATAGAGGATAAGATTAAACTTTCACCTTTCTTAACAGGGTCTAAAGTCGTTGACTCCTTCACAATATTGTTTGTAGTTAGAGTTGGGGGCAGTCCACATGGTCTCTGCATCTCTGTGAAATGTACCTTTCTCTCTCTGGATCCTGTATGTTCCCAGATACAATTCTTCCCCATGGCTAATGCATCCTTCCTATGAAAGGACCACAATTACTATAGCCTGGGCCCCTCTCCATCCTGTTACTCACACTGCTTCTGTGTCTGGGTAGGTGCAGTGATTTATCTGACTGGTAAATTTGGGGAGAATAGCTGCTCCCCACCAACTCCACTGTCTTTCTAGTGGGAATGAGCTGCCTACAGAGAGCATGCACTCAGCTCTTCTCCAAATATGGGATGAAGAAGACTTCTAATCCTGAGGTTTAATTAGCAGGCCCATATATTCTAGCTTGACTTTTTTTTGGTGATTAAATGAATATTTTTTACTCCATCTTTACTCTTTGTTTTATCTTATAAATTGTCCAGAACCCAGGCAAGGAAAACAGGTGCTAGTTACGTAGCAAGAACTCTCAGAGACCCAAATATTGTACACAAATAACTTGTCATTTAATCATACCTCCAACTCCCACTTCCTAGCTTTCCCCTTGGAATCATATTCTTTATTGGTAAATCATCCGTATGCCCAATAAAAACTCCCCAACTATTCCATCCCTTCCCTTTTATTGCTGGCTTGTTATTTTGTGAGCTTCTTACCTTAAAGGGTTATCAACATACAGTAGCCGACAACTTAACTCCCTCTTCCTGTATTGACTCTACCTAGGAAACAGAGATGAGCAGGCAGTAAATGTTGACAGACGATTGGGTGGCTCTTCCCTAATCCAAGTTCACATCACCACTCACGCAGAGTGGGTCTCCCCACTTCACTTCTTGCCAGTC
Organism: Cynocephalus volans; assembly: GCF_027409185.1. NCBI lineage: Eukaryota > Metazoa > Chordata > Mammalia > Dermoptera > Cynocephalidae > Cynocephalus > Cynocephalus volans. The sequence continues at coordinate 128,230,319 of NC_084467.1, forward strand.
TCTACCCATTTATTCTCCACAACAAAGCAATCCTCTCATATCACATTACACCCTATATTAAATCCTTCTCGTTGCACTTCAGATAAAAATCCAAGTTCTTTATCATGGCCCACAAAGTTCTGCCTAATCTGGCCCTATCTCATGGCCAATTTACCCCTCAGTTTCTACTCTTCTGCACCCATATTAGCCATCTTTCAATTCCCTTTACATGTGGTTTCCTTTTTATCCTTCAAGGCTCACCTTAAAAGTCTTTTCCTTAGAGGCGTCCTCTCTGATGACTTGTTCGATCTTTTCCCTCCTCCCGCCACAACCATAAGGGAACTATCATTGCATGTATCTGTTTCCTTCAAAGCACTTGACATGATTTGGAATTATCTGTGTGTTCCTTTGTTAACTTGTTTATTGATTCTATCCCCCACTTGATTATAAGCACTATGAGTATAAAAACTTGTCTGTTTTATTCACCAATATGCCTAGTTCAGTTCCTAAGAGTGCCAGGCACATAAGAAACCCTCAGTAAATATTTATGGAATGAAGAGGTAAATAAATGAATGAATAATGTATCACTTTTCAAACAAAGGCATGATTTAGAGGTTCTACATACCTCCTACAATTGGCATTTTTACTATGATTTAGAATTCCTAAAATATTAACATATTCTAAAGAAGCACTCCAAAAGGTTTTTTTTTTTCCTGGAGTAGCATGGTGTCATTCTAAATTTTCCCCTTTATCTAGCCTCCCAGTGCTCTGGTTGACTCCCTAATCAGCATAGATCCTTGTGTGGTGTTCTGGATTAGCCATAGCTGACTGATCCTTAGTGAAATGTTACTCTGACAAAGATATCAGTAACTGATTGACCAAGGGCACAAACTCCACCAAAAATAATGTTTAATGTGTAAGGCTGACATAGGGAAAACAGCTTTCTTTTTAAATATTCAGGCCATACATAAAAATACTAGTGGATAATAAACCTTCTATACAAATTCTTAAAATACATATCTCTTCTTTTAACTACCACCAATATTTAAGTCTAAGACAAAACCTTAGTTTCTATATCACACTATTTAAAATCTTTATATTCCTCTAAAATAATTTGTGTAATATGATTATAATAATCCTCATTATAAAATGTTTCAATCAACTACACATAATCAAATAATTTGTACTTATAAATATATATTGTTTTGCTGATCTTAGGAGTCTATAAGTCTTTTTCATTCATTTATTCTATCCTTCCACATCCAGGTTTACTGTTCTCTTCATTTTCAGCCGCAACTGGTTAGCCTTTCTCAGGACTAGGATATTTTTCCCCTTTAATTGAGTCCAGCGGATCAAAACTATGAACTTAGTGAAGAAAACTTGATAAACTTTTGTCATGGCCCAATTGGTCTATAGAGATTTATCACACTTCACTATTAGTACTTATTCTGTTACTGTCTGTCACCAAATAATCCAGGGAGTAGACAGACTTCGTGCTTTGCTGTCTTAACTGAGCTAGTTTTTTCTCCAATTGTCCATTCATGCTCTTCCAGTGTGTGTGTGTGTGTGTGTGTGTGTGTGTGTGTGTGTGTGTGTGTGTGTGTGAACATCCTTCCACACTTTCTATATCTTAACTAAGTCAGTGATGATGATATTAAATTGTCGCCATTTTTTCTCTCTCTCCTAATTTCAAGACCAAATTTTTCAATGTGTACAGCTCTCACTTATTTATGGCGAGTTCTGTTCTCCTCCACTCTGACCATCTGAGAAGCGTGTTTCTGCATTTCCATATGCTTATCAAGCTGTTTAGAGAGTATGGTCCCCAAGTCATCTATTCTGAGAAAATTCCTATCCTTGCTTTTTTTTCCTTTGCTTCCTCTGGTCACTGACATGGCATCACTGAGACAGAAGGGAAGCATGAGTGCACTCTCTTTGATATGCTCGCTGAGCATTTCCTGAAGCCCCAGTGCCCTCTAAAATCCTTTCTTGATGAGTCATATATGACTGGACAAGACAGGCCCCCCCATGTCCCCATCTTTGCTCTTCCCAGCTTATAAGTGGATCCATTGCTCTGCCACTCCCCCTCCTGCAGGCACCCCCTTCCTCTCAACTTCCTGAGTGAGTGCTGACTGAGGCAGAAAGTACACAGCAGTGTAGCTGCAAATATGGTCCATGGACTGCTTTCACCAAAACCACCTGAGCTGGTTGTTTAAAATGCAGAGTCCCGAGCTTCTGTCCTGGACATCCTGAAAATTCTGTATTTTAACAGATTTTTTTTTTTTTAATGATACTCATATATAGTTCACGTGCCAGACATTGTTCTAAGCACATTACATATAATAACTTACTTAATCCTAACAACAACTTGCAAGGTAATTATTATTATTATTATTATTACCTTCATTTTACAAATGAGGAAAATGAGGGAGAGAGGTCATATAATTTTCCCAAGGTCACACAGCTACTAAAGGATAGAACCCGGATTCATGTCGGAACAGATCTTCACTCTAGTGTCCCTGCACTTAACCACACATTACACTGCCACACTGCCCTGAAGTTACACCATCACAGATATGACAGGTCAAAATGAAGGCTGCCTGTTCATGCTTCTGAAGAAAAATGACCCAAAACAAGGAAATAAGGGCATTGTTTAACAATCTTCCCGAGGATTATTTCATTTTTTTAGGAGAAGTTGCCATACTCTGACTTTTCTATTTACTGTTAATTAGGAACTTAGACTTTGTGAAGTTACATAGGTATTGACTTGTAGATTTATGTCCATTAAAGATGCAAATGATTTCTCTCCAGTGGATGAGATAATCCCAAAGGTTACAGTTTATTGCCCTGTGAGACATTAATCAGTTTTTTTTCTAACCTAGAAAATTTATTCTAACTTTTCTTTATTGAATTGCATATAAATACCCTTAAATGCTCTTCAAACCAGCTTTACCATGGTACTTTTTCCCTCACTAATTAATGAGATCATTAAATCTTTGACATGTGTTCATTCTATGTTTGCAAAAAAATAAAATTATGTTTTTAACTTCTGAAAATTATGCTGTCCACTTGCTTTCACACTCCAGAAGTAAGTAAACCATTTACAAGGTCTCTTCTGACATAGTCTGTTTCACAGTCAATTAAATCTGGGGAGAAGTGCTTGCTTGGAGCCTACTACTGCTTCAAAATCACAGACAGCATGACACAGAGGAAAAGACATCGACTTTAAAGACAGATAGACTTGGGTTCAAGTGTGACTGGGTGTCCATTTTCTAGCTTAACAATTTGGGACAATTCACTGTTTCTCTAAGTCTCACTGTATGTTGTGAGCCTTAAATGAAGTAATACATCCAGTATTTAATATAATGCCTGGGTCCTAGTAGGTGCTTAGATACCTTCCCCCTTCTCCCAGGAGAGTGCTGGCAAATGTTTAACAACCAGCTTTCCAAAAGAAATCTTTGTAGTGTCTGCAGGTTTCCATAGCGTAGATACTTCCATAGTGTAGATAATTTCAACCCACCAGTCTGAACACGGGGTTGGAAAGAGATGCACACAACCATCTCTCACAAGCCTGTACTAGCCAGCTCTCTCTCCCATTCTTCACCTAGTGACTCCTCTTTCGGATCTCAGCTCAAACACCTCTTCATCAAGGGAGCTCCCCTAATCCCCAGACAAGGTCAAGTCTCCCATTACTTTTTTCGCACAGCACTCTATACCTTTGCTTCAAAACCCCTTCTCGCAATTTTTAATTATTTGTTACTAGACCACTACCACAACCATTAGACTGTAAGTGCCATGCAAACAGCTATATCTGTTTTCCTCTGCATTATATCCCTAGCACCTAGTTCAGTGTCGGGCTCAAAGATGGGGTTCAATAAATACGTGTTTAATTAACCAAGTAAATAAGCAATTGAAGATGGATAGGTGGGTGGGTGGATGGATGAATGGATGGACGGGTAGGAGGAACTGGGTTTTTGTGTCTCCTCCAAATTCTGCTTGGTTACTTCTTTAAATTCTTAACTTGGTACTCAGCCGTCCCATAAACACTTTTGCACAAATGTACTTAAATCAGTCCTATTTGGAAGTAAAACTTTTTCTGATGGCTGGAGGAGTACAACACACACAGGGGCAAATTTCCCGGATGGCAGTCATCTGCCTACCTGACCCCCAAAGACTAAATGTCACTGAATCTCTTCAGTGCTGTCTCATTAGCAAACTGGATATTCCATTGCCAGCCACTGCCTCAGTTGAGGTGAGCTTGCCACCCATGCACTATGCCTCAAAAGTCAGTCTCTGTAACTAAGACAGTTCTCCAGGGTCTAGTTTGGAACTTGGGTCTACATACTAATTTTTTTCTCTTCTGCATATGTTTCAAACCACTACTGATACAGAGTGCCTTCTATTCATGTTACAAATTAAGACCAACATTTACTCAACTTGACTCTTACAGAGAAATAATTTTCATTTGTAACTAGAAATATTTTCCCATAGTCATAATTAATATTTCCACTATCTAAAGGGTTTTTTTTTTCTTTTTTTTTTATGGTGGCTGGCCTGTACAGGAATCAATCAGCGCCAAAGCTCTAACCAACTGAGCTAACTGGCCAGTCTTAAAGATATATTTTTTCACAAAATACAAAATTGATTCAAATGTAGGAAGATATTATGACTATTGATTAAGAACCTAAGAGGTCTTTCTATTCATATTTCCTTATGCATGCTTTAATACATACAAATCTTGGAGAAAAAAATTTGAAAGTTTAAATAAAAATAATTTGTGTGAGAAATCAATTAGGTATGTGTGCAGTCACATAAGTAAACAGATAAAGGTGAAACATCACATTCATGAGACTTTTTTAATGTCTCAGCTGGCATTGCAGAATTCTTTCTGGCAGTTTTTTACAATTTCAACCATTTAGAATAATTATGAGCGAAGTTTGACTTACAGGCCACCTGCTGCCAACCTACACCTGCAATGCAGCTTAGGATCCAACTTCAGGAATCCTTCAATCCTAATAGTGGAGAAACTGAGATCCACTTAGGGAACTCAGTCCAGCCCTGGTTTGACCCTTGCTGATCAAGTATTTCTAATCAGGTCTCACAACAGGGAGGAACCAATCAAGTGCAGCAGGCGGACCTTCTGTGTGTACAGTTTATGAGGAGGGGTCATTTGAAGGGCTGGGCCTGAACTTGGGCCTTTAAAAAGGGTCATGGTTCAGGCTGAAGCTGAAGCAGTCTCTCTTAGAGCAGCAGCTATGAGTCTTTCCACGTCCCCAATTTAAAATGAAACACAGATCCCAAGGATGATCCAAAATCCAGAAACATTTTAAAAATATTATTAATATCATTTTATCTTCTACCCCTTATCACAGAATTCATATATTTAAACATAAAATTATAATTTAAATGAAATAATTCAGTCTTAAGAAGCGTTATCAGGTAAACCGTATTTCCCAAGGTCATTCGGGGAAATTAAAAATAAACCAGCTTTGAAAGTCTCTTGCTCAATAGTAAAATGTGTTCAAAGCTCAGCATTATAATTAGATACTTCTGTTATGCAATTTCTGAAAGTTTATTTCCTCCAAAGGAAACTCTTCAAGTGAAGGGGAAATCATTTTAAAAATAAAAAGACTAAGCTTCAGATATTGCACTTTCTAGTTTAATAATAATACATATAAGTTAAAAGGAAATAAATGAAGCTCAAAAGAATGTTTTTATTTTCTTGTTCTACTCTCCTGCATACATGTTTCTAACATACTGACTTCTCTGAATTGGGCCCACTGTGAGTGTTCAAGCTGACTCTTGCACCCCCATAGGAGTAGGAATCACAGCCCTGCCATTTATTCTGCAGGAGAGAAGCAGAACTATACTTACATCTACACACGCATAGAGTTCATTTGAACTTGTTTTACTTGTACCAGGCAATCTGAGCTCCTTTGACCACCCTCAGTTAATTTTCAGGTACCTGGCAGGTGAACAGCAGTTCAAAAAGTCAAGCGATTGTCCACTGGCAGTAGCCAAAACAATGATAGACCAAAGCAGAGAAAGAGGAACAAACAAGAGAGAAGACTGGAAGAGGCAGAAACTCCAACTAGAACAGTGGAGGCCTCTAGGTCATGTGGAAGAATTAAGCCACTCTCAATAACCCTTGAGAACACCACCAACGTGAAAGCCAACCAGCCACAATAACACAGCAGTCTGGAGCCATTTGGCAAAGGACATGGGCCACACTAGCAGTGGTCTGGGAGTGAAACGCTGCATTATAGCACAGGTATATAATCAAGGTACTTTAGTTGAACCATGTCATCAACATTTTTTTTTTCCTGGAATTTTTTTTTTTTTCCTTTTAAGGTCATCATCTTTTGAGAGTAAATTTGATTTCTGAAAGCAGTTTAAAAAATCATTTAGAACCCAATTTGTATAAAGACAAACTGAGAAATTCTGTTTCTGTTAAAAATAAAACCTGACATAAATAATGAAACTGATTTGCTTTTGTGATTCCAAACAAGGAATTCTAAAAATGATTGGAGAAAGAATGGTTTGGTTAAACCAAGTAGACTATCCCCCAAGGGAAGAAACATATTCATTTTGAAGCGTTTTCTTGTGTGTTGGATAAAAATAGTCTTATTAAAACTGCTCTGTGAATATGGCAGATGGAACACATGTAATTATTTTTATTTCATCTCTTTGACACCCCACCAAAACAACAGTAAAGGAAAACAAAAATGAATGGGAGATGACAGCAGAAGAGCAAGTCATCACATTTTCAGCAGATGAAAAGCAGATGGGAAGAGTAGTAACTGACTAACAAAGTGAAGAAAGTTCACAACCTAAATTATCATAGAAATACCACAAGAAGCCACAGAACCTTGGAAAAGCTCAGGAGTTAAAGGCACCCGGCACAGCAAAGAGCAGAGGTGGAGCAAGTAGACAAAACCAGGGGCGCCCATGTAGAGTCTATATTCTGAACGATGAGCCCCAGCCCACTTTTCCCTGCCCAAACCCAGACCACCAGCAGCCAAGCAGAAGGGTGGCACTTTTTCCTCTGGAAAATCAATATGGCTCCAGTGAAAATTTTCTAGATACTATTAGGGATCCCCCAGCAAAAAAAAAAAAAAAAAAAAAAATGAAGAAAAAAATAAGACAAGCTCCCAGCCTGATTGCTTCATGATAAATCCCACTAGTTGAACAGTTATGCATAAACATACAGAGCCACAGATCAATGGTTTGGTGGTGTGCTCTGAAACATGAACAGGAAGTCAAAGGTCAACAGACATTTCTGGAAATCATTTAACATGGAAGGCAGAGACCAAAACAAATAGAGAAAGGAACTTGGAGGAAATAAAAATAAAGCACAAGTTAACATCGAAAGAACTATAATCCGCATCCTCTGAAAGACAAAAGATAGTATTGCATCCATGAAACAAGAAAAGAGTACTATTATAAAAGGAACAATAGAACAAGAAGGAAATTAAAAAGGGAATGAAAGATAAAGTTCAGAAATTCTCACAGAAAGTGAAACAAAAAGATAAAATGATAGACAATAGAAAAGCTAAGAAAAGTAGAGGCTCTGTCTAGGAAATTGAGCATCTCAATTACAGGACTTTCAGAAGAAGACATAAGCAAGCAGGATAAAATTATCAAAGAAAGAATACATTTCCCCCCACAAAAGTGCAGACCCAGACTGCAAGGGCTCACCAAGCACCCAGCACAATGAATGAAAAAAGCCTCAGATCAAGGCACACTGGAGTCCTGTTTTAGGCATATGAAGTTTAAGGGGCCTGCTACAAATACCAGTGAGAATATCATGTAAATAAAGAACCCACAGCTGAGGGAAGAAGTCAGAGTTGGAGATGTAAATGAGGAGCTTATTTGCACATAAAAGCATCTGGAGCCAAAACACTGAATAAAGTAACCTATGGAGAGCTAGATAGAAAAAGAGAATAGGGAAAAGGAGAAAGAAAAGACAGGAGAAGGAAAGAGACAAGGGCTCAGAACAGCAGGGAGAGGAAGAGGATCAGCCAGCAGAAATAGTAGACCAGAGGAGAAAGTGGTTCAGGAAGGTGGGTGTGATCAACCGTGTCAAAGGCTGCCAGGATGGTGAGAAAGAGGAGTACAAGATATAAATGATCATTGGATGTAGTGAGATGGAGCGCACTGGTGACTTAATAAGAAACACATGTCTTTCAGAATGCATCCATTTCATTCAAAGATTAGAGTTTGGGTGGGATGCAATGGTGAATGCTGTGGAATGAATGTCCCCCCAAACTCATTGAAGCTTAAATTTTGTCCCTCCTATTTCCAGGTATTGGAAACTTGACCCCACTGTGACAGTGTTGAGAGGGTGGGAAATCCTATTAGGGTAACTGAAAGGTGAGGCCTTGAAGAGGTGATTGGATTGTAGGACCATGCTGTAGTGAATGGGTTAATAATGGTAGTCAGGGCATGGTTCTGAGGGCTTTAAAAGGAGAGCACATGAGAAGTTAGTTTCTCTATGTTCTGCCATTTTCTGCCATGGGAGACCCTGCATTGTTGTAAAGCCACCACCAGAGAAGACCCTCACCAGATGTGTTCCCTGGACTTTGGACTTCCCAGACTCTGAAACCATAAGCAATAAATTTCATTTTCTTACAAACTACCCAGTTCCAATTATTTTGTTATAAGCAACAGAAACTGACTAGTACAATGAGAGATGCAGGATATTAGTAATTTTAAATGTGAAATAACGTAAAACAGGGTTTTAATATTAAATTATATATGAACATTCAATGGCACAGAATACAGTATTTGCATTAATTTTTTAGATAAACCATGAGATTTCAAAGATATTAGGGCCGTTGTGGGCTCTGCTTCCATATGCTCCTCCTCCCTCAACCCCACAAAAATATTTTGCTCAGTGCCTGGGGCTACCCAGCATTTAGTAATACTAATACAGTACCTTAATAGTTCTGTGGGAAAGTTGGAGCACCACCCAAAACACATGAACATTAGCAAACAGCTCCCCCTGCTGACCCAGTTTTTAAAGAAGTTTTCAAAAGCCACCTTCCCAGAGGCAGAACTCATAGACAAGCCAGGAGCACTTTTGGCGAATGCTTATGCAACGTTGATAGATCCTTCTCACATACTATGTTCAGCCCCTGAAAATTCCTGTCACTATGGACTGTATCAATATCCTGCTAAGTATTTGAAATTATCCACTATAACTTTCTGAGGAGTCATTTACAATGTCTACATGTCATTAAATGAGTTGTGTGCCTCTATTTCTCAACAGGGGACACAACTGTCCTAAATGTTGGGATGGGACTAGATCAGTGGTTCTTAACTCCTCTGTTTTCTCAGGTACTACGTCAGGGGACCAAGGATACAGTACTTGAATGGGAAAAACTAAAGCATGGCTTTCCCCAACCTGATCCACACTCTTGCTTCTTTTATGTTTTACATATTAGGGTACCTGCTAATATTTTATTGGGAAAAACGATACCCTGCTAAAAATTTGTAAGCCATTTATTCCTACCAACTCTAATAAAAAAGAGCTGTAAAAATGTTAAACTCAATATCAAAGGACAGAATTATAATAAATTTAGTTTAATGATCTCAATTGGCTTTTCTACAATTTTAGAAACAGGCAACACTTCATTCCACAAAACAGAATAAGTATTTCCATGATCCGAGCAGAAGAGGTTGGCTTTATAGACAGAAAAGGGCTGAAGAAAACAGAAGCAAAGAACAGAGAGTGTATTAGTCTTTCAAAGCTACTTCTCTTGTAAGGTGCGGACAGGGAAACAAAACAATAGAAATCTAACTGATTAGTTAACATCAGGTTACTTCAGACTACCTCTTCTGTGTAAAGATTAAAGCAGAGGGAACCTCATGATCATGGCAATTGAAGATTTAAACTGTGCTGTTTGGGAAATTGTCTGTTATCTCTTCCTCCTGATAACAGTTAACAACTTGGTTTGGGTTTGGTGACATGGAACTTTAGCATGGGTGACTCCATTTTGATTTTTAGTCTTGTCTGTTGGGTCCTAGTGCAGAAACTTAGTCCAAAACAATGGCCTCCTATAATTTTTATTTAACATCAGTCATCTCACCTACTCTTGCCACTAGTATTGCATCCAAGTGGAGATACCCAGTAGATAGATGGATATCCAAGTCTGCAGCAGCTGAGTGACAGTGAGTCCTCATAAAGAGATCACTGGGTGATAGAGTGTTGCATTCCTGCAATGAATTTAGCAGCAGTATGTCTTATAGTGTTCTGTATATTAACTGATAGCACAAGTCACTAAAAGCAATTCTAGGAGGGACCAAAATAGCCCAGTACAAGTAAGCAGGTACCTGATGTTCTGGAAGGACTGCATATCATTTAGAAATCTTCCCTGAATATCATTCCTCTCAAATGACCTTTTGGAAAGAGTTCAGCTCCCTACAGATATGTGGTCAATTAAGGGAGTGTCTGCAACTTAACAATCAATTCTGCCAATGTATATAAAAACATTTGGACAAGTTTGAAAACTCAAACTTCTATTCCATAGAGCTTGCCTGCAATATCTTTAGCCTAGAAGATTCTCTGAGCTTACGTTACCAATTGCCCAACTGCTAAAGAGAAAGAAAAAAATTTCCATGAAGTGTTTTTAATTTTAGCAGTGTACTTTGTGATGAACGTGTTCATATATCCTAATTGCAGCATGTAATCCTTGGTAATTAAATGAATTAACCTGCTTGTTTATTTTGTGTAAACCAATTATGTCAGAGGATACCTACTAAAAATGAATATACAAAATAGGTGTGGTCCCTACCCTCATAGAGCTTACATTCAAGTGGAAAGATGGAAATTACATAAATCATCACAAAATAAACATACAATTATCGTTATGGGTAATTGTACAACACCAAAGTTCATGTGCTGGAAACGTAATCCCCATTGTAACAGTGTTAAGAGTGTGGGAAGTCCTATTAAGGTAATTGAAAGTGGAGCCTTTTAAGAGGTGATTAGATTGTGAAGACCATGCCCTAGTGAATGGATTGACCCACTCATGGAGTAATGGGTTGATGATTTAGTGGACGGCCATGGGCGTAGTTCTAATGGCTTTACAAGGAGAGCAAGTGGGAAGGTTAGCACTCCTGCTCAGCCCATCCTCACCACATGACACCCTGCATTGCTGGAGAGAGTCACCACCAGGAAAAAGGCCTTCACCAGATGTGCCCCCTTGACTATGGACTTCACAGTCTCCAAAACTGTAAGAAAAAATTCTATTGCTTTATAAATTACCCAGTTTCAGGTATTCTTTCATAAGCAATAAAAACAGACTAATACGATTACAGATTGTGAAAAATGCTGTGAAGGAACAGTCCAGTGAGAGAATGACAAAGTGACCTAATTTAAACTGAAGGGTGTGTCAAGGAAGATCTCTTCAAGGAAGTGATTTAACCTGAGCCATAAAGGATTAGTGATAGTTCTTCAGATAAAGAGTGGAGGATTGAGAGTATTCCAGCCAGACAGCAGGTAAGAAGTCCCTGAGGCAAAAGAGAGTATAAGATATTGCTGAGAAAAGGCTGGAAATCAGGGGGCAAGGAGATTGGCAGGAGATAATTCTGAAGATGCAAAGGTAAATAAGCCAAATAAATCAAGACCTTATAGGCCATGGTAAAGATTTCTGTTTTTACCTAAGATAAGTACTGTAACCAAAAAGACGATATGATTTGATTCATGTTTCTAAAATTTTAAAAGTACTACAGAGGGATTTTTTAATAGCCCTATTGAGGTATAATTGACCTACCATACAATTCACCACTTTCAAGCCTACAGTGTGATGAGTCTTAGTAAATTTACACAGCTGTGCAACCATCACTACAATCACCCAAAAAAATTCATTTGTGCCCATTTGGGCCTGTTTGTTCCCACCCCCATCTCAAAGCAAACTCTAGTCTTATTTCTGCCTCTACAATTTTGCCTTTTCTAGAAATTTCATATAAATGGAATTATATACTATCTAGACTTTTGTGTCTGGCTTGTTTCATTTAGCACAATGCTTTTGAGGACCATCAATGTTGCTGTGTGTATCAGTAGTTTGTTCTTTTTACTGCTGAGTGGCACCCCATGCTATGCATATAACACATTTTGTGTATCCATTAACAAGTTGATGGACATTTGAATTGTTTCCAGTTGTTGCCTATTATGAATAAGGCCGCTAGGAACATTCACCTACAATTCTTTGTGTGGACATATTCTTCACTTCTTGTGGGTAAATTCCTAATAGTGGAATTTCTAGGTGCTATGAAAAGATCTTGTTGAACTTTTTAAAAAACTGACAAACTGTTTTCCCAAATGGCAACGTGATTTTACATTCCCACCAGAAATGCCTGAGGCTTCTAGTTTCTCTCCATCTTCATCAGCACTTGTTATTGTCTGTCTTTTTTTATTTTAGTCATTCTAGTAAGTGTGTAGTGGTATCTCTTTGCAGTTTTAATTTGCATTTCTCTAATGAATAAAAGTGTCGAACATCTTTTCTTTTCATATGCTCATTTGCCCTGTAGTATATATTCTTCAGTACAGTGTCTATTCAAATCTTATGCCCATTTAAAAAATTGAGTTGTTTGTCTTATTATTGTTATAAGTGTTCTTTATTCTGGATATGACTCTTTTATCAGATACAAAAAGAATCCATAGGACTTGGTGATGAATTGGACAGATGATGTTGTTAAAAGAAAAACTTTAGACAAATTAAATTTAACAGAGTTTAATTAAGCAAAGAATGATTCACAAATCGGGCAGCTGCCAAGACCAGAATAAATTCAGAGTGACTCCAGGGCTGTCATGTGGTTGGCGAAGATTTATAGACAGAAAAAGGAAAGTGAGTATAGAATACAGAAATGAGGTACAGAAACAGCTGGATTGGTTACATGGGTGTTTGTCTTATTTGAAAACGGCTTGAACAGCTGGTTGCCTGTGATAGGCTGATACTTGGCTACTTGTTACAAGATCAGGTTACAATCTGTAAACACATCAAGCTAGCATACAATACTCTATGTCTGGAGAAACTTTTAGGCCAAACTTAATTTAACAAAGTGAAGGGGGTGTCAAAGATATGCCAGGTTTACTGGCATGAAAATAGATTGAATAGAGGCATCATTTTCTGAAATGAGGGAGAAAGGATGAAAATCAGATTTGAGAGTGGAAAGATCAACAGTTCAGTTTAAGTAAAGAAAGCAGGGTGGGGTGGGGGATGTAGCTTTGAGATTGTTGTGAGACATGCAAATGGAGCTATTCAGTAACCAGTTGGAAATGGAAATAAAAATCTAGAACTCAGAGACAAACAAAAAAATTATATACATATATAATACGTATAAATGATTCTTATAGGATGGGTTCCTAGAACTGGGACTGCTGGGCCAATAGATAAAATTTTGATAGATATCACCAAATTGTCCTCCAAAATGGCTGTGACAACTTATACTCTGACTCTTTTCAATGCCTTTTCCTCCATACCTTTACCAAATCTAGATAGTATCAATCCTTTTTTATTAGCCCTTTCATATAATTTCTATCTCCTATACTATAATTGATACAATACAATATAAATAAATGTGAAAAACAGAACCTTGTTTTGATTCATGTTTCCCTGATTCCTGGTTGAACAACTGTTTAAGTAAATGGGCCCTTTGTATTTCACCCTTTGTTTCACAATTCCTATTGTTTCACCTTGTGCACTATTATTATTTGTAGGAGCTCCTTTTTTGTTGTTTTGTTTTTATTGAAACATAATTAATTATACATGTTTGTAGGGTACAGAGTCAAATATCAATACTTGTGTACAATGTGTAATGATTAAATCAGTATAATTAGCAAATTCAGCATTACAAAATGTAAGCATTCTTTGTGTCTATTAACCAATTTCTAATTATAGGAGTTCTTTATGCTTTGTGATTATTAACCTTTGTCTGTTATACATGTTGCACACATTTTCTCCCAGACTATCTCTTATCTTTTACTCTCTTTGTGGTAACTTTTATCATGAAAACACTTTTAGTTTTATGAGAGCACATCCGTTCATCTGTTTCTTTGTGCCTTCTAGGTTCGGTGTCTTGCTGGTGCCTTCCTTTTTCAAAAATTACTAAAATAAGGTTTGCTTTATTTTAGTACATCATAGTATGGTTTCTTATGACTTAACCTCTAAACAATTTGGAATTTATGATATGCATGCTGTGATACAGAAATGAATTTTCTTTAAACAATAACTGATTTTCTTAGTAGCATTTATTGAACACTCCATCATTCCTCTATTGATCTTAAATGCCATCTTGAATATGGCAACTTTCCATAAATACACACACAAGTGTTAGTGGATTTTCTACAGTTGATCTGAGACATTCTTTTTTACAGTAAGAGATTACAGTAATTACACAGTACTTACTGATAATAAAATCATGTAACAGCATATATGTGCTTATCTTTTTAGCAGTGGGTCATGCACCCAGCTCAGAGAGATATGATATCAAGCCATTATGGAACAGCTGCTTTAAAAGAGATGACATCTCATTATATTTTACTTCCAACTAAATTAAACAGCTATTGGCCCAGATTTTTATGATGCTATTAAGGTACAGTTTCTACATTCGCTTCAGTAGCTCTGGGGGCTATATGAAGCTAAACAGCTGAGTTCAGAATAGATTTCTGACCACGGAGGTAAATACCAAGTAAGATCAATAAAAGTTGCGATCAATTTTATGTTGTTTCTAAGAAATTTTGTCGCAAGGTGATAAACAAGACAATGGTCAACAATGGAAGAGCAATGCCTAAACCCTCCTGCTAAACAGTTTAAAGTCCTGTGATCTGTTTACCTGAGAGACCCCAACTGGAATTTGTACAAGAGGAAACTTACTCAAAAGCATTTTAGATTTAATAACTAGTGAATTAAAGGTCTGTAATCTGTGGGGAATGGAGAATTGACCTTTAAAAAAATGGAACAGACCTTATAACACCAAAGTCACGGGTTTGGATCCCCATACTGGACAGCCACAAAAAAAAAAAAAAAAAAAGAAAGAAAGAAAGAAAAAAAAAAATGGAACAGACTACACCTTAAGTTCCAACCAGATGGGACCATCCTAATGGGGTTAAAATACAAGGAAGTCCTACACGGTAGAAATTATTATTTCACAAGCTTTAAATATCCTAGAGGCAAGAAATTTCCACCAGACACTTTGTTTATTGGAGCCATGCTATGTGAGAGAGTGTTTTCAGACTCAGTCATGAAAAGGCTTAGGGTTGGTTTCCTTGTTTGTTTTCCCCTATTGTTACATTCCTAAGAAAATAAGACCTAAGATTATGAGCTGAGTCAATTTTTATAGTGTTCTCATTCAAACCAGGGCAATTTACTAACTACCTTCTTCTCAAAATCCATAATATCAAAATAGCTACTATTTATTGAGAAAAATTACTTTGTGTATAGGAGTCAGAATCCTAAATATGACACATTTGTTCTCACTAATATTTACAACAACCATACTAAATAAATCATTTTTTTCCTTTTACAGATGAGAAAATTGAGGCTCAAAGAAGTTAAATGATTTATAAGTAGTGTATGGCATGGCCATGTTTCAAATCCAGGTCCCGCTGATTCTGGAGCTCATGCTCTTAACTGCGATACCATATCAGCACAAAGTAGAGAAAGGATGGAGGAATGAGGGTAAGGGATGTTAGCAGATAAGTAGGTTGCCATCCTTGCGTAGCAAGGAAACTATCAGAAAAGGGATTTTATCTAAATTTCCCTAGAGAGAAATGAGAGGAAGTGATATTTATTTTTGATAAATCCCAGTACATGAATCATTCTACAGCTGTGGAGCTTACTTGAAGAAGGTGATGCTCAATAATTTAGTTGATATTTTTGGTATTCTCTTGTACACAAAAGGCAGACTCATTTCACTAGTCTAAACTGACAATGGCTTAGTGAAAATTTTCATCTTCCTGTGACAAATGTCTCAATTTAGCTGCAAACTGTAATTATAATATAGAATTTTTCTTTCCATATTATAGCAAAAGGGAAGCATTTGTTTAATGTTGGCACAGACCACATTAAGTTCCTTTTAAGTATGTGTCTTAATGTAATTAAAGGTACGTGACATCTACGGTGTGATGTGCAATTTGGTTTCATGACTACACGAGCAACAATTATGAGCTGTAGGTTTTAACCAAATCTGCTAAAGAGACCAATTAGGTTATGTGGTCAGAGTAGGGGACCAGGTAAATACTCAGCATATCTGATAAAAAATATAAACTAGAAGTCATGTTAGATGGAAAAAGAAGTTCTTTGCTGAGTGGAATGAGGATGAAATCAGGACTGTCTAACTGTTACTTTCAGATGAAAATACAAAAAAGGTTAAGAAAAAAAGGCAAAATGCCAACATGGATCAACTCTCATAAAGTGGCTGGACAAGTTGCCCCAATTCCAGGTCAGGTATCTGAGCTATCAAGGCTGCAGGTAAATCCCACTCTGCAAAAGTAAATCCTGTTACCACCAGGAGAATATCCCTTTGCCCTGTAGAGTAGCCCAAACTTTTCAAAGAGGTAGAGGTTTGGATTCACCCATAAACTGAACTAGTTATGAGTGATTTCATTAGTCCTTTGTTTTTTTTTTTCTTAACAAGCCAAGTATTTGATTCAAAATATCAACTCATAGTCATCACTTATCCTAACTGGAACTCTGTTTCCCATCTATAAAATATATTAGCTTGAGTGATATCTTGGACAGATATTGCTCAAGAACTGTATGATTCTAGAGTTACAGGATTATGGAAAGAACTGGCACAATAGCAGTTTCTGAGGGGGGAAAAATGTCCCAGAATAATTATCTGACCATGAACTGAGAAGTACAAATAGGGGGATGAACATAAAAATGGCATCAAAAGCAAAGAAAGTAACGATTTTAGGGCACTGTGTACTTCCCAGCCCACATTCAGAATATCATAATATGTTCTAAGAAACACATTCTAACAGTGATGCTGATAAAGTAGAATGTAACTAGTAGAGGGTGA
Source organism: Cynocephalus volans (assembly GCF_027409185.1). Classification (NCBI taxonomy): domain Eukaryota; kingdom Metazoa; phylum Chordata; class Mammalia; order Dermoptera; family Cynocephalidae; genus Cynocephalus; species Cynocephalus volans. The sequence goes on from NC_084467.1 coordinate 128,247,323, forward strand.
CCAGGATGGTGAGACATCAGGATACCACGTGCTATCAAGAACATCAGGAAGAGACTGAAAAGTAGGAATTGTTTGTTTGGAGCTCCTTCTGAAATTGTTCCTCCCACAACCTTACCACCAGAAACTACCTGGGAGTCCAAACCAGAGAAAGAGGCTATAAATGAACTGAATCTTCTCCTAAGAGATCACCAGGACTAGTGTCATCATGCCTCACCTCTGTATTTACCTAGTCACCCACAGAAGTCCAAGCTTCCAGATCACCCACTGTTGGGAAAATATAGGAAAATGGTCAGGGCCCCTCAGATGTTCAGAATCTTGCCAAGCATTCGATGTAAACAGGCACGTGTGCTCAGGTTTTCCTTGGTTATTATTTAGTGTAATTGCGCGTGTGCACCCAAGTGTCCTGGGTGATGGACTTAAGTATAAAGGTTGAGTGGCTCTGGCTCTGATCCACGGCACCTCCCACCCCCCAGGATGCCCCCGGGGGGGGGGGGTGGCCATGCGAAGGCCACTACTGCTGCTGCAGGCTGCTGCTGCTAGTGCCCCTGGGACCCTCTGCAAGGCCACCACCATCACCAGACCTGTAAGCTTACCGGACCTGTAACCTGTTGCCGCTGAGGACAGAGCTCTTGTCGTCTGCCAACAGCTCCCAGAATCTTTCCCAATTACCCAGCATGGACCTGCGTGTGAGGAGTCTGGTGACCCAGTCTGTACAACGGGTTTGAAGGATCTGAGCCCTAGCTCTGACAATATAAATGGAAACTTAGTATAACTAAAATAATAATTAAAATAATGAAACATTTTGGCTTTAGTTTTGATTTGCCTTACTTTACACCCATCATCACTGGACTCTTCTCCCCATAGGAAACTGTACATAACAGACTGGCCCAATCTTCCATCCTTCCTGAACCATACAAACCTTTCTGTATGCCCAAAGGAACTCACAGATGTCATCAGCAAAATCCCTCTATCCTCAAACACTTTTCTCAGTTTTCCCTACTGTATGCACTCCCCAGTTGCCCTTGTGAGTATACTGCTACACCTGGATCTTTCTCAAGTGGATGATTTTTTTCCCACATTTAACATATCACAATCTCCCTGGTAGTCTAGTGGCTAGGGAAAAAAGAACATATCACAATGCCTGGAGATGGTATAAGTATTCTTGATTCTCATTCTCATTGAAACACCAATTCCCCTCCCTACTTTCACAAAAGTTCAGCTCATTAAAGAATATTTCATTAGACTCCCTTGCCCCTCTCTTTTTCTCAGTTGGAGGCAAAACTTGGATTTAGTTAAAACCAAATTTCTGCCACCTGGCACCTGCACTCAAGCAGCTGAATGTGATTAGATGAACACACAGTACTGCCAACTAGCTTCAATTTAAAAATTGGGGACACTGACTGGTCTCAGTGGGGCCCTAACACTGTGGAGCAATCTCACTTCATACTCTAATAAATTCACTTTCCCTCTCACCCAGAAGTCTATTTCATGCTTCTTCCCTCTCAAATTTCTAAAGCCCACTTCCCTACCCCTTCTGTGTTGTCTCTTTCTTCTCTTCCTTATGACTTTTTTCTCATCCCTCTTTTTTCTGTCCCTACACTCTCTCCCTAACTGACTTTCCCAGGCCCTTGATTTTAAATACCATCTATACAGTAGTGGTTCAAAGATTTATTTCTCCTCAGGGCCTCAGATTTGTACATCCAACTGCCTGTTCAACAGATCCCCCTGGTGTCCAATAGGCATCTCAAATTTAACATGGCCAAAACACATCTCTCTACTTCTCATGACAAAACCCTGCTTCTCCTCCAATCATTTCCATCTCCTTTACTGAGTTGCTCAAGCCAAGCACTTGGGAAATCCTTGGTTTCTTTACTTCACTCACCCCCCCCACCCCCCATCGATCCACTACCAAGATCTGTGAACTTCATAATGTATAAATGGAAACCGACTTCTTAATACCTTCACAGTTTCTACCTGAGTCCAAGCTTCCATCCTTTATGACCTGGGCTAATGTAATAGTCTCTCTGCTTACACACTTGCCCTTGAAATCCATTCTCCCTTCAGCTGCCATAAAACATGCACTTCTCCAAATGTAACCAAAGAGAGCAGGTGTGTTATACTTAGATAAAATAGACTTTAAGCCAAAAACTGTAAAAAGAGACAAAAAAGGTTATTATATAGTGATAAGGGGGTCGATTCATCAAGAGGATATAACAATTATAAATATATATGCACTGACATAGGAGCACCTGAATATATAAAGCCACTATTATTATATCTGAAAAGAGAGATAGACTGCAATATGATAATAGCAGGAGAGGAGATTTACATACCCCACTTTCAACAAGGAACAGATCATCCAGACAGAAAACCAATAAAGAAACACTGGACTTGAACTACACTTTAGACCAAATGGACCTAACCGATATATATAGAACATTCCATCACACAGCAGCAGAATACACATTCTTCTCAAGTGCATACAGGACAATCTCCATGACAGATCATATGCTAGGCCGCAAAACATTTAAAAATTAAAGTATATTAAAATCATATCAAGTATCTTTTCCAACCACAGTGGTATGAAGCTAGAAATCAATAACAGGAAGAACTTTGAAAAATTAAAACATATGCAGAATTTAAATAACATGCTCCTGGACAACCAATAGGTCAAAGAAGAAATCAAAAGGGAAATTAAAAAATATCTTCAGACAAACTAAAATGAAAACACAGCATACCAACTTACAGGATGCACCAAAAGCAGTTCTAAGAGGGAAATTTATAGCAGTAAGTGCCTAGATCTAAAAAGAACAAAGATCTCAAATAAACAACCCAATGATAAACCTCAAGGAACTAGAAAGAGAAGAAGCCCAAAGTTAGTAGAAAGAAAGAAAGAATAACGATCAGAGCAGAAATACATGAAAAAGAGGCTAGAAAAATAATAGAAATGATCAACAAAACTAAGAGTTGATTTTTTGAAAAGACAAAATTGACAAACCTTTAGCCAGACTGAGGAAAAAGAGAGAAAAAACAAAAGAGGAGACATTACAAATGACACCACCAAAATACAAAGGATAGTAAGAGACCACAACCACTATGACCACTTATACATCAACAAATTAGATAATCCAGAAGAAATGGGTAAATTCCCAGAAACACACAGCCTGTCAAGGTTGGGCTATAAAGAAATACAAAATCTGAACAAACCAACAATGAGTACATAGATTGAATAAGTAATGAAACCCATCAACGAAAAGCCAAGGACCTGATCACTTCACTGCTAAATTCTACCAAACAGTTAAAGAAAAACTAACACCAATCTTCTCAAACTCTTCCAAAAAACTAAGGAAAAGGGAATACTTCCAAATTCATTTTACAAGGCCAGCATTACCCTTATAACAAAGCCAGACAAGGACACTATAGAAAAACCAAAATTACAGGTAATATCCCTAAAATGTTGGGTCTGCCACCAGCCAACCCGAACAGCCCTAGAAAAAATGCCTCGTCATCAGTCTTTCCCTAGGTGGGCGAGTGAATTGCCCGGATTCCTCCTTCCCTCCAGTCCCCTTGGAAGGAGACGGGGGAAGAGAGCCATGAAGAGAGGTGAGCACAGCCGCTGGCCCCAACTAGCCCGTTAAAGGACACTCAGACGCGGTGGGGGTTCTGTCGAGCAGTTCCGTTTATTATCACACAAGCACTTGCTTTTATTTTTATTTATTTTATTTTATTTTTTTTTTTTTTTTTGTCGTTTTCGTGACCGGCACTCAGCCAGTGAGTGCACCGGCCATTCCTATATAGGATCCGAACCCGCAGCGGGAGCGTGGCTGCGCTCCCAGCACCTCACCCTCCCGAGTGCGCCACGGGCTCGGCAAGCACTTGCTTTTAAAGGCAAATAGGGAAGGGAGATTTTTACATCCTCCAATCAGCTTAAAGATTACGAGAGCATGTATCCTGTCTCAATGCCTAGCTATTGCAATCACGCAGTGTTCACGAGGCGGAAGCGTGTATTTGGCCAGTAAGGGCTAAGGCAAGGTTCCCGCAGACACTCCCACCCTATTTCCTCCTGGTGCCAGTCTTAGGCTGCCACGTTAATACGCCCTTGTGGGCCCATAATGGCGCCGCTTGTAATGTCATTTAAGGTGGTGTTAGTTTTTAAGGCCCGACACTAAAGAACATAGATGCAAAAATTCACAACAAAATATTAGCAAACTGAATTCAATAGCACATCAGCAAGATCATTACCACACTGAAGTGGGATTTACACCTAGGATGCAAGGATAGTTCCACATGTGCAAATCAATGACTGTGATACACCACATTAACAGAATGAAAGACAATAACATTTGTTTATTTCAACAGATGCTGAAAAAGCATGACAAAATTCAACACACTTTCGTGATAAAAACTTCCAACAAATTAGGTATTGAAGGAATGTACCTCAACACAGTAAAGGCCATGTATTATAAACCCACAGCTAACATCATAAATGATGAAAAATTGGAAGCTTTCCCTCTACAATGAGGGACAAGAAAACAATGCCCCTCTCACCACTTCTGTTCAACAAAGTAGTGAAAGTCCTAACCAGAGCAATTAGGAGAAAAAGAAAAAGAAGCATCCAAATCAAAAAGGAAGAAGGAAAATTGTCTATGTTTGCAGACAACATGATCTTATATATAAAATCCCTAAAAACTCCACCCCCCCAAAAAACTATTTGAACCAATAAACAAAATTAGTAAAGTTATAGGATATAAAATCAACATGCCAAAATCAGTAGCAACAAACCCATTTATTATAGCATCAAAAAAAAAAAAAACCTTGGGAATAAATTTAACCAAGGAAGTGAAAGAACTGTACACTGAAAATGATAAAGCATTAATGAAACAATCAAAGAAGACACAAATGGAAATATATTCCATGTTAATGAAACAAAAGAATTACTGTTGTAAAAATGTCCGTACTCCTGAGTGTGTATGTATATATATGTGTGTATATATACACATATATATCTGAGTATATATATATATATCTGAGTATATATTGAAATGAAATTAGCATGTCATAGAGATATCTGCACTCTAATGTTCATCACAGCCTTATTCACAACACCCAGATATGAAATCAACCTAAGTATCCATCAATGGATGAACAGATAAAGAAAATGTGGTATATATATGGAACACTATTCAGCCTTAAAGTAGAAAGAAATCCTATAATTTGCAACAACATGGATGAAACTAGGAGACATTTTGCTTAGTGAAATAAGCCAGGCACAGAAAGTCAAATATTGTATGATCTCACTTATAAGTGGAATCTAAACAAATCAAACTCATAGAAGCAGGAAGTAGAAAGGTGGTTACCTGGGACTGGGAGTGAAGGTTGGAATGGGGAAATGTTGGCCAAAGGATAAAAAATTTGAGTTAGAAAGGAGGAATAAGTTCTGGAGATCAAGTGTATAGCATGGTGATTATAATTAATAATAATGTATAGTATACTTGAAAATTGCTGAGTAGATTTTGTTGGGGGGCAAATGCACAGAGGAATCCAAGACCAGCGTCAGTGTTGTAGTTTTATAGCTCTTTATTTTAGTGTTGCAGCTCTTTATTCAGTGTTACAGCACCTCTTTTTGCCTGCAAGCAAGGAGAGCACTGGGGAGCAAGAACTCCTAAACCAGTGTCTCCCAGAACAAAGAAAAAGACCCCCTTATATAGCCTAAATTCCCTCCCTTTTCCCTCCCAGGTTCCCATTCAGGTCCTCTTATGTAAATGAGGGATGCTGTCCTGCTAATTTGGATTGGCTGATTGTGGGACACGGTCCGTTTGTCACTTTAGGAGCCTAATTTGCCTCTGGCCCCTGGGGGTGTGTGAGACTGCTGTTATCTCCTAGAGGGTGGGCCCAGGAAGCAAGCAGGGTAAATAGCAGGGGCCAGAGTCTACAGTGGAGCATAGAGTTTCTAAAACAGTTTCTCAAGTGGAAAAGGGAAAGCTTAGCAATTAAAAAATGCTTAGGGTTCCCTGCAACAATTTTAAATGTTCTCATCACAAATACATATTATGTGAGGTAATGAATATGTTAATTATCTTGATTTAATCATTCCACAATGTATACATATATCAAAACATGTTGAACACCTTAAGTATACACAATTTGTCATTTGTCAGTTAAAAAATAAACTACTACATTTTTTAAAAGAAACAAAATCAGAAATCCGCTAAAACTGAAAAAATAAAAAATCACCATCATCTTACCTAGGTGACCTATGAAATCCTTTCCATACCACCTCTAAAGTTATAATTGAGTTAAAATTGTTGATTTGTATGAGTGGCATTAGTCCAGTTCTATCGCATCACTGCAGCAGCCAGCAGCAAGCAGAAAGATTGAGCAGGTTTTGTTGTGACCTGTTGCAATTGGTTTCAGAACTGTAGCAGTCACTCCAACAGATTTTTGTGTGTGTTTGGCAGGAGAGAATCCAGGGAGGGATTGCTCTGACAATGCAGCACTGGATTAGTTTAACAGGATTTCATTATTTATTTCTACTTGGAACTAAGTTTGAAGTTTCAGCAGCAGGTCTCCTTTTGAAGGCTTGTTCTGATTTCAGTTCCTTCCATTTCTGACTAGAGCCCTCTGGCTGTAAGGACAAATTTCTGAGTTATCTGAGTGACTCAGCTTGGGTGTGTGGGAGCAAAAGAGAAACAGGAAATAATTATGATAATAAGAGCCAGAGACACGCCCATAGGTGATAAAACTTTGGTAACAAGCCAGGATCCTTGCAGAATACTAATTTCTCCTAAAACTGTGACAGAACTTTCAGGTTCATCTAGTATTTTAACACAATGTTTTACTTTGGCATGGTCTGTTCTTATGATGTGACTAGAAAACTTCTGAGTCCTCTATTTGTTTATGATATTTTCCATAAAAGGAAATCAGGATGAGAAATGCTGAAATTACCCAGACGGTTAAAGAATACAGAGTTGGACAAAAGTAAACTCACCTTAAAGATAACTTTGACATTGATATTTTATAGGTGCTTTAATAGTGCTCCAAAATATTCTTTATATAGCACAGTGGTCAAGGGTATTTATTACCTGTGGACCTTGGACAAGTGATTTAATCTTTCTGTGCTTCTTTCTATTTCTTTATTTCTAAAATGGGACGATAATAGTACCTGCTTCAGAAGAGTGTAATAAGGATTAAATGGTTAAATTGCTTGGAACAATGTAGGGCATGAGGTAAGGAGTACACATTTGCACTAGCTATTATTGTTGCTGCATGTATCCTAAGCAGTCATCAATAAGCTAGAGAAGTATCTCCAAAACAAAGGAAAATCTTCTCTTAACAGCCTATGGGTAAAACTTTCCCTTTTGTCTCCACGGAAGCACCATGTACCAAAATGCTTCCAGTGCACTAGGGCCCTTGCTAAAACAGCTGATACAGGATGTTACCTACTGACGCATCAGTACAAATGTGTGGCTTACCTTTACAGTGAGCCCTCTGTTACGGGTCATAAGGAGTCCTAATGGGGCACTGTAAAGGTAAATTTGGCTGGGATTTCAGAATGAGTCAGGTAAATTGCTAAAGTGAGCAGGGACAGAAGCATTCAAGGAAATCTTGGGATTTAACAGGGGGTAAATCCTGTTAGTGGAAGCGGGGAGGTGTTGAAAGCTCTTCCTTCCTTTCTCCCTTTACCCCTGAATCACAGAGGATGGGAAAGGAGTTGGTCATAAGAAAACTTGAGTTGCTTCTCTCCCAGCCTGCCAGTGTGATTATTATTTATTTTATTTTTTTTTTTTTGCCTTTTTCGTGACCGGCACCCAGTGCACCGGTCATTCCTATGTAGGATCCGAACCCGCGGCGGGAGCGGTGCCGCGCTCCCAGCGCAGCACTCTACCGAGTGCGCCACGGGCTCGGCCCGTGTGATTATTTTAAAGTGTAAAATTTTAAACTTCTCTGCTTAAACCCTTTAAATGCCTTCCCATTTCACCCAATACCCTCAATCAACATTTAAGAATGAATGAATGGGGGAGGGGGACAAACACAATGAAGAAATAGAGTCTTTATACTTCTTTAAAGAAGTTTCTAAAGAAAAAAGGAAGGAAGGAAGAGAGAGGATTCCTTAGATGGGTTTATGAGAACACCACTGGCAGGGAGGACCAACCCCTTCTCATGAGATACAAACCAAGATTTTTTTTTTTTTCCTCATTATTTCCTCTCAGATCCCTCACATTTTCTCCTCCTTGCTCATTACCCTCCCCAGAGGAACTTGATCCTCTCAGGACTAGGCTAGCTAGGCTCTCTGTAGAGTCAGTCTCAGCCCCTCCTCTTCACCACCTCAAAAAGCCAGTGAACATCTGTCTCCCACATCAGAGTGCCTCACACACATCAAAGCTCGCCCGAGGCAGGACATGTACAGATATGATCCCTTGCTTTACAGGTACAAGGAAAGCAATATAGCCAAGCAGTGAAGAGTAGAGTCTTTCAGAGGCCCATAGATCAGGGTTGGAACCTTAACTTGATCACTTCCAAACTGTTAATAAACCTTTCTGAACCTGTTTCTCATCTGTAAAATGATGATAGGAGCATCTTCTTGAGAGTTGTTGCAATAATTAAATGTGATACCTGGCATATAGTAAGTGCTCAATAAATGTTGGCTATTATAAGTATTAAAATCATAATTCTAGAAGCTAGATGCATGACCTTCTCTCTCCCCTCTCACATACAGGAGTGAAACACAAATACATGTTATTCTATTAGCCACAATAAAATTTAAGTTAAATACAAATATAACAATAACCATAATTTACTTTTGTTCTTCTAACTTTGGATTGCGTAACAATGTAATTCCCCCTGGGCCACTACAGCCTCTGGATTTAATCAGGAAGACAGGGTTTCTACTGTTTCTACTACCTCCACCCCGCATCTTCACCCATCCCATCCTTCCTCCCACACTCTGGGAACTTCTAACTTAGTCCAAACCCCTCGCTCTCTCGTGGAGGAAAGGGAAATCCTTTGCTTAAGGGGTGGGGGGCATCTCAGACACTTGGGTGTCCTCCCAGATCTGTCCTGCAGCTTCCCAGTCACCACAAATGGCCTCAATCTCCTGATTCATCTGCATGTTGCCCTTATCACTCGCCCCCACCCTGCCATACTTCTTCATACAGCCTGGCTTCCTGTGAGTCGCCCTACCCGGGTATATATCTGCTGCCCTCCAATCTGTCATTGGTTGTTTCATTGCATGCTGGTACCTGGCAGCATGCTTGCCTTGTCCCCATTTTTCAGGCAGAGGCTGAGCTGTTTCTCAAAGTTCTTCTCAGGAGTGCCAGCCTGGGCCAGCCCCAGTATGTAATAAGAAATACATATATTTTTTGGTCTCTATTCCAGGTTCCTGGCACAGAGCTCCTAAATCCCTTGTAATTTCCTGAGTAACAAGGGTGATAAGAACATCTATTGTTACAATATTTGATTTTTGTACAGAGCTCCTAAAACCCTTGGAATTTCATTGTGATGAGAGCATCTTTTGTTATTTATAACAAGTCCTTTGGATCTAATGAGTGGGGCCCTTACATAGCCTCAGGATGGAGCCAATCACCTGAAAGTCACCAAGTGATTAGAGGATTAGAGGGTTGGAATTTTCAGCTCCACCTACCAACCTCCAGGAAAGATTGGGGGCTGGGGGGGGGGGTTGCTGGACATCAAGATCTATAAAAATTCTTGGACAGTGAGACTTGATGAACTTTTGGGCTGCTGACCACATGAAGGTACTCTGAGGGTGACACACCCAGAGAGGGCGTGGAAGCTCCATACCACCCTTCCCCCATACCTTCCCCTATCCATCTCTTCATCTGGCTGTTCATCTGTACCCTTTACTATATCCTGTATAATAAATTGGTAAATGTAAGTAAGTATCGCCCTGAGATACTTTAATCTGGCAAATTAATCAAACCTAAAGAGGGGGTCATGAGAACAGGTTTTCTAAACTGAGAAGCTACATAGAACTAAGCCCATACAGAGAAATCTATAGTTCTATTCCCTTCTATTTTATTGTTGGGGAGTCAGCAAAAGAAGTCTTAAGACTGCTGGACCACTCTACTCCAAATTTGCTCTCCAAGGTGATAGGAAACTTAACAATCAGTTTATTCAAGGTGATTAGGATTTGGGGAACATGGATAACACTGCTCTAAGTCACACAAAATAGGTGTTCTCCAAGTGCCTGGTGTACAAAAGCATAGAAAACATCCATCTCAGGCTTTCCAAAGCAGTCCCAATTTTATGTAATATATTAGTCAGTTTCTGTTGCTTATAACAAAATAAACAGAACAGGGTAATTTGTAAGAAAACAAAATTTATTGCTCACAGTTTCAAAGGCTGGGAAGTCCAAAGTCCAGGGAACACATCTGCTGAGGGTCTTCTTTGGTGGTGGCTTTACAATAATGCAGGGGTCTCACATGGCAGAAAACAGCAAAGCAGAGAGAGAGACTTTTAAAGCCCTCAGAACCACATCCGTGACCACCATTAAACCATCAACTTAATCACCTCTTCAAAGCCCCACCTTTCAATTATCATAATAGGATTTTCCACCCTGTTAACAGTCACAGTGGGTGCCAAGTTTCCAATATCTGGAACTTTGGGAGATAGAATTTAAGCTTTAATGAGTTTGGGGAAGACATTTAATCCACAGCATCCCACTCCTGGCACTCCAAAACTCATGTCCTTTTCACATACAAATACACTTATTTCATCCCCCAAATCTTAACTTGTTTCAACTCAAAAGTCCAAAGTCTCAAGGTCCTATCCATGAAATCAAAACAAGTTATCTGCTTCCAAGACACAATGGTGGGAAAAGCATAGAGTACATATTCCCATTCAAAAAGGGAGAAATAAGCCAAAAGAAAGAGGTAACAGGTCCTAAGCATTCCAAAACCCAGCAGGGCAGGCATTAAATATCAAAGCTGGTGAATCATGTACCTTGACTCCATGTTTGACATTCTCTGCATGCTGTTGTGGGGATTGGGTCCCCAAGTCTTCTGGCACCTTCACTTCTATGGCTTTCCTGGTCTGAGGTCATGCTTCAGCTCTTGCAGGCTGGCATTGTGTGCTGGTAGCTCCACAGGTCTGGGGTCTCCATGGCAGTTCTGCTCTCACAGCTCCACTAGGCATGGTGCTGATGGGTTTCTGTGCTGCAACTCTGATCCCACATTTCTGCTCAGCATTGCTCTAGCGAAGGCTTCCTGTGATGACTTTACTCCTATGCTGATCTCTTCTTGGACCCCCAGGCTTTTCCATACATCCTTTAAAATTGGGGTGTAAGATCCCAAGCCTTCACAGCTCTGGCATTCTGCAAGCCTGCAGACTTAACACCACATGAATGCCACCAAGGCTTCCAGCTTGTATTTTCCAAAGCTGTGGATCTAGCCACACCTGGGGCCAATTTAGCCACAGCTGGAGCACCCAAAACTCTGGGGTGCTGGAGTGGGGAGCAGCATCCCAAGGTGGCCCTGGGCAGTGAGCCCATAGAGGGTACCTCAGGCCTGTTCCCGAGACCATTCTGTCTCCCTAGGCCTCTGGGCCTGTAATGGAAGATTCAGCCTCCAGGGTCTCTGAAATGCCTTCAAGGTCTTTTTTTTTCTCTGCTTGTGATAATCCTTTCCTTCTGTACTAATCTCCTTAGCAAACAGTCACTGGGCTATACATTGAATTGTTCTCTAGAAAATGCTCTCTGCTTCTCTATCAAATGGCCAGGCTGCAAATTTTCCAAATCTTTATCTCTGCTTTCCTTTGAATTATAAATTCTGACTTTATGTCATGCCTTTGCCACTCAGCATAAGCTGTTGCAAGTAGCCATGCAGCTTCCTGAATGTTTTGCTGCTTAGAAGTTTCTTCTGCCAGATATCCTGGGTCTGCACCTTAAAGTTCCACTTTTCATAGAAATTTTGGGCATGAACAGAATGCAGTCATGTTCCTTGCCAGTTCATAGTAAGGGTGATCTTTGCCTCAGTTTCCAAAAAACTTCTTATTTCTATCTGAGACTTCCTCAGTATGGCCTTTACTGTCCATATTTCTATCAATGTTCTGCTCCCCACCATTTAACCGGACTCTAAACCATTTTAAATCTTCCCTGGTTTTCTTGTCTTCTAAACTCCCACCTGCAGCTAGGCTTTTTCTAGCTTGCTTCTTCAAATTCTTCCAGTCTCTCCCTTGACATGCAGTTTCAAAGCTGCTTCCACATTTTCAAGTATGTTTTTGTATTAGCCCATTTCTGTTGCATATAGAAAAATATCTGAAACTGGGTAATTTATAAAGAAAATGAAATTTATTCCTTGCAGTTTCAGAGGCTGGGAAGCCCAAAGTCCGGGGAACACATCTGGTGAGGGTCTTCTTTGGTGGTGGCTTTACAGCAATGCAGGGGTCTCATATGGCAGGAAATGGTGGAGCAGAAAGAGATAGCTCCTTATGGGCTCCCCTTTTAAAGCCCTCGGCACCACACCCACAACCACCATTATTAATCTATTTATTAGGGCATGGTCCTACCTTTCAAATACCATCAAGCTTCCAATACATACAACTTGGGGGACACAATTCAAGCTTCAATGAGTTTGGGGGGACATTCAACCCACAACATGTAATCTTCCCCTTTCTGATGAAAGCAAAAATATATAACTGAATGCAACTTACTTTTTGCACACATAAATTCAACAAACATTCAAACCATAACAGAAGGTGATACTTACCTGGAAGCTAATTGGAAAGCTATTTGGAATGAAGACTTCAATCAGGAAGCTTTCCTTGATCTTCTCAAACGAGGCATGTTTCCCTCCCATCCACTCTTATATGCTCTTCCACTAAACTTTTAATACTACACTGTGTTAATTTATCATTCTCTTACACTAAACTGTTTACATACCAAACACAGTGATCCTGTATTATTCATCTCTGTGTTCCTAACTGCTATGGGTTGAATTGTGTCCCCCAAAGGTTCATGTATTAATCTACATTGTAACAGTGTTAAGGGTGGGAAATCCTATTATGGCAATTGAAAGGTGCAGTTTTAAGAGGTGATTAGATTGTGAGGACCATGTCCTGGTGAACGGATTGATCATACATGAAATAATAAGTTGATGTTTAATGGGTGGTAATGGGTGTGGTTCTGATGGCTTTATAAGGAGAGCAAGTGAGCAGGTTAGCTTGCTCTTGCTCAGAAAAATCTTAACCTCACCTATCCACCTTTAGGTATGTAGGCTGGAAGATGGTCAACCACCTTAACCAGGCTGCAGGGGAAGTGTTGGTCTTGGGCCAGAACCATGTCTTAGTTATGACTAAGGATGGAGATAGTATTCTATGAGTTAGGTATGCAGACAGACTATGGGTATAGGAGGGAAAGAAATAATGGAGCAATATGAGGATAAGAGTATTGGAGAAACATATTTTGGTTACTGGTCAATTATGCCAACTATGTGATGCCTAGTGTGATTGGACGACTATAGTTGCTCCATGTGGGATGGCCCTGAGTCTCAAGGTAGAGTCAGAGGGTAAGATGTGGATGCTGAGAATGCTACAGTTAAAGGCCTTAGATTGTTGGCTGTGGACCTTATCCCTCGGCAATTTTAAGCTGGTGCAGGCTGAAGCCTGGTTAAGTGAAGAATTTTCTCACCCACTCATTTGACAAATGATTATTAAATAACTATTTATGTTTCAGGCAATGTAAGATACTTAATGTATTAGTCCATTTCTGTTGCTTATAACAGGATACCTGAAACTGGATAATTTATAAAGAAATAACATTTATTCCTTACAGTTTTGGAGGCTGGGAAATCCCAAGTCCATGGAATACATTTGGTGAGGTCTTTGTTGGTGGGTGGTCACTCTTCACAGCAACACAAAGTGTCACCAGATACCAAACCTGGTGTTCCCTTGATCCTGGACTTCCCCACCTTCAAAACTGTGAGAAATAAATTTCTATTGTTCATAAATTACCCAGTATTTTGTTACAGCTGCACTCATAGGCTAAGACACTTTCCTTTTGAGAGTTACTACACCTTTAACATCTTCACATGCTCTCATTCTTGGAATAACGGGTAAATTGGCATCATCTTGGAAATTGTCAGTGTCCGTGTGGATAAGCCTAACATTCAAGTTTTCTAGCTTCTTGATGCCCTCACCTTTAATGATAACTATTTCCACTTCATTCAGCTACCCATTCCTGTGATCATACCTGGACCTTGTGATCATTTGCAATTGTTTCATTGATTATATTTTAAACTATAATAACTCCTCTTCTGACTGTAGACTTTCATTTTTCAAGCACCCACTAGAGAATATTTACGTCTCTCACTAGACAATTATTCTATTGCTTGATTCTTTCATTTCTACCAAGCAATCTTCTCCTGACCTTTTTTCTTCTGAGCTGAAGATATTATTATATGGTTTATCATATGCACAATTCTTTCATGAACACCCTCTATTCCAAGGCACACTTATCTTTACATGCTGGATCAATTCTACAATTACCTTCTCTGCTTCTGCATTGGAACAATAAGCAAAAATGGATAAAAATGATACACATTATGCAAACGGCATCACTAAAAGTGAACAATCTTCCACCTTAATGAGGCATTTTGCAATTTCTCTTATTCTTCCTTAAATATTATTCTAAGCCTTTGCCAATTTTGTCAATTTCCCATCCCCCTCATTTCTATTAAGCTGTCTTTATCAAATTCCAACCAAACAGCACACATACAATGATACCTAGATTCACCGTAATCCTCCATCTGTCAAAGGATGGCATATCCCTCTTTTTTCACTGAATTCCCAGTTGCCTCAGGCAGAATGCTGTCCGTCCAGTCAGCTATTTCTCTCCCGTATTACTAACCTCTCCATCTCAACTAGCTTCATTACCTTAACTCATGGGGTGGGCATCAAACTTTTTCTGTAAAAGGCCACATAGTAAATATTTTAGGCTTTGTGGGCAATACTGTATCTGTCACAACTATTCGACCTTGCTGTTAAGGCATGAAAGTAGCCATAGACAATATGTAATGAATAAACATGATTGTGTTCCAATAAAACTTTATTCATGGACAATGAAATTTGAATTTCACACTTCTCATGAATAAAATATTCTTTTTTTTTTTTTTTTTTTTTTGTGGTGACTGGCTGGTACAGGAATAGAACCCTGGATCTTGGTGATATCAACACCATGCTCTACGTACTGAGCTAACCAGCCAGCCCTACAATATTCTTCTTTGATTTTTTTCCAACCACTTAAAAATGCAAACACCATTCTTAGCTCACGAGTAACACAAAAACAGGCAGCAGGCCATATTTAGCCAACCCCTGCCTTAGCTTATAACAGTGGTTCTCAGAGTGTGGTCCCAACAGCATCAGCAACGTATGGGAATATGTTAGAAAGAAAAATTTTCCTGCCCCACCCCAAACCTATTGAATCAGAAACTTTGGGCATATAGCCCAGCAATCTGTGGTTTAACAAGCCCTTTAGGTGATTCTGATACATACTCAAGTTTGAAAACTACAGTCCTCTAAACAAGTTCCAGTCTCTCCCTTCAAAAAAAAAAAAAAAAAAAAATCCCCTGACTTTGTATCTCAAACTTTTTTCTCCTCATTTCATTCAAAATTCTAAAATCACCAGTCAATCATTGCTGTCTCCATTTCTTCACAATATAGCATGTTTAGAAAATGAGAGTAAGAATACCACTGAGTAATTGGAAGAACTGTATAAGATAATCATAGGTGGAATTCCACGTATCGATATTGGGGAAAGGTGGGTAAAATTTCAACTTCACATCCCGAGAAGGAGAAGAATGTTAGGAACAGTCCCTGCCTCCCCACCCTCCCCTCACTAACTCCTCCTCATGGAAGAAGACAGTGCGCTGATGGGTGAGTCTGGGTAAAGGAATGGAGTCTGTTCTGCCTACAGGGCCAGGCGGAGCCTGTACTGCTCATTTTAAAAGGAGAAAGAGGCACCTCCTCTCAGGGGACCACAGCTCTGTGGAGCAAAGCTTGCTGATTGGAAAGCACCCTGTGGGAATTAGAATAAAACACACCCTCTCCAAGTGAACAGAGCTCGATGTAGAGTCCACAGGGACACTACCAGGCCCTGTTTGTTCAGCTCCAGCTGGGTTCACTCTCTTTTGGTCTTAAAGTTATAAAGGTCTGTTAATTCCCTAAAGTCTCCATAAATACCCCCTTAGCCTGAGAGGGAAAAAAAAAACCCAGTTAATCTCTTTGACAGAAACTATTAAACAGTCACAGGTGGTCTAGCACCAGTGGGGCTCTGTACTTGTCCAAGACTGTCAGAACAGTTTTCCCCAATTTTCCTATCTGCTGATCAACAGCACAATGGTAAAAGTGTTGTGAGGTGTGTTGTTCTAAAATACAGGTTCTTGAATTTCCATTTTTCCTGTCCATTAAGATCAGAAATGCAGTATTTAATGCAGATAGCAATTGTGCTGCCATCTTTGCTTTTGGAAAAATGACTAAAAAAAAGACCAAAGCAGTACTAAGAATGTGCCAGGTCTGAGCTACATTTGCTGTGCTGGTGGAATGTTAGAGGAAGTGGGGCGATCAGAGAAGTTCTCCCAAAACTGAGGGGAAGAAGTAGCATTTTTATAGGTGGATAAGGAGGAAAGAGAATTCCAAGTGAGGAAACAGCATGAGAAAAACGAAGAGAAGTCCGGGGTATCTGGAGCACAGAAATATTGATAGTCGGCACAGGTGGGGGCCTGAAAGTTTGCCAAACCCTGAGTCTTTATATGTCATGCTAAGCCCCTTCAGGGCTGAGACAATTTAACTCGTTTCTTAGTCCTTTCTTTTTTCTTTCTTTCTTTTTTTTTAATTTTAACATTTACTTGTACATGTTTGTGAAGTACATTTGTACATATTTGTGTGTTGTTTCAATACTTGCATATGTAGTGCCATGATTAGCTTTGGGTATATAGCGTAGTTTTGTACCCATTAGTCTAACACTTCTCTCCCGCCCCCCACAGCCCTCCCCTCCCTCATTTCTTTATCTTTAATGGATCTAGTAAAGTACCTTGCACATGGCAGTAGATTATTAAATATTTGTTACATGAGGTCTGGTTGGTTAGCTCAGTTGGTTAGTGCACAGTGCTATAACACCAAGGTCAAGGGTTGGATCCCTGTACCGCCCAGCTGCCAAATAAATAACTATATGTTACATGAAAAAACGAATGTAGGAAATGCATTTACTCATGCTTAGTTGAGTCAGGTGACCCAACAAACTGAGGAGTCACAGCAGATGGAGGAGGCAGTGAGGCAAGCTAGGACATTTACATATGAGTTATCATTTATTGCTTGATGAGCTCATCAGCTGAGTCAGAAACCATTTTCCCAATGTTCCTGTACAGTCATATGGCAAATAAAAAACTTATTTGCTTCCAACAACTATCTTAAAAAAAATTTATAAAAGTAAAGCATGTTCACTTCAGAAAATTGGGAACATATCCCAGAATTATAATAAAGACTTTCAATTCCTGTAATCTCACCAACTAATGATATAACCATATAGCAATAACATTTTCTCATGTCATCAAAAATTCTTTGAAGGTATTATGTTAATGATGTAATTTTCTATTAATACATACATCAACCTATTTTCTATTTATGTAACCATTCCTCTATTATTAGACACGTAGACAGTTTCCAAACATTCAATACAACTTTGTAAATGTATCTTTAAATATAACTCTGATCATTTCCATACTTGAGAGTCTTAAAAACAGTATTATAAAACCAAATAAAGACATAAAAGAAGGCCAGACAAGGTAGATGCATCATGTGCACTTGGAATAGCTTAACAGTAGAAATCTGTAGGTTCTTCTAAAATATATATATATAGGTACAAGTATAACAAACTTCCAGCCAAAATTCCAGCAGAATTTTGAGGGGAATGTGACAAATTTACTCTAAAATTAACAAAGAATAACTAAAACACAAATAGTTAAGGTAATTTTGAAAAAGAAGAGCAAAGATGAATTTTCCCCACCAGATTTTAAGACAAACCACAAAGCCATTACAATAAAAATAATGTAATACTGGCACAGGAACAGACAAGAAGATCAATGGAACGAAATAGGGAGCCCAACAACAGACCCACGTGTACATGGAAACTTCATATATGATAGAGGTGGCATCTTTAATCAACAAAGAAAGCAGGGTTATTTAGTAGTAAAGGATGTTGGGAAAGCTGGCACATGGGGAAAAACTCAGTTTGATTCTTACCTCATACCATATACAAACGCTAACTGTAGTAGATTGGATGCGTTAATCAGAAATGGAAACCTATGAAGATAAGAAAAGTGTAGAAGAATATCTTTGTGACCTTGAAATGGAGAAGGAATTTGTAAGGAAGGCCTAGAAAGCACACCATTAGAGGGGAAATTTGTGGATTTGAATACATAAAAACAGGATTTATTTTCAAAGGATGACAAAGTTAGTAGACAAAAGACAGCGCAGAAATACCTACAAAACTCAGGAAATATTATGTAGAATATTCAGAGAACTTCTGTAAATCAACAAGTAAAGGGCAAGAAATTTAATTTTAAAAAACTACACAATGGATAAAAATAGGCAAATCACAGAATGGGGAATCTGATTGTGTAAGAAACCTATGAAAAGATGCTCAAACTCTCTAGTAATCAAAAACTGCAAGTTAAGCTGGCAGATTAGCTCAGTTGGTTAGAGCGTGGTGCTGACACCACCAGTGTCCAGGGTTCAATCCCTGTACAGGCCAGCCAGCAAAAAAAAAAGAGAGAGAGAGACCAAGTGCCAGTTAAAATAACAATGAGATGATACTTCACAAAAATCTAAAGGTTTAGTAATATCAAGAATTGGTAATGGCTGGCTGATTAGCTCAGTTGGTTAGAGCATGGTGCTGGTAACACCAAGGTCAAGGGTTCAGATCCCTGGACCCCTAGACTGGCCAGCTGCCAAAAAAAAAAAAAAGAATTGGTAAAAATGTGAGGGAAAGGATACTCTCAAATACTGTTAATGTGGGACTATAAATGGATGAAGCCATACTGGAAAGTGAGTTCCCAGTATTTATTCAACTACATATGCCCCAGCAATCCCACTCCTGGGAACATAATCCAGAGAAACTTGCACACAGATCTTTACAGGAATATATGAGGATGTGCATCTCAGCATTGTTTGCAGTAGCAAGGAATTGGGAGCAACCTGGGAGTTCATAGGGAAATAACTGTATCAGATGTGATATATACATCTAGCAGAAAATTAGGCACTAGTCAAAATCAGTGAACCAGATATGCATTCAGCTATATGGCTAGTTCTTGAAGACACAGTGTCAAGCAAAAAAAAAAAAAAATATGTACGAAACAAAATTAAATCTACAGTACAGTACCAATGTAAATTTAAAATACTATAAGCAATATGTAATTTTCAAACATACGGTGGATGCCTATGAGAAAGAAGAAATGAGAATGCAGATCAAGAATGAAGAGGGAAAAAAATAGAGCCTTCTATAAATCTATGATGACAGAATGTGATCGATGCTGTTCTTTCAGTAACTTGGGAAAAAAAACTACTTGGAACTATTCTTGATTTTTTTCTGTTGTTTTGTTTATCACATACTCCACATCTAATTCATTAGCAAATCCCTCATATTCCATATATATGCAGAATTCAGTCATTTCTCATGCTTTCCATCAATACCATTCTGGGCTTAGTCACCATCACCTCTTACCTAATTATTGCAACAGCCTCATAACTGGTGTCATCTTGGCTTTTGCATCTGCCTGCCTTTGGTCCATTTTTAACACAGCAATCAGAATGATCCTATTAAACATGAGTCAGATCACATCAGTTTCTGCATAAGATCCTCTAGGTTCCTACCTCACTCAGAATGAAAGCAAAGGCTCAGGGCTGGTTGGTTTGCTCAGTTGGTTAGAGCACAGTAGTATAACACCAACATCAAGGATTTGGATTCCCATACTGGTCAGCTGCAAAAAAAAAAAAAAAAGAGAGCAAAGGCCCAGTGGTCCACAAGGGAACATCAGCAGGACCTCAGTGACTCTTTGGCCTTATCTCCTAATCCTCTCCCCCAGCCACTCCTTCATGCCACATTGGCTACCTAGAGCATATACCAAGCACACCCTTGTCTCAGAGCCTTTGCAGGTGTTTTTCCTTCTGCTTGCAACGTTCTTTCCCTGGAGTTCTAAACAGCTTGTTCTCTCACCTCATTCAGAGCCATTCAAAAATCTTCATGAGACTTCCTGACCACACTGTTTAACCCTCAAGTGAGCAAAAGACCTGAACAAGGAGACCAGAAGATCTGAACATACAACTCACCAAAGGAGAAATACAGATGGCAAATAAGCTCATGAAAAAGATGCTCAATATCATATGTCATTAAGGAACTGCAAATTAAAGAAAAATGAGATACTGCTATATATACACCTATTAGAATGTCTAAAATCCAAAAAACTGACAAAAACAAATGCTGGTAAGGATATGGAGTAACATGAATTCTCATTCATCATTGGTCTAAGTGTAAAATGGCACAGCCACTTTTGGAAGACAGGTGGCAGTTTCTTACAAAGCTAAACACAGACTTACTGTATGACCTAACAACTGCACTCCTAGGTATTTACCCAAATGAATTGAAAACTTATGTCCACACTAAAACCTGAACGTGAGTGTTTATAGCTGCTTTATTCATATTTAAGAATTGAAGCAACCAAGGTATCCTTCAATAGGTGAATGGGTAAATAAACTGGAACATCCATACAATGGAACAGTATTCAGTGCAAAAAAGAAGCAAGCTATCAAGCCACAAAAAGACATGAAGGAAACTGAAATGCTCATATCTGAACGAAAGAAACCAGTCTGAAAGTCTATACACATATGATTCCAACTATAAGACATTCTGGAAAGGGTGAAACTATATGAGTAGAAATAGTAAAAAGATCAGTGGCTGACAGGGGTTAAAGTGTAGGGAAAGATGAATAGGTAAAAAATAGGTTTTTAAAAGCAGTGAAACTACTCCGTATAATACTGTCATAGTAGATAAATAACATCATGCATTTAACAAAATCCATAAGACTGCACAACACAAGAGTGAACCCTAATGCAAGCTGTGGACTATAGTTAATAGTAGTGGATCAATATTGGTTCATCAATTGCAGCAAATAATAACTAATGCAAGATGCTAATGCTACGGGAAACTGTTGGGGAGAGGGAGTATGTGGGAACTCTGTAATTTCTGCTCAGTTTTTCTGTGAACCTAAAACTTCTCTAAAAAATAATTTTAAAATATAGATAAAAACCAAATTTAAAATTTTCACTTCCAACATTGCTTTTAAAATATGATTTAAAACAAAATGGCTCACACAATTTTCCTTTTCATTTACTGTAAGTGTTGATGGGCAATGAACCAGTCAAAATTGACTTTACTTGTTTAGTTGATAAAATTAAGTGTTTTTTAGGGTAATATTTAATTTAAAAAAACAAAACAAACATTGCAACTATCCCCACAGGTACTCCCTGTGCCCCTTTCTTGCTTTAGTTTTCTCTGTAGCACTTATCACCATCTAACATAATATATTTTTTACTAATTTATTTTGTTACTGTCTGCAGCACCACCCCACCGTACCCCCCACCCAAACACAAATGCCAGTTCTACCAGGGCAGGAAAAATTTTTAACATTTTGAGAGAATTTAATCTTGCTAGAATACATCAAGAAATTTCAACATATTATTTACCTAAATTCATCAGTTGTTTATATTCTACCCCTTTGGCACCATTTGTCTTAACATTTCCTCTCTTTCCATCTCTCTCTTTCTGGGGTGTGTGTGTGTGTGTGTGTGCGTGTGTGTGTGTGTGTGTGTGTGTGTGTGTGTCTATATACATATATGTCATAATGTGAGGGTATTTCAAAAAGTTTGTGGAAAAACAGAATTAAAAAATAATATGAATTTTTCCATGAATTTTTTGATGTACTCTTGTATAAATATTCTATATATATATCATGTATTCTTTATATATAGTATACATAATTATAAATATATTATAATTATCCAAATCTAGAAATTAAACACTTATGCAAAGCTATACTCTAATTTACAGTCCATTCAAATATCATCAATTGTCCCAATGTGTCTTTTATAGCCTTTTTTCCTAATCCAGAACCCAGTCCAGGATTAGGCATTGCATTTAGTAGTCGTGTATCTTCAGTCTCCAACAATCCGAAACTGCTTCTCAACCTTCTTTTGTCTTTCTTCACATTACATTTTTAAAGAACTCAGGACAGATATTTTGTAGATGTCCATCAATTTGGGTTTGTCTGATACTTCTTTTTGATCAGACTCAGATTATGCCATTTTGACAGGAATACTGCAGAAGTGGTGTGTCCTTCTCGCTGCATCATATCAAGAGGCACATGAAGTCCCAGTGTTGCTGATGTAACCTTGGATCTCTTGATTAAGATGGCATCTATCAGGTTTATCCAAAAAGAGAATTTTGTATGTTTTGTTAACTGCTATGTTTCCAAAGCTTAGAAGAGCACCTGGCACATAGGCACTCAAAAAGAATTTGTTGAATGAATAACTAAATGACTTCAACTCTGTGGAGTTGAGAGTACAAACAAGAGGAAGAGGGAAGAGGAGGAGAAAAACGAGGAGCACGGGACAAGTAGATTACTGAGTAAATCTTCAGCTTGCACATTGTAGGTTCATGAAGATTATCCAGAAAATTTGTATTAATTGATATCATCAATACTAAAAAATGTCCAGGCTCCTTATACTCTTACTAGTATACCAAACATATCTTCTAATGTATTTCTTAATGATGTAAACTTTTCCTCCCAATAATAACCCATTTTAAGATGACCCCAATTCTTAAGCTCTTTCAACTACAGTATTTCAGGAGAAAGTCTCCTAAATAATATATTAGAGAAGACTCAGAGGTCTGTTTTACAGATTGTCAATTTTCATTACAGTAGGCAAACTATCTCTTATGTAAATGTAATTTACTACTTAACTCAAGAAATCTCTTATTTGGTTAATAGTTCCTGTCGTTATAAAACAAGCAGTGTAAAAATAAAAATGGCCACATATTCAAGCAATGTGTTAAGAGAAGAATAAAAGAACATAAAAATATTACCCTAAAAAACATTTAATTTTACCAACTAAACAAGCAAAAGTTGATTTTGATGATTCGCTGCCCATCAACATTTACAGTAAATGAAAAGGGAAATTGTGCAAACCATTTTGTCTTAAATCATATTTTAAAAGCCATGTTGGAAGTGAAAATTTTAAGCTTGATTTTTAACTATCTATATTAATTAATAGTTGGATTTTTAACCTGTGTAAAGAGCTTTGGTGTTTTGGGGTTCCCCCCCCCTTTTAGGTTCTTTTAAATTTTACTGAGAGACTTAAATAGTCATGGCTGTTAACAGCTTTTTCCCAGCTTCCCACCATGGGGAAAAGAAAAGGAAAAAAAAGAACAGCCCTTATAAAGGAGTCTATGAGGTGGCAACTGTTTGGCAAGCAGTCTTTTACCAGAAAAAAAAAAAAAAAAAAGAGTTTCCAGGCTAATGGCTTCAGTTCAGCAAAGATAGAGAATTTGTGCAGTTATTTCCCATATACCTTTGGCATTTAATTATATAAACAGATAAAAACACACTCAGTAGATAATAGTTGACTGAATGGTGAGTATGTTTTTCTCTTATTTATAAATTCTTTCATAGGGAAAACACAATTCTCCTTGTCTGATGTAAATTTGAATGCCGTAAGAATCAAGTTTAATTGGTAAATGTGTGAAATTTGGATCAAGGTTCCTATTTTCTAAATGTTTCTTCATGCCTCTTCAAATAAATTAATATTTGACAGGCAAAATTATATGCCCCCAGTATGATTAGAAAGGGAGTAAGCTAGTCAGACACACACACACACACACACACAATTCCAAAAACTTACTGTGTTGACATGGACAAAAGAGGAATTCCATTAGTATTTATGCATCATTTAGGGAATATAGCATATGCATATGAATAGTTTACATTCAATGAATAATTTTACTCCACCAAATACTCTTTGATTTACACCGATTTAATTTCCTGTGCTTCTCTGTAGAGTCAAGTCCCTTTCTAACATGTTAGGTAGCATTCCTGTTTCTGGAATTGGTCATTCTTTCAACTTAAATATTTTGGGAAAGTTGTATCTTATTTGTGCAGAACTATCCAATGAAAACGAAACACTTTCAAGTCCTCAGTCTGCTCAAACAGAGCCAGAGTGATCAATGTTTCAGTCATGAAGGGGTTTGTCATACCCAAGAGCAGCCTCATGGTTTCCACTGAACACTATGGATAATGAAGGACCTCCAACATCCAGGAACCTTCCTTTCTACATTTTTCTGAAGAAAAAAGTAAATCACTGCTTTCCCAGTTAGACACAAGCACCATTCTAACAATCTCAGCATGCCATTTTTATATACACACAGCCCACAGGGAGCAGCACAGAACGCCCTCCTCCTCATCTCACCTCCCACTCTCTTCTAAGGGAGGAAACACTAAAGAAAGTGAACAAGACGATGAGCCAATTTAAGAAATTGTGGGTGGAGTTTGAAATTTGTTTGGGGATGCAAAAGTTTTCAAACTGTCAGACCCCCAAACCATAAAAAATCTTGGTTCTTATCTAAAAAGTCATGGCATTTAGAATCTGTACCAGCCAGTTTGCATTTAACCATATTGTTAGCTGATATTGTAAGTTCTCTTTCCACATTAACATTCATGTTTTCTCAGTTTTTAAGAAAGAAGAAGACCTTACTTTGTAAGTAGTTGAATTTCAGGAAGATTTGTTAGTAAATTACATTTTTATGCATACAATTATAATTGAAATAAACCACTGGCCCTAACGATCTAAATGAATCTTGCAGTGATTTTAATGAATCTCTAGTAAGTATTTGATTAGGTCTACTTGATGCTTTATACTCTGAAAATATGTTTATATTTGTTCACTTTTTTATTATGTTTCCCACACCAGAATGAAAGCTCAATAACCTCAGGGACATTTTTGTTTTTTCCTCTGCCTCACCCACTGTATCTGGAACATAATAGGAAGTCATTTGCTGAATGAATAAAAATGTGCCAGCAACTAGCCGAATGTTTTTTCTCCCTCTAGAAAGCCTCCTGAGTATATCTCTGTGTGCCATAAAATCCCAAACTGCTCTTCCCTGACTCACTATAACATTGCTTTACGGAGATGTTCACTAACAAATTGCCTCAAAGATATTCCCATGACTACAGTTTGCTTATGTCATCAAACTTATTCATCAGGGCTCTCACATTACTCCCTTGATACAAATCTAAGACATGTACAAGAGGTGAGTTTAGACTACCTGATGACTCTTGGAAAACTTTACAAGTTGTTAAATTATTGTGTTAAAACCAAAAGCCAATAGTTTCTCTGACATAGATTGGGTTACCCCCAGTTCAAAATATGAACATCAGCAGATGCACAGAAGTGCTGAGTTAAGCTTGTCATTCTTGGAAGCAGAGCCAAACAGGGATTTTCCTAAGATACAGTTAGCCCGGAAAGGGAATTAAGCAATTTTAACCCATCTATTTCATCCTCTCTCTGCCTGCATAGTGATTTGCAGAAGCAGGAGCAGCTCTGACAGATGGTGGTTAACAGATCAGCAGTTTGTATGTATCTAACCTGCTCAGAGCACCAAACTTCCCTCTTGCCATTAATGCTTCTCCTGCCCCCAACCTTACACAGTTTTCTAGGTGCTTCTACTCTTATCAGAGACTCTCCCTGATGTTATTTTGAACTGATATGACTCAGACAGAAATGGCAGAAAGTGCTTTGCAAACTTGCCTAATCATGAGACTCATCTAGAATATTTATTTTAAAATGCAGCTTCCAAAGAACTACCAAAATAATCATAGCATAAATCAGCATCCAGAACCTCCTGAGAAAACATACAAAGCAACAAAGAAAGCAACAATAAAACACAAAAACAAATGCACAATCTGTACACCAGTGTTCATAGCAGCATTATCAACAATAACCAAAGATGGGAAAAAACCATGAATCCAGTAACGGATGAATAGATAAACAAAACATTGTATATACATACAATGGAATATTACTCAGCTTTGGAATAACCCTGTACTGGCCAGCCACCAAAAAAGTAAAAAATAAAAAAATAAAAAAGAATGAGATTCTGGTACATGCTAACAACATAGATAAACTTGGAAGACATTATGCTAAGAGAATTAAACCAGACACGGAAGAGCAAATATTGTATGATTCCACTTACATGAGGTATCCAAAGTAGTCAAATTCATAGTGACAAGAAGTAAAATGGTGGTCACCAGAGACTGGGGAGGAGGAAATGGGGAATTAGTGTTTAATGGGTACAGAGTTTCACTGCAGGATGATGAAAACGTTCTGTAGATACTAAGTGGTAATGGTTGCACAACAGTGTGAATTACTCAATATCATTGAACTGTACATTTAAAAATGGTTAAAATGGTAGATTTTATGTTATGTATATTTTACCACAATTACAAAAACAAATAAATACATAAAAACACTCTATTTTCAGTGAGACTAGGTAACAGATATAATCTGCAGACTCCTATTTGCAGACATTTTTAGCAGGGCAGCTAAAAATGGCTGTGAATGGGCAAAAGCCATGTGGTAGGAAGTGAAGAGAAGAAATCTGGAGGGTGGTGAGAGACTTTTCTTCTATTACAGCCCAGAAAACACTAGGGGGAAAATCACTTTCTGAAGGTGAGGGGCTCAGTCTGCAGTTCAAAGAGAGTATCATTTGTTTGAAAGAAGGGTTCTGGGAACTGGGGTTAACAAGGCTCTTAGCAGAAGGCTTCCTGGACATTGTATGGTTCAGAGAAGTAAGGGTGGAAAGACTACCCAAAGAATCACACAGATAATTCAAATATGCAGAAGTAGAATATTTCTACAGCAGCAGAGAAGGAGAAAGTCTTTGATTTATAAAGCCTGAAGGCTACCCTGAACCACCTCTATTGCTTGCAATAATCTCCTTTTTAAAAAGCGGTTTATGAAAATCTAACTCACTTCTTGTCAGGCAATAAAGAAAGAATCTGGCACTTGCACAGCGTTGATACAAATATACCAAAAGAAAAATGTGAAAACAATTACCGGCTTACCGATGGACAAATCATATCAACCAGGAGAAAAACAGCTGCCAAAAAACAGATGAAAATTATAGCCAAAATGTTCACCATGAATTTAAGAAATATTAATGAAGTAATTGCATTCAGGGAAGACACCCACAAAACAGAACTGCAAGAACTCTGGGTAGAGACAATAATAGGAGATAAAATGAGAACTGAAAGTAGTGTGGGAAAAAAGTAAATCCAAGAGATGAGGATGAAATTAGAAGCCGCACAGGAGAATAGACATAGAAATAAAACACGCTATGGGTCATAGAGTATATAAATAAGAAAAGTGAAATACAAAGGTTAAAAGAATTGGAGAGAAATTGTGTAGAAAACAAGTTAAAGGGCTGGCCAGTTAGCTCATGTGGTTAGAACGTGGTCCTGATAACACCAAGGTCAAGGACTGGATCCCTGTACAAGGCCAGCCACCACCAACCAAAAAAGTAAGAAGTGCCAACATTTGCATAATTGAAGTCCTTGAAGAAGAAAACCAAAATAATGTGACAACGAAGTTAAAAATATCCAAGAAAACTTTCCTGAAATAAATAAGAATACACATATACATACTGGAAGGGCACACGAAGTACCAGAGAAAATTCACCCAAAAGACATATCCTAGTAAAGTTATTGGGCTAAAAAGATAAAGAATCTTTTAGACAGATAGACAAAAGATAAAATCATTTACAGTGGAGAAACAAGTCAGGATGGCCTCAGATTTCCCCCAGCAACATCAATTCCAGAAGACATTGGAGGTTCGACTGGATCCAGATTGCTTTTGTTAATGTTGTGACTGGATTTTAAAAAATCATTGATTAATGATGTAATTCAACAAACATTTAGAAACCATTCAATAAATGTTTGTATATGTGGACAATAGAAATATCATCTGACAAATAACCTATAATTTTCCTAAGAATTAAAACCACGTCTTATTTCACTTATATTTCCTTGGGAAGCTCACAGACTAATGGGAAAGGCCAACATGTAAATAAAGTGTCACCACACAATATGATCAGAATTGAAAATCAAGATAAGCAAGAATTTCCGGAATGGCAAGAATTTCAAGGCGGTAGAAGATGGCTTATCTCATGGCCAAATTCTTATGAAATTTGACCTTAAATTGTAGGTGACATAAAGTCAATGGAGGGTTTTGATTTGGGGAGTGATAAGGGGAAATTGTGTGCTTGTGTGTTGTGTGCGCTGAGTGTGTAGTATGTGTTGCATTTGTGTTGTGTGTGCTGTCTACATGTGTGCATGGTGTTGTGATTTTTTTTTAAACAGGCTTAATTAACTCGCTTTATTTTTCTTGTATGAAAACCCTACACTGTAGCCACAGCTGGAGTGGGTCCCTTAGCAGACACTATGGTGTGGGTCTTTACAAAATAGTGAGTGAATTCCTGATAGGGAGACTTCGTGAACACAGTCGCCTTCTAGATGTCGGAGGTCAGATAGCTGTAAGTGCAGCAGTCTTCAATACCTGCCATCAGCAGCAGCTTCTTGGGTACAGGGGCTGAGACAATGCCAATGCCTCTGGAGGCAGGAATAAAGTGCACCAGCACAGAGCCGCAGTGGCCTGTCACCTCACAACGGACAGTGTGGGGTTTGCCAATCTTGTTCCCCCAGTAATGTCTTTGCACAGATACAAGGGAGAGCTTGGCCAGTAAGACAGCCCCTAGGATGGTGGTGGCGATCTCTTTGGAGCACTAACATCCAGACCAAAATGGCCATTGTAGTCCCCAATGGTGACAAATGCCATGCTGGCCAGCATGGGTCTGCTTTTGAGCCAGCACAATCTTCAAAACCTCATCTTTCAGGAAGGCCCCCAAGAAAAAGTCAATGATTCTTATTGATCCTCAGATGCACAGGTCATGATCCTTACACTTCACAGGTCATGGCATATTATCCTTTTTTTGTCTGGACAAAACTGCCTTCTTATTTATTCTCTTTTATCCTCATATTCTCTCCCACTCCACTTAACTCCTACTATATGCACTCATATTATTTTTAGTAATTTTTATTTGTATGTGTTTTTACAAAACATTCATGTATTTTTAATTAACATAAATGGTAGTGTGTCACATATCTCATTCTCTTTTACTTTTCTTTTTTTTTTTACTAAACATTATAAGTTAAGGATGTATCCATCAGGCTTCATGTATATCCAATCTGTTGATTATAATTGCTGCATAGTACTTCAGGGTATGCATCCATCACATTTTACTATCCACTCTCCCAGTGATGGACACCTAAGTGATACAAATCCTCACTACTGTACAAAAAAAAAAAAAAAAAAGGCTTTAATGAACATTCTCTTGTGTGTCCTGTTTGCATCTGTAGAATTTTTTTGGAATATATACCCAGGAGCAGGGTATGCATATGCTTAATTTGACTATACAGTGCCAGGTTGCTCCCCAAACTGGCTGCCACCAGTCCACACTTTCTTTTTTTTTTTTTTTTTTTTTAAAGATGACCGGTAAGGGGATCTTAACCCTTGACTTGGTGTGGTCAGCACCACGCTCAGCCAGTGAGCGAACCGGCCATCCGTATATGGGATCCGAACCCGGGGCCTTGGTGTTATCAGCACCGCACTCTCCCGAGTGAGCCACGGGCCGGCCCCACCAGTCCACACTTTCACTAGTAATTCAGGAGGGTAACTAAATTCATTACCCAACCTCTGCTTTCTAATCTTTGCCTATTCAATAGATATAAACTAAAATCTCATTGCTGTTTTTATTTGCATTTCTCTGATCGCCAATGACAAGCTTCTCTTCATACACTCATTATTTGTTCGGGTTTCCTTTTCTGTAAACCTCTTTAGCTCATTTTTTATCCTTAGTCTATTTTTTTCCATGGGGTTGCTATCATTTGCAAGCATACCTTTACATATTCTAGGTATTAATCCCTAGGTAGGTTTAGACATTACAAATAGTTTTTCCCATTCTTTCATCTCTTAACATTGTTTATAGAAATACTTAGTTTTGATACCATCAAATTTGTTGATTTTTTCCTTACAGTTGAGGAAAAAATTTGGTTTTTTTTGTTTGGGAAGTCCTCCCTGACTCAAGATCACAAAGATATTTTCCTATGTTCTTCTATTACTTTGTCATTTTTACCTCCCACATTTAGATCTTTAATCTATCCAGACCCCACTCTTCTATGTGATTTTAGGAGGGAATCCAGTTTGAATTTTCTCCACATAGTAAGCCAGTTTCCCCAAACTTATTCTTTTAATAATCCATTCTTTTAAAATTCTTTTAAAATCCATTGATTTTCTCCATTGATTTGCAGGCAAATTTGGGTTTGTTGGAAGTTTATTGGCAGTTCTGCAGAGGACAAGGATTGGAAGTAGGGATACCAGGTAAGAGATATTGCTATAGACTCAAGAGAAATAATAACTTGACCAAAGACAGTAGCAAATAGGGTCAGGGGAGGACTGTCAACTTTGATAGATATTTCTAGAGTTGGAAATATGAGATAAAGGCGAGAGAGGAGTCAGGGACAACTTCAGTTCTTAACCCAGAACACTATGGAGACTAGAAATGCCATTACTGAGATAAGGACAGAAGTGGGAACAGATTTTGTAGGGAAAAGATGAATACAGTTGTAGAGGTGTTGAGGCTGAGATGCCTGCAGCCGTGTTTTGTTTGGCCCTTATATTATTTAAAAATGTGTGTGTAATTAAATGCCATCATGTGATAACTGGGAGATTTCACCCCAAAATTTTGTATTTGGCTTCTTTCAAAAGGTCAAAACCACTACAACACCAAAACTGCATTTCTGCCTGGCTTCAATTGAATGGAACCAATCAGCAACTCCCACTTCTTAAATGTAGCATGAGATACCCAAATATCCATAGTCTGCACTGGACCATTAGCTCTTATAGACGTTTGGTTTGGGGATCCTGGTATACACAGCATACTAAGGTAGTGTGTTAGTTCATTTCTGTTGAATACCTGAAACTGGGTAATTTATAAAGAAATGAAATTTATTTCTTATAGTTTTGGAGTCTGGGAAGTCTAGGGTCCAGGGAACACATCTGGTGAGGGCCTTTTTCTTAGTGGTGACTCTCTACAACAATGCAGGGTATCATCACATAGTGAGAATGGGCTGAGTAAGAGAGTTAACCTCCTCACTTGCTCTCTTTTTAAAGCCATCAGTATCATACCCATTACTCCATAAATGGATTAATCCATTCGTGAGAGCACAGACCTCATAATCTGTTCACCTCCTTAAGGGCCCCTTTTCAATAACCATAATAGGATTTCCCACCCTCTTTACAATGTTACAATGGGGGTCAAGTTTCCAATACATGAACATTGGGGGTGGGGGGTACATTTGACCCATAGCAGGTAGTAAAAAAAAAAAAAAAAAAAAAAAAGTATGGAAGTTGCCATCAAACAAACTGGATTTGAATCCTGGGTCAGCCACTTAAGGAACTGTTATAAACCTCCAACTCATCACCTGAAAAATGGGCCAAGTACTTGTCTTATAAATGTTTTCTAAGAGAGTTTAACAAGAGAATGTACATACAGCTCAATAGTAATTGTTAAAAAATGATAGCTAGAAAAAACATGTTCAATTAAAAATTAGGGGCTGGTCAGTTAGCTCAGTTGGTTAGATAGAACTCGGTTTTACAACACCAAGGCCAAAGGTTCAGATCCCCACACTGGCCAGTTGCCAAAAAAAAATGGAAATACAATTCCAGCACTGAGACAAGAATTAGAGCTATGGTCTATGGATTAGAAAGACAGTGTTGTACGTATAGTCCTGTCCTAGATTTGTGACTTTTGTGATGATTGGAATGTCAGAAGCCCCTCTATACCACATCCCCACCTCTACTTCTCTAAAAGCCTAACAGGTGACACATAAAAAAAACTCAATAAATGTTTGTGGAAGGAAGGAAGGAAAAGATGGATAAAGGATGAGTGAAGGAGCTGGAAAAAAAAATGACATTTTATTTTTTCTGTAACACAGAGAAAATGGAAGTTACCAATTTACCTGTTTGTTTCTGCCAGTCCAGCCCCAATCCCCAGTCAATAAAAATACTAACTAAAGCATAATTCTGTATTCCTAGTTCCCAAGAGATGATTTCAAAAAGATACATATTTGGTCATGCTGGCTATAAAATAAATCTCTAAGCCCCCCTGAGTAAAATACTATTTAGATAGTATTTAATAGAAGTATTTGTTACATATGAATAATACTAACAAAAACCAACCAAAATTAGAAAGCTATTACAACAGATTTAGTGCAAAAAGCTTCAAATAAAAGATGATTTGGGGGAGGGGGATTAGTTTATCCTTTTCTCTTGTAAAAATACATAGATAGTTAACTTTTGAATTCTCCACACAGTTAACCAACATTCAACTCTGTAAACACATTTTGCTCATACTTCTGCTGAACACATTTTCTAATAGCCACATTTATTTTATCAATTTTTTAGAAATTTCCTTATTTTTATTGAAACATATTGATTATATGCATTTATGGGGCACAGAGTTAATATTTTTATAATGTATACAATATGTATAGCCACATTTATTTTAAATTCATTTCTTCAGAACACCCTGGTATTTGCCCTTTTTTTATAGTACATATAATTGAAGTTTTAAGTCTTCCTAATGTTGTAATACATGAATACCAAATGATGTTTGACTTATCCTCTTAGTGTATTCCTGATCTCACTTCCTCCTCATAGCCGAGGAAAATGACTATATTGAATCTGAGACTGAATCAATTTTCATTTTTTAAAAAAAAGCTAGGCTGAGTTAAATCACCAAAAGTTCTGACTAATAAGATATTTTAGAATGTCATAAATACTTACAGTGAGAGAATAAATTGTCTGACAACAGCTAGGTCATCTTCTACTATAAATAGACAGTATTGCCAGTGGATTCCAGATTCATCTAAGTACCACAGAAACTACACAGTAGGTTCTTGAATGTAACTATTTGGCAGAAGCCCCCAGATATTCTTAGAAACCAGTACCAGAAGAGAAAGAAAAGGGTGGTTGGCAAGGGAAGGAGTGCTTTGATGAGTAGTCTAATATCTCATGAAGGAACAGGCAATAGAGTTCAAAGTCACCTGACATTAAGTGCATATATGTTTAAAGTCTAAATGTTTTACACTATGTCAACCAAATGATAATTATAGCTCTCGTTCCTGAAAAGCTAGACTTAAAGACACATAGAACTGGAAGAGGATTATTGAGACCATCCAGTCCAGTTTGCTGACTTTCCGATAAGGAAACTGAAGATCAGAAATGTGACTTGCTCACAGTTACCAGATCACATGCTCCTTTTGAACCCGCTTGCCTCAGCAGCAATTGCATCAAGCACAAATTATACTATAAAGGAGTATTGAATTTATATTTATGAAGAAAGAATGAGAAGGGTCATTATCATTGTAGATATGCTTTTGGAATAAGGTGTAATGCACTGAATGTTTGTGTCCTCCAAAATTCATGTGTTAAAGCTCTGACTACTAATGTGATGGCATTAAGAGATGGGTCTTTTGGAGGTGACTAGGTGTATTAGTCCGTTTGTGTTGCTATAACAGAAATATCTGAGACTGGGTAACTTATAAAGAACAGAGGTTTATTTGGTTTACGATTCTGGGACAGCTGAATCTGGCACGGACCTCAGGCTGCTTCTACTCGTGGTGGAAAGTGGCAGGTAGCTGGCGGGTACAAGCAAATCACATGGCAAGAGGAAGCAAGAGAGAGAGGGGAGGTGCCAGGGTCCTTTTATACAACCAGCTCTCATGGGAACTGATAGAGCGAGAACTCACTCATTAATCTCCCCTCCCCCAGGGAGAGCATTAATCCATTCATGAGGGATCTGCCCCCATGACTCAATCAGTTTCCAACACTGCCCCATTGGGGATCAAATTTCCACATGAGTTTTGGAGGGGACAACACATCCAAACTCCATCACTAGGTTTAGATGAGGTCATGAGAGTGGACGCCCTGAGATGCAATTAGTGCCTTTATAAGGAGGGACATGAGATCTCTCTCTCTCCTTCTTTTTCTTTCGTCCTACCATGTAAGTATACAGCAAGAAGATGACCATCTGCAAGCCAGGAAGAGAGCCCTCACCAGGAACAGAATTGGCCAGCACCTGGATCTTGGACTTCCCAGCTTCCATACTGTAAGAAATAAATATCTGTTGTTGAAGCTACACAGTCTACAGTATTTTGTTATAGCAGGCCAAGCTGACTAAGACAGAAGGTTTGCCAAAAGAAATATTTCTAAAACAGGGTGAAGCAAAAATATAATATAGAGTGTGTCACTGAGAAAAAATTTTAAAAACATTTTATTGTGTGAATTTTTTTAAATTTATGAAATGAGAGAATATAATGAACCCCCATGTGTCCATCAACCACTTTAAGTAATTATCAACCTTCTGCCATCCTTATTACATATGTATTTCTCCACTCTTTTTCTTTTTGCTTTCTTTGGTGGGATATTTTTAAAGCAAAAACCAAGACATTGTATAATTTTACCTATAAATATTTCTATAACTATGTCTAAGAAATGAGGATTTTTTAAGAACATAACTGCAATGACTTTATCATACCTCATAAAATTAACAACAAATCCTTAACTAGGCTAATGTCTTGTCCAGGAGAAATTCAAAAAAGAGGAGCACTTCAAAACTAAAGAGTGCAATCTCATTTTTTTCTTGTATTGCTCTGCAAATATAAATCTGGGTACTCTGATTCCAGAAGAGGATAAAAATAGGCTATGAATCAAAACCATTAATCATATCCTGTTATTTTTAGTTATCTGTTTCTTCCTGATATTTAACTCAGCATCAGTTTAATATATTTAATCATACTCTTTTCAGGGGAAAAATATTTTAGATTGATCACAGAAAATTTTAACCAAAAGATAAATTTAAAGCTAGAGCAGGGTGGTTGTCAGAGCTCTATCCATGACCTTGCATGAGGTGCTTATTCAGTCACTTAGGAAGTCCTGTGTTAATAGTCTGTCCTTCGACTCAACTATCTGCCACATAGAGATAGTACAAAACACCCTCAAAAAACTCACACCTAGAAATGTAAAAATCACGAAACATAAATGTCAATTGGATGACAGGTCACATTACCCTCCATACTAAAAGTAGAATCAGGAATTTTGAGATAGCTTTTAAAACATCTGGCTCTGAGTGAACCTAGCATCAAAGTAAACTACCAGTGGTTTAATTCCATTGGAATGTTTAGAAAGATCTTTCTGTACACAACAGGTGCTCAATAATATTTGTTGATTACATTTAATGTTGAGACTCAAATTTTCCAGCATAGCAAGTATTAAATTCATGATTATGCAAAAGGCAATGGATATGCATTATACCACATCCTGGAACTGAGTAGGAGAAAAGCTTTTTCTTATACATGCTTTTGCTTGCATTCAGCACATTTACTGCTATCCCAAATCTGGATGTCTGTATTCAAGATTAATGCTGAATTTGTGTTTGTGTGGGTGGAGACATTGAAAATTCTTGCTTTACTGCCATTCCTAACTTCCAGGGGAGCCATAGGACTGTCCACAGAGTGGGTGACAGTGGGGGCATTTTCCGGATATTGATAGAAAGGCGTTCATCAATACTTTCTGTTTACATGTTAGTGAAGTACTGATTCTTCTGGATGGACAACCTACTTGATAAGGATGTCATACCTCTCCAAATAATTCTATTTTACTCTTACCTGGCTTGGAACTCACCAGACCTAAGTAGAGTTTATGTTACCACGTATGCTTCTACTTACATACCAGCTTATATATAAACACATTCTATCAGCCCACATGTTTTGCTACCAGCATATCTTCACTCTCAACAATACTAATATGAATAAAACAACATCACTTGACACTATCTCTGAAGCTTTAGGCTATATTTTGCAGAAGGGATATTATGGGCAAATGAACTCACATTACCCACAGCCAAAAACAGACCAACAAACAAAAAACTGATGGGCCTTGGCTCTGTTTTCCTTATGAGTTATGTTCTCCACCATGTAGGAACAGTGCCTAACAAACAGTATGTTTGCTCCTCCAGAATCATGCATCAGAATCACATGAAGAGTTTTATTAAAAACACAAGTTCTCGGGACCATCCCAGACCTTTAGCAGAAACTCCAAAGAGTAGAACCGAAGAATCCATAATTTTAACAGTTCCTCAAGTGCTTTTCCTGTTGGACAACACCAGTAATGTGAGAGAATCACTACCCAGGGTACCTAGAGCAGCTCTTTACATATCTGTATAGTAGTTTTATATAAATGTTTGATGAATAAATAAATAAATGAATCAAAACTGTGGAAATCACAACTCCATGAGGTCTGACCGCACCCAAGGTCTATGGGTCTATGTATCTTAAGTTTCATGCATCGTGCATCATCTGACCTACATACATGCTCAACTCTGATCTGTGTGGCCTCACTCTATTTCACCTCTGAGCACCCAGGAACACCTCACTCTGCTGAGAAATGGTCATAAGAAAACTTTGCCTTATTTATCCCTTGACTTGTGAGGTTAAGGAAACTGAAATCATAAACCCCAGCCCCACAGAAATACCTACTGGCATTCAATATAGTGTTAAAATAATTAATTGGGAGGCTATTACCTAAGAAGCCTCCAGTGTCTTGGGTTCCTACAGAAGCAAACAAAACCCAACTCAATGTAAACAGTAAAATGAAACATAAGCTTAACCAGTAAGAAACCACTAACTACTAATGACTACCAATCAGAAACTGCCAACTAACTTCTAACTACGAACTTTCCACTTTGACCAATCAAATATTTTCTTTCTCTTGCTTGAGCAAACACCTTATAAAAGTTTTCCCTTCATGATCCTTCATGGAGCCCTGAACTCTTTGTGGTCTGGTGCTGCCCAATTCATGCGTCACTGAAAGCTCAAATTTGTTAAAATTTTATGTGCCTAAGTTTATTTTTTAATGATAGTAACTACCTATTGACTATCTACCATATACTTTGTATACACCAGGCACAGTAGAGGATACAAAATGATTACAAGATTTGATACCTGCCCTTGGACACTTTTCATTCAACATTGGAAAGACCAAAGGATGTATCATATCCTATGCTGGGAACTCTGTCCATATCATCTTATTCATTCCTCACAGCAATTCTGTAAGAGGGGAAAGTAGTATTATGTCCATTTCATAGATAAGAAACTGAGCTAAAGGTGATATATGGGCAGAGTTCAGATTTGAACTTCTTTTCTTTCTAACTCTAGAACTCGAGCTATTGCTGATACCTACTATACATGCAAATGCAATGGAGGTTACTATTCCTTCAACATCCACTCAGGAAGTATATAATAATGCATTTACTATGTACCACGCCCTGGCAGAGATGCAGATCACACATGATTTCTGTTTTCATACAGCTTCTAGCTTCATTGGGAAAGCAGACATCTAATAGTAAGAGCAGTGGGTATTAAAATGGAAAACTGCAGGATGTTACACAAGCCTGTAACCAGTAACTTATTTTTATCTGTTAAAGAAACAATTTTTCCAGCACATGTTAAATATGGCAAGGCAGATTTTATCCTAGAGGAGCTATGACAATAGGTATAGGAACTATTGCAGTGGGGTCTTGAAATGGGGAAAGATATTGGACTCAACTCCCACTCCAACAAGGACAAGTGAAGATTTATAACCAAGGAGCAGGGTGGAGTCAGTGGATGGAAAATTACTAAGAGGGAATGTCAAGAATAAGGGGGTTTCTGGCTAAACTGACTTGATAGGATTATTACTGAAGACAGGGGAGGATAATAAGGTATTGAGGGTAGTCAGATATCAAGGGTGGGGGATTTTCACTAAACTGACTCAGCAGGATTCTTGCTCAAACTGAATTCTATGAGGACAGAGAGGGAAGCCCAAGATCAGGTCTACTCAAGCAGGGAACTCAAAGGACTCTGACTAAAGTTTTATTTGGCAGGTCTAAACCCAGCAACTCCACTTCCGGGCTGCATGATTTGGGGGAACTAACAGTTTGTCATCTGCAAAATAAGGATAACAATACCAATTATAGGTTTTGTGAGGGTCAAGAGAAACAATATATGTAAAGCACAGAACCTCACAAGAAGTAAGCACTTAATAATCATTAATTAGCAATTATAAATAAATCTATTCATATTTAAGATTGGGCCTGAAGGAAATTTAATATGTAAAAGCAGGAATGAAAGCAGATGGAAAAGAGCAGTAGAGGCAGAGAAAACAGCACCAGCAAAAGCCCTGAGGCCCAAGAGGCAAAGCATCACATAACTTGGTTTTAAGGTCCAATTCTGCCTGGCTGGAAAACAGAGAACCCTGCCAGAGGAACCTAGAAAGATGGGCTGGGGACAGATCAAGTCTTCGGGTAAATATTTTTGTCTTTATTCAGAGGCAATTGAAGCAATTAATGGAGTTTAAGACAAGGAAAGAAACTTGCTTGGATTTTAATATTAAAAGATTACCCAAAGGGAGGGTGAAGAGAATTTCTATTGTAACTTCATTGTGTGTGTGTGTGTGTGTGTGTGTGTGTGTGTGTGTGTGCGTGTGTGTGCGTGTGCGTGTGCGTGTGTGTGTGTGTGTGTGTTTGTTCAGCTAGCTATCACAGCCTTTAAAAATTAAAAATAAATTTAGTGATAGATACATTTACCACCTTATTGTGGTACTAGTTTCACAGGTGTAGACATATGTCAAAATTTATTAACTTATACACTTTAAATATATGCAGCATACTGTATGTCAAATATACCGCAATATATCTCTTACATTGTCAGGCCTTAAAAACTAATGCTACGTTAAGTGACATTACAAGTGACACCATTATGGGCCCACAAAGGCGTATTAACGTGGCAGCCTAAGACGGCGCCGGGAGGAAGTAGGGTGGGAGTGTCAGTGGGAACCTTGCCTTAGCCCTTATTGGCCAAATATGCGCTTCCGCACTCGTGAACACTGCGTGATTGCAATAGCTAGGCATTGAGACAGGATGCATGCTCTCCTAACCTTTAAGCTGATTGGAGGATGTGAAAAAACCTCCCTTCCCCATTTGCCTTTAAAAGCAAGTGCTTGTACGAAAATAAACAGAACTGCTGGACAGAACCCCCGCCGCATCTGGGTGTCCTTTAAACCGGGCTTGTTGGGGCCGGCGGCTGTGCTCACCTCTCTTCACGGCTCTCTTCCCCCATCTCCTTCCAAAGGGGACTGGAGGGAAAGAGGAATCTGGGCCATTCGCTTGAGGCTAGGGCTGTTCGGGTCGGCCGGCGGCGGACCTGACAGAGTAGTGCCCCGTGTGAGGAGTTTTTTAAAACTCGTGGGTGAAAGGCGAGCGAATGAGGCCCCCGGCTGCTCGGTCCTGAAAGAAGGTCGACGAACAGTGATCAACCAATGGAGTGGCCCCCGCAACTGCGGTAGTCCCCGTGAAGTAATCTGCCTGTGTGTCAGGGTGAGTACCATAACAGGGGGAAGCCCCTGCACTTCTCTGCCTTGTTGCTTCCCTTTGTCCCTTCCTCGTGGGGCAACATGGGAGGTGTGTGTGGAAAGAGTGATGAGACAGCCTGCAAAGCTCTAAAGTACGTGTTAAAAAGCAGAGGCCTAGAAATATCTGACTCCATGGTCACCAATGCCTGGCATCATGTGGTGAAGGTGGCCCCTTGGGCACCTTCATCCAACTTGTTCTCGTATGAGACTTGGGACCGGGTTCAGACCCTGGCCAGAAGGGTTCTACCTAACCGTCTCTGCCCTAAAGCCATTGAGTGAAGAAGTGGAGGAGGCTAGCCCACCTTTAAAAACACCCCGGCAGAGCCGCAGGCTTTTCCTATCATGGTTCGCTGGGAACCCCCAGCCGTCCACAGCCCGTGGGGGGAAGCAGCCCCTCAGGCCTATCCGGTCAACGTTGCCCCCAGTGGAAATAGGCCAGCCGCTTGGTACCCTTGGGAAGCTCATGACCTTAAAGAGCTGAAAAAGGCTGTGGCAGAGGATGGGCCCAATTCCCCATGGGCAGAAACCATCCTCCAGGGCTTAGCACACCAACCCTGCACGACCCAAGATTGGAAAATGCTCTGTAAGGCTGTCCTCCCCCCAAACTTGTTTATCAAGTTCTGTGCCTTCTTTAAAGAAGAGTGCCATGTTCAGGCAGAGATAAATCAAGCAGTAGCGTTGCCCAATGCCACTCTGCTAAGTGTAAACGCTAGCCAATGTGTACGTAACCACAATAAAACCAACCCCGGACTCACCTTCTTGCGGGTCCTTGGCAAAGGTTCCTGTATAGGTGCCAACAAACCCTTTTGCAGCACTGTGGCAAATCTCGCTGTCCCCAAAACCGGAAATAAGTGGACCCGAAACAAGCAGGCCGCAGGGGCAGCTGTGGTGGCCATCAGCTCCCTCTTGGGAGTTATTGGAGCAGGTACCGGAACCACCGGAATAGCCTTGGCATATCAACAGGTAGCTTCCCTTAGGGAGGCAGTGGACATAGATCTTGGCCGCTTGGAGGTGTTTCTATCACATTTTAAAAAATCGCTAACATCACTTTCTGAAGTTGTTTTACAGAATCGACGCGGACTAGACCTGTTGTTCTTACAGCAAGGAGGATTATGCGCTGCCCTCAAAGAAGAGTGCTGCTTCTATGCCGACCACTCTGGAGTGGTCAAAGATTCCCTAGCTAAGCTTAGAGAAGGGCTAGAAAAGCAAAAAAAGAGCGAGAAGCCAATAGTAATTGGTTCCAAAGCTGGCTTTCAAGTTCCCCATGGCTCACCACCCTGCTGTCCTCCCTGGCGGGCCCCCTAGCCATTTTCCTTGACTTAATCATCTTGGGGCCTTACGCCATTCGCCAGGTTGTGTCCCTTATAAGGTGCAACACCACTTCTCTCGTAATGCTCACCCAGGTGATAGAGGAGGTGGCCCATAATGAAAGCCCTGACAGCCCTGGGTCAATATGGCCCTTCAAGAAATCAACGCCAATCTGTAAGGCTCCGCCCCACCCCCGCTTGGCTGGATAGTCAATGATGGGTAAGATTTCCAGAGGGAAACAACCTAAGACAGGCACAGCCACCAGAGGGAATGGAGGCAAGGCTGGGAAGGTTAGCCACCTCCAGCTGCCTTATTAAAACAAAAAGGGGGAGATGTTGGGCCTTAAAAACTAATGCCACCTTAAGTGACATTACAAGCGGTATCATTATGGGCCCACAAAGGCGTATTAACGTGGCAGCCTAAGACGGCGCCGGGAGGAAGTAGGGTGGGAGTGTCAGTGGGAACCTTGCCTTAGCCCTTATTGGCCAAATATGTGCTTCCGCGCTCGTGAACACTGCGTGATTGCAATAGCTAGGCATTGAGACAGGATGCATGCTCTCCTAACCTTTAAGCTGATTGCAGGATGTAAAAAACCTCCCTTCCCCATTTGTCTTTAAAAGCAAGTGCTTGTGTGATAATAAACGGAACTGCTGGACAGAACCCCCGCCGCATCTGGGTGTCCTTTAGCGGGCTGGTTGGGGCCGGCGGCTGTGCTCACCTCTCTCACGGTTCTCTTCCCCCGTCTCCTCCTAACAGGGACCAGAGGGAAAGAGGAATCCAGGCCATTTGCTCGCCCACCAAAAGGAACGAGGCTAGGGCTGTTTGGGTCAGCCGGCAGCGGACCCTACATTACATGTAATAAAATTAAGAAAAAATAAGCCACTTTGATAAAGACAAAGATAAAGACAAGAAGACAAATTAGCAGTTACCATAACAGTTTACTTAGATGACAAATGGTGGTGACCTGGATTATGATGGTGGCAATTGGGATGGAAAAAATTAAGGAACTGGCAGTTGACGGGATATGGAGGATGTTCAGGATAAAGGAGAAAAAGGAGCCTGGGGGATTTTTCAGATTTCTGGCTTGAGCAAACTGGTTAAATGATACTGCAAGTTGGGTTCCCTGGGGAACAGAGAGAACTTAGTATGCAGAATTTTAACTAGAGTGCTTTGGGATCAACATCAATGGAAGGGAGGAGAAGTAAGCAGAATTAGACAGACTGAGAAGTTGATCTGTGATGCAGCCCCAACAAAGGCCTCAGCCAACCTTATGTGGAGCTCTGAAACTGAGATGTCCCTTCAGAATGGTCCTCAGTTGAGGTGAAAGATCTTTATGCCCCCACACCAATCAGTCATTAGACAGTAGATGTCTCTGGAAGGAAGCATGGCTTTGGGCAAGGCAACACTGAGGCAATATCCAAAAAGTGCTGTTGGGAAAATAGAATAATTTAATCAGAGCCCCTCACCTTGGGTCTGGTTGGGGGTGGTGTGGCATATTCTTTGTAAATAGTTTGTATGTGGGTGGAGTTAGAATGCAGGGCGCCACCACCTTGGCTGAAATCTAGTGCCTTGGGCAGCCACTGCCGCGTGCAGCCAGGCTTTCCAACCTACGGCTTTCAAGGACCTTTTGGCTGGTTACCCAGCTCATAGATCTGTGTGTGAGGGGTCTGGTGACCCAGCCTGGCGTGTGAAGGGTCTGGTGACCCAGCCTGGCGTGTAAGGGGTCTGGGGACCCAGCCTGGTATGTGAAGGGTCTGTGACTCAGTCTGGAACAGGCTTGAGGAGTCTGTGAGCTCCAGACCTAGCCCTAGCTTGACAATTGGCCCAGTTGGTGCAGGATTACAGGCAGGTAAAAGAGCTTCACAATTGGCAATGTCAGCAGGATTCCGACATTAGCCCTAGCACTACAATTGGCATAGTCGGCAGGATTCCAACAGTAGCCCAGAGCACTACAGATATCAATAAAATTCAAAAATTTTACCTAGATTACTAATATCTCAGTTTAAACCTATTGCCCCTGGGATAAAATACAAACTCAGTTTATAAGACTTTTTGCAATCTGGTCTCTGATCGCCTCTAAAGTTTTGCTTTCTTTGCCCCTTATACCTTTTCTCTTTCACTTTGTAAGCAACAGAGCTAGTGAGATACTTTAAAATCCTCAAACATGCCCCTTTGGCTTTTGGGGTCTTTCCATGTGCTGTTCCCTCTTCCTGGAACATTCTTCAACCCTCCCCGAATGCAAGCCAGCTGCCTCTCTTTCCCCAAACAGTGTTCCGGCACATCCCATCATATCTGCACACACGCACGCAGGCACACACCCTCATTCATAGCACACCCACACACATGTCTAATTCATATAAAACTGTTAGGGCTCATCTTCCCTGACCACCTCCATCCCGTAAATTTGAGTTAGGTGCTTTCCTTTGGGCTCACATGGTACTTTTTTGATTCCCTCATCAGAGAATTTATTACTCACAATGGTTAGTTTTATGTGCCAACCTAGCTGGGCTAAGGTGTCCAGATATTTGGTCAAAGATTATTCTAGATGTTTCTGTGAGGGTGTTTTATGGATAAGATTAACACTCAGATAGGTGGACTTTGAGTAAAGCAAATTGTGTGTGTGGACGAGCCTCATCCAATCGGGTGAAGGCTTTAATAGAACAAAGACTGAACTCCCCCAGACAAGAAGGAAAGAAAGCTTCAGCCTGGTGACCTTTGGACTTGAACTACAACTTCAGCTTTTCTCTGGGTCTCCCACCTGCTGGCCTGCTCTGTAAATTTTGGACTTGCCAGCCTCCATCTTCTGCAAGAGCCAATTCCTTAAAATTTCTCTCTGTCTCTCTTTCACTCTCTCTATCTGAGAGTACTTCAGAAAGTTTCTGGAGAGATTTATATTATCTTTTAATTCTATTTTTCATGAACTTTTGAAGCACTCTAGTGGGCGCGCGCGCACATACACACACACACACACACACACACACACACACACACTCACACACACACACACACACACACCCTATTGGTTCTGTTTCTCTGGAGACCCTGAACTAATACATCACTTTTAGTTATAATTGCTTATATATACATTTTTTTTACCTCACCCAACTTCCATTCCACTTGACTGTATACTCCCTGAGAGCAGGAGCTGATTGTCTTGCTCATTTTTATGTCTTCCATAGCTGGTACATCATAATTTCTTAATAAATATTTGTTGAAGGAAAAAAAATATTCAAGTAAATGATATATTAAATGCCCCATATTAAAAATGAAACCAATTATATGGATTTATGACATATGGCATGACATTTCCAAATAGTAGTTGAATAATGGATTAAGAATTCCATCCTGTTTATTTTCTGTGATCTACTTAGAAAAAGATGTACTCTTCCCCTGTCATTGGTACACTTCTGTGAGCTAATAATATTCTATACAATACTTA
The DNA here is from genome assembly GCF_027409185.1 of Cynocephalus volans. NCBI lineage: Eukaryota > Metazoa > Chordata > Mammalia > Dermoptera > Cynocephalidae > Cynocephalus > Cynocephalus volans. The sequence goes on from NC_084467.1 coordinate 128,291,748, forward strand.
CTTGCAAGATTCACACCAATTCTTTAAAGCCAAATTGCCTCCAGGGTGACTTAGAGGAAGTTTCTCCTAATACAAGATAACATCGGTTACTTATGATTTGTTAAAAATGCCTTTCATCCTAATAAGGCCTTAAGTCCTTCTAGGCTGGTTGGCCTAGAAGTCACACTGCTAGAGAACAGCCCACAAGCTCTCGCTCATTGAGGATGCTTTTCTTTGTACTGGTTCCTGGAAAAAAGCTTACCTTTTTTAACTTTGGATGCTGAACAAGTAATCATCATTATTGAGAACAAAATTTTCTTTTATCCTTTGACCTTAGGTGAAGGTCAAAATGTCAAGCAAACAACTAGAACTTATATTTGTATGGTACCATGCAAGCTTAAATTGTTTCCCATTATCTCCTCATTTCATAATATTGATAAAATTGGATAAGTAAATAATTAATGAATTGCTGAATTGTTGATTCATTGATTAGAGCATTGTGTTATAATAAGAAGGTCAAGGGTTCAGATTCCCCCTACTGGCCAACCACCAAAAAAAAAAAAAAAGATAAATTGTCTATTTAATTTTAAGGGGAGTGCCTGAGGAGTTCACTTTCAAAGTTTATAGTCTAGTTACTTCAGCATTTTTTTTTAAATTTTATTTTGTCGCTATACATTGTGGTTGATTATTGTTGACTTCAGCATTTTTGATTGTATCTGATAGACCAACTTACTCATGATTTATTACTTAATCATTTCAAGCAACAGTATTTCTTGAAATATAAGTTGTTTTTGGTATTGGTCTTTTAACAATGAATTGTATTTATTCATGCTTATTCTTTTTGTGCTTTTTAAAGAATCACACTGAAATTATTTTCTGTCATTGAGTAGGGGAAGATTTCACCAGCGCAGGCCATGGGGCATAACACTCTATGGGCAAAGAAAGAGCAGTTTAGTCAACAGCATCAGTCACTGTACCTCCAGGTCATAGAGCAGGTGATTATAAGAAACACTCTTTGACTGAAGAGTCAAATATTAGAGACCAAAAGGAGAGCTTAATATTGGAAAAGCTTGGGACCAAGGTCCACGTCTCCATGCCATTACGGTCACCATAGGGTGACCCACCATCCTGTTTTGCCCTGGACTAAGAAGTTTCCTGAGTCATGGAATCTTCAGTGCTAAAACCAAGACACTCCCATGCAAACTGAGATGGTTGGTCACTCTGCCAGCATCTTCTCAAGGTTGGGTTGGTGGCCTGGGTACAGGTTGCTTAACAGGTGGCACCATTTTATTAATTATTACAGTGATTGAGACATTCCAATTAAAAGTTCCATATGGGAAACATTGAATATTGAAATAAAGAGTTTCATTTCACTGTGATTTACCCAGGCTGTTTTGAGGAACTTTTTCTCAATTCTCTTTCAATCACTATTCCCCTTCTCTCTTCTTTCTATCAAGACTGTGCCCTATGAAGTTAACAACAGTCCAATCCCTAGTGTACTGTACTAATTCCCATTTGAAGCAATTATCTCACCAAGACTCTCAGCAACTCAAAGCAATATTTCTGAAATAACCCCTTAATTAACCCCAGCAGAAATAAGAATAGAGAATACAAAGAACAAACAAACAAACAAACAAACAAACAAACAAACAAACTGAGCTAGGTATAAGCTACTGATTACTTTAAAACACATGAAATTCTCTCTTCCACCAGAACCCATTCAAAATACCTAGGCCCAGTGCTAACGAAGAAATGTACTATCAACCTTACTTCTCTTAATTACTACAGAGCAATAAAAGATTTGAAACTGCATAGTTTCATCTATACATTGTATACACAATTGGTTGGGCAGCAAATAAAAAAGTGCTTTAAACTTTGAGAAATGCTACAAGCAGCAGCCAGAGATACAATTTTAGAAGTAGTTATTGAGTGCTATATTTATATTCATCAGCAAAGTCTCAAGTTTCTATTTTCTGGCCTAAAAAATTAAGAAAATACTTTTTCTGTATCTTCAATTACCACCTGGCTATTTTTCCTTTGTATCCTTTTTCTGCTCTGCATTGCTAGACCTGACCCCTTTCCCTGTGTGAGCTTCTGCTCCTGATGTACGCTTTTTACCATTACCTGATTTTTGACTTAGGTGAACTTACAGCCTAAGGTAAAACTGCGAGCCAGCAGGGTTTGTTTTCTCCATCTCCTCCTTCTTTCCCTCCATTCTTCCTCCAGCTCTGCAAATAACTAAATATCCCAGATTTTGTTCTCTGCTCATTAACAACACTACACCCTCTTGACTTGGGATCACAGCTAAGAAAATTCTGGGAAAATTTGGGGTGGACAGTAAATCCCAGTTAATTCAGACTTCATTAACTTACAACATGACAAATGAATAACACTTTTAGTCAAAATGTACATTTTATTCAATGATAAAATAGGTTTGCTGAGCCAATTAACAGGTGAATAAAAATATCCATCCCACTTTACATATAATGTAAAACTTTATGTATAACATACTATATACATTATATAATTAGTATATAACTTCTTACAAGTTAGAAAAGATAGTTTTATAAAGCACTGGCACAGCTTATCATTATTAGCAAGCTTATAACATCTGGTTGATGTTTAGAAAATGAGGTTACATTTTCATGCAGTATTTGGGTGCCATGGTTTTCATTACATCAGGCTTATCATGTTTTGCAGTTTTACTAAATATGATTTTCTGGACCACTGGTGAAAAGAGAACAAAATTGTCATGTGCACATAAACATTTAAGAAACGCTATTACTAAAAAAGTACAATACTTTCATTGATTCTTTTATTTTTAACCTATTTAGTGCCTACAGGTTTATGGAATCAATCCAAGAGAAAGCTAGAAACTCAATAAAACTATTAGCAAATAATACTAGGCAATCACAAAGATAATAGATCACGGTGTTTGGAGAATCAGTTTGTTTTCAGTAAGAAATTAGTTAGCCTGATTTCATACCACCAATTGGCAATTTGATAACATTACCCTAAATTACTGTTTTAAAAGCAGTACTGTAAATTAAAGGACAAATTTTCATTTGACATGTCATGAAAACATTTTTGTTATAACAAATTTATCTTCGTTGGTGGGGTGTTAGGAGAAGTGAAAATAATCAACAACAAAGTAAATTTTAAAAGAGTATTATTTGGCTTTAGACATTGTACCAATACATGGAGATTTCAGTCGGATTTTCCCCAAGAAACTGGAAATAAGGGAAATAAGACTGTCCTCTGAGAGTTGAACATTAAGATCACATACAGTGGGTAAGAGCAGAAATAAGCAAAGTCATCATTAAAACACAAACTAGCCTGACCTAACTGTAATTTTATTTTTATTGAAAGAATATTGCTAAGAGGTTTGAGTAGCCATGGAAACAGAAAAGGAAACACGTACAGGGACACTTCCAGGTCAGTGGCCAGCCACGTGCTGTCAAAGAAGGAAGCCCAAATCAACAGTGCAGCAGGATGTCCCTACAAAACTGGAGATCAATGAAGAAAATTGCAACCATTGGAAACCGAGTATTCTATCTTCGGGACAAAATCATCTGAGGAGATAAATGAATCAAGAAATGTCTATACATAGAATTCCTTGTCCTCTTGGAATGCATCCTCATCCTCTGGGAAAAATATAATTTTTAAAAGATAATCTGAACCTTTCCATGAACTTTTTGAAGTACTCTTGTATATATAACTCCACTGGTTCTGAATCTGTGCTCATCAAGCAACCTTCTTATAATGCCTTTGGTTTCCTGAGCAGATTTGGCTAGAGAAAAAATGCACTAGCTTTGCAATTGTAAGTACTAGGGTGTATAAATTATAGCTCTCAGAAATTAATAAATTTTCTGCTTGTATATGTCAGTCAGTCTTATGGCCTGGGTTAATATAAGCTCATCTGATTACTAGAGGTCTTCTACATTGCTCAAAAAGGTATTTCTGAGACCAGGACGCTCCTGACCAGATTCTAGAAGGTTGTAGGAAATTCACCAAAGAAGTGCTTTCCTTTCCTCTTGGGGACAGCCAGCAGGCCTTCCCTGACAATGAACCTGTGTTAATCAGTCACGCATTTTCATTTCAAATGATCACCGGTATCAATGGGGAAGTATGTGCCTGTGATTTACCTCTTTTTATTATTTTATTTATTCTAACACTGCTAGAATGACAATTCCATGAACATAAACGCAACTACTGATGGGGAAGATGGCTCAGACCAGGATAAGTGTCAAGGAATCCTTGGACTTAAAATATACTATACATAGTTCATAAAATGGGCAAAAGTTACCATTTACTACACCTCCACCATATGTTCAGACACAATATTGTCATTATAGTCCCTCACTTGCAGACACCCTCTTCTCCCTACCTTACACTTGCCAGGTAAAACCCAGCGTGGGCGAATCTAAGTCCCCATCTTCTCTGTAGATGTACCAAAGGGCTGCACACTGCTGGATGAATCATATAAATAAACTGAATGTTTTATTTTACATCCATAATCACAAACTCCAAAAGTGTTCTCAGCAGAGCATGCCAATCCTACTCTGTTCCTTACACTAGGTTTATTTTTTCACTCTTGGAAATAACTTTTAAATCTTCTCCAACTCCTGTACACCAAGCCCTCTCAGCTTGTCCCCAACTTCACTGAGAACATACTGCCAAACTGCTGGTTGAACCAATTTATACACCCATCCAGCAGATATAAAAGCGCTTATTTCACTGAGGCAAATCAACTGGTAATCGTTACCCATTCAAGAGTTCCTGGAGAGGTTCCAGGTTAAAGGTTTGCTCGCAGCAATAACTCTGACTGCAGGAACTCCCTCCGTCCAGCAGGAGACACCATTGCCCTCCACCCGGGTTGTGCTGCCACGGAGGCTTCACGTGATCCGGCCGTCTCTGAGCCGGAGGGCGGTCTTGCGCAGATTTGCCTTACGTACGCTGCGTCATGACGTAGTACGTAGGGGCTGGCTAGCCGCCATCTTGCTTCTTTTTCTCGCTCGCTGTCTCCCTCTCGGGAAGCTGCGAAAGTGCTCTGGCGGTTCGTCCATCTGTAGCTTCGGCTTTCCCAGTCCGGTGGCCCTTCCGGCCAGCCCTCTAATCCCAGCTTCCCCTCTCCCTTTTCTTGATCAGAGCTCGGCGGAGACCTTCGAAGTGCGCAGACTTGACACTCACCCTGACGGGTAAGGAAAAGCGAGCGCGTCGGGGCCGCGATCAAAGAGGGCCCGATCGGGAAGGGCCGGCGTGGGAGCGCACCCAGACCCTGGTGCCTGAAGACGGGGGTCGCGTGGAGGGAGCCCCGGATCCGACCATCTCCTTTCTCTTTGGTTACCATTATCTCTGTGTCTGGGGAAGTTGGTACCCGGCTCAGGGAGCGGGAAATGGGAGTGAGACCCGCCCCATGTGGTCTGCAGCGGGAGTTCCGCACCGGTCGGTCTTCCTCCCACCCAGTCCCCAGCTCAGGCCCTGCGGGGTGATTACGCGTGTTGCCGGGTAAACGAAGGGAGTTTCCACTCCGCCAGACCGGCGGGCGCGCGATCTTTTTTCTAGTGGGGTGAGAAGCGTCCCCCAGACAACTCAAGGTCTCAGCCAGGGCCTTTACCGTCTACGTCTTCGCGACAGTGAGAAGTGGAGTTTGTAATGAGCGGTGTGGGAGAGTCCGGATTAAAGACCTGATTAGGTGAGAGAGGCTTTTCGGGGAATCAGGACCAAACCTACTTCCGCTAGGGAAGTGCTGCCCAACTCCAAAGGAGGTTTTGGGTAGTCTTTTCGCACTTAGGCCGCTCCATCCCGTAACGCGAGTGGGGAATCCCATCCGGGAGCTCACTGTCTTTGAGATAGCCTTAGTATTACTGGTGTTATGGTAAAGGCCCCGCTTTAGTACTAAGAAAAGGGCATGGGGGCCAGTAAGGACATTGATGGAGTCATTCTTCCTTTGCACAGGAGGAGTGCGTCTAATTACTTTAAAAGGATATTCATTTGTTTTGACTTGATTTGAGATCTTTGAGGGTCTGACAGTCCTGTCGTTTGCTGGCTTCTGTAGCTACCCGGATTTCCGCATTGGCCGGTCTTCAGCCTAGGATCATAGATTCATACTTTGTTAGGGTACTAGCAATTGTACAGTAGGCGGCTCTGCTGTAAGATTTTCGTGGGAATGCACCAAAAGAATCGTAGGATTTTTGATTGTTAGTGCTTAACAGCTTTTCCTTCAAATAAAAATGATAGGGTGATATTAAATGTCCATCAGGTCTAATTCCAGAATTTTTTAAAAGTAGATTTAACCTTTCATATTCGTAGTTAAGATGCTGCTTTGACTGGAGCCATTTTTAGGTGTGTGTCACAAATGCACTGCAGCATGTTTTTTGGCTCAAATGCATTGATCCCATAAGAAATTAGGAATAGCATATAGTTAAACAGTAATTTTCCCGTTTTCTGTAATGGAGTTTTCAGAATATAGGCTTTTTTTCTTTCTTTCTTTCTTTCTTTTCTTTTCTTTTTATTTTTGAACTTTTATGTGTGGCTGTTCTCCCTCCACCATTAGTTGACCTTTTACTGTGTACCAAGCACGGTAACAAGCCCTTTACCCACATTATCTTTTTCATTCCTACAACAAGCCTCTGAGGGAAGTGTTATCATCCCCATTTTACAGATGAGGAAATGAAATCTGAGAGATTACAGTTGTTTGACCAAGGTCACATAGCAGTTGTTGATGGTACTGTATAAAATCAAACCAGTACTGTCTAACCCAAAGGGGATGCTCTGAGCCATCAAACTGCCTCCTTGTTCCTTGTAATCTTGTAAACTGTAGTTACTAAAGGTACAGTACTGTAACATTGTTAACTGGTAGTTCTTCTTTACCTTGGCTTCAGTATATGAACATTATTGCATGCGAAGGTTAGAGTGTTGTGAGGTGTAAAAGATGGGTTATATCTACTTTGGGAGTGGCATAGGAGCTAATTTTTTGTGAGCTCTTTTCTGTTTAAAGGCCAATTGAGTGCTTAGAGATAATTTTAAACTCTGACTCTACAGTATCACATATAACTTTTAAATTTTTATGTCTGGTTTATGTTATTAGTAGAAATTCCCTTATCTGTAAAATGGGAGTAATAATAATAATAGCACCTTTCTCAAAGGCTTGATATGGGATTTTAAAAGATAATGTATGTAAAGGGCTTATTACTCTGCTCAGTATATAGTAAAAGGTCAACTAATAATGGAGAGAGAATGGTAGAATATTGGTAGAGAAAATACTCTCTTCTAAGCATTAAGTAATCTGTGTATTCTCAAAATGGTGTATATATTTCTTTGGATACTTAAGAAATAGTTTTTCTTTTCTTTCTCCTCCCTCCTTTACATTTACATACTGGATTTTGTTTCATAGAGATTCTTCATGCTCTTACAGTAAATATCCCCGGGATGAGTATATTGTTCATAGCTGAAAATATAGAAGTTGTGGCTCCTTCTAGCTTCTTTTCTCATCCCCATCCCCACTCACCCTCCTTAATGATAAAATGTCTTTGAAGATTATATTATGCCTCCCTCTTACTCCAAGTGGTCTCCCCCAACACTGCTTTAATTTGTAAGTCATGTAACTTGTGTTTGGGATGCTATTTATGTCATATTAGTGAAAGATATGGATTGATCATTGATAAAAGTGTTACATAAATTGTTACAGGGCTGTATTCTTATATTGAAGGAGCTCCAAAAGTTGTGTGACTGAATTATGACTAACATACTTTCATTACAGTAAGCAAGACTTGTCACTTTATGAATAAGGAAACACAATGAAAGCTTATCTCAGTCTATGTTAATTGTTGCTTAGAAGTGTGAGAGTTGATATGTTAGTTTTCTGAGTCAGAATATTTTAAATTCCTCAATAATACCATTGATGCATAAGTCAGAACATCTTTGTGGATAAAAGTATTCTACAGAGAGGGTAGCATTAGGACATTTTCTATTGTATGTTTTCGACTTAGAAAAGCTAAATATAAATCTGTCTTTTTGATGGTTACATTTCTAGTCCTCATTTTGCTGTAGATTAACAGAATGCCAGTCATGTTTCTGAGCTTGCGACTGCATGTATTTGCTGGCAAATCCAATCAAACAAGGGCTATTACTTAGTTTCAACAGGAAACTTTAGTCTGGTTGGCAGTCATGGTTAACATATAACTCATACGATAGCAATGAAGTTATTACAGTCTGTGTGATGTATTCATCCCCTTGTGGAGCACGTCTAGTCTTAAAAAACACTACTGGTTGTTACATATGCAGCATACTGTCTAGTAATTTTTCTATTTACTTGTCTGTGTTCTGGTATTATTCTGTTTTCCTTCATGAGGCTGTTTCTATATCCTCATCACCTTGTATGGTGGTTGGCATATACCTAGAGTTTATTATATATTACTGAATGAATGAGGGTTGGAAACACCAAAAAACAGGCTCACAACCAAAGTTAACTGATGAATAGCCTATTGAAGCAAAAGAACATCATCACTTTTCCCCCTTTATTTGCCTATTAGATTAGTTTCACAAATAACCTTCAAAGAGTTCATGTCCCCAAAATATATGTTGTGAGATTTATTTGCATCAGGTTTTCCATAAGTTTTAGCTTTATTTAACAAATGTTAATGATTCTTTTAATTTAGTAAGGCCCAGTGAACTGGAGAAATATGGCTTTTGGTTCCCACTGCCAAGATGTTCACAATCTTACGGATTAACATTAAAAGTTATCTTGTATTCTTTAGGTTTATGACAGAAGATGAAAATAAAGTTGTACAAGAAGGTAAGGGAAATTTGGTGCAGAAAACACATATACGGAAAATTGTAGTACAGTTGGTTACAAGTGAAGGCAAGATAACTAAGAGATCAAGAATAATTGTAATTATTAATATTTGTTGGACATTTACTGTGCCAGGATCTGAGCTAAGAATATTGTGAATTATCTCTTTTAATTCATACTACAATAAGCCTAGCAAATGGATTATTTTATCCCCATTACACTATAAGAAAACTGAGATTTAAAGAGATTTATGTAATTTGTTTACGGTTACTTAGCTAGTAAGTGGTAGAAGTGGGATTTGAATCATTGACCTAGAACCTGAGTGCTTAACTATGCAGTGGCCAGTGGTTCCCAAACTTAGATCATTCACAGTTTTTGCTTTTTCTTCAGTACGTTTCTTTAATTCAATTCACTGTCTTAAGTGAATTTAAAAGAAAAAAATTACCTAATTATTTGGTGTTACTCCCCATCCCTGCCATGTGTTTTAAAATAAACATATAATTTTAAATAGTCCTTTGTGGACCACTTAAAATTATCTATATACCACTAGTGTTATGCATTCTTTTGTATTTTGTAGTGGAACATAATTGCTATAAGAAATGAATGCTGAATAGGATCAAGCAACAGTTGCGGTTAATGAAGGCCGGAAGTAAAGAAAGTCTAGAATGGAATATTCATTAAACAGGAAATGGCAGTATTACAGGAATAGAAATATAGAGTATTAACTACATACTTGGGACAACCATTTTCATGATGAACTGCAAAGGAGTAGGTTTATTTAGATGTAATGAGCTACCTAGGACAATCTGGCAAGAGAAGAACAAGAACTGAATAAGTGTAGAAAGAAATAAGTACAGAAATTGGGGCAGAAGAGAATAATCTAAAAGTAGGATTATTAGAGCCACCAAATGTAGCAGAGTTCAGAAAAATATGTGAGAAGTAGCCTTTGGATTTGGCTGAGAGATCCTTGGTGACCCTAAAGGAGTTTAGGTCAAGGAATAAGGGTGAAAGATTAAGCGGGGAGGGAATGAGTAGTGAGACCTCTTGATTTTTTTTAGGTGTGTTGAATACTCAAAATGAACTCTGGACTAGGAGTTTAAAAACCTAGATTTAGTCCTTTTTTTCACTTTGTGTCAGCTCTTAACTCTGGGGCAAGTCACTTGGCTTCTTTAGGTTTTAGATATATCCATCTGTGAAATAGGGATAGTGCCTGTTTCCCCTATCTCAGAGGACTGTTGCAAAGATCACATTAAATGTGTTTCTGTATATTTTTTGAATTTAATATTCTTTGATGTCACATGATATCAAGACATGAGTTTTGGCAGTGTTTAAAGCAGAAAAGAGAACGATGAAAAAGGGAAAAGTGATGATAAAGGGCAGCAGGGGGGGATAGGTTCCCTATGTGATTGGAAGATCTCCTCCAAACAAATCTTGAGTCTGCAAAATAGCAGATGGATGGATTTGTGGTTGGAGAATGGGTATCTGGAGAAGTTAATAGTTGATCTTCCTTCCTCCTGCTTTTCCAGTAAATAATCTGAAAGTACAGGGTTGCTGTATATGGTTGTAGCAGTTTGCACTGCACAAAAGTGCCCAGCTGAAGGAGGCAACAAGAATGCTCTGCTTGCAGAGTTCTGTGCTCTAGTGTTACACTTCTTTATCTACAGCAGAGATTTTAGCCTGGAGACAGTTTCCTGTCTCTTTCAAGCTTAACATTTCTATATGTAATTTTAAAAAATTAGGTTATACCTGAAACTACAGGGCTTTGGAAGCTAGGCCCTGTGAAATACACGTGCTTTATAAATGTTAGTATACTCCACATCTCCCCCATTTTGTTTATTTAATAAAAAGAAAAAGAAAAAGCTATAGATCAAAATTTCACAGTTAAGACAAAAGCATTTTGTTAAAGCAAAGTTAGTATCATTTAACATGTCAAGTCCTTTTCATTTATTTCAAGTGGGGACTGATGATGTCATCGTCTCTCAGAGCTGTTGCATTGGCATCATTCCTGGTGCTGTGAATTGGGATGTAATTACCAGTTGTTGAAACTCCGGAATGGGGTTCTGTTCTGTATAATAGTTGATTTTTAGTCAAGAGAGTTTGTTGATATTCACCCATCCAGGACATTACTGCTTCCAAAGCATCTAGTCTTTGTAAAATTTTTTGGTCAATTATAAATCTTTTGTTTAAGAACAGGATGTCTCATCCCAGTTGTAGGCACCCTCTTTAAGGCTGAGAAAATTTAGAGAACTGCTTTTGTAGACAAGATATTATTTCCCCCTTTACGATCAAAGCATTCCTCATAAAAGCATTGATGATCAATTTTTTGATTGAAAGGGTTTCACCTTTCTTTTTTTTTTTTTTTTTTTTAGACCCCTCAGTGCTGGGAAGGCTCATTCCCAGGTTGTCAGGTCCCACATGGGGGGGGGGGGGATGAAGCATCAGTTAGGCCAAATTAGGGCAACATGAAGAGGGGTTAGGAACTTAGAAGAGACATGCTATCTTATAACCAAAGTTTTAAATTATATCCTGTTATAAAGAGAGTTAATTTTTATTGAATTTATGAAAATAGCCACATTGTCACCCTAGCTTAGGCCTCCTAGAGAAAACTGTGCCCTCACCTGTCCCCTGTCCTCCAAGGCATCATTCCCTCACCAAGAGGAGTACTTGTATCTTCACAGAAGGATATATTTTTCTATTTGCACAAAGGCTCTATGGAGTCCAGTGGATACTATGAAAGGCTCCTTAAGGAGACATATTAAGGATACACTTAGAACAACATAAAAAATAATTAGAAGAAAAAGGAAAAAAACAATTGGGAGATTGGAGAAATTATCATTAAGGAACAAAAAACTTTGAACCTTTTACTAAGATAGATTAAGTGATTGGGCACTTACAGAATTCCAATTTATCCAGTGTATTTTAAAGATGAGTATGATAGCTTATTAAATATTTCTAGTAACTGAGAGAATATATTAAATACCATACATAGTTTATTAAATTTCAAAAAGGAGAGTGAATATATGAGTAAAACTATACTTAATACAATTTAACCTTCCAAAGAAATGCTTTACAATTTTTCAATTTCAGTTAAAATTTAGGTTTTTGGCAATGTGACTATTCTAGCTTGATCTATGTTTTAAATAACTTTTTATTAAAAAAAAGTAACTGTCTTTAATGTTAGGTTTAAATTTTATAGATCTTAATTAGAGAAGCACAATATGAGAGGTACGAAATTACTTCTAAAGGTTAGAAACATGGAACAGATTGAGGAATTTTACTTTAACAATAGGAAAAGAACATTATTGAAATAAGGCTTTTGACAGAGGTGAAGATTGGTTATATATTGCCATATGAGTTTTTTAAATTTATAATGAGAAAAATTAGATTTTTTTGGTACAATGTTCTATGAGTTCTAATATGTAGATTTGTGTAGCCCTCACCACAATTAGGATACAAAGTGTAGAAAGATAAAATATCTCCCAGCTGTAGAACCAGAAACTTCAGGCATCTTGAAGGCAGAGAAAATATGTCTCCTGCTGAAGAAAAAACTATTGAGCAGGGACAGAAGAAGCCAAATACAGGCTACACATGCTAATTGATTGATTTCCTCACCAGAAAGAAAAAAAAGTTATGATTGTACATTTATATTTATGACAAATTTGAACACAGAAAGGATGAAAGTAGAAGGTAGGAGAAAGAAGGAGAGGGATAGGCTTACAAATCTCAAGACAGACATTTCAGTAGTAGGGAAGCACAGCTAATGATTTGGAGAGTTAATAAGTTTCAATTTGAAATTCCAACCCTTAAAGACAACCCTTTACTTATATGAAAGATTTAAAATAATTCATGATGCTGGATGAACATCTTGGAGAGAATACTTCTGTTTTTCTCCCATAACATCCAACATACTTGCCTTGCCAAAAATAAGATTGACTAAGAAACTACGCTTTGGTTTTTATTTGTAATATATTAGTTTTGAAAATATTAATTAGCATTTTATAAGCTTTTATTATGTGCTATACACTATTCTCAGAGCTTTATACCCACTTTGTTAATTAAATCTTGCAGTAGCATTGGAGCTGATATTTTGGCCAACAGGTGAGGAAATGAAAATGTGTTGAAATTAAGTCATTTGCCTGTGGTCACCTAGCTACTAAATGTTAGATCTGGGTTATAAATGGAATCAGTTTTGAGAAAAGTAGTTGTATAATATGAACAATTTGGAAGTATTATCAACTGTCAACAAGAGTGCCTGGCAGTTGCCTCATTAAGTAATGGTAGACACAACAGCTTTATTTTTCTGTAACAGTGATTTTTAGTGCAGGAGATTTGATAGTTGTATTTCTTTTCTGATGGTTAAGGCTTTCTTCTTCCCCAGAAACTTAATTCATATGTTTTAGTTTCCAAGAACAGCTTGAGCCCTTCTACCGTTCTGATTAGAACTCCAACAGATTTATTTATATTACACTTTGTTATTAAAAAATGATAATTTTTAATTTGCTGTATTACTATTTGTAGTACAGGCATTCAACATATGGTGGTATTCTTAACTTTACTGTTATAGGAGCAAATGTATTCTTAAAGCCATTTGATATCACTCTAGAATTACTAATTGATTATAATAACATTTAGAGATGAAAGAGACCTTAGAAGTTGACCAATTCAACTTCCTACCTAAGCAAGAAATATCTTTATAATATTTCTTTTTTTTTTTTTTTTTTTTTTTTTTTTTTTTTTTTTAAGGATGACCGGTAAGGGGATCTTAACCCTTGACTTGGTGTTGTCAGCACCACGCTCAGCCAGTGAGCGAACCGGCCATCCGTATATGGGATCCGAACCCGGGGCCTTGGTGTTCTCAGCACCGCACTCTCCCGAGTGAGCCACGGGCCGGCCCCTTTATAATATTTCTGACAGAGACTTACCTTCTTTTTGCTTGAATGCATCTGGTGATCATTCAAGTCACTCAGATGGTCAGGAGGTCACTCCAATCAACCTTTAACAAGACATATATCCTAAGATCTTCCAAATATCCAAATTTGTATATACCGTAATAGCATTCAAACCTCTTCACTTTCTCTTGTACTTCCATTGTCTGCATTAGGATTTGGCTTTCTTTTAGAGCTCTTCCCCTGCCCCGCACCCCACCCCCCAAGAGAACAGTTATGTATATCTCTTCACAAGAGTTATTGTATCCCCCCAAAAGAAAACAAAGCCCTGGGGATAGGGGCCCAGCAATAGGGGTGGAGAGAGATATCTAAGTTTATTTCCTAGAAGCCCCCTCTTTTAGAAGTATATCTCATGGCACTGGTTGCAAATTTTATACTTCAGCAAAATTACAAATCACTTTGTTTCACAGCTCTTTGGGTTGCTTGGCAAATCATGAAAGAGAATGCTATGAGTTTTATTTTAAGATAATTTCCTTCTGCTTATGGATGAACTGAATAGTTGGAAAGTTTTTCCTTTGTATTGTGTAGTTTGTTAATGTTTGTCTTAATGAAGCCTAAAATTGAATGTAATACTCTAAATATAGTGTGATAAACACAAAAATCAGTGGAACTGTTAGGATTGCAGATCTGTACATTAGATTTCTGTTAAAGTAACAATTTCTTCTTAAGCAGTGCTGTCACACTACTAGCTGTCACAGAGCTACAGCCTTTTCATGTGAACAGACTGGGTCTGTATTCTGCGTTTATGAAATTCAGTTTTTGAACTATGATTATAAAACTAGTTATTTAATTCTGCCAAGCATTCCAAGACCTTTTTAAATCTTAAAAAGTTATTGAATACATTGTTAATTCTTTCACATGTCTACTGTATATTATTTCATATGCCATGTCTGCTTTCCAGGTCTTTATCCAAGTTATTGACAAAAGACATTGAAAAGAAAAAGGTGTAACATATTAGCTATTCAGGCCACAGTTACTTCATATTGACCACATTCTTTAAATACAAAATGATTAAAATGATTTTCCATTTCAGATATTCTGTGATTCTCATTTGCATTGTATTTATTTAAGGAGAAGTGTGTAAAGACTAGTACTTCTAGTAATTAATCTGTTTTTAAAAAAATCAAGCAGAGTGGGGGAAAGGAAAGTAAATCTAAACTTTTTTAAGGTTTTTATTGTGAGTGCTGATTGACTTAGTACTAGGAATGTGGTGAATGTTTTGGGTTTTTTTTTATTTTAATATGGACAATTTAGTTAGTATTTGAGTGATAAACAAAATGCTGTTTCCTGAAGTTAATACTCCAATCCCTCCCTGTCTTAGTTCAGCCTGTCATAACAAAATACTGCAGTCTGAGTTTTATTTCTCACAGTTCTGGAGGCTGGAAGTCTGAGATCAGGGTGCTAGCATGGTCCTAGTTCTGGTGATGGTTCTCCCTAGCTTGTACAAAGCCACCTTCCCACTGTGTTCCCTCATGGCAGAGAGAATAAGCTCTGTTGTCTCTTCTTATAAGGGCACTAATCTCATCATGACCCTCCTGACCTCATCTAAACATAATTACTTCCCAAAGGCCCCATTTCCAGATACCAACACTTGAAGATGAAGGCTTCAACATACAAATTTGAGAGGGACACAAATCAGTAAATCCTCCTCCACATTTTTACCATCTATAGTAGATTGGTTCTTATTGTACTTCAAATGACATTTCTGACGACTAATGGATACATTTGTTAATGGCAATGTTACTGTGTTGTGTTGAAACTGTAATGTTTTATCCTTGGTAATTTACTCTGTATTGTAATGGAATAAGTTTTTGTTGTGTTTTGTTTTGGCGGCTGGCTGGTATCAGCCTCATGCTCTCACCAACTGAGCAACCGGCCAGCCCCCCAGAGTAAGTTTTGATAATGAAAACTTAATCGTTTAGAATCTCTTAACCTTAAATTGACATGTTATTTGTTGTTATATACCATGGTTGGTTGTTATCTCTTTTATAATGAAATTTCAGTTCTGATTTTCTTACGATGAGATTATCTTGGGCTCTGGCTTTGAAGTCAGCCTGCATTTAATCTTGGCTCTACCACTTCTAGCTGTATGTGTTTTGGGAAAGTTACTTTATTTCTCTAAGGTTATTTCTTCATTGGTAAATTTTGATGATTTAGGATTTAAGCTCTTCTTAGTCCTAATCCAATATTTTTGCTTTTATGTATTTATTTATTTTTATTTTTTGGTGGCTGGCTGGTACAGGGATATAAACCCTTGACCGTGGTGCTATCAACAGCACACTCTAAACTCAGTGAGCTAACTGGCCAGCCATCAATATTTTTATATTATACTACATCTCTAGAACTCAGGTTTTAAACAATTTGGCTTCAAGAGACATTGCTAAGTTAGAGTGTATAGATTTGGGTTCCTCTGTATTGGAAGTGGGAGAAATAAATGTTGAAGGTTACTCAAGTTTTTAATTCTAGAGGTCAGGGGAAATGATTATGGGGAGGTTGGGAGAGAGGAACATCTTTGGGAGAGCAGATGAGCTTTTTTTTTTACTTTTTTTTTTTAAAATAATTTCAATCTTAACGGAAAAGCTACAAAAATAGTACAAAGAATTTCTGTATTTCTCTTCATATTCTCCACTTGTTAATGTTTTACCATATTTGCTATATAATTTCTCTGTGTGTCCTGCACGTAAGCACATACTCAGTAACACATACCGTGTGTGCTTGGTTTTTAATGTCTGCTATCTAAACCCTATCATCACTGGAAACCTTAAATTTAAATCACATGCTTCCAGTTTTCTCTCTTGGTACATTTTCTCTTGCCATTTTCAGTAAATGAAGAAAGCACTCCGTAGTAAGTTTGACTCATAGTAAGCACTCAATAGTTACTATTTTTATTGCTACAGTTTTTAGTTAACCTTGCTGAAATCACCAGTCCCTTCTACTCTCCTCTTTACTCTCTTCCAACTTCCCTTCCATCTTGATCCATTCACGCTGCTTTAGTAAAATACTTGCGACTGGTTACAATAGTATTCCCCCCTTATCTGTTGGGGGTACGTATTAAGACCTCCTTTGGATGCCTGAAACTACTGGTAGTACCGAACCATATATGTTCGTGTGTTTTCCTATACATACGTATCTATGATAAAGTTTAATTTCTAAGACACAATAGGAGATTAACAACAACTAACAATAAAATAGAACAATTATAACAATATACTATAATAAAAGTTATGAGTATGTGGTCTCTCAAAATCTTACTGTACTGTACTCATGTGGCAACAGCTTCCTCATTGGCAGACACAGCCTTTCCAGTAATTTTTATATTTTTCAGTCCAAACCTATTCTTGAATCTGTGTAACCATTCCTTACTTGCAGTAAATGGCTTGGTATGACTTGTTTCAGAGGATCTTTGTTGAAGTCTTTATATAGGTTCGATGCTTTCTTGTGCAACACGTTGCTGTCAGTTGGAACACATTTGTGTTCGTATCTTCCATCCAGAGGTTTAATGCCTTTTCCATCTTAACTAAGCACTTACCACACACTGTGGCTATAATATTTGCTGTTTGGGGTGTAACAGCAAAACTAGTACTAGTTTCTTTTTTCTTCTTCACAAGTTCACAGATGGAAGATTCGTTCTTACCATAGTAGATCTTAGCAACCACAGCATATGATTTTCTTTTCTTAAATCGAGAGCTTTCACCATTTCACTTAAAGGGTACAGTTTATGGCTTCTGTTGGGCCTATCCAAATTGCCACCCTCACTACTCTTGCACTTTGGAGCCATCATTAAAAGTAAAATAAGCATTACTTAACCACAAATATTACAATACCAAGACAGCTGAGATGACTCCTGAGTGACTAAATGGACATGCTGGACGAAAGGATGATGCCTGGAGCAGTACAGCACAGGATTTCAACACGCAGCTCAGACCAGTGCCCAATTTAAAACTTATGAATTATTTATTTCTGGAATTTTCCATCTAAAATATTCAGACCTTGGGTGACTGAAACTGCAGAATGTGAAACCGTGGATATGGGGGGAGTACTGTAATTTATAAACAACACAAATTTATTTCTCATAATTCTGGAGTCTGGAAAGTCCAAGATCAAGGCGCTGGTAGGTTTGGTGTCTGGTGAGGACTGGGATCTCTGCTTCCAAGATGGCACCTTGCTGCTGTGTCCTCACATAACGGAAGTGCATAGCTTGTTCTCTCATGGCCTTATCACTTCCTAAAGGCTCCATCTCTTAATACTGTTGCGTTGGAGATTAAGTTTCCACATGGATTTTGGAGGGGACACAAACATTCAAACCATTGTACCTTCCTTCATGCCCTAGGTTAGACTTCAATGAAATGTTACTCCAGTAATTTTCCTGGTTTCCTCATCTCCCTTGCACCTGCCTGGCAAAACTCTAATCTCTGATTCAGTCCAGCTGCTTTGGGTGTGCTGCTGGACATTAGAGAGAATCTTTTTTTTTTTTTTTTTTTTTCTGAATCAGTAAAGTGAATCAGACATTGGAAAGAATCTTAACTGCACAGACTTGAGAATACTGTATGTCCCTGCTATCCAGTTTCTACTGGGTTTTCAATGGTGCTTATCAGTGCCTTCTTTTCCTAGTTGGCTGTCTTTCCATTCTCCCATTTGCTTTTTAAATCTTTTCCAACTTCAAATTTCCAAACCTTATCTCTACTTAGTGGATGAGGACAGCATGTCTCTTGTTCATTTGTTCCTAGCAATGCCTGATATATGGTAGGCACTGGGTAAGTATTTGTATAAGTGAATGGGGGAATTAAACATTTTGAGTTTGAAGTTCTTTCGAGAATTTAAGTGACGTTTTGTTCTATAGACAATTATAAATGTATAGCTAAAGATTGTAGTTTGAAGGAAAGTTTTGGGAATTATTCTTACTGATAATATTTGAAGCAGTGAACAGTAGATGAGCTGACTAAAAGCCATAAAACACATAAAGATGGGAGAGATGGCAAGAAGGGATAGAAAAAAAAGAAGTTGGAAGTTGTCAGAGAGCCACAGAAACCAAAAAAAATGGTTTACACTGAAGCTGTTTACCTTTTACATTTTTGTGTGATACTTGATTATTATCAGTTAGTTAATATACATTATTTCTTGTTTTGTTCAGTAAAACATTTGTTGAAAAAAATAAAAAATAGAACATTTGTTGAGTACTGTAGTATGCTCCTCTGGAAATGTTTGTAGTTTATTTTTAATGTTAACTATTTAAACCTGTGGGACACTACTGTATTTTCCAGGGGAACTAAACTATTACCGTAAGAATAGTGAGGAAAGAATGGTAAACAGAACTTGGATACTTAGAAGCCCATCATGGCCGGAAAAATAATTATGTCATTTAACTGAATTTAGCAAATTGCAATTTGCTAAAGTATGGAGGCTAGTTTTCCAAATATACCAGATTTTAAATGTTACTTAAAATAATGTCTTCTATATTGAAAACTAGACTCATACAAGTTTGGGTGCTGAAGGAATTTTAGAGACCATAGCTAATCTCTTTTATAGCTGTGGAAACCACTTACAGATTTTCCCCCCACGGATTTTCAACCTATGATAGCTGTCTTTTCATGAAATCCATCTTTTTGTTATCGCTGTTCAGTGTCATTGTTTCATTTTGAAAGGTTGATCTTTATATTATAATAAACTGTGCCTTCCAAATTTCTTTTGACGTTTCGGAAACAGTCTTTCAAAACACCGGCCTCTCTCCTCACCACCTCCCATTTTTTCCTTTCTTTTTTTGTCCAAAAAATCTGTTACAAGGTAATATATGTATATATGTTGTTCAGAATTTGGAAAATGCAGGTGCACATGTTTTGGTACATTCTAATTTCAGTGAAAAATGCTAGTTTCTTACTAGCGTTGGTCAGTTAGAGCCATACTTCTCTCCCCTTAAACAGTGAAAGGGGTGCGTTATTCAGAAGGCTTTGTTTTTGCAGACTGACCCTCATCCCTTAATGATTTTGATTTTTAGGTACATAGTAAGCAGGACAGAAATATAAAAAGTATTGTTAACCTTGTTCAAGTAAAAAGAGGCTTTCAAAATTAAAAGTGATACAGGTAGAGGACGTAGCTCTTTTGATCCCCTATAACTGTGCCAATTAGTTTTTGAAATCACAAGCTGGTAAGCTGAAGACAAATGTGCCTTATTGAGCTTGCTGTCTCAAGGGTTTTTGGATTACTTATTATGTAAATTATACCATTTTGTTACTTAAGATGTGGTTATGCTGATGCATGTTTTGTTTGTTTTTGGCAGCTGGCTGATACCATGCTTTAACCGACTGAGCTAACTGGCCAGCTGAGCAATTGAGATTTTTGACTCGTTTTTCCCTCCAGTGGCTTTTCGTGGCATTTAGAATAACCTCAAGGCAGTACTCCTTATTATAGACTGTCAGGATCTGCAAAATCTGATTTCTGCCTACTCTGACTTCATGGCCTGTTTCTCCCTTAAGTGTGTCCTTTACACTCTAACCTTCTTTTTCTAGATTGAGATTGGTTTGTTTTTCAGTGGTTCTCAACTGTGGCTACGTTTTATAGACACTTGGGTAGATTTTCAAAGAATATTATTGCCAGGCCTAGCCCCAGAAATTCACTTTTTTAAACAAAGATGACCGGTAAGGGGATCTTAACCCTTGATTTGGTGTTTTCAGCACTACGCTCTCCCAGTCAAGCTAACCAGCCATCCCTGTATAGGGATCCGAACCCGTGGCCTTGGTGTTATCAGCACCGTACTCTCCCAAGTTTGCCATGGGCCGGCCCTAAGCCCCAGTAATTCTGATTTAATTGTCTTGCATGGGTCCTTAACAAACAGTAGTTTTTAAAACCTACTTGAGTAAGTTTGTGCATACTAGGTTGAGAACCACTGGTTGGTTTTCCTTAGCTAATGTCACCTTTTCAGAGAGGTCTTCTGGACATTTACCATCCTACGAGTCCCTTTTTTCTCTTTGCTGTCACCCAGTTGGGTTTTTTCATTCCCACACTTTTGTTTACTTGTTTATTGTTAAAAGTTCCATTAAGGCAGGGGCATCATCTGTCTTATATATCCTAACATCTAAAACAGTTGACAGTTATTAGTTCTCAACATATTTTTTTTGTATAAATGTTGTCGAATGAATATTATCACTGCCGCATTAGGGAGGTACTTTCAGAAGGCTTGTTGTTGCTGTGTAACCTGTAGAGGATTGTTCAGCTACATTATATTTCAGAGGATATACTAATTACTCCAGCAGGGGTTTAAAGGACATTAGTTTCATTATTAAAGGTTTTAGTATCCAAGAGCAAGGGCACACAGGAGAGCAGTAGATACGTTATCCCTTGGAAAGTGTTATAGATGTGGGTTCTTAAGCAAGTGCACAAAAGTTAGAGGCATTACCATACCATAAGCACCTTTAATAGTGGAAGGAGGGTTAATGACAATGATGTAATAATGCCCAGTGAATGTTCAAGTAGTTATGTGCATGTGTTTGTAGATAACTTTTTCTGATTTTTATTTGTAGCAAAAAGCACAAGGCAGATAAGTCAAAAAAACTCTTGCTTATCAGCTATTTTTTCCATTCTTACCTATAGCCTTTGTTAATATTCTTGCATATTTTAGATACAGTTGGCCTTCTATCTGTGGGTTCCACATCTGAGAATTCAAACAACTGCGGATTGAAAATGTATGGGGGAGGCGGGTATAATAACAAATAACAATACAACAAATAATGTAAATAAAATACAGTAACAACTATTTACATGGCATTTACATTGTATTCGGTATTATAAGTAATTTAGAGATGCTTTAAAGTGTACAGGAGAATGTGTGAAGATTATATGTCAATACTACACCATTTTATGTAAGGACTTGAAAATGTATGGATATGGTGGTCCTGGAACCAGTCCCCTGCAAACACAGAGGGTCGATGGTATTTGGAATGCCCGTGAGGGTAAATTTTTGAATTCTTTTCTTTTTACTTAACCATAAATTATACACATTTTTTCATTTTCTGGTCTTGAAAATAGTTTTTTCACTTAATCATTGTTCCCTTAAAATGTTTATTTTTCCTTATTATTTTGTTACGAAAGCAATGTGAGCTTATTGTTTAGATTTAGATACCTCAGTATTGTATAACAAAAAAAAGTCATCCCTTATGATCAGCAGTGTCTACTACTCATAATTTGTATGTTTTTCTAGACCTTTTCATACTTGGCATGTTTATTGTATTTTTCATACTTAATCATTTATTTTTAAAAATCATAATGAACTCTGTGTACTTTTTTTACTTTATATCTTGAGCATCTTTCTGTATAAATCTTTGATTGTCTTTATAAATATCTCAAACATGGCCAAAACAGAACACTTGATTCCACCCCCACCCCCTGCCCTGTCCTCCGCATTTTCCCTAGATCTGGTCTTCCCCGCCTCATTTGATGCCCACCATTTCAATCTCAAGATCTAGATTATCCTTGTTTCCTCTCTTTCCTAGCCTCCTGTATCTATCTAATCTTCATTTTTATAGCCATGGCCACATCATCTAGTGCTTGGGCTGTTACAGTCTCATGATTCTATTTTTCACCCTTGGCTCCCCCTACAATCCATTATCCACATTGCAGGCAGAATGATGTTTTTAAAACAGAGATGTCTCTGCTTAGAATTTATTAGTTTCCTATTGCTTCAAAGGTGAAATTCAACGTCCTGGATTTCCTTCTCTTTCTTTCAGCTCTGTGCTTACTACACTTTTGCTTCCTTAGCTTTTCTGTTTTTGAACATGATTAGCATGTAATGGCCTCAGGGCTTTTGTATTTGCTTTTCCTTCAGCCTTGAAGCTGGCTCCTTCCCCTTTAGATCCAAGTCAGAGAGCTTTTAATGATCAGCTAATCTAAAGTAGTGCCACCTTATCCTACTTTCTCATATTGCCATGTTTGGTTTTATTTATATCATTTTTCACCATCTGAAATGATCTTATTTATCTGTTATTTAAATCACCACACTAGAGAGTGTCTTACTCCATTTTGTGTTTTTTTAACAGAATACCACAGACTGGGTAATTTATAAAGTTTATTTCTCATAGTTTTAGAGGCTGGAAAGTCCAGTTTCAAGGTGCCAACATCTGGTGAGGGCCTACTGCATCATCTCATGGCCAGAGGAGAAGAGAGCAAGAGGGGGGCAAACTCGATTTTATAGCAAGCCCACTCTCAGGATAATTAACCCATTTCTAAGATAATGACATTAATCTATTCTTGAGGGCAGAGTCCTCATGACCTAATCACCTTTTATTAGGTACCACCTCCCAACACTGTTGCATTGGGGGTTAAATTTCCAACACATGAACTTTGGGAAACACATTTAAACCATAGCAAAAAGTAAGACCCATTAAAACAGATTCTTGTCTCTTGTATCTCCAGTCAATAAAGTAGTATATATAGTAGGTGCTCAAGAAATACGCTGTTTACATGCTGTTTTGTTTCAGTACTAGACTGGCCTGAACTGAGGTTTCTTTCCTTTATGCCAGGTGTTGGCAAACTTTTTCTGTAAAGGATGAGATTGTTTATTTAGGCTTTGCATTTACAGTCTCTGTCACATATTCTTCTTTTTGAAAAAAATCTTTTTAAAATGTAAAAACCGTTCCTAACTCACAGGCCGAACAAAACAGGCTTTGGGCCATATTTGGCCATAGGCCTTAGTTTGCCAAGCTCTGGTTAGGCCTTTAGTTATTGGAAACAGCATGGGAATTGTCTCTGTTAAGTAACACCAGAATTCCCCTGTGAAACTGCCTGGGCCAGACATTTTGGGGGGCAGGTAGCTTTTTGACAACTTTTATTTTCTTCTGTTATTTTTTCTGTTTATTTTGAGCCAAATTTGGTAATTTATATTTTCCTAGAAAACCCTTATTTCCCAAGCCTTCTCTTAACTTCATGTGTGTCTTTTATATCTTTTTCATTCTCAGTTTTATTTTAATTTTTATAATTAGGGTGAGTCAGCTAGCTTTTTTCCCCCCCAAAAAGAGCTAGCTTTTGAATTTATTAATTTTGTTGCTCTGTTTTCTAATTTATTCGTTTGTTATTTTTCTTCCTACAGTATTGGGTAAGTTTTTTAACCTATTGTTTTGTCTTGTATTGGTAATATTTAAGGCAGTACTTTCTCCTGGATGATATGATTGTATACATTATGTTTTGATGTGAGGTATTTTCTATTTTGGTTTTGAGTTTCTCTTTTATCCAAGAGAGATCTGTTTTTAATTTCTGATTGATTCTCTTCTACATTTCTGGTTTTGTCTAGTGGTTAGCTTCGTAGCCATAGAATCTTAAAACTACTTTCTTATCCATTCTAAGAATAAAATGCTATTTGTTGATTCCTACTTACTATGTTCTGAGATTTTTTTTTCTGCCTCAGTATTAACTGTATTATTATATTATTCTCCATTTTTCTTTATCAAGGCTGTTGATCTCTCTAGTTTCATATCTTGACAGTCTATTTCCCTTCCTGCCATTCCCCCTTCCCTTGCAGTCTACATTCCACTTGTACTAAATTTGTGTATTTCTAATATGCCATTTTTACCTAATCTCTAATCACTTCATCATCTTTCTCTCTGCATTAGTTTGTCCTGATAGATTATATAAGACTCCTTGTTAGCAAAGGATGTAGGAGTTCTTGATCTTGTTTTTAATAAATAATTATTTGAGATAATTGGCATACAGTAAATTGCACATATTTAAAGTGTATTACTTGATGTTTTGACATGTACGTGCACTGAAACCCCTACCACAATCAAGATAATGAATATATTTATCATCAATAAAAGTTATCTTACACCACTTTATAATCCCCCTCCATAGCCTCCTCATCCCAGTCTCTAGGCAACCACTGATTTGCTTCTTATACTATAGACGCATTTGCGTTTTGTAGAATTTTATATATAGTATGTGTGGGTGGGTGTTGAGGGGGGAAGGTCGTAGCTTCTTTCATTCAACAGAATCACTGAGATTTATCCATGTTGTTACCTGTGTCAGTAGTTCATTCTTTTGTATTGGGTAGTCCATTGGGTCGATGTAACAGAATCTGGTTATCTAGTTATTTGATGGACATTTGGGTTGTTTCCAGTTGATGGCCATTATAAATAAAACTACTGAGAACCATAGTACAAGTGTAAGTCTTCACATGGACATGTGTTATCATTTCTCTTGGATAAATACTAGGAGTGGAATAGGGGGATTATATGGTTGGTCAGTGTTATCTTTTTAAGAAACTGCCAATTGTTTTCCAAAGTGGTTGTGCTATTTTTCATTCCAGCAGCATATGAAAGTTCTCATTATTTCACTTCCTCACCAACACCTTGTATAATCATTCAGTAATTGTAGCCATTCTCTTGGATGTGTGGACATATCTAATTGTGGTTTCAATTTACACTTGTAAAGTACAAATAATGCTGAGTATCTTTATGTGCTTATTTGCCATTTGTATATCTCTGATGAAGTGTCTGTTCAAGTCTTGTGCCCATTTTTAACAATAGAGTCATTTGTTTTCTTATTAATCAGTTCTGAGAGTTTTGGATATATTCTGTATAAAAGTCCTTTATCAGATATATGATTTGCAAATTTTTTTTCCCCAGGCTGTGATTTGTCTTTTCCTTCTCAGCAGCATCTTTGAAAAAATGAAAGTCCAATTTGTATATCTCAGCTTTTATGGATTATGATTTTTATGTTATATCTAAGAAGTCCTAATAACCTAGAGTCACAAAGATTTTCTCATATGTTTTCTCTAGAAGTTTTACAGTTTTAGGTTTTACATTTTGTTAATGGTCCATTTTGAGTTGAGTTTTGTATATGGTGTGAGGTATGGATCAGAGTTAATTCTTTTATATTATGTATGCCTAATTGCTCCCATAGCATTTGTTGGGAAGACTCTCCACTGAATTTTTCTTTTTTCTTTTTTTTTTTTTGCATTTGTCAAAAATCTGATGCTCTTTTATATTTCTAGACTGTACTCTGTTCCATTGATCTATTTGTCTTATTTTTGCACCAATACTATACTGTCTTCATTGATGTAGCTTAAGCCTTGAAATCAGGTGATGTTTGCCCACAAATAATATTCCTTTTTAAAAGTTCTTTTGGCTATTCTATATCTTATTGATTGTATAGATTTTTAGATTCAGCTTGACAAATTCTCCCCTCCAAAGAAATTTTTTTCTGAGATTTTGTTTGGGATTGCTCTGAATGTATGGATACATTTGTAAAGAGTTGACATTTTAATATTGGGTCTTGTGACCCACAAACATGGCATATCTTCATTTATCTAGGTTTTCTTTCATGTTTTGTAGTTTTCAGTGTATAGGTCTTGCACATCTTTTGTCAGATATATTCCTAAGTTTTTTTTTTAATTACTCTTATAAATGGTACTATATTTAATTTCAATTTCTGAATTTTTATTGCTGCTGTATAGAAATATGATTTTTTTTTTTTTTTTTTTTTTTGTCGTTTTTCGTGACCGGCACTCAGCCAGTGAGTGCACCGGTCATTACTATATAGGATCCGAACCGGCGGCGGGAGCGTCACCGCGCTCCCAGTGCCGCACTCTACTGAGTGCGCCACAGGCCCGGCCCGGCCCGAAATATGATTTTTGTATTGAGTTTTTATGCATTCTTGCTAAATTCCCTCTAGTGGCTTTTTCCTAGACTTCATCAAATTTTCTACATATATGATCGTATCAACAAATAAAGACAGTTTTATTTCATCTTTTCCATTCTGAATTCCTTTTGTTTATTTTTCTTGACTTATTCCACTGGTAAGAACTTTTAGTACAGTGTTGGACAGAAATGGTAAGAGTGGATATCCTTGCCTTGTTCCTGATTTTTGTGGGGATAGAGGGGTAAGCATTAAGTGTATAACTGAGGAATTTCCCTTCTGTTCCTAATTTACCAAGGGTTTTTTTTTTATCAGGAGTAGGTGTTGGCTTTTGTCAATGCTTTTTCTGCATCTACTAAGATAATCATGTGGGATTCCTATTTCAGTTTGTTAATATGGTGAATTGCATTGATTGATTTTTGAATGTTAAACTAACTTTGCATTTTGGAGATTTAAATAATTTTGTAAAAATCTTAGATATTGCCCACTTAGTTCCATTTCTGGCGCTTTTCATTCTTTTATGTACATCCATATTTCAATCTGGTGTCATTTCCTTCTGTTTGAAGAAATTCTTTTAACATTTCTTGTAGTACAGGTTTGCTAGTGATGAATTCTTTCAATTTCCTTATGTCTGAAAAAGTCCTTATTTTATCTTCATTTTTGAAAGATTTTTGATGCTCATATAATTCCAGGGTTCTTTTTTCTTTCAGTACTTTAAGCTCTACTGTTTTCTTGCTTACATCATTTCCAATGAGAATTTTGCTGTTATTATGTTTATTTCTCTATATGTAAAATACCTTTTTTTTGTTTGTTTTAATCTATTTTCTTCTTCATAGATTTTAAATAATTTGATTATGATGGGCTTTGGTGTGATTTTCTTCATGTTTCTTATGGGGTTTTTTTCTGGTTTTGTTTGTTTGTTATAATAACACACTCTAACCAACTGAGCCAGCACCTGTGTTTCTTGTGCTTGGGCTTTGTTCAGTCTTTGGGTTTGTAGTTTCTTAATCAGATTTGTAATACTTTTGACCACTATTTTTTCAGTCTCTCCACTCCTTCCTTAGGCAACACCAATTATAAATAGATTAAGCTACTTGATGTTGTCTTCAAGGCTTATTGATACTTTTAAGTTCTTTGTCTTTCATTTTGGATAGTGTTTCTATTAATGGCTTCAAGTTCACAATTCTTTTCTTCCACGATATCTAAAATGCTACTAATCTCATCCAGTGTATTTTTCACTCCTATAAGTTTTGATGTTTTATATCTTTCATGTCTCTCTGTATTCAATCTTTACTCTAGCTTTCCAAACATATAGAATACAGTTATAAAATAACTGTTTTAGCATTCTTATCAACTAATTATAGCATCTGTGTCTATACTGGGTTAGTTTTGATTGATTTTTGCTGTTTAATATGGCTTATGTTTCCCTGATTCTTTGCCTGCATGATAATTTTTGATTAGATGCCACATTGTGGATTTTACCTTCTTGGGTGCTAGATATTTTTTCGTTTTTTATAAATATTCTTAGTTTATTTTGGGAAACAGTTTGGTCCTTTCAGATGTTGCTTTAAGATTTGTTAGGCAAGATCAGAACATTGTTTACACTAAAGTAGTTTTTAACCACTACTGAGGCACAGCTTTTCTGAATACTCTCCTGATGCCCTCTGAATTATGTCTTTTTAGTCTGGTTGTGAGAACAAGCACTATTCCCAGCCATTTGAGAGCTGCAGGCACTGTTCCCCTCTCATCCCCTGAGGTGGTTCTTTCCTCTTTTTAGGTAGTTATCTTCCTACACATGCAAATTGGTACTCTGCTGAATACTCAAGGAGCCTTGCAGATCTGTGGCATTTCTGTGTAGCTCTCATATGTCCAGTATTATATCCTAGCTTTTGGGGGTCTCCCTGAACTTTCAGCTTCATTTTTTAGGGACTCTGCCAGCTTCCAGGTTAGTTCAGTGCCATTACTGGGAACTCTCCAGGCAGTAAATTTGGTTAACTGCATGCCTTACCTAGTTGTTTCCTGTCTGTCAGAGATACCTGTCCTTCCTTGACTGATGTTCAGTGTCTTGGGCTATTGTTATATACTTACATACATATATATACACTCACACATATACATATACATATGTGTGTGTCCAGTTTTTGAGTTGTTAGGCAGGTAAGGTAAATCTGATCTCTTTTACTCATCTTGGTTGAACTTGTAAGCCCATTAGCCTTGATCATTACTTTCTAGGAAAATTCTTAGGTAACTATGATTCTTTGACTCATTTTAGGCATCTGAACAGAAATTAAATTTTAAAAAATATTCTTAAATAATTACAGAAAATGAAGCTAAGTCTTGGTGGTACTTCTTCTGGATTCCTTTGATATTTTGTCCTAAAAGTAATCTTAATTTTTGAACAAGTAACTGGTTTTACTCTGAGATATATATTGAATAAAGTTTGAACCTAATGGAGAACTTCATGGTGTCTCCCAAGTCTTTCTGAAGCAAGATACCACAAAGCGTGTAGGCTGAATTAAACTAAAAGTGCCCACACTTAACTGGCAAACAATTATAGTGGAACTGGCCTTTCTGATTTATCCACTTTTGCTCTTTATGGCTACAAATTCTGTGTACCTTCAGAAATATATATTCTTTTGTAGCAGTAGATACAGTAAGCCATAGTTTCTTTATTTCTTTTGATTGGTTTGTCTTTTGATCATAAAGTATGCTCAGTATACTGTACTTTGTTTACCTCTTGTTTAGGAAGAGAACATACTGAAGGGCATAGATAGTAGTTTGTTCATAGTGGAAGGAAAAATGTTTTAACAGAGTTTTGAACCTTAAAAATAACTACTCAAACATGAATTTTAGAATATATTTGCAGGAACTTTTACTTTGACCTCATGTAGAACCTTTATTTTGTGGTTTTCAATGATAATTACTTGTTCTTGTATTTGGAAATTTGTTAAACAGTTATTTTTGTTTTGCTATTTAAATTTTTGGGGGTTTTTTTAATTGTATATAAAGGTATTCAACATGCTGTTTTGATATACATAGTGAAATGATTACCACAGTTAAACAAATTAACCTGTCCATCACCTTCCAGTTGTGTGTGTGTGTGCACCTAAAATGTACTCTCTTAGCAAAATTTCCATGTATAATACTACATTATAGACCCCATGTTGTATCTTTAGTTTTGCCCTACATAATTGCAAGATTGTATCTTTTTGACCTACTTCTCCTTATTTCCTCTACCTCCCCCCCTCCCCCCACCCCCCATAATCACCATTCTACTCTGTGTTTCTATTTATTCAACTTTTTTGGTTCTGAATATAAGTGAACTCATGTAGTATTTGTCTTTTCTGTATCTGGCTTATTTCACTTAATGTAATTTTCTTCAAGCTCATCCATGTTGCTGCAAATGGCAGGATTTCATTCTTTTTATGGCACGGTTGTATTCCATCATGTAAATATACCACATTTTCCTTATCCAGTTGTCTAACTGTGGACATTTAGGTTAGTTCCAACTCTTGGCTGTTGTAAATAGAGCTGCAGTAAAACGTGGGATGCAGATATCCCTTCAACATGATGTTTTCCATTCCTTTGTGTATATACCCAGCAGTGGAATTGCTGGATTTTATAGTAGTTCTATCTGTAGTTGTTTGAGGAACCTCCATGCCATTGTCCATAATGACTGTACCAATTTACAGTCCACCAACAATGCAGGAGGGTTCCTCTTTCTCTGCATCCTTGCCAGCATTTGTTATTCTCTGTCTTGTAGCCAGTCTAACTGGGTTGACATGATATGTCAGTGTGGTTTTGATTTGCATTTCCCTGATGCTGAGTAATGTTGAGCACTTTTTCATGTGTCTGTTGGCCATTTGTGTATCTTCCTTTGAGAAATGCCTATTCAGCTCTTTTGCCCATTTTTTAAATCAGGTTACTTTTTTTTTACTGTTAAGTTGTTTGAGTTACTTATATATTCGGGTTATTAATCCTTTCTCAGTTGCATTGTTTGTGTATATTTTCTTCCACTCTGTAAGTTGTCTTCACACTCTGTTAATTGTTTCTTTTGCTGTGCAGAAACTTTTTAGTTTGATATAATCCTTTTTTTTAATATTTCCTTTTTTGCCTATGCTTTTGGGATCATATTCAAGTCTTTGTCCATTCCTACTTCCTAAAGTGTTTCCCTTATGTTTTCTTTTAGGAGTTTTGTAGTTTCAGGTCTTATATTTTTTAAGTTTTTAATCCATTTTGAGTTGATTTTGGTATATGGCAATAGGTAAAGGGGCGTAGTTTCATTCTTCTACATATGGATGTTCAGTATTCCCATAACAATTTATTGAAGAGGTAGGCTTTCCTCCAACATGTGTTTTTGTTGCCTTTGTCAAAGATCAGTTGGCTATAAGTTTGTGGGTTGATTTCTGAGTTCTGTATTCTCCTTTCTGATTTTGATGTCTTTTATTTCTTTTTCTTATCTGATTACTCTTGCTAGTACCTCCAGTACTATGTCGATAGGAGTAATGAGAGTAGGCTTCTAACCTTATACCAAATCTTAGAGGAAAAGCTTTCAGTTTTTTTCCCATTGATTATGATGTTAGTTGTGGGATTTTTCATATATGGCCTTTATTATGCTGAGAAAATTTCCTTCTGTACCTATTTTATTGAGAGTTTTTGTCACAAAATGAGTTTGAACTTTGTCAAATGCTTTTCTCCATTTATTGAAATTATCATTTGGTTTTAATCTTTCATTCTGTTAATGTGGTGTATCATATTGATTAATTTGCATATGTTAAACCAACCTTGTATCTCAGGGATAAATCACACTTGGTGATGGTGTATAATCTTTTTGATGTGTTGTCAAATTCAGTTCGCTATTATTTTATTGAGGATTTTTGCATCTGTGTTCATCAGAGATAATGGCCTATAGTTTTCCTATGTCTTTGGCTTTGGTATCAGCATGATGATTGCCTCGTAAAATGAGTTTGGAAGTGTTCTCTCTACTTCAGTTTATTGGAAGAGTTTAAGAAGGATTGTTATTAACTGTTTTGCTTTTAAGTAGGGAAGTTAAGGTTCATTTTATGATTCTTTTCAAGCTCTAATGTTTTATGATGGCTAGGATTAAACTATATTCTGTAACCCTGTGGTTCAGTTGTATAATGTTACATTGTTTTCCTTGGGTGAGAATATGGACAAGGTGAACCTGCTATTTTATTTTGATTTTTGTTTAGTTATGAAATTGAACTTTTTGATACGTTTGCTTACCATTTCTCTAGTCAATTGTCTGTTCTGTTCTTAGTCTTAATTTAAATTCCTTCAGTTTATTGAGTTCTTGTAACATTTAAATTCTGTCAAATGTTGAGATACAACAACATTTGGAAATCAAATGAAGAAACATTGACTCTCAGTTTAACTTTTTAACTACCTACCATTTTCCTCTTATGCTGGACAGAATATTTGGTATCCTTGCTTCTTAAAACCTTGATATGAAATAGATGCCTGTGTTCTGGTTAAAGCTGAAACTTTATTCAAAACAAAGAAGAAATGTAAATAGGCAGTGGCATGTATTCTTCAGGAACACAAACTGCTGGGCTGCAGATACAAATTTGAGATAAGTTAGTAGTTGAAGCCGTAGGAGTTGATGAGATTCCCTACAGAGAAGAGTTTAGACAGAAGGGAAGAGTAAGGACAGGATGAGAGAGCACAAGAGGAAGAATTGACCTTAGATGGAATGGGAGGAAAAACACTTTATTGAGGTGATTCCCAGTTCTACATACTTAACAAATTATAATCACCTGAGAGACTTTTTTTTTAATTAAGAACTGATGTCTAGCCCTTCACCTGCCTCCCCATATTTGTGTATTTTAAAGCTCCAGTTGACTTTAATGTGCAGTAAGAATTGAGGACTAGCTAAAACACAGAGTGCTGGGCCCCATCCTCAGAGTGTGGTTGTAGGTCTCAGGTGGGGCCTGAGAATTTGCATTTGTAACAGGTTTCCAGATGATGCTGAGAACTGCTGCAGCAATAAGTGGAGGAAGAAAAGGATGGGTGTAGATGGAGGTGGACTTGTAGATTTGCTCTTATGAAGTTTAAGGACTCGCTTTCTTATAATGATGTTTTCCCTGTAGTGTAGAGAAGGAGTGTTGCTTGAGTAGAGGTCCAAGATTTGAAGATGTTTAGGTGTTAAATAATTACCAGATAAGGGTGAGAGAGCAAGTTGACTCTTTTTATTTACTGTTCCTTTTTTGTCACTATAGATGAATATTCTTCCTATATCTTTGTCCATGTTATTAGTAAAGATATGTCAACAGGCTAGATTCTGGGAGTGCATCTCATTCACACCATCACCATTAGCACTCTTGGGATGTAATTAATTGTATATATTCTTCTATGTATAATAGCAAATTGTCTATGTATTAGTGTAGTTCTTTTAGTTGCAAGTGAATCTTTTTCCGATTTATCTCGAGAAAAGGTGGTTTATTGTATACTTGGAGGGTATACTTAGTGGATATCCACATTATATGGGAGGAGACTGCACAGTGTGATGAATTGAACCAGAAGCCTTGGTTTCAAATCCAATCTAATTTTCCTCTGGATATCACTTCAGCTGTAAAATCGAGATACTAACTACATCATAAGGTTATTAGACTGAAATTAGGTAACAGATGTGTGAATGCTTGATAAGTTTTATGGTACTATGTAAATAAACATTGAGTATAGCAGTTCATATGCATAAAATCACATCTCTGCATGTGGTGCTGATTCTGCAGTTCACAAATGCAAAAGCAGTAGATAAAATGATTTTTATAATGGTTAAGCCTAAACAGGCTTGACTTTGATGCTTTTTGTATATATCTAGTCTATACTGTCTTTAGCTCCCATGCTCAGTTCTTAATGTTTTTAGCTATTGATGGTTTTTGTTTGTTTTGTTTTTAATTTTTATTGAATCGAAATTGATTATACAACTAATCAATTTTGAGGGTTCAATATTGAGATATGTTAATCAAATCAATATTAGTAGCATATGTATTGTTACAAATCATAATTATTCTTTATGCCCCTTGTCCAATCTCTCACCATCTCACTCTCCCTCCCCCCTCTAATTACCCTAGATTTCTTCTTTCTGTCAGAAAGAATAATGGTTACTCTGTTGATTTGTTGCCTAGATGATCTGTCCACTGCTGAGAGGTGTGATCAGTTTCCCCAGTATTATCGTAGAGCAGATGCTTCTTCTGTCACTCTGAAATGGGCTTTGTGGAGAAAGACATCCTCTTCTTTTCTTTATCTCTGCTAGTGACTCTCTGTGTCAGTGCCCTCTGGCAGACCATCTGTGTGGTGGTTGTGGCATCTAGCTGCTTTTGCAGCAGCCATGGTTATTGTGGTGGCTGTGGTGGGACACCCACATGGAGGTGATGTTTTTGGCATGCCCTTTGTGCTGGCAGTGTGCCTGGTTGGAGGGAGTGTCCAGTCCTCAGCTCCATGCCTCGGGTCACCGGGTTGGCCCCCAGGCTCTGGCGCAGTGTGCCTGGTTGTGGGAGAGGGGGTCCAGTCCACTTCTCCATGACTTTGGTCCCCAGGTTTGCCCCAAGGCCCTGGCACAGTGTGCCTGGTTGTGGGCAGGTGGAGGGGGGGGGGGTCTGTTCCCTGGCTGCATTTCCAAGGCCCCCAGGTGGGCCCCAAGGCACTGGCTCCTAACCTCGTTTTTTTGGGCAGACCCCAAGGTGCTGGCGGTGTGAGTAGTGGGCAGGGGTCCAGTCCCTGGCTCCCTTGCCTCATGTCCCTTGGTGGGCCCCAAGGCACTGGTGGTGTACCTGGGCTGGAACTAATTTTTTGTCCTTTGCTTACTCCTGACATGGGGGAACTTCCTTTGGGAGCCAGTACTTGAGCTGTGTGGTTAAGGTAGATTGCTGCTTTGCTGCTGTTTCCCTAAGGGAAGGTTTTTTGTTCAGCTCAGGGTTTAATGGTTGACCTTATAGGTACTTCTGGCACTCCAGAGATCCAGTGCACCTGGGTTGTGTAGAAACTCTGATCTGGGCCTGAGTTTTTTCATCAAACTGCACCCCATGCAATTCAGTCTCCTGTGAGTGGTCCTGTGCTTATTGGGGGGCAGGTCGGCTGTCCTTGCTGTGTCCCACTGTTCTCCCAGTGGGCCTGTCTCCCTACCACATGTGCTCCAAACACTGCCCATGGGGCGGGCTCTGCGCTGTTCCCTTGCAGTGGCTCGCCAGCCTCTGAGTGGCTCCCCTTTTTCAGCTGTTCTGGCTCCTCGCTCCTGTGTGGGTCCACAAGAACCCTATTAGTGGTCTTGCTGTCCTGGGGGCCACCAAGGCCCTCTTCTCCCCTGCCGCCTTCAAGTAACTCCATCTGAAGGGCACAGCTGCGGCTTCTGCCAGCTCCTGCTCCATGCGCTCAGCAGCTGGAGCCTTAAAGTGGCCGCGGCCCGAAATGCTCAGAGTAGTTTTTTCTTTCTCTCGTCGTGGTTTCTTCTGCTTTCATGAACTCCGATGGTCTCTCCTTCTCTTCCCTTGAGCTCCAGCAGCCCCAGCTTCGCTGATGTTACATTCTTATAGTTGTAAATTGGTTGATTTACGGGAGAGAGTGACTCTGGGGACCGTCTATTCCGCCATCTTCAGCTATTGGTGGTTTTTATGGTAGAATTGGCCACCTTCTGCCCTACTCTCCCCAAAACCCACATAAAAACAAAAAACAAACAAAAAATCCCTTAGATTGATATGTTTATACAACTTTATTAAATTAAAGGGAAATAGTATGAGATATAATTTCTGTCTTTTTCTCCTATTTAGTAATAGTGTGGCTTTAGGTCAGGGTGCATCTTCAGAATTAGGGTACATTAGCTCCAAAGATGGAGGTTCTGTGTTTTATATATGAATGTTCGTTAAAACACTATTTGTTTCTAATAATTTCTCACTTATAAAGGACTTTCTATGTGTTCTGACAAAATGCACACCATTTCTTGAACACTTAGTCCAGAGACATGAAATAGATTATTTTTTTGTGCCTTGTGTTAATGAGGAAATGTTCTACCCTTTACAGAATGCAGAAAAAATAGAATGTTCTTTCTGTTTTAAATTGTTAAATTAATAAAGCTTTGTTGGGTTCATACTTCCTAAAAACACAGCTATGCAATTTATAGGGGAATGATGACCTGTCATATTTGGATTCCATGTGTGTTAGCTAATCGTGCTGATCATTTCAAGCCTATTAAATTGAATAGATTCACCATTTTTTTGTTTGTTTGTTTGTTTTTAAAGATGACCGGTAAGGGGATTTTAACCCTTGGCTTGGTGTTGTCAGCACCACGCTCAGCCAGTGAGCTAACCAGCCATCTCTATATAGGATCCGAACCCGTGGCCTTGGTGTTATCAGCACCACACTCTCCCAAGTGAGCCATGGACCGGCCCTTAGATTCACCATATTTGATCTATTCATCTCACTATGGATTATAACCCTTATTCTCTATGATATAGTTAAGCAGTTATAAACTATAAATAATATGTTTGCCAAGTGCATACTAGTTTATGATGACTAATTTTGTCACGTATTGATTATTGGAATTTGACAATATTAAAGAGGTCTATAAAATTATCATTGATAAGAGTTATTGATGATTGGTTTATTCATTTCTCAGTGTTTTTTAGAATGTCTCTGAACATCTGAATTTACTGGGTTTTGAGTCAGCTAATAAATCATAAAATTTTTCTGCTTATTTTTCTTTCTTATGTGCATCTTAAAGGCTGGTTTAAGGGGTGTGGCAGGAGGTTTTGGACTCGATGAGTTTCCACCGAAATGTCGGAGAAGTCAGGCCAGAGCACAAAAGCAAAGGATGGGAAAAAGTATGCA
The DNA here is from genome assembly GCF_027409185.1 of Cynocephalus volans. Classification (NCBI taxonomy): domain Eukaryota; kingdom Metazoa; phylum Chordata; class Mammalia; order Dermoptera; family Cynocephalidae; genus Cynocephalus; species Cynocephalus volans. The sequence goes on from NC_084467.1 coordinate 128,327,928, forward strand.
ACACTCAGTTTATTTAATACTTATAAGGGTAAATCCTTAGAAACTCAGAAAACCACAGGTGAGTCAAATCAAGTGGCATTTATGTTTTTCATGGTTTTGTTTTGTAACTATAAATGGTACATTGGAACTGCTGCTGTTAGAAGCTACAACAAACCCAAGTTAATGCAGCCTCATTTACATTAGCTTTTTTATGTATGCACACTTCAATAAGAATTAAATATTTGAAAATTTATACTTTGCTATAGCTTTTTAAAAATATTTTTATTGTCTGTTTTCAGCAGAAATAGAACTGTGTGGTTCCAAAGGGGAAACTCAAATCAATAAGATTGATAGGCATTGAGCTATCTATTATGAGGTATTTGCTACCTTTTTAGTTATAGAATAGGGAAAGTTCTGTGTTTCTTGGTTTTTGGTTTCTGTTTTTGTATTTTAACTTAGATACCTTGAGCTCAGTGTATATAGTGAATACTGAAAACTGGGCCATGTGTGGTACATTTGTCTTATTCCTTATGAACATAAAGTCTACATATTTATTTCCCAACATCCTCAGTTTTGAGTTTGAAGTAGATTCCCTGAAAAAATTTCAAAACCAGCATTATCATTGTTTTCTTTTTCTTTTTTCTTTTTCTTTTTCATAGTGTGTTGAGTTGCATTGTTAGAATTTTTAAAACTTCTGTTCAGTGGCCTGGTTGGTTAATATTTCTACATTGTATTGTGTTGCAGATGTATACCTTAATTTGAAAATTCTTAAATTTTAGGAATAATTGTTCAAAGATTCCATTAATTCCTACTGTTTTTCTATATCATTTGAAGAATAAAATGAGTAATAAAATAGATGTTCTAAGAAAGTTGATGTTATTGATCTTTAGTTGCAGCTCGACATGGATTACAGAGTCTTGGAAAAGTTGGTATTTCACGGCGTATGCCTCCACCTGCTAACCTCCCAAGTCTCAAAGCAGAAAACAAAGGCAATGATCCTAATGTGAACATTGTACCTAAAGATGGCACAGGATGGGCATCAAAACAAGAACAGCATGAAGAAGAAAAGTGAGTCAAAGTCTATTAAAGGCTGAAACCTTTCTTCTTTCTTTGTAGAGAACTTATGTTTGAATACTTGATATGTGCTGAGTGTTATACTGTGCATATTGCATATTTCATGCCCTCTAGAGTCTTTGATTATGTAGTAACCTTTGATTAATTTCCCCTATAGTGGATTTAGTGACAGTATTTCTATTTGTCAAGGTAGAACAGGAGACAGAATTGCTAATCACAACTTTGCTTATGTCATAGCCTGTATAAGGCTCCCTCCTGTCCTACTGCCATCACATCAGGTATTCTCTTTCTAATATGAATAAGAGTTGGTTCTGTTACCTAAATTCCATGATGCTAAGGATTTCTATCTGCTTGGTTTAATGTACATCTCCAGCATTGAAACTGTGCCTGGTGCACTGTAGGTGCTCAAGTAATATTTGTTGAGTGGACACTTAGCAAGAGAGCTGGGATAGTACTAATAGTGTTCATTTTAATCATTCATTCAACAAATATTTAGCCTGTGTGTCAAGGATTGTGCCAGGCTCTTTGTTAACTGAATGACCAAGCTGAATAATGCTAATCAAGACTTTCTTAACCTGTATTTGTTATCAAATTTCTGTCCTGCCTGAGGAGATTTATATAGTAAATCTGGCTACTTGTGTAGAAGCTTGTGAGGGACTTATTGTTCTTTGCTTGTTAGTTGTTTCTTTTTATTGTTTTTTGGTTTCTCTACCTTTTTTTTTTTTTTTTTTTTTTTTGACAGCTGGCTGGTATGGGGTCTGAACCCGTGACCTTGAGGTTATAAGGCTCTTCTCTAACCAGCTGAATTAACTGGCTAGCCCTCTCCTTGTTCCCTTGTTACTTGTGTATAATAGAATTATTTTGTAGTAACAAGACAGTTCCAGGTCTGATTATATCCAAAATGTATTTCATTTCTTAAGTCTCTTAACTACCTTTTCATTTTTAAGTATTACCTCATTACAAGGATTGTAATGAGGTAATACTTAAATTATAGACCCTTTTAAAACACCTTTTACTTATAGGAATGGATCACGCAGGTTGCTGTTACCTCTTTGAATAACAATAATAAGTACAGTGGTGAACCTGTTGACTACCAAATGCAGGTTGCTTAGCCTAGCTCCCAGCTAATTCCACCAGTACAGACTGTCTGTATACATATAATGTTATTTATAATTATAAATGTTCACTTCTTCAAAATAGATTTTTGGTAGCTATGTTTAATAATAAGTGTTTTTTTGTTTTGTTTTGTTTTTTAACAAAACGGAAAACCAGCAAAGTTGTCATCTTGCTGGGTTACTCAAAGGCAGAGATGAAAGGGGACAAAAATAGCCATAATTTATTTAACAGAATGTTACAGAGGGAAAACATTTGTGGGTGCTGCATCTGTAAGTAAATACGTAGCCAGAATAATTTGTACACAGATTTACCTTAAATATAATATTGATTTTACTTTGTTTAAACATACAATATCTGAAATAATGGGTTCATATTTTTTTTAAGAACACCAGAAGTGCCACCAGCACAGCCAAAACCTGGGGTTGCAACCCCCCCAGAAGTAGCACCAGCTCCCAAATCATGGGCCAGTAACAAGCAAGGTGGGCAAGGAGATGGTAAGTGGACATTAGCTGGGGAAACTGGTTAGGCTTGATAGTTACTGAGCAGCCATGTAGGAGATAAGGGGTGGAGTATGTTCTAGTACAGATGGAAAGCATTGTCAAGGGATGTACTCAGGCCCTAAACAAGAGTCTTTGTAAAATATCTTGGGCTAGTTAAATCTCAGTGTCAAGACCCATGTGTGAGCCAATGATAATGGTTTAAAAGAGAGTCTTTAAGATACCCTCTGCCCTACATTGTTTGCCCCTGTGCCTTCAGCTCTTTGAGACATAAAAGTACCCAACATTGCATAGATTGTTTGAGACCATATACATCTCCATCTCTGCCCCCAACCACTCCTGTTTCAAACATGCTGTCATGATTTCCTTGGTGGAGAAGAGATAGAGAGTAGCCATAAAGCGTAGCTGTAGCACTCCCCTTACCCCAAGGAATGATGGACTCTCCAACAGAATTTAATTTTTTCAGTTGCAAAACGGGAACGGTCTATAGAACATTCTGTGGTAGAATCAATCTAGGCCCTCAAGCTAATAAAAGTGGCTCTATTAATTTAAAGAGGTATAAAAATAAGCAGGTAGGTAGGTAGATGGGTGAATAGGTGAATGGTGAGGTGCAATCAGTATCTCAGTGGTAATTTAAATCAGATTAAATGAAAGCAACAAATTAAATGAAGGCATTTTAGCTTCCACCTTGATACTTGCAGTGTATATTCATAAAATTCTTTTTCAGTAATATGATTTGAACTAATTCTTAGTGTTTTTAGTAAAGGAATTTAATTTGTTTTGAAAATATAAGAAGTCATAGTAAAAGAAAAGCAAGTGAAACTCTTTACTTGCCTGATATCTGAAAAATAAACCCTCTGGAAAGACATCTGCTAATTCCTTTCTTAGACTTTTATCTCCTCATGGCTGTTCATTAACTTTTCAAAGGATTCTAGATAATTTTTATGAGTTTTATGGATATGAACTGTCATTGTGAAATGTGGAATAGTTTATCAGAAAGAGGCAGAAAACTATCCTGAGAGGGTTGTTTGAATTGTCTTCAGTATAAAAGTTACCTTTAATGTCTTTTCAAAAAATCTATAGGAATCCAGGTAAACAGTCAATTTCAGCAGGAATTTCCCAGCCTGCAGGCAGCTGGGGACCAGGAAAAAAAAGAAAAGGAAGCAAATGATGACAGCTATGGACCTGGACCCAGTTTACGCCCACCAAGTAAGAATACTTTCTATTTAATAAAAATACAGAATGAGATTATATTTGTGTTTTATCTTGTAAGACAACCTCCTGCTTACTGTTGTATATATGAATGGCCTAGTTTGAGAAGGAAGATTCTAGAGTTACCTGCTACTCAACAGTATTACTATAACTTGAGAACTTGTTAGAAAGGTGTAATCTTGGGCCTCACATCCAACCTCTTAAATCAAAATCTGGATTTTAACAAGATGCCAGGTGACTTCATATGTGTACATTCATATTTGATCTTTTTAACAATAGTAAAACTTTTTGAGCACGCTTCCCCAGTATACAACTATTTATTTATAAAGTATACATATAAATTGCATTTATTTACTACTCAATTAATATTCAGTGATCCCTTGCTTTCTGAACTCAAAGTAGGAAACATTATTTTGGCTAGTAAGGAATACTTTGTGTATGTCTACATTATAAAGCAAAAACTAAAAATAGAAATATAAAATGTTTGAGAGATTTTTTTAATGTCTTATTAATTATGATAGCATCACAATGTCATTACCAAAGGATCATATGGACATTCCTCTGTGACAGCAATGTTTATAAATCCATATTCTAATAACCTGATACATTCCACTTTTCTTTTTGCTCATTATCAGATCTAAATAAATCATCTTTATTTTTTAATTATCATAATGTGGTTGATGAATTCATACTGGGAATAGATGTGTCAACTCTCCTGTTTTCTGGTTCAGTTGAATTTTTACTAGTTTATTGTCTATCACTGCATGACAAATTTGGAAACATAAAACAACAAACTGAACTGGACTTATGATCTCCCACAGTATCTGAGGATCAGGAATCCAAGAATACCTGGATTCCTGGAGGTTCTAGCTAAGGGACTCTCTCACAAGGCTGCAATGAAGCCGGCATCTGAGGCTGACTTGACTGGGGCTGTACTTCCAAGCTCACTCTTTAGTTGTTGGCTCTTCAATATGTCAACTTCTCAGTATGGCTGCTCATGACATGGATTCCCCAGAATAACTGATGAGAGACAGAAATCCCCCAACCAAGATGAAAGCCCACAGACTTTTATAACTTAATCTCGAAGGGATATGCTATTGTTTTTGCCGTATTCAACAGGTTACACAGTTACCAACCCTGGTACACTGTGAGAGGGATCTACATAGGGTGTGAATACCAGGAGGTAGAGACTATTTGGACCATCTTGGAGGCTGGCTATCACATGGGGTTTTCTTGTTTAAAAAAAAAAAATAGCTGTTTTATTTGGTTAAATGTAGTTGAAGCAGATAATGTCGCTAAATCTGTTCACCTGGGCACATATAACTAGGAATAGTAGACTGAAAGCAAATGAATTAGAGCATCACTATCAATCCTTCCAGGTTGTAGAACTGCCAACTTTCTTTCCTCAGGAGACTTCAGGTATCTTACCCTGAAATATAACCATCTGATATATGGACCAAATGAGAACAGTGATTTTAATCTCTGTATCAAATATTGATTAAGCTTCATAGAGAGGTTCTATTATTTTCTTTCCTGACCCAATTATTTGCTTGTGGTGGCACCCTCTGAGATGCATCCCTCTGTTTTGGAAACCACTACTCTAGAGTACCTAAACACCTTGAAAGCATTAGTAGGGCCTAGATTAAACTTTCCCCACTCCTTCACTGTGTTTATCTGTTTACATTTTCTTGAAATGTGCCTAGTTTGGTTTCACTCTGTTCCATTTTCAGATTTTTTTCTTATTCCTTTTTTCTCTCCATACCAGATGTTGCTTGCTGGAGAGATGGAGGTAAGTCTGCTGGCTCACCTTCTTCATCTGATCAAGATGAAAAGCTCCCTGGCCAGGATGATAGCACAGCTGGAACATCAGAGCAAAGTGATATCCTCAAAGTGGTGGAAAAGAGGATAGCTTGTGGTCCTCCACAGGCTAAACTGAATGGACAGCAGCCTGCCCTTGGTTCCCAGTACAGAGCTATGATGCCTCCTTATGTAAGTATTATTAAATAAGCAGTCAATCAAATAAGAGGTTTTTGATCTGGGGTCCAAGGAGAGAATTGAGATGGGGAAAAGTTTAGGTCTTTATTTTCGTTAACATTTAACTAAAAATTAGCATTTTTAAAATGACTACAGGAAACAAATCACAGGAGTATCAGCAGTACCTCTGTCTTTATCATTAACAGGGATCATAGATAATTTCATATCACATTTTATTCAACATTACTTCAAAATAGTTATTAGACCCCTGGTAGACCCACATATTATTTAGTGACCTAATAAGCACATACATTACCATTTCACAAATTTATTTTTAAAAGTATCATTATTCTTCTTTGTAATACTGTGTGTTCTATATTGTGAATTTAAAACATTTTTCTGAAAGAAGGTCCTTAGGATTCACCAGACTGCCAAAGAGGTGGTTCAAGGCACAAAAATGTTTAAGACTATCTGCTTTAGTTCTAAAGTTTTTATTAGGGTACTTTAATTTTTTAAAGTTTTATTATGGAAAATTTTAAACATCTGCTAAGATAAAGATAATAGTGCTGAAAATCCGCCTCTTTTCCCATCACTTCAGATTACCAAAGCAATCCTAGATATATTATTTCATCCATAAATAAAGATTTGGGGGGAAAATCTATAATGCCATTATCACGCCTAGAAAGAAAACTAATTTCTTAATGTTCCCAAATATCATGTCAATATTCCAATTTTTCTGATTATCTCATAATTAGGATCCAGACATTTGTTTCTTGAGATTGGTTCATAGTTCTCTTAAGAATCTTGTTATCTATGGGCACCTCCATCTCTTATTTTCTTTGGAACTTAATTTGTTACAATTTATGTGTTATCCTGTGGAGTTTCTCAGAATCGGGATTTAACTGATTCTGTCTTTGCAGTTTCATTTAATATGTACTTCTGAGCCCGTATTTCCTATAAACTACTAATTAGATTTAGTGCTGCTTTCTTTTGTTTGCTTTCAGCCTACTGTGAGTAATATGGCAAGATACTTGTGGCTGGGTAAATGAATTCACATTTTTCAGAAAACTCATTACTTTCAGAGGGAAGAAAACCTAGATTTTAAGTTTATTTAGTTTGTGGTTCAATTCCTAAGTATTCAAGTTCTAAATATCCACCATATTTTCTATTTCTTCTTTGTATTATTTTTAAATCATTCTACAATAGTGGAGGGAAATAAATGATCAAATATAATTACTTGGTAAATAATTTGCTAACAAGAAGTTTGGGAGTATGATAAAAATCTTATATGTTGACCTGGCCTTGAAAAATGATTTATACCCAACTACTTCTAATAATTTTCAAATTGTGCTTCCAACAACCCTTGAATTTTGGTTGTGGTAGTAGGGCAGGACAGAGAAGGAAAGAGACAAGTGGCTTAATTCCCAGTTTAGTTTCATCGATGGTTTTATTCGAATAATGTGTTCCACTAATTAACAAAAACAAGAATACTTTTAAACCACTACTTTATATTGAGAAATTAAAGATTGTTTCTACAGTTAATTTTATGGCAAATTCCTAAATTTTAAGCATTTAAGACCACATGAAGTTAATCTTTATGACCAAATGATTAGAAGAAGGACCTAATGCAGTGTTACCCATGAACATTGCCTCCAGTAGTGTATTTACTAACTTCAATATAGAAGTGTGATGCAACTGAAAATTATCCAGAGTATTCCCCAAACACAAGGCTTACCCAGTTGAGTTTCAGCTGCTACCTAACTTAATTAACTTCCCCAGCTCTGCTTAGGAGAAATTTCTTCTTTAGACATGCTCATATAAAAACAGTCTTTCTTCAAGTGTAAGGTAATTTCCTCATCTAACACACAATTAATTTTTTTTAGAAAATCTAATCTTGTATTTCAGGATACAAATCATGTACTTAAGGTAGTACAATTTCATGTTTGCATAATTTGACCTGGATATAAGCAAATAGTAAATGACCAAGCACTCCTAGACACTTCTTCACTTTCACATCATAGGATGAATCCCTTGGTGTTACTATTTGTCTTCATAATTTATCTTATGTCTTCTCCTAAACTTAGTTTCTCAAAGCCACGTTTCCACAATGAGATCACCTTGACTTGTTTGGGTCTCAGTTTATATTATCATCTATGCAGTAACTTAACTGAGAACCCACCAGTGCCCTACCCATAGAAAATCCAAAATAGCTCTCTATCCCCCTCCTCCCTCACTACCTTGGGTTATGGACTATCCCTTACTTTTATCTGAACTGAATTTCTCTTCATCAACAAATCCGCCTCCAATTAGTCTACTCCTGCTTCAGGATGAAGGCCCACATTATTTGCCTTTCAAATATTCTCACTCGTTTAAGGCTTTGCAGTTTTCTGGGGTGCATGTGTGTACATATGTCATCTTTTTTGATTTTTAATGTCAATACACAATCATTTTTATGTAATTTTATTAATGGGATATAGAAGTTCGTCATATTATATGCCATAATTATTACCTCTATTTGTAAAGACTTGTTGGAGGCAATGGTCTTGCAAATGGCTTGTTATTGAGAGTGAATGATGATCTATATATTCTTTCTATAAATTATAATTGCAGGCCTAGTCAGATTGATTTCTTTTTATATGACTGGGTTGCTAAATTTATCAAAATTTTTTTGTTTATTTCATTCAGATGTTTCAGCAGTATCCAAGAATGGCATATCCTCCTCTGCATGGTCCCATGAGATTCCCACCTTCTTTATCTGAAACAAACAAGTAAGAGTATTAAATGATTAAAGTCTGCAAGGAATATATATGGTCATTAATATTTTCTGAAGAAAGAGTGAATGGTGATGATCGATTGGTTTTTCTGACCTCAAAGTGCAATTGCCATTAACTAATAATTGGTTCTAATAAGACAGAACAAAAATGCTAATACTTCATTTTTTAAAATTTAAATTGATTGACATAAAATTCTGAAAATGGAAAATTAGAGCCTTAAAATTGATGACACTTGTTTCTCCCTTCTTCCTTTCTCCATGTTAATGATCCCCCCCCTTTTTTTTTTTTGCTTATGCGAGACTTAAGCATCCTCATAAATGATGGTTTTCTTAGTTACGTATTTTGAGATTAGTTTTAATCATCTTGTTATTCTTTAGCATGTATTTCTATTTTAAATCTTTAAGGATTTTTAAAAAACCTTGTCAGCTATTTAAATACTTACATAAGAATTATGTATTGTCCTGTATTTATGTATAATTATTAATTTCTTCATACACATGTCAGTACAAAATATTCTGTAAATCTTGATGTAGAAAACACTAATATTGAATTGAAATGAACTAAATTCCAGTCTTCTAATATTCTTCTAATTTAATGTCATTAAAACTTTGTGTCTTTTCCTATCATGACCTCCCATTCATTAGAGGTCTTCGAGGAAGAGGCCCACCACCTTCATGGGCCTCTGAGCCTGAACGGCCGTCCATCCTTAGTGCATCAGAACTGAAGGAGCTTGATAAATTTGATAACCTAGATGCTGAAGCTGATGAAGGCTGGGCAGGTAAGAAGCAAAATTAGTTAAGCATTTTAAATTGTTAGAAGCTGTAACGCAATCATTCTGAATTTTCCTTAATGTAATAGGTGCTCAGATGGAAGTAGACTACACAGAACAGCTGAATTTCAGTGATGATGATGAGCAAGGAAGTAGTAGTCCTAAAGAGAATAACAGGTATGTTGTTGTGATATATTTTACTGATAACAGTATGAATTTGTTGATATAATATTAGCTATTTATGTAGAGAGGCTTCATAGATAGACATTTGTTCCTTATTTATAGAATTTCTACATTCTCTTCCAAGAAGTTTTACTGAATAGGAGGGTGATTAATGAGCCAAATTAATACAGTACAGCTAATCAAGGAATTAAGGTTTGATGTTTGTTAAGAACATATATTTTTTTTAAAAAGATTTTTGATGCTTAGCGTCTAATTGGAGATATTTTGAGAGTCAGTATTGGGGACCATTTTAAACTGTTATTTACGTGACCTGATCCATATTTATAAAATTGGAGAATAATTCCTTTGGTTACTACAGTTGCTTCAAGTCCTTGATATTTTTAAACTTAGCAAGCAGCATTAGGGCCTTGGGAAATGGCAGCTTTTTATCTCTTTTCCTTCTTCTGGAATATAGGGGCATCAGAGTTAGGAATATATGGCGCATGTATCATAAAATTTGGGCTTTTAAAATACACATATTGGAGTGTATTTTAAAGTTTGCATGCACATATTAGTATAGATTTTCAGCCATGGCACTGATAAACTACAGTTTCATGATCATTTATGAGATGCCTGTGATTTTTTTGATTTATCTTTTTCATTAAATCAGAATAAATTAGAATGCAGTTAAATAATATTTCCAATATTACTCAGTTGCATTCATATGAGATTTTCTGGGTGGAAGAGATAGAAAATGATTGGATTATATTATTTTGCCAGGTTGTATGTCAAATGTAAGTGTCCAGATTTGACAACTACTGTATTGCACCTTATGCCTTGTAATGATAACATGCCCAGTCCCCAGCTCATTATAGGTACATAGTATATATTTATTGAATGAATGAATTAGCATCGCTAGATCACAAACCCATATCATTCCTTGATATATTTTTCCCGTGAAACAATACAGAAATAATTTTTTTTTACATAGAGAAAATGCATTTACTTAGGATACAGTCTGTCCACGTTTTTATTTCCTCTACGTTTTGATTCTTCAGTGAGGATCAAGTTTCAAAAGTCTCTGAAAACGATGAAAACCGAAAAGAAGCAGATGAAGTTTGCAATACTAAATCATCTTCTCAGATACCTGCCCAGCCATCAGTAGCAAAAGTCCCCTATGGGAAAGGACCTTCATTTAATCAGGTTTGTTGGACTTATGGAGATCTTTGTCATTGCAGGTAGTATGGATAAATTAATCTTATAATCATAGAGTTAGAAGGGGACTTAGAAAAGGGGAACTGTGTATTTTTTCTTGAATAGCCCTGACTCTGTACCATAATTTTTCTTGTACATGAATAGAAATTGTCACTATACAGAGGATACTTCAAAAAGTTCATGGAAAAATAGAATTAAAAGATAATATGAATCTTTCCACAACTTTTTGTAGTACCCTTGTAGTAACTAAAATTATCAAGTAGAAACTAAAATTTCACCTTTTTTCCCCTTATAGTAGCTCAGTCACGTCAAAATGGACAGTTAAAGTTGTTTTTCCAAATTAAACATTTCTGATGTGCTTTATGGTTTACTGAGTACTTAATAAATTCTAGTCAGTTGTTAGGTGTAAAACAGTACACTATCTGTGTAGGGAAATCACACATAGTGGGTGTGGAGATCTAAAAAATCTGAGCCATTTTGTGAGGAACATTGTGAAAGAAGGGGAAAATGTGGGCAACAGATAATACTTGATCCCACTTAATGGGTAGCAAGAGCTGTATTACAAACTGGGAATAAAAACGGGCTACCTTCAAGAGCACCGAATCAGTATAGTCAGCATATATATGTTAAATGCATACAAAACAGATTAGTCCCTTCAGGGGGCTAAAAGGAGGTAGCTGACTGTCTCTTAGAAAGGAGAAAAGAAGCCAGTAAGCATCAGTTAAAATACAGTGTCATAAGTGGTGTGACAATGCATATAGTGCATTAGTTCTTAAAGAATTCTGTCAAGACAAAAGGCTTTGCAAAACACTTGATACTTGAGCTAATACTTAAAGAAGCAGAAATTAGCCAGTAAACAAAGGGAAGAGAGCTATTCCAAGCAGTGGGAACACTTGCAGAGTAGAGAACTGCTATGGATCAAAAAGCATGGCACATCCAAGAAATCCTAAGTACTTGGATATGGGAGAGAGGTATGTAAGAACCACTTGTTAAATCTTCTGTGCTACATAAGGGAATTTGGATTTTATTCTTAAGGCATTGGTGAGCCATTGAAAAATATATTTATGAGCCCTGAAAAGGAAAGGTTTTTCAAATGATACTTTAATGATTAATTATTGTTGTGTATGACTTTACTAATTGGCAGAATGGGGAATGAAAATTTCTTACTTTTTTCATGAGAGAAGGGAGGAATACATCGAACATATCTTGATGTCTTGATATTTTTGTGGTGCTGGTTTATAAGCAAGTGAATATTCCATTTATTATATCTGGTTTCAGCATGTTTTAGATGTTTCTGTAGATGAATCATATATTTTTAGTTTGCTATTAGAAAAAAATTCTAGGAAAAGGATTGTGCTTACATAAATAAAATTTAGTAATTAGAGGTATACCTCTCCCCAGTGAGATTTCCTGGGTCAGAATTCCAGACATGCTACACTAAAATCTACTGTTTGCAAAGTTCATTTGAGAAACCTTATTGAAGCAGCAGAGTGATTCTATAGAAAGTAATTGGGCAGTGAGTGGTGTGCTTTTATTAAAAAAGAGAAAAGGACAAAAATGGTTTATCCTTGCGGTTTCATTGAGAAAATCAGTACATTCAGAAATATTTCCAGTAGATATCTTTTTTCTTATCTGATTATGCTTTAACAATTCTTGCTTCTTTATACTAGGAACGTGGACCGTCTTCACACCTGCCACCACCTCCAAAGTTGCTTGCACAACAGGTAAATTTTAATTAAATGCTGGTTTATGGTGTTTGTTTTTCATTTGACTTTGTTTTGATAGAAAGGCGATATATGTTTTTTATTTATAACTTTTATGAAACAATTATTAACATTTTACCTCATGGCTCTTGCGTGTCTTCCTCTTCATCTGTTCAATCTTTATTCTCAGATGATAAGCATGTTCCTAATTTCATTAAGAGAATAAGAGGCACCTAGGAGGATAACTATTTGTTTTTCCCATTTCAGTGCCTGTGTATTCGGACTTCCTTCCTGTTGTCTTTGCTACTAAAGACAGCCCTTTTACTTGATCCCAGGATCCCAACCTCTATCACTTACCATATTATCTCCCATCTAGTAAGAAAAACAAATCAAAAAAACCCTTCCGTAACACCATCCCACCACACCTTTCATATCCCTGCAGTGTCTACCCTATTTCTCTGTTCTGCATCAAGCAAAATTTTTTTAGTAAGCTGTTTGAATTACTGTCTTTTTTGCTGCTTATTCTCTCATTAACCCTCTCCAGGCATGCTCTCATCTCCCACTGTACCTTTGAAACTATTGTCAAAGTCAATGATAACTTCTATCTTGACAAATCCAGTTCCCTTGTGTTCATCTTACTTAATCTCAGTAACATTGTTAACACACAGTTGATTTCTCCATCCTTAAAACACTTTTTTTTTCTTGCTTCTGAAACATGATACCATTTTGCTTTCTTCCTTCCTTTTGTGTTCCTTCTAGGCCTCCTATACCTTTGAGTATTGGGGAATTCAGAGCTATATTCTGAATCTTTTTTTTAAAATCTATATTCTTTCCCTACGGGATCTCATCTATGAGCAGTTGACATCTGAATGTATATCTCTAGCCCTACCCTGACTTTAATAGTCGTGTATTCAACTATCACCTCAACATCTTCAGTTGGATCTCTGGTAGATATCTCATAATTAATATGTACAAACGATAACACACACCCTACTCCCACATATGTATAGTCCTGCTTCTTCCCCTGTCTTCTCCATCTCAGGCAATGGCATTATCATTCACCTGTTCAGGCTGAAACCTGCAAGTTACTTTTAGCTCTTCCTTCTTTTTTTCCCTACATCTAGCTTTCCGAGTCATCAAATTATGTCACTTCTACCTCCAAAATATATCCATACACTGACTACTTGCTACCACCCATTATATTTCAGTTGTTTCTTGACAAATCTTAATTTCCTCTTATGCTGCCTGCTCACCTGCCCCTTTCATCCCAAGTTCTCCTGTAGTAGGTGTGATCTGTTTAAAACTATGAATATTAGGTCAGTCATTCCTTGCTTAGGTATTTCTCATGATCCTTCAGGTCTCTATACCTTTTCTGATTTCACCTGCTGTTCTCCCTCTTGCCACACAAATTTTTTGCTATTCTTTTTTATTTCAACCTCAAGACTTTTTACTTGCTCTTTTCTCTAACTAGAAGACTCTCTTTTCCTGAGATCCTTCTTATGTTCAGTTTCTCTGCTTAGACATTACTACTTCAGAGGCCTTCCCCGATCACCCTACTGTGATAGCTGCATATATTACAACATCGCCATCATCTCCACCAGTCCCTCTTCTCTTAACCATTGAATGTTCTTTATAGCATTTCTGTATACATAGAAGCTAAAATTAAAACATCTTGAAGAAAGTGTAGCAGAAAGTCTTCATGATATTAGGGCTGACAAAGATTTTTTGGATAAGACCCAAAAGAAGACATGAACTAGAAAAGAAATTAGTCAATTGGACTTTGAAAAACATCTTCAAAAAAATGCAAAGGTTTGTCACAAAAGTATTCCTAATACATCTGACAAAGGACTTGTATATAGGCTGTATTTATTTAAAGAAAAAAAAAAACAATCTTCCAACTCAATAATACAAAAGCCCAACAACATGATTTGAACATTCACTTCATAAAAGAATACATACAAATGGCAAATAAGCACATGGAAAGATGTTCAATATCCTTAGTCACCAGGGAAATGCAAATTAACACCACAGTGAGATTTTGCTATACACTGAAAATTTAAAAAGGTGATGATACCATGCGTCAGCAAGTATATAGAGCAGCTGATAGCCTTATGTATTGCTGGTGGGACTGTAAAGCCTTATAACCACTTTGGAGAACAGTTTGGCAGTTCTTACCATGTGACTCAGGAGTTCCACTTCTAGCTGTTTATCCAAGAGAAATGTAAACATACATTTACACAAAGACTTAGGGATGAATGTTCATAACTGTTTTATCCGTAGTTTAAAAACTGGAAGCAATCCACGTGTTCATCATAGATGAATCAATGTACCCATAAAGGAATACTATCCAGCAATAAAATGGACCAAACTCCAATGATATGCAAAATAACCTTAAAACCATTACACTGAGCAAAAGAAGCCAGGCACAGAAGAAAATATAACTTTATGTCTTCATTTATATGAAATTCTAGAAAAGGCAGATTACTCAAGGGTAGGGTTCGAGGTTCTCGGGGCCATGGTTGGGGCAGAGGAGTGATGGAAACATTCTCTGTCTTGATTGGAGCAGTGTCTACACAAGTGTAATATTTGTCCAAACTCATCAAGCTGTACACTTAAAATATGTGCATCACATTTTATGTAAATTATACTTCAGTGAAGTTACTTTTTAAAAAATATTTATGAGTTTACTATGTAAATTACATACTTTTATAGAATTATCTTAGTTTTTCAGCTTGTCTCTGAGCTGTGTGAGGAAACTCAGCACCATAGAGATTAAGGTTTACATATGAAAGCACTGTTAGAGAATGGTAGTCTGCATTAATTCTTTTTTTTAATATTCAGTCCAAGTGTTTTCATCACACTGTTATTTTATCTTTTGTATGGATTCTTGCTGGGTTATATATGGCTTTTAATGTTTCTTCACTCTAATTTCTTTTAAAATCATTATGTTAAAAAATTGTTTTTCTTTTATATTCTTCACGTGCTTTTTAAATTATTGTTTTTGCATAGTTGCCGGCAGTGATTTTAAACTTTGTAGTCATTGATTCATTACACATTAATGAAAATTAAATCACTGAAACTTGGATTTCCCTGGTGATCCTTCCACTCTCCACAATGGGTTCTAGATATGCTTTTCTAGATCTTTCAGTCTAAAGATAGAATTCTTTCTATCCATGCCTATTTTTAGGAATTTCTTCACCTTTGGGTGTCATTAACAGCACTGTCTCTATCTTCTTCACTTTGCTTCTTTGGCTCTCTGCTTTTTCTTCATACCTTAATCTTCTCAGGGCTCACATGCTCACATTTTATATATTTATGGCCTTTTTTTCTCCCTCTTCAACGTTTCAGCTTTTGCAGCTGCTATATAATTTCCTTTGTCTCTAAATTTAGATTTTGAGAGTCAGTGTTGTATTGTACTTTTGATTTTATTCAACAAATAGTGAGCAACAATGTCTGGCTCAATAAATAGGTACATAGTAAACATTGGATGGCTGGCTTAATTATTCTGATCTTAGTTTGATGAATTATCTAGATTTAATATTTTCCCCATGTTATTTGTTTTCATTTTAATGTGTATGTTTTCAGCAGGAAAATTTCTGACATTTCTGTGGGATTTGTTCCCCCCACCTCCATGTCCATGTTGACCAGAAATACAGTTCTTACAGTTCAACTTATCTTAATGTTTCAGCATCCACCTCCAGAGCGACAGTCAGTACCTGGAAGACCTTTTCCCCCCAAGCAGCAAGTACCTGATGAAGATGAAATATGGAAGCAAAGAAGACGACAACAGTCAGAAATTTCTGCAGCAGTGGAACGTGCTCGTAAACGACGTGAAGAAGAAGAGCGAAGAATGGAGGAACAAAGGAAGGCAGCATGTGCAGAGAAACTGAAACGATTGGATGAGAAACTTGGCATCGTGGAAAAACAACCATCTCCAGAGGAAATTAGGGAAAGAGAACGAGAAAAAGAACGTGAGCGTGAGAAAGAACTTGAAAAAGAACAAGAACAGGAACGGGAGAAGGAGAGGGAAAAAGAAAAGGAGAAGCAGTTGGAAAAGGAGAAAGAGCTGGAGAAAGAGCAGGAAAAACAAAGAGAAATGGAAAAGGAAAGAAAGCAAGAAAAAGAGAGAGAACTAGAACGGCAGAGAGAAAAAGAAAAAGAACTACAAAAAGTGAAAGAACAGGAAAAGGAATGTGAGCTGGAGAAGGAAAAGGAGAAAGTGGAGGAAAAAATTGAACCCAAAGAACCTACTTTAGTACCTGTGGTGGAAAAACAAGAAAGTGAAAACAGCTGTAATAAAGGTAGGCTAGTCTTAGTCATTCTTACATAAACTTTACAAAGGGCTTCATGTTAGTTATACTGTGGGCGTTTGTGTATTCTTAATATATGTAATCAAAGTGAAAGTGATTGTATTAAGATAGCATTTGCCATGTAAAATATGGACTAGAGCCATGTTTTCTCATTTTATATATGAATAAACATCCCTGAAATGTTGAGTGTTGAGAATGCTTTCTCGTTAACATATATTATACCTCAGTCTAATCATTTCATTCCACTATAAAAATCCATAGGTGAATACCATTATCTTTCACCTTTTCTTTCGGCAGAGGAGGAACCAGTTTTCACTAGACAAGACAGCAATCGCAGTGAAAAGGAGACCACACAAGTGCTGCATGAAACGGAACCAGAATCGGGGTCTCAACCTCGGCCTGCTATATTATCTGGCTATTTCAAACAGTTTCAGAAGTCTTTACCACCACGATTTCAGAGGCAGCAGGTAATAAGAAAAACATTTTACCATGTATGTGTAATTGAAAGGCTTATTGTTTAAAAGTCTGTATTTGTCCATTTCTGTTGCTTATAACAAAATATATGGAACTGGGTACTTTGTAAGAAAACGAAATTTATTGCCTACAGTTTCAGAGGCTGGAAAGTCTGAAGTCCAGGGAACCCATCTGGTGAGGATCTTGGTGGTGGTGACAGTGACCCAGGGGTCTCAAATGACAGAAAATGGTGGAGCAGAGAGAAAGAGACAGCTCCTCATGTGCTCTCCTTTTTAAGCCCTCAGAAACCATGCCCTTGACCACTGTTATTAATCCATTCACTACCACATGGTCGTATAATTAATCACCTCTTCAAGGCCCCACTTTTCAATTATCGTAATAGCATTTCCCACCCTCAATAATTACAGTAGGAATTAAGTTTGTAATATATGAATTTAGGGGGGCACAATTCAATCTACAGCATAGTCTAAGAAATTAATTTTACAAGGAACCTAAAATACATAAAACACACAAATTTCCCTTGAAATACTTCTTCCTTTTTAATAAAAGTTTCTTGATGTGGGTTTTACATTGACCATCTATGTCATTTTTCTCCTCTTTCTCATTTATACATACCATCTTTTATTTCTAGAAAATGGATTGTGCAGTATAATGAATGAATAGTTGCTTAAGTCAGATGTAAGGCTAAATGTTGTAACTTATCCTTTGTTCTTTTATCTTGCTGACTCTCACTGTAAAATATCTTTTGAGTTCTTAATTTTCTCTCAAAGATTAAAAAAAATCATTATTTTCTAATAATGATTGATAATATTCATTTATCATGTGGAACTGAAATCTCAGGATGTGGGATCTTACTTTTTCAGGAACAGATGAAACAGCAGCAGTGGCAGCAGCAGCAGCAACAAGGTGTACTTCCACAAACTGTTCCTCCACAGCCATCCAGTGGTACTGTCCCTCCTCCACCACACAGACCTCTTTACCAGCCCATGCAACCTCACCCTCAACATTTGGCTTCTATGGGTTTCGATCCAAGGTGGCTCATGATGCAGTCCTACATGGATCCGCGAATGATGTCAGGAAGACCTGCTATGGATATTCCACCCATTCATCCTGGTAAATCGAAATTAGCATAGTCTTAATTCTTTTTGAGACTTGTAATCTGGTAAGAACTTAAATAGGGTCTCTAGATTTTTTTTTTTTTTTTAAGATGACCGGTAAGGGGATCTTAACCCTTGGTGTTGTCAGCCCCACGCTCTCCCAAGTGAGCAACCGGCCATCCCTATATAGGGATCCGAACCCATGGCCTTGGTGTTATCAGCACCAATCTCTCCCAAGTGAGCCACGGGCCGGCCCGGGCCTCCAGATATTTAATCATAAAATTTTGTAAATTTCTTTCACCGCAGTGTGATTAAATACCAGACACTTGTACCAATTGTTTTACAAGCCCAAAATACTAGTTCTTTTTTTGTTTTGTAAGTATTATTTAAAATCTTCTAGATGGAAATTATTCACTGTCTTATTACCAGTATCTGTTACTAGTTATATTGTTTTTATTTTTGAAGTGTTTCAGCTTTTGAATTTTGCCCGTTATGTTATGTATACCAGCTTTTCAGTTTCCTCCATCACTAGCCTAACACTTGAATTTTTTCATAGGTTAGCAAAAAAAAAAAAAAAAAATGAATTAGCAGTCTTTTATAGAATCCATCAGAATAAATCCAGATAATCCATTTTCAAGATCATAGAGAGGAAAATTTAAGGGTAATTAAAAGTTGATCAAGAATCACATCTTGATTTTTTTATTTTATTTTTATTTTTTGGCTACTCGCCAAAAAATTCCAAATAGTAATTAATAATCTATATTCTACGTCTGTCATGATTTTGTTTTTTTCATTTTTTTATAATTCTCATTTCATCCTTTTCTGGACTTTTTTATTACAGGAATGATTCCTCCTAAGCCACTGATGAGAAGAGACCAGATGGAAGGATCACCAAACAGTTCTGAGTCATTTGAGCATATAACTCGATCTGCAAGAGATCATGCAGTTTCTCTCTCTGAGCCTCGTGTGATGTGGGGGTCAGATCCCTATCCTCATTCTGAGCCTCAGCAGGCAGCTACTCCCAAGGCAGCAGAAGATCCTGAGGATGCAAGGTAATAAATTATTAAAATTATCAATCTGCTGAATAGAACATGTGGTAAAAAGAGAACTGTATGGTGTCCCTGAAGATCATTCCGATTTAGGACTGAGCCATAAATCTGATTTCCTAATTTTTAGTGTGCTTCATTCATCTTTGGATGTATTTTCTTTTTTCTGCCATTTCTGTATTTGATTAGGGCATTTTGTAACCTATTTCTTTACATTGAATTAGATACTGGAATTCAGTGGTAAATCTTCAGATTGGCAAGTCTTTAACTGTAGATTAGATGTGAAAAAATTTAAATGTATCTACCATGCTTATGTAGTCTGGGTAAAGTATAGATGTAATTTTTCCTCTAGTGAGAAATGGTAGACATTTGTTTATTGGTATCTTTTGGGAAATTTCTAAGACCAAGATAAGGAGAAATACTAACTTACAGAGTTATTTTGAAGTGGCAGGCAACTGGTGGTAACCTCTAATAACTTATAGTCATATAGTTAGAACTTCTGCCCTTAAAGGGGTATATTTTATGATTATGTTTTACAATTATTTGTAATTAATTTGGACAGATAGACTTACTCCACTGTACTCTTTAATTCTAGGTGGAAATTCTTAGTCTTGATGGATTACATTATTCACATCAGCATGATCTAACTTTTTCTTTAAGGAATGACCTTCATTTATATTTAATTGTGGTAAAAAAATAATAACATTGGATCTACTCTTTTAACAAAATTTTAAGTGTGCAGTACAATATTGTTAACTGTAAGCACAATGTCATACAAAAGATCTCTAGAACTTTTTTTCATCTTGCGTGACTGAAACTTTGTATCAGTGGACCAGCAATTCCCCATTTCCCCCTATCCCAGCTCCTGGCACCCACCATTCTACTTTCTGCTTTGATGTGTTTGCCTTCATTTAGATACCTCACATAAGTGGAGTTATGAGGTATTTGTCCTGACTAGCTTATTTCACTAATGTCCTCAAGGTTTATCCATGCTGTAGTATATGACAGTATTTTCTTTTTTATCCCTGGATAATATTTCCTTGTGTGTGTATAGCTATTAATGGCCATTTAGGCTGGTTCCACCTCTTTGCTGTTATTAATAATGCTGCACCTTTTATAGAGAGATAAAGATGCTCTTTATGATTAAGTTCCATTGCTTTATATTTTTAAATTAGAGGGGTTACTTTGCTGTGCACTTATATGTGGGAAAGATTGCTTTATTGGTTATACCTTTGAATTATCATCATCATAGGCCTGAAGCTGCTTTGGACCGGGAACAGATTACTGCTGCTTATCCTGTAGAACATAGTCAATTGGAGGCTCATCCAAAAGCAGACTTTGTCAGAGAATCAAGTGAGACAGAAGTACAAAAGTTTTTAAGCAGATCTGTGGAAGACATTAGACCTCACCATACTGACACTAAAAATCAGTCTGCTTCTTTTGAAGTACCTGATCAAAAGACCCTATCCACTCCTCAAGAAGAACGGGTTTCAGCTGTAGAAAGTCAACCTGCCCGGAAAAGAAGTGTTTCCCATGGATCTAACCATACTCAAAAATCAGAGGAGCAAAGAAATGAGCCATCTGTAAGCATTCCTAAAGTAATCAGCAGAGGCATCGATTCAAAAGAACCAACAGAAAGGTCAGAGGAGAAACCAAAAAAGGATGGCTTTATACGATCTTCTGAAGGACCAAAACCTGAAAAAGTGTATAAATCTAAATCAGAAACTCGTTGGGGCCCGCGACCAAGCTCCAACAGAAGGGAAGAAGGTAATGATAGACCTGTGAGAAGATCAGGTCCCATTAAGAAACCTGTACTTAGAGATATGAAAGAGGAGCGGGAGCAAAGGAAGGAGAAAGAAGGAGAAAAGGTTGAAAAGGTCACTGAAAAAGTTGTAAAGCCTGAAAAGACAGAAAAGAAGGATCTTCTTTCTCCACCTCCAGCACCAATTCAGCCACAGGCAGTCTCACCACCGATTCAGCCAGAACCAGAGAAATTTCCTTCAACAGAAACTTCAACTCTGGCTCAAAAGGCATCTCTAGATACTGAGAAACCTTTGGAACCTATGAGTAGTATTCAGGTAGAGCCTGCCGTTAAAACTGTAAACCAACAAACTGTTGTAGCACCAACAGTCAAAGAAGAAAAACAACCTGAGAAAGTCATCAACAAAGACCTTGTTGTAGAGAGGCCTCGACCAGATTCAAGACCAGCAGTTAAAAAAGAATCAGCTTTACCCCCTAGGACTTACTGGAAAGAAGCTAGAGATAGAGATTGGTTTCCAGATCAGGGATACAGAGGTCGAGGCCGAGGTGAATATTACTCCAGAGGTCGAAGTTATAGAGGCTCTTACGGAGGGCGTGGCAGGGGTGGTAGAGGGCACACTCGAGATTATCCTCAGTATAGAGACAATAAGCCAAGAACAGAGCATGTGCCCTCAGGGCCTCTCAGACAGCGAGAAGAAAGTGAAACACGAAGTGAGAGCTCCGATTTTGAAGTCGTCCCCAAAAGAAGACGACAGCGGGGTTCAGAGACTGACACAGACAGTGAAATTCATGAAAGTGCAAGTGACAAGGATAGTTTAAGCAAAGGCAAACTTCCCAAAAGAGAGGACCGGTCTGAAAACAAAAAACCTACAAAGCCGCAGTCTTTCAAGCCAGACAGTCATGTCCGAATAGATAATAGACAACTAGACAAGCCTTATGTAAGAGATGATGATAAATCTAAGCCTGGCTTCCTTCCTAAAGGAGAGCCTACAAGGCGAGGCAGAGGGGGAACTTTCAGACGTGGTGGAAGGGATCCTGGAGGCCGTCCATCACGCCCTTCCACCTTAAGAAGACCTGCTTATCGGGACAATCAGTGGAACCCAAGGCAGTCAGAAACTCCTAAACCAGAGGATGGAGAGCCACCAAGAAGACATGAGCAATTTATTCCTATACCAGCAGATAAACGACCTCCAAAATTCGAGCGAAAATTTGACCCAGCTAGAGAGAGACCACGAAGACAACGTCCTACCCGACCACCAAGGCAGGATAAGCCTCCCCGATTTAGACGGCTGAGAGAAAGAGAAGCTGCTTCAAAAACAAATGAAGTGGCAGTTCCCACAAATGGCATAGTTAATAATGTGGTTCAAGAACCAATTAATACTGCTGGGGATATTTCTGGGAATAAGACACCAGACTTATCTAATCAGAACTCTTCAGATCAGGCAAATGAAGAATGGGAAACAGCTTCTGAAAGCAGTGATTTCAATGAGAGGCGAGAGAGGGATGAAAAAAAAAATACTGATTTGAATTCACAAGCAGTTGTAAAGGCTGGAGAGAATGCTTTACCACCAAAGAGGGAAATAGCAAAGAGAAGTTTTTCTAGTCAGAGACCTGGAATAGATCGCCAGAATCGACGTGGGAACAACTGTCCACCCAAATCTGGAAGGAATTTCTCAGGTCCTCGGAATGAAAGGAGAACTGGCCCACCATCAAAAAGTGGTAAGAGAGGGTGAGTACTTTGTTTTAGATATACTTTTGCACCTTTAAAAAAACTAGAAGCAGACTTCTTAGTTGAATTATGTAAGAAGCCAGTCTGGATAGAGGACCAAGACATTGTTCTCCCCAGATGCTTTTATCTATTTTCAAAGTGTAAGGGTGCTTGAGGGCTAGGGGTTAATGTGTCTCAGAAGTCTTCACTTTCTAAGTTATATTTTCTAGAAGAGTCCTCTTATGAATTTAGGTAGCTGTGAGGAAATCTACACACCTAGGGAGGTAGGGAGGAATACAATATCCTCATTTGGTAAGTCTTGTTATTACTGATGAGAACCCCTCCTTTCTTTTCTTGGTTTCTCATTGCAAGATTCTGATGCTGCACAGGTATCCTCTGAGACTTACTATGCTGTAACCATATAATTTATCACTGTGCTGGCTTCTCAAGATTCATTGTTGAACTTTAGGGATAAATTATATTATCCTCTCAAGTTGCAAATCTGCAGTAAATGATCCAACCAGAAAGAGGCTCAGAAAACATATCTCTGCCCAACCACCAAGGCCACAAATAACATAAATGCCATGACAATAGATTTTTTTTTTTAATTTTTCTAAATTATATTAAACTTGGCCTCTTAAGTATTAAAGTGTTGGTTACAGTAAATTAGAATTGATTTCTCTAGTATCAGGAAACACTAAAGTAGCAGCAAAGATTCTCAATGCCTAGGTTCAAATCTAGGCTCTGCTACTTTCTAGTTGCTTCCCCTTTGCTTCTTCGCCAGTAAAATGGGGAGAAAATAATAGTACTTATTAGAATACGTGAAGATTACTGAGAGGATTTTTGTGATACGCTTAACAAAACCTGGTATAGAGTAAGCAACCATTTTTATGGTGTGCCCTGGTTTTAGACCAGATTCCCAGGTTTGCAGCCTGAGTTGATAAGATTTTATTTAGACAATATTGTATTAATCTGAATTCCTTAGTTATACATATTTAGCATTTCAGGTTACTGTACTGATAAGGGAAAATATTTTTGCTTTCCAGATAATTTAGGAAAGGTTCCAAGGAAATGATGCATCCAGGTATGTTTCCTCAGTACCTGCTTAACTCAGTATTTGAACATCCCTTTAAAAGTCCAAGAGAATCAGGATAAGTGAACAGAATAATCATTGACTAATAACTGAACTATTAGAATTTCAAGTTATAATGCTTAGGAGAAATCTTGATCTGATTTTTGTGCTGTATAGATCTCAACTACTTAGCAACATTTTTGTGCCATGTATATACAACTTTGAACCTGCAGAAATAGCAGTGACAGATTATAATTAAAACAAATGTTTCACAGGAGTCTCATTTAGAAGAAATGAATTCATTCTTCAAATGTTTGAGGTTCTGGTCAGGCCCTTGGTGAGTTTTCATATTGAGTAATGCTACAGGCTACGATGTTGGCCAGTTAGTCAGTTGGTTAGAACGTGGTATTACAACACCAAGGTCAAGGGTTCCAATCTCTATACCAGCCAGCCACCAAGAAAAAAATGAAAGAAAGAAAATGATTAGTAAACCCATTTTTCATGACCAGTTTTTGCCTGGAAATTTTAAAAAATAAATAAACCTGAGAATTATTCTGTTAGGAAACAAAAACTATAAGAATACATTTGGTCTGTGAAGTGAATCATTTCCATATTAAAGTTGGTTTCCTTAATATGTTAATCAATGTATAAATCTGAACTTTTTAGAAACCATATATGTAGTATGAATGTAGAATGCTTTTTAAAAATTTTATTTTCATATGCTGTCCAGTTTAGGTGCGGATTCGGTTGTGAGTACTTTGGACTTGCTTGGGTCACAAAAATTTTCTACTATAAACAATGTCGATTAGCTCATTTATAATATGATAGACACAGAACCTTCTGGGGGTAATTAGAATTTTAGGATTAAATTGCTGGGAAGAACGAGAGGGAGGGAGCTAATCTACATTATGAGGAAGCTCAGTTTTAGTGAGGTTGTAGTCAACAAAAATCACTAAAGCTTGTTAGGGTCTTTTATCCCAATGCTATTTTATCTGAGATTGAACTTCAAAACTGCCAGCAAGACTGTTTTTGGGGGGGTGGGGGGTTCAGGTATATAGAGGTGGTAATATCTCAAATTACTTTTTGTAGGCCACTTGATGACCAGTCTGCAGGCACAACTGGTGTTGACCCTGTCAATGGCAGCTCTGCACACCACCAGGAAGGAGTACTTAATGGTACAGGACAAAAGAACTCCAAAGATTCTACTGGGAAAAAAAGAGAAGACCCTAAACCAGGTCCTAAAAAACCCAAAGAAAAAGTAGATGCTCTTTCACAGTTTGATCTCAACAATTACGCAAGTATGTCTTAGGTTCCTTTAATTTAATTTATTTATTTATTACATTTAAGTAGATGCCATAAGTAAAGTAATTATCAAATAGAGAATCACACATTCAAAGTAGAGATAGAGGCTGTTTACGAAACTCTTACCTGCTTTAACCTAAACGAAAATAACACTAGCTTTTAACATAGTTTGAATGCTTAATATAATTTTTTCAGAATAATTCAACAGGTTTCATTGTTCTTTATTTAAAAAGGAGAAAACTGAGTGATCACTCTACCTTACCAAACAAGTGTGAGAAAGCACAGAAAACTAAGTGTATGTCTGTACTGTGAGGCTATGTCTTTAAAGACAAATCAAAGGAAAGATGTATTATAACTCATTGAGTTATGGCTTTGGTAAAAGTCCATATTGGTATCCAAGATGTGGTAAATAGGTAATAACAGGATGGGAGGTCATGTTGATGCGGATAAATACAGTGTTCATCCATATCTGTGGGGGATTGGTTCCAGGATTCCCTGCAGGCACCAAAGTTTGCATATGCTCAAGTTCCTTTTATAAAATGGCATAGTATATGTATAGAATCTATATACACATTCTTTCGTATACTTTAAATCATCTCTAGATTACTTATAATACCTAATACCATTGCCTACACGTCACTTCATTTGCGTGGATTCCACACTGTACTCTGCATGTGACAAATTCAAGTTTTGCTTTCTGGAACTATGTGGAATTTTTTTTCTGAGGTTGGTTGAACCCATGGATTTGAAATCCATGGATGCAGAGGGACAAAAGTACTTTAGGAAAGCTATGAAGTGTCAAATGTGAAGGATAATGCAAGCAGTTACAAAATATTGGATGAGGAAATTAACAAGGAATATCTATGAATAGATATTTACACATGCTATTTATTCAAATGAGACTGAAGCTGGATAAACTGAATAAAATTGAGAGATTTTCTAAGACCAAATAGTAGTAATGGTGAAGTTAGCTTAGGTACTGTTATTCCAATATTAGAGGTATAAATGAGGTTTTTCTTGCATCTATTTAATGGTTATTTATACATGTTAAACCTTGATTTGGGCCCAGCTCCTGGACATTATTTGTAGACCAATGGTTCTCAAAAGTGTGGTCCCCAGATCATCAGCATCACCTGGAAATTTGTGAGAAAAACAAAACCTTGGGCACTACCCCAGACCTACTAAATCAGAAACTCTGGAAGGTGGGGTACAGCAATCTGTGTTTTAACAAGTTTTCCAGGTGATTTTGATGCTTGGTAAAGTTTGCAAACTACTGTTCTAGAATTTGTATGCAAAAGAAATAAACTGATCTTAATTGCATGTTTAAGAATGTTTAATTAGATTTATTAGAGTTGTGATTCTCAAAAGGAGTGATTTTGCACTCTAGGAGACATTCAGCAATCTGTGGAGACATTTTTGGTTGGTATAGGTGGGGGTGGGGTGCTAATGACATCTAGTAGGTAGAGACCAGGGATACTGCTAAAAATCCTATAATGCACAGGACAGCCAGCCCAAAACCTTAATAGTGCTAAAGTTGAAAAATCCTAGGAAGCTTGAATGCTAACTTTATGGTGGCCCACAAGAGAAAGGAGACAAGCATCCATCTAAATATCACATTTGGAAAAATGACAAATGAAGATTATAAAAAATTCACAAAATATGGCAGATTTGTCTTCCCAAATACATGTTTACCAGTTTTCCTTCCTCCAAAGAAATTTTGAGATAGAAATTTTCCAAAGTATTATATTATTGGATTAAGGCATATATAAAAAGGTAAGAACTCTATATATTTCTGAATTGATGATAGAAATTGATCTGTTCATTTTAACTCATTAAACTTATATTTAAGAGTTAGTCATCTTTAAGTTGTTTTCCTGATAACATTGGTTTAAGTAAAATCTCTTTAACCTAAATTGTTACAGAGTGTTTCAGACAAGAACATAGGGTTTTGAAAACAACAGAAAGTATAGTTCAAATTTCCATAAATGCTGTATGTAGTCTAGTGAACTAATCCTTCAAAAGATTCTAAACTCCTTGGCAAGAAAGTTAAAATACAAGGGATGATATAGCTATGAAGATAGACTTTATACGTACGCACAGTTTAGTGTAAATGAAAAACTAAGATGATTTTAGAATAGTGATGAAGTCTCTTCACCAGTGTGAAATAATATGTGCATGACATTCTTTGTAATGTTTGACTAAGACCTTTCACTGAAATGAGCATATTCTACATTTTACAGAGTTAATAATTTCTTAAATGATTTAAAACACAAACTCTGATTAGATAAATCAGAATCAGAGTTATTCTTTTCTTTTGAAATCACGGTTTTATTAGAAAAATAGAATAACAATGATCAGTTTTTAAAGAGTGAAAGCCATTTTTGATATCATTTTTCATTTCCCCTCTCAGTCTTTATATAAATGTAAATTTTTAGCTATTTATAAAAAAGTGTTTATAGATAGAGTCCCTGTAAACCCTTTCTTGTCAAATATTCTTGCCATTCCTCACAAGTTATCACACTCCTGAACTGTATACTTATTATTCCCAAACAAAATATTGATTTTTATTATATGTATTCCTCAATTAAAACATATATTGTTTGAAAAATTAAAATAGTTTATTTCTTTTTTTTTTTTTTTTTTTTTTTTGTCTTTTTCGTGACCTGCACTCAGCCAGTGAGTGCACCGGCCATTCCCATATAGGATCCGAACCCGCGGCGGCAACGTCGCCGCGCTCCCAGCGCCGCACTCTCCCGAGTGCGCCACGGGCTCGGCCCCAAAATAGTTTATTTCAATTGCCTCACCCATTTCTTGATTTATATTTATTGTGCAGATATTATACCTGTAACCAAAAATCACATCACCTAAACTAATTTAATTTTTTTTGAAACATTATTTAATAGATATAAACTTTTTATGCTCACTGAGATATAAAATAATTTTAAATAGTCAAAATAATTGTTGGACAATAAATTGAAAATATATCTTGAGTTATTTATCATCTAGGTGATTCTGATGTTTGTGCATCTACATCACTTTACAGTCACTATACTTTTACGTGTATTTCATTTGTTTTTAACAACTACACATTATAGACAGAGGTCTACATAAAATAGAGGCATAAAGAGTCATAAGACCATCCAGGCTGGTCACCTCACTTTTAACAAATCAGCTTCTCAGAGCTTATTTCTTTCCCCGAGAAAGGGAAATAATAGTAATACCCACCTCTTGGAATGTTTTAAAGCACTATGCACATCTGAGGCTGGGAGATAGAGGTTAAGTCAAAATTTTGATTTGTTTTTCGGCATTACCTCTGTATCGCAGAAGAAAAAAGAATGTATGTGATTCAAAACATAGTTTTAGGACTTTTAGTTTTAACCTTGTTTACAAAATCTTTTCATAAATTGATGAAGGCTTTTCAGATCTTACTAATGAATGGCCATCATATAGGGTAAGAAATGTGCTATACTATAAGTTACAAGAACTAGATCTTTGGCTCTTTCTTTTTTTTAAGCACTACTAGACTAAACATATCTGCTATCTTTTCATTTGAAAAACTGAAAAAAAAAGAAAATACCATTTTAAATCTTTTCTACACCCACAGGTGTTGTTATAATTGATGATCATCCTGAAGTAACGGTAGTTGAAGATCCCCAATCAAATTTGAATGATGATGGTTTTACTGAAGTGGTATCCAAAAAACAACAAAAACGTTTACAGGATGAGGAACGACGAAAGAAAGAGGAACAAGTCATACAGGTTGAAAGCTTGTTTCAGTTTGTTGCTAGATATTTAGATTGT
Organism: Cynocephalus volans; assembly: GCF_027409185.1. NCBI lineage: Eukaryota > Metazoa > Chordata > Mammalia > Dermoptera > Cynocephalidae > Cynocephalus > Cynocephalus volans. Next base: position 128,356,974 of record NC_084467.1, read on the forward strand.
TGCCTAAAGTATATTAACAAATGGTCAAGTTTTCTATCTATCTGTAAAGTCAAGGCTGTATTTATTATCAGGTGTTGAGAATGACTTGATCTTCACAATTTTCTACTATTTTAACCATAATTGAGGTAAATTTTAAATAGAATATAATCACCATAGCTCATCATTTGCTTTAGAGCAGGCCATCTTTACTTTAATAACTTATTTTCTGTGGTTGTATTAGTCATCTTATTTGCCCCATGGCAGAGTTAATTTTAAATTATCTTGGAAATCTAATGAACACACATGCCATGATCAAATAGATTGCAGATTCTTAGCCTATAAAAGTTTCTGTTGTAATCTAAATTGGTTCAATGTAAACACATATTATGAATCAAGATAAATTATTGAGGGCCGACCCTGTGGCGCACTCGGGAGAGTGCGGCGCTGGGAGCGCGGCAGTGCTCCCGCCACGGGTTCGGATCCTATATAGGGATGGCCGGTTCGCTGGCTGGCTGAGCGCAGTGCGGCCGGTCACAAAAAGACAAAAAAAAAAAAGATAAATTATTGAGTTTAGTTGAATATAACCCTTGGAATCAGCTGTTTTCAGAGTTATTTTTTAATTTATTTTAGAAAGGCAAAATAGTAATGCATATACCCTATATAGCATAACATGCCAGCTACACTCCTAGAATTAGTATTTCTGTAGCAAACATAAGGGTTGAGTGAAGACAATAAGTAACTTTATCAGCTCAGGACAAGTTTTGCTGCCAAATGAATTTACTGTAAACTTCCTTAGTGTGAGTTTCAGAATTCTGGACCTGTATATTAAGAGTGCATAATACATATATACATATTTTTTCTCTATATCATGTTGGCCTCTCATAATTTAAAATCTCATTAGCAACCTTGATATTTTTGCTCTGTGAGTATCTATTTTGAAAAGTAAAGGAGCTAAATTAGCAGTAGGTAGTTTTGTTAGAAATTGCATTCATGAACTGTTACTTTCAGCTACATTGTTGACAAAAATGTTTCCTACCAATTTTTAAGGTCTGGAATAAAAAGAATGCAAATGAAAAGGGAAGAAGTCAGACTTCTAAGCTTCCTCCAAGATTTGCCAAAAAACAGGCTACGGGGACCCAGCAAGCACAGTCCCCATCCTCAGCTCCAGCTCTAGCCTCAACTTCAGTTCCAGTTCCCACCTCAGCTCCAGTTCCAGCTCCCACCTCAGCTCCAGTTCCAGCCTCAACCTCAGCTCCAGTTCCAGTATCACCTACAGTTCCAGTTCCAGCCTCAGCCTTAGCTCCAGTTCTAACATCAACCTCAGCTCTAATTCCAGCTTCAGCCTCAGCTTCAGCTCCAGCCTCCACTTCAGCTACAGCTACTGCCTGTTCTTCAGCCCCAGCCTCAGCCCCTGCTTCAACCCCCATCCTTGCCTCAGCTTCAGCCCCAGCCTCTGTCCCCATTCTTGCCTCAGCTTCAATTCCCATCCTTGCTTCAGCCCTAGCACCAACTTCAGCTCCACCTCCTGCCCCAGCAGTCTCAGCCCCAACTGCCCCAGCCATCTCAGCTCCAGCTGCCCCAGCCCCACCAGCAACTGCCTCAGTCCCACTTGCCCCAGCCTCAGCTCCAGCCCCTAATCCAGCCCCCACTGCTCCAGCCCAGACTCAGGCACAGACCCACAAACCAGTCCAGAATCCACTACAGACTACAACACAGTCTTCAAAACAGCCACCACCTTCAATTAGGCTACCTTCAGCTCAAATACCTAATGGCACAGATTATGTAGCTACAGGAAAATCCATTCAGACCCCACAGTCACATGGTACTCTTACAGCTGAATTATGGGATAACAAAGTGGCACCACCAGCTGTGCTGAATGACATCTCTAAAAAATGTAAGTGTGCAGCAGAGAAGTGAGGGGTGGGGAATGACATGGGAATACTGGGGTTTGTTTTCAGTTTTATTTATGTACTCAGTACGGTTTTTTTTAGCCATCTCATTTTTCTTAGTAGGAAGGAAGCAGTAATAGTAATCCTTTCTTAGCTTCCTTTTCTATAATCTTTGTTTCTAAAATAAGCATGGTTAACACCCACATAACATTGTATGGACAAAATTATGTGTTGACGTTTAAAATAATATGTAACTTTTGGAGAGACTTATTTATCTTAGTCTGTAAGAATCTCTTTAAGTGTGATGTGTGGAGTCCTTGTTTTATTGTCTGGCTACCATTATGAGAAAGGGTTAAATGGATTAGAGATTATTAACCTGTAAGTGTTAATGGTCACATTTCCTATGTCTTCTTCTTTTCAGTAGGTCCTATTAGTCCACCACAGCCACCTTCAGTCAGTGCATGGAATAAGCCCTTAACGTCGTTTGGATCAGCTACTCCATCAGAGGTAGGAATAGGATTAATAATGATATTTGTTGGTTTAGTGTGGCAGATTTTTCTTAAAACAGTTTTTCAAACTTTAGCATGCCTTAGAATCACCTGGAGGGCTATTAAAACAGATTGCTCAGCCCCATGGCCAGAGTTTTGGATCTATTAGGTCTTGGTTGAGGCCTGAGTACATTTCTAACAAGTTCCTAAGTGATGCTATTGCTACTAGACTTCTACATTTATAAGCTGCCTCTCACCTTTAAACATGAAAAAGACCTTGTGATATAGAAAATAGAAGTGTGTTACTCTTTTCTGGACTTTTCTTCCATGTTTGTAGCTTAAATAATAGACAGTATAATCACTTAGAAACAGTTTACAGGAGGTTGTTGTTTCAACATAATTTCTCAACCATTCAATATTGGAAATGACTATTCAGGTCAGTAAATTTTTATTCATTCATTGAACAAATATTTATTAAGCTTTGTAATGTAAACCAGGCACCGTTGGGTTTGCAAAACTGGGACTAAAAACAGACAAAAAGCCCTGCCCTCATGGGGCTTCCATTGTAGTTTGAGGGAAAGCCAACAATAAATAACATATAATATGTTAAATGGTGATCAGTGCTGAGAAGAAGAGCAAAGCAAGGAAGGTACATAGGAATTTCCCAGGTGGTATGGAGGCAATTTAAAATAGGGTAGCCAGAAATGCCTACTTAAGGGACATTTGAGTCAAAGACTTGAAGGAGATAAGAGTGTACTATTCATATGTCTGAGAGAAAGTGGAATTCCATGTTCAGAGAATAGCAAATACAAAAGCCATGACACAGGAGCATACCTGGTATGTTTGAGAAAGTTCAGGGAGACCCCTGTGGCTGGAGTGAAGTAAGAGATGGAGAGAGAGAATAGATGAAGTTGGGGAAGTAATACAGGGCAGATCCTGTAGGGCCTTTGGAAGAGGTAGGAAGATATTGGAGGGTTTTGAGCAAAGGAGTGACATGATCCGACTTTAAAGAATATTCTGTGTGGTCTATTAAGAATAGTCTATGGAGAGCAAGAGTAGAAGTTAGGATGCTGTTACAGTAATCAAATGATGATAACAAACCAGTGAAGGGGCATTGAAAGTTATGAGAAATGGTTGGTTGCTGAGTATTTGAAGACTGAATTGACAAGATTTACTGATGGGTTAAATGTAGGGACTAAGAAGGGAGAGAGGCATTAGCTTCAAAATTTTTGGCTTGAGCAATGGGGAGGATAGAATTCCCATCAATCGATTGGAAGCTATAAATGGATTAGGAGGATTGGGGAGAACATAACAGAGTTCAGTTTGGGATGTGTTAGCTATAAGATGTTCATTACATATCTGAGTGGAAGTGTCAAGTAGGATATGAGTCCGTAGAAGAGATAATCTAGTTTGGAGATGATGAATTTGTAAAAGGCATTAGCATTTAGATGATGTTTAAAGTCATGGGGTTGGATGAAGTCACCAAGGGAGAATCAGTTATTAGAGAAGCTAAAGAGGGGAGGGAGGGCTGGCCAGTTAGGTTAGCTCACTTGATTAGAACATGGTGCTGATAATACCATGGTCAAAATTTTGGATTCCCCTACCAACCAGCCACCAAAACCAACCAACCAAACAAACAGAAAAAAGAGAGAAGAGAATCAGAAATGAGGGCTTGGGACTCTCCAGCTTAGGGAAGTGTGGGAGATGGAGAAGCTAAGTGGTTAGAAAGAAGGGATAGTTCAGATGCTGCTGGTAGATCGAGTAATATAGGTACTGAATTGACAGTTAACAATATGGATGGAGGTCACTGATGACTTTGACAAGAGCAGTGTTGGAGTTAATTTAAGAGAAAATGGGAGAAAAAAAAACGAGTATGGAGAACATTAGAATAGTTTTCCTGTAAAGAGGCACAGAGAAACAGAAGAATAAATGAAGATATAGTTGAGAGATTTTTTTTTTCCTCTGAAGAAGTCTTCCTACCACCCTCACTCCCACTCGTTTTCTGACTTAGTAGGTCTATAGTAGGCCTCATCATCTGTTCTGATGTTAAAAGTTCTTTGGAGAACTCTGTACAACTAGAATGAAGAGTAACTGGATTCAGTATTTAAGAGCATGAGTTTAATAATTTTTCTTCTGCCTGATGCTGTTGGCATTAAGATTAATCATAAGAGATTATTTCTTATACAGAAAGTTTAAGATTTTTTGTGATGATATGAAGGACAGAGTGGAAAGTTTGTTTCATATCTTTGTTTCTCAGATGCAGGTTTTTTCTTATAGGCTTTCTATTAAAAGTTTGCAATGTTAAAAGTGTGTTTACTGTTGTTATAACACCAGATCCCCATACCAGCCAGCCACCAAGCAATAATAAGTAAAAGCAGATATTTTTTCTCTCACACTTTTTTCTTCATCCTCTTTATGTACTTTACATTTTCTGGATAGAAGGTGACTTTCTATGAAAGCTGTATATGATTTTGGAGTTTTTCCTCCAGATGAAATTTTGAATTAGCAAAAAGTTAATATTTCATAAGAGGGAAAGAATTCCCTAGTGGGATTTTTTTCTTGAATGACTCCAGCAAAATAGAGTTCTTAACAATTATTTTGTTTAATGCTAGTTACACCAGATAGGCTCACAAAGATTGGTATTATAATACAGTCTAAGCTTTATTATTATTATTCCTTATATTATGTATATTTTACAAACATTTTTTGTTTCAAAGGATATATTCTTTGTAAAACTAACATTCTCTGATATTCCTATTAACTACCAATCTATTTTCCTATCTCTAACTATGTAAGAGCTCTTTTTTTTGTACATACAATGAATAGCTTTCATAGTCATTAATAACTGCATCATTTTGCTCTTCTAGTGCTAACTGTACATTTATACTTAACTGACGAGAATTTCAACACTGACTGAAGCAAATAGAAATTTTTATTCTAATTTTCATATTTACCTATATTTAAAAGTGTGTATTCAGATATTAAAAATCTGAATTATAATGCCTTGTTTATACCATTGACATCAGTACACTGATAGATATAACACTAATCTTACATAATAAATTGACCACAGTAACTTTAGGGATACCAAAAAGTGGTAATTCAATTATTAGACCAAAGCTTGTAGTTGAACTTTTGTTTCTAGTTTTGGGTTTTTTTGTTTGTTTTTCCATGAAAAGATAAGTAATTGTTGTATAAAGCCTACTAGCCTACTTGTCCATCTTCTGCCACGGTTCCCAGTACTCCAGCCTCACCGGCCTTTTTTCGTTCTTGACCTTTACACTAGATGTTTGCTCTTCCTGAAGTACTCTCCACTTGTCTTTTAGATTCAATTTAAGTATGTCCTCCTCAGGGGCTTTCTTTGTCTACCAGTCTAAAGTGCTAATCTCTTAAGCCTATTTTGATTTTTGTATATTCTTTATTTGACTTTTTAGTTTATTTTCTCCAGCCACTAGAATGCAAGTTCCAAAAGTTAGATTGATTACTAGTGTCTGCCTAGTGCAAAGAAAGTGCTCAGTAAATTAGTCAGTTCAATTGGTGGATTGATACCTTAGGTATGTACGCTGTATTACCAAATATAACCCCTCATTATTAAATTTGCCTGGCTGGAAAAAAAAAAAACTTCAGAAAATAATGTATATTTTATTTTATTTTCAAAGCAGACTTCTGAAAAGTAGGTGACACCGATATCTATCTTTTCCCTCCCATTTATTAATTCATCTGTTTGTTGCTGGTGGTGTCTGCGTTTCTTGCTTTTTTCATTTGTTTTAAATGATAAAACACCTTAAAGCTATGATTTGTTCATGATCACACTCATAAGAACCAGGAATTTAAAAACTTAAGTCTTGTCCTAGATTCCACTTTGTTAGTTGTTTTCTAGTACAGATCGAGAGTGGTTAATGGAAAGTTCTCCTAAAACATAATCAATGTCTGTTAATCTCAGTTCATATGTAGATTGCTCTAAACTTCCTTCTTTTGTCCTTTTTAAAACATGTGGTGCTACATAAATCATAAGTCAAATCTAAGCTTTATTTGCTTCGAAAGCATGTTTTAAAATATTCTTTTATTAGGGAACAAAGAATGGTCAAGAAAATGGAGTTGAAATTGGAATTGATACAATTCAGTTTGGTGCTCCAGCTTCAAATGGGAATGAAAACGAAGTTGTTTCTGTGCTTTCTGAAAAAGCTACTGACAAAATACCTGAACCTAAAGAACAACGACAGAAGCAGCCACGGGCAGGACCTATCAAAGCCCAAAAAGTAAGTATAATTCATAATTCAGATAGAGTTTTATGGAAGCCACTAACAGGGAAAGCAAGTAACAGTTTTAAAATTGAATTTACATTTTAATGAATGTCTTTGATCATGATGAATTTTTGTCATAAACATTGACTTTAGCTTCCAGATTTGAGTCCAGTAGAAAACAAAGAACATAAACCTGGTCCCATTGGAAAGGAACGTTCATTAAAAAATAGAAAAGTAAAAGATGCCCAACAGGTGGAGCCAGAAGGACAAGAGAAGTCAAGCCCTGCTACAGTCAGAAGCTCAGATCCTGTCACAACAAAGGAAACTAAAGCAGTCTCAGAAATGTCTGCTGAAATAGGAACAATGATCTCAGTATCATCTGCAGAATATGGCACTAATGCAAAGGTAAACATCAAGCAGTGATTACCCGTTCAGTTGATGCAAACCATGTCTAAAAGGAATGGGAAGAACATCAAAAGTATGCTTTTTTTTTTTTTAGATTTTTGGGGGGGGGATTGGTTTTTTTGCTGAGGCATATAGTTCTGTAAACTGTATAGGTTGTTCCTTCTTCAGAGAAGATTTTATTTTCATGTTGTGCATATGTAATCTAAAGAAATTCTTTACAGTAAATTATATTTTTTTGTAGAAATTTTTTCTGCTCTTTATTCCGGACTCCTTGAGTAGCTTAAAGTGAAAAATGTCTACACACAAGATTGGAATACTTTTCATTGGGTTTCTAGGCTTCAAAAGAATGGTTCTGTATTCCTTTCATTTTTGTAATAGAGTTACAGTGGAGCCTTATCTTGTTTGCTAGTGAAATTCTAAAGTCAGGAAAAACGGCAAACTTTTAGTAACTTCAGTATAGCAGTTTTCTTTCACAGTTGGAACATATCGCTATTTCTTTTGTTGAGCACTAGAGGACATTGACTTGCATTTAGGGGCCACATTGAATGAAAGATGTATATCTTTAAAAATACTCATTATGGCGAAATAATGTTGAGTGACTATGGGAACTGATACTTGTGGGAACAGCAAATTTACATCTGCCGTCTTGTGATCAAACTGGGACATATATTCATTGAAAAGAAAGGTAGATGTGATCTTTCATATTGTTTGAATGTTTTTCTCTTTTTAATTGACATATAACTGAATTCATGTAAGTAAAAACTCATGTGGTCCGATTCTCCATTATTTAAAGAAGAGATTCATGACAATAAGAAAGGAATGTCTCCTAATACCTAATTAAATGTGACAGCTAACATCTTGATATTCACTTATCTACATTGTTTTATTCTGAAGAGAAACAGAAATCAGTAGTTGATAGTAAGCTATAGATTGAATATGGGGAACACATAAAAAGTTCTTTAATAACCCACAGAAATAAATATTTGGCACCTCCTAGTAATATGCAATGCAATTTTTAAAATGTACAGGAGCTTGGAAGTAGTTGGAGTGTTATTTTGATGGTAGGTTTGTGTAGTATTAACCTACTGCTGGTCAATAAATTAAGATTTGAGTGAGTTGAGTCTTTAGGTCTGCTCTCTCCTTTATTCCAAAACAACTTTACAACTTTTAGGCTATCATTGGAAAGTGATCCATGAATTCAGTTTAAAACATATTTTTTTCTTCTATTACTATTCCACAGGAGTCTGTAACAGACTATACTACACCTTCTTCTTCTCTGCCTAGCACTGTGGCTACTAATAATGTGAAGATGGAGGATACTTTGGTTAATAATGTAAGTAATTAATCTGAGATGTGGCAGGTTTGGATAGGAACCTGTTTTTATCTAGTACATCATCTTCTGTTTTACTTATTGTAGTGACCAATATTTAACTCATCAGGGAGAGTTGGAAATAAATTTGCTTTTAGGAGTACTATAGTTTAATTAGCTAAAATAGTCAAAGCTAGGTTTTTTGTTTTCACCTTTTCATTTAAGTTCAAGGTTTGTGGTACTTCGGCTTGCCTTCATAAGTGTTAATCCTATTAACCTAGTTTTGGTAAGAATTTTTGTCTTTAGCTCTCACATTCTACAAAATCAACATTTTGTTTGGTTGGTGATTTTGTTCTTAAATGAGCAAAATAAATACCAGTGAAAACTCACTCATTTAAGACAAGTAGAATTAAAAGACAACTAGAGCGTTTCCATAGAATCAGGCATTTTTTTTGAAAAAACATACTCAACCTTGAGAACAACATTCCTGTTGTGAAGATTGTGCTGTAATATATATGTAAGTACGTCAAAAACTCTTAAATTCTGTAATATAAAGTGATATTTAAGTCACGCTGTAAATTAGGCCATAGTTTCTCAGAGCAACCGTGTTATAATTCAAGATTTTGTTACAAATCAGTACAGTCCATCATCTTGCCTAGCTGACTGACAGATGAAAAATTGAAAGCCCAAAAATGTTATGTCACGTAGTGTGATCACATGGTATAATCTAGAAGAATATTTTAGAAGTTACTTGTATAGTCCTTGTTTTGGAGGGCAGGCATGGTGGAAATTTGCTCAGCTGCTCTCCTTTTAAATATGAAATAAGCAAAGACTTATTCTATAAGCCTCTTTAAGAAGCAAAGGCTATCAAACTAAAATGTTGATCATTCTTTTCAAAAATATTTAAAGGTCTCTCACAAAGGGCTTTAACTATCATTTTGAGTACTAAAATCTTGATTTTTGTCCTACCTTTTTTCCCCTATGTTTTTTATTTTTCCCTCTAGCATCAAATATATGGAATTTTAGAAAGGTGAACCATAATAGGGGTCATTTAATCCAATTTTTATAGTCCAGCTGAAGAACTCTTAATATGTAGCTGAGGAAAAGGAATAGAAAAGATGCACTTGGTCTCTTAGTGATAAGAGAGCTGTATAGGAATTGGTTAATGTAATTTGTTCAACTTTTAGATGTTATAAAACTTCACTTCGTGTGCCAAATTTCCCCTCCCCCTTTCCGAGAGTAGTTAAAAAATTTTTTCCAACACTCTGTACCTCTCATAGGAAATAATGGAAAACTTAGGAAGGAGAAGAAGACATCTTTCAGTTTAAGTGTTAATGTCACTGTCTAGATTATGAAATATTGAATGAGTAAAGTCTCAGTAAAGTTTAATAACACTTTAATTATGCATGTCTTTTCTCATTTTAAAAAATATAGAATATTTCTAAAATGTTACTTTTTCAAGAAAGTATATGATGTTTTCTGCCAAACTACCCCTTGAAAATATAATTTATGAAATACGAATAGGAAGAAAGATCATTACAGTTGACCCTTGAATAACACAGATTTGAACTGTGCAGGTGCACGTATACACAGATTTTTTTCAGTGTATTGAGAAGTTTTTTAAATATATTTTCTCTGCCTTATGATTTTCTTAATAACATTTTCTTTAGCTTACTTTATTGTAGGAATACAATACATAGTACGTATAACACACAAAATATGTGTTAATTGACTGTTAAGGTTTCTAGTCAACAGTAGGCTAGGAGTCAAAAAATACACGTGTATTTTTGACTGCATGGGGGTTTGGCACCCCTAATCCCTGCATTGTTCTTGGGTCAACTGTATTCTCAGAACCCTTAAAATATCCAAATGAGATTTTTAATGATTTCTGTGTAATTTGTAAGGCTAATTAGTGTAGTAACTTGTACACTTGATAAGTACTGGAAGGAAGTACCCAGTCTCATGTATTAGTGAATAGTCTACATTTGATTGTTAGCTGTATATCCAGGGTATATTTGAAAGCAGAAATATCAGTTTGAATCAGAGGGTTATTAGTTTGGAATGATTTCACAGTGTTGCTTTTACTTGAGCCAGGTGTGGCAGTGATTCCGAAATTAACACGGTGTTAAAAAACAATGTCCTGCATGGGAAAAATGTTAGGACATTTGAAATGTTTTCTTTTATTAGTCTACTTAGGAGTTCTATTTTATACATAGAACTTTTGTCTTTCTAAAAAAATATATAATTTAATGAGGCTTATTTCTCTTATTGAGGCTTAATACACTTTTTAATGATTTTAACTGATATCTGTTGGTTAGTATTACCTAATGTTACAATCGTTTTGTATCTTGCAGATTTAATGCAGGTGTTGTTTTTGATTATTATAGCACAACTACTTTCAAGACTTATAAAAAAATGTCCATTAAGTAGTCCCTGGTATTACAAATCCCCGTTAGATAGTCCATAGTATCACAAAGTGATTATTTTAAAATCCCCAAGTATCCTAGTCGTTTTACCTGAACAACTGAGTGAACCATTAGAAGAAAACATGTAGTACAGGTACATAATAAAATCTCAAGATCCAGAGACTTAGAGGGAAAAAAGTAAAAAGGCAAAGGTAGTGAGTCTCTAATATCTTCAATTTACTAACAATGTTTGTCATAATCATTTTATTACTATAGTAAAACAATTTGTTTAGTGTAATGAGGTGGGGGTAATACTCCATACTTTCCTCCTAAGCTAACTTTTGTTCTTGAATCTAGTTCTAAGAAAGTTTGACTTTATTGAGGGAAAGAGATTAATTTCTTTTATTTTCATTGTCATGTTAAATACCTCTGGTAGAGCCTGCAGATCCCTTAGTTTATGGTGAAGGTTATATTCCTTAGAGCTTTGCTGTACAAAGTGCAGCCTATGGACCAGCAACATCAGCATCACCTGAGAGCTTGTCTGAAATGCAGAGTTTCAGGCCTTACCCCAGACCATCTGAATCAAAATCTGCATTCCAACAACATCACCAGGGTGATTCAAATACACATTAAGAAGTACTGCTTTCATGTGTACAACTTAACATTTGGGGCAGATTTTTTTCCTGCTAATTTATGCATAAAAAGGCAGATAGTGTTTCTCTTCAGAAATTTTATCTGAGATGTCCATAATTATCAGCTACTATAAACACAGTATAACTCTAAGTAATCAGATATTCCTTTTAGCTCTGATGAAAAATAAACACCACCCTTAGAGTACTTCAGCATTATCTTTAATGGGGCTTTTGTAGCAGACTTAGTTAGATTGTGATATGTGTTGCCTGTCTTTTCAGGTGCCCCTGCCCAACACCCTCCCCCTCCCTAAGAGGGAGACTATTCAGCAGAGCTCCAGCCTAACTTCAGTTCCTCCCACTACTTTCAGTCTCACCTTCAAGGTATGTATGACATTCATTGCTAAGGGTCCTTAATTATTGCAGGCAAGGGGACTTAACAGTATTCTTTTGGTATTTTTTACTAGTTTTATGTGGTAAGCAACAGTATACTAAACTGAGGAGATACAGTGATGTCAAATTATACCTTAAATTTTTTCAGCTTTTGAAGGTGGGGAAAATTTTTTTTAGCTTCTAGCATCACTTAGCAGTGACTTGATATTCTCATATTTAAAGTGAGGCCTATTATGCTTGTGAATTTTGTCTCAAAAATCCAGGAGAGCATTTATATTCCACGTTTGTGTTGAGTTCCTCTCAGAGATTTTAATAGTTTTTGGATATATTAGCTGTGTACAAAAAAAAATAAAAAAATTTCCAGCTTGGTATTCCATGTTTTTTATGATTTGTTACCCAAATCCTAAGTATTGAGAGTGATAAGAATACTAATTTTCTGCCTTTCCTATAAGTCATGTGTGAATTGAGGTAAATTTGCAACATAGGGATTAGAATATTTTATGAAAAGGTGATTGATTAATACAAGTGTGCTCTTTATAAGCAACATCAGGAGATTTTGATTTGATTTTTGTTAGTTAACTTTAGTTAGGGGGCAAAAGAGATTTTAGTAAGTTTTGAGCTATGTTAATGCTTTTTTTTTAGAATTGAGTTATTTGAGAGTATTTTAAATCACTTCACCTCAGGATTAGTCAGTATTTTTTTAAAAAGTACAAACATGAAATAAAGTGAGGATTTGGGGACAAATACTTAAACTCTGTTATAGCAGAGCTTCCTAATGTTGCACTGGTTGACAGTGAATCCCTCTGATGGTCTTCAGGAAAGAGAGGAGAAAGTTGTTTTATGATGTGGCCAGTGTTCATTTCTGAACTCTTTCTACTTGAGTCCCCAGCCTCCTGAGCCCTTGTCTCCTTAGCCCCCAACTCTTTGTAAGAGACTTAATAAATGCAAGTTTTCGACTATAAAATTTTGTAAGGCAGCAACCTCAACATCCTCTGCTTTATGTCATCCCTGTCTTTACCCAGTCCTTATTGTTTATTGCCAATTCCTGTTCAGCCTTTGTTGTTTTTTTTCTACTTGAATGCCTATCTTAATCTGTGTTCCTTACTTTGTCTTATAATTAGTGTGGTTTTATCATTGTACTATTCAGGGCAATAATCTAATTTTACATAAACAAATATGTCATCTTTATTTTTCAAGCCAGTTGTTAATTCTTCAGAATATCTAATTAATGTTTCCTTTCATTCTTGTTTCTAACATTCTAAGAAGAAATAATATAGAATTATTTTTATTTATTTTTTTATTTTATGTTTTTATTTTATTATTTAGAATTAAAATAAATTTAAATTAAATTGCATTAGCCTAAAACCTTCTCTGGTTTTTTATTTCTTACTTCTTCTGACATCTCTCCTTGAGTAATATATATAGAAAACTTTTATTACATGAACATCATTGACAGTATATTTGCCAAGAGGAAAAATGAGTATAGTTAAAAATAATGAGTTCTTCACACAGTAAAGTGGTGTGAAAGACATTGTACTCTATCAAATTTCTCTAAAAAATCTCAGATGGTACAAGCAAATTGCATTATGGCTAACTTCCTAAGTTTCCCTCAAGACTTATTTTGAAATAAAACACATTTGAAATCAACAAGGTGATTGTGAGGAAAAGACTTTTCTTGAACATAAATGTGTTCTATATTTTGAATGTACAATAATGACAATAAGTCATTAAGAAAAGGATAAATTGTGAATAATGTTTTAAAAGGGAGGAAGGGCAAAATTCCTAACAATGGTATTAAAAATGTTAACTTGTAAATCATCACAACTGGAACTTACAGATTATCTTAGGCCTAGTATTTTTTTTTTTTTTTTTTTTGTCGTTTTTTCGTGACCGGCACTTAGCCAGTGAGTGCACCAGTCATTCTTATATAGGATCCGAACCCGTGGCGGGAGCGTTGCTGCGCTCCCAGTGCAGCACTATACCAAGTGCGCCACGGGCTCGGCCCAGGCCTAGTATTTTGACTGGTAGTACTAAAAACTTCAAAATCTATGTAGCTGTTCCCTTTTGTTAAAGTAGCCTCATGATATTTGAGAATCTGCATCTGTGCTCCCCAATTCAGAATCGAATATCCACATGTAGCTATTGAGTACTCAAAGTGTGGCTAGTCCACATTTCGTTTGAAAATTGAGATGTGCTGTAAGTGAAGAATAAAATAGATGCTGCATCTGAAATTTTAATATTAAAAAAAGTAAACCATCTCCGTTTTTATGTTGATAACTTTCAGTTATATATTGTAGATATATTGGGTTAAATAAAATATGTTATCAAAATTGATATTACCTATTTATTTTTACTTTTTGAAATGTGGGTGATAGGAAATTTAAAATTACACAATGTGGCTTGCATTTCTGTCTGCTGAACATTGCTGAAGAGTGCTGTTCTAGAAAGATTGAAATAAGAACTGTTTCTGCCTTTTAAGAAAGTAGGAGACTACAGCTACAACCAGGGACCACAAGTGCAAATGGCTGCAGCCAGTACCTACAATGCTTAATGAGGTCTGGATATGAAAGAGGAAGTGTTTCTATTGCACCCAAGCCTAAAACTAGTTACGTTGCCTTTTAAAATGCTGTGAACAAAACAGCCAACCAAAAGGTGCCTTCCATGTGCCCTTTGTGAGACATTGGCTTAAGAAGACAGAATGATGGAACGGCTATTTATTGAGGGCCTTTTCTACTAGAGGCAGAGCCTTAAGTCATTCCTAAAAGAGCATGGTATTTCCTTTCCTTATTCACTGGTAGGTATAGTGGGCTCATGTTTAGAAGATACAAGAGCTGTGACTTTATAGTTCACTGACCTGTTTCTCAAAACCATCAATAGATTCTCTGTAGAAACATAACTGAACCCCACCACCTCCCAATTTGAGTAAGGGAGGAAAGATAAAGGGGCAAATGAAAGGTTTGAAAGCCCTTAGGGTCTTGGTCTTTCATTTTTGTGCTTTTTGAAAGATTTGGAATTTAAATATTGATACATATATGTACACATATGTATGTATATGTGTGTGTGTGTATTTGTATAATAAGTTCTGTGTTAACTTTTTTCGTTGGTTTAAAAGACGTCCATTTTATTGCAGATGGAGTCTGCACGAAAGGCATGGGAGAATTCTCCAAACCTAAGGGAAAAGGGGTCTCCAGTAACTTCCACAGCACCTCCAATTGCAAGTGGAGTCAGTAGCAGTGCCTCTGGACCAAGCACCGCTAATTACAATTCGTTCTCAAGTGCATCGATGCCTCAGATTCCTGTTGCTTCAGTCACTCCTACAACATCGCTATCAGGTAGAACTTTTTTTGTACCTCACCTGTAAATATCTTGAATTATTAAAAATTTCTTATAATAGTCTCCTATTCACTGTCCCCCCAAAGAAGTATTAACAGTCATGCACTGCTCAACAGTAGGGATACATTCTGAGAAATGCATCATTAGGTGATTTCATCATTGTGCGAATATCGTAGAATGTACTTACGCAGATCTAGATGGTATAGCCCACTATACACCTAGGCTTTATGGTATAGCCTATTGTTCTTAGGCTGTAAACCTGTATGGTGTGTTACTGTACTGAATACTGTAGGCTATTGTAATACAGTGGTATTTGTGTATCTGAACATATTTAAACATAGAAAAGGTACAATAAAAAAGGTATAGTAGAAATATTATAATGTTATGGGGCCACTATTGTATATGTGGTCCAATACAAGTATTGTCTGTTTGCTCCAGTATTAGTGGTTATACAGCACATGACCATATTTACAAAAGATGTAAGATTGTACATGAGATAATTATCAGCTGTTTTGTAAAACTTCTTGCCACTCTTACCCCTTCCCCCACTCTGCCCTCTCCCAGTTTTTCTTACTTCAGCAAATATTTATTCATAGCTTACTAAAAGAAATTTTGCTAGCTCTTTTGTTTCCCACCATCCCCATCACTCCCTCCGTAAATAACAGATAGTGATTGGTGGGGGAAAAAATTTTTCTTTCTCCCCCGAATTTTTCTGTGAAGTTCACCTTTTGATTGTCATTTTTTACCCATATACAACTAACTGGATCAGGTCAGAAATAACACAGAATCACACAGCTTTTATTTATTTATTTATTTTGGTGGCTGGCCAGTAATACACAGTTTTTAAATATTTTTCAATCTGTATCTAATTTGAAGGAGCTATTGGCCTAAACATATTGAGGTTACATATATTTTCTGGTGAAGAGTTAAGGGTAGAGAATTTCCAACCTCTGCTCTTTGAGCGATAAAATTCATTGGTTTTTGGGTTTTGAGGGGTTTGGGTTTTTTTTTAAAGTCCATCAGAGCCTGAAGGTAGAATGTACTTTTCTTGCCTTTTTACTTAAATTTTCACTAGTGTGTAATCTCTTCATTGAACTGTCTCCTTTGGAGCAGAATACAGCTCTTAAAAAATTACAGAAGGTATTTCCAAAATGCTCAACTCTAGAAAAGTGCACCCCTTGCCCTTTACCATATATGCAGCCACATTTATTTTGTTGAAAACAAGATTTCCCAATGTTTTCTGATTATTTCCAAAGCAATGAGAAGCTCCTTTCCAATAGATATAAAATATATCCAGCACAAAGTTTACTTTCTTTGACTGGTTCTTACTTAGTGGTTGCAGTACATGGGGTCTTCAAAAAAGTTCATGGAACGATTTATGTTATCTTTTAATTCAATTTTTTCATGAACTTTTTAAATTACCCTGTTATTGTTTTTCAATATTCTGGCATACTGTGCTAGTTTTAAGTACCACCTAAACTAGTCTTTGGGTTGTACTATAGTTATTTTGGTATTACTGGAATCAGAAGTATGTATTAAGGACAAACCTAGAGATTGTACACTGCACCAAAATTTCAAATTAAACAGTGTTCCAACTATAGCTCTTCCCTCTTTAAAACCCTTTCAAGCGTTCCCTACCACCCATTTGCCAAGGCATCTTCACTTGCACTTAGTAGACCAGCTTGGGCCTCAGTCTACTGGCATAGGGGGCGTGGGTGGGTATGCTATAAAGGAAGCAGGAGAGTGTGGTAGGAAGATTTGGAAACAATGGGACTGGGAAGGTTTCTAGTTCTTTATTTGGAACCCAACTACCTCCTTTCCCCGGGTCTAGATTCCTTCTGTTCCCCTTGACTAGGATAACTTTTTACGAAAGACCTTCTTGTGCAGTCATCCTACTGGTTAGAGACTCAACTGGAAGAACACAGGCACCTAAATCTTGGTCAACTCTCAGGTAGAACATCATCTGAGGTTTGAAGATAATAACTATCTCACTTTTTAATCAAATACCAGTATTGTCTGTTTGCTCCAGTGTTACTCATTATAGCTCACTGATCAGCAGAACTAATTGACCCTTCAAGATTTAAGTTTTACAGTTCCATGTATTCATTAAGTACTTTGTATGTTTTTAAGGTATTATAATATACCAGTTTTTGCAGGAGAGAGAACAAAACCTAACTTTAAGTTTATATGACTTTTTAGGAGTAATTGAGATTTCTCAAGGCTCATTCATATTCATAATTATTCCTAAAGTACAGCAGTATGTCCTTCTGTGTCCTTATATCTGTGCTTGGTCGTAAATGAATGAAGCTCTTGAGTATCCTTTTTTCTTTGTGATGATTAAAAACTAAATAGCAATTTGAGGCTAAACTGTAACAGCCACCATGAGTTTTGTGTTTTGTTTTCTTCCTCATTTTAATTTTCTATTATTTATATTTTTCTAGATTTTATGGTCATGTTTGCATTTGGTGATGTGTTTCTTCCTTTTGTAAGCCACCTTCTCATATCCACTTTGGGCTGAGGCAGTATATTAGTACATGATGGGCATAAACATTAATTTTCCATTTTCTGATTGGTACTGTGCACAAGAGTAGCACTTTTAAATATGCTATATTTTCCCCTTTATTTTATCCCTCCCCCAAATATAGGAGCTGGTACATACACTACCTCTTCTTTGAGTACAAAATCTACAACCACATCGGACCCTCCTAATATTTGTAAAGTGAAACCCCAGCAATTACAGACAAGCAGCCTGCCTTCTGCAAGTCATTTTTCACAGTTAAGCTGTATGCCATCCCTTATTGCTCAGCAACAACAGAGTCCACAAGTTTATGTGTCTCAGTCTGCAGCAGGTAACATTTTTAGGATTGGATATAAAGGAATTTCGAAAACGAAGACTTTTAAATGCTTAATTTTTCTCTTTTTAGTTACCCTTTTAAGTTTAAATATTTTTTTAATCTGCTTTGCAAATATTTCCCCTTACAGAGTTGAATCCTCTCTCTCCTTAACATGTATTCTTGGGCTTGTGGCAGTTATTTCTTGTGTATATATTATAGCCAATTGTTTCTTATATAGTTAGACAAATTATTGGTTTGAAAAATAATTTAAACATTTGATGCTATTCCAGTTAAATTACAAAAAGTTTTGTTATCTCAAATTTGACATTTGATAATAAAATTCTTGGGTAAGAGTAAACGTAGAAATAGCAAAGAAGAAAAAACTTATAAAGTGGTGGTGGGATAGTTTGTCCTACTGAATATAGTAATGTTGATCTGAAACATTAACAAATATTCAAACTCACTGATGATTTAAATTCAAAATAAAAGAACAGTGAGCCTGTCATGCAATACACATTTGTGGGGAAACTGGTGCTAAACCATTCATAGACAATCTGCTTCTGGGTCAGGGTTTTGTATGTAGCCGAGCAGCTCCCTTGCTGCAATCTATGAGAGTCAATCCTTGAGACAAGCATTTTTTAAAAAGGAAAAAAAATAATAATAAGAATGAGGATATTTCTTGCCTTTGATAGAAAGATTGATATAATACCTAGCATCTGTTAAATAAAACCCAGTATCTGTAAAGATACAAGTATTACTAGAATAGGCACTTAAAGTACATTGCTCTAAGTATACAAATTGGCATAATTCTTTTTGAAAAGTATCTTGGAGAATTAACGTGTACATAGTCACTATAGTAATAGTTTCATAGGTAGGAATCTTATCATACAAATGAACATAACCTGTTCGTCGGAGATTATGTATGAGGGTGTTCATTGCCCTATTGTTTATAACAGTGACAAATGAATATAGGAAGTTCTTCAGAATATACTACTATATAAAAATAGCAAGTCACAAAATAGTATGTATACTATGAAAGCTCGTACATAGAAATGTGTTCGGAATCTATACAAAACTCTTCTAATTATTAAATGTCAATTCTTTTTAAATATTTTGCTAAGTTCTTGTAAATAGATTTAAAATTGGAGTGGATTTATTGGTACAATGGGTAGGTTCGTTTTCAATTTTAGTAGATTATGTGGAACTTTACCAAAATATACCCCATTGGCAGAGTATTGAGAGTGTCTATTTTTACATACTTTCACAAGTACTGAAGTTACATTGTTTTAATTTGCATGTACCTGTCTACTGGAAGTTTTGTAACTTTTTGCATTTGCATCTTTTCACATTTCTACTTTTTTATGGCTGCACTAATTTTCAGAAGGCTTGCTTGATTTGAAATCTGCTGCAAAACTTTGGTGTTTATTTACTGTTTGGAAAGTTCTGAAATTTGACATTTATGACTGCTTGTTTTTCTTGATGGTCTGTAGCTCCAATCCCAACTTTCTATATGGACACAAGTCATTTATTCAATACCCAACATGCACGATTGGCTCCACCATCCTTGGCTCAGCAACAAGGCTTCCAACCAGGTCTCTCTCAGGTAAATAGCAAAGGCTCTTACCATCCTTATTTGTTTCCTGGCATTTTTATGGTTGTATTAGTTACCTTGGGCTACAAGTAATAGACTCTTTGAAGTTATAACCTATCCATGATTACCTTGATATGCTATTAGCAAAATTTTAAAACTTTGCGAAATTTCCCAAGTTTAATGGTTCACAATGTAGAAAAGTAATGGGTTGAAAGAAAAATTTAGATGTTTACATTTGACTTTGTTTTAAAAGGGAGCTTATATGTGGTGTTAATCTTTTATTTTCATGTCTGAAATTTTTATTTTTCCTAGTGTTGTGATTAGCATGTATACTGTTCATATATATTTATATACATAATTTTTTTTCATTGTGTTGCAGCCAACTTCAGTTCAGCAGATTCCAATTCCTATTTATGCACCACTGCAAGGGCAGCATCAAGCCCAACTGAGTTTGGGGGCTGGACCTGCAGTTTCCCAGGCTCAGGAATTATTCAGTTCTTCGCTTCAACCATACAGGTAAATGCTTTAAAAGTTATGTTTGTAATGTTGAAAACAGTGTAATTGCAGAGCCTCCTTGCCACAATCACTACTTCTCCTTTCTTCTCCCCTAAAGGTAGGATATCTGGGTTATAACCTATATTAAATAATTAAGCATGTTGATTATGTGTCGTGAGCTCAGCCTCTGTTAATTTCAGCCAGACTTTATTAAAGTCAGGCCTCAAAGCTTCTTGAAGAACTGTTCAACAACAACCCCAGAACAAGAAATCACAGAAAATAGCTGCTGAAGGACTTAAAAGTTTACATGCCCTCTGGCTGCTAACAACTATAAATCCAGTCTTCTCTGTGTAAGAGCAGAGGCATGACAGATAACTACAGTATGTTAGGGGGCATTATATGTTACTCTGTGTAACTGTCATTTAGTTTAGTTATTCCAAGACATTCTTTCCCTGTAGAAGTAAAACTATTTATCCTACCTAGAAGTTAGAGGAAATCTTTTTCATACTATTAGGTTTGGAATTATCTTGGAATTATCTTGGAATTATCTTTAAAATAATTGGTATTGGTTGCTTAAAATACTGTTGAAAAGTTTGCAACCACTTTCCAGATCTGTGAAAAAAGAGTACAATGATTAATTAGTAATGTCTTTTCATAGCCATGGGAGATAGAGTAGCAATGCACTGACATTCTATGTGTAATCCCCATTTTACCAATTGTCTTGGAAGATGTACTTTTTAAGATCGGCCTCATTCAACAGGAATATAATGTAAGACATATATGTAATTGTGGCTCGTAGCTTCTAATTAGAAGTCACAGGGTTTATGTTTTGAAAGCAGTTTGTATCCCTAAGTACTCCTTGCTTTCTCCATAACCTATTCAGCATAATATTTATTCATAAAGAATCCCTTAATTGATTTCTGCAAGGACAGGATAGTTTCTAACACCATATTCATGTTTTCCTACTTAATATTTGAAAGATAAGTTGTAAGTAGACATTGTGAAGATTATTTGTGATCCTAGACTAGCACTCCTGCTTAATGGCTTTTGTTCTTGCCACATAGGTCAGTTTTAACAAAGCATAACGTTATTTATTCATGTTATCTTTAATCCACTACTTCGATATAGTTACTTATTCTTTGTCTCAGCATCTTAAAAGTATAAAGTGAAAGCTTCCCAGAGATGGAAAGGGCAGTCTGGGGTTAGATTTCAGCATCATATTAAAAAAAAAAAAAAAAAAAAAAACTTTATGGGTAATCCTGATGTGAGCTGTTACTCTTGTTTTATTCCATACAGGTCTCGAGGCTGTTTATATGAAATATGTAAGGAGAAGTAATGCAATACAAATAATAAAAGGGCAGCTGGTCAGTTGGCTAGAGTGTGGTGCTGGTAACACCAAGGTCCAGGGTTCGATCCCTGTACAGTCCAGCCAAAAGAAAAAAGTAGTCAGGGCTATGGGTGCTATAAGTTAGAATAAAATGTCACCAAAGAGAAAAACGGATTTGGTTCTGAGCTTTGTACTGAACACATAAAAAGATGATTATTTTCATTGTTCAAGGGGGGAAATCTGGTTTTTCAGGGAAAGCAAGCCTTTTTCCAGAACTTTTACATGTGGAGCTTGATTTCTCTACTAATTAGAGTACTTGGTCATTTGGGATACTTGCTCTTAAGATTTCCAGATTCCAGATAAAATTACCTTCTAATACTAGCTTTTTCTCTTTAATACTTACATAGATCTCAGCCAGCCTTTATGCAAAGCAGTTTATCCCAGCCATCTGTGGTCCTTTCTGGTACTGCTATCCACAACTTTCCAGCTGTCCAACACCAGGAACTTGCCAAGGCACAGTCTGGTCTTGCCTTTCAACAAACTTCAAATACTCAGCCTATTCCTATATTGTATGAACATCAGCTGGGACAGGCATCAGGACTAGGAGGTTCCCAACTGATTGATACACATCTTCTCCAGGTAAGGCATGGGCTAGAATGATGCATGGTCATTGTATTTCTATGCAGCAGAATATTTTAAGGAAACATTTTATAAAGAAAAGATGTTAAAAGACAATGAAAAAACAAAGATCTTCCTTTTTATCTAATTCTAAAATTGCTAGCCATTTCTTTGAAGTCATAACCTCCATCTCTGAATTGGAAAATTTTTCAGTCTTATTGCTGTTTTCTTACGAATTTTTTTTTCTAGGCTAGAGCAAATCTTACCCAGGCTTCAAATCTTTATTCTGGACAAGTACAACAGCCTGGTCAGACAAATTTTTATAACACTGCCCAGTCACCAAGTGCTCTCCAGCAGGTAAACTATGGCATGGTAAATTTCCTTGATTTTCTTTATCATTATTTTTATTGCTTTTGTTCTTGTTTGGACATTTAAATAGAACCAAGATGGGAAGATGGAGGAGTAATGGTTTTCAGACTGTTCACTGAGGTGTCCTGGGAATTCCATAGGGTCCACTGGGAGTGGAAAGTGCTTCAGTCATTCACCCCTCTCTACACTCTTCCCCCAGTTTAAAGTCTGTTTTTTAATAAAAGTTTGAAGAGCATTGTCCAGAATATACATTCACATTTAAATGTAATAGGTGGCTTACTCATTAGTGCTCAAGGTGAAGGAAGATTCTCTGAAGACTGTCAGACCAGTTAATATAATACATAAGACAGTGTGACAGAATATAAATGACAAACACCTTCCTTAAATGTATGAATGCAATAATAATTTTCAGTGAAACAATGTATGGTTTTTTGGGTTTTTTTAGTAATATCACTAGTAATACCATTAATCAGCTTACTCTTTAAAAGTTGGTGGAGGGCTAGGGGAGAAAGGCAAACCATTAGTCATTTTCTCATAACTGTTTTTGGTTGCTATTTTACGGAGTGACAATTATAAGTATATTGTCTTACTGACATTCAGATTAAATGCTGTGTGTATGAAAACTGCAAGGTTCTCTTTCTTTTTGTCAAAGCTCATTTTGACCAAACCTGAATACACTATAAAAATATCTATTTGGAAACTTGTGACTACTTTCTTAAACTTTATTCACATGTATTTTGTGGTTATTTAAGATGTACTGTGGATATATTCAATTATAGTCATAATTATATAGTTTCTTCACTATAAGTAGCATTAACTAAACTATTTTGTTGTTGCACTTTAATAAAAGAAATGGAAATAGTCACTAAGTAAAAGATTTGTATGTGAAATAATTTTAATAGATTGATGTATTCTATTTTAAATCTTAAAAGTATTTGTAGAGTTGTGTATAGTTACAGAGATATGTATACAGGTATAAGCAAATTGCTGCAGTTTCTTTTTGCTTGTTTTCTAGGTAACAGTACCCTTACCAGCATCGCAGCTCTCTCTGCCTAATTTTGGTTCTACGGGGCAGCCTCTAATTGCTTTGCCTCAGACTCTTCAGCCACCATTACAGCATACCACCCCACAAGCACAGGCTCAGAGTCTGAGCCGTCCTGCACAAGTAAGCCAGCCTTTTAGAGGATTAATTCCTGCTGGAACACAGCATAGCATGATTGCAACCACAGGAAAAGTAAGTAAAGAGAAATTTGCACAGCTTATTTGAGAATTTAAGTCCATGTGTTCATATATATGCATCTGTGAAGTCTTTAAAAATAAAATTGATGTATTCTATTTTAAATCTAGCTCAGAAGTATTTGTAGAGTTGTGTATATAACAAGTATAAACCAATTGTTGCAGTTTATCTATTTGCTTTTAATGTGTTGTTTGGCCCCCTCTGGTTTTTACCTAATAATGAAGAATTCACAAATTTTATGGAAATTGGATTTATAGAGTCTTTTAAACTTATTTAATTCTAAGTCTATTCGGCTTGATATTTGAAACCTAACTGTAGGATTTTTGTACTAAGTTTCTTTGCCCTTTCCTAGATTAAGCCTTCATATACAGGCCATTTAACATAGGACTTTGCTTATGGAATTGAAGAAATGTTTTTTTAATGCTTATTCTCAGATGTCTGAAATGGAACTAAAGGCCTTTGGAAGTGGCATTGATATAAAACCAGGCACACCCCCAATCGGTGGTAGAAGCACCACACCAACATCTAGTCCCTTCCGGTAAATTGAGCATTTACATTTGCTTATGAAATTTCAAAATAATTGATCACCATTTGTTTGTTGAATATCTAACATGTCACCAGTCCTCCATTAAGCAGAAAAGGAGTTGAGATATTCATTCTGATAGTTTTATCTAAAGTGTTGTTTTAAAATTTTTAAGAATGTATTTGTGATACTTTATTTTAAGAAAATTCTTTTAATATAGGGCAAATCTAGCTAGTATCCTTTCTTACCTCTGCCCCTCCAATGTCTCTCTCCTACCACAGTGTTTGGTAACTCACCATAGTAAATTTTTATCCACTCCCAAGTGTGATGAAAATACCAAGAACAATGTCTGTAAAAATCTAACAGCATTATTTACTTGGCACTACTATACTGACCACTGATGGCTTCTTTCCAAGGGCTACTTCCACAAGTCCCAACAGCCAGTCCAGCAAAATGAACAGCATTGTCTATCAGAAGCAGTTCCAGTCAGCCCCTGCCACTGTGAGAATGACACAACCATTTCCTACACAGTTTGCACCCCAGGTGGGCAAATATAAGTGAGAACGAGTAGTATTTACTTACAAATGATCGCTAATCTGACTAAATACTCTGATTTTATAATCTTGCCTTTTGTTAACCAGTTAAGTAGTTTTTAAAGAAAAATAGTTTCTGATTTTAATAGTAAATTTATGATATTCAAATGTATTATTTGCGATTTGTAGCTACACGCATGTAGTGATTGTTTAGTTCTAAAGCAGACAATAGAAATAGTCAAAAGATTCCCCACACAGCTCTGATCATTAATTTGAGTCCTATTTTATCTTTTTTGAAGAAGTTGACTTTTCAGCGAAGGGTCCCAGTGCTTGAAGTTTGCTAGGTTTAAAATGGGTTGTTTTTTTTTTAAAGAAGTATCTATGTGCAGTTGAAGTAGAATTTCCAAAAACATGTTTTAATATATATGTAAAAAATGTTAGCTTTTCTTACCTTTGCTGATCATAATGATGCACTTACTAGAATTGGTTTCTGAGAAAACACCCATTTGTTGAATTAGTATTAATTTTATTTATCTTCACATTATGCTTCGTATAGGTATGTGCCTTTTCTGCAGTTGCACCCTTTTAAAAGATACCCTAATTAATAGCCTTTCTATTCCTCCTTCAGAATTTGCAGCTGAGATGCTAGAACCAACTGAAGTGCCATAGCATGCTTTGCCTAATTTTTCTGTTAAACTCTCCAAGCATGGCCTGTTTGTTCCTTATCCCTGTTAATGGATGACACAGTCCATACTCTTCCTATCACTGGCAGGATGGGCACAGATTTACTCTGAAATAAGCCAACCTGGTCTAGTTGGCTTTTTTTTTTTTTTTTTTTTTTTTTTTTTAACAGTTCAATGTTGTATGTTTTGTTTTTTCACTCAGATCCTCTCTCAGCCTAACCTGGTCCCTCCATTGGTAAGAGCCCCACATACTAACACCTTCCCAGCGCCTGTTCAGAGGCCACCAATGGCACTGGCCAGTCAGATGCCTCCTCCGCTGACCACAGGCCTCATGAGCCATGCTCGTTTGCCACATGTAGCCAGGGGTCCTTGTGGATCACTATCTGGAGTCAGAGGTAATCAGGCCCAGGCTGCGTTGAAAGCTGAACAAGACATGAAGGTTAGTACAGTGTTAACAGCCAACAGAGCAAGAATCTGTCTCTGAACCATGTCTTAAAATGCCTCTGGACCCATAACCGTATATCCAGGCATTCATTGTTTTAGTGGACTTAATCAAGATAACTGCTTTAATTCATTCCTTTTTTTTTTTTTTTTTTAATTTCTTTTTTTTCTCCCTTTTCCCCCCAATACCTTTTTTCCCTTTTTTTTTTTCTTTTTTTCCCTCCCCTCCCACCTCCTTTTTTTTTTTTTTTTTTGGCAAATATAGTCAGGAAACAAATTAACGTTTTAAACTCTATTGCCAAATGAATTACTTACAAAGTAAATATTTAAGGGAGATCTGAATTCAGATGCTACATTTTTGGAATAGCAAAAAAGTAATAGGATTATTATAGGCTTCCCCATTGTCTTTCATTTTTTTTCCCTCCCCTTTCCTCCCTCTCCCCCCACTCTCCCCCTCACCCAAGCTTAAAATATAAATCATGGTTATGTGAAAACTATGGAATGGGTAAGACATGTTACCTATCTTGATTTTTCTTTCTCGCGAGTCATCTAAGTACAGTTTTCTCCTCAAACTGTTTTCATACCCCTTTTTTGTCAGCCACTTGAGGTGGCCATAGCCCACAATGGATTGTGTAGTAGATGAAGAACTCAGAAAAGCACTTTGGGATCCTTCATGATAAAAGGCACTGATAAAAGTGAGGTTTGTTAATGCAGAAGAGCACCTTTAGGAGTCTGTGTGGGGACAGTTTTAATACATAAACCTTACCTGTCTGCCTGTACAGCCGGTTGAATCAGTTTATCTCTGTATTTACTTTAGGCTTGACTTTAGAGATCTTAGTAATTTTGCCTGTTTTGCCACTACATAGATCAGACTAGAAAAAGAAAAGCTTACTACTTTCAAACAGGGAAATGTGCACAGTAATGCTTTACTCTGAATTAGAAACATGTTTATGATAATCCTATTATGAATTTGGTTACCTAAAGTTTCTTTCTGGTTGGCATCCCTTGTGTTTCTGATCCTGAGTAATCAAATTTAAAAACTGCTCTGCAGTAAAACTCTTGTTAAATATTGCTACTTTTATTAAGGCTGTGTGCCTAGGATTTCCATCTGTTTATTACTATGAAAAATACTAGTATGTATAGGAATTTTTGGAAATTATTTGGCCTTGGTTTCCAGTTGTGTTCCTGGCTCCTTGGCACTTGATTTTCATACATTTCCATGTTGGAAATGACATCAGAGCTGAATAATCTTAATGGGGTGGGAGAGGGTACAGATTTCTTGAAAATTGCTCCAGATCTTTGAATAGTGCAGGTTACCTGTAGAACATGAAGGGTTTTTGTTAATATGCAAGAGGTGTAGAAACTTAAGTTTTAATGTGTATGTTACAGTGGTATAATTTACAGATTGACGTAAGTATGTTCTTTGGGGCACATAGTCAATAAAACTATTTTACCAGCTCAGAATGTGGTAGGAGCTATCAGAACTTAGTGATCAAGTGAAGTTGTAGTTACTAATTTCTGATGCTCTTCCCCTGCAGAAGAGAGCTGTGGGAAGAGGACTCAGCCACAAGACATTTGGTCCTAGGTGTTGGTAATGCCACAATATAAGTGCTTCCTTTTCATTTTATTCTAGACCACATATTGATAACTAGAAGTTTTAAGTGTTACATGTATGTTTTCAGATTTGCAAGCAGGCACCCTAAGTAAAATTTGATATTAGTAAGCTTTGTTCCAGAAAAGATACAAACCAGCAGCAATTTATATTTTATTATTATATAAGAGGGCAGACTTGGAAAAGGTGGTGGGAGGTGGTACTATTGTTTCAAATGTTTTTTTTTAAAATCACATGGAATGTTTTCAAAGATAGGAAGATATCTATGCATTAAAAGCTGAAAAATCAATGAGGTACTTTTGGCTTGAGCCAAACAAACATGGGGGGAAACCGATTTGTGATTGGTAAAAGAATTTGAACTGAGATTGATTTGACAGGCTTTCATAATGCTGCGGCATTTTCAGTTGTTGTTTCTCATTTTTTAAGGCAAAGCAGAGAGCAGAGGTTCTTCAGTCCACGCAACGGTTCTTCTCTGAACAGCAACAGAGCAAACAGATAGGAGGCAAAGCCCAGAAAGTGGACAATGATTCAAGTAAACCTCCTGAAACACTGACCGACCCTTCTGGTGTCTGTCAGGAAAAAGTAGAAGAAAAGCCACCCCCTGCACCCACCATAGCCACCAAACCTGTTAGAACTGGACCAATCAAACCTCAGGCGATCAAAACTGAAGAAACAAAATCTTAAAGGCTGTGGTTTATTGCAGGGGATCGGGGTAGGAGGGAGGGGAAACAGGGACGGTGAAGTCAGATAATGCCATCAGCCAAAGGAATAAAATGGTCTGTGACATTATCCTGTCCAGAGCTTGGAGATGCACAAGGAACATAGGAGCAATTTATATTGACACACAGCTGCTGCACCAGTAAAAATGAGGCTTTGCAAGCTTGCACCTACTTTATAACATGCACTCTGTTGATGCCGTGCATCTTCAGTCAGGCTCTATATACAAATACGTGCACACATTCCTTGAGTGCATATAATTTAGACCTAAAAATCACTTGGTAAGGTGAAACACCAGAAATATGAGGAAAGTAACACTGCAGAGAAATAGCTCAGCCTGAACAATGTGGTGGTTCCAGCTAATACATCAGATGTGGTTTCTTTGCTCCCTTATGTTCTTTGGATATGGTTATGGCATTCGTAGGCTTGGAAGTGAAGAACTGAAGATAACTGGTGCTGGATAGAGGAGCCTTATTTTTTATTATGGCAGCTTGCTATTTTTGTAACATGGTGATTGAGTTGAACACAATCAAAGTACAGTAGTAACTGATCTCCCCTTCTTCCCGGATGAGTGAGCAGATAATTAAATATTGATGTCAGCATCTTTGAACATATCCAAGTGAGCAATGCTTGGCTACTGCTTCTGTTTGAAATGATGCTGTGTTTTGGTTGTGGTCTGGAGATTTGAAGCGCTACTTGGCATCTCCTTTCTTCCATGGAGTTCTCACCATTCAAACATGACAGATTGGGTAAAATACTAGTTAGGTTGAGTCTTGCTTGCCTCCACTTGATCATCTTTGTATAAATCCAATGGCCTTTTTTTTTTCTTTTTTCTTTTTTCTTTTTTTTTTTTTTTTTAACGGTTTTTAGCTGATGTTCATAAAGAGCAGTGAGTACCTGGAACGGTGCTGCTAATGGAAGGAAATCCTGTCTAAGAAGGTGCATTTCTTTACAGAGCTGTGTCGAGATCCTTTGGGCCCTCTGCTGGAAAAGTAGAATCAAGTCTCAAATAATGCCTTTTTAATTGTATCCTCTAGTATTATAGATGTAGGACAGTACTGTATCATACCTCTGTGAATGTAAAATATCTTGTACCTGCTTTATGATACGTAGTAGTGACCGTGCTTTATCAGAGCTGTTTTTAATGATGTTATTCTAGAGTGTTTACTTTCCAGATGATGATTGAGAAGCTAATAAAAAAAAACGGTGCCAGGTACCACAACAGTAATAGAACTTTGCTGTTTTCTGGGGTTTTGTTTTTTACCTTTCCCCCCACTTTTTTTTTTAATGGAGTGTGCTGGATGTCTCTAATTTTGTTCAGATGACTGCAGAACTTGGAAAAGCTGTTGCTGCTATTGATGCATAACATACTGCTATTATTGGTCTTTTTATATAAATATATATATACATATATATATAATTTGAATTTTTGGAAACTTTAGCTGTGCTGTCAACTTTGGAAAAAGTATCCCAGTTTACCTTGTTGAGTTGGCATTGTACAGAAATTAACAGCCATATTGGTCTAGAAACGTTAAACTTAATTTTTTTTCCATTTGTACAGGGGTAACGCACTGTATTAAATATGTAAGGTCTTATCTACATGGGTTTGATTACAGAAACTAATAAAGTATTCTCTAAATAATGAATTTTGGAGCTTCTAATCCATTCTTAAAATCTGAAGGAAGGTCTGTCATGTACCAAAATAGTACATTATGCTCTAGGAATAACTTATAATCCAGAGACTTGATTTCTGACTTTCAAAAACTCTATATTTAATCAAAGTAAGTATTGTCATGAAGGGTGATAGTCATGGCTCCCGTTGGAAAGGTAAACCAAACTCATATTGAAAACAGTCTGGCAAGGAGGAAGAGAGAAGTAACCTTGTTGACGCAAAGTGCTGAATATAGAAAAGAGTTTCACAATTCTTCTGGACAGAAATTGAAGGACCAAAAATAGATCTTGGTATTATTTAAATTTGTATTTTTCGTGTTTTTGTTAGCACATTCATAGGTATTATCACCTGCTCAGGAAGACTGTAGGGCATTTGTTTTATTGTTTACTCAATTTGTAAAGTACTAAGGGACTGTAATTGCTTATCCTAAAATCCTATGTCCAAAATACCTGGCTTCCAGATCCAGCTTTAGAAAAACTAGCCATTCAGTCACTAATGACATATGTGCCTTCTTTATTCATGGATACTGTGATTCTTACAGTACTCAAAATACTCAAGTAATAGTAAGCCCTGCCTTGATCGAAGCTTTTCAGTCTAAGGTTTTTCTCAAAATGTGCTCTAAAGTAAAAGCTGTGGTTTGTTGCAAGGGATTGTGGGAAAGGGTGTGATGGATAAGGCTGGGAATGCAAACCTACACCAGAGCTAAAGTCACCACTTCACATATTTGCCTTCCTACCAAGTCACTTCCATTGCCAGTATTTTTTAATATTCTATCCTTAAGTTTAATTCTCCTAAATTGTAGGACCCTAAGGGGTGACCACTATACAGCTTGAATTATCTCCACTTGGAAGCCACCAGGTGTGTGCTGCTCAGTTGGTGGCATTAACTTACAACACCACTAATACTTTGAGCTCTTTGTTAGGATCTACAATGAAAAAAATAGCAACAAAAGCAAAAGTAAGATATTTGTATAAGTGTTTCCACAGTTTGGTCAGGCAAATCTTGTCTCTGCCTTCTCTGACATATGACAGGACAACCAAAAGATGTTGCAGTTAATAGTTGACAGTAGATTTGGTCACATAAACTTCTGAACGTTCTCTGCCCCTTGAGCTACTCTGAAAAATAGAGGTGTGGGGGAGTCTTGGTCTTTGTCTTTAGTTAATAACAAATTATGTTTGTGATAAAAGAGTGATTGGGGGAGTAGGGTTGGCAAATGAGAGAAAGGTATATGAGGGTACTTCAAAAAGTTCTTGGAAAAATAGAATTAGATAATAGGAGTCTTTCCTTGAACTTTTTGAAGTATGTTTATACTTTGAAGTCCTTTAATTTAACTGTTTTCACAATGCAGATTACAGAATCAGAAGTTCCAGCAGACTCTTGGCTGGAGGCAAGATATAGAAGGTAGAATGAGAATGTATCATAGATTAGAAAGAGTTAAAAGACTGTCAGAACCTAAATGTATTTTGGTATATCTTTTCTAACAGGTCACCAGTAATTTTTCATGCTGCCATCACAGTATATTTATTTCATAGCTTCTTAGTATTTTCTGTATTCACTTCATGTTCCTTTGCAATATTTTTCTACCCGGCGGAATAATATAAAAGATTTTTTTTAATGCATCTTACTTTGACAGACTTATTTTTAGGTGCTTTAAGAAATTTCAGCCATAAAATTGTTACTTGTGAAATGAAAGAACAGGACAATGATGTCTTAATGTTACACTGGCCCACCTTAGCATTTGCATGTAGCTTTTAAGGTACCAAACAGAAATGTTTCCTTGGCCCCTTTCCTTCCTCGTGTGCTGGTCTTCATTCATAGCCTCAGGTATAGGGCTAAGTCTGCTTTTGGAGCTCAATGCAGTGGCTCCATATGATTTTCCTGAAATATCCAGAAGACAATGGCAACAGACTTCAAGCCGGAGTGCTTTTGATTTTCAGCATTGGGGGGGGGGGTATAATGAATAAAAGCTAATTTCTATGGTAGGGTGAACCTGACATGTTGTCACTGGATTCCTAAAAAGCCCTCAGATCTTTCTGGACTGATGGCTAGTCAGTTAAAGTAGAAAATCCAAAAGTAGGGATACCATAATTGCTTGACTTTAGATGTACATTTATTTTCCATCCAGTCTTGATGAAGGGCTATGCCATTTCTTTGGGATGTCTGCTAACTAGAGTCTTATGTATGCATCACTTATAGTTTTCAATTTTGTCTTAAAGCAATCTTAGAATTCCTTTGAATTTTTTCAGACACACTTTTTCAGTTATCTAGTTTCTCCATACCTAATTTGACAGTTTTTTAGTGAAAATTATAGAAATCAAAAAATACGGACTACTGCCTACTAGCTAGGGACATCAGTCAGGACGTGTGTTACCTAGCAGGTGGTTACAGTTCGGTTAAGAGCCACTAATTTACTCCATATTCCCATGTAACAATTTTTTTTTTTCAATTTCCCTGGACAGAAAGGAATAATGAGCTATAGGAAAAGGAAAACTTAGCTAGATAGTTTAAGCAAGAGATGAGGCTCTGGTATAGGCAGAGGAGTTAAGTATTAACTGTGTGTCAGGTGCCAGAAATGTAGAAGACAGTTTTTTTTGTTTAACACAGTCACAGACGGGAGAGGGTGGAGATGGAGGCAGGATTTGGTTCAGACAGTCTGATTCTCGAGCACAGGTTCTCAGCTACACTGCTATGGATGCCCTGGGCTTAAAGTAACCAAGTGAATAACCTAAGAAAAATCTCTCAACCTCTATATGTCTCAGTTTCCCAGCTCTAAAGTGGAGATGATACTTTTTAACAGGGTTTTGATGATTAAACAAAATAAAGTTTCTTAGAAATATACAGCGTCTGGTAGGTTGCAATAAGATTACTTAATTGCATTGTTAAATATACATAGCGCAGTCTAAACTAGCATCTGTGCTCTTCAGAAAGCTGGAATTTACTAGAGTTATAAGTCCTGTAAATATGACATTAAAGTCAGCATTTCTCTTTCCCACTTCAGATTATACTGAGGGGTCCTAGGTTCCAGAGATGTCTCACCATAAAAAAAAAGCAACATTGGTGGATAACTTTAGGCCCTCATTCCACTTTATGTATTGAAGTACTACATAAGATTTAACTTCAAAAAAATGGTTCTCTAAAAAAAACTTTAAGACCATTGACACCCTTTCCTATTCCATGGTGTTAATGCCGTTTCATTCTAAAGTGCTGGCATATGCCCAACTTCAGCTCTGGATTGTCCCCTGCCATTCTAATATCTGCACATCTCTGGTAGTTCTTGGGCTCTTCTCTTATATAGGTTATGGATAGTATGATATCCCTCAACTCCAAATAGTAATTATTCATTTGTTCAGCAATTACCATATTTGCCTTAGGTCAGGTTCCACAGGAAACAGTGCAAAAAGAGATGTGTACAGGAAGTTTAATGGGGCCTGCCTTTGAGATAACTCCAACACTTTGGTATGGGCAAAAATTTTGTGGAGAAGACTTCTAAAGCGCAGGCAACAAAAGCAAAAATAGACATACGGGATTACATCAAACTAAAAGGCTTCTGCACAGCAAGACAACAGTGAAGAGGCAACCAGAAGAATGGGAGAAAATATTTGCAAACTTGCAATAAGGAAGGGATCAATATCTAGAATACATAGGGAACTTAACAGCAAGAAAAAATCCAATTTAAAAATGGGCAAGGGACCTGAATAGACATTTCTCAAAAGAGGACTTACAGGTATATGAAAAAAATGTTCAGCATCACTAATCCGGGAAACCCAAATCAAAACCGCAACGAAATACCATCTTGCCCCGGTTAGAATAGCTATTATCAAAAAGACAAATGCTGGCAAGGATGCAAAGAAAAGAGAACTCATACACTGTTGATAGGAATGTAAGTTGGTACAGCCATTACGTAAAACTGTATGGAGGCTGCTCAAAAAACCAGAAATAGAACTACCCTATGATCCAGCAATCGCACTGCTGGGTATTTATCCAAAGGAATAGAACTAGCTTACCAAAGATATCTGCACCCTCATGTTTGTTGCAGCACTGTTTACAATAGCCAGATATGGAATCAACCTAGGTGTCCATCCACAGATACATGGATAAAGAAAATGTGGTATATATACACAATGGAATATTACTCAGCCATGAAAGAGAATGAATTCCTGTCATTTGTGGCAATGTGGATGAGCCTGGAAGACATGATGTTAAATAAGTCAGGCACAGAAAGGTAAATACCACATGTTCTCACGTATGTGGGAGCTTAAAAAAAAAAAGTTGAACTTTTAGAAGTAGAGAGAATTGTTACTAGAGGCTGGGAAAGGGAGGGGGAGGGGGGATAGTGAGAGGTTGGTTAATGGACACAAAATTGCAGCTAGATTAACTCACGTGGTTAGAGCATGGTGTAACACCCAAGGTCAAGGGTTTGGAACCCCATACCGGCCAGCCGACAAAAAAAAAATACAGCTAGATAGGAAAATCATTTCTAGTGGTGTACAGTAGTGCTAGGCATCTATAATTAATAATTTATTGTATGTTCTCAAATGTCTAGAACAGAAGAGCTCAAATATTCTCATCACAAAAAAAATGATATACTTTTGTGATGATGAATACGCTAACCCTGATTGGACCATCACACATTGTATGCATGTATTGAAATACAACTCTGCACCTGATAAATATGTACAATGTTAAAAAATAAATTCCTTTTTAAAAATAGGATCACATTCCAAGGTTAAAAATAAATTAAAAAGGCCACACTCAAGGAGCAGCGATTGCATAAAGATGTAAATATCAGGAGGCAGAGATCATTGAGGGTCGTCTTAGAGGCTGCCTACCACACCATCTTTGCATGGTGTCATCTCCAAGTTGGCACCTCAGTTGTATCTTCAAAAGGCCATTCCACTGTGCTATCAGGCTGGCAGCTTCTAGGTGATACAAAATGTGAGGACCCCTGGATCCCATGGTTATGCGCCTACTGCCACATGTCCTTTATTGTAATGTGGGTTCCTTGGTCCAATGAAATGTTATGCAGGATCCCATGAGGGTAATGTTCTGCAATGTTCTCTGACAGTGGTGCTAGCTGAAGTCCTGCCCTGTTCAATGTAGAATAACACTATATATGGGTTATTCTATTTAATCTATATAGGAATTCTAGTCATCGAGTGGTTGGATGGTCATTCCAGGCCCCTGACCGACCATCCATACAACTGCCATTGTCGCGAGTTTGTATATATTCTTGCCTTGGGCAACTTCTCTTTCCACATGAAGAACAAATGCTTTGCCTGGAACTGCCCACTGGGACAATTTTCCCTTGTCATTAATATTTGGGGCCACCCATGGGAAGAGCTGCAGTGTAGCAGCTATCCCCTTCTGGCTTGCACCTACATACTGAATTAACAGACCAAACATGAGTTTCTTTCCTTCTCTTTGGGCTGATTATAAGAGACCCCTTGGGCAAACATAGGTGTGAGTTGAGGGAGAGGTGCTGGTGCAATATTAGTGTCTGGGCCACCTGCTTGTGCCCTCAGGCCCTACTTATACACACTTCTGGATGTATCACTTCCATTGTATGACAGAGGGCTGCTGGGCCTGCTCAGACTTACGGTTTTGAGGATCTAACCATTCAAGATGGGCTGTTCTGGCCATTTGGTCACTTCATGTCCCAAGGTCAGGTGCTCTTTCTCCAGAAAACCTTGTATAAAACTCCATGTACTTGCACTGTAATTCTCCTACTGCAGCCTGCCACAAAACGTCTTTTTCCATCACCAAAACTTCTAATACCATGGGGTCTTCTGGTTAGTACTGACCAAGTGGCTGTGGGGCCACTTGTCTGAGTGCCTGGACATGCAGGGTCCTTTCCCGCTCTAATACCTGCTCAAAGTTGGCAGACTTTCGTGTCACTCAGTATATGAGTCAGAGCAGTACTTCTAAGTATGGGATGTGCTACCTCAGAATTCAGAGGTCTGCCAGCCTTTGGGCTTCCTTAGTGTTGGGAGGTCTGAGGTGCAATATCTTGTCCTTTAATTTAGAGTAGATGGAACATCATGCCCCAGACCTCAGGTTCCCTAAAAACTTCATTGATGGGTAGACCCGCACTCACCTGTTCTAACAAATATATTACTTCTGGCTCAGAAGCTGCAATTAGGGCTACAAGTTGGTTGAATTTTCAGTAGTCTTCTGTCTGTTTTTTGTTGCGGGCAAAGAAGTAAATGAAATGGGGAATATTACGGGAACCACTAACCTTTCACCCTTTCGGTTTCTGAGGGTGGCACCAGTCAGAGGTATTCCCACCCGCCACATGATATTTGATTTACTACACTGATTAGCAGGAGGCAGTTTCAAAGATGTTTACTCAGCAACTTAGCATTTTCCTCTATAATTGCTCCTACCTCAGGCCGAGGACCACTGTGGAAGCACTGTTACCTTCAGTGGGTTCTGGGTCCAGACTGAGCCAGAGATGTGACTTTTTATTGAGGTGGCTGCCCTCAGTCCATTACTGATCTCTTTTGAGTGTAGTGTCTGAGCAACACTTGCTGACTGTTCATCATTCCTGGGAATTCTGAGCTCTGTTAACCACCTCTCCAGTTCTTGTCAGGAGTGTGGGCAGTGTCAACCCCCAACTGCCACTCTAATCTTGCTGCTAATTATAGTAATCTTATCCACTTTGTTCCCGATCGTTTAGTACTGCCACCTGATCTCTATTATTTTAGTATCCTATTATGCCCGCTGTTACACGTGAGGCCAGTTCTAATTAAAGCATCTTCCACTGTCAGCCCTTGGCTACAGAGGACAACCACCTGTGAGCTACCCAACGATGCTGCAGTCCTTTTCAGCAGTACATACCTTGTCCTTTTGGTGAAGGGAGTATCCTCCAGGCTCTCCCATACGACATCCACAATTGGTGGGTTTTCTGCTTTTACACAGTATATCCAGTCTAGAATGCTCATTTCTCTGAGCCTTTTGTTCTCTTCTTCCACAATCTATTCAAGAATTTCTCCTTCACTCAATGTGGCCCATGCCTTACTCCTGGCTTCCAAGAACCATCATAGCAGCACGTGATCACCGTCTCCCAGGGTCCTTGCTGAGGAATTAAAACATGTATCACGGGAGAGTGTTCTCATAAGCCCCCCTGTTTCCAGCATTCTCAGGATCTAGTCCCATACAAGTATACTGGCCCCAGCTGGTACGTGTTAAGCCCTGCAGTGAGTGTGGCAGACGAAAACCCATCTCTTTTTTATATTTAAATGGAGTAATCAAGGAAGGCATCACTGTGCAGACGGTATTAAGCAAAGACTTCAAGGAAGAGAGGAGAAAAGCTATGCAGATATTTGGGCAAAGAATATTCCAGGCAGAGGCAACAGCAAATGCAGAAACCTGGCTTGAAGAGGCAGTGTCTCTGAGTGTTCAAAGAGCAGTGAGAAAGCCAGGTGGTTAGAGAAGAGTGGGGGGAAAGGGGGAGTGTGACAGGAGTTGAGAGATCAGAGTAATGGGGGTGAGAGGAGAAGGCAGATTGTATTGGGCTTGGAAGGCCAAAGTTTTGGGCTTTTACTCTGACTGAAGTGGAGAGTTTGGAGCAGAGGTGAAACATGACATGACATATTTTTAAAAGATCACTCTGCATTTTGAGAATAGACTTGAGGGGGCACGAGGGTGAGAGCAGGGGGACTGGAGAAGAGGCTTTTGTAATGATCCATGACAAAGATTATGGTGAGTTGGGCCAAGTTGGTAACAGTGGAGGTGATGAGAAGTGGCTGAATTCTGAGTATAATTTGAAGAGTAGAGCTGGTAATCTATCTGCTGATGGATTAAATGTGGTTTTTGTTTTGTTTTGTTTTGTTTTGACCAGTAAGGGGATCGCAACCCTCGGCAAGGTGTTGACTGCACCGCGCTCAGCCAGTGAGCGCACCGGCCATCCCTATATAGGAACCGAACCCGCAGCCTCTGCGCTACCAGCGCCGCACTCTCCAGAGTGAGCCACGGGGCCGGCCCTAAATGTGGTTTTGAGAGAGAAAGAGAAAGACAAAGATAACTTTTAGATTTGGGGCTCAAGCATCTGAAAGGATGGGCTTGCCATTAACAGAAATAAGGAGAACAGCTGGTGGAACATGTTTGATGAAGCTGATCAGGAGTTCGGTCTTGGACATGTTGAGTTTGTTTATTAAATGAAGATGTCAAGTAGGCAGCTGCTGTGTTATAAGTCTGGAGTTCAGGGGAGAGAGCGGGGTGGAGTTCAGGGGAGAGAGCGGGGCTGGAGAGACAGACAAATGGATGGATGTCATCATCCAGCAGGGATGGTATTAACATAATGAGACTAGATGAGATGATGAGTGTAGAGAATAGAAGAGATTCAAGGACTGAGACTGGGATGCTCTGATATTACGAGTGTAGGAAATTGAGAAGAAACAAGCAAAGGGGACTGAGAAAGAGTAACCAGTGGGCTTGAAGCAGAGGACAGCGTGGTGTCATGGAAGTCAATGAATAAAATGTTTCAAGGAGGAGGGAGCTGTCTACCATTTCAAATGCTGCTGATAGCCAAATGAGATGAGCAATGTTTTGGTAAATCATGTTTGCAGTGGATATGATAGAAAATGGAGGAAAGGAATTGAAGATGGTGAATACAGACAGCTTTTTCATGCAATGTTTGTTCATTTTGTGGTGGGGAATAGTGGGGTCAAGAGAAGATTTTAAGATGAGAGAAACAACGTTTGTACACTGACGGGAAAGATCCAGTAGAGAGGGGAGAACTGCTGCAATGAAGACCTTGAGCAGATGAGAGTGAGTGGGATTTAGTGCCCACTGGAAGGATTGGCCTCTGAAGAGTGCCCGTAGTTCATTCAGAGTCCTGGG
This sequence comes from Cynocephalus volans, assembly GCF_027409185.1. Taxonomy (NCBI): domain Eukaryota; kingdom Metazoa; phylum Chordata; class Mammalia; order Dermoptera; family Cynocephalidae; genus Cynocephalus; species Cynocephalus volans. Next base: position 128,395,541 of record NC_084467.1, read on the forward strand.
AAAGGAGACAAGGAATATGGGCACAAAAGCAGGAAGGTGGGTAGATGTTGTGAGTGTGGAAGTTCTCTTATGATTGTTTCAATTTTCATCAGCTAGGAATGAGAATTGGGGAGCCGTGTTGAAGGTTTGAGGAGAGATGAGGTGTCTAGGCTTAGGATAAGCACCCACTTCAAGCTGCAGTCGTCAATTTAAAGTGAGACCAGTCATCAAGGTTGTATGTTTTTCTCTTGCCACATACAAGCTGCATGGTACAGGCATCAAGTAGGCAGACAGGAGACTGTAACTTGGGTTGGCACTCAGCCACGCTAGTTCTGAAACCCAAGAGTGGGCCAAGGGAGCTGAGACTCTACTTGAGGAACTCATAGTTCATGTTAGTGCTAATTGTCCTGTTATCTCAACCATGCATATATGTCTATGACAAATTACATTGGCCTTATACACTTTGCAGAGATTGAGAATAACTGAATCACATTTATGGTAGAGTGCTAGAGCCATAAATGTTTGCTGTTGTAGGGATGACAAGACAGTATAGTCCTTAGATGTGCCTTTGGCTTTCCAGTTCACTCTTCTGTGAGGCCCAGTAGGGTCACTCATCCTGTTCATCAAAGAGGATCCCTGTCTCCTTGTTTGCCATAAGTATCCTCCCAAAAAGCCCCTATCACTTGAGGTATCCTCAGTCTACTTTCCAAGAAACTAAGAGAATCTAACAGAAGTTTTCTTGCCCCGGACTTCCAGTCAAGATGGTAGAATAGATAGTCCCCAGTGTCACTCTCTCCCACAAATCAACCAATTTACAACTATAAAAAAAGCAACGACAGCCAAGCTGGGGCTGCTAGAGCTCAGGGGAAGATGAAGAGAAACCTATGGAATTCATGAAGGTGGGAGAAGCCACAGTGAGAGAAAGAAAAAACGGCTCTGACCATTTTGAGCCCCGGCCACGTCCATGCTGGAGCTGCTGAGTGAACAGAGCAGGAGCTGGCAAAAAGCCACAGCTGTGCCCTTCAGATGAAGTTGCTTGGAGATGGCAGGGGAGAAGAGGGCCTATTCATAGCAAGACCTCTAACAGGGCTCCTGTGGACCCACATAAGAGCAAGGAGCCACAACAACTGAAAAAAAGAAGCCACTCAGAGGCAAGGGACCAGTGCATGGCCCATCCCATGGGAAGTGTTTGCAGCATGGGCAGTGGGAAAGATGGGCCCACCAGGAGAACACTGGGGCACAGCAAGGACAGCTGAGCTGCCCCCCAATCAGCATAGGACCACTCAGAGGAGACTGTTCAGGAACATAGAATTGCATGGGGTGCAGTTTGATGAAAAGACTCAGGCCCACACCAGAGTTTCTACACAACCCAGGTTCATTGGATTTCACTAGACCCGGAAGTACCTATAAAGTCAACCATTAAAACCTGAGCTGCACAAAAAGCCTTCCCTAGGGAATCAGCAGCAAAGCAGCAATTTAGCTCAACCACAGAGCTCAAGTACTAGTCCCTACAGGAAGTTCCCCCATTTTAGAAGTACGCAAAGGACAACAAATTAGTTCCAGCACAGAGTTTAAGTGGTGGGAACAGCAAATAATCCAACATAGAACTGAAAGAAAAAACAAAGTACCTGCAACGAGAGACAAAACTAGTAAAGGTCTCATTTCACCAAAGAACACCTAAAACACCTAGATGGACCGGAAGTCCCCTGGGCTACCAAGCCAGAAAGAGGGAAATGCCAGGGGCCTCAGCAATGCCCCCCAACACCTGCAACCAGTCCTGAGGGTGGGGGACCAAGGCCTCAGCCACACACCCCCAACACACACAACCACCCCAGCAATGACCACCAAGCTGCCACAGGAAGCACCCTTGGCTCTCCTGAGCCAGGGCAGTAGGGGTCCTTGGGCCTTGGCCATGCCCCCCCCAAAACCCACAGCCAGCCCGGCAATGACCACCAAGCTGATGCAGGAAGCACCCTGGGCTCTCCTGAGCTGGGGTGGTGGGGGACCAAGGGCCTCAGTCACAACTTCCTAACACATGCAACAAGCGCAGGGATGACCACCAAGCTGCAACAAGAAGGGCCCCAGGATCCTAAGCTGGGGTGGTGGGGGGCGAGGGCTTTTGTCACACCCACCTGACATCTGCACCCAGCTCAACAATGACCAAACCACCACTGGAAGACCCCTGGTCTCCCTTGTGGGAATGAGGGGGGTGCCACAGGCCTCAATCCTTTTCCCCTCTCCGCCTCCCTCCCAACTGCTCTGCAACAGCATCCTAAAATGTAAAAAAATAATAAAATTACATTTGCTTAAAAAAAAAGTTTTCTTGCCCTTATTTAGAAATTAATAACATTATATTTTATAGTTGAATATTTCTATGTTTCTAAAGTATACATGTTTCTGTTTTATTTTACCCACATATGTATTTTGTAAGTGAAGAAATGTGGTTGTTAAATTTTATGGACTTTGGTGTCAAGTAGACCATATTTTGAATCCAAGCTTTAATACCTATTATCTCTCACAAGTAGCAGATTTCTTCTATTGTGGCTTCATGATCATCCATGTAAAGAAATACAGACTCTCTTACTGACCAACTGCTCTATTACCAGGGCCTCTCCTTACAGGAAATGTGAACTTCATGTTTCCATGTCAGGATTCAGGAACATGTCTTAGATAAATATGGCATATCCTCCAGGGTGGCTAGCATAGGAAGTAATGAGTTTTCCTGCTTTGTAGTGTTGTTAACCACTTTAGATGTATCTGCACTACAACTCCTTGAGGGTTCCTATCTAAACCTCAGACTTTGCTCTCCAAAGCAATTGAACCAAAACAGCAGCAAATACACAGAAAACAGACCATTTTAAGAAATGAGTACCGTCACTGTGTCTCTTCTGAAATTGACATACAAGAATTGTTTCTGATATATTTAAGCACAATGCAAAACTTTGCCTATACAGTACTTCTAAAACCCTTTATAATTTAGAGACTTTGGGAATCATATGGCTGAAGGAAACAGATGAGAACACAATGCTTCTGAAGATTCTGATTCAATTTAATTGTTAGGCCCCCACTAAGAGCTCAACACTGGCAAGTCCTGAGATAGGAAGAAAGGAAAAAATAGGGCTTCTGCTTTCAAGATGTATAGAATCGGGTTTGGAAGGACAAGGCAATATAATCGGGTTTGGAAGGACCATATAATTCATGGTATTATATGAGGGGATATAACTGTCTATCTATCTACATATATTCACACATACACATACAAGGAGCCTTCACAAAGCTCATGTAAGGATTTATATTACCTTTTATTAACTCCATTTTTCCACAAACATTTTGAAGTAACCCTCATACATACATACACATATATTCATATTTATTTTGGACCTATGTGGATATATGTAAACATGCATTAAAACATTGGGGGGTGGGCCGAGCCCGTGGTGCACTCAGGAGAGTGCGGCGCTGGGAGTGCAGCGACGCTCCCGCCGCGGGTTCGGATCCTATATAGGACTGGCCGGTGCACTCACTGGCTGAGTACGGGTCACGAAAAAGACAAAAAAAAAAACATAGGGGGGAAAAAGGGATTTTTGCAAATATTTTCTCAATGCTCACAACTGCCCTAGGAGAAAGACAGTATTACTCCTCTTTTACAGATAAGAATACTAATGATCATAGAGGTTAAATTACTTGCCCAACATCACTCAGCTCAAAAGTGGTAGGTGTGCAATCAACTCTTAATTTCAAAGCCAAAGCACCTGCCACCTCAACAGAACTGCTGGGAATTATCAGGAAGGGCATGATCAATGATTGTGATGGTTCTGGGAGGAGAGGCATACAGGAATTCTCTTTTTAAAATGTCAATAGGTATTAGGTCAAGATGTCATGGTTACCAGCATCTAAGCCCACACTTCCTGTTCCCCAAGTGACAGAAAGCCCTTCCCCTGCTCTGCACCTGAGACTCATCTTCTCCCTGAGATGTCTGTGGGATTTCTCAAGGCCATGTCTGCAGGAATAATTGGAGTCAGCTGCTGCTTTATAAGGGTGCAAATCAATCCCATTAACTCAAGTTCCTAAGTAAGACTGACTACAGGAGTATAAAAGAGCAAAAGGGAGGAGATTGATGTTGGTGGTCATTTTTTGGCCTTTTCCTTCTCTGAGGAGGTGGAGTAGCTGCTATGTGGGTACGGAGGGTGTAATAAGAACATCTCTTAGCAAAACCGTGAGTGAAAGTGTGGAAGAGGTTATGCACTAAGCTGATCTGGGATTTAAAGGTAAGGCACTTGGGCATCCTCAAAAGAATGAACTTTTCCTTTCACAAGATAAGGCTGGTGAGCTCAGGCCACTGCAATTCATTCTCTAAGAATGGCCCAGTATCCAGAAATGGGGATATATTTCCTCTTCCTTTGGAGATGGCTTGGCAGGAGGCAGAACTTGAGGGCTGCTTGGCTCTGGAGTGGAGAGAGCAGAGTCTTTGATAGACCTAGGTTCAAATTCTAGCTCTGTGCCTCTAAGGAAGCTGCCTAATTTCTCTGCTGCTCAGTTGTCCCACTGGTTGGATAAGGACCATAAAATGTACCTTGTAGAGTTACTGTGCTTATCAAATAACATAATGGGACATCCCAAGGTGGCCAGCACTAAATGAGTGGCCACTATTATTTGTGCTAATATCAACCTTCAGTGTCTATGCCACAGGTATCTCTGGACAGGTAGCCTGGCTACAAACCGCAGCTCATCTGTGTGCCTTTCCTATTCTTTAGAAGGTAAGAACTCAGGGAAGAAAGCTTTGCATGTATCAGTGGTGCCAAATAGCCCTTTGAGGAAAGGTCCCATTAGGGGGGAAGCAGCCTAGCAAGGGTGGGTTCATCTCTCTGAGCCCTAGTCTCCCCATGGCATGATCAGAATAATCATGCCTGCCCTATCTAAATGGCGGGCCAGTGAGGACTTTGCTGTTCCCCCGCCCACTCCCAGCAGCAGGTATTTGAAGAAATATCTGCCTCTTGACCAAGGCAGAGGAGGGTGGGGAGGGCGGCCAGGCTGTGGGGAGGACCCACTGAGATTATGGCAGCAAAAGTACTCTGCAAATCATGCCCCGTGGACCGAGTTGAAGGATTTCCCTGACACCTGAGGCATGTTTGCTGGTGCTTTTGTCTTAGAATCACAGGTACAGTGAATCTAAATTCCTCGATTCCTCTGAGTGCAAACCATGGCTCAGAAGAGCCTTGCAGACAATGGCATTAACCTCCCCTACAGAGACCTAGCCTCTGAGGTGACCAGGCGCAGAGTCACCATGACTATGAGGTACCCGAAAGCTTTCCTCTGGCTTGCTTCTGGGGTTGGGATGAAGCATGACTGCTGAGACACTGCAGGAGGCACTGGTTTGTGTAAACGTATTCCTCCACTGCTGCCAGGCACATTGCATGGATAAGAAAACCTCTTTGTCACCCATTGTGGGGAACAGACCTTTCTTACACGGGCCTTCAAGAGGTGACGATACTCATTTGTGTATGTCCACTGTGGGTGGTGGGATGAACTTCACACCCGTGGCTCTTACTGAGGGGTGAGGATCGCTTTGAAACTTTGATAATGTGGAGGAAGCTGTGGTGTAGCCACTCAGTGTAAAAAGCATGGCTTTACGGATGAAGTCTGGGGACAGCCTGGACTTCCTGACGCTCATCTTCATTCCCAGTTAGACTGGAAGCTCCCTGCAGGCAAGGACTGTGTCTCCTTTACCACTAGGTACCTGGTGCCCAGGACTGTGCTAGTGGACAATGAGTAAATGAGTGAGCCCCAGAGCCCTTAAAAAGAGGAGACCTTACCCAGCTCACTCAGCCCAAAGGAGCGGGGTTTGCTTGTGATAGCAAAGTAGGGAGCTGCCGGTGCTGCACGTTTCAATCCCAAAAGGCCTCAACTGCCTGAGACCTTCCCGCATCGTAGGGTTAGCAGGTAAAATACAGAAAGCCCAGTTAAATTTGAATTTTAGATAGTTTCTTTAAAGTGTAAGATATCAATGCAATATTCGTGACATACTGTACTAAAATTTAGTGGTTGTTTTTTCTAAAATTCAAATTTAATTGGGTACCCTGTATTTCTGTTTGCGACCCTGTATTTCTATTTGCTACCGATGGCCACTGTGTGGATGCCCTCTCCTCTCTCATCTGAAATACCCAGATCTAGTGGGGTGCCCAATGCTCCCCATTAAGGTGGATAAAGAAAATCTTGGGACTCCAATTTATATTAAAACGGAACTCTATTGAAATTGCTGTGTTAGGAGCTCACGTGTAGGTTCTGACCCCTTCTTGGTGGAAGGATGGGGGGAAAGGCTGGAGGAAGTTTCTGGGGGCTTCTCCAATCACCTTCAGCAATGCCACCCTGTTGTAGTCTATTTGGGTTAGTTAAATGGATTTACAAGTTATATTATCTAGTCTTGATAAATATAACCCTCAAAAAGAGACAAGTGGCCTAAAAAATTCTGCCAAGTAAATGTTGAACTAATTCCAATACAGTACTGTAAATATGAACAAACAGAACTGGCAGAGCTGATGGCTTGAGCTCTTTGTCAGGTACATTATAAGCTTAAAAATAATGATCTTACTCAATCTAAGTTGGCCAAAAAATGTCAAAATTACTGTTTTGAAATATGGACTCTGCCCATGATATGGCCTTCCATCCAATATTATTTAGTGCCTCTCAGTTTACTAGGATGTAAAATATTTGTGAATTGATAAAAGTTACATAGTTTGTTAGTTAACGTATGTACAGGTGTTTAAACCTTTACTGGTGGGATGCACGGCCCACTTGACTCCACTGGTTCAGACCATGAAGGTGGGCATGTGTCCAAGAGGCTGTCCTCTAATAGTCCACCCAAGAAGGAAGACATGGCACAATCCGGGGGCCTCTCCTGGCCACTAAACAACCCCCTCTCCATCACCCCACATCCCCTCAGCAGCATTCAGGATCGGCTGTCATTGGGAGATGGCAGCAGGGAAATTGTGGCCAGATCCACATCTGAGTTTAGATTCCAGCTCTGTCTTTTACTAGCCACTTGACCTGGGTAAATCATCTTCTGTCTCAGCTTCCTCTGCTGAAAGGCTTATTGGGTGTGGCCAAGAATATCCTTGCAGTTTCTAGTGTCTAGCTAATTTTCAGTCCTTGGAACATAGTAAAGTGTTCAGGAAACAGTTAAATCTGAATCTGTGATAGCTTGCGAGGCTAGTCCTATTCCCTTGTAGGCAGGGTTTGCCCAGCCCTGAGTAGGATGGGAAAGCCTGGGTTTACTTCAGCAGAAGGGGAGGAGAACCTTGCAGGCTGGGGGCCAGTTAGGCAGAAAAGAGATGCAAAGTGAGCTTAAGGCCGGACTGGCCTTGAGAATAGCTGGAATACAATGAAACGTGGAGACAGACTGCCCCAGGCTGACATGTGCGGGGAGCTGGCCGGTAGGGGGTGGAGAGAGCCAATTGCTGAGAAGACCTCCTGCTCTGATCCCAAGAGACCCTCCAGGGAGGGGAAAGGGGAGGAGGAGGAAGCCCCAGCTGCATGGGTTCCACGGGACCAGTGAAGAAGTCAAGTTCACTCTGAGAAAAGCTGACATACAATGAAAGTATAAATAGAGTATATCTCCTTTTTGCAAGGTGATAGCTCTGTAAGTGTGGATAGAGGAGTCTAGAAAGATCTTCTCCAAAATATTAAGTGGTTCTCTTTTGGTGCTAGCATCTGGAGTGTTCCTTCTGTCTTCTCTCTTAAAAGTCCTATCCTTATTCAAATAACATTTAGCTGTGCCTTTGCTCCTAGAGAAGAAGCTGGAGAGAGGCTCTCGCGTTCGGAGTTGGACCAAGCCCTTCCTCCCAGCACCGCCCACCTCACGGTACCCCCTGCACCCCCTCCCTCTCCAGCCGAGGATCCCGCGGTCTCCTGCACATGTAAAACTTAAGTGATTTTGAAGTAGACTCTTACATAAAACTCCAGAAGACAGTTTTAGAGACATCCTTGGGATTGTCTTTGAAGGCTGTCTTGGAAGATCTTTGTGCTTTCCTATTTTTCTTCTAGAACCACTGCTGAGCATTAATGCACTAATACACTTGAGAGATTTTTGGTTTTTCAATTTTCTGATATGATATGTATATGTATTGATCTTTAATTTATGCTATACTGTAAAACACTTACTGTAGTCAATTGTATTTGAATTAAAAAAAAATGTATCAGGCCTCACTGCTTGTTACTAAATCTGAATCAGTGAAAAGTCCAGGCCTCTGTGACTTTAAATATTTGAGATCCAGAAAACCCTGAGGTAGTTATTTGGATTTTTGAAACTTGGCCTGAGAAACTACAGTTTTGTGGCTCTTACACTAGTTTAACTGAGCTGAATCTCCATGCCCTGTGCGGGTGCAAGGGTGGTTGAGTCTTACACTTACTGACATTTACAAAGTTTGCTTCTAAAAGATTGAAGTGATTTTTTTTCAAACTCTCAAACAGAAAACTCTACCCTGAAGGGCAGCCAAATGTGGAGAGACTTAGTTGGAGAAAAAGTATATTGCTTGGGTCCTCCGCTCCAGCCTCTTGACAGGCCCTCGAAGCACCCCTATGGACTTCTAGGACTCTTCTGAATGGTTTGAAAGCATCAAAAATGTGATAATTTGGATATGCATGGGGAAATGTCCTCACATGCCATCTTTTATATCATCTGCTTCTTCATAGAGTCCTTGTGGATGTTCTCCCTCCAGACCTGCCCTTGGAAATGTGCTCTGGTCCTGCTCCCCACACCATCAGTGGGTTTTGTTGTTGGAAGTCAGGTTCCTTACCTGTGGTCTTCTGTGTCAGCGGGGGCGGGGGTGCATGCCCTGAGCACCTGGCAATGCCAGCGGGGAGCTCATCTTACACTCGCCTCATCCTCAGTCGGATGAGGAAACAGACCTGCACTGCCCAGCAGGATAGCCACTAGCCCCGCGAGGCTATGTAACTTTAAACTCACTAAGACTAAATAAAATAAAAAATTTAGTTCCTCAGTTTCACTAGCCATGTTTCAAGTGCTCAGTAGCCACATGAGGCTGTGTCTACCCTATTGGTAGAACATGATATCATTAGAGAAATTTCTCCTAGTGATGGAATAGTATTAAGTGATGTGTTCAAGGTCAAAGCCAGTTTAGAATCAAATCAAGGAGGGGAAAAGGTGGGAAGATTAAGTCTTGTGTTATTTTATTTCCAGTTTTTTTTTCTGAGCAAATTCCAGGATCACTTTTTTAATTTTTAAAATCATTTTTTTAATTGAGACAAATTTTAATTGAATTTTTTAAACTGAAAATAGTTATACATATTTGGGAGTACAGGTGTACATATAATGTGTGATGATCAAATCAGCGTATCTGTCACCTCAAACATGGGTTATTTGTGTTGGAAACATTGAAAATTCTCTTCTAGCTATTTAAAAATATATGAGTTAATTAGTCACCCTACAGTGCTATAGAACATTAAAACTTATTAGCTATAATTTTTCCTTAACGAACCTCTCACTATCTTCCCCCTCCCAACCTTTTCCAGTCCCTATTAACAAATGGCCAAAAAGTATAGGAAAAAATGTTCAACATCACTAATCATCAGGGAAATGCAAATCAATACCACAATGAGATATCTTACTCCAGTTAGAATGGCTACTATCAAAAAGACAACAAATGCTGGCAAGGATGCAGAGGAAAGGGAACTCTTACACACTGCTGGTGAGACTGTGAACTAGTACAGCCATTATGGAAAACAGTATGGAGGCTGCCTTAAATTAAGTATCCCATCAAAACTCGACCCCCACTTTGACAGTGTTAAGAGGGTGGAAAATCCTATTATGGTCATTGAAAGGTGGGGCCTTGAAGAGGTGATTAGATTGTAGGACTATGTCATAGTGAATGGATTAAAAATGTTGGTCATGGGTCGTCACTGGAGGGCTCTAAAAGGAGAGTGCATGAGGACCTTGCTCTCTGTGTTCCACCATTTTTGCAGTGTGATACTTTGCCATCACTGTCACCACCACCAAGGCTGTCACCAGCTGTGTTCCCTGAACTTTGGACTTCCTAGTCTCAGAAACTGTGAGCAATAAATTGTTTTCTTTATAAACTACCCAGTTCTGTGTATGTTGTTATAAGCAACAGAAATGGACTAATATGGAGGCCTCTCAAAAAACTTCAAATAAAACTACCTTATGACCCAGCAATCCCACTACTGGGTATATATCCAAAGCAAACGAAATCAGTATTTCAAAGGGATACCCGCCTTCCCATGTTTATGGCAGCATTATTCACAATGGCCGAAATATGGAATCACCTAAGAGTCCATCAGCAGATGATTGGATGAAGAAAATTTGAGGTGTATACAGTGGAATATGGCATGATGTTCTTTCTGTTTGTTCAACAAATATTGAGTACCTACTATGTGAGCCAGGTACTGTTCTAAGGCTATATCGTTGTATAAAACAATCAATCCCTGCCCCTATGGACTTTATGTTCCAGTGGAAGAAGACTAACAAAAAATATACACAATTTTAAAAAATTATACATCAGGAGGTGATAAGTATAATGGAAAAGAAATTTTAGAATAATAAAACAGGGTAAGGGAGATTAGAAATGCCCGAGAAAGTGGCAGGTTGGTGGCAATTTTAATTAGGGTGGTCTGGGTAGGGCTCATTAGGAAGGTGATATTTGAGCAAAGCCCTGAAGCCAGTGACGGAGTTAGGTGTGTGGACATCTGGAGAGGAGCAAAGGGCCAGTGTAAAGGTTTGTAGGCAACAGTGTGCCTGGTGTACTTGAGGGAGAGCAGGGAGGTCAGTCAGCTGGGCTTGGCTGGAGCAGAGTGAATCGGGACATTAGGAGACGGTGAAGTCACAGTGGTGGAGGGAGGAGGTAGATCCTGTGGGGCTTTGTAAAGACTCTGACTTTGACTTTGAGATGGGAAGCCATGAAGGTTTTCAGAGAAAGAGAGGCGTGACCTGGCTTGCACTTTGATTGGATTGTTCTGGCTGCTGTGTTGAGAACAGGCTGTGTGGGTGGAGGGAACTGAAGCAGTGCAGACGCTGTCGTAGGAATCCAGGAACAAGACGATTGATGGTCATGTGGACCAGGAGCAGTTGGGGGGATGAGAGATGTGGTCGGATTCTGGATCTATGTGTCTGGAGATGAAATCAACAGAAGTTGCTGGTGGATTGGATATGGCTATGAGAGAGCGGGGTAAGGATGACTCCAAGAGTTTTGTCCTGAGCAACTGGAGAGATGAAGTCTCCATCAGATACAGGAAGAACAGATTAGATGTGTCTGCGGGTGGGGTGGGTGGAGAAACTCCGAAGTTCAGTCCTTGCTGTCTTGATAGACCTAACAGATGTCTAAATGGAGATGGCAAGTGGGCACGTAAATACGTAAATCTAGAGTTCAGGAGTAATGGCTGGGCTGGAGATGTGAATTTAGGGGATCGTCGGCATGGAGATGGTATTTAAAGCCCTGGTACTAGATGAGATTACCAGAGGAATGAGTAGATAAAGAAGAGACCCTAAACTGAGCCCTGAGGTACCTCGAGCTTAAGAGATTGGGGCTAAAAGGAGGAACAAGCACAAGAATTGGGGAAGGAGCAGTCAACGATGCAGGAGTCGTCTAATGTCCTGGAAGCTTAGCAGAGAGAGAGTTTCCTTCTTCCCTCTCTTCCTTCTTTCTTCTCCCTGTTCTTTCATCTGAAAGCCAGAAGCAGTAGCTGTTGGGGAGAAAGAAACAGAGCCCTGAGCGGGGCTGTGCAGATGGGATGGGCTCGCCTGCGTGTGAGCTGTGACGCTCACCTCGTCACCCAGGGTGTCTCCTCGCCTTTCACTTCCCATGCAAATGACTGGCAGCTAAAGGGGCACAGTAGAGCGAATGAGCTCATGCATTCTGACTTCTGGGTTTTCAGTGGGGGACAGTGATAATACTCAGTAGTTAAGGACTGAAGTGTGTCCCTCACCCCAAATTCATATGGTGAAGTCCTAATCCAAGTACTTTAGAAAGGTGACTATCTTTGGAGATAGGGCCTTTAAGGGGGTGATTAAGTTAAAATGAGGTCTTTAGATTGACTGTTGTCTTTATAAGACTCCAGGAGAGACAAACCCTGCTGACACCTTGATCTTGGACTTCCAGCCAATAGAATTTTTAGAAAATAGATTGTTGTTGTTTAAGCCACCCTGTCTGTGGTATTTGCTTTGGCAGCCTGAACATACTAATACACTGGTGCAGAGATGTTTTGAAATTATCTCCCTACTCACTCGTGACATGTGTAGCCTTGATGAGGATTGACTCTCAGGGGAAAAGTCAAATTCTTGGCTTTGCTTTCCAAAGTGTAGTCTTTAGAACTCAGGGTAGGACAAATTATCTTTAAAGCCAAGACTTTGACATCTAAGAGCTGGTTCTCTTGGAAATCCAAAGTCTGAGTCCTGGTCCCATGAACAATATAACCCGAGTAGGTAACAGATGAAGGGCTGGACTGTCCTTTTCATGCCTGCAATCTGAATAAGGTGTGGAGAAGCAAGAAAACTTCCGAGAGAGAAAGAGACCTTAGGTTCTGGAGAGTTCCTGACAGGACTTCATATACCAGATAAGTTGGAGCATGTGGAAGCAGCAGAGACATTTGCTTATTTCCAGGTAAAGCCTATGTAGGTGGCAAACCTCCAGGAGGAGTGGCCTCACATCAGCAGGGGCAGAAGACAAAAGGGAACCTGTGTCCCAAGGTGCAGCCGGCTCCTGAAATGTCCCCATATCTCTGGTGGGACATACAACAGGCTAGAAAAAAGCAACATGCTTGATGCATCTGACCATCAGAATTTGGAGGACACCAGACCTGGAACTGAATACGGAGGCGTGGATGTCAACCCCAAGTGCCAGAATCTGCTGGTGGCTAAACCCAGGTGTAAGAGACTCTGCCTGGATTCTTGATCTTCAGTGTCAGAGTCCTCCTTACCTCAAGCACAGATGTCACCTTGAAGAGAAGGGGGGCAGGAAACACATGAACTGACTGCCAACACACTGATGGGATGGGGTCCAAGCTGCACTGGCAAGACCAAGTCTTCTACCATTAGGTATGAGGGCAACTGAAGAGAGAAGTGAAGTCCAGTTATTAAAAAGTAATGCTATAGGGGCCGGGGGAGAATGGGAAGTTATTACTAAATGGGTGTAGAGCTTCAGTTTTACAATGTGAAAGAAGTTCTGGGGCTGGATAGTGGTGATGGCTGCACAACAATGTGAGTGTGTATAATACCACTGAACTGTGCACTTAAAAATAGTCAAGGTGGGAAATTTTATGTTGTGTGTTTTACCATAATTTTAAAAATTGGGGGAAAAAATAATGCTATAATGTTTGCTCACCTGAGGTCGTGGCTCGTGACATTCATACCTATGATAACAGATGAGAACTAAAGAGGAGCAAGGGTGAAGAGAGGGTGAGTTGAGGGGAGGGTGGTGGAAAGATTGTTCAGGAAGGGCCAAGAGCACCAGGATTTGGAGGTGGGAAGGTGTGGATTCTACTGTTTGCTCAGTGTCGTCCTGGGCAACACACACACACACACACACACACACACACACACACACACACACACACACACCTTTAACATCCTGCAATCACCTCTCCCAGCACACACACACACACACACACACACACACACACACACACACACACACACACCTTTAACATCCTGCAATCACCTCTCCCAGCCCAAAGGAACTATCTGATGGTTGGAGTCTGCACTCTTCTCTTAAGAAAAGATGCCCACAAAGTTCAAGGAAAAGAATGTTGTGTAAGATCATTTTATTTCCCAGGGCAAAGAGCTATGTAAAACCCAACTGGATTCTATCTGAAGCCTTACAGGCCAATTGCAGTAAATGCATTTTACATATGTTCAGTGCTGGCTACAAGAGCTATTCCTCTTCCTTTAGAAATATTGCTTTTGTTGTGGTTTACAGTAACCATGCAACATGCAAGAGCAGTGTTTTTCATGAAAAAACTACCATAACTTACAGGCCCTGCCCTGAATCATCAGAAAGCTTAACTTTTGGTTAAACATCCCCGTAAAAGCTGACAGAAGAAAAGCATATCTATTATACTACAAAGCTGTGTAAATCCGCAGATTGCTATTACACATAGTCTGACAATGACCAGGAACATCCTTCTGGATTAGTGAAAGCTTGGAAAGCAGCAACAGCAGCCTGGGCTCCGGCTGGCTCTGCCCTCCGCCTGCTCCCTTCAGGAGCCCTGAACACCTCCTTCTGCCTTTGCTGGTATGACTTGGAGGCTTTCACATCTTGGAGAGCTTGATGTCATAAGTGACCATGTTGAAGTTGTCCCAGGCAAAGAGCTTCCTCTCCAGGGGGTTGTAGTCGATCATGCTGCTGTACTTGTAGCGGTTCTTGAACGGGATGGTCAGAGGCTTGCTGCTACCTGTGCCTGTGTCGTAAGCAAAGTTGATGGTAGCCTCGGCTGAGGAGTAGCTGCTGACGGTGTACAAGGTGCCACAGATGACAAAGGCATTGGCGACGGACTGCTTGCGGATGTTAGTCTCCCAGGTTTGTTCAAGTTCCAGATTCTCTGGGTTCAGTTTGGAGAGGACGATGGCACCTTTGACCTCTTCGGTGCTGTAGATGACCCAGAGGCCTGTCTCATCCACAGCCAAGTCAATGTCTGTGTAGCCACCCCAAGAATAGGGGAACTGTCCGTGGAAGCCGGCTCCGGGGATTTCCTTCTCAGCCTTCACTGTCTCGGTGTTCAGCTCATACCTCACCACAGTCCTGGACCCAGCCCCCTGGAAATAGAGGCTCCCGGCGTACACCACAGCGCCTGTGCTTTCCAGTGGCCTGGGCAGCACGTGAACCTTAGAAGGGTAGCCCTGCACGAACTGGCTGACGAGGTCGTACTCGAAAACCTGGCGGATGTCTGTGCCCACCGTGTTGATTCTCCACGTGGTCTCCTGGGTATAGGGATAGGAGGGCTTGGGGTCCCTCATCCACACGCCATACTTGCCAGTGATCGTTTCAGCTGTTCTCAGAGTGAAAGGCTCTCCTACCCAGGCTAGTTCTCCACATCCTGAATGAAAAACAAAACTATAAAACCACTAACCCATAATCTTTCCAAATACAATGACAACACGGAAGCATAGCAGAGCTGGCAGAAAAGCAAGGGCCCTAGAGACAGGCAGTCTGAGTTTAAATCTGGGCTTTGCCACCCACGGGCTGCGTGACTTTCAGTAATTAACTCTCTAAGTCTGTTTTCTCCTCTGTAAAGGAGATAATAACAGAGTTTTGGGTAGTAGGGCTGTTGCAAATGTTAAATGTAATTACACATGCTCAGTGCTTGGCATAGAGGAAATGCACGGTAAATGTTCTGTGATCGATCTGATGTGAATCGAGCTTCTGCTCAGCTTAGTTGTAAAGATGAGGGCTGCACAGAAGGCTGCAACTGTATTTGTAATATTCTATGTAAGCTGGGCAGGGACTCATAGGTGTTCATGACATTACTCTTCATGACTTTTATGTCTGATTTAATTATTAAAAAATAGGAGAGAGAAAAATCAACTCATAAGAATAATTTTTATATGACAAAGTTTTCCAAGCCTTGATCAATGGGCCTCATATTTCATGCATCATTTTAATATAAGAAAATCTGTATGTAACTTTTCATATGTGGGGAAGAGACGGTTGAAAATTTAGATTTAGCAGAATCACAACAAATCTGTGTACTGTAATCGGCACCTTTGATTTCCTCACAGAGGGCAGGCACTCTTTGCTGTGCATCTCTCAGAGAATCATATTTTAAGTATTTCATAACCTCCATCCCCTTTTATTACACATGCCCTTCAGTGCTAGCAATAATTGGCAATCACATGGATAGTTAACGTTTCTGAAAACCACAGTCTTAGTCTTAAAGTCAGGCTTTCAGGGAACATTTTGGAAAGAGACAAATGGTACTTTTCCTAAGTGGCCAAAGTTCAGAAAAAATACCTTTAGTAACAAACTGTGTGTTGAGCTGGTGCATGGACCTACTGAAAAATGTCATTTTCCAGGTGTAGTTAAATCTGTGTGACAATCAAGTGTGTGAAATAACCACCTCTCTCATCTTCCCTCCATCCCAGCCTCCCAAGTATGGGTGACAGGATATAAGGCTCTGCTGGGGAGAGACTGACTTCCTGCAGACCTGCCCTGGAAAGCGAGCAGAGAGGGAGTTCTGTTCCTGTCCCCCTTTCCTGCCACTGCTCACGGGGAAGTTACTCATTTCCCACCCGGCTGGGCATTTACTCTGTACTGACTCCGAACACAGAACTAGACATGGATGAAGACCACGTTGGCGCAAAAGGGAAGAAATCTAACTTCATACCACTGTCTCCCTCTCCATTTCTGGGATGGCCAGATGGACTCTCCTTCAAGATTCGGGAAGCAGGAACCTCAGTTAACTGTGACTTCAATTCCTGGAAGGCCAAAGTGTCCAAATTCCATGTAGCAACTGTATTAAAAGAAAGACAAAATCATACTGTGAGAAGTGGCCCAAGGATTGACCATGTTGAGGACTGCTTTGAAATAGCCTCCCAAAGATGTGATTTTTTTAAAAAAATTATTTTTTTATTTTTTATAGCAGTTTGTTTTACAGAGAAATTGAGCAGAAAGTACAGCTAGTTCCCATACCCTCCCCCATCCACAAATATAGTTTCTCCTCTTCTTGACATGCTATATTAGTGGGTACATTTCTTACAATCATGAATCAACACTGATATGTTATTATTAACTTAATTTTACACTAGGGCTCCCTCTTAGTGTTGCACAGTTCTGTGGGTTTTGCCAAATGCATAAGGGTATGTATTCACCATTGCAGTATCATGTGGAATAGTTTTGCTGCCTTAAAAATCCTCTGTGCTCCACCTATTCATCCCTCCTTCCCTCATTCTCTGAAGCCCTGGTAACCACTGATTTTTTTTTTTTCCTCCATTACTTCAAATAGTTACAGAGATATGATGTTTGAGATTTGCTCTCAAATAATGATCAGGGATTGGGGGTCGGGGAAGGGAAGATGAAACATGACTGGACTCGGCTGATAACTATTGGGGCTGGGTAATGGCTACACTGGGGTTCCTGCTGTTCTCTCAACGTTTGTGTATGTTTGAGAAATCCCATAATTAAAAAGCTCACAAATAATAAATCACATTAACAATGTGTCTAGCACAGAGTAGGGTATTCATCACAAAATAAGGTTATGCACAATAAAAATAATTCCTGCCAGAAGGGCCAATTTATGAGTAGATGAGGGATTTCAGGGATATTGAGAAGGTCCTTAGCATCTTCCTAGATGTCTGAATTTCAACAATTAAAAATTCACTGCATGACTTTAGGTTTTTATTCTTGTCATGTGCAAATGTTTCTGTAAGAAGTAATACATTAAGCTTTACATGCTCAGTTGAAATATTCTATCAGGTATACCTCCTGGTTGCCTTCCTAATACTTGTCTCCAGCCCCATCTCTCCCCAGCTCCGAGAGGATGCTAGAAATTAAAAAACATTCATTTAACGAACAATGGTAAAGATTTACACATGCTAGACACTGGGAATCCAATATGAGTAAGGCATGGTCCCTGGTCCCTACCTTCCAAAGGTTGATAATCTCATGAAAAAATAATAACTATCATATTTTAAGAAAAAAAATATTCTGTCAGATTCCTTTCTGAGACCAGTTTTGCATAAGGAAGAAAGCATGTGCAGGATTCCTATGGGAATTTGAGGTGGGGTGTGAGCTATGGAGAAGGGAAGCTGTGTGAGTGACCTTGGTTAGACATTAAGTCATCGCCGTGTGCCACACATTTCTGCTTTTGCTTAGGATTATGGTCTTACAGCAGTTCTTGAATACAAGGATAAGGCAACAGCCAAAAGAAAGAGGCTTGGCTGTTTCAGTATGTAGGTTTGATTATTGTGGCGAGGCCAACAGATCAGGAGATGATTGCCGTGGAAAATATAGTTTGAGGCAAAACTATGGAGAAAGTAAAAAGAGTGGTGGCTGGGTGGGGTGAGGTGGGGGTGTGGGGAGGGAAGGGATGAGTACGTGCAGCACAGAGGCATTTTCCAGCAATGAAAATACTCTGAGTGATACTATAATGGTTGATACATATCATCACACATTTGTCCAGGCCTATAGCGTGTTCAACACCAAGAGTGACCCCTAATGTAAACTATGGACGGTAGGTGATGATGATGATGTGTCCATGCAGGTCACTAAGTGTAACAAATGCACCACTCTGGTGGGGGGTGTTGATAGTGGGGGAGGTTGTGCGTGTGTGAGGGCAGGGGGTATATGGGAACTCTCTGTACCTAAACTGAGGATCTTAATTTTGCTGTGAACCTAAAGCTGCTCTTAGAAAACAGTCTTTAGGGGTCCATGGGCCCTAGGCCTGCCCCTGCCTCTGCTGCCACCACATATCCAGGCCAACAATGGAGCCAGCCTGACACCCAGGATCCTGAGAGATGGGGGTGCCTCAGCCAGCAACCAGATCCTAGAAGATACTATTAACCATGTGTGTTTCTCTGGGTGTGTGACTTATCTGCTCATGTCCTTCACCAAATTTCAGCTTAGATTTTTCTAATTCATTTTTAAGAGTTCTTTTTGCAATAAGGATATTAATTTGTGTGTGTCAAAGAAAAAAAAAAAAAGTAGAGAATAGAAAAATGGTTACCAGAGCTGGGAGGGGTTGGGGGGAGGAATAAGGGGTGAACTATTGGGAACAAAACTATGTTGCCTACCCTAAGTGAATGATTGTGCAAGATATACACCTATTGAAACAACGCACTGTACCCCACAAAAATAAATACAAACAAAATCGAATTTTTAAAAAGTCTTTTAAAAATGATAATTTGTTATACTGTACTCACAGATTCCAAGGGGAAGGGGTCACACCCTGCCATGGGGGGCTGCATGGCAAAGCACCGGGGTTGCTCAGGAGTCAGAGGGAGCATGGTGGAAATGTGGGCAACAGGCTTTATCGTTCTTTCCATGGGAAGGAACAGGGGAGGCAGCGGAGGCAGGGTTAGCACTGGCTAGTTTGAATAATTTCAGCAGGCTCTAGGGCCTAGGGGCTGTCCCTAGTTGTTTGGTCCCTGGCCCTGGGATGATTAGGGCAGGAGGATAATGGCTGGAGAGAGGAGGAGGTAGCAGTGTGGCTCTGGATTGGTTGACTGCACAGGAAAGGCAAGCTCCCAGCTGAGTCGTTCACTATCTGTAGGAATTGGCTAGGCCTGGGAGGGGCAGGCCTTCCAGCATCTGCAAGGACCAGATGGCAGAGCATCGGAGTCAAAAGACAGGCTTAATGCTTTGGCTTTTTTTCTCTTGCTGAATGCCTCGGTCATTTCTCTGGCCCTTGAGTGACTTGGCTCCTTGCTCAGGATTTTCAGGTGTCCAGGACAACAGGAAGGAAGTCAGCGCATCACCTGAGGCTAGGGCTCCACACAACTGAGAAGGTCAGTTTTTTCTTCTTTTTAAATTTTTTCTGCCTTTTATTGTTTGTTTGCTCAACTCTCCTATATTTAGATTCCAGGCGTGGAGGATTACAATGGAACTCTTAACCCCTCTGGATGTACCGTATTTCATCAATCTTAAGACACAGTCTCCACATCCCTGGGATCAGGGTGCCCTCTCCGAGTTGTTGGTGTTCGGCTCCGATCAGTTACAGTACTGAAAATGTTTCTCTCTGGAAGGAGCTGGAGGAAACATTCAGCTAAGCAGCTCTCAGGCTTGGCCTGGGCCATGGGGCTGGGGGCGGCATTCTGCCATGGCTGAGAGCCCTGCTGCACAAGCCGAGCTGTCCCATCAGCCGCCCTCTCCTGACCCCGGCTGCGGTCCTCTCCTCCCCAGCCCTGCCTTTGTGCAGCTGCAGCTGTTCAGCCTCCATAAGAGTGAGATGACCTTGGACAGGGGTGGCTCCTCTGTCCCCTGGGATAGCCCTCAGTCTAGAGAGGACAATGTAAGCAATCAAGACCCATAAACCAAAATTTATAGCCAACTGAGGCTATCCTCCATAAGCATCCCAAACTCCAGGGGTAATTGGGAGGGCTCCCAGGGACACAGCAGGTCTTAAGTCTTCCCAGCCTTGAATCCACAGAATTATTTATCCATCCATTCTGCCAGCCCCTTGGGAGCACCTATGAAGGGCATGGCTGTGCTAGGTGCTGGAGCTAAAAGGTGAATAAGACGCAGTTTGTTTATGCCCTTGAGGATCTCATATTCTGGCAAAGTCCTCCTGAAATGGGTCCTTTCCAGGCTGCTTTGGGAACCAGCATCATTGGACAATCTAAATGGCTCCCGGAGAGTCTTGGAAAGTTTATTTGGTCCTCTGACTCTCTTTCTCCCTATCTGAGGATCTGTGGAGGTGAGGAAACACCTCTGTTCTTCATTGTAAAGATTGCCTTGGCCCACATGGGAACCCGGGGCAGAGATAGGTCCACTAGGTCAGATGAAGGCTCCTTAGACTGATCTGGAACCTGCACCAGCTGCTTCCCTCCTCACCCAGTGCAGGTGACCACACACCTCTGCCAGGGAGTTGGTGCTGCTCGTGGGCAGCAGGGGAGAGGGACAAGGTGCCTGAGGTTCCCCGTCCTTACATGCTGCCAGGGAAAGGCAAGAGCTACCCCCACCCCTACAAGTGATGGCAGAGCTATTTGTAACACCCTCTCCATCCGTGCTTCTCCACTGTCATGCCTTCTCTCTTAGGCCTAAAACATGATGATAGACCCCTGATCCCTGGCTGTCAGGAGCAACCCTTCCCTGCCTCACCTGCTCAACCTCCTGCATGGAGCAGAGGCTCATACAAGGTGGCAAACCGTCACCAGGGCAATTCCTCAAAATCAGATGATTAAGCATGTTCCTTGAGTTTAGCTGTTTTCCTTTCATTGGTACCTTTTCTTGGACCATTGTAGACTACTTTTCAGGACAATTCAAACTTCTTTTCTTTGATGCCTCAATTAACTCTCAGAATGCAGGAGCTGGTTTTAGGCAATGTGAGGTGAAATACTGTTGGTGGCATCTGTACAAAAAGTCTGGAGAGCCCCCACTCCCTGCCCTTCAGCTACGTGACCCACACTAGCCATGCAAGGGGCACATGGACCTCCCCTCCCCTACATCCTCCCCCACATCCCTGACATGAACTACTTTATTCTATGAAAGTACCTAAGATGGTTAATAAGAAAAGTAGGGCGTATACTTGCAAGTTACTTGAAATGCCCTTCTTAGCCACTGCAGGAATAAAGAAAGTGAAACAAACGGGCACACAAAAAAGCCAGGCATTTTCACAGATGGCTTCCTTGAAGATAGCTGAAGTACTGGCACCGAAATGCTGAAAGACAGCTTTCTGCGTGTGAAAAGAGATGATTAACGGGCATTTATAGCTCTTTCCACTTTCCAAATAATTTTCATATAAGTTATTTATATGATGTGGTGCTTTCAAAATTTCAGAGAAATAGAATAAGGCTTTAGGGCTGCAATCTGCACCTAATAAAACTTAATTATTGCCACCACTCTTTACACGTACACTATGAACCACGTGCTGTGCTAGGTACTTGCTATTTATTACCTCTAGTCCACATAACAGTCCTGAAAGTGAATGTTATTATCCTCTTTTGCAAATGAGGAAAGCAAGATTCAAAGAGATTAAGTAACCTGTTCACAGTCACTCAGCTAGTAAGTGGTGGGGCTGGGACTTGGACCCATGTCTTGGAGAGCCATGGCAGTTTTGAGCCCTCTCACCCAGTGGTGGGGAGGGGTGTCAGTTATAAATAAATTGCCTCTTGGAGCCCAACGCACCCTTCCGTATATGCTCTCTGACAAGGCATTTCTGCCTTAAAGTGAGCATGATGTTGAATTGTCTCAACAGAGGCACTAGAGGGACACTGTGGGAGGAAGAAGATCTCCCACAGTTTCCCTGCCCCAGTCTGGTCAGTGGCATGGGTGTGAGGACATCTGGTGGAGCCTTGCCCCAGCATGGACCCAGGATGCGGTTCCTCAGGGACCATGCAATCTCGGCTTGGTCATAATCTTTTCACAGCCCTCTCAATGAGGAAGCCAGAGTCCCTGCATGGGGACCCCAGTGCTCTGAAAGCCTCCTGCCTGTGCCTGTCTGTGACACCCATTGTATTCATGTCACAGGTGGTTGGTCAACCTCCCCACCTGCACTTGACAGGTGGCCAATTGCAGCTGCAGATCAGCTCAGGCCTGGGCTAGTCAGTCCCCTTCTCTGCTATCTGATGGGCTGAACCCCACTTTCCCCAAAGAGTTCTGAACCCTTTCCACGTTCATCCTTTCTTAGGGCTCTAAGTTGCCATATGGAATTTACTTGTATCTTATAGTTGTTGTCTCATCAGTTAATAATTCTTTACATTAAACTTCCCTGGCTTAACCTACTATGTGGTTTCTATCTCCTGATTGGACCCAGACTTCCATGGAGGTTTTACAAGAGCCATGAAGATGTTGCTTGGCACTTTGGAGAGTGGCCTGCTGCTGGCTGAGCTTGGCTCCCTGTGGATGCCCAGTAAACACACAGCAATCTCCCCATCATCTCTGCCTTCCCAACTGCCCAAGAAGAGGTGGCACAGGCACTGGCCAGTGCTACCTTCCTTGCCTGGTCCCACCATGGCCCTCAGGGCTCTGAGCAAACAGCCCTTGGCTGGCTATCCCTCTCCCCACTGTCTTTTCCCATTCTTTGCAGGAACCACACCTCATGTGCTTTCCTTGAAGTAAACAAGAATCACAATAAAACATAATGTCAGGGAGTGGCTTTCAGAATGATTGGAAGGCCAGTTCCCAGTTGGCAGGTGGGATGGTTGGATTATGAACCTGCTGGCTTCCTCTTGGTCATGTCAGCCAGGAGCATCTGGCAATAGTCAGACTCCCAGAGTGGAGCCATCTGGCACAAGGACCAAAGCCTGTGGGAGAGGATGCAAGGCCCCGAGCAAGGAAGCTGTTGTGCAAAGGAGCCCAGACTGAGCCAGAAATCATAGCTTCTTGGTTGCCCTGCCAGGTTCCAGTGGTGTGACTTTGGGCAAATGACTCAACCTCTCTGAACCCCAGTATTCTGAGCGGCATAAATGTATCAGGTTGTTTTGAGGATTACATAAGAAACTATAAATGAAATGGTCCTCAATAAAGATGAGTCAAAACTAAAATTTCTCTGGAATGTTTCAAAATCACTAACAATTCATTCTCGATGTGGGAGGAAAACAAAGAGATTATGAAAATATTAAGGACTATATGAGCGTACTCCAAACGTTTGTGGAAAAATTGAATTAAAACATAATACAGGCTGGCCAGTTGGCTCAGTAGGTTAGAGCACAACCTTATACCAAGGTCACGGGTTCAGATCTCCGTCCAGCCAGCCACCAAAAACAAAACATAATACAAATCCTTCCATGAACTTTTTGAAGGTCTCTCATATTGTGTCAGACGGTTAACATTTTTAGGGTTTCTATTTATTTATTTATTTTTTTAATATTAAAAGTCAGTCGTTCTGTGGTTTAAAGGTGCATGTCTTTTACAAAATTCTGGAA
Organism: Cynocephalus volans; assembly: GCF_027409185.1. Taxonomy (NCBI): domain Eukaryota; kingdom Metazoa; phylum Chordata; class Mammalia; order Dermoptera; family Cynocephalidae; genus Cynocephalus; species Cynocephalus volans. The sequence continues at coordinate 128,419,062 of NC_084467.1, forward strand.
TTTTTCTGCATGCTCTGCCCTTACCTCTTCTTTATAGACTCACATTCTAGAGAGCTCAACCTGGAAACTGAATTTAACTCATTTGCTTTTATATGTATGCATGTGTAGATAGGCAAATGTCATTGCAATGATTTTTGTACCTATTTCTGTCACTGCTCGAAAAGTTCAGTCAGTATTATGTAAAGTCGATACTACATAAGTGAAGAATGAAAAAAAAGAAGGGTGCGAATATATTTACAGGTTGTCACAAATACTTCTGGAAAATGAAGATTAGCTAGTAGACTGTTGTCCTGTGTGCTGTCCCAACACGTATGGTCTCTACAATCAATGTGTGCTACAGAAACGTTACATACATGTCGACATTTTGATCTCGGAATGACATTTAGAAACAGTAGTGGAACTCAAGCAAAGGCCAACCTTTGTCGTTATAGTTCATTTGCTGGGTGGCCACTCTGTGCCAGGCACTATGCTGGATGCTTCCCCATGTTACTTCTAATCTGCATAATGACTCCCAGAGGGGTTATTATCCCCATCCCATAGGTGAGGAAAGGAAATCTGCAGCACATGTGTTGAACACCTCTGGCGCCCAACTCCCGCCCCTGCTCCCGTTCACATACTGCCTACCTTTTTCCAGCCATTGCTGTGGCAACCTGCCTTTCACAGGTGTCACCTGCCAGGACCTTGCCCCTACTTCTCTCATTCTCTGCATAGGAAGTCTGCAAGAACCATCCTGTTGCACCCATCTGTGTACCATGGAAGTGTGACATACCTCAGGAGAGAGCCCTTGGACAACAGGGTATCAGACCCATGGATAAATGCTCTTCTGTCAAATTCTACACAGCCCCCCTGAAGGTCTGGAGGGATAGAGCCTCCATTGCCCATGGTGGTGACCAGCTTGAGAAGGACCCTCTTGTTGGCTTTCCTTCTTTCCCCACCTCACTCTCCCCTGGCCCCCTTCTCTTCCCTGGGATCATGGCCCTTCCAAAGCAGAGGTTAAAGGAGAAAGTGGGGCTTTTCTTGTGACAGTAATAACCAACTCTATCTAGTTTATCTTTAAAAATTGTATTTTTTTCTCCTACTCTGGGCTTACTTTTATGTAAAACATAGGAGAAAAAAAATATACAAGGGGTCTTCAAAAAGTTCATGGAAAAATTTATATTATCTTTAAATTCCATTTTTCCATGAATTTTTGGAAGTACCCTTGTGTGTGTGTGTGTGTATAGAACTTTGTGGTCATAGCATGTAGTAAAATGTTGCCTATCATACTATATGTTTGTATAAACAAGGGATTTCCATGATTCTAAGGGGATTTTTTTTCTCTGTAACAATTACACGATAAAGAAAATGGCAGTGACAATTTGGACTTCAGGTGGGATGAGAAAAAGCTCACCTTACCTGAGTGCACTGAGCCACACTAAGCCTCACTCCCCAACCCTCCACACCTCAGTTCTTGCCCTTCCTGCACGAAAGCACATCCACGCTTAATTCCAGCTCCCCAAATGCCCCTCCCCCCATGTCTAGGACCTTGAAGCAGACCTCCTGTTCCAAGAATTTCTGTCCCTTTTTGTCCTGTGTCTTTAGGGTCTATAAACTAGGGGTCAGCTGGCAGTCCTGAAGGTCACTGAACCTCAGGGGATGAGACCGGAATTCTAGCCCGGGCTCTGCCACTAACTGGTTGGGTGGCCGTGAACTAGTTGAGTAACCTCTCTCAGCCTCAGTTTCTACATCTGCAAAAATGAGCCAGTGGCACCGGATGCTTGCTAAGTCCCTTTCCAGTTCTACATTCTTATACTAAAGTAATTTCCTGCTCATGAAAACGATCCTCTACTAGAAAAGAACTTCCAAGTTTGGAGTTCATTATAATGGGATGTTGCTCTTATTTCCACAATAGAGCAGCTGGAAAAGACAAAAAGAAACGTAAAATTAGAGAACACGTCTAATAAATTCCCAAAGACTTGTTATATGACCACAAAACAACAAAAAGACAAAATTTAGCTCACTTAGGAGAGCGTGGTGCTGATGACAGCAAGGTCAAGGGGTCAGATCCCCATACTGGCCTGCCACCCAAGAAAAAAAAAAAAGACTAAACGTTGCCTCTATTTTTGTACACACACACACACACACACACACACACACACACACACACGCCAGAGCACACATGCGCACGCGTGCATGTGAGTTTTGGTTGAGAATGTAACTTCCTTAACAATCTGTAGTAGGAATGGTTATTTCATTTGTTTTCACAGACTCAGGTTCAAGTCTCAAGTCTACCACTGACCAGCTGTGCAACCTTGGGCCCCTCAGCTCTTACAAACTCACTCTCGGTAGTTGTAAAGTTCGGAATTGGATCTCTTTGAATTCTTACAATCTAGGATTTTTAAAACACCCTTTGTATTGTATAGTTATTTTATTTGAACCCCACAAAAATGATTACTCAGAGCAGGAAGTTTCTTTGTCATGCTATGGATAAGAAACGAGGGTGCAGAGGGTTAAATAATTTGCCCAAGGTCATACCCAGGCATTGGCTCAGGTTTTCTAGCCTCACACCTATGCAGATCTTGCCTTTTTAGAAAATATTTTCCCATCATTTTATTTTGAAGATTTTCAAACCTATAGAAAAATTGAAATTACAACAAACTCCCCATGTACCATTCACGTAGATTCATTCCCCAATTGTTAATAGTTTGCCACATTTGTTTTACCTTTCTTCTGCTCGTTCTTTAGGTATTTACAGTCTTTGCTCAACTGTTTGAAAGCAGATTGCAGATATTCTGATGCCTCCCCCCAAGCACTCCAGCACGGATATCCTCCCCCATAACCCAAGAAAAAGAACATTAATCCAATCACATAGTCTAATATGCAGTCCATATTCAAATTTTCTCAATGATCCCAAATTTGTTCCTCACAGCTTTTTTTCCCTGGATGCAGGAACCGATTAAGGATCCTGCACTTTATTTGGTTATCAAGTGTCTTTAGTCTTTAAATCTAGAACAAGCACGTACCACACCACTTTTTTCTTTCTTTATATTGACACCTTTAAAGAGCCTGGATGAATTGTCCCATAACTGGATTTGCTTGCTCGTTTCTTGATAGTTAGAGAATGTATTACACAGTGAATATTTGGAGCACAACTTTAACAAGAAGTGACACAAATGCTGTCTTCCCAGCTAATAAGAAGAGTGTCCCCCACCCCCAGCACACTCACAGACTCACCTTTAAGCAAGCAGGGATCGGGGACCGGTAGGAACAGAAGAGCTTCCCAGCTGGAAAAAACACCTCAAGTCTGATGACTTCACAGCAGAGGTTCTCAGATTGGGCAAAAAGTAGGAAAACTTCCAAAACAACATGTAGAGGGAACTGACAAAGGGTTGTCTCCTCCTTATTTTGCCAACGGAGGACATTAAAAACAAACAAAACCAAAAAAACCTTACCACTTTATCACTTTGTAATTCTATTGTCATTTTGTAAACAGAGGTCATTTTCACACAAAAAGGTAGAAATAATAATCTCTGAACAAAGATTCAGAAAAGGCATAGTTTTCCAAAAAGGACAGTTGGCATCTTTCTACTGCTCATATACACGTACATCTCACCTGGTCCTCATCGATCTCATTTTGCTGTGGACTGTGAAAACCCTGCCATGAAGAGGCACGAGAACTCAAAACCACTAACCTGAGCAAAGCTCCCAGAAGCTAAATTACTAGTAACACATGGAAGTGATTGCTTTCCCGTCCTTAATTCATGCCTTGAGTTAGATGTGATCTCTGGGAGAAAGGCCGGGAAAGGAGGAGAGGCCTGGGCCACGAACCGTTTCACCTGCTGGACTCGTGGCCTCTCTACCCCACATTCTTACCTTCCCTGGAGACTGGTGGCATGTCCTGAGAGGTGTCCCGGGTCTGGGGACACTGGACCCTTCTCAGCCTTGCTACCTCCTGGGTGCTACTTTCCAACCTCCTGGCCAGATCCTCATTCTCTTGCCTCAGTTGCCTCTTCTGTTCCTCCAGAGCTGACTTGTCTCGGAGGAGGTTGCTGTAGGCTGTCTCCATCTCCCTGGTTTGGGTTTCCAGCTGGTCCCGCTCCCTCCTCAGGGTGCCCAGCTCCCTCTGTAGACCCTCCTGGGTCTCCTGGGGCCCAGCAGCCTGGCTCAAAGTCAGCCGGTGGATGAGGCTCTCTAGGGAGCTGAGCCGGGCTTTGGCAGACTCCAGGTCTGTGCGCTGGGTGCTGCTGTCTCTCTGTAGGTCCTGGATGGCTGACATGGCCTGGCCCTGCTCGGGGCAGCTGGATTCATTGGGGCTGGCCACACTGAAGATGTATTGGCATCGGCCACTTGGGTCGTTGGTCTTCCGAAGCTGGGCTGTCCTGGCCCCCACACCCCATGCCAGGCAGGCCAGAAGCAGCAGCTGGACAGCTGGCATCTCAGGCCCGCAGCTGCAGCAGTGTGCACAGAAGTGCCTCAGTGCAGAGGCTGGGCGAGGCTTCCTCTGGAAAGCTCTGCTGCACTGTGAAGTGCCTGGATGGGTGGCCCTGCTGGCTCATGCCCGAGCTCCAGAGAGGTTTATATATACTGGGGAGCCAGCCCTGCGTGGGGGGAGAAAGAGGTGGCCACGTGAGGCCGGGTGTGGCGGTGCACAGGGGGTTACTTTCACACTGTCAGCAAGATTCTTAGAAAACAACCTTCTGAAAGTCTGTTTTGAGTTTCTTTCTTTAAAAAAAAGTCCCATTTTATGCACCTCATACCCCAATAACAGTCCCTGTGTCCCCACCCTGTTTTGCGCACACACTCACACATGCCCACCACATCCAACAGGACTATTTGTGTGCTGACTTCAACAAGGGTATATTTGTAGTTTATATTTTCATTCACTCTGCAAACTTCATTGAGAACCTGCTCCGTGCCAGACACTGTGCTAGGAACTGGAGATACAGATATACCTAAGACACCGTCCTGTTCCTATAGCAGAGACAGAGACAAATAATAGCCAGCCAGAATCCAGGGACAGCGTCCCACCAGGCTTGAGAGCAGCACACCTATAGAAGCAGTTGAAAGCAGAATTCCACCCTCGTCCCTAGATTTAAAACAAGTGTGGTGTATCTTTGGGAGAATGTCCTAATTCCAGTCTTGCATCTCAGGCACCAACGTCAACATTAGCCTCTAGACCAGATCTTATTCTGCATGTGTGTGTGCGCGCGCGTGCATGCATAGTATGGGCATGCACACACGCCCTGAACCTCACTGGTGAAACCTGTGGAATGCTTCTCAGGAAGATGTTTTTAAATGTGTAAAATACTCATATATAGGATTACAAAGGAAACACATAATATTGAAATACAATTATCAAAATATTTAAAAATTGGAAATGTGCTTTTTTATTAACATTAAAAACAAGATCTAACAGAGGGTCTAATATCAAAGTAATTTTGAGTGTAAGTGATATTTCATGATATCTGCAACAATTGTAACATAATATAAAATATCTGTCATTTCTATAGGAAGGTACAAAATCACGGGTATTGCTAGCACAACTTTGGGCTTATGGCTATATCCATAATGGAATGAAATGTTAAATTTAGTTAATAGGTGGTGAAAATAGAGACATAATTTTTTTCACACCCAAATTCATGGGCTGTCTGAACTATATGTTAATAATCCCTCTTTACTTTAACAAACACAGAGGGAAAAAATTTTTTAAATAGAAAAAACACCAAGTATACCAAGAACTGTAGGAGGTTCATGTAAATCAGTGTGTGATAGTCTCATCAGTAACTTAAAATAATGTTTGCATTTGAGCAATTGTACATCTCCAATGTTTGTGAAGTAAGTATTTCAGGTGTGCCCTGGAAGACTCACCTCAATTCTGGGAAAACACTTTGCTCTATAGATTCCATTCTTATCTGATTGATTTTAAAGTTAAAACTGAACTTGAGACAGCTGACTGAAATGTGCTATTCTCAGTTCCTGAATCAGATAATAAACATCTCCAAAATGATTTTTTAAAAGACACATCATATAGTCAGCAAGAACTAGGTTCAGATTTGTTTGGCTTTACTCTCAGGAATGTTTTCTTTATGTTGAAAAGACTAAGATCATTCCTGTGCCACTAGTTCCATGGAGAAGAAGACTTTCCGATAAAGAGAAACATAAGTAATCTTACTGCCTCTGGTTTATTCCTTGCAACTTGCTCACTACTACTTTGCTGTTAAAGGAAGAACATAATGCTAAAAACCAGGTCTCCTGACTTCCTTTGATTTGATTTTCTTTCCAAAATACAGCACTGCTTCCTATAACCCAGGATCACACAAACTATAATTCCTGCGGCCTTTCCAGTAGGTTCCCACTGCCTGTTAATGCATCTGTCTTTTTTGCCTATCCTCTATTCATCTCTTTTTCTCCATCTCCGCTAAGCGGCAGGCCAGTCAGTGGCAGCAGCAGTCACTGTTGAGCGGTGTGGGTGCTGGTCAGGGGTGAAAAGTTTAACAATCCCTGGCATTTTCACTTGCTCCAGGCCAAAGCTACCACCGTGCTTTGCAGCATTCTTCATGGTTCCCGGCAGATGCAACGTACATGCTTAGGGAGAGCAAATGTGGCTGTTTGGTTTGTTGAGTTTTCCACAATCACTTTGGTTCACAGTCATTTCTTCCCCCGGAGTCTGAGATGATAAGCAAGGACTGATCAAATTCCCACATTCCGCCTTCCTTCGCTGACCCCCATCGACACCTCCCCTGCTGCTCAGCTGCGAGAGCCCTGCTTCCTGCCTGCTCTCAGCATCTCCCTCTCAAATGGGATCACGGGGAAGTGTTCACAGAAACCTAGAGCCATGAGGGCCCTTAGGTGAGAAAACTAGGGCCCAGGGAAGGAGAGACACTTGTCCAGGGTCACACAGCCAACGAATGACAGAACCAGAAAGAAAACTGAGTCTCCAGGTTCTGAGGTTTTCCACCATCTTGCATACGCCAAGTCCACCCAAGTGCCCAGCAGTTGCCCAGAAGACACGAAAGACTCCAGTCACTTCTTCCATGAAGCAACGCTCTAGGAAATGAGCTTATTTCCTATATTACCATTAAATAAAGGCCTTCAGTGAAGGAAAACTCATGCACACCCTTGAGTTTTTAATGGCCAATTTTATGAAACTGAGTCCTTTAATGAAATAGGGTTATTCTTCTCAAAGTGGAGAAAAAAGCTCACTGGAAGAAACAGGAAACTCCCACCTCTGTGAACAGCAATAAACATCTGGTCAGCTCCATTCTGCCCTTTTCACCTTCCTGCCTATCAGCACCTTCTTGGCGCCAGAGTCCCCACTCCCTGCAGTCCTCACCTCCTGGAATTCTCCTGGACGTGGTGACCCCTTTCCCTCAGAGGAAACACTGTCCACTCCAGTTTCTCAGTTAGACTACATTCCATCTCTATTTCCTTTCTGGAGCCTGGAGCCAGGGAGTCTCCAGCTCAGATGTGCCAGGAAGGTGCTCCTGGGGCATGTGTCAGGCCAACTGCTGACTTGTGCTTGTGGTGGTTGGAGTAGAATCCAGGGTGAGATGGAGGCAGCAGGGGGCACTAAGGAGGCAGCATTATTAAGGGGCCTCATGCACAGTTATTCAAGTTTGTGCATATTTCCCTTCCTTTAGCACTGGGTTTAAGCTGGTTGGCTACTGATTTTCTCCTGAAGTCTTCCATGAGAAACTGTAAACCCCGTGAGGGTAGGGGTGTGTCTGCTTTGTTCACCAGTTTGTCCCCAGTGTGGGGCAGATATCAGTGCTTAGTACATTTTCAATGGATACATAGATGGATGAATGAATCACACAGAAATAGAAAGCAGAAGGGCCCCCAAAGAGTGAGAACAGCTGTAGTCCACCCAGGACATGCTGGCCACCTCCCTGCTGCCTGCTTGCAGGGCTCTCCCCGCTGTGGTGGAGCCTCTGCTGGGAGCTTCCAGGGGCTTGTCTCTTCCCCAAACACACATAGATAGCCGCAAATGGAATTATTTATGTATACATTTATTTCACCAAGAATGAGGATGTTTATTGCAAAAACGTGGTATATAAAATGCTAACTTAATAGCATGAAAATAAGGACTAGTGAAAGGAGTGGGTGAGAAAAAGCAGTCTTGAACTGGGGAGCTCGTGGCACTGCTCTCCACCCTGCAGGGCTCCCTGGGATGACAACAGCTATCATCCATTTTCCTGATGGTTTAATAAATTGTTCAAATCATTCATTATTAAGCACGGACTATATATGCTAGGGCTGTGGAGCATACACAAATGCGTGAGACACAGACCCCACCCTCAGGGAACTTTCAAGTTGTAAAATTGTGTAAGGCTATTGGTATAACCTAAATGCTAGTGAAGTCCAGAGAAGGAAGATGATAAAAATAAATAAATAAATAAGAGAGAGAGAGAGAGAGAGAGAGAGAGAGAAGACAGACACTAAAATAAGAGCAGACATAGCCTGAACACTCTCTTAGAGCTGATATTCCTTCTTCCTGATTCTTTGTCATCCTGCCAAACATATACCTCTGAATAAGGGCTAAAGAGTTCACAGGACACTTTCATATCTCTTATCTATTCAATTTTCACAATATCCCTGAAGTAAACTGGGCAAAGATGATTATTCCTCCATGACAAATAAAGAAACTGTGGATCAGAGTGAGTAACACTTATTCAAGGTCAAATAGCTGGTAAATATAGCTATGTATATATAAAAATATAGCTCTCTATATACCTGGTATAAAGCCTTCTAACTTCATCTAATTTCTAAATTTAATGTTGTTGCAGGAAAGTCCTCAGGAATGAACTTTATACAGGCTCTTCAAAGCCTTTCACCACCCAGTCTATTGACTATCAACCTGAAGATTAGATTTGCACAAACATATACAGGACGTCTGCTTTGGGTTTACCCTGTGGAGTGGGCTCATGAGTCTTACACTGTGCAGGGCCAGAGTAGAAACGGGGAGCAGCTGCTGGGTGACCTGTGATAGTACTGGTGAAGTCTAGAACAATTAGAGCAATCCAAGACTTATCCTGAGTCTATGTGAAGGCTGCTGTTGCAAATCTTCCTTAGGCTGAGCACAGAAATTCTACCGTCTTAGTTTCAAGGTACAGATTCTCATTCAAGTTTCCTCAAGGAAAAAGTGTGTGTGTGTGTGTGTGTGTGTGTGTGTGTGTGTGGTGTGTGTGTGTGTGTGTGTGTGTGTGTGTGTGTGTGTGGTAGAGGGTAATAAGATAAAGTATTCTCCTAAACTGAAACTGAAACTGGCCTTTTGAAAAAAGGTCAAGTGCATTGTTCTCCCTGCTTCTCAGGAGATGTGAAATCTCACTCATGGCAGCTCTGCTTCTCTGTGTCAACTCCAGTATCAACCTGCTGACTTCAGCTTTAGTTTGGTCCCTTATAGCCACTCCATTCCTGAGCTTACCCCCCCCCACACACACACATATAGGGCCTTTTAGCTCATTTTCTTTGCTTACTGACTCAGTTTGTGCATCTGTGTTTACCAAACCAACTTCTTGAGGGAGATCTGATTGGCTGAGCTCCTTCTTTTAAGTGACCACCCCTGTTGGAGGTGGTCCAGCAGGCAACTGAAGTGCTGCCCTGGGACAGACACTCAACCTTCATCCACAAAATTATGTTTTATGAAGGGTGATGAGGGCTTCTTTAGAACAGAAAGGCCTGTGGGCAAAGAAGATTCCCTCAGAAGTTGATGTAGGTTGGCAAGAGATAATCAGCAACTCTAGTTCAGTTTCATCTTCTCTGGTCAGCTGACCATGCCTCTGTTTCTCCAGATCTGAAATACCTCAGAAAGTTCTTGTGAAGATCAGATGACAAAATGAATGTGAATCCTTTAGAGCTCTGCAGCAGGATCTTTAAATGCTCAGGATCTTTAAATGATCTTTTATCCTATCTCTAGTGGAGCAAAGGGACCCATAAGGATTACAGTACCTCCTAAATTCATTTTAATAAACATTGCTGGGGTGATAGAAGGGTTAAGAATCATCTCCTGATAAAACAGCCACCGTTTACTATGCTTTACGTATAGTGTCTACCATCCTTTCAATCACCTTAATACATGGTTAATATTTTCTCCACATTACTGATGAGAAAATTCAGTTTCTGAGTCTCAAAGAAAGAGACGTTGGTAAGTATGAGAAATGGAATGCAAACCCAACTTTTTCCCAGGGCCGGGGCTCTTTGAGCAATGGATGAGTTCTTCCTTATTTGACAGAAGTTAAATGCACTTACCAGTAGATAATAACTCAGTGTGACATGTATTATTAAAGAGAGAGATGTCATTACTGGAACAATTTCATCTATTCATTTCCTTTCTGAATTCTTTAATTCCGCAGAGAACAGAAAATCTCTTTCCTGCTGATCAGTTAAATCCATGTAACAGATTTCAGTGAGCATGACTCAAAGGGTTTTTAATCAAGAAAGCCTTATAATATATTTTATTTTTGAAGATAGACCTGTGATCTCCCACCAGCAAAATTAAGTGACGAGAGAATGCCCAGGAGGGGAGCATGCACACTCACTCAAAGTTGACGATGTGGCTTTAAGTGAGAACAGTTTGTCCTTTAAAAATCTAATTCAGGTAGGTTATATGCAATTCTCAGCAGGAAAAATAGTCTCAACAGCAAGAACTATCTTCCTTATGGTTTTCTGGTCTATGTGAAAGTGGAATAACATCAGATGTGGAAAATCAGAAGATACCTTTACATCAAAGATCCCTGAGCATCCTCTTGGGAATTATGTGCAGTGTAGATTATCTATGATAGAGTTCAGGCCCAGCCAACTCCCTAACAAGCTCCCAATCTCCCCGGCTACTTTACCATGGAACCTAGTCAGCCTGAGTTCAGAGGATTAAAAATGATTTTGCGCTTAGCATCAGCAAGACTGGATTAAGAAGGTAAATATGCTAAAACCAAAAACAAACAAAACTCAAGAACATAGTGCAGCCCAAGTTAATTATAACTTGGATTTAAATCTATGTTTTACGTTTTACAGTTTTTATACTTTTCTGTCACTGTGACATTTAATGTTGACTCTGCACTTTCTGGAACCTCGCGTTACACTGATCGCAGCAACGCTGACATTCCTGTGTCTCCAATGCCCATCCACTTGCTCCTCCTTTGTTTTAGCTGAGTTCTTTCCCTCTGATCCATATCTACAGGTACCCAGTGCTCTTTCTACAGATCCCTGTCTTTCTCACAATATATGCAATTGCTTGGAGAGCTCATCTTCCCCTTGGTTATAGACCCCATATCTGCTATCTTTGACTTTTCTCTCCTTTGCCCTCACGTAGAATCAGCTGCTGAGTTTTGATGTTTCTGACTTCAGAATGTCTCCCAGCATTCTCCACCTCCAGTGCATTTCTCTACCAGCTTCTCAGGGGCTCTTCTCAGTTGGGTCTCCTCTTTCCACTCATCTTATATACTGCTGTCAGGCTGATCTTCCCGATGCCCTACTTTCCTCCTGTCAGCTGCCTGCTCAAAACCCCACAGGTGATCCCAATTGTTTAGAGAATGAAACCCTAACCCTGGTTCACTGTAAGGTACCTGGACTTGAAGTCAGAAGACCTAGTCATGAGTCACAGCTCTGCCAGTCTGGTAAACTGGAGAACTGTAATTCACTTAACCTCTCTGAGTCTCAGTTTTCCTCTCTGTGAAAGGGGCATAATTGCCTTAATGTCTACTGCATAGGGTTGTTACCGGACCCAAATGAGAGAATGAATGCAAAACTGCTACTCCGAGGCAGAGCATCTTAGGTACTTACCACCACCACCACCCACCACCAAGTAATCAGAAGGTTGGAAATGATAACAAGATGCCCTGCACCCATCCTTGACTCCTGAAAGCCTGTCTTCCTCCTGCTGCTCTCTAGCTTCTCACTTTCCTCCCTCCATCCCTACTCTTCAGAGTTCAGTGCAGTCTTTTTTCAATCGATGCCTGTTCAACGGATTCAACACACACACCCCTTCTCTGTTCTCAGAGATGGTGGCAAACAGATCTCAAATTTTTCTTGAATCATTTTCTATCCAGCAGTCTTATCACCTCCTTTCAATGAACCAGGGTTAGGGCTTCATTCTCTAAATAATAGGAATCCTCTGTGGGTTTCTGAGCAGGCAACTGACAGGAGGAAAGTAGGGCATCGGGAGGTGCCGCTGAGGTTCAGCAGTGACAAGAAATTTGCCCCCAGTCACACACCTAGGAAGTTGAGGAGCCAAGATTTGGACAGACAACTCTCTGGCTCATAACTCCGTGGTCTTCTTCTAGACACATGCTCGCCTTGCCCCTGGTACTTGACCCTGACTGTGGCCAGATGGGCATTGCTGATTCCTTAGGCATCAACTTTAGCTATGAGTTTATGGCCAAAGGCAAAGGGGAGGATAGGAATGGAGAGAAATAATTGAAGGGAAAAAAGAAATAAAAAGTAATATTTGAGGACTATTACCTTTTCGTAAGATGGAAAAACTGAAAGTGTTTATATGCCACAGGGAAAGAGCCAACAGGGCAGGAGAGGTACAAGTTATAACAATAATAACAGCTGGCATTTATTAAGCATATCCATGTGCCAGGAGCCATGCTAAGCACTTTACCAGGATTACCTCACTAATCTTTCATAACACACTTATTAAGTAGGTATTATTATTATAATATTTTACAGATGAGGAAAGTGAGGCTTTGTATAAGATCACACAATGAGTGGTGGTAGAGAAATAGGGAGTCTGAACTGCTGGGAATGCAGAGGGAGATCCTTTTCTGTAGGGAAGCCATGCTTCTGATTGATGAGCACCTAGTAAACACCAAGTGCTTTATTGACATTAATTATGATGCTTATATACCTTCAGGGTAGGAATGTATGTATCCCCATTTTAGGAGTGAGAAAACCAAGACTCAGTGGCCAGTGACTTGCTCAAAGTCTTCATCTTTTCTCTGTAAACACTCATGTTCATCATGAAGTATAAAAAATGTGGGGTCTGTATCCTCAACCTGTTAACAGCCTTTGTCAACACTTCTCATAGAGTGAATTGGAGCGAGACTCCCTAGCTCAGGAGAGTGATGCTCTTGGGAGCAATAACAGGATTGTCTGGTTGAACAACTCTTCTAAAGAGGCTTGACTCTACTCTTGTGGATCTGGCAATCACACCCTCGCTTTTGACGGTGGGACTCTTAGTCCCATTTTAATGATACAGGCACGGGACGGTTTACAACACTCATTCCACTGAATAAAGTAACTGAATTTTTCTATTTCTTTTTTAAAACTGTAATAATGCACAGAATATTTTGACTTAATAAATTTTAAAAAATCATCAGTAGTACACAATTGAAAAAAGGTTGAGTATAAGAAATGTAATATAAACTCCTGATGAATGAGAAGCTCAGAGAGAAAAAAAGATCACAAGTAAAAAGATAGTCAGCATGTTATTAATTTTATATTTAATTAACCAGCAAATAGTACCGGAAATGTATATGTTGGTTCCCATTTTATAAAGCAGTATCCCTTCACAACAGGTATGTCAGATAGGAATGATTTCACCTACATGCAACAGAAAATCTGGCTTAAAGAAATAGCTGGAAGTGTTTTTCTCATTTAACAAGAGGTCTGGAGGTGGCACTCTGGAGCGAGTACAGTAGCCTAACAGTGCCACCAAGGATCCAGGTTCCTTAGACCTTCCACTCTACCATTCCTATTATGTTGGCCTCTCACCCTCATGAAAGTCACCTTGTGGCTAGAGGACAGCTGTTTCTGGCATCCCATCTGTGTTCGAGGCTGGGAGAAGGAGGAAGGAAAGGAGCAGGCACCAGGGACATCTTTGCTTTTATTAGAAAGCTTTCCCAACAAACCTTTCATTGGCCCAAACTGTGTCACTTGGCCAGCCCAGCTGTGAAGGAGAGTGAGAATGCAGTTATTTACATTTCCAGCCTGTCTGCAGTAGAGGTGAGCAAGAGAGAAGCTCACCAGCTTATGGATGAGGACGCTAGTATGCTTTCTCATAATTACCCAGTCACAAAGGGGCAGAGCTGGGCCACAAACCCAGGTCCCTTGATTCCAGCACCCGTGCTATTTCCACTGTACTACTTAGCCTCTCTAAATTCTGCCACAGGAAAGTATACGTCAGGAAGAGACAACTCTCAAAATGTATAGCAATGGGGATATAGTCTAAATGGATCACTTTTTAAACCATTTTATATCAACAGATCATGTGATGTCTTTATCATTGTTGTTTCATAAAAAATCATTATTATTCCATTTTAATTTTTATAAATGTGAATAACAACTAAGCTTTAAAGATATTGATTGAAACATTATTTATAATTGCAAAACACCACAGGGAAACCCTTAATTTTCAACAATGGAGGATTGGTTGAGGAAACAGTAGCATATACCATGAAATGGAACAGTCAAAAATAAAGTTTCAGAATACTGATATTTACAATATTTTGTTGAAATAATAAATTACAAAACTGTATATACGTCACCCTGTTTTTAAATATATATTTTATATATAAGATATATAAATACATATTTATATATTAAACATATATAAATATATAATATTTATATATTTAATATATATAAATATATATATTTAATATATATAAATAAAGCAACATGTTTGTAATGATTATTTTCAGGTGATGAAAATAAATGGTATTTTGGTTTCCAACTCTGTATTTTTTGTAATATAATTTAATTTTTAAAATTCAGGTTTATTGAAGTATAACTTACATACAATAAAATTCACTCTTTTTCGGTGTATGAGTTCTGACCAATTTATACAGTTATGTATCCACTACCACAATCAAAATACAGAATATTTCCTTTGCCCAAAAAAGTTCCCTTGTGCCCTTTTGTAGTCAATCCCTTTCCCCTACTCTTTGGTCTTTGACAACCACTGATTTGATTTTCATCCCTACAGTTTTGCCTTTTAAGGAATGTCATATAAATGAAGATACACAGAATGCAGTCTTTTGGTTCTGGCTTCTATTGGTTAGCATAAATGCTTCTGAGATTCATCCATGTTGTTGCACTTGCAAGTACTTCGTTGCTTTTTATTAATGAGTAGTATTCCACAGCATGGATGTACCATAATATGTTTACCCTTCTGTCAGCTGGTGAACATTTGGGTTGTTTTTAATTTTGGACTAATAATAACATATTAGTTTGTTAGGGCTGCTGTAACTAAGTACCACAAACTGTGTAGCATAAACAACAGATACGTATTGTTTAATAGTTCTGAAGGCTATAAAAGTCCAAATCAAGGTGATGGCAGGATTTGTTTTTTCTGAGGGTTGTGAGGGAAAGATGTGTTTAAAGTTTCTCTCTTTGGCTTATGAATGGCCGTATTCATGTTCACGTGGCATTCTCTCTGTATATGTGCCTCTGTCCAAACTTCTCCTTTCGTAAAGAGACCAATCATATTGGATTAAGGGCCCACCCTACTGCAGTATGATTTTGTTTTAATTAATTACATCTGTAACCACTCTATTTCCAAATAAGGTCATATTCTGAGTTACTGAAGTTAAGAACTTAAACATATGAATTGGGGGGGACACAATTCAACCCATAACAAATGGAAAAGCTGCTATAAACATTTGTGTATAAGTCTTTGTGTAGTTATATATTTTCATTTCTCTTGGCTAAAAACCTAGGAGTAGAATTGCTGGGTCATACGGTAATTGTATGTTTAACTTTATAAGAAACTGTCGAACTGTTTTCCAGAACAGCTGTACTACTTTACATTCCTACCAGCAGGGTATGAGAGTTTCTGTTGCTCCACATCCTTGTCAACACTTGGTTTTGTCAAGATTTTAAAAATTGTAAACATTCTAACAGGTGTGTGGTAGTATCTCACTGTGGTTTTAATTTCTTTTCCCTAAAGACTAATGATGTTATTTATCATCTGCATCTTTTTGGTGGTGAAATGTCTATATACATCTTTTGCCCGTTTCTTTTATTGGGTTGCTTGTTTTATTATTAATTAGTGAGTCATGAAAGTTCTTTATGTATTTTGGATACAAGTCCTTTAGCAAACATGTGATTTGTACATATTTTCTCCCAGTCAGCAGCTTGTGTTTTCATGCTCTTAAGAATGTCTTTTGAAAAGGAGAAAATTTTAATTTTGATAAAGTCCAATTTATCTTCTTTTTATGTTTCTATTAATGTTTTTTGTGTCTTATCTAAGAAATCATTGCCTAACTCAACACACAGAGATCTTCTTCTCTGCCTTCTGCTAGAAATCTTATAATTTTAGGTTTTACATTTAGGTCTATGGTCCACTTTGAGTTAATTTTTGTATGTGGTATGGAGTATTTTTTCCCCAAAACTTCAACAATGTAAAAATTTTGGGTCCTGGAAAGATGACATAAAGCACTTCCAATGCAAAGCTTGGCTTACAAGAAAAACAAGAAATCTCATTGTGCAAGAAGTAAGGAGGGTCCTGAAAGCAGAGTGCTCAGTATATGGACCAACACTGCAGCTGCCTGTATTGGGGGGGGGGGCAGCGGGAATTAGGGCAAACAGTTTCTACTAACCTAGGGACTTGTCGTTAACAACCATGTAGGCACAGGAAAGGAATCTTGGGTCCACATAAGGTAGCCCATTGTAGCAGAGACTCGATATAAAATAGGAATCCCCAAAAGGGTACACCTTCAATGAAAGAATGGCAAGAGGAAAAAAAATCATTCACTAACTCAAGAGAATGAAAAGGAAACTTGAGTTTGTTGCCTGAGAAGTCTCCTGAAAAATTGAAACTGTCCTGCACCTTGCACAGATTTGAGAGTTGAATTGCTGGTATCTGCGTGATCCAGAAACCCCCAGGGTAAGCAGTACTGGTAATCATTTTACAATTGACCCCTGGTAATACTCTTTGAATGCTTGATAGAATTGATGTAAAACTGAAGAGCCACTTCTATGGGGCTCCCACAGGAAAAAAAGATCCCTACTTAAGATAAGTTACCACTACAAATTTATAAACTAAGGCAGAATCCACCAAGTCCATTATTGACATCTGCTTAGCTTGTGTGTTGCATACACAGGGGCACATGGATGATGATGAAAGTGGAGCTTCTGGAGCTGTGTGTTGTGGGGGCCCCAGAAACCATCTACCATCAGCAAGAACCAGCAGGCACTCCAACAGAGGGATTAGAGCCCAATAACCTCATATTATTGTCACAACAATAATATGAAAGAGAACATAAAAAATAATTGAAGACACGAAATACCTGAAATCCTAAGAAGATAACAAGACACTATTTTAAAAAAGCAGATTGGAAAAATTTTTTGAAAAAGATAAATCAAAATATATTGTCAAGATTAAACCATGAGAAATAAAAAGATAGAAAATAGATCAGAAAAGAAGGTCCTTGGAGGAAGGTTGACGTGCTCTTTTACGACATGACTCTTTATCAATGTTTTGTTGATAGAAAGGAGACTATTACTGGGCAAACAGTTCTTTAGTTTTCTCTATTTTATGAACTAAAAAAGAAAATTACACAGATAAAAGTCTTAAGAAGGAATATGGACTTTAGGAATATCAGGATGCAAGCCCACGAAAGAATATTTTATTAGACAACAGAATTAATAGCAAGGTGATTGAATGCAGAATATAGTTGCTGTGAAGGCAGACATGGTTAGAACAGACAGATATGTTTAGGCATTTGATACCCAAACTCTAAGTGGAGGGAGTTTTTAAATGTCTTTATGAAAGAATGGGAGAAATAAGAGTTAAATAGCAATACTTACTGCTTGAGTTTAATGGGAGAAGAGAGCCTAACTTGTACCTGGGTGGATATATTTCTCTAAGTCTTACTCCAGATATTTATTTATATTAAGCAAAATAGTTACGGGAAAAGTGGGAAAGTTACATTCATATTTACATTTTTTATTGTTAAATCATACTTCTGATTATTTCAGTCACATCTGGAGTAGGTTTACAAGTGGCAGCTGCTGCCAAGTGAAAGGATCCAATATTTACTTGGTAATATCAACTACAGTCACAAGCAGAATGCCAAGAAGGAAATCATCCGTCTCTTTGGAACTTACTTGTACTTCCAATTAATACAGCACAGAAATATCTCATCAAACTTTCCTTTCAGAAATAATATAAACTACCGGTGAATGAACAAAGGCAGGACACACAGAAGACCAGAGGATGAGGGCCTTAGCAAGAGATGACCTGTTTACAAAACCAGTCCTGTGCTGCTTTGAAAGTCATTGAACAACAACGGTCTTCAACCAGTCTTTCTTAAAATAAAACAATGAAGGAAGAAATCATTCCAAATTTTAAAAGTAGATTGGTTAGATTTTTAGCTGCATGCTTCTGGGAAAGCTATTTTCTTTCCCCCTAACCTCCCCACCTTAAGTAGGGCATACTGTTTGGAATTCAAAACCTGCTGGCCAAGTTCCTAGGACAAACAAGACTTTGGCTCCACAATGAGCCTTGCCTTGAAAGCTGATTTAGTTTGGAAATAGGGGTAAAGAGAGAGGAAGAAGGGTTCTTAAATAAAAGGAATATGGCTTTTAAAAATAAACAGTCAGTTTCAAAATGCCTGGATTTTTTTCCTGGCTACTCCAGGCTACGTTAGGCACATATAATGCTAAGCCAACTTGGCTAAGCCCAGAGTTGGCTGTAGTCCTGAAGAAAGCTCAAGCCATCAAGAAGTAGGAATCAGGCTCTGTTTACAGAGATTGCTCTTAGAAGACTACATAAGCTTTTTGGGAAATCAGGATAATGTAAACTTCTGGGGAAAACATAAGCTCTTTAGAGAAAACAGGAAAAAATTTGACACTACTCGAAAGAAAGATACAGAATAAGAAAAATGTTCTATCGAATACATGACTGGAAGAATATAAGGTTAAGTAGCAGAATGAAAATAAACTAAGAAAGTGGTTGGGTTTTTGTTGTTGTTGGCTGTTATTTGTTTGACATAGAAGATTTTAAAACTTTTCTTTTAAATCTTCCTTTACCGTGCTGAAAAAGCACCTCGACTCAAGGAAAGTATAAAAGTGCCACCTTAAAGAACAATAAACAGGTTCAGTTTAGTGCTTGTCATCAAGATTGAAGGTTAAAGGGGAAAAGTTGCAAAATAATGAAATTTTCCCATTTCCTTATTTTAAAAAACCATTGTTTACTGAGCAAGTAACAATTTTTTCATTAAGAAAATTATACTTTTTATAATGCTAAAGATCTACTTTCTCTCCATTTTACGGAGATAAAAAGACCTTTGACTTACAGTTGTTTTCAATGCTTTGAAGCATAGTTCTGATGATTTCAGCAAGATGTGAAAACTAGTAATATTTTAAACATTGTATAATCTGATGTAAAAGAGTCAATAATTGCCTAAGTTTTTCTTAGTGGCACATTGCTTTCAATCCCTATAAAAGATTAGTTTATCTCAGGGTTTATCAACCCCAGCACTCTTGACATTTTGGGGCAGATAATTCTTTGAAGCTGGGGGCTGTTACATGCATTGTAAAACATATATGGCCTCCCCCAACTAGATATCAATAGCATATCCTCTCCCTTCCCCTTCCCAGCTATGAGAACCAAAACAGTCCCCAGATGTTGACAAATGCCCTCTGGGGCAAAATCATCCCCAATTATGAACCACTGGTTTATCTTAATGGTGTTAAGATAAACTACTTAGGGTTTACTCTCTATCCTAGACTGTGCCTGGCACTGCGTCAGTACTTAAAAATATTAGTGATGATAATAGTGGCTCCGAAGATGATGGAAAGAGGGGAAAGGAAGGGAGGAGGGAGAGGAAAGAGAAGGAGGGAGGAAAAGGAGAGTGAAAAGATGATGAAGACCAGGGCGTATGTTATACTCTCCATGCTTGGGAATGTGTAGAATCAGCTGACTCTGATTCGCACAGGGCACTAGCTCAGGGCTTGTGAACAGGAAGGAGGCACAGGAGAGTGGAGCAGGCAGGGGTGGGTAAAAGGATTTGATGGGATTTTCACCAAAATATTGGTTTTTCTCATTACAATTATCTCTAAGACTTAACTCCCTTACACATAGGGCATTTTCTGGTACTAATTAATATTGACTTGGCTTTGTGAAAAATATACACCCATCAGATAAGTAGGATTCATTTCCAGGACAGATTTAGAGAAAGCAGATGTTATACTATTCACTGATTTAGTAAATCTTTAAACTTCCTCATACTACATTTAGATTTACTGAAATCCACAACTATCTTGCATATAGATTCAACAGATATTTAATAGATGTAAGGCACTCCATAAATGCTAATTGCATGTACTTTCATTAACTTTACTGCAGTGAATACTAGCAAGGGTCTTGTGAGGTAAATGCTGTCTCGTGCATTTAAAAGGAGGACATGGGACTCAGAAGATAAGTGAGTTTCCAGCATAACTCAGGTGAGCACAGGTCTTTCTTCCCACGTGTCAGTGGCTCTTTCTGCCACCCCAGGGCTGCTCTTCATGAACTAGTATGCTTAAAACTGAACACAGGGAAACCATGCAGCTCCTGAGAGATGGTGGATGGCATATTTTCTCCTCATACCTCTTTTGTTTTTCTTCTCTCCTTTCTTCTATCACGTCCTGCTACTTGCTTATCCTGCTAAAGGGAGCCAGAGCTAAAGAGGTTGGGATCTGGCTCCTGCACTCAGATGTACAATCATGCAGATGGTTCTAATGGAGGTGATTCATTGCTGGTTTTGTACCAATCACAGAGAACAAGAGGGACCTTCAGGAGTGGCAGCAACACTCTGACCTGGGGCCAGGCGAACATCAGCCCGTGGGTCTATATGAGTATAGCTGTACTCGTTTTAAATTATTGAACTACTTCCTTCTCTTTGGAAAATAGTTGCTGCCCTGGAAATAGTCCCCATCCTGGTTCTCCCAACACCTTACTGTACCAGTTTTTAAAAGATTTTGAATATCACTCTGCCTCAGGCTAGTGCTTTTAATGCTTTTAGCTAATGACTGAATTCTATAAAGAAATATTATTTTGTTGAGCTTGCAGACCACACCGCAGTAGGTAGAATATTAAGGGGACGCATCTGCCAATCACATGGGGTAAATGGCTAGTAAAAATTGGAAGAGATTCAAGGGGAGTGGGGTGGAAATATGATAGTAATTTCCACGCACCTTGACAGTGATGATAATCGTCACCAGGACTCATCCTTGATCCAAAGAGAAAGGTGAGAGGAGAAATGAGGAAGAGGAGAAGGGAGTGCCTGGCACAGGGCAGATGTTCAATAAATATTTGTGACTGAATAAATAATTGAACACATGGCTGAATGACAAGAAGAAATACCACCTCAGGATATTTGTTTTTGTGAGGATTATATAAGATAATTAACCAGTGCAACAAATGTAAAGCACCTGCTCCATGTCAAGTTTGGGCTAGGATGCAAAGTTGAACCAAACATGGTCTTACCAACTACAGACTACTAATCAATTTAGGACGGAAACATAAGGTTGAGAGGCCTCCAGAGGTGGGAAAGCGGGAAGGGGAGAGGGATTAGAGAGAAACTAGTAAAGGGCCACAAAAAAATTTTACATTGTGTAATGATAAAACAAAAAAAATTGTTTTAATTAAAAAAATTAAATGACAAAATGAAAAAAAAAAAACAAAGGTTGAGAAATATGGAGCGAAGAATCAATGGTCTAGAGAAAGTGTAGTATTAAAAAAAAAGGTAACATGATACTGATATTAGCAGAAGTAAAACAACCAAGCTCTATGAGATAATTCTCCTGGCATACTGGACCTTACTGAATTTATGCTACTGAACTCAGCGTGGGCCCTGTCTTTTAATAAAGATGTTGAGAATGTGTAAATGCTCCGAGAGAGAGTAGCCAGTAAGTAGGACTGACTTCATGGGCATGTGACAGTGCCATCTCAGAAGGGCACTGTACCTGGTGGTTAAAAGCTCTGACACTGTCTTGAAATTCTTATCTTTCTTATCTATAATTTTATCTTTGAATTTGTGTTTTGTAAGTGAAGTCCAATGTGACAGTGAATTGTGCATGTGAGCAGAGGAGATATGTACATGCTTGTGTCCCCCATGCCTTGCCATCCATTTGCACATAGCATTCATGATTGCTACCCCATTCCATGACACACTTAACTGGCACTTGCTTACACTTGCTTTGAGTCTTGCCCAACTCCAGTGTACGTGGGCCCACCAGAATTCTGTGCTCACGCCTACATGTCTCATATCAACATGTGCTCACAGCAGCAACATGGTTCCAAGTGCTCCACATATATCAACATGTGCTACATGTGTGCATATTGACATATCTACAACAGCAGGGATGTTATAGCCTGCAGAGGCCATAACTTCCATTAGAACCAGAACTTACTTCAAATGCAGAAAGAAGGTAACAGTATTTAGAGAAACAAGAACAACCAAGGAACCCTATCATGTCTGTTCTTACAGTACTTCCATGTGTGACCCAGCCACACATGCTGAAAATGTTGCCATAGCAGGAAAGGGAAAAATAGGGCAATCCATAGTTGCCTGTTACAAGGAATAAGTCCTTCCTTATTCATCAGTGAGCCAAAGGCAGAGAGTGTCAGTAGGATGTGCATGTATCAAGAAGTGAAATAAAAGCTTTGCACAGCATTATCATTGTTCTGATGAGAATGAAATACATATACACTTATGAGCCACAAAATAGATTGTGTAGTTTTGGTGATTCTGCATACAAGATAAAAGTTCTTATAATTTGTATTTAAAACTGGCATTGTGTCATATAAGATTAATGGTAAAATTCATTCTAATAATTTTAAAAAATTTTCTGTACTTAGAATGATAATCACTTCTATTATGCTTTTTAAAAAACTATTATTTTTCATTGTGGTAAAATACACATAACTAAATATTACCATCTTAACCATTTTTAAGTATATGGTTCAGTGGCATTAAGTACGTTCACATTGTTATGCAACCATCAACCAACATCTGTCTCCAGAACTCTTTTCATCTTGCAAAACTGAAATTCTGTAACCGTTAAACAATAACTCCCCATTTTCCCCTCCCTCCAGGGGACCACCATTCTACTTTCTATCTCTATGAATTTGATTCTAGATACCTCATGGAAGTGGAATCAAATGCTATTTGGTTTTATGTGACTGGCTTATTTCACTTTACATGATGTTCTCAAGATTCATCCATGTTGTAGCATGTGTCAGAATTTCTTTCCTTTTTAAGGCTGAATAATATTCCATTGTATGTATATGCCACATTTTCCTTATCCATGTATCTGCCAACAAACCCCTGAGCTGCTTCCACTGCTTGGCTATTGAATAGTGTTGCTATGAACGTGGGTATACAAGTATCCTTGAGTCCCCGCTTTCAGTTCTTTTGGGTATATTCCCAGAAGTAGAATTGCTAGATCACATGGTAATTCTATTTTTAATTTTTTGAGGAACTGGCATACTGTTTTCCTTAGCGGTTGTACCAAGTTACATTCCCACCACAGTGTACAAGAGTTCCAATTTCTCCATATCCTCGCCAACACTTGCTATGTTCTGTTTTCTTGTTTGTTTGTTGGTGGCTGGCCAGTACGGGGATCTGAACCCTTGATCTTGGTGTTATCAGCACCATGCTCTCCCAAGTGAGCCACTGGCCAGCCCTGTTCTGATTTTTTGATAGTAGCCATCCTAATGAGTGTGAGGTGGTACTCATATTTCATTGCAGTTTTGATTTGTATTTCCGTAATGATTATTGATATTGACTCTATTATGCTTTGTAAATGAAAAAAATATTTTTAAAGGAAAAAGTTTTATATATTAGTACATATCAATTTCTCACTGCTTTTTGAACAAGGTGTCCCACATTTTCATTTGCATTGGGTCCTGGAAATTATGTAGCCAGCCTTGCTGATGGGAAAGTAGGAGTAATGAGAAAACGGGCTGGGTAGTGACTTAATAATCTGAGTTTATGATAGTTCTCTATAAGGAGATACTGACCACCTGTTTCCCATCTCTATTGACTATGGAAATAGAGAAAATAGACTCAATGAAAGCTTTAGAGATTTATTTATAAAGGGAAACTGCCTTAGTGCAAAGTGATGCAGCTTGATGTAAAGGATCCTAAAGATCACTTTGGATTCTAGCTTCACAGCTGTCACACATCACCTGTGCAAGTGCCGGGCAAATTGTTAAACCTCTCTTGAGCCTTGATTTCAGAGGGCTTATGGGTCTGATGGCCACGCACAGAGGTGGGGACAGATCTTGAAATGGGCCAGTACTGTCTTGGAAGGCACTTGCCTTGTTTGAGGCTACTGCACAGCTTTCAAGCAATCAGAAGTAAAGGTGGAAATGGGGTTTTATCTTTAAGGGGGATTGGGACACTTCTGCAGGCCCAGAGAGTTCTGGGTAATCTGAGGATTCAAGATTCTCAAGTGCTTCTACCCAGATATCCATCCCCATGTCAAGTCTCTAGGTCCTATTCCTTCCCTACCAGGACCTTGACTTTGGCATAGGAAAGTTGTCTAGGTTGCAAATTCATCCTTCTTGGAAGTTCTGCCACCAGACAGTTAAATCTGGGCCTGGTCTTCAGATTTCTCTTTTCTTCAGGTTCTGGAAATGAAAGTCTTTTAATACTTCCAAGGAGGCTCTCGAATTCTCTCATTTTGCCTTAAATTCATGATTGATTGTCTTGCACTTGAAATTTTCTTTTTTCAAAGCTATGAATGGTGTTTAGCAACAGCCACCCCATTCCAAAATTCTTATAATTGCCATATCTCCTGTTCCTCTAGAATGCCAGATACTGCATGAAGTTATGTGTTCCCTTCCACATGCATCCCTCCCAATTCACCAGAGGTAAACATAATAGCAATTGCACTGCTCCTGCATGTCAGAAACAATGAATATCCATACTTTATCTCTTACCAGGGATGAGATCCCTATTGCCCTCTAATCAGTGGGTGATCTAATTCGATAATCCCACCCTTAGTACCTGTTTTGTAGGAGCACTCCTGGTTCCAACCATCTTGGGTCGGGTTCCTTAGAAACAGTCTGATACAGGGATTCAGGCACATGTGATTTGCTGAGATAATGCTCAAACCCTCTAAGGGAATAAGAGATGCAAGATAAGGAAGGGAAAAAAGCCTAGCAAAGATATGATCTCAGGTAAAGTCAAGTCTTCACCAGATAAGGGTGTGTGTATGTGGTGTACTCTGAAGCACTTATCATGTGGAGTTGTCCTACCTTGAGAAATGGGGGTCAGCCTTATGGACTCCAGTATCAGTTGATCATTGGTTCCAGGGTATCCCTGGGGATGGGGCATAATTCCCAGTTGAAGTGGTTTGTATTGGCTAACATCAGTTCTCCAGAAAAGGGGGCAACCAACATTCACAACATCCACAATAGCTGGGGAAGGGAATCTGGATATCAGATGCACTTTCCACCCTGCTTCTGGGATGGTGACAGGTATGTACTAAATCACTGGGATAACTTGCAAATAACTTTCTCCTTCCAGGTGTTAGTAATCTGTCCCTCTCCTGCTCCCTTCAAGCCTCGGTGCCTTACTAACTGTTGTAGTTTATTTAACCACTACCCACACCCTCATTAAACTCTCCTTGAATTATTTTGAGTGTGCTGTGACCTAATACAGTATGACACCCCAGCAGCAACTGATAGGACCAAGGAAGGTATGAAATTTAGTTTTTACTGTAAGTACAAAGAGAATCCATCAAAGAGTTTTAAGTAGAATAAAATGATCTGATTTTTATAAACTCTCAGTTTTTATTTCTGTCTTAGCTGCCTGTACTATGTAAGTTTTCCAGTAATTTTGTTTCAGAGACAAGGATATTACATTTCTGAACACTCATATTGTGTGTGTGTGTGTGTGTGTGCGCGTGTGCGCATGTGCGTGTGTGTGTGCGCGCGTGTGTGGTTTTCAAGTGTGAGTGATAATTGGCTGGGTATAAAATTCTTAAGTCACAACTGCATCCTTTCAAAACTTTATGGATGCGGTTCTAGTGTTCTAAAATTTAGTGATAGAGAAGACTGAGGCAAGCCTGATTTTTGCTTCTTTGTAGGTAATGGTAACCAATTTTTCTGGCCTCGATGCTTACAGGATTTCCTCTTTTAATCTTATGATTGATATACTCTACCACAGTGTATCTTAATGTGTCTTTTCTTGTATTTGACAAAACTTGTTTGTCCTATAGGACTTTGTTTTAATGAAAGAAAAAAAATTTTTGATGATTGCTTCCGTTCCACTCTTTTTGGATTTCTTCCACAGTAACATTATGTAATCCTTAGCAATCTTTCTTTTTTGTCTCCCAGATCTATCATCAGCCTCTCCACTGGCATTTTTGGACTATCTCCCGCTTTGTTCTCTGGCAACTTCCTGAGCCTCTCTTCCACATTACTGATTTTCTTCAGTCAGTTCTACTCTTCCTTACTGCTTCGGTGAATAGCTTAATATTTGCATTGCAGTTTGTTTCCTGGCAAATTATCATAACTTGTTTCCCTTTCAGCTGTCCTTATTGTCTCCCAAACACATATAGTTCTTTTATCTCACCTTCTATGACTTTCTGAATTATAGAGGTCATGTCTTACATCCTATTGTAGACGGTGACACACTCTAAAAATCAATTCAGTTCTTGTAGTACATTGCTTTCAAAATTATGGTCTCCCTATGCATTTTCACTCACTATGAAACTTGCTGTTGTAGTGAGTGGTTTGGGATATATCAGAGAACAAGAGAGACAAAAATCCTTCTCATGAAGCTTACATTTGGAATGAGAGGAGAATAAACAAAAAACAATTAGGTACTTTAGAATGTTAGAAGGGTTAAATATTCTGGAAAAAATAGGGTAAGGGGACTGAATGGTGTACTCAGGGAGACTTCATTGAGAAGGTGAAATTTGATCAGACATGAAGGAATTCAAGAGAATTGTTCATGCAGCCATCTGAGGAAAGGCTTTTCAGATAAGGGACATAACAAATGCAAGGCCTTAAGGCAGGAGCATACCTGGTGTGTATGAGGACCAAGGAGGCCGGTGTGGCTGCAGCATAGTGAATAAGGGAAAGACAGGCAAGGGGGTCAGAAAGGTACTGTGGGGATACATCGTGAGAGACCTGGCAGGCCACTGAAAGGACGTGGGTTTTTACTGAGGAAGATGGGAAGCCATTAGAATTCTGAGCAAAGAAATGGCATGACCTAATTACATTTTGAGAGAATGATTTTCACCATTCTGTTGAGAACAGACTATGGGTGGGGGGAACGTTAGAAACCTGAGACCAGTTAGAAAACTAGTGCAGTATTCCAGCTGGGAGATGATACTAGGCAGTCACAGCGGATGTAAAGAAACTGGTCAGATTCTAGATATATTTTAAAGGTGAAGCCAGAAGGATTTCCTGACAAATTAGACGTGGGTTGTGAGAGAAACTAAGTAGTCAGTATGACTCCAAGGCTTTTGGCCTAAGCAATTGGAAGAATTCAGTTGACATAAACTGAGATGGGACAGAATGCACGTGGAGTAGGTCTGAGAGAGCAGATTGGAATTTTGTTTTGGATATGCTAAATGTGAAATGAATAATAATGAAGATGTCAAATAGAATATTAAGTATGAGTCTTAAGAGAAGTCAAGTGGGAGACAAACAGAATTTGTCAACACAAAGATGCCATTTCAAGTTGTAAGACTGGGTAAGAGAATGTGTGTAGAGAGTGGACCAAGAGCTGAGTCCTGGAGCACTCCAATGTTAAGAGTCGGGGAGAAGAGGAAGAATCACCAGTGAGGTTAGAAGAAACCAAGCCCCAGAAGTATGTATTTGAAGAGACTAATCAACGCATCGAATGCTGTTGAGGTGCAAAGATAAGGGCTGAGGACAGACCACTGGATTTAGTGATGCGGAGGTCAGAAGTGACCTTTACAGGAGCAAGTTGGGTGGAGTGTGGAAGCAAAACTTAACTGAAGTGTTTAAGAGAGAGCAAAAAAGTATAGCCAAATCTTTCAAGAACTATTGCTATAAAAAAGAGCAAAGATATGGGGTAGAAGCTGACAGCAGAAGTGGGGAAAAGAAATGGTTGGAGTTTTATAAGAAGGAAGAAACAACTTGCTGGGAATAATCCAGGAGGATGTTCCCTTTCCCTTGTTTTCGGTATTGCTCATAAGGCCTCATGTGCACCTTTTTAGGCATCGTCAGATAAGATCTGGCCCTACGACTCAATAAATAGGGTAAGTGCACACTGCCCTCAGCCCTGCTCATATATACATTCAGCCACTAGTCAAAACCCCTTCTCATAACTACAGCTAAAAAGCAGGCTGCTATTCACTGTTCCACAGCTGGTTTTAGAGGCTGGCCAGTATGTGGATCTGAACCCGTGGCCTTGGTGTTATCAACACCATGCTCTGACCAAGTGAGCTAATAGGCCAGCCCTGTTTTTAGCATTTAATGGGCATTCAGTAAGTGTGACTATTGGATTTAGGTAGGATCTGACCTTCCTGCCTGTTTCTCACACACATTGAACGGCCGTTATATTAAATACTATCATACTCAGTATGCAATTATCAGGATGCTTCCCATTTCCACTCCTGACTGCAGAACTTTATTTGTGGAGATTATATATCTGAGTACAATGTGTCCCCAGTATTGTCCCCCTCCCACACCTTTCTGGAGTATTAAAAAGAGAAAGTTTAGTGTGTGAGTAGAGGGAGGTTGGAGAGAATGAACACCACTCTCGTTGCCCCTAAAAGCAGCATCATGCAGCTGAGGGACAGATGCCAAGTTTTCTGATTGGGACATATAAGCTTAAGAGAAATTTGTCCTCCATCCTCTCTTTCAAGTAGACATCACTGAGGTAAAGCATAAGTATTCCACTAATGTTTTTTTCTGCAAATGAGACTCTGATTTTACAGTGAGAAACGTCTCCTTGATTTTGTCAATAGGTTGTGTCTTAGACATAGTTTTTGATGATAGAATACCTTTTCTTATTTTTTTTCCCCATGTACTTTATTGGGAAACCGGGACGGGTTAAATCAGGGGTGATTATCCAGATGTTATTTGTTAATAAGCTGTACTTTGAAGTTAAGGCAAGAGGTAACACATATTGAATAAGTCAGTGTTTCATTTTTGTTTTCTATGAAATAGTTTATTTTACTGTTTACTATGGAGGAGCTACAAATACATATCTGATATAAACACAAAGGACTAAAGTTTGCAACACTGGCAAAAATGGTCATGAGGAACCGAGAAGCTAGTGAACAGGGCACATGACATTTACATTTGCTCATCGTCCACCGTACATCCTAAAACATCAAAGGCACTTATCACAATAGTTAAATAAAGGAGTTTGGAGTTTAAAATAATGACATATACCCGAGACATAAAATAAAGTGCTTGAATTTTCTTATAGTTTGGTTTCTGACATTTTACCAAAAAAATCTCTGCTGATTTATGCTATTTACTTTGTAGCCCTAAAATATTTACTAGATGATTTAATTTCAAGACCTCTTCAAATGAAAAGAACCAGGTGGAATACTATAAAACAAGAATGTTTCTATACCTAATTATTATAAAAGAGCACTACTATCTGCAGGTAAAGCCCCCACTATTCTGTCAATCATGTAATTTCTCCAGTGTGCACTATGGAAGTCAACCCTTACTTATATACTACTATATTGGTGGTCTTTGTGACTTCCAAGGCATGTGCATTCAACACACATTTATCTAGCATCTGCCAGGTTACACAGCACTGTGCTGGCTGCTGGGGAGACACAGAAACATGATGTGGTCCTTGCTTTCACAAGTTTACATTTATCCCCTATAATGAGGTTGGTCATGTTTTTCTCTCAATTTCTACTGACTTGTTCTAAGCAGCTGCTTAGAATAAATCAAGAGCCAGAATAAATGAGTTTGTGTCCCCATACCTTATTCTATTTGATTTCCAGGAAAAAAAAAAATTAGAGTAAGACTAATATCAAACTTATAAAGACGGCCCAAAACATCCATCAGTCTAAGGGATGGTGCCATTTGCCTACAACATGGAAAAAACAACAGAGGATGTATCAAGAAGTAGGGCACCTTTCAGCTCCTTAGAGGCCACAGTGTCTTTACACTGCTTTGTGGTAATTTCCTGCACAAATACAAGCACTACACTGCATTCTAAAACAAATGCATAAATGCTTTCATATTGACTCATGCTCTTACTCCCCACTCACGGAAAAATACAATAGACTCCAACTACATTTCCATGTGAAAACACAAAATTTGATTGGTAGAATAGTCATCCTTGACTTAGTAATACTGTGACTCAACACAATTAAGGACATCTTCTAATAGCATTCATTCTCAACGTGGAAAAACAATTTCTTGCATATTTTCTAATCATGGTGTATATGCAGATGTAGATACAGAGTCAGTGTGGCCAGCAATGCTGACAGGGCACCAACCATCAGGGTACAGAGCAATAAGAGATTTCAATCTCTCTTTATTCTTGCCTCCTCAGTCTGGATATGTATAATCATTTATACGGTATCCACATTAACAAAGAACTGAAAGATGCCAATTTTTGCTATTAAAAATGCTGAAGCTATAATTTTTCAATTCAGAGGACTGAAATGCACAAAAAGACTATAATAATAGGCAATCTAACACAAGATATTTCTATATGTGATGTGTGTTAATTATCCTTCCTCCATTTTAGATAATGTTCCATCTTCAATACTTAAGTTTCTCCTAAGTGAGAAATCCCTCAGTTTATTAAGTCTGAGAGCAATTTCCAGTGAGCTTTGTCAGGATAGAGAAGCCCAAAGACTACAGGTATTACTGAGATATATCAGAAGGAGGAACCAATTAATCAGTATTATAATCACAAAATTGCTCCAAGGCAATAGGCTTCTGTAATTAAACATAAATCACACGGGTATTTTTCAGACATAAAAATAGTGAAATGATTTTACTGGGTATCAACTAGTATTTGCAAAGCTACTTGAATTTTTCTGTTGATCTTCATTGTTGTTAAATAATGATAGTTTTGATGATGGCAAAACTTCATTTTTCAAGTACAGGATGATCTGAGCTGAATGAGAAAAAGAATGATTAAGGGAAGGAATGAAGGGAGACCTGGCATCAATTTTTGAACAAGATATTTTTCTTCTGTTTTTGATCTTAAGAAAGTTGATGTCTCTAAGGTTACCACAATAAAGTCATAAATAATGCCAACCATTTTAAGGGCCTCAGGATGAACCAAGACCAAGAATGAAGAAATGATAAACTGTGAACCAAGCCACAACTACGACAAAATTCTAACAGATTGACACGTCCACCACCTGTATCCTTGGCAGTAATATATTTAAATACAAAGAGAACTACATATATACAGTACTGTCATACAAATATTTCCTTTATTTTTTACGATTAAAAATTAAAAAATAATTTTATTTTTTATAATTGTTTCTTCAAACAATTGTTTCTTACTTTATTAAAAGAAACACCAGAAATGGGGATTCTTTTTGAGACCTAATCTTCATCTTCACTGATATATATGATGGAGAAACTGGATTTCTATACTAACTAATGGAAAATTAACCACTTATAAGTCTAGTTCCAATCCAAATAAAGGATGGACATACACATAAATACATTAGAACTGATTCTGTCCATTCAGTTAAAACATTTCTATTCCTGAACTATTATTCTAAAAATGCTCATTTTCCTGGGTATCCTGGGATTGATTTGATTGTCAAAGAACTGATTAGCAGCTCAAATGCTGTTATATTAACTGACAACAATTAAGAGAGACCAGAAACAACACTCCATAGGGTTGTTTTTTTAATCTCTTTTTTAATGCTCTAGGCAAACTATAAAATTTAGCAATTACATTTAGATCTTCACAGGTTGAAGGTGTCTTGAATGGTTCATAACCTGCTTTCTCTTTTCAAATTTCTTTCCATTTGAAACAGAACATTTTCGCCTCTTGGTACTAATCTTGTAGAATTCAGAAAACAAAACAAAAACCTAGATTCTATGTTTCACACATTTTGAGTTAAAATGAATAAAGAAATAAAACCTATACAGGGTAATAATATTTTCCCCATTTAAATATTGGTAATTTCTATTAACCCTATTTTTAATTTAGGGAGTTACAAGATGTCCATGTGTACATTTCTACAGAATCTCCAATTTTATTATAAAACTTCCTACCCACACACATTAGAGGATTGTGTATTTTCATGCTGACCTGTTTAAACAATACAAGGGGGCTGACACATTTTAAAGTTAACTTAAAGCATATCGTCATTATAAAAGCAAGCTGAGATTAATGGTGAGTCTCCAGCATTTGGTTAGACTGATTGACCAGCCTGTATATATATTACCTAGGCTGCTGACTTTTTACTATTCATTACTGTTGGCCAATTTGACTCGTTTGTACAACATGCCTCTCCTCAAGGATGATCTGGGAATGCAAAGTTATACAATTCAAAGCAGATAATTTTGCTACTTTTAGCACTTTTAGTAAAAGGATTACTTGCGGTTAAAGAGAAAAGCTAACTAAAATTAAGGAATAAGTTGCCTGTAGATTTCATTTACTCACATTAGGATTGGTCCCTCCTTATTGGAGTTTGACTGAAAAAAGACTGGACCATGACTAGTAGCTATATATTCGTCATTTTCAAACACTCCAATGAAGTTCTTTAATGACTTTATTATCTCCGGTTTTGTAGTGCATACTATGTTTATCACACTGCTTTAATTTCCCATTTCTATAATCCAAATGCCAAAAAATTACTACACATTTCCCTATACAGTCAAAATTAGGTTTACTGAAGTGTTTTTAGT
The DNA here is from genome assembly GCF_027409185.1 of Cynocephalus volans. Taxonomy (NCBI): domain Eukaryota; kingdom Metazoa; phylum Chordata; class Mammalia; order Dermoptera; family Cynocephalidae; genus Cynocephalus; species Cynocephalus volans. The sequence goes on from NC_084467.1 coordinate 128,451,820, forward strand.
TATAGCTAAAGGAAGCAACATTTACAACATTTAGCTTTTGTTATACCCATAAATATGGAAATTGCTTGCAAAGCAATTGTAATGTGAAAAGAATTATGTTCTTGCAAATACTGATAGAATGGTTATGCATTTCTTTCAGCATAATGATTTGGTACTCTACATAGGCTTCCTGACCCCCAACCTGACCCCCACCTTAATGCAACAATGCAAATCCTTATGCCATTAAAATGCTAGTATGAAATATTGTCATCAGTGTTTAACTATATACACAAATAATGAACTGGCAAGTATCTAATTTCAAATTAGATCCTCGGAATATGGCAAATAGAGGCTGGTTATCTTCGCCTTAAACATAATTATTAAAAGAACATTTTGTTAGAAGGGAAGAATATACTTGGACATTCTCAATGCTCCAATTTGAAGAGATACTTGCCTCTTAGTTTCTTGAAAAAGAAGTTTTGAAAGTTATATACATAGGTTTCATTTAAATTATGCAGCAATCTTTTACTATTATTGTCCCAGGTCTTGTTTAATGAAGATCTCTGTCATCAAATCAAGTACGGTATTTCACAACTATAAGAACTGTAAGAGAAAAAAATGAAAAAAAGAATATATCAAAATCAGATTCACATGCTATATTAGAAGCAATATTCCTAAATGTAGCTGTGTCCACTTTTAAAGCCAGGTAATGAGGACTGAACTTGTATCTGAGATAACAGATAATAAATCGGAAAGAGGAAGCAAAAAATACCACAAAACAACCTAAATCTCTAACATAGGCATTTTGATCAAATTAATCATGGCATAACCATAGCATGCTATTACCAAAATCTTATTTAAAAGTTTAATAACATGGAAAAATATTTATATTTATTGGAAAGCAAATATAATATGATCTTAGTTTTTAAAAAACATGTTTATATATTAATAGGAAAAGACTAGAAGTATACACAATAGTTATATTAACAATAGCATCTCTGTGTGGTAAGATTATACTTGAATTTTATTTTCTTCTTTATGCTATTTTACATTTTCCAAGTTGTCCACCATATGATACATATAATTGATTCCTGTTATTTGAAGTAGTTATGTTCTATAAAGTTCTATATTGTTAAGTCACAAACACTGACTTAACAAATACTGAATCAGAACCACTGCTCCTAGGGAAAATACAGGGTTAAGTTCCTGTGAAACTGGCTACTGCATTTTTGTCAATCAATACATAGTCTTGTTTTATGAGTGCTTTTGTTTAAAGACATCTTATTTAATACATATTGTTAATTCAATAACATTGAACTCAAGGCCAACAGCACTATAACTCATGCCTGAACAAAGTTTACCTAACACATGTATTTTCTCTGTAAGGCACAACACAGCCTTCTTGCACTTAGCAACACTAGGGAGCACTTCAGAACTGTGACTGGGAACTGTTTTAAAACAGTGAAATCACGAACAAAAAGTGCAAAAATGTGGAAAACATGGCACTACACACAGACTACAAAAAGGACACTTGTTTATGTTGTGAGAGCTGAAATAAAAAGGCAAAGATGGCCTTGTTTGATCTCAGTTGGGACATGTGAGTCGAGAGACACAAATATTTTGCTGCTCTCAACATGTCTAGGAATGACTGTGAAAGCACCACAAGCACCATGAGTATTTTCATGTTACAAATAAATTTTAGCTGGTAAATGAATTTGCAAACACAGAAAAATGAAAATGAGGATCAACTGTGACCCTCATGAAAAATGAGGATCAATTGTGTTTCTTTGTAACAAAACTTTTTTCTGCTTAAAAAGAGAATATCATCATAGAATTTTTCCGATGACCACTTTTAGAGTCTTTCCACATCTTCATAAAATCACTGTAAACACAGGTAAAGAAGCCTTGAAGAAAAGGAGATATTAAAAATGATCTGCCCTTAAGAATATTAAAGAAAAAAGGTAGGGAAGGAGTTATGCTTCAATGACTGAAATCAACCAAAACAAAACAAAAACCAAATAAAAAACAAACAAAAAACCATCATCTAGAGAATATATCTGGATTTATCCTTCCAACAAAACATCATAAAATGCAAACTGTCATACATGAAAGTTAATAACTAATAGAAAATGAATGTTTTGGTCCTAAGTGTAACAGAAACTATATTTAGCCTTGAACAAATCACTTAGCCCTGAATTTGGTGGGGGTGAGGGTGGGGTGTAGGGCAGGAGTTCCCTTTGAGAATCTGACAAAAGATATAGACTCTCTCCCCATAAAAATGTATATATTTATATTCACACAAGATTTTATATACAATTTAGGAGAATTTTCATAAATCCATATATTCTAGGTTAAGGACTCCTGACTCAGATCACAATCATTATTCAATCCTGACATTAGACATACTAGGTCAACTGAAAAATTAAAAAGGAATTAAAATGAACTCTAAAACAAATAATATCCCCAAGAAGTAATAATCCAGTGAATACTTACTGATAATCACTAGCAAAAGGAAAACAGCAACCAAAGCCATGATGGCTTTTACCTACAACACACAGAAAGGCATATGAAAGATATTACTGTGTGACTTCTTAATAAAGTCAAGACTATCTGTTGTGCAATTTACTACCTTATACTAACTCATCAATAGACAGACACACTCCTTGAAAGGTTTTCAAATTTTTTCTCATATGAACTTGCTGACTGTTTTGCATCCTTCTGTAAATAATTAGAGTTCCTCACATTGGAGGGTTTTTGCTTGGCTAGATTTTATTGTCCAAGGCTGTACTTTACAGTAAAAAGTAACAATCAAAGCCTTTAAGGGCCTGGTCCTTTTAATGTATGATTTCAAATGCTTATTTCTAATGTGAGACCAGGAAAAATATCTAATATCTTAGCAATTCTGTTCAAGTGTCAGATATGATAACAGGCAGCCAATCCAAATGGTTCAATTTATATAAGGTAGCATGGTTTATAGCATTTATTCTCAAAGTAAACAAGAATTCTGTTTTTTCTCCTTTTACTTTCTTCTTGGCATATTTATCTTTATTTTGAAGAATATATTTTAGATTCTTCATGAATAACCTCATTTAAGAAGTAACTTGCCTAACAGCATTCTGTGTGTTGGTTTCACAGTTGAGAGGAGAAGCCTTAAGATGAGTTCTCAGTCATTTTAAGGTCACTTTATTTTTCTGTATAAAATCGAGACACTATTTAATCCTAAAATGCATAAATTATAAATTTGTTTCTCCTGATGGATGAAACAAAAGCCTTGTTTTAATCAAGCATTTTTACAAATAATTGATTAAAGATGGCTCATTAAGGAAATGAAAAACAATCTATTTATTAAAAACAGATGCAACATTCTAATGAGTATCACAAATAGTAACCAGAAGTAGTTAATGAAATGTTTCTAAAATAAAATAGTGACATTTTAGTGACATTGCATTCATGACAACAATGTAACCCAGAGAATATAAGGAAATTTTATGATTTGGATACCAGTGCCTATTAAACTCATTAATTATGATAACCAAAAAATGGTTGAACAGATTCAGAACAGATGAAGATAGCTATATTTTCAGGTGTTTGGGTCCACATTATACCACAGTACTAAAGTACTTTAATCCTTTTTTTGATCTGAAACATTTCTAAAGTAATTAAAAAATTTACAGTACTTTTTCAGTTTTACCCCAAACATACATTAATTTTCTCTGTTAATGTGTGGTAGGCTTAACTTTAGAAGATTTAAATGAAAACATCAATGTAAATTTTAAAACACCTCAATGAATAGAGTTTTTCTTCCTTGGGTTTCTAACAATGGGCAGGAAATGTTTACAACTTGAAATGGCAATATTGTATTCATGCATGTCCAAAGCTCTCTTCTTCCATATGACATAGACAAAAATCTGCTTATCATTAAACATATAAAAGCCTCAGAGCCTCTTAGGTACATAAGAGAGGTGTCCATGATTCACCCTCCCCACAAATTGGATAATTTTATTTACTTATTTATTTTTAAAGCCAGGTTTATTGAGGTATACTTTACATAGAACAAAATTCATCCTTTTAAAGTACATTTTGATGGGCTGACAAATATATAGAGTTGTTCACCACTACTGCCACAAATACAGGACATTTCTACCATTTCCTCCCAAAGTTCTCTCAGGCCCTGTTGTAATCACCACCCCACCCTCCTCTCTTAGCTACTGGCAATCCCTGATCTGTTTTCTGTCCCTTTATCCCTTTTCTCAAACTACTCCTAAATCACCATCATGGAGGTCAATCTAGAAAATGATATGCATGGAAAGGCAGCTCCAGATGAACAGTAGCACAATGAGGTACTAATGGAGTGTAGTGAGATTAAAGAAAGCTAAGCATTAGAAGACAGTAACAAGTGGAAAATACTTGCTACCCTAAATGATCTTTGTTAAGTTATAGAACGATGTTTTTCATTCCATGGCTGATAGTATTACTGGTCCCCAAAGGTTCTCAAAGTGATACAGAGACTGTTTAAAAATATAACTCAATGTTCTTTTTTCCCCTTAAAAGCACATTATTCCTCTGATCTGAACCCCATAAAATACAAAACAAAAATCTTTAAATATGGTTAAATAAAGGTAGGCAAAACACACATTATGACCATCTTTTTGTGACTATGTGAATGGGGCATTTTGAGGGGGAAGGAAAATGAAGGAAGAAATGAACAGCTTGTAGACCTTTTGTTTTTCCAAACTAGTCTACAGAACAAAAAATTTCTATAGAAATAGAAAATTTACTCTTTAAAGAATAAAGAATTTTTACAAGAGAAAATTTAAATTCTAGACAAGGAGAGCAATGAAACATATTTCTTTCCTCAATTCTATTTCTGAAAATAAGAGGATTCAACAGGTAGACAGACAAAAATAAGTAAATCCAAGATAATGCTTAAAAGAAATCCTTAGCATACAGCAAAATCAGGTTTAGAAAGTTATTGTTAAACTTGAAAATGAGAGACTAAAAACAATAAGTTCATGTGTAAGATTTTCAACAAGGCCAAAAGTTAGACCTAAAATCAGGAGAAAAAAAAAAGATTTGATCACATGACATAAAATTCACTATCAAATCTTAAAAGAAACATTTTCCGCTTAATAATTAGTAGCCACACTTGATTTACGAGGTAAATTCATTTCTATAAAATGTTTTACAGGAATATATTAGTATACGGTGATTCCCATTTTTTTTCCTGGCTAAATATTTCCTTTATTTCTTATTTCTCTGGAAAATGAAGGATAGTAGAATTTTTTTTTTTTCTTAATGCCATTTGCCATAACAGATTCTGACATAAAAACTGCTTTTTTTTTTCTCTTTCAACAGAAAATCATATTATTCTCTAGTTTCCACTTTTAAAAATATCTCTATATAATACTAGAGGTTGCTCCAAAAAAATACTGATGATAAATTATTTAAAAATGCATATTTGTTACAAGTTAAGTCTAGAGGTGGCTAAATTATTAATAAAATGTGTATTACTTTTATGAAGAAATCTATGAAAACATCCTTTTAGGCATTGCTTGATTGCTTTAGTTATTCTTGTCCCAAAAGTAATTGTTTAATTCAACAAATATTTACTGAGTTCCTACCATGTCCCAGGTTCAGAAGATATAATAATAAGTAAGATAGTTATAGTCCCTGTTCTCTCAGAGCTTATACTCTACAGGCCCTTTTTTCTTCCTGTCTTTGAATATCATTTGAGATGCTGACCAATCTATCCAATATCTTCTGATTTACTTACTTTGCATCCACGCCACCACATTTGTCTTCGAAGTTGTTTGGATCTGTTGCTAAAAGCAGTTGCATTATCCGATAAGCTTTCTATATCACATAGAGGATGGAGAGAAGGATTAAACGACATAACAGGATTCTTTTATCTAGTCACACAAAGACAAGAAAATATTAATTTCTACTTCTGCAAATTTATTCCCTTTTAAGCACGAAAACAACCTCCTCCCTTACCTCCACCCACAAACTCTGGCATTCTACATTTTTTAAAAAAAACCAAAAACACAAAGCATAAAACAGCTACAGATCAATTTGCCCAATCCATTCTTACTATAAGATTAAGAGGAGTCTTCCCAGGGCCTCAATGCTTACAAATAAGCTTATAAGGAAGATACTCTTTAAAAATTCAAATACTTGGTACATCTTTAGAAAAAAAATTACACGTGGAGAAGGTGAGATTCTTAGAAGATACCAAAAGTGACTGATTTTGAAGTAAAACAATATGAATTTTAAAAGTGAGTAAGAAAGTTTTTGGTTAAGCAAGTGTGTCAAAGATTAATCAGGTTTTCAGCCATTCACCATTCAAACAATGTTTGAGTACCTAATATGTGACAGAAACTGTTATAGGTACAAAGACTGACATCTGTCAGTAAAGAAAGGTTGCTAAGTTACCAGAGAAAGCATAAATCATCCAGATATTCATCCATTCATCATTCAAACAATATTTGAGTGCCTAATATGTGCCAGGAACTGGTAGAGGTACAGAGACTAACATCTGTCAATTAAGAAAGGTTATTAAGTTACCAGAGAAAGCATAAAATAAAAATGTCATATAAGTTGAAAATAACGGTTGGAAAAAAATGATCTCTTTACACCATGAGATCATGAGAAATACAAAGCACACCAATACAATAGGGCAAAAGAAAAATAGCTCTACTCTTAACGCTTTAAAAATGAATTTTTAAATTCTACATTTTCAACTGATTAAAGAAATACAATAAGATGATTCAAAGTAAAGAGAGCTAAAATTAAACCACTAAAAGCATAAACTTAAGAACTAAACGCCAATTTCCTAAGCCAAGATTCCTAAACATTGGCTAGACAAGAGAAGACATAAAGTAGAAAAACATACATTAATAATATCAAAAAACATATGAAGTATCTGTACCTGATTTGTCCTGTAGTTCATCTAGTCTCTCCCCTCTTTCAATTACCTTTGTAATATTTTCTTGCATGACATCAATAACTTCATCCACCTGATTCTGAACACTAGTTTAAAAAAAGATAAAAATTTTTCTTCTTTTGAGAATGTTTACAATTTTTGAAACTTTTATTAGACATGACAAAGAACAGCAGAGTCTCAGAGAACTATTTAACTATAAAATTTAAGGCTTTGTAGTAATGTTGTTCCATCTGTGGGCTTGAGTACTCAGGTAATTAAAGACAGTGTGATATAAATTAAAGTAATATTTAACTTAGAGATAGTTTATTTTTAGCCCTGCTTCTGGCTAGTAATACAACCCATAAGCAAATTAAATGTGCTGACAAAATGCTCCGTAACTGTGGAATTTAGTCCAACAGTTTGACTAAATAATGTTTCATTTTCTTTTCAATATACTGTTAAGGCAGCACACAGACACAACCATAACCTACTTTTTTGCTATATATTTCACATACAAAGGCTATTTACATACAAAGGCCAACAAAGGAGTTTGCCCAGGTATGTTAGAAGTTTATGAAAAACATCTAGCTTCCAAACGGGAGATGTAAAGCACATCTAGGAGACAATGACACTTAATAGGCATGACTCTTCACTGTTCATCACTTTTAAACCTGAACAGAGTTGAAGACAACTGGGAATACCTGGGAATGTTCGGAAGTACCCACCGGGAAGCAAAAAAAGAAAACTGTTTTGCTGTCCTTCAAGATAAAAATATGCTTTATTCCTTTATATAAGGTGATGGAGGCCTGTTCTAACCAAATTTCAGACTACTCAATGAAGACTTAACCTAAACTTAAAAATTTAATAATTTGTCCTCAACTACCTACTTTTACATCTCCAGAGTACACAATCCTGAAATGATTAATTATCTTAAGTGTCTAGTTTTCCTCTATTGCTCTAACCAAAAGACAAAAAAATTATCTTAAGTTACTTTATGAATAAATCACAACAATGAAATACTTAAAAGAAGGAATAAAGTGAATTCATGGTTCCTATAACTCAAAAAATGTTTAAAGCACATTGGATTACTAACAACTACATAGATATTAAATATATATATTTAGATAAATCGGGATACTCAATTGTGTTTCTAGTTGAGGAAGAAAAAAGTTTGTCAGTTATCAGCTAGGTTACTTTTAAAAAATTTCATAATACACGTCTTGTCTCTACACTCTACTCTATGTTATCCCCAAACTAACCCAGTGAATCAGGGGTGAGACATGGTCACATGTACCCTATTTTTAAAAATATTTATTTACTTTTTGGGAAATGAGTTTTGAGCTTGCTTTCAATCTCCCATAACAAAGTCTGTCAAAGAAAATGAATGATAGTTACATATTTAACAAGTTACACAATGCATATAAAGATTATTATACCCTAAAAGAATTACATAAAGCTAATGTTTGATTAAACTATTTACATCAGTGGTGCTTTGTAGACTGCCTAATAGTCTTTTTCTGATTCTTCAAAAAGATCAACAAAATTTGCAAGTCTTTACCTAGACTGGCCAAGAAAAAAAAGACAAGAAATTACTAAAATCAGAAATAAAGCAGAGGCATGGGTAGAGCAGTTGCTTCTTCTATTATGCTGGAGTGGCCTTTGAGGAGAGAGACGTCCCCTTTTTTTCCCTGTCTCTGCTGGTGACTTTCCTTGTGTCACTGCAGTCAGGTGTCTGGCAGTCACCTGCACAGAAGCCACAGCTACCACTGTGGTGTAGAGCTGCTTCTGTAGCAGCCATGGCTATGGTGGTAGCTGTGTTGGGCCACCCACGAGGAAGTAGTGTTTTTGGCGTGCTCCTTGCCTGTTTCCCGGAGGGGGATGCTGCCCTCGGCTCCTGCCTAAGGACCCGGGCCTGCTCTGTTTCTTGACTGCATGCAGGGGGAGGGTGCTGGCCCTGGCTCCTGCCTTAGGATCCCAGGAGTGCTCTGCTTCTTGCCTGCACTGGGGATCTAATTTTGAAAAAGAGCTCTATCCTTTCTCTATCACTGAGCTATTTCTTCAAAAAGTTTGCTTTAAAAACAAAATGAAGGCCCATTTAGGCATAGTTGGATTCAAAAGAAGTACTCTCAGATTCAAGTAGCAATTACTATGCTTGATGACAGTAACCTCTCTCACACTGGAAAAAAAAAGAATGTACACCCACTGATTGATTATCCACACACAGACTTCAGGATTCAACACAGCTTCCCAGAGTTCTGTGCTTTCCACACATTATTCCACTGATGGATATTAAGATTGAAGCTCAACCAAACTGGGACATGCAGAATTGTCTTCTGCCCAAACAGATCTGAAAGAGCCCCTGAATCCCTAAGATGTCTTACTGCAACTCCTAATCACCAAAGCAGAGAGCTTAGGATGATCATCCTATATAAAAGCCATAGAATACAAATACAACTAATCAATTTATCCAACAAATACCTAATGAGCACCTACTATTTAACGGTTTTAGGCACTGGGAAAATAACAATGAACCAAACAGACAATAATTCCAGCCCTCATGCAATTTATGTTCAAATGTACAATGAATGCATTATATTTATTACTCTTTAGAACTATGAAACAGCCTGACCTATCTCATTACTCTATTTTATTTACAGCATTTAAAACTAAGTGAAAGTACCTATTTACACACTTATTTCTGCTTCTCACCAGTAGAAGGTAAACTTGACAAATGTAGGGACCTTAATGATTCTGTTCACTTTTGTAACCCCAGTACCCACAATGGCGTTTGGGGCACAGTAGACATTTGATAAATATTTGCTGTGAACAATTTCGGTATATATCATGCAAAGTATACACAGCTACTTGAGAAAAAGATATAAAGCAGTGAGTGTAGAGCCCTCCATTTAACCATAAAACAGAAGCATAGGTATTGTTCAAAGTCCAGTCTTGAAATTCCCAGGCAATTATTTTTCATCATATGCAAGCAATGATAAGCTTAAAGTAAGGCAGATGGCAGGACAGGAAAGGACAACAGCTCCTACACATGATCAGATTATAGCTATTATGGATATTAATATACCTACACTATGCATGATTTTAAAATAAAAACAAAAAGCTGAAGAAATAGTTATGGTCCCAGAATCTCTATAAGCAAAAGACTCCATGGAGAGAGGCAGGTTAATTGGAGAGGAACCCATAAAATTCCAGATTAATTCTTACTAGATTATCATAACCCTACGGGTATTACCTCAACAACATGGCACACATATAATAAATCCCTATTGCTAATGAAAACCCCCCAACATTTAAATTTTTCTACGAATAATGAATTAACTAATGAATTATTGTTGCTTTCTCCTTCACACATAACTATCCACTGGTGTAACACTCTTAATCTAGCTACTATGTAACCCTTACTCAATGATGGAAAATCTTATGATCATGTTTCCGTATTTCAAGATGTTTCCATGCTCAGAACAAAACTTTTGTATTAGAAAAAGAAAGTGATCTACTTATTTACTTTAATATGAATAGTAATTTTTTTAATAAAACAAGTATAACATATTTTTCCATGATCTCTTACATTTTCATAGTAGTTACAATCCTTTGATTTCTATTTGTATTTTACATTGCTCTCACCTCCATTACTACACTGTAAATGCCTTAAAAGCAGACACTGTCTCAACTATCTTTTTATTTCCCAGGTCATGTGAATGTGCCTGGTACAAAGTAAGCATTCAACAAATATTTTCTAACCTGCATTAAATATTTCATTCATTCAAAAAATATTAAGAAGTTATTACCTCATTATGCTATTCATCAAAGATATCAGTGTGAAGGTTATGAGCCTGACATTTAGAAAGATTACAGTCCAGGGGGGAAAATTGGTATCCATGATTATATAACCGTGTGTTAAGTGCTATAACAGAAGGAAGCTCACGGTATCAGTCATGTAACCTAGATGAATTCAGCCTGGATCTGACATGCCATCAAGACCCTGGTGCTAAGTTTTAAGGGCATCAAGAGTGAATTGAGCAGAATAAAGAAGGCAGTAGATGGTGGAAAAGTTCTAGGCTGAGGGAATATATGTAAGAAGAGGGATATTTCAAGAATTAAGTAATTAACTGGACGTGAGTGAAGGAACTGGGGAGAGAAAAGGGTAGGGGACTCCTAGATTTATAATTTGAGCAACTGAGTGGTGGTGGATAATGGCCATTAACTGAAATAGAATACTAAAAACTCAAAGGAAATCAAGTCTGTGAAAGAGGACGAATTAAAGAAGGGTCATAGGGTAGAAAAAAGGACCTGAGGAAGAACATAACCAGGAAAAGATAAGGACATGAAGAAAGAAAAGGACATTTTCAATATTGTTTTAAATTCTCCCTACAGTCTGGCAGCACTCGTATTTCTGAAATGCCTCTATTCTAATTATCAACAGGGAAGATGCAGGCTGTAGTGTAGAGATCCTGGGTTCTGTATGCAGACAGTCCTGAGTTTGCAATCCAACTTTATAACTTACTATGTACGCAACTTTATAGGTCACTTTGCAAGCCTCTTTTAGCTTCATATTTTCTCACCTTTAAAATGAAGATGATAATCTCTATCTCTCTGTGGGAGTTAAATGATAGTATTTTTCAAATACTTAGCACAGTGCCTAATGCTTAGAATGTGCTTGATAAATGTCAGTGCTCTCCCACTAAAAAAAAAAAAAAAAAAAAAAAAAAAACTTTGCAACACACACTCATCCCTTATTTTAATAAAGAAAATATTTGTTTTCATAGTTAATATCCCCATCTTGTGGCCTTTTAAGGTAGTGCTGACAAAAGAAGTTTTAAAGTTATGTTGTGTTTCTGCAACTACATATATATTACTGTTACATCAGGAACAGTCCATGGGGAACTTAAAAAATTAAGCTAGTTGAACCAAGGCTATAATTAGGAGATTTCCTACCCTTGACAGAGAATGTCTACAATTCATCAGCACCATTTATAATGCTATTAATTAATTTAAAAGCAAAGGAAACATTCCAAAGAGTATTACAAATTTTATATAGGCATACAAATCTTTAAAATCTTTCCCAAAAAAACCTTCCTAAAAAGTAATGTTGGGTATTTTGGGGGGATTAATCTGTAATCAACATTAATAATTACTGGACAATCAAATCCAAACAATGCAACAAAGTTGCTGATCTAAGCAGTCAAGAAATACTCTGTATGGAAATGTTATAAATTAAGTGGTGATAACATATCTTAACTAAGAAAACTGATCAGTGCTAGCAATTTTGAGTACTATACTAATGCCAAGGATTTGTCCTTGGGCAAGTTGTGTGGCAAGTTGTGCTCTGCCATCTTGGACTCACTGGTGAGTCATGCCATGGTTAGACAAGCATTCATGAGGTTGCGCCATCAAGGTTTAATTTCTGTATTTGATGACTGACATTCTTCTAACTATATCTGGCAAACTTCAGCTCTAGAGTAAGAACCATCATACTTACTCAACAATCCTTTACTGTTCTAAAATTCTGTGATCACCAAAGTTATTGCGGTAGTTTAGTATGTACATATACATATTCACGTGTGTGTTGGCACTTACTAACATAGGCATACGTTCTTCAATGCTTATTTAGTACAACTGGCAGTAGTTTTGGGGTTCAGAAAATCATATACAAAAGACCCAACAGGCCATACTCAGTACTAAGTTCACTCTGCAGAAGGATATGACAGGAAACAAAGAATACTGGCAGGACAAAAAACAGGTGCATCATCAGTAGAGTCATCTTCTCCAGTGGCAGATTATGTATAAGAGAACAATGCTGGGGGATAAAGAATTCACTGTGCTCAGTGCAGGGTAATGAATCAACCCTTATGCATTGACGCCCTTGAAGGCATCCATTTATGCACACAGGCTTGATCCACAGCTAATCACAGTCTTGGCAGAATGCCTTGTAATCCCCCTGGAACCCGAGAGAGTTAGTGGCCATCTCTCATTAATGAGATGTGAGGCCATCTCCTACTCGCCTCCCTATCTCCCTTAGGAGAATGTAATAAGACCGTTTCTTATCACCTCCCAGGTTATGATGAGATATGAGTTTTCTATAGGTTATATCTGTGGACTATAAAAACACCTAGGGGGCTGGTCAGTTAGCTCACTTGGGAGCATGGTGCTGATAACACCAAGGTCAAGTGTTTGGATCTCCATGCCAGCCAACCCACCCCCCAAAATGCATTTAATAAACTTAACCTACAAAACATCATAGCTTAGTCTACCCTACCTTAAACATGCTCAGAACACTTATATTAGCCTACAGTTGGGTAAAATCATTTAACATAAAAACACTTTGCTGCAGACTAGAAATGGCTTCTTTGTAATAGGGTATCCCACAACTCATAATGCAGCTACCATCCCTTTTTGTTTTGGTATCATTATTTTCAGTGTGTGAGACAATGACCCAGAGAGCAGACACTTTTGGCTACTCTTCCTTTTATTATGTAAGTAATAAACTATCTGAATCTAACAGTGGCTTGTTGTATCTTTACTGGCCAAATCTGAGACTTGATGCAGTAGAGAGTCTCACTTTCTCTGACCTTGAAGGAACAAGCACCATGAGCTCTACAGCTGCAAAGAAATGAATTCTGTCAACAAGCACCTAAGCTTGGTCATAAGCCTCAAGTGAGACTGCAGCCCTGGCGACACACTGATTATAGGCATGTGAGACCTTGTACAGAAGACCCACCTTAGCAGTGACTGAACTTTTGACACATGGAAACTGTGAGATAATAAAGTGTGTTGGTTGTTTTAAGGGGCTAAATTTATGATAATCTATTACGCAGCAATAGAAAACATTCACAGGTTGCGCTTGGCGCTGTACTAGGCACCTCATTCCCTCCAGGCCGCAGAGCAGGCGACCCAGAGGGAATCGCAAACTTCTGAAGTGTATAAGATAAGCTTTATATTTCCAAATGGAGACAAGTATGATGGTGATTGTACAAGAACATCTTCTGGAATCTTTGAGAGCAATGGAATAGGTGTTCACACCACTCCTAATGGGATTGTCTACACAGGAAGCTGGAAAGATGACAAGATGAGTGGTTTTGGAAAAATTGAACATTTTTCGGGAGCAGTATATGAAGGACAATTTAAGGACAATACATTTCATGGATTGGGGACTTATACATTCCCAACTGGAGCAAAGTAAACTGGAAATTTCAATGAAATTAGGGTGGAAGGTGAAGGGGAATACACTGATATCCAAGGACTACATTGGAGTGGTAGCTTTCATTTTGCAGCTGCTCCAGGCCTGAGACTAAAGCTTCACATATAGATGTTCTGCATTAAAGTTTAAACCGGTATTTGAAGCTTTTAGCTGTAAGGAAAGCAACTAAATCTGTCATCTGAAATTACTTCATACGCTACCTCTGTATTATAAGTTTGACAATAAAATTGTCATTCACTTAAAAAAAATTTAAAAAGAGAAAACATATTCACAAAATATGTTCACTACAAAATAGTATCTACTCATCATCTATCATCAAATAATATATATAGCAAATGTTTTTAACTGAAAATTAGCCATAAAATTTAGATAAATATATGGATTAGGATAATAACAATTATAGAAAAGATTGTGGAAGCAGATAAAAAAGATACTGGATATTAAAAAATTAAATGTATTACATTACTTTTATTATCATCTTGAAATTGATTTTAAACCAAAATGGACTTTCTGATTATGCTAAATAAATGGATTTGACATAAGAAAAACCAACATCCCTGCATTTCCTTAAATATAATTCAGAGATAGTTTTGCAAAAATAAAAAGAATTAGGTTTTTATAACCCAATAGTTATATTTACTCTGCATCAGAGATCAACAAATTTTTTTTGTAAAGGACAATATACAGAGCAGATATTTTAGATTTTGTGGGCCTCTAAAAGTTTCTGTCACAACTACTCAACTCTGCCACTGTAGCTCAAAAGCAGCTACAGAGAACATGAAAACAAACGGGCATGGCTGTGTTCCAATAAAACTTTATTCACAAAAACACACTGCGGCAAGATTTGGCTCATAGGCTGTAGTCTGCTAACACCTGGTCCATGTAGAAATATGATAATCACTTAAACAAATGAGTAATTCAGGAACTTACTGCTTAATCTTATCATTTCTTGGTCCAAATCTTGGTCCAGATGGTCCCCTTCTGTAAACAAAATACCAAGTACATATTAGTAATAACAGCATTAAAAAACAAAAGCAAAAACAGAAAATACACAAACATGGGCAATCATGTTGAATTCTAATAAACATGGGTCCGTCATTTATCATAAGGAACCACTTTTTACTGGTATTGGTAGAACTGAACATGTGAAATCGTATCGTATTCACTAGTATTTACCGTTGGCCACAGTTAACCTAATTCTTCTGAATGTTACCACTTGCAGAGAAATTAGGGTTTATATAACCCTTGGTAATTCACAGCTTGTTCTAATCACTAAACTCTGAAATATCATAACAACCAAATTGCCAGTGAATATGAATACCTTTATGATCAATTTGTGGGACAACTAAAAGTGCAATCCACCTTGACTTTTGGTTATGTTTTAGGAAATGCTGATTGACAGAGATGGACAGAGAAAAATTCATTCAAAACATTAAAAATTTTTAAGTATATTTTTAAATTATTCATCTTAACTTACTAACATAGCAAAGGGGAAATGCAAGAGTCTAAGAAAATATCAACATTTCTCAAATTGTCTCTTTATTATAATCAACTGTATATTACTTTAACCAATCCATTTTAACATTCTGGAAATGGAAACTTTTGAATATTTTAATTAATTATCATTCTTCTGAAGGTAGAGAATAAGGTATAAACCACAAAACTCAAAAGAAGTAGGTTGTTAAATTTCTAGACATATGGCAATTTCTAAAGGAGGTGAAAAATATACAGCTGTTGGTAAGAAAAACATTTTTGGAGGAAAAAAATCAAACTGCCTACTGAAACTTTATAAATGTGAATATATCAACTTGCCTTAACTCCTCTAAGCTTTTTCCTCAAAGTCTTTAAAGCTCCAACTAAGCCTTGAAATACTGGATGAGTATTCATTCCAAAGTGATAAGTTAAACATTAAATTTCATAAAGAAAACTAATATTCTGAACCAGAGGCCATTGCTAAAAACTAGGTGAAAACATAAAAGAATGAGTCAACTGAAAAGCAGGGAAAAGCAGTCATTAAGTGAGAAAACTACTAAGTGGAATAGATATCTGAAAATCATTAGATTAAAATTATCCCAATTATACATTTAGAAAAAAGGAAGCAGCTATGTTTGTTTAATCTATTTTATGAGACACCAAAATAGTTATAGAAAAAACAAAACCAAAAGCTGGTTCTTTGAAAATTAAAAATTAATAAACTTCTAGCCAGAATGATCAGAAAAAAAAGAGAGGCCACAAATTCCTAATAGGAATGGAGGAGGGGACATCACTACAGACAAATGCACCATGCTTATGTAAGATTTATTAAGGGAAGTGAAGGGTAAACAGGAACTCTCTGTACTATCTATGCAACTCTCATGTAAGTCTAAAATTATTTAAAAATCAACAGTAAAAAAATCCCACAAAAAAATTCCAGTACTAGATGGGTTCAATAGTGAATCTTACCAAACATTTTATAAAGAAATAATACCAATTCTATACAAACTCTTCTGGAAAACTGAAGAAGACAGAGCATTTCCCAACTCATTATATGGGCCAGCATTAATCTACGATGAAAACCAGACAAAGACATAGCAAGAAAAAGACATAACTATCAACCAACCAACATCTCTCATGAATATAAATGTAAAATTCTTAACAAAATCTTAGCAAACTGAGTCCAAAAATGTTTTAAAAGGATAATACATGATGACCAAGTAGCATTTATCACAGGAATGCAAGGTTGGTTTAAAATTCCAAAATAACACAATTCACATTAACAGACAGAAAAAGAAAAACCACATGATTAGCCCAATAGATGCAGAAGAAACACCTGACAAAATCCAACATTGATTAATGATAAAAACTTTTAGCAAACAAGGACGAGAAGAGAACTTCCTCAATCTGATAAAAGGCATCTACCAAAAAATCTGTAATGAACAAACTTAATGGTAAAAGAATGAATGTTTTTCCCTAAGGGAGGTCAGAACCAAAGCAAGGAAATCCTTTCTCACCACTTAATAGTGTACTACAGATTCTAGCTGCAGCAATAAGGAAAGAGAAACAAAAGAACACATGTAGAATAGTGGAAGTAAAACTGTCTTCATTTGCAGACAACATAATTGTTTATGTAGAAAATCCAATGGAATTTATAAAAACACTACTGAAACTAATGAGTGAATTTAGCAAGTTTGCAGAACACAAGATTAATTTATTAAAATCAATTGTATTTCTATATGAGGGTACTTCAAAAAGTTCATAGAAAAAGATTTGTATTATCTTTTGAATTCTATTAATTCTATTTTTACATGAACTTTTCAAAGTACCCTTGAATACTAGCAGTGAATAATGAGAAATCTAGAAAATTTTAAATGTCATTAGTGTTATTTATGAAATACTTCAGGATAAATCTGATGAAAAATTCAAAAGATCTAGACACTAAAAACTACAATGCTTTGCTGAGAGAAATTAGCGACTTAAATAAAGATATACCACATTCATGGATTAGAAAACTCATTATTGTTAAGACGTTATTCTTCCTGAATTGATCTTTAGATTCAATGCAATCTCAACCAATATTCCAGCAAGGCTTTTTTGTAGAAACTGACATATACTTAGAACCTCCAATAACCAAAAGAATTTTGAAAAGGAACGCACAAAGTTGGAGTACATGCAATAGACTACTTTATGAAAGTCACAGTAATAAAGACACTGCAGTATTGATGTAAGGTAGGAGTACAAATCAACAGAAGAGAATAGAGCCATACATACATGGTCAATTAATTTTTTATTGTGGTAAATATACTAACATAAAATTTAACATCTTATCCATTTTTAAGTGTACAGTTCTGTGGCATTAAATATATTCTCATTGTCCTGCGACCATCACCACCACCCATCTCCAGAACTTTTTCATCTTTCCAAATTTAAACTCTGAACCCATTAAACAGTAACTCCTCATTCCCCTCTCCTCACGGCCCTTGGCAACCACCATTCTACTTTGTGTCTCTGTGAATCAGACCACCCTGTGTTCCTCATATAAGTGGAATCATGCAATAGTTTTCTTTTGTGACTGACTTCTTTCACTTAGCATGATGTCTTCAAGTTTCATCCATGTTGCAGTATATATTGGAATTTCCTTACTTTTTAAGGCTGAATAATATTCCATTTATGTGCATTCCACATTTTATTTATCCATTTATCTGTTGATGTATATTTGTGTTGTTTCTATCTTTTGGCTATTGTGAATTCTGCTATAATGAACACGGGTGTAAATTAATTTTTAAAAAATTATTTCAAGAGCTTTATTTGGTTTGTCTCCCTTTCAACACACAGAACCACCGTGTGTGGAGGTTGCATTTTAAACAGCTTTGCTGATTTGGTTGTCAGGGCCTTTGGAAGGCACACCGCATTATTTAGGAGTGAACCTCCAGTGGTACATTGTTGGCCAGAAGAATTAGTGTTTCTCACAAGGGTATCTAACTTACATTCAGGTAATCACTTATTTACCCAAAGCATCTGGCCTTCTTTTCAATACTGAGTTTATTTTTGACAGGTAGCTATTGCCCTAGTCTAAGGCTTCTCACCATAAGTGGCATTGTAGGCAATTAGCTTTCTGACTCTATGGAAATCTTGTCACCTTCTCACATCATCTGACATTCCTGCCAAAAATGATACTATTTCCTGGGATTTGCTTTCTACCCCGTAAGCTCCATTTGTTCATTGCTTCATGGGTTTCAATTAACTTTCATAAAAAGTTTTCATTTGAAAAAAATAAAACAGCCTCTATAAAAAAAGTCACATTTTAACAACAGAGGAGGTAAATGTTTCCTCTCAGGCATATTCCTTACATTGACCCCCAGAGAAAACTTCCACAATATGTTGTCCTTCCTGACTTTATAAACACAAACCTAGACCTGTATGACAGTCCTTTCTAATCATAACTGCAAAAATTTGATCAGTTCAATTAATTTTTGACAAGGTACCAAGGTAATTCAATGAAGAAGCATAATCTTTACATCAATTGGTGACGGGACAAAACAATTGGATGGCCATTTGACCCCCCTCCTCACAATCCTTCATCCTTACCTCAGTCATATACAAAAGTTAACTTAAAATGGATGAGCCTAAACAAAAAAGCCAAAACTATAAAACTCCTAGAAGAAAACATAGGTGAAATCTTTGTGACCCTGGGTTTAGGAGAGAGTTCTTAAATATGATACAAAAATATTATAGATAAATATGTTTTCAAACATACTTAAAAACAACAGAAGAAAAAATTCAATAAATTGATTTCATCAAAATAAAAACTTTAATCTTCAAAAGATACAGTTATAAAAATTAAAAGGTCAAGTTACAGATTTGGAGTAAATATTTGCAAAACACATATCCAACAAAGAACTCATATCTTGACTATATAAAAAAACTCTTACAACTTAATACAAAGACAAATTTTAAAATGTGCCATAGATTTGAACACATACTTCAACAAAGAAGGTGGCATGAGGATGGCAAATAAACACACTAAAAGATGTTCAGCATCATTTGTCAATAGGGAAATGCAAATGAAAACTACAATGAGATACCACCACACACCTCTTAGAATGGCTAAAATGAAAAAGACTGAGCATATGTAGTGTTGGTGAGGATCTGGAGTAACTGGAACTCTCATACAAAACTGGTGATAATATAAAATGGTACAACCACTTTGGAAAATTGTAGTAAACGTAACCAACCATTCTACTCCTGGGTATTCACCCAAGAGAAATAAAAGCATATGTCCACATAAAAACCCATCCACAAACGTGCAGCTTTATTTATAGTGGTCCCAAACTAGAAATAACCCAAATATCCATACATGAGTGAATGGATAAATGAATTGCAGTATACTCATGCAATGGAATATTGCTCATATATATTAAAAATTAAAAAAAAACTATTGATACATGCATAAATTTCATAATAATCATGCTAAGTGAATGAAGTCGGTAAAAAATTGGGCATAATGTATGATCTCATTTATATAAAATTTTAGAAAATAGAAACTACAGTGCCAGAGAGCAGATCAGTGGTTGCCTAGGAACTAGAAGAGCAATAGTAATTACGAAGGAGTATGAGGAAACTTGTCAGGTGGTGGCTGTGTTCATTATTTGATTTTTGTGATGATTTCACGGGTGTATAGTACATATGTCAAAATTCATATTGTACACTTTAAATACATGCATTTTATGTCAATTATACCCTAATAATGCTGTAAAAAAAAATAAAATAAAATAAAAACTTACAGGAAAAAGTCCTCTTCTTCATCCGAATCATCTTCCAAAAGATTTCTCTGTCAAAAAAAGAAAAAGGCTGAATTTTCAGATTCAGAGGGCTTACAAAATGTCAGGGAGGGTAATAAAACAAGTTCTATATTGGTGAAATTTCTTAACTCCAAGCTTCCAGATAGAGGGAAAAGTAACTACATATGCTTTATTGGAGGCTAAAAGATGTGGAACATTTGCAGACTTTCCAAAGAAAATGCTTACAATTCCAGAATCCTACAACTGACTAAAAGGTAGAAGGGTCATTGAAGCTGTTGTGGGAGTAAGGAAATGCAGGCAACCAGGAAGGAGCAAGTCTCTTCTCCTCCTTCCTGCCTTCCAGTCTCTCTCTATTGGCAGAATGTAATAGGGAGCTAGGTGGCAAAGAAGAAATGTAGTTTATGGAGTCCAACTGCAGCATCAGAGAGAAGTATAGAAGTATAGGTTTGGAGCTGAGAGACAAGGCCTTGACAACTGGCATGGCCACCTTCTAACTACTCAGTCCAGAAACAGCCTAATCTGTACTCCCAAATAAAAGCAATTTTACATTTTTGCCTTATAAGATACAAGAATCTCTTAAACTTGACAGTAAAAAAAAAAAAAATTCTTCCTTAAAATGAAGACGGTCTCACTCTCTTCCCCAAAGGGGAAGATACAACATTCCAAAAGGAGGCTAAAGAAGAGCAAACCCAGACCTTTTCAGACACACAAAAACTCAAACAGCATACACCTGTTATAGGCAGAATTACAGCTCTCCAAAGATGTCCATGGCCTAATCACCAGAAACTACGGATGTGTTACCTTGAATGGTAAAAGGGATTTTGCAGATGTGATTAAGGATCTTGAGAGGAGGAGATCATTATGGATGATTCATGTGGGCCCAACATAATCACAAGGGTTCTTATTAAGAGGGAGGCAGATGGGAGAGAGGGAGGGAGAGAAAGAAAGAGGGAGAAGAAACACAGAGGGAGAAGGATGAGAGAGAAGAAGGAGAAGGAAGAGGGAGAAGGCTTGAAGATATTATAGTGATGGCTTTGAAGATAGAGGAAGGAGAAAGAGCCAGGAGAAAAAGTAAAATAGTAAAAAGTAAAAGAATTGGAGGGGGAAGAGGGAATAGGGCTAGTGAAAAAGTAAAATAGGAAAAAGTAAAAGAATGGGAGGGGCACAGTTTTTGGTATGTTGACAACACAGATTTAAACATTACTGTCGAAATATAAAGTTAATAACAAAAGAGAGAGAGGAAGGAAGGGAGAAAGGGAGTGAAATCTCTGAACTGCCTAATGGTTCCGGAGGCAAGGAGAGAGATGAGGGAAAAAAACAATCTAGTAAAGGAAAAGAGAAAAAAAAAAAAAAAAAAAAAAAAAAAAATATATATATATATATATATATATAATATAATGACTATCATTATATCTACATATAATCATCAATATATAATATATATAATACAGAGTAAAAACATGAAAAGAGGTATTCGATATTCATTTTGCAAGTATTTTTGAGCATCTTCTATGTACCAGGCACTGTTCTAAGTACCAAGCCACAGGTTTGAACAAGACAGACAAGGTTTGAGTTCTCAGAGAAAAATGTGATTGTGATAAATTCTATGCAGAGAATTAAAACAGTGATGGGAAAGAGAGAGACAAGGTGGCTACATGATATTAGGTTGTCATGGAAAATCACCCTCAAGAGGTGAAATTTAGGCTGAGATCTAAATGATAACAAAGAGCCAGCCAAAGATCAGGGTGAAGAGCATTCATGGCTGGCAGAGGAACTGGCTAGCACAGAAAAAGCTCGAACATATTATGTGGGTGGTTTGAATGTCCCATTTAAAAATAAAAACTATATATGATTAGGTTTCAAAAAATTCCAGCCAATATCTGTTTACAGGTAATTTACTTAAAACAAATATCAAATAAAGGATGAAAAAAAGGGGTGGAAAAGATACATCAGCAAATTCTTACCAAAAGTACGTTAGAGTAGCAATATAAAAAGGAATTTTAGGACAAAGCATAAACGATCCAATAAGATTTTACAGTGATAAAATGCACAATCCACCAAGAAGATTTAACAGCAATGAAGGTTTATGTACCTAACAGTATAGCTTCAAAATATAAAAAACAAAAGCTGCTCAAATTACAAGAAGAAATGCATACATTCAAAATCATGGAGAGCATTAAACATACCCTTCAAACAAAGATGAAGAAACTAAAGACAAAAAATATCTAGAACTTTGAAATAAAATAGCAAATTTCATTTTTAAATATCCAAAATGTAGATAAGCCACAAAAGAAATTTAATAAATTGCAAAAAATAGAAATTATATGGGCGACATCCTCTGGCCATAATGCAATGGAAATGAAAACAAATAACAAAAGGGAATTTTAAAACACTCATGTTAAAACGTAAATGGAAGTTGAACGGACTATTAGAAATAAAGGACACTGGGAACATTACAGACCAAAATCTGTAGGGTATGACCACAGCAGTACTTAAAGGAAAATGCGATCTTAGATCAAAAACAAGGTTAAAAGGCAAGCAAATGAAAAATGCTCAAAATCAATAATATTCAGGGAAATGCATTAACTCATTCCTTCAATATTTCTTGAGTAATATTCTAGCTGATAAATAACAATTATTACACATGATGTAGTTTATTTGGTTTAGAGAATGATGATATTAAAGATAAGATGTGTTTATTACAGTTATACGCTGAGAAACAACAAAAACCAATGCCTTTTCACACATTCATTGAACAAACATGAATGCTAGGGATACACAAGTCAAAAAAGCATAAGGGGATCCAATAAGATACCACTTCGTACCCACCAGGCAGATAATGATACAGGTTGAAGATTCCTTATCCAAAATGCTTGGGACCAGAAGTGTTTTAGATTTTGAATTTTGAAATATTTGCTTTATACTTACAAGTTCAGCATCCCTAATCAAAAAATCCAAAATCTGAAATGCTCCAATGAGTATTTCCTTTAAGCATCATGTCAGCGCTCAAAACATTTTGGATTTTGGAGCATTTCAAGTTTCCAAGTTAGGAATGCTCAACCTGTAAGTGTTGGTGAGGATGTGGAAAAATTGGAACCCTCACAAATTGCTGGTGGGAATGTAAAAATTGTGTAGCCACTTTGGAAAACAGTTTGGCAGTTCTCCAAGAGATTGAACATGTAGTAACTATAACACCCAGCAACTTCACTTCTAAGTATATACCCAAGAGAAATGAAAACATGTTTAAACAAAAACTTGTATGCTAATGTTCATAGAAGACGTATCCATAATAGCCAAAAAGTGGAAAAACTCTAAACATCCATCAACTGGTGAATGGATAAATAAAATATTATATATTCATACGATGGAATATTATTCAGCAATAAAAAGGAATGAAATGCTGATACATACTACAACACTGGCAAATCTTAAAAATATTAAGTCAGAGAAGCCAGATGAAAAAGACTAAAAATGGTTCCATTTATATAAAGTGTCCAGAATAGACAAATTTATAGGATTGTGGCTGCCTGAGGCTGAGGGGATGAGGAGAATAGGGGATGACTGCTAAAGAGTACAGGGTTTATTTTGGGGATGATGAAAATGTGCTAAAATTCATTGTGGTAATGACTGCACAACTCTGTGAATATACTAAAACCCACCGAATTGTACACTTAAAATGTGTGAATTGTATGGTATGTGAATTATATCTCAATAAAGCTGTTACAAAAAAAGTATGACAGGGGCTGGCCTGTGGCTCACTTGGGAGATTGTGGTGCTGATAACACCAAGGCCGTGGGTTGAGATCCCTATATAGGGATGGCCAGTTAGCTCACTTCGGAGAGCATGGTGCTGACAACACCAAGTCAAGGGTTAAGATCCCCTTACTGATCATCTTTTTTTTGAAAGAAAAAAAGGATAATAGAAGAGAACCAAAAATTTTAAAAGTTTTTTTTCAATAATTTATAGATTAGGAGAACCAGTTATCAAACTTCATAATCTGATAAACACTGGACTGATTGACACTGTACATCTTATATTTTTAAGTATATACATAAAGCTTATTTTTAAAAGCTTGCTAGCAATTAGTCAATTGGTGGATTATACTTCCCAATAAATTAAAAAAAAAAAAAAAACAACCGTAGAAAGAGTTAGAATAAAGGGAAGACAAATGTTTCCTGTATTGTACTAAAAAATACTTCTAAATCATAAGATGTTGGATAGAGTAGAAAATATAAATTTCTGAGGTTGTGCAAAAAAGGAGCATGTAAAACAAAATCAAATAGACGAAAAGCTCTGCAAAGACAGAGACTATGCCTTCCAGTTTTTAGCACAGTGCCTAGAACATAGTAGGTGGTTGATAAATATTTGTTGAATGAATTTTCATTTTGTAAATGAAAAAATGGCAAGAAAAGAAGTAAGGGAGGGTTTCTGGTTGCTAGATTTAAAAAAAAAAAAAGAACACTAATTCCTTCCCTCAATAAATATCTATTGAGTACATATTCTAAAAGTAACCTATCTACAACATTCATAGCAAATGCTGTCTACCAAAATGCTACATAATTTTAGATTTATACATATTTGTACAGAATGTTCTGGAATAAACTAGAAATTGAAGCATTATGTAAAAGATAATCTGAATTCTGAGACAATTACATGTCCGGAATCCTTCATCTACAATCCTAAAAAGTTCTGAAAACCGAAAGGTTTTCTAAGTTTAGTCAAAACTCATTTGGGGGAAAACCTAACCTGAACTGATGTTAGCTAATTTATTTATACACTTTATTTATATATTTAGTTAGATAATCATACATTCACTGAAAAATATTAGTATGTTTGGAGGTGCTGGCCCAGACCCTAGTCTTTAATAATATGCATTTAACTACTTTTCTAAAATCTGAAAAATTTTGAATTCCAAATACATTTGGCTCCAGAGTTCTGAATAAGATATTGTGTATTTGTATAAAATTCCCTTTGAAAGACTAGAAGCTATGAGCATGATGATTTGATCAATAATGAAAGCAGAATTCACTTGAGTCAATCTAAGTTAACATATACTCTATGTTTACTATGAAGAAAACAAGTAGGATTAGAATATAGCCATAAACTTAAGATTCTGAACTTACCCTTTCACTTTTCACAGAACCAGTGACATCATCATCATTTAGGTGGCGCTTGAACTTGGGAGGCATATTTTCTTCCTCACGAAGTTCTCTTTTACTTCTCAGCAGAATAAGTATTCACCACCTTAAAGAGAAAATAAATTCCATCACATTTGAGACTTCTGAGTATAAGCTAAAGTACTTGAAACAGTATCCAAAGCCATGTATGATGGGGCCTTCCTCACTTACCTTACTTCACTACTGTCCTCTCACTTGCTCCACTCCAGTGACCTGGGCTTCTGTGCATGCTACACCTCAACACATAATAGTTAAAACCATGAGAAAATGGATGTAACTTCTCTAAAGGATTTGTGGAGGAAATGAATGAGTTAAGTTTTTATAAAAGGAAACAGCAGATACTAGGGAAGAGGGATAAAACAGGAAGTGGTCCCCTGAAAATGAGACATTAAATGTTTTATGATTTTTAACTTGGAGTCAGAAGAGAGCAGTATACTTCTAGTTCTCTCACTTTCAGTTAGTTGCTCAAGCAATGACTCAGTTTCCTCACTTGTGCAATAGTGATTTCTGGATTTGGCATGGAGTTGGCATGATCAAATCAGACAATACATAGCAAAAACATTCTGCAAACTGCAAAGTCCCACTGGTGCTCCACGAAAAGGGATAAATTTGGTAAGTTTCAGTGGGATACTGTTATTTATAAGATATATTTGGTCTTCATGTTTCCTGACACATAGTACCTAAAACCCTTGGAATCTCCAGAGTGATGAGTGTCTTTTGTATGCTAATGAGATTGAAACAGAGTAAGTTTAGGCCTGTGAACCAAACTGACTCCATTTTCCCTGCAGAGGACACTTTGTTATTTTTCCACACCTCAGTCATGAGACCCCTCAGGGCAAATGATTACCCTGTGGGCTGCCCAGACAGACTGAGATAAGAGAGGAAACAGATATTTACTGAGTTGCAAAACCCCTCCCCAAGGCTTGTTTATCATAATTGTAAAAGTCACAGACTAACCTTAAGACCCCTTTAGGAATTCCCACCTGAACACAAAGCATCGAGGTGACTGCTACAATGACCCTCCTGGGGTGACAATGATGAACACCACTGCCTACTGAGCATGCATCCATGACGCAACCAGGAAGAACAGAACAGACCACCTCCAGTGACACTGGCCTATACCCCTTAACTCCTTTCCCTATAAAAGACCCTGAACAGCTCCCCTCCAGGGGCTAGCTTTACTGTCGCTACCCCCCTTATGCATAAATCTATCTCCTCTTTTAATAAAGCGTTGCTTGCTTTATTGTTGGGTACATTGTTTAATTCTATGACTTTGGAATCCGAGAGCCTAATTTAATCACTGGCAAAAATTGGAAAGCTTTGGACAGCAGAAAAGACTCTTAGCTGCATGAGGCAAGTGGCCACTGGGACTATTTTGCTCCCATGTCTCTGCTGCTGGTAGATCTCTCTCCTGGAATCCCTGGCCTAAATTCTGACAAGGCAATGCCTTATTCTCTTTACCTTTCTCTGGTTTTCTGAGCCCTCTTCTGTTTGGTTGGATTGTATCCACTTCTGTATAGGTGCACCATGGAGGGCTTCTGGCTATGCTTTGTTTTTTTGATTTAAATCTAGTTGATACTTTTCTTCTTTATGCTGAAAACAGTGGGGAGAACTGCTTTTATCAATTACTGTTAATGGAATAGGTTGGCCCCGCCGATTAGGACTAGGCTACACTGGACCCCACTGCTCCTCTTTTCTCTTTGTTTGTTTGTTTGGTTAGACATTTAGTTGAGTACTGGTAATCTGAATTAACCTTCTAATCCTTGCATCAACTTTTGGACTTAAAGGTCATTTGTTTAAGGCAAGAGGGCAAGCCAAGCCTGACCTGTCGGTAACAAGATGACTGGTGGCTGGCAGCTCCTAGGTAGCTTCAGGATGGGGGCTGGTCAAGAGATAGACTAAGACATGATTAGAGGGTTGGGACTTTTCGGCCCCACTCCCCAATCTCTGGGGAGGGGAGAGGGGCTGAAGGTTGAGTTGATCTCCAATGGCCAAGGATGTAATCAATCATGCCCATTAATAAAGCCTACACAAAAACCTGAAAGGACAGGGTTCTGGAAAGCTTCTGGATAGCTGAACACACATAGGTTCCTAAAGGGTGGCATGCATGGAAAGGGCATGGAAGCTCCACACTCCTCCCATACCCTGCCCTATGCATCTCTTCCATCTGGCTGTTCATCTGTATCTTTTGCAACATCTTTTATGATAAGCCAGTAATTATAAGTGTTTTCCTGAGTTCTGTGAGCTGGTCTAACAAATTAACTAAATCCAAGGAGGGAATTGTGGGAACCCCGATTTATAGCCAGTAAGCCAGAACCCCAGGTAAAACAACCTGGGACTTGTGACTGGCATCTGAAGTGGGGTGGAGTCTTGTGGGACTGAGCCCTCAAACCTGAGGGATCTGACTCTATCTCCAGGTAGTGTCGGAATTGAACTGAATTAAAGGACACCTAACTGGTGGAGAATCTGTGGCAGAATTACGTGCTTGCTGGTGGGAAGAAATCCCCACGCATTTTGGGGTCACAGAAGTGTTCTGTACTGAGAGAGAGTAGGAGAAACTGAGTTTCTTTTCCCTATATAAAAACAACTGGAACAAAGCCAATTTTCTTGGCTACAGAACCTCTTACAGCCTTTCATATGCTAATATGCATTGTGATTTTCCAGGAAAATGCTTGAGTATGCAACACATTCAAAATTTTCTTGAGAAAAAGCTGTGCCCTATGCAAATATGAATTTTCAGTATTTTGGACTAGTTGGTGGATGAATACCCAGCAATTCAGAATAGCTAAGATGTACTAAATGTTTTACTATGTGCTAGGCACTATGTTCACTAGGCATGCATTTTCTCTTTTACTCTTTATGACACTCCTTTGAAGTAGGCACTAAGAAACTAAGAAAACTAAGGCTTAGTAAAGATAAGTAATAGTCACTTCACTCACTGAAATAGCAGAGACGTGGGCCTAAATTAAGGAATGGCTGTGCATTATCAGTTTTAATATTTATTCAATTACCTGACCATCAGGCTACACAATTCTGTTCCAGAAAGATGCACTTCCCTATAACAACCCAGTAACCCTCTTTCCTCTTCCACAAGAAGAAACACCTGTAAGACCTTTAGATTAGGTATAGTTCGTTGGTTGTTATACACTAAAAAAGGAATGAACAAGCCAGGGTCCAGTTTCATAAACCAAATAAAAGTAATATTTTAAGCCAGCTCCTAAGCATTTTTCTTAGATAAGAAATGCTTTCAAACTAGAAATTTAACCACTTTTAACAAAAACCAAACTCTTGCTACCTAACAGTTCCAGAGTTCTTCATTCCACAATATTTCTGTCACATACATGTGGCCCATTTTATTCCTCATACTTTGATTTGATAATAACTCATTCATGCAGAAATGTTAGAGAATGTATGTTAAAACAAATGACAAAGTAAATAACTAAAGAACTTGAGCTTTTCTTTTAATTATATCTGTATTTTATTTATATTTAAACCCTACAAAGGGGCTGCCTCAGCATCCCAAAGCAAACAACAGGCAGACTTATATAATGCCTTTATGAGACATACAGTAAAGCTACAACCTTAATGGTGAGCAAACCCCATATTCAGGTCCCATAATCCAAGGATCAGCTTCAAGAAGGCAAGAAACTCAACGTCTGTCTGACAAACAGAAAAGCCATCAGCAAAGCAGCAGGCAGATTAATTAACTATGCTTAGTGAACCACAGGACAACTGATGATATTTGTACCGACCTAGTAAAATAAACCATGTTCAGAAATTAGACTTGTACATACTCTGCCTAAGAATTCTCCTACAAAAAATACATGTGAATTCAGGTATTTGTGCCTAGGTATGTGGGTAAACAGCCATCACGACGTATTTCGCCATTGAAGGTAGAAGACCACTACATAATTCACTTAAAACGTCTCATCACCGCATGCTTCTTATACCATCTTCATACGCTTAAAATTCCATGCATGCATTTAGGAAGTAGTATGTTTTCTATCCAACGTCTTTAAAGGTAATAAACTTCTCACCTGTTGTTAATAAATGTTGACTTCTTTTTTGCTTTACGAATGAAAAACAAAAACAAAACCAACAGCCCTATGTATTTCATTTCACAAAGAATCTGGGCAGAGGCTTTCCTTTTCTCAGCCTCCATTCCCTTTGCCTCCTCTTCCTCGTCTACTCCTCAGCAGTCCTGGTTTCATGGGAATAACGGAAGGACACAGACAGATGTGACTGGCAAAACCTGTCAAGTATAACGATTCACCCCTACCTTCCGGTCATTATAAACACAGCAGGGTTGGCGCTTTTTCTCCCGCGCCCTTAAAGAACCAATTCCACCTCCCCCAGCAAGCAGCTCCGTTCACCCCCCACACCCCGTTTGTAGCACCAAGACACGTCCCCCAACATCTGCTCCTAACTCTGGCCCTCCCCGCCCAAAGACACCCACTCACATTCCGGGCTGCCTCCTGCTCTTAACAAATCGTCCCCATCCAGGGCACTGTTCTCTTCCCATCTCCCCAGAGCACCCCTCAATTCCAGTTCTCCTCCCCTCAACCGCCCCCCATCCGCACACCCCTGCCCCTCCTCAGGGCTCCCTCCCCGGTCCCCCGAGGCCGGCAGCCCAGCCCGACCCAAACGTCGGGGAGCGGTGAGGCAGGGCCGTCGTTCTTCGTTTCCTTCCTCCTCACACCAGCCCCTCCCGCCGGGAACAGGCCGGCGCCAGTACCTGAGGCTCCTGGGGAGCTCCCGGCAGCTCTCCCGGGCTGGCTGCGCTGGGCGGGCGGGGGAAGGAGCTGGAAGCTGAGAAAAAAGGCTGGGAGGGGGAGACAGCCGGCGTAGACCCTGCTCCGGCCGCGGCGCCGCAGCTGCGCCCCCGGCTCATCGAACCGATCGGCGCTCCGCGGCCGGGCCCCAGGCGGAGGGGGCGGGCCCAGGACGCGGAGATCGTCGAGGGAGTCGATTCCGCTCTCTACTCTTCACCTGGGGATCCGGATCCCCAAGATTATGTTGTGTTTTAGGGGGGAACAATAACTGGTTCTCGGGACCGGCTGGGATCCGGCGTGCGTGGAAGGGCGCTCAGGGGAGGTCTAGGAAGCTCTGAGAAGTCACTCAGGGAGGGGCGCTGAGGTTCCTGATTGGGGTTGATGAGGCGTTTATAAGGTGGGCTTTGTGCAAGGTCCTTCCCCCGGGCCAAGGAAGTTGAATGGAAAGAGGAGGATGGCTCACAGCTCGAGTACCTGCTTCGGACCGGGAAATTTGTCTGATGCCCTGTTTTCAGAATTAGATAATAGGAATATCTGATCCAGAGAGGCAGTTTACTTAATGTTACACAGCGGGTTTGGACAGCTAGTTTGGGACAAGGACTGTTTTTTCCCCCGTGTCTTTTGGTTGTAACCTAAAATAACTAGGTCCAGACACGGAGCCTTCAGGTTTCAGGTGGGAAATCACCTTTGCATGGCCATTCTACTGCTCTGTTCACCACTCCCCCTCCCCTCGCCTTCAAGGATTGATATATTTAACTTCAAGTCTGCAGTTGCTGCGTATAGTAATCTCAATTTCGTTTTTGCTTTTTCTTATTTTTACTTTACCATTCCTCCGACGCCCCAACTAGATTGTTCAACCCATTTTTTTCCTGTGATTTGTTTATGAAGGATCTTTTTAACTTTACCTCTGGGTCCTTTGTTGATACAATGTTTTAATGGCCTGAAATACTGTGCCAGGCACTTTCTGAAAACATAAAAATAAGAGGGGGTGTTCAAGAACAAGAGGAGACAAGAACAGGAGGAGGAAAGCTCTGCGACACTGAAGGAGAGAATAGACGCCCTCTTACCAGCTGCTCTTTTGGTTGGTGTTGTTTTGATTTAAAAGTGCACTAATTGAAAGATGCCTTGGCTAAGGTAATGATGCTCAACTCTAGGTGGATTACCTGGTATTGCATCACGTGGAAAGCTTTTAAAACTACTGATGAGCGGGCACTACTCAGATTCTGATTGAACTGGTCTGGGATTTTGAGAACAGTGAGCCATGGGTGTCAGCTGAAACTTCTGAAAACGGGGTGTTAGACTTATTCACTAGCTGAGAGTCTATTACTCCAGAGTCAGGCAGACTTGGACTGAAATGGCCCACCTAGAACGGAAGCTTCTTATAATTTGTATCTCTGCCTGGGCATGAAGGTGAGATTATCCCAGGCTTTACAGATGACCCAGAAGTTATTTTTTTCGTCTACGGTTGATCTTACACTTGTATATTTGTTTGATGGGGGGCTTCTCTGCTTTGGTGCCTTAGCCATTAGAGCATTAGCCAATTACAGCCTCAGCCCTTACATATGGACAACTTAAGGCAATATGACTATTGAACTGTACAGGCATGTTATTACATAGCTTCTATGAATAATCCATTCCTTTTTCTTAACCATAATTCTTTAGTTCAGCCAATCATTTTGTTATGATTGCTTAGGGGAGGGATATCGCAAGCCCCACCCTTTCATAACCTAAACAAAGTCCCTCTGAATACCCCCAACATTTGTGAAAGCTTAGAAAATGTCACTTTACAGTTAACAGGAGTTAAATACATGAGTAAGCCTGAAAAATGATAACACTGAACTTGGAGTCAGAACTCCAACCAACTTGAGTTGATTATTTCCTCCCCTATTTTATTTTTCATGAGTTCCAGTTAATCAGATGTTAGTCCTGTAATTTCATTACTTTTCTTTTCAACATGAGACCTTCACCCTTAAGAAGGCTTGGTGTCCTCTTAGCTGGTTTTGCCCTCTTCTGAGACTAAATCTCTGGGCTTCTGCTGGGATGGGGAAGGGAATCTAAATATCTGATTCTTAAAAAAACTTTCTGTCTTTCCTCCTATATTTAGCCCATTTCATGCTCTCTTCCAGCACTACCTGGTGCTTCCAAGCCTTATGCAGGATTTAGCTGTGTAAATCAGTTCGCTTCAGGGCCTGCTCAGGATTCCTATTTCTCAAGTCTGCTTACGTAATTGCCACTTGATTAATCTACTTTCCAGCTTTCAATACTTTGTTGCTATTGTCTCCTCTCACATAAGGCAGAAAAGAAGTACAAATCAATTATAAGCATGTGAACAAATGTTCAATCTCAAAATGTAAATCAAAATTAGCAGTGAAATACCTTTTCATTTTTCATCTATCAATGACTGGGAAGGAAGGAGTTAAGTAGAAGATCTGCAATCCATTCTCTCCCTTCATAGGGGTATATTCCTAGGAAAGCAAACAAGCATGTGGTTCTTATAAATATGGCAATAACCAGCCCTCTGGCAAATAAACTAATGGTATTTGCTAGCAGGAATGTCCATATCCATGGGGTTCCTTTAGCAAGATGTTCCTGGGCTGAGATTGCTTATTATAAACATATAGGAATGTATGTGGATTTGAGGTCTGTGACTCCCTGGCAAATACCATTTAAGTTATGTAACTCAGCACAAAATGGAGATGTTTCATAACTGAGTTGGCTTCTTTTGTGTAAGTGTGGTGATGACACACCTTATTTAGAAACCACATCTTTATCCTGGGCTAAGATACATCCAAAGCAGGAAGAAAGTACCTGCAGAGTGGCAATAAGTCATGGACCTCTCTCCCTACCTTGTACCTTTTGATTACTGGGAGTCTGGATTGGGAAAGTAGAATAATTTAATCAGGCCCCCTCACCTTGGGGTAGTTAGGGGGTGGTGCAGCATTCTTTGTGGGCAGGTTCTGTGTGGGTGGAGTTAGTTTGCCTGCGCGGTGCCGCCACCTTGGCTGGAGTTTACTGCGTTGGGGTGGCTGCCCTGCATGCAGCCATGCTTTCCAATCTGTGGCTTCCAAGGACCCGTTTGCCTGTTACCTGGCCCATAGACCTGCTTGTGAGGGGTCTAGTGACCCAGCCTGGTGTGTGAGGGGTTTGTGACCCAGTCTGTGAACAGGCTTGAGGGGTCTGTGAGCTCCAGACCCAGCCCTAGCTCGGCAATTGGCCCAGTCGGTGAAGGGTTTCGACAGGTAAAAGAGCTCCACAATTGGCGGTCAGCAGGATTCCAACATTAGCCTGAGTGCCAGAGTCTGTCATGGAAAGTGTTATGGACTGTCCCCTCAAAATTCATATGTTGAAGCCCCAACCTCCAAGTGACTGTGTGTGGAGATAGGGCCTTTAGGACAGTAATTAAGGCTAAATGAGGTCATAAGGGTACAAGTCTAATCCAATAGGGCTGGTATCCGAGTGCATGGGCCATGTGAGGACACAGTGAGAAGGTGGCTGTTTATAATCCAGAAAGAGAGGCCTCACCAGAAACCAACCCTGATGGCACCCTAATCTTGGAATTTTATTCTCCAGAACTGTGAGAAAATACATTTCTATGTTTAAGTCACCCAGTCCTTTGTTGTGGCAGCCAGAGCAGACTAATGCAGAAGGGAAACCTTTTTTTGATGTGTGGTGTTTTGTACCACTTAAAAATTTTTACCATGTATGTCACTTTTTCAATTAAAACAATGCTAGAGGTTCTTTCTTCCACTAAATTTGGGATCAGTTGGTCAGTGAATTAAAAAAGTTAAAGTGGTACAAATAAAAAATGGCAAATATATACTTTAATCTTTTTGGATCAAATGTACAAGTACACATTCACTCACCACTCTTTGAAGTAGGTCCAAGATCAGAAGAGCATGAATTTGCTAGTTGGAGCACTCTCTGTCTTTATAATAAACTGCATTGTTTATGATTTCCAGATTCACTTTTTTCAAAGTAGAGCAAGAACTGAGACACCTTTCAAGCAATTTAAGTGCCAAGTCAATCTAGATTTTGTACAATTTTTCCCCAAAGTTTTACAGATTTTTCTTACCGATACCTAGTTCTACAGTAATTTTGGTTTGTTGTTTACCTTTATCAATTTAGTTTTCATAGAAACAATTTTCTATTTGTATTTCATTAGTTTAAATATTTAGATTCTACAACTATCATAGGCATAAATATTTTAGGATGCACATACAGACTGTCTCTTGAAAACATAGCTCGACTAGTTTGGAGAGGAAGTGCACAGGTATATAACTAACCATTAGCCTCTCATGCTCAGAGGGCCTTAGTGTTACGTAAATATGGTGTTAGTTTTAGTTTTGATTTTGGAACCACCTTAAACTTACCAAAGAATATCTACAAAGAACTCTGCTAAGCCCTTTATCCACATTCACTGGTTATTAACATTTTTTTCTAATGCTGACCTCAGCCCCTAAATGGATTTCATGACTCACCATGTGAATAAAACTGAAATAGTTCATCCTCCTTTTTTTTCTCCAAGCGGATAAGCAGAGAGCTAGAGAGTTTGTGGCTTATAAACATTTTGTTTCCATTTGCTTTATTCTCTCTCTTCCACATTATTTGAGAGTGAGTTACAGACACCTTTGCCTCATTATCCCTCAATACTTCAGTGGGTATTTCCTAAGAATAAGACCATTCTCTTCATAACTACAATTCAATTGTCAAATTCAGAAAATTTAACATTGATACAATACTATTTTCTAATAAAACATCCATATTCAAAGTGTGCCATGGTTTCGGTTATGTCCTTTGCAGTGTCAGTGAATACAGTTAACAGAGAGAATAGATAGTAATGAGCAGCAGAGCAAGTGAGTTAAGTGGAGTCTGGTTTTTAAAGACAGGTTCAAATGTAGTTAATTTTTCTTTAAAAAAAAAAAAAAAAAAATATATATATATATATATATAGGAATGTCTTGATGTGCATTCCCACGAAACTTCAGATATGATAGAATAAAATGGACTCATGGAGGTGTTTTCTCTTTTATTTATTGCTGTACTACACATTGCAAGAATTTTATCTTGGAGAAACTGCCTTCCATAAAGATGGTAACATCAGAGAAACCTATGTAGTAATATGCTCTGTGTTATGAATTTATTTTACTACTTCTCTGAAAGTGAAAAATGGCTACCACTTATTAAATGCCCATTTTTTTAAAGCACTATGCTTAATGATTAGCATATGTTATTTTATTTCTGCACAACAACCCTCTAATAATGAGTATAATTTTCCTTATTTTATCGATTTGGAAACCAAAATTCCAAGATGACATTATGTAATTTGTCCAAGGTTAGAGAATTATAAAGCTGGGCACACTAGTAAATATTGCAGAGCCATAAGCTTAAATTAAGATGTGATAAATATTTTATCTACATGGGCCTCATACTTTGCTCTTAAAATAGAAATTAGGCAGTTTATTCTTAAAGCATCTTATACGTGGAATCTGTCAAGCTTAATGTCTTGTGATGATCTCACTTGATTCAGGAGGCTTTAGTCAGATCAAGGTCAAGTGTAACTAATTTCTTGCTGAAGATGTTAATATTAATCTTGCGTGCTACATCAAAGTGAATCAATTCATCCGTTAGATATATGTGACAGGTATTTTGTTAAAGTGTGGGGGATACAAAGATGGTAAACAGTGTTTGCTGTCCTCCAAGAACTCAGTCTTACTAGAAACACAAGACTGGCTGGCCAGTTAGCTCAGGTGGTTAGGGTACAGCCCTGTAACACCAAGGTTAAGCGTTTGGATCCCCGTACTGGCCAGCTGCACCCCCACCCCCAACCACCACCCAAAAAAAGACTAAGCAACTACTGAAAACTGAATAAAGTCAGTTATAGAGTCAAATGACCAATGAAATATATACTCATATATACACAAATATATGAATACCTAGCAAACAGAATTGCTTAAGGTGATCTGTAATACCAAAAGTGAATAACTTGTTGGAGTTTAACAATAAATTAAAATCACAAATAGGATCAAGTAGGGATGCTGCTATATATACCTTGGCAATAGGAGGAAGCCAACACTTTCCTAGGCATGAATACACAAGAGAAGCATCATTAGAACAAGGCAAGAGCCATAGTTGTAGGAGATAAGCTATCTGATAGAGGAACGCAGTCATTGCTAAGACAGCTCTGACCTATTCTCCCACCTCTCCTGCCAGCTAAGTGAATGCTGTGAGAAGTCAAAGCTTGCCTTATGCTTCATATGCACTTTTCTTTGGAGAGAGTATTTTAGCATCCTCAGCTTCAACTATCATCTCTATGAAGAGGAATCCAGGAAGAGGGCATGGAGGGAAAAGGGCAGAAATTACGGAAATGCCTCATTTAGGGGTGAGAGGCTGAAGCAATCAATGAGAAATGCTCAGAGTGATAGTAGAACAATGAAGGCAGGGCAGTGTAAAAGAAGATGAAGAAAGAGTGGTCATTACCATCAAAAACTTCAGAGAAACTGGGGAGGATGGGAACAAAGACTAGAAAAAGCCCTTAGATTATTGACTCAGGTCATTACTGATCCTCAAGAAGTGTTTCAGTAACACTGTAAAAGTTTAATTTTTAGTGGAATTACAGATTACAGATTCCTTTCAAGAAATTTAATTGTAAGAGAAAAGGCACACTACGTTGTAGCTTGAAGTGTTAGTGGGGTCACAGTAGCATCAGAAATAACCAAGTTATATTTATTAATGGGGAGGAAGGGGCCAGTGTCAGAGAGAGATTGAAAATGCACGTCAAAAAGAAACAATGGTGGGGTGACATTTCTGCAAAGATGGGAGCAGAGTTTGAGAATACAAGAGGTGAATTCTGGGCAAGACAGAAAGATGGTCCTTTCTTGGAGGCAAGAGGGAAGAAAGCTACTGATGATAAAGAGATTTTGAAATGGTAAAAAGGTTAAGGAAGCTTGTAAGATAGCTTCAAAATGCTCAGTAAAAAAGGCAAGCAAGATCTTTTGCCAAGAGTCAAAGAAGCAGGGCTGGAGTTGGAAGCTTTAAGAAAAAGGTTTGGAACAGCTGCCTTAGCAAGTAGGCTTAGCAACTGGTGAATAATACGATGGTTAGCAGCTGTGAGGATCCAGGCTAGAATTATGATTTCTAACTACTCCTTCAAATCAGGAACTCTCAGACTCCTTTTTATCCTCCATGGTATCTTGCACAGAACAAGTACACAGTAACATTTGTTGAATTGATTCTAATTTTTTAAGGTTTTCTTTTGAATGAGAAGAAAATACAAGAGGAAAAAAAGTGAAAGCAAGAGAGTGTTCCAGCACTCCCAGGACACAGGAATTCTAGAAGCACTTTGCTTGCATAATGACCTTTACAAAATCACTTTTTCAATACTGGTTTCATCCCTCAGGCAGCAAAAGGGGGAAAATAATATCTGCCTCATTGTCTTGAGTATCACAAGCTCTCAGTAAAATATTTGCATACTCTTGTTCACCTTATAGACAATATAGATTTTCCCCATTTTTATAGATTTGCCACTCCACTTTGCACATTATTATTATTATAGATTGGTTAGCAAGAATTTTGCCTAGTGGCATTGATTTTTTTTTCTTCTCAAGACAATAGAAGGTGGAACAAGAACATGAGCAATAAGAATTAGTGACTTACAAAAATAAAACGAAGAAAGGAAACAGTTTATAGGAAATCTACCTGGCCTGAACTGCAACAATAATCATCATTATGGAAAGCTTTTTGACAATTGCTGTGTCATCTTTTTTCCCCAATCCTTATAAATAAAGCAGTAAATTTTCCAACTATTTTCTAAAATGTCATGATAGTAAATTTTAAAAGGTACCTGTGCTTAGAATTATTTTGAATAATTCTTGAAGAATTATTCTTGGCAGAGAACTCATCTTTATGTTTTGGTAACTGTTTAGTGCAACATAATAGTAAGAGCAAATTCTTGAAAATAACTGAGTTTACATTCTAAAAAATGAAACAAAATGTGTGTACAAATCCTTTGAGTCTGTATTAGACCTCAGGGTTCCAGCGCAGACATAGGCTCCAAACAGATGCAACTGAGCCATGTGCTGAGTCACTGTCAGCATTCATGTGCATGGTGACATTTCCCATCTGCTCAGTGGTTGCTGTTGCCACATGCCCCTGATTTCCCAGGCTACTCTTAATTTTGATTACTATATATTTTTTGTTTCCAGAATTTCCATTTAAAAAAAATAAGATTCTAATTCTGCAGTAAACTCCATCTTTTCATCTATTTTCTTGAACATTTTAATCAAATTCCTTGTCTGCTAATCTAATACCTGGATTACCTGTGAGCTAGTTTCTATAGTCTATTATTTTCTTGGGTTTTGGTTATATGTCTCTGTCGCTCAGCATGCCTAGTAATTTTTGATATTTACTCAATGTTGAATATCAAATATTAAAAATTGAGTATAAAATATTGACTAAAATATTAAGTGGAAGAAAGAACATCCATGTGTTGCTATCCTTCACCAAAGAACATACACTCTCTCCCCTGCTAGGTAGATAAGGACGCTAAGCAGAAGCCTCTGAAAAACAGTGACTTAAGTTAGCATCTTAGCCTTCTAACCTATACAGCTTCAGAATTCAGCAAGTGTTCTGAGGGGAAACTCATCTGAGTCAGGCTCAGTTCTTCACTCTTCCCTTCTCCCTGGGATCATGGCCCTCTAAGACTCCAATTTTGTCTTTCCAGCCCTGGGAAAACTCAGTTTCACTTTTTTTTGGTCCCCTAGCAATGGCCGTTGGCCCAGGAAAAGTGCAGATGCTCAGCATCTTGCCCTGTACCCAGATCTACAAGCACCTCCGGGAAAAAAGCAGCTGGGGAAGGTCAGCTCACCTTTATTCAGTTCCTCCTCTGGAATCTTGGCCTGTCCAGTCTTGTTGCTTCAGCAGCTCTCTGATTGCTTTATAGAGATGTCTTTGGTATTTATTTGGCTTTCCTATTTGTTCTTGGAGGAAGAAATGGTCTCCCTCAATCTACTCTATGATACTTAAAAGTGAAAGTATATTCAAACCACTCAAAGTGGTATGAGGAAATAATCTCACTTACCAGTGACAACACAGGTCAATGGGAGAGAGGGGTTTCTAAAAGGGAGAGTTGCTTATGTCCTCCTGGATACATCTGCGTAGTCAGAGCTCAACATTACTTATAATAGGCTCTGACTGGCAGGTGAGCAAGAGTGAGGAGATGGTCCTAGTTTTATCAGGCAACAGAGGCAAATTTAATCAGTACCGTTTAATCAGAAGTACGTGGGCCAGCTAACCTGCCATCTAACACAGAGTTGGTAGGAAGACAAGAAGGGTCTCCTTTTACTTTATATTTCTAGATATACATAGATAGGCTGTATTAATCAGAAACCTTTACATGCATGATATATACACATTTATCATTGCAGTCTCCCTTTATCAGAGTTGAGAATGTATTTAAATTTTTACTCTTTTTTTAAGCAAAGCAAATTCTACATCCTGCTGACATTCATTTCAAACCCTGAAACAAAATCCATGAAAAGTTGGTCTCAGAGTCATAGTCACATTTCATTGAGTTAAAATGACATCACAAATCACAAGGGCTCCATTATAGTTACCTGCTTTAGGTGTTATGGTCACAAGTGGTATATGAGCAGTTATTTTGAA
This sequence comes from Cynocephalus volans, assembly GCF_027409185.1. Taxonomy (NCBI): domain Eukaryota; kingdom Metazoa; phylum Chordata; class Mammalia; order Dermoptera; family Cynocephalidae; genus Cynocephalus; species Cynocephalus volans. The sequence goes on from NC_084467.1 coordinate 128,491,824, forward strand.
GGAATGGAATGATGTCAGCAAAATGGCTTAAATAGATACATTTCAGACTCTCTGCAGAGGATGAAAAATTAAAGTGAAAAATAAATCTTTCCCTAACAAAATTTAAAGAAAAAAATGTACTCAAATTTTCCCTAAGGACCAAACTGGACTTTCTGATTTATTCTCTACATAATTACAGATTAAAGGTAGAACCAAATGCATAGGAAAATAACTTCTCATGATTATGAAGAATCATTCATGGAACTCCTATTATGTGACAGGCACTGCATAATTAACACATTATGTACCAAGAACCCCTTTGGCAATCTGGTGAAGTCTACAGACCTCTTCTTAGAATGTTTCTAAGTGCATCAAAATAAAATACACAGAATTATAAAGTAACCCAATTATGTTGAAATAACATTATCAAATATTTTAAAAGCAAAATTTGTGATATATTAAGATATGTGCTTTTAAATTAACTAAACAACAAAACGTAATGGCAGCCCTAACATTTGCCATACTTTTGAATTAGTAGTGGGCATAAGCAATATTGCAAGACAGCTAAGACTATAATAAGATAAATTAGTCTGTTTCTGTTGCATGTAACAGAATACCTGAAACTGGGTAATCTGTAAAGAAATAGAATTTATTTCTTACAATTTCAGAGGCTGGGAAGTCCAAAGTCCACAGAACACATCTGGTAAGGGCCTTGCTTCACTTAGCATACTGTCTGCAAGTTTCATCCATGTTGTAGCACGTGACAGGATTTCCTTCCCTTTTAGGGCTGAATCACATTCCATTGCATATATATACCACATTTTGCTTATCCATTCATTCTTCAGTCACATTTGTGTTGCTTCCTCTTTGCTATTGTGAATAATGCAGCAATGAACATAGGTGTGTAAGCATCTCTTCAAGATTCTGCTTTCAGTTCTTTTGGATAAATACCCAGAAGGGGTTTAGCCAGATCACATGGAAATTCTATTTTTAATTCTTTGAGTAACCTCCATACTGTTTTCCATAGTGACTGCACCATTTTATATTCCTTCCAACAGTGCACAAGGGTTCCAGTTTCTCCACATCCTCAATAACACCTGTTATTTTCTTTTGATAGTGGCCATCCTAATGGTTGTGAGGTGATAGCTCATCGTAGTTTTGATCTGCATTTCTTTAATGACTAGTGCTATGGAACATCTTTTTATATGTTAGTCATTTGTATATCTTCTTTAGAGAAATGTCTATTTTGCCCATTTTTAAAATGCGCTTGTTGTTGTTGAGCTGTAGGAGTTGTTTATATATTCTGGATATTAATCCCTTATCAGATATATGGAAATAAATATTTTCTCCCACTCCATAAGATGCCTTTTAATTCTCTGATTGTTTCCTTCAATACGTGGTTTTTAAATTTGATGTAGTCCCATTTGTCTATTTTTGCTTTTGTTGCCTATGCTTTTGGTGTCATAGCCAAGAAATCACTGCCAAATCCAATGTCATGAAGTTTCTCCCCTTCTAGGAGTTTTATAGTTTTAGGTCTTTAATTCATTTTGAGTTAATTTTTGTATATGGTATAAGGTAAGAGTCCAACTTCATTCTTTTGCATGTGGATATCCAGTTTTCCCAATACCAAGGAGCTTGGCATTTTTGAGAAAGAAGGGGTAGGTAACTGTGCCCAGAGCTTGGCAAACAGGGAGAATGGTAGGAGATGAAATTGGATCGTGAAGGCACTTTAAGGGCATGCCACGATTCTAGACTTCATTTTCAATGCATTGGGAGGCCACTAGCAAGTGATAAAAACATATTTATACTTTTAAGTGATCAAAACATAGAATTACCAAAAGATCCAGTGATTCCATTTCTAGGTATATATCTTAAATTGGAAACACATGCTCACATATATACTTGTACATGAAATATTCATAGCATTGTTCATAATAGCCAAAAAGTGGGAACAACCTTATGATCATCTATTGATGAATGGATATACCACATTTATTTATTCATACAGTGGAATATTATTCAGCCATGAAATGGAATGAAGTACTGTTACACAGTAAGACATGGATGAACCTTGAAAATACTATGCTAAGTGAGAGAAGCCAGTCACAGAATGCCACAAACTACATGACTTTATATAAGACGTCCTGAACAGGCAAATCTACAGAGACAGAAAGTAGGTTAGTGGTTGTGAAGGAATGATTGGGGAGGGGAAAATAGAACTGCTAATAAGTAGGGAGTTTCTTTTTGGGGTGATGGAAGTGTTCTGGAATTAGGTAGTCACAATGGTTGCACATTATCATGAATATACTAAGAACCACTGAAGTGCACATTTTTAAACGGTAAATTTTATGTTATACGAAGTATATCTCAATTAAAAGATGCTATTATTAAAAAAACAAAAAGAAGCAAAAAAAACCCCCACTTTGGTTGCTGCATGATAAATGGATTGTGGCTAGTAGGAGAGGAAGCAAAGGAAGCCATTAGGCAAAGAATGTGAAATCAAGAAGTTTGACCAAACTCAGACACTGAAAAAGTGGTAGATCGGATTCCAAATCCTGTGTGTTTAACCTCTATGCTACATAGTTTTTAGCCAAGGGTCCTTTCTCCTGCCAGCTATCTCCAAAAACACCCACACCATATTCCCTGAGGATATTTCTATGAGTCTTCAAACAACTCGAGCTGTTGCTTGGAAGAAATTTCCACATTCTGGAAAAAACTGTTTCTATTGTGTGTCAGAGCAATGAGAATAAAGAAATGCCATGCAAAGATGAGATGAACTAAGGATAGTAAAAAGTTTTGGCACCATAATTTATGATTCTTCTTAAGAAAAGACTTTTCTTACAACCCCATGTTAAAAAATCAGTTTCAGTTTTAGAGAAGGATTACATATAACTATTACTTTTTTGTTGGACTAAAGGGAATTTTGTTCTCCTGACTTTGAGGGCTCTAGATTGGAATGTTTTAAAAAAAAAAAAAAAAAAAAAAAAAAAAAAAAAAAAAACCTTGGATGGAGCACAAAGTGAATTTTAAAATTTATGAAATGCTGTTTTAAAATCCATTCCCTTGGTGGTGGAAAAATATTTCGTTAAGGGCTGAGGACACAGATCATCCAAAAAAATGGGATACATGAAACGCTCATGGGTGAGGGTGGCAAGTGCTAGAGTTCAGGAGAAAAACAAGTTGTAGTTTTTCTTTTTTTCTTTTCTTGCAAAGGAACTGAAGTTTAGAATAAAATTATGGAGAAAACATTGTAATAGTTTATCCTTGTAATTTTTCCAAGATTACAAAATCTGGGGTATCTTTGTTTTTGCTGCAAAAAACAAAGATAAGATCCAAAAGGAGGCCTTGTGAGCCCCCTTGTGTAGGGATCCAGTGCACCAGGCCCAGACCATTGACCTTGGCACCATTCCCTTATTCCCAGCTTTCAAAATGTTATTGCCCATTGGCCCCAAAGCAAACAACTTGCCATATATGATATGCCCTTTGCTCTCCTTCTTAAGACTGGGTATAAATGCCTTGCAGTCCATGCTTATGAGGAAACCAGTACACCTACAGATGTCTTCAGTTGCACAGTTGGAAACTAATGAACAAAGAGAATCCTGGGAATCAAATACCCAGAAGCAGTCAAGGCTGAATTCACTCAGTCATATATAACTTTTTCAGTTATTTTCAATCAATTAGTGTTTTGCCTCAATTGTGTGTGTTTGTGTGTGTATGAGGTTACTTCATAATGTTCATGGAAAAACAGAATTAAAAGATAATACAAATATTTTCATGAATGTTTTGAAGTACCCTCATGTGTCTGTGTAATGTGCGGGTACTTCAAAACGTTCGTACAAAAACAGAATTAGAAGATTATATGAATCTTTCCGTGAACATTTTGAAGTTCCCTCGTGGGTGGGTGGGTGGATGGGGTGTGTGTGTGTGTGTGTGTGTGTGTGTGTATTTAAGAAACAGTGTATAATCATCTCCTAGAATGATTCTAGTTTACTAATCTTGTACAAGGCTGACATGTTCTTCTAGTCAAAGGGGTCAAATCTGCCAATGTAAAAATTAACTCTGCTCTGAACCTCTTCCTGTGGTCAAAGTAGTATATGAGAAAAAACTCCTGTGGCAGAGTAGGAATCTACTAAACAAAAAAGAATCACAAGTGCTACATAAATTAAAAAGTAATCTTATGATTATCCCAATCTTAGGAATCCAATATCACTTTTATTTTATTATTATTTTTTTTTGTCTTTTTTGAGACCGGCCACACGGCGCTCAGACAGTGAGCGCACCGGCCATCCCTTTATAGGATCCGAACCCGCGGCGGGAGCGCTCCTGCGCTCCCAGCATCGCACCCGCCCAAGTGCGCCACGGGCCGGCCCTCCAATATCACCTTGATGATTACTTTTCAGGTCAGCAATATCTTCAAAAAATGTTGACACCCAGCTTGTAAAATGGTATATTACCCTAGGATGTTATGTCTGTCTTTCATTATTCCAAGACACAGGAGACCATTCATTTCTTCTCAAATGTGGAAAACAAACCCATTTGCTCAGATTTCCAGTATGCGATAGTTTCCAGCATATGAGCCACTCCCTGTACACCAAGGAGACATTCCCTTTACACAATTTTATATCCCACTCAAGAAGCATTTCCATGTCTTGGACCACTAACTCCAGCTGGATACCACTGACAATGTGAGAAGGGTATGAGCCCTGGGATAGGCATGCAGGGTGGGGAGACTGGCTTTTAGTCCTGGCTCTGGGTTTTTACTAGTGTGATGATCTCTAAATTCCTTCCAAGTAACAGTACTACACATAAAGCCTTTTTTAACCTTCCCTGTTTGTTTCTCTAGACTATTTCCTCAGTCATCCAGAGGTCAATGTAGAAGCCATTTTGAGTCTCTCTCTTTTATTCCCTATGTTAAAACTCTCATCAAATGCTTAAATCCCTCCCAAGAACATCTCTAAGATCAGTTCTTTCGAACTGTCCTGATCCTGGTTCCCTGTTGGGTTCTTGTGACCTGACATGGAAGGTCTTCTATTCACAAGGTCTTCTATTCCAAGCATTCCTCAAATGCTTGGAATAGAAGACCCTTCAAAACCTGCCCTTTATCTCAGTTTTTAATTTTATCTTCTACTGCTTTCCTCCCACTGTTACCTTCTGCCCCAACCACACATATTCTCTTCCTCCCTCATTTATGTTCTGTATTAGTCTCCTATTGCTACTGTAACGAATTACCAAACTAGTGGCATAAACAATCCAGAGGTCAGAAGTCTGACATGAGCTTCACCAGACTAAAATCAAAGTGTCAACAGGACTGCATTCCTTCTAGAGGCTCAATTAGGAGAATCAGTTTCCTTTCCTTTTCCAGCTTTTAGAGGCTCCCTTTCTCTATCTTCAAAGCCAACAACCTTGGGCCAACTCATTCTCATGCTTCCATCTTTCTAGTTCTGTCTTTTCTGCCTCCCTCTTCCACTTCAAAGAACCCTTGTGATTACATTGGGCACACCTGGATAATCTAGGCTAATCTCCCTATTTTAACCTCAACCGCATCTACAACCTTAATTCCTCCGTATTCACAGGTTCTGGAGATTAAGATGTGGACATCTTTGGGGGAGCATTATTCTGTCTACCACATGCTCTCTTCCATCCTCTGCCCCTCAAATTGTCAGAAATGCTTTTAATTCCTTATTCCTCACTTTTAATTAATCTTAGCAACAATCAATTAATTGAATATTGTTTCCAAAAACCTGAGTATATTTCAATTAAGACTAACTGCAAATTATATATCCAGATGTCTGGATTTATATTTTCAGAAAAAATAAACCTCCACAATATTGAATGGCTTTATCTAAACTCAGTTTGCATTTTAAATCATACTGGTAACCACTCTGGGTATCCTAATAAAACACAGCATTTTAACATCCAATTGGCTTAAATGAACTAACTATACTAAAGATAACACATATCTATCAATTGTATTTCATAGTTAAACCTTAAGAGAAATAAATTTTAAATAAGTATCTTAAATGGCTAATGCTTGAGTCTAATGTTACAGTATATTTAAAATATTTGTGTTAGTCATTCACACAACTTTAGAAAACCTCTAGCATGCTTTAGCTTAAAGTGATCTAGCTGTTACTGCTTTCTTAGACTTGAAAAAGGGAAACAGGCCCAGATAAAGGTAGGTAGGTTACTTTCCCTCTTGGTCTGAAACTATAGGGAAAATACAGGAAAATGGTCAGGGCCCCTCATACTTTCAGAATCTTGCTGAGCACTTGATATAAATATGCACGTGCACCCAGGTGTTCCTTGGCTATTGACTAATGTAATTGCATATGTGCGCCCAGGTGTCCTGGGTTATGTACTTAAGTCCATAAAGGATGAGTGGCTCTGATCCCCAGGGAGGCCGCTATTGCTACTGCCAGCTGTTGCTGCCAGTCCCCCCGGACACCCTGAGAGGCCACCACCCCTGCTGCTGTGGACTGAGCACGTGTCATCTGCCAATAGCTCCCATGATCTTTCCTAATTACCCAGCATGGACCTGCGTGTGAAGGGTCTATGACCCAGCCTGGCATGTGAGGGGTCTGATGACCAAGTGTGTACAATGGGCTTGAAGGGTCTGTGAGCCTTAGCCCTAGGAATACAATTGGAAAGCTTAGTGTAAATTAAACAATGGAAACTTAGTCTTTAGTTATGAAATGGCCATAACCCTACAGAAACATACTGCAAATAGTAACTATATTTTTAAGGCATCAAAAAAGGGGATGGAGCCTGTGCTGTGATAAAATTTATTCTTTTCCTATATCATGCTCCTTTAACACAAAGGACGATGGAGACAATGGGAAAAGCAGCAGCCAAAAGTATTTGTATAGGTCTTCGTAGGGTAAACGTTTCTTAGTTATTTAGCTATGTCATGCTGATATTATTGGCACCAGTTCAGGTGTTCAGTATTTACATAGCAGTCAGATTATAGAATCTTTTTGTTCCTTCCTCAGAGACGCCTTCTCTGGCCACTCCCTAGATCAGGAGAGGTCTCAAAGCTACCTGCTATATCATGGAATCTCCTACCTCTTTTTCACAGCACTTATCAAAACCCCCATTAGATTATTTTTGTAATTGTTTAATGTCTTTCATATGATTGCCTTGCTTACCACCGCATCTCTAGCTTCTACCACAGTGATTGACTCATTAGACAATTCAAACGTTTTTTGAATTGAAAGCCCTTGGGGGAATGGGACAAAGGCTATGGTTTTTCGCTTCTTTGGTACTCTGTAGCACTTCAAGCACAAGTGATGTCCTCAGCTCTCAAAAAGTGCTTTCTGAAAGAACTCATATGTCACCTATTAGGAACCTTGCATGATGTGGTAGCTGAAGCCACCCTAGAGGCTCCTTCCAGTTCTCCTTCCCTTATCTAGAGAGGAAACAACGTGAACTTGGTAAAGGGAGCATGAAAGTAGTTTTTTTGGGGTTTTTTTTTTTTTTTTGATGTTACTTGCAGAAGGCTTCTAGATTAACCTTTCAAAATTGTGAAGTTGGAACCATATTCATTTTGAGTTCTCTATTTAAGACGGTTATTCTCAAAGTGTGGTCCCAGTACTAACATCATCAGCATCACCTGGAAACTTGTTAAAAACACAAATCCTTGAGCCTCAACAGAACGTGATGAATCAGAATTCTGGGGTGGGGCTCAACAATCTGTTTTTAACAAGTCTTCCAGGTGATTCCGATGCATGTCAAAGTTTGAGAACCATTCTTTTAAACCAAAGTTTAAGTCCACTTTAACCTATCACCAGAGTCCATCTGGCTGTGACTATTGGGTAGAGCAATAAAGCATTCTGCTTGTCTAAAATGTGTCTGTCCCCATCTTTCTTTTTTCTTCAGAATCCACCCTTCTCACTTTTAGTTTATACGTGTATATGCACCTGGCAGTAATAGGGCAATTGGAATAACAATGTGATTAAAAAATAGCCCAGACTACAGCTCCTCAATTCCAAACCTATCTGCCTCCTCAATCTGTTTAATCCTCCTGCGATGTATCATGCTGTGAAAGGCCTTATGTCTACATTTTGTCTTTTAAAAATAGTGCCATCCGCAGGAAATTCTGCAGCGTATTAGCACAAGATGAACATCTGAAAGTACAGCATGTTCATCAAACACCTAAAGTAATCATTATAACATCAGAATGGCAACCTAAGGAGGCCGATTACCAGTATCAAAGTCTTAAGCTTTGCAGACAGTGCTTTGAGGGGAGAAGGAAGGAGAGGAAACACCTTTGAATACCTAGGTGTTACTCTTTCCTCCCGAATTTTCATGTTATTACACTATTGATAGTGGAACCCTGCATTTTGGTGCAGAAAACGTACAGCTAAGTGCCATTTTTCTGTTCAATGAAACCTGAATTATATTAGTAAAGTGGTAAAATAAGGGGCGGGAGGCGCAGAAAATAACAGGGTTAGAACGTGCAGTTCTCTTCTAACGACGGACTGGCTTTGCTCAATCTCCGCCTCACTTTCTCCAGATCTATACAGGTTTTTCTTTGCGGGGCCCTCCTCCCCCAGTGCGCCCCCGCCCGCCACGCTCAGTCCTAGTGTGGCTCACGATCAGAGTCGGTGACGAGAACGGCTCCGAGACGCAGAGAACAGAACCTGGAGAGCTCGGAGCCTGGAACCCGGATGCGAACCGATGCTCAGGAATGCCCGACCTCTTCCGCCCTGACTGCGGCCGGACCCGGCCCGCCTCCCGTCAGTAAAGTGGTAGGGGCCAGCGACGAAGCCGCCGGAGTGAGGCGAGCGCGTTGCAGCCAATGAGGTGCCAGGAACAAAAACAGTGACCAATGAGTTGCTGGGATGGTCTGGGCGTCCGACCAATCACGAAGCCTCGCACCCGGATATGGTTGCTGGCTTTTGCAACCTAGTTCCGGAAAAGTGTGAGGAGCTCTCCCTGTGGGGCGGGACTGCAGGCGGAGGTGGGGTGGGCGTGTGTTCGATTCGGTGTCTCCCACGTGCGTTTGCCGTGTAAGGGCCACCCCTTTGGGTTTTGACTTGGGGAACAAATCAATGGGATTGTTTGTCAGTGGAAAGAATTCTCACTACAGTGTCCCGGAGCCTGCGTGTGGGTAAGCCTCTCAGATGGTACCTCATAGGCAGTAGAGTCTTGAGGACACAGCTCGGGCAAGTGGGAACATGAATCTCTTACCAAAAAGCTCCAAGGAGTTCGGCTCCGTTGACTATTGGGAAAAGTTCTTCCAGCAGCGAGGAAAGAAAGCTTTCGAATGGTATGGAACCTACCTGGAACTTTGTGGGGTGCTACACAAATACATCAAGCCCAGGGAAAGGGTAAGGAGCGCGGCCTGTGTGTGCTTGGGAGGGTGGGAACTGGTAACAATAATATTGCATTCTAGTAGACAGTGACAAGAGTGGGAGCTCTAACTGGACGTGTTTGGGGGATTTCCTACGTCGTTCCAGCGAAAAGACAATTTTAAAATATTCTTTTAAAGGTTTTCATATAACAGACCTCCCGCCCCAGCTCATCTTTGAATTAATAACCCTATTTGGAAGAGTGATTTCTTTAGTAGTCCAGCCTGGGTATCGCCTCCTGAAATTGGGCCTCTCTGTCGCCGTGCATCCCTGTGGAACAGGCAGCACCTTCTTTGATGTATGAATCTGTTTATGAAATAGTTGTTCAGTGCTCACCGAGTTCCAGGCACTGTGCTCAGCCCTTAAGCTACTAGAACATTAAGACATAAACCCTGCACGCATTCCAGAAGTGAAAGTGATAAGTACAATAATAGAAGGTTTGGTAGATGTGGGATTGTGCTGGAGGTAGGGAAGGAGGAAGGGTAGAAAACTAACGTTTGTGCAGGAAGCTTTATGTGCCAGGCCTTATGATGGGGGGGGGGGTGGGTGTGTGTGTGTGTGTGTGTGTGTGTGTGTGCGCGCGTGTGTGTGTGTGTGTGCGCGCGCGCGCGCGCAATCTTTTAGTTCTTATCATAAACTCAGGTGAGTAGTTCTGCACTCATTTTTACAGATGAGGAAACTGAGGCTCTGAGAGCCAGTTTTTTGCCCAGGATCATACATGTAGTAAATGGTCACATGGGGACTTAGGCCAGACTCCAAAGCTTTATGCACTTCTCATTAGACCATGCCTTTCCAGGGATACTGACAAAGAAGCAGAATTTTGAAGGATGAATGGGAGATTGCTCCACAGAAAGGGAGAAAACAATATGTATTTTAGGTATGGCTTCAGAAAATAGCTAAATATCATGAGGTGGAATCTGTGATGGAAGTAAAATTTGAATCCTCACAAAATACAGTTCATTGTTTGATGGAGCCAAAGGCATGAGTGTGATTGAGGAAATAGTTATGCAAGGGCTAGGTTTTCAACAGTAAAACAAGAGATTTCATAAGTACTGTGTTTGGATTCTTTAACTTTCTATTTCTGAGTAGTAAATGCTTGGTTTCAGAGAAAAAAACAACCACAATTAGTTTGTTTCTGCAATACAAAGAAGCCCATTCTCACATAAACTGTATTGTAGCTGAAGGTGGTTTTTCACTTGTGCATTCCTCTAATTCTTAGTGTTTCATGATGGAGCCTAGCGTCAATCTGTAATCTTGCTCTGTCCTGACAATGGCATCTCCACCTTCTGAAACCATATAGCAGCAGCCAAGATGAGACATGATTCCTTGAAGTATCTGAAGCACATTTCTTTGCCTTGATCTCCGTATTGTGTGATTTTTTTTTTCCCCAGGTGCTGGTGATTGGCTGTGGCAACTCAGAACTGAGTGAGCAGCTATACGATGTGGGCTATCAGGATCTAGTGAACATCGACATCAGCGAGGTCGTCATCAAGCAAATGAAGGAACGCAATGCCAGCCGACGGCCCCAGATGAGCTTCTTGAAAATGGACATGATGCAGATGGAGTTTCCTGATGCCTCATTTCAGGTGGTGTTGGACAAGGGCACCCTGGACGCTGTCCTGACAGATGAGGAGGAGAAGACCCTGCAACAAGTGGACAGGATGCTGGCTGAGGTTGGCCGTGTCCTGCAGGTGGGCGGTCGCTACCTCTGCATCTCCCTGGCTCAGGCTCACATCCTGAAGAAAGCAGTGGGTCACTTCTCTCGGGAGGGGTGGATGGTGAGGGTGCACCAAGTTGCCAACAGCCAGGACCGGGTGTTGGAAGCAGAGCCTCGGTTCTCCCTGCCTGTCTTTGCCTTCATCATGACCAAGTTCAGGCCAGTCCCTGGCTCTGCCCTTCAGATCTTTGAGCTGTGTGCTCATGAGCAGGGCAAGCCCATGCGGCTGGAGAGTGCTGAGCATCTGGCCGAGGCGGTACGGGAGCGGCAGCAGTATGCCTGGCTGTGTAGCCAGCTGTGCCGCAAGGCTGGGCTGGGGAGTGTGTCTCTGGACTTGTGCGATGGGGAAACGGGGGAGCCACGCTACACCCTCCACGTGGTGGACAGCCCCACTGTGAAACCATCGCGGGACAGTCATTTTGCCATTTTCATCAGTGAGTTGGGATTGCTCCCTCTATTCCCTGGAGGGCTGGCTTACAGGGGCTGGGGCTGGGGCTTGGGCTTTAGTGAATGGGTATGTCTTGGCTGTTTTTATCTTGCAGCGGGTAGTACTTCCAGGAGTTAGACTAGCCAAGCCATGATGAAGGGGGAGAACAGCTCTCCAGCAACCTGCTTAGATTTGAGGCTTATTTCTTCTCCTCTTCTATTGCAAAGTCTTGATGAAGTGTGAGAATGAGGATGGTAGGGAGAAGAGAGAATAGAGATAAATTTAGGCAGGTCACACCTTGCATAGAGATGTAATATTGTAGCATGGAGTAATGGAAGCAACACTGGACTAGCTGGCCTGAGACTTGGGTTCTAGTCCCAGCTCTGTAGCCAGTGAGCTGTGGGACCTGGGGAAATCACTGTGCTTCTCTGCAGAATGTAGAGAAGCAGTACAGAGTGGCATCTTAAAAACTGAGCTCTGGAACCAAACAATGTGGGTTCCAGTCCTGGCTGGATGTGATATTGGACAAGTTACTTTTGTTTCTGTGCCTCAGTTTTCTCATCTATAAAAGGGGCTCATAATTCTTTTATGTAGTTGTGAGAAGTGTAAAAGCTCTTAGAAATAGTGCCTGGCATGTAATAAGTGCTTTAAAAATGCTCAACATTATTATTGAAAGGAGTAAATGATACCAGATCTACCTTAATAAGGATCAAAAGAGATAGTATGAGGAAATGCTTTCAAAAGTAGAAAATTATAGAGAAATGGAAAGTGTCGTGGTCATGCTGATATTTTGTTTCCTGATGACTAGGCCATTTTTCCAAGTTTTCTGTAATCCTGACTGTCCACCTGCAGGAAGGAATAGTGCAGTGGATACAAGCATGAGTTGGAGCTAGACTGCTTCAGCTTGAGTCCCAGCTTTGCCCTGTACTAGCTGCATGGACTTGGGCAAATAAAATAAATTCTGTGCCTTAATTTCCTCATTTGTAAAAATGGGAATAAAGATACTACCTGCATCTTGGGCTATTGTGAGGATTCCATTAATTTATATTTGTAAACTACTTGGAATCATGCCTGGCATATAATGAATGTTGGCACTATTGCTCTTTCTCCCTCCCCCACCGACATGCCCCATACTTCTTATCTACCCTTGGTTCTGCCTCATGTCTTATGGGCTGCTTATGGGTTGCTTTGCTCTGGGCATTGTGCACTGGGGAATTGATAGCCCCTCAGTGGGTCACAGGATGCTGGTCCTGGGCAGGGGCCAGCTCTCTGCCATATGGGACATACTGATTTTGGGCTTGAACACTCTTCCCAGGACTCCTTGTAACCAAGTCCCTCTTTCTAGTCCCTCAGGGCCGGGAGACTGAGTGGCTTTTTGGTATGGAGGAGGGCCGGAAACAGCTGGCAGCCAGTGCAGGCTTCAGGAGGCTAATCACAGTGGCCCTTCACCGAGGTCAGCAGTATGAAGGCATGGACAGCATCCAGGCCGAGCTGTCAGCCCGAGTCATGGAGCTGGCCCCAGCTGGGATGCCCACCCAGCAGCAGGTAAGAAAGCTTTGGCAGTAGCTTTCACGGATTTCTAAAGTCTTATTAGTAGCCAGGAAGGCAGAGTGAGCCTTTTAAGGATCTAGGACTAGAGTCTGTGACCCTAGTTTGACCCTGGAAGGGTGTCAGCTGCTAAGACTTAAGTGGGCAGAAAAATACTTTCTCTTGCCCCAGATAGTGAGAGGAAGGCAAGCACTTGACCTTAATAAGAATCATAGTTACGGCAATGGGCATGCTGCCAGTATGGATCTGGCCTTCACACCTTGGGCACAAGGGGTGACAATCAGCTTTATATCTCATGAATATTCATAACCAATTAAAAAAAAAAGAGTGATAGTGGCATTTGTGTCTAGGAGGCCCTCAGGTTCCACAGAAACGGCATGAAGAAAATGCTCTATACCTTGCAGGTTCCAGCTCTTCATATTGCAGATTGCTCCGACTGTGTGTTTCTCCTTCCACACTTTTGAACAAGACTTCCATGACCATTTTCCTTCTCAGAGCTGTCGTTATCTGAGGGTCTAAATGAGAAAGGATTAAAACAGCTGAGCACAATTTTCATGATATTAGCATTGCTGGTCTGGTGTTTTACTGGGAAGGAAACTGAAAGTTTTTGCCAAAGTGGTGATATGGTATTACCATTTGACACTGTCTTGTGCCATCCTGGTCACCATGGATAATTGACAGGTGACTATATTGCAAGAACTGTATGGAAAGGAGTTTATCCTTCTTGACAGGTGGGAAAGCCAAGGTACCTGGAGGCCTGGTGCAATAGTAACAGATCTGGAGAAAAAAAAAAAAAAAACCCAGGCTCCCAGGTTCCCGGCTTGTGGTTCTGCCCACTAGACTGACTTGTATTTACAGATGAATGTGTGTTTGATTCTTCCTGGCAGGTTTTGGGGTTGGTGTCCATCAGAGAGACTTATTTCAGGGAGGCCCATATCCTCTGGGGGGCTTCACAAATTACAGTGCCTGTATCTGCAAGATCAGGAGTTACTGGTGATTATTAAATACTCTTATGGTATTTTTAAAAAATATATGTAAAGAAGCGGGGTGTGGGAAGGGTGCTGGAAAAGTTTAGGGGGAAAATGTATTTTTTTCTCCTAAGATTTAGAAAATGGGAAAAGAAGACAACTGGGGAAAGGGAGAAATTTCTCCAAATTTGGAGTGGTTGTTTGCCCCCTGGATTTCGTTATCTTTATCATTGTCCACATTCCTTCTCTCTTAATTACAGCCCCTTCCTGAGGGTTTTCTCTAGCTGTCATTATCCTGGACTGCTGAGAGTTCTTTTAGAGGTTACTGATGAGAAACTCATATTTTTCTCGGGGAGAATGAACTGCATCTCACTTGTGGTTTGGGAGATCTTTTAGGTGTTTAGTTGATCTTCAAAAGATGAATTAAACCTTTTGAGATCTAGTAAAAGGCCCAGAAAAGCCCTTTTGACATGGCAAGTCTTTGCAGTCGTTGCTGTCCAGAGCCTTGGTATAGGGATTTCTCATGTACACACAAACGGAAGGGATTATAACTTTTCATGTTTCTTAATTGAGCTGGTGTCTTGACCACATCTCTGATCATACCTTCAGGTGCCTTTTCTGTCTGTGGGTGGGGACATCGGGGTCCGGACTGTTCAGCATCGAGACTGCAGCCCCTTGAGTGGCGACTTTGTCATCGAGGATGTGCAAGGGGATGACAAACGATACTTTCGGCGGCTGATCTTCCTGAGCAACAGGAATGTGGTGCAGTCAGAAGCCAGGTTGCTGAAGGATGCGTGTCACAGAGGTGAGGCATCATAGGCACTGTGGTAGAACATTGCATGGACTCTCGATTTGGGCTTGTTAGAAAGACCTGGGAGTGTGGCTGAGATGTAGGACAGACCTAGGTACCTGTGACCAGAGACACATGGCTCTGTGGGTTTTCCTTTCTTACCATGTGGGCTCTCAGGGTATGAGTAGTGATAAGCAGAATAAAGGTGTATGTTGTATTCTTGAGCAAAGCCTGGCTCTGAGATGATAAGCAGCAGGGGTGGTGAAACCAAATTATGTGATAATCACTTTAATGACTTCAGTTTAAAGGGATCTGTTTTACAAGTTCCTCCATATATGTCATATATTAATTTCAGTAGGTCACTGTGAGGTTAGCCAGAAACATGGAGGTTGCTGGTGAGCCCTGCCCTACTCCGTAGTGTGAGGCACTATCACCTGTTTCGGAGGATTTTACAGTGGATGGATGCTTTAGAGACCATGTGGTCCAGCGCTGTTCAGTAGAACTGTCTGGTGAAGGAAATGTTTAATCTCTGAGCTGTCCAGTATGGTAGCCAGTAGCCATACGTGGCTGCTGAGCACTTGGAATGTGGCTGGTGTGATTGAGTGGATTAGTCTGATTCTGTTGCTTATAACAGAAATACCCCAAACTGGGTAATTTATAAAGAAACAATATTTATTGCTTATAGTTTTGGAGTCTGGGAAGTCCAAAGTACAGGGAACACATCTGGTGTCAGCCTTGTTTGTGGGTAAAACTCTTCACAGCAAAGCAGGATGTCACATGGTGGATGGCAGAAACAGAGAGAGCAGCTCATGAGCTCCTTTTTTAAAGCCTTCAGAACCACGCTCATGACCACCATTACACCATCAATGGATTAATCCATTTACTTGGGCATGGTCCTCACAATCTAATCACCTCTTCAAGGCCCCATCTTTTAATTACCATAATAGGATTTCCCACCCTCTAACACTGTCACATTGGGGGTTAAGTTTCAAATACATGGACATTGGGGGATACAATTCAATCCACAGCACTGAGGAACTAAATTTTTAATTTTAGTTAATTCTAATTAATTTGAATTTAAATGATCATAGGTGGCTAGTGGGTACAGTATTGGACAGTGTATATCTAGACCTTCTCATCTAGAATCCCTTCTAAGTCGTCTCTCAGATGCTGCTCAGAAACTCCCACTGCTGGGGAAATCAATAGTTTGTTTTACCTGTTTTTTGTTTTGTTTTATTTTTACTGGATATGTATGTTTGTATTGTAAAAGCAACACTTATTGTGATCAATTTAAAAATCAAATATATAGAGTAAAATGTGAATGCTCTTCCTCTCCCCTGCTCCAGTACAGCTTCCCTTTTGAGGCACAGAAATATCAGGAATGGAAGCTGAAATTGAGTCTCTCAATTCACAGTTTTTCCCTTTGCCTGACGATGCTGTCCCATAGCAAGGTCATCTGGAAGAGGCTAGAGAGAAAATTCAGGCTCTTGAGGTTATGGATATGCTCTGAGCCCAGGATCAAGTTATTCTCAGCAGAATGTTTTTATCCTGCAGGATTTCCCCTGGCCAAGCACACTCATGGTTATTGGGTGCTGCCCTATTGTTTGGTCAGGTCGGTTTACTTTTTTCTCAGTAAAACCTCAGTAAAATTGCTTAGGAGAACATTTTGCCCCCTCCGGTTTGGGTTTCACGTTTTTTCACCATTGTCAAGTTCCTTGCCTTCTTCATAGCACTTTATTCCCTTGGGAGGAATGTTCTCCCTCATGGAAGTATTGGTGAGCGAGATGGAGAGTATGCTAAACAGTGATTTAACATCTCAGTACCTGATGCTGCAGTGGAATGCATCCGGTCCCTCTGACAGTACAGAACCATCTGCTTAGTGTGATATCCTGGAGCCGTTGAGGGAGGAGGTAGAGGGAAAGTAGAGGGGCCTTTTATAGGATTTCTCTCCTGTGAACACTTGTGATTTCCTTGTTCAGCAGATGGTGGGTAGTACTGTCTGTGTGGGACAGTAGAAAAATGATAGGCATTGGAGACAGGCAGTCCTAGGGTCACATCCTGTCTGCACCATGTACTGGTTTTGTGCCTATTTATTTAACTCTTCAGATTCTCAGTTTTCCCATCTGCCAGGAATTGGAATGACAGGGTTGTTAGAAGAGCTAAAAGGGTAAAAGTGCTGGTACAGTAGTTGGTAGAGAGAAGGTCATTAGTAACTTTACTTCCTTCTCTAAAAGAATTGAGTAAATTTTTCTTTTGTTAGTGGCCTTTCATTTCTCAGAGGAGAGGAACTAGGGTTGGCTCCTCAGCTGAGTTTTCTCAGGTTTTTGAATGTTCTTTGCCACTTCCTTTTTCTAACTTCCTGGTATTCAATGTGTATGTTAGACATTTAATAATTTTCTGGGTAGGGAGGAGGGGAGACCCTAATTTGTAACATTTGCCAATTTCTGTGGTATAAATACTTCCACCATGGCCAGTTTCAAGCTATCAACAAACATGATGTCAACCAGTTTGCAAAATTCTTGCATATTTATCAATTGGCTCTTTTGAGTCTGTTTAAGCCAGTTGCAGTGCAATGCTGCTGCCTGCTTTCCAAGGACTAGTTTACTAAGCATAGGACTTCATTAGTCTGTATCTCTCATTTAGCCCAGAAGAAGAGGAAAAAGGACAGGAAGAAGCAGCGGTCTGCTGATACTCCTGAGGACTTCCCTGCAGCCCCCGGGCAGTCCATTGATAAGAGTTATCTGTGCTGTGAACACCACAAAGCCATGATTGCTGGCCTTGCCCTGCTGAGAAACCCGGAGCTGCTCCTAGGTGAGAGACGCCACTGCCTTCCACAGGAGGAAGCATGTAAGACTACAGAGTTAACCAATCAGTGCCAGCTGCCTTGTACTTTAACAACAGTGATTACAAACTGACAAATACTCATATATTCATATTTTTCTTCATCCCAACCATCTTCTAACTTAATGAGCAGCCAAGTAACTTTTACCTCAGACTCAACCTGTAATCTCGAAGTTGTGTTGAAATAAATTTTGTTGCTTCTATTCATTTTTTTAAAAAATTAAGGTATTCAGTATATTCAATGAGGTATGTAAGTACACAGATTTTAAGTTGTTTAGCTTGTTGAATTTTTGCATATATATATACCTGTATAACTAGAAGGTACATTTTATTTATTTATTTTTCTTGGCGGCTGACTAGCACTGGGATCAAACCTTGGACCTTGGTGTTCTCGGCACCACTCTCTGACCAACTGAGCTAACCAGCCAGGCCCTAAGTGGTACATTTTAAATATATCTCCAATGCCTTTGCACTTTAGGAGAAGTTCTGGCGTTTCTGTAATGTGCTATTTGAACACTAGATGCAATCTATCTTGACTTTTTACTTTAAATAAATCTATGTTATAGTTAGTGCAATCACAGCCTTATCACTGACAACAGGATTAAATCTGACCACATTAGCAAAAATGTTCATGTTTCTTTCTATGGTTGTAATTGTCTTCACCCGAAGTTCCTGAGTATGCCTTCTTGAAATACCCTATCCTTTTGTCCCATCTTTGTGTTGATGTATGTCTCTAGAATCTCAGTTCTTAGATTAATCCTCAGGATCTGTCTCCTTTTGGTGATTCTTTTGTTTCTTGTCTTCTTTCAATTACCCTGTGGTTGCTGTGGTTTCTCTGTGCTTAGGGCTAGGATTTGGGCCTTTGTTTTCCTGTGATTTATGGAAATTGGATGGATTGTCCTTGAGTGGTTGGGGTGCCTGAGAGGACAGTGGGGCCTTTTGAGTTGAGAGCTGGGCAGGGGGCATACCACCTATACTGCCTTGTGATCAGGAGCAAGGTTCCTTGGCCATTGTCCCTCCATTTCCTAGAGGGGATCTAATAGCTTTTATGGTGAGTACTCCTGATACCATGTCAGCAGAGTGCTTTGGGATCTTTAAGGAACCATAATAATAACACACTGGCTCATCTGCTGGATCTTGTATTCATGAAGCTGGGGTTGAGTTTTCAGTTGTCAAAGTGACTTTTAAATTTCTGGAATGAGACAGGGAGGCCAGGTCCCTAAATTTTGCATCTCTGGTCATAGCTAACAATCTGACTTTTCTTTTGCCCTCCCTGAGGCTGGTATAAAACTTACCAGTGAGTAGATGACAAAGTGATCCTCTCCTCTTTTCTTACAGAGACCCCACTGGCATTGTTGGTGGTAGGCCTGGGTGGGGGCAGCCTCCCCCTCTTTGTCCACGATCACTTCCCAAAGTCCTACATCGATGCTGTGGAGATTGACCCCTCCATGCTGGAAGTGGCCACCCAGTGGTTTGGCTTCTCCCAGAGTGACCGGATGAAGGTCCACATTGCAGACGGCCTGGACTATATCAGCAGACTGGCTGGAGGAGAAGGTACTCCTGTTGAAGCATTTCATAACTTTGAAGGGGTGTCGAAGGAAGATTGATCCAAGGTTGTCAGGCCTGCAAGGGCCTGTAGAATTTTTCTCTAAGAGGGTAGCATCAGTGCGACTTCCTCATCATCCCAAGAAACCTGAAGTCTAGCTGGTGAAGAAAAGGAGGAGAAAAGGTAGGGTGTGTGTAGGGAGGTGTTTCTCGTATATTTTTCAGCTGGAGGTGAAGCCAGAAATAGAGCAAAACAGCATTCATGCAGATTGGTGGTTCACAACCTCAGGGTACATTTGGTAACATGTGCAGACATTTTTTGGTTGTCACAAATCAGGGAGATGCTACTGGCATCTAGTGTGCAGAGGCCAGGGCTGCTACTAAACATTCCACATATACAAGACAGCCACCAATGACAAAGAATTGTCTAGCTCAGAGTATCAGTAGTGTTGAGACTGAGAAACGCTGACACAGATGCTACTTGGTGGGAATTTTGATAGCCTTCCTGCTACTGGAATTAAGGTTCCATTTTGCCCTAATAATTTATACCCCAGACTTAGGACAACAGGCATATTATTTTCTGTCAAATTCTAGACAGTAGCTCCCCTCATACTTCTGCAACTTTACATGTAGGTTCCTCATGACTTTGGTACTTTCTGGAGCTTGAGTTTCTCAGAGAAGTCCGTTAGGTTGGGTCAGTTTGCTGGGGAGCTTGGGCTGCCCTTCCCTGGTCTGCTCATTCCATAGCAGATACTGTACTCTGGTTCTCACTGGATTAGAATATCTTCAGTAAGGACGTGGCAAACCAGGGTGCTTGGGGTGAGTATTTTAGTGTTGGCATGAACAGATGCTGCTTTAATTTTAATTGCAAATTGAATTTAACCATATTAGAGCTTCACAGATTCCCCCTTAGAGGCTGGGGCCAGCTGGGAGCCCAGGGCCTGTTTGGGCTAACGTGTGAAGCATTTGCAGCAGTGCCGGGCACATGGTAGGCATTCAATTCATGATGGTGCTGCTGCTGCTATTATCTGTAGATTAGTTCTTAATGGCCCTGCCCATCTTTTTTAAACACTACCATGTTTCAGATTATTGGAGGGCTCAAGGCTGAAAAGGTAGGCCATCATTTTCCTTGGACTTTGATGAGCCAACATTTTTTCTTCTCTCCTGCTGAAGAAACCAAAATCAGACCTGTGCTATGAATGGTGATAGGCATGCAGTAGTCCTAATTACTTACTAATAACTGAATACTCACTACCATAGTCTCAAAATTTGCTAAAAACATGTCAGTGGCATTGCCGGCCTACCCCTTGAGAAAACTATTCAACATTACAGTGAGGAGCAGATCTGATCTATCATCAGTTCTTTCTCACCCAGTTAGCAAAATCATTTCTTTCTTGAGCCAGCTACTGTTAATGTAACTAGAAAGATACACTAACTCAAATTTCAGAACATTTCTTCCTATGAGGCAACATGTGCTGTTTCCAGAGTTAAGTTAAAGTTACCATTTACTGGGTCAGCCCTTAAAGGCCCAGGCAGCTGCTTCATCTAGATCAGTGGTTCTCAACTCTGACTGTGTTTAGAATTACCTGCGGAGCTTAAGAAAAATACCAGACGCTTCCCATCTCCCCTCCCATCTGCTTCCCACCACCCCAAGGTTTTTTGACTCAGTTTAGTTGGTCAGGAATATAGCCCACATTCTCTAAGTATTTAGAAGCTTCCCGAGGTGATTCTAATGTTTTATTGGGGTTGAAAACCACTGGTATAGATGGACTCTTAACCAAGTAATATTCATTCTAGAGTGGACCTCATTAATGTATGTGCATATGCAGCATGCTTTTAAATGTGGAGGAAGGCCCCTTCTTTACCCACTATGAACTCTGACAAGGACTCCCCTGGATCATGACATCAGTGCCCTCAAGGGCAAACCACCTCTGTGTCATCCCCTGCCCTCCACTGGTCACAGAGGTATAGTGTAGGAATATAAATGGTGTTACTTAATCAAGCAAAGACAAGGACTTGTTTGCTTCTGTTCTGCAGCAGAGCCTCGCTATGATGTCATAATGTTTGATGTAGACAGTAAGGACCCAACACTGGGAATGAGTTGTCCACCCCCAGCATTTGTGGACCAACCTTTTCTGCAGAAGGTCAAAAGCATCTTGACTCCTGAAGGTATGGAGAACAAAAGGTTGGAGAGGGAGGAGGAAAGGGTCCTTTAAAAAACTTTTATCTTTTTAATGAAAAATGCACTTAAGTGTATAGTTTGGTCAGTTACCCCAAATTAAATACATCGATTTGCTATCACCATAAACAACATTTCCAGGACCCCAGAAGTCCACCTCTTACCCCCTCTCAATGATTTCTCCTCCTCCCAACTATCTTAACTTCTGTCAGCATGGCTTAGTTTTGCTTGTTTTTGTTTTTTATATAAATGGAATAATATGGAATGTACTCTTTAGGTGACTGTTTTCTTTCACTCAACATGATGCTTGTGAGATTCATCTACAGTGTTGTGTTTACGTTGTTCATTTTTATTGCTGTGTAATATCATGTGACTATAGCACGATCCATTATCCATTCTACTGTAGGCATTTAGGTTGTTTCCTTTTGGGGGCTATTATAAGTAGTGTTGCCATTAATGTTGTAGTATATGCCTTTTGGTGAAATATGAGGGTACTTCAAAAAGTTCGTGGAAGAATGGAATTAAAAGATAATAGGAATCTTTCCGTGAATTTTTTGAAGACCCTTTGTATGTTGAGACCTACAGGTCTCTTGGGTATATACAAAGGGTTATAATTGCTGGATCATAGGTTATGTGTATGTTGGGCTTTTGTAGATGCTGCCACACAGTTTTACAAAGTGGTTGTCATATTCATACTCCTACCAGCATGGTGATCCTAGCTATCACTTTGAATGCTTCCCATATGCCCTGGACTAGGCACTATGTTATTTAATTTTCATAGCAGCTCATTTTCAGATGAGAATACTGAGGCTGAGAGATTTGCCAAGGTAACTCAAGGTAACAGTTGGGGCTCCAACCCAGATCCTTGTCCATTGAAACCTAGAACTCTTAATCCCTATGTTCACAGCCTCCTAGGTGTTTTGATTTGGTGTAAGGTACTAGGGTGAACTGGGTTGATTTAGAACCTTAATTGCTAAGCCAAGGTAATCTTGGCCCTCTCGTTGTTTAAAAAATACTCCATGATGTATATGTCAGGAATGTAACATCCCTGTAGAGTTGGTAAATTCTACTCTCTTGGGAATATTAATTACTTCTTTCTCAAAGCAATTCTTTGGGAACCTGGGGCATAGAGAATGGTAAAATAATGTGTTAGCACAGAAGAGCAAGAAATAAGGCTAAGTTTACTTATGTGGTCACATATTCTTCATGCATTTCTTTTTGCCTTTATATCCTGTGTGTTCTCTGCAAACTCACTGTTGCCAGAGGGGCATTTTCTTAGTCCACAGCCTCCTTGGTGATGTGAGGTCATTCAGACTCTTCTCTTCCCACCCTGCAGGTGTTTTTATCCTCAACCTCGTGTGCCGAGACTTGGAGCTAAAGGACTCAGTGCTGGCCAGGCTCAAGGCGGTGTTCCCTCTCCTGTACGTACGGCGAATTGAGGGTGAAGTGAACGAGATCCTTTTCTGTCAGCTACGCCCTGAGCAGAAACTAGCCACACCAGAGCTCCTGGAAACAGCCCAGGCCTTGGAGCAGACCTTGAGAAAGCCTGGGAGGGGTTGGGATGACACGTATGTCCTGTCTGATATGCTCAAGACTGTGAAGATTGTGTGATTGCTGAGTTCAGGCAGTCCTCTCAGCTTCCTGTCCAGACTGACCTTGGACCCCTGGCCTTCCAGAAACTGGAGAAATACAATGCACAATACTTTTTAAGCCTCGTATTTTCTTTTTTGTACTCAGATACATGTGATCTCCAGCTTGGTGAGGTTGCCTGAAGATCTGGGAAAATAAAGTCTTTCCCATCCTGTCCTCTTCAGTACCATTTGGGTTGATTGTCTTTGCTTCCACCATGTCCTTGAGTAGGATTTCTTGCTGGAGCCCCTAGCACACACTGCATGCCTTAACAAGTCTGCTTCAAGCTCCTTAGGACTGAAGACAATCAAATTTCATTATATCTGTGCTTTACTGGTTTGCTTTTGCTTTATCTGTTCTGTAGGCATGATCTCAAGCAAGACAGCAGAGCACTCTGCCCAAGGACTGTAAGCAATACAATCTCCACAGATGTGAGACAGCATTTATTCTGTCTCCCTGCACATGTAACCTGTGGCTAAAATGGTCCCAGTTTTTAGGAATCTGCTAACTGACTCCACTGTTTAACAGCTTTCCTTGACTACCAGACCTTGTAGCCTAAAGCCATTTGTTTGTTCTGTTATCAGTGGAGGGAGTGTATGTAGCTGGCCCCATGACTGTGTATGTCAGAGACCTGCATACTAAAGTCTCCGGTATTCATTACTCACAGCATCTATTGAGTCAGCTACCTGCCAGACTGCTTTACTTGGTAAAGAGCTATGGAAGTAAAGATGTTTAAGAATGGCCCAAAAACATGGCTTAGTAATAAAAGTGGATATGTTCCAGGTATTCTTCTAAGTGGTTTACATACATTGTCTCATTTAATCTGAGATAAAAGTTAAACCCAAACTACATCTAAACCCAAGTCTCACTTAAGCCAGAAGCATCAGTCTTATCCATTTATTGAGACCAGTGTTTTGAAAATTGGCTTGAGTTTTCTCTCTCCTAGTTATATCAAGGCTGACTTAATAAGCAGTGCCATGGAAAATAGGTACTGTCACCATTCACCCTTGGCTTATTTTTCCACAGGCCCTTTAAAGTAGACTCTGACTTCTTGAGATAAAGTATTTCAAAGTTAGGTTGTCATCCTTAGAAAATGTGTCAGTCCCTTAAGAAGTGTGAGTATAGTTTTTAGATCTCCATTAGAAATAATTTTGGTGCTCTTTCTTCAGGAGAGGGTATTAACCTGGAATCATGTAAAGAGAAGTTATCCCTCTTGTCATGTCCCTGTGCCCCAAAAGGCCTCAGCTTGGCAAATGCTCTTTTTTAATCTATAAGCTCATGCAGTGTTAGGATAGGTTATAGAGGCACAGGGTCAGAGGGTCTTGTTTTCCTGTCGTGCGGTCACATCACCCTTTAGTGCTATGTGGAGTGTAGAGCACTTGGGTGGCACAGCCAAGCTAGGGAATTATCAGAATGATGAGGTCTCAACTATGTCTTAGGAATGGTCCAAGGAATTAGGCATGTTTAGTGGCATGTTTATAGGCTTACTTCCCACTTTGGGAGGTGGGAAGGGGCACTAAGTGGTGATGATTGCTGTCTTAAAATTTTTGAAAGACTAAATATGAGGTTGGTTTTATGCACCTCTGAAGGCTGAAGAAAGACCAATGGGTAGAAGTTACAGATGGGCAGTTTTCAGCTTAATTTCCTACAAAGAGGAAATTTGTGCCAGTGGAGACCAGAATGTTCACTTGGTGGCTTGGTGGCTACAGACTGATTCTCCCTGGGTTGTGAGAAGAGGATTTTGTGCATATAGACAGAGCCACTGGCCTGTATCCCGTCTTTTCCACTGGAGAGCTGTTATCTTTTGCATTAATGACAAGCCAATGGGTCTTTATGAGAATTTTGGCTAACTTTAGGCATGTGAACTCTGGAGGGAAGGGCAGGGTTGTAAACTTAAATGCCTACTAGAGCAGGCAAGTAACATAAATGTGTGAAGTGAGCCAGGTATAAAACAAAAAGGCTAGGATGAAACCTGTGGCAAACCAGAGAATAAATGTCCCATCTAAAGGCAGCAGCTGGTTTTTTTTTTTTTTTTTTTTTTTTTTTTCTGACCGGTAAGGGGATCGCAACCCTTGGCACAGTAAGTTCTACACCACGCTCAGCCAGTGAGCGCACTGGCTGTCCCTATATAGGTCCAGGCAGCAGCTGCTTTTGCAGCTGAGAGTTGTCCTGCAGGAATACTGTCCCTGTGTGGCTAGATTTTTAACAGAAGCCAGAAATCCTGTGATCCTGTGTGTGTGTTTTGTTGACATCAAAATGTTGGCCTATCAGAACACATCCTCAAGCCATATTCAACCTATGGGCTAAAAATTTGTATCTTCCACTATAGCGGACGGCCACTATAGTGCCCACAGATCACTTGAGAATCTGGCATACACCCAGGCTCTGAGTGAGCGTAAAAGTCTAGAAAAGTCTCATCCTGTGCTATGACCTTAATTTTCTACAGCTGAGTGGAGATGGTCTCACTGTCCTTGGGAGAGTGTAACATTTAACTTCCCAAGACTGTCATAGAACTGGCTGAGAATGAATCTCATGAACTTGCCCCCTGACCCCCCAAAACAACACTGCAACTGTAAAATTGTTAAGGATGACTATTGCCCCTTCTCTGTCTGCTTGCTCTATCCCCCAACCAATTTTTCAGTGTGTGCCTCCAGTCTTCTGTCATGTCTCAGCTTGCTAACGGGGCCACTTCTCTAGTCCATCTTCTTATGGGTGGATTAGTAGTTCTCATCCTTAGCTGCACATTGGAGTCACCTGATTTGGTAAACAGAGTAATAGTTCCCCAAGGATGTCCAAATCCTAGCAACCTATGAATATGTTGCATTACATGACAAAAGGGAATTAATGGATTTGATGTTGCTAATCAGCTGACTTTAAAATGGATTATCCTGGATTATCTGGGTGGATGTAATGTAGTCACAAGGTTCTTTAAATGTGGAAGAGGGAGGCAGAGTGAGAAAGACCAGTCATGTTGGCTTTGAAGATGGAAGGAGGACACTAGCCAAGAAACGGGCAGCCTCTAGAAGCTGGAAAAGGTAAGAAACCAATTCTACCCTAGAGTCTCCAGTAGGGAGTGCAACTCTCCCAACACAGTTGATTCTCGCCCAGTGAGACCCATTTTAGACTTCTAAACTGCAGAACTGTAAGAAGAAATTTGTGTTGTTTGTAACTTGTTACAGCAGCCATAGAAAACTAATATATCTAGAAAGCATTAAAAAAACACTTAGGCCTGGGCTCCGCCCCCAGAGATTCTGGTTTAGTTGGTCTGGGGTGCAGCCTGAACATCAGAATTTTTAAAAGCTTTCCAGGTGATGCTGTTGTGCAGTCAAAATTGAGAACCACGGTAGAGATCCTGTGGATGGATATGTTACGAGGTAAGGAGGAAGGAGTTGCTATTCCCATCAGTGATGACCAGCTTAGCTGCGATGCAAGCAGCAGCAGTCACTTGGTAATTGGAATATGCTCCTCGCCACATACATGCTAGCCCATCCTTAGCTTTGTTCTGTGAGAGGATAACAGTAGTGTGAGGCAGTTTGCCACATAGGGTGATTTCCCACATGGAGTATAGCAGCCCCACTCCCTGCTGTAACAGCCCTGACTCTAGTAAGTCCTAGTTAATCCAGTTTTCCTGTTGTGGCTTATCTTGCCATTTGGTTCCTACAAATTTGTTAACAGCTAATGATCAATAAGAAATAGAATCGTTAAGTTGGGTTGTTTTTTTTTTTTATATATTTAATAGGCTTTTTTTTTTTTTTTTTTTGATAGGTTGTTCTGTACTAGACACTCTGCTTGTGCTGAGCATGCAAAGAGGAAGACAGCTTCTGCTCACCAAGTAGCTGGGGAGGCAGGGCAAACTGACAAATTACAACACATAGATGAGTTCTGGAACCACATGTGCGTAAAGCATAAGGGCAGTACCGAAGGGGGTCAGATATTTGTTAAGAGTCTTCTTCGATCCACATTAGTACAGATAGGAAAGGGTCCAACCTCAATAAAAACTGCCCCCTTAAGGTGATTGAAAGCTGGACTCAACCGTTTTGTTTTCCTAGCTCAGGTTCCTATGCTTTCCAGTAGATGGCACTAGACATCACATTTAAGTTCTAGGGTGTCTATAAAAATGCCCCTTGGCAGAAGGAACTTCAAGGGGCTGTTTCACCTGAACCATATTTCCTGTTTCTTTCTCTCATGTATAAAGTCATACTCCTACTTTGCCTATGTTTCTCTTGCTTCACCCATTACCTGCTCTGCTCTTTAACCGTCTTTCTTTTTCTGTTCTTATGTGTCAGTTTTCTGTTGTTTCTAATAGAATACCCGAAACTGGGTAATATGTAAAGAAATTTATTTCTTACAGTTTTGGAGGCTGGGAACTCTGAGGTCCAAGGGGCACATCTGGTGAGGGCCTTCTTCTTGGTGAGAACTCTCTACAGAGTCCCATGGCAGTGCAGGGTGAGAGGCCTGGGTGAGAGAGTTGAGTAAGAGTGTGTTAATGTGCTCATTTGCTCTCCTCATAAAGCCATCAGTACCCCTCCTGTGATAATGCACTCATCCATTAACCCATCAATCTATGGATCCCTCCACGAGGACATAGCCCTCACAATCCAATCACCTCCCAAAGGTCCCACCTCTCAACACTGCCACAATGGGGATCAAGCTTCCACATGAGCTTTGGAAGGGACACATATTCGTGGCAGCATGCATAGACAGCACCATTTTCTCCAATCAAGGACATCTACAGTGGTAGAGCTCTGCGTGGAGGCAGTAATTCCTTTGCCCCACATCCCTGATTTTAGAAGTAATGGTTGGAAATAGAACAACGTGATAATACTAATAAGACCTTAAAGAGCTTAAAGCTAGAAGTATATAAGAAATAATAATGTAACAATATACGTCTGGGCCAGAGCTGGTGCATCTTCAGTTTTCTGTGAAGATGAAAGTAACTTAAATTACAGTAGTAAATTAGTAGTTAAAAGAAAGGTTGGCAAAAATAAAATTTGGAATAATGGATTTGGATATATTTTATGCAAGTCTGTCTGTAGTGGGTCACCAAAAAGAAATGTCCAAGTCTTAACCTCAGGAACCTATAAATGTGAACTTATTTGGAAAAAGGGTCTTTGCAGATGTAGTTATGGATCTCAAGATGAGATCGTCTTGGATTGGATGGGCCCTAAATCCAATGGCTAGGCCTTAGAATAGAAGGGGAAACAGACAGGGGAGACACACAGGGGAGAAGGCCATATGAAAACAGGCAGATTGGAGAGATGTCAAGGAATGCCAAGAATTGCTAGCAACCACCAAAAGCTAAGAACAAGGCATGGAACAATTCTCCTCAAAGCCTCTGGAAGGAACCACCCTGCTGACACTTTGTTTGCAGACTTCTGGCCTTCATAACGTGAGAGAATAAATTTCTGTTGTTTTAAGTTACTAAGTTTGTGGTAATTTATTTCAGCAGTCTTTGGAAAGAAATATGCTGCCTAAAAGGGATTTGTATATGTTAACCCACAGAACCAAAGATTGCATGAGCTCTGAGCTACATGCTACCCATAGATGTGTTTTGTTTAGCCTTCACAGGACATTTTACATAAGATCTGAATTTCTGTATTCTTTTGAAAATTTGGAACCTGTGGCGATGCTGGGCCCATGTTCACACTTGGCTGGAACTGGTAAGCATCTGTCCCTTTTGGATGGGTCATGTTTGCTACAGTCCCCACTGCTCCCTGCCTGCCTTTTTCATACATTTATGTCACATGACTGGTGCTGTAGGCATTTGAGTTTGTAGCTGCTATATATGTATCAGGATTGGTAGATTAAGAGATACAATCCTCTTCTTTAGAATAAGGTGAAAGAAGCTCCTGGTATAATCAATAGTTCTAGGAATTTTTTTTTTATATAGCATCATAGTTTAGAAGGTGGTTCCAAATCTTCTTGCTCAACAAAAACACCTGGGGCCTATTTTCTATATGCAGAGTCTGGACCATATCCCAGACCTACTATATCAGAATCTTGGGATGTATGCAGAGGGGGTGATAGAGTAGGACAGAGGTAGAGCCAAGGAATATCCATTTTTTAAAAGCTCTCAAGCAATTCTGATAATAAACAGGCCTAGAACAGCTGCTCTAGGCTCTTTCAACATAAGAAAAAGGAGGCAGCTTAAATTTCTTATCCTACTGGAGATCTTTGAAGTATGCTCTTTTTAAAGTCTTTTCTCATGAAAATTTGAATGATTTGCAATATTTTGAGGAAATACGGGTTTGAATTAGTCAATTCTTTCTATTTATGAAACTAAGAAACTCAATTTCTATCTACAAACCAAGAGTGGCAAAACACGGTAGGTCCTTTAATAAAAGCACACAGCAAACACCTAATTAAAACAATGATATATTTTGTTTATCTAGTCAATATATTAATAACAACTTTTTTCTCCCTTTTTTTTGGTGGTATAAAGGGGAATAAGCTAAGATGGATGGTCTATAGGACTTGTTGACCTGCTGAAGGGGCCTGCAGAGTATTATCCTGTAGGCATGGTACCGGTTAGGTTGAGACTTAATCTGTAATTCTGAAATAACTATTTCCAGCTTTTCTTTAAAATAAGGCTCAGATCTCTGTGAGTCTCCTGAGGATGTAGAAGGAACAAAGAAAGAAATGTGAGGGCATTTTTAAAAAGTTGATAGGGGAAATTTAGTTACCATTATTTTAGTCAAAGAAAGTTACAGTACGTTTGATGATTTTACAAAGCACTGCATACAGATTCAACTTACAAACAACTTATAAAATGATTTTTTATTCAATAAACATTTTGAGTGCCTACTATATTTTGGGCACTGTCCTATTGCACTAGGACTACTACAAAGAGTAAAAGTAGAAATGAAAGTCCTTGCTCTCATGAGTCTTATATTTGATGATGAAAAATGAAAAGATTGCTTCATTAATGTGTGGCAGGTGCTTTTCACAGAAAGTATGCCTGTTATGTAGACTATATTAATTTATTAATTTTTAAGGCACCTATGCCAACATGTCCTGCAGAAAACCAAGGCTGACTTCTTACTGAATGCTATTTGTTGCTTTGTGTTGCTTCGCCCCCCACGGATTTGTCACCCCACATCCCGTGGGTGATGGAGACACAAAGGATTACTCAAAGTCCATCTCTTCTGAGCAGTGAGAAGCCCTGAAGTGGTTAACTTCCCTGGGACCCTCCAGCAAGAGGCAACCCTTCCTCGGGAAATTAACTCCGAATTGGGGTTCTCTTCCTGCATTTATTTTCCAGACCAGGAAATTACAGGAAGAGAACATAGATGGGGTTATAGTTTAACAATATAGGCTGAAAGGTAACTTTCAGTGAAACAAGCCAGATGACATTCCAGTAAGGCAATTACATGGTCCTATCAACACAAGCTTGATCTTAGCAAACATTCCTTCTTACAGCAATTTCTCAGTATTTTTACATAACAATCAGTAACTAATCTGTCCTTGAGCCAGCAACCTTGCTGTGCCACAAACTTTTATCTTACACCAGAGATTTATATAGCCTGAGGAAAATTTCCAGTCCTCCTCAAGGTCAATATTTGAAACTGCAAGACTTTGGAAAACCAGGCCCTGTGAAGTACATATGCTTTTTAGTATATTCCACAGCGATCAGTTCACAGGAGCCATGAGATGCAATTTTGAAGTTAAGTTTCAGGCTACCACCAATTGAATGTTTGCATACCTAGTGCTCTTCTTACAAGAAGAGCTGTTTTCTCATGACTACCACAGCATCTACTTTTCCATGGGAGAATGAAGGAGCTCACCATTTGGAAACTAGACAACAGAAAAATTTCCTATAAAGGGCTCTCTGAATGGGGTAGCTTCCCATCCCATCTTCTGGTCATCACTTAGCAGGTCCAGGTCTTACCCCCAACCCAGGGCTGGTGATGTGACTCTTAAATTTGGACTCCCCTGGCACAACACAGTAATGGTAGAGAAGACTGGCCAAGTTCCACGTATAGACTGAGCTGATTCCAGGTCATTTACTCAGGAGAAATGGCAGAGCCAGGAAACTTTTTGAAGGTAAGAATTTAGGGAAATACTAAGAATTCATAGATAATCTAACTTCAGCATATCTGAAAGTGATGAATAGAGTAGGCAACATTCTGAAAAGCCAGAGTTTACAGCTAGTGAGGAGCCACCAGCTCAGAAGATAACTTTTATGTTTTCCAAATGTATGGTTTTAGAGTCTTAGAGATAAGAATGCTTAGAGATAATTGTTTCAGCTTACTCCATATGATGAGGACTTTTCCAATGGATGTATCCCAAATTTCCTCATTCCCACTAGCCTGCAGGTAAAAATGAGATCACAATAACGACAGTGACTCAAATTTCCTAAACCTCTCGCTCTCATTTGCAAAGTAAGTCCTAAACCCCATATCAGAACCCCATCAGTCTTGGAGTTTAGCATGGCTTATAAACTTCTGCTCTGGTCTTCCTTAGTCCTGCCGGGTGAGGGTTGTCTGTGTCACTGCTCCTTTTCTCTCCCTGAGAACACTGGTTCTGTCTCTTGGCACTCATGAAGCTGCAAAACACTCAGATGCCAGAATCTGGTGTTTTGCATCAGAGCCTCACTGGATCCTGAACAGAAATGCGGAGGATTCCCATCTCCTTCCTGTTCTTAGTTGTAACTTCGTTATCTTCTAAGACAGTGCCTGGGGGCTTGGCCAGACCCCTCAAGGGCCCATCAGCTTCTGCCTGGAGTGTTCTTGGTGGCCCTGGACCACATTTGCCCTGATGGACCTTCTACCCTCCCCTCATGAGCAAAGCAGTGTCTGCTAGCCTTGAGCTCCATTCCTTTATCAGACACACTCGGGCTTCCCAGAATCATCTTTATTGAGACTCAGCTGGGACCTTTGCAACATGGGGAAGTTGGAGGTCACCATGCAAGCATGCAGGAACAGAGACAGAAACTTCACTCTTCTCCTTCACCCCTCCCTTCTTCCGGACTTTATTAAGTACTAGCCACATTCCAAATACTATGCTGGGGCATCAGGGATACAAAAATCAAGAAACTTGCATTATGATAAGCCATCAGATTGGGTTAGGTTGCCAAATGATGCCTCTGGGGGATGAGAGCAGAGAGGAGGAAAGACAGGTGGCTTCCCTCACTTGCCTGGCCGTTTGGGGGCATTGTTGATCTAGAGAGCTGCCAGCCTTAGGAAAACTGAAAAGCAAAGATTACGAAGCAGTTTAGCCTTTCAAAAAGGGTTCCTATACTTTCCTAATCAGGAACGAAGATCTTATTAATTACATAGTTGTAAAACATAGTTATTTAGAGAAAATATATATATTTGTAAAAAATATATATTTGTATATAGTTGTAAAACATAGTTATTAAGAGAAAGAGAATTAACACTTATTGAGGACCAACTATGTGAGAGGTACCATAAAAATATCATGTAATTTTTTAAAGCAGACTTATTGAGGTATGATTGACATATAACAAACAGTGCATATTTAAACCATACAGTTCGATAAGTTTTAACGTTCATATATACTTGTGAAACCATCACCATAATCAAGATAATGAACATATCCATCACCCCCAAAAGTTACCTCATGCCCCTTTGTCCCACTTCTCCCCAGCCTAATTCTCATCCTCCAGTATCTGCTTTCTGTCACTATAGATTAGTGTGCATTTCCTAGAATTTTATATTAACGGAATCATACAGTATGCACTCTTTTTTGTCAGGCTACTTTCACTCAGCATAATTACTTTGAGATTCATCATGTTGTGTGTATCAGTAGTTCATTCATTTTCATTGCCAAGGAATATTTCATTGTTGGCATACACCATAGTTGTTTATCCATTCACAGGCTGGTAAATATTTAAGTCATTTAGCTTTTGACTATTACAAATAAAGCTGCTGTAAACGTTCATGGTCAAGTTTTTGAATGGACATATGCTTTCATTTCACTTGGGAAAATATCTAACTGTGGACCATTCCTATGTGTCCTATAGTAAGTGTATATTTAGCTGTTCAAGAAACTACTAAACTGTTTTCCAAGATGGTTGTATCATCTTACATTCCCACTAGCAGCATGAGTGCTCCAGTTGCTCCATGTCTTTTCCAGAACTTTGTATGGTCAGTCTTTTTAATTTTAGACATTGTAATAGATATGTAGTGGTAAAAACTAATGATATTGAGCATCTTTTCATGTGCCTATTTTCCATATGCATATCTTCTTTAGTGAAGTCCTTTGCCCATTTTAAAAATTGTTGTTGTTGTTTTTTTTTTTTTTGCTATTCTTGAGTTTTGAGAGTTATTTATATATTCCAGACTTGTGTCTTTGATCATGTATGAGATTTGCAAATACTTTCTTTCAGTCTGTGGTTGGTCTTTTAATTTTCTTAAAAGTGTCTTTTGAAGAGCAGAGTTTTCAAAAAAATTTTGGTAAAGCTAAATTTATCAATTTATTCTTTTATAGACTGTGCATTTGATCCATAGCTAAGAAGTCTCTGGCTAACCCAAATCACAAAGATTGTCTTCTCTGTTTTCTTCTAGGTGTTTTACGGTTTTAGGCTTTAGCTTTATATCTACAATTTATTTTGAGTTAATTTTGTATATGGTATAAGATATGGATCAAGTTTTTGTTTGTTTGGTTGGTTGGTTGGTTTTTCTTTTTATATGACTATCCAATAGCTCCAGCAGAATTTGCTGAAAAGACTATTCTTTTTTCACTAAATTGCCTTTGCTCCTGTGAAAAAATCAATTTCTGAAATATTCTGGACTGTATTCTGTTTCATTAATCTGTTTGTCTATCTTTATGCCAATACCACTCAATCTTTATGACTGCAGCTTTATAATAAGTCTTAAAGTCAGTTAGTGTTAACTCCCCCAAATTTGTTCTTTTTCAAGTTGTTTTGAGTATTCTGAGTCTTTTGCATTGCCATATAAATTTTATATTGTCAATATTCACACACAAAAAAGCCTGCTGGGATTTTATTTTTTTTAAATTATTTATTATTATTATTTTTTTACGTTCTAAGATGTTGTGGAGCAGTTGAGGGGAGCAGGGAGAGGGGATAGGGTGGGAGGGGAAAAAAGGGGGGGTGTGGTTGAGGCCTGTGGCAACGCCCTCATTCCTGCAGGAGAGCCTGGGGTGCTTCTGGTGGTGGTTCTGTGGTCATCAGTGGGATGGATGTCGATGTGGGGGGTCATGGCTGAGGCCTGAGGGCGCCCCCCGCCCCAGCTCAGGAGCCCAGGGTGCTTCTGGTGGCAGCTCAGTGGCCATCACTGGGCAGGATGCAGACATTGTGGGCACATGGCTGAGACCCTTGGCCCTCCCCCAACCCCAGCTTAGGAGCCTGAGAGGTTTCCAGTCTTTCTAGGTTTTATAGGTGTTCTTTGCTGGTGTTAGACCTTTACTGGTTAATATCAGAACTTTGTCTCTGATCTATGGGTTTTTTGTTTTTTCTCTCAGTCTGTGTTGGATTATTTGCTATTCCCACCACTTAAACTCTGCACTTGCACTAATTTGTTGTCCTTTGCTTACTTCTAAAGTGGGGAACTTCCTGTGGGGACAAGTACTTGAGCTCTGTGGTTGAGCTAAATTGCTGCTTTGCTGTTGATTCCCTGGGGAAGGCTTTTTGTGCAGCTCAGGTTTTAATTGTTGACCTTGTAAGCACTTCTGGGTCTTGTGAAGTCCAATACACCTGGGTTGTGTGGAAACTCTGGTCTGGGCCGGAGTCTTTTCAACAAACTGCATCCCCTGCAGATCTATATTCCTGACCAGTCTCCACTGAGTGTACTGACTGGAGGGCAGATCTGCTGTCCATTCTATGCCCTGGTGGGCCCATCTCCCCCCACCTGCCCCAAACACTTCCCGTGCACTGGTCCCTTGCAATGACTCACCAGCCTCTGAGTGGCTCCTTTTTTTCAGTATCTGTGGCTCCTTGCTCCTTTGTGGGTCTATAGGAACCCTGTTAGTGGTCTTGCTGGCCTGGGAGCTACGAAGGCTCTCTTCTCCCCTGCAGCCTCCAAGCAACTTCATACAAAGGGCACAAGCAGCGGCTTTTGCCTGCTTTTGCTCCATGTGCTCACCAGGGCTAGTCTTGAAGTGGTCAGGACACAAAATGGTCAGAGCCAGCCTTTCTTTCTCTCATTCTGGCTTCTACTGCCTTCATGAACTCCATAGTTCTCTCCCCCTCATCCCCTGAGCTCTTGCGGTCCCAACTTGGCGATCATTACTTTTTAATAGTTGTAAATTGTTTGATTATGGGAGAGGGTGACACTGGGTACCATTTATTCCGCCATCTTGATGAAAGTCCCCTGCTGGGATTTTCATTGAGATTGCATTGAATCAATACATTAATTTAAGAAGAATTTACAGCATTAAAATGATGAATTTTCTGATCCATAAGCACACTATGTCTTTCCATTTATTTAGTACTCTAATTTCTCTCAGAAACATTTTATAATTTTTAATGTTCAGGTCTTACACATAGTTTGTCATATTTAGATTTAGCTCTGGATATTTCATATTTAATGCTACTGGAAATAATATTTAAAATTTTCAATTTCTGGGCTGACCTCATGGCTCACTCAGAAGAGTGCAGCGCTGGGAGCGCAGCGGCGCTCCCACTGCGGGTTCGGATCCTATATAGGGATGGCCGGTGCGCTCACTGGCTGAGCATGGTGTGGGTGACACCAAGCCAAGGGTTCCGATCCCCTTACCGGTCACATAAAAAAAAAAAATTTCAATTTCTGATTGTTTCTGGCCAGCATGTAGAAACAGATTGATTTTTGTATATCGATCTCATATCCTGAAACCTTATAAAACTCATTTGTTCTAGTAGCCTTTGTGGTAGATTCCATAGGATTTTCTACATTGACAATCATGTCACCTGTGAATAGAGTATTACTTCTTTCTTTCCAATGTGATACATTTATGTCTTTTTCTTGCCTTAGTAGACTAGCTAGAAACTTCAGTACAATGTTGAATAGAAATGGTGAAAGCAGACATCTTTGCCTTGTTCCTGCTTGGGAAAAAGCTTTCAGTCTTTCACCATTATGAATGATGTTAGCTATAAATTTTTCATAGATGCTGTTTATCAGGTTGAAAACTTTGCTTTCTGTTCCAAGTTTACTAAGAGTTTCTTTTCTTTTTTTATATTAGAAATGGATGTTGGATTTCATCAAATACTTTTTTCTACATTTATTGAGATTTCTTTTTCTTTTTAATCTGTTAATATAGGGAATTATATTACTTAATTTTTAAAAACCAAACTTGCATTCCTGGGATAAAACTTACTTGATCATAATGCATTATCCTTTTGATTACATTTGCTAAAATTTTCTTAAAAATATCACATTGATGTTTATGGGGGACATGAGTCAGAATTTTCTGACTGACTGGTTTTGCTGGTTTTGATATCAGTGTAATGCTAGCCTCATAGAATGAGTTGAGACATATTCACTCCTCTTCAATTTTCTGGAAGCATTTTTGTAGAATTGGAATTGTTTCTTCCTTAAATCTTTGATATAATTCATTTGGGTCTGGAGTTTCCTCTGTGGAAGAGTTTTAACTACAAATTCCATTTTTAAAATAGATATTGGGATAGTAAGGCTTTAAAAAAAAACTTGAGTGAGCATTGGTAAAACATTTCTCTAATAGATTTAGGGATTTTCAGGCTTCAAAAAAAAAAAAACTTGAGTGAGCAAGGAATTTGTCTATTTTATCTAAGCTGTCAATTTATTAACAGCTGTTAATAAAGATGTTTATACTATTCCCTTATTTTCCTTTTTATATCTGGTTAATCTGTAGTGATAATGTCACTTCTCTCATCCCTAATGTAGTTATTGGTAATTAGCAGCTTCTCTTCTTACTGATATGTCTGACTAAAAATTCATCAGTTTTGTTGATCTTCTCAAAGAACCAGTTTTAATTTTGTTGTTTTTCTCAATCATTTTCCTGTTTTTTTTTTTTTTTATTGATTTCTGCTTTTATCTTTATTATTTTCTTCCTTTTGTTTATTTTGGGATTTTATCTGCTCTTTTATAATTTCTTAAGGTGCAAGCTGATGTTATTGATTTCAAACCTTTCTTAAGGCATTTTAGTGCTATAATTTTCTTTCTAAATACTGTTTTTAGCTGTACCCCATCAATTTTCATTTTTATTTAGTTCCAAATATTTCCCTATTTTCTTTTTGATTATTTCTTTGACTTAGGCATGTGTTATCTAGTTTCTAAATCTTTGGTAAATTTCCAGTCATCTTTTTGTTGTTGATTTCTAATTTATTTCCGTTTATTATCAGAAAGCATATTTTGTATGATTTGAATCATTTTGAATTTATTAAGACTTGTTTTATGGCCCAGAATATGGTCTATCATAGTAAATATTCCATGTGTACCTAAAAAAAAGAATATTTATTCTGCTGGTTTTGGCTGAACAATAAACATCAATTTGATCAGATTGGTTTATAGTATTTTTCAGGTCTTCTATCTCCATACTAATTTTCTGTCTACTTGTTCTATTATTAATGAGAAAAGGATGTTGAAATTTCTAGCTATAATTGTGGATTTTGCTGTTAGTCCTTGCAGTTATATCAGGTTGTACCTCATATACTGTAAATCTTTGTTATTTGCTCTATTAGAGTTTAGGATTATAATGTCCTCTTGATGAATTGACCCCTTTGTCATTATGAAATAATTCTCTTTATTCCTAGTAATATTATTTGCAATGAAATATATTTATCTGATCTAAATATAGACATTCCTGCTTTTTTTAAAAAAATGGTTTAAACATGGTATATCTTTTTCTGTCTCTTTATTTTAACCTATTCACTTCTTTTTATTTGAGGTCAGTTTCTTGAAAGCACATACAGTTGTGTTTTGCTTTATTATCCAATGTGAAAATCTCTGCTTTTTAATTGGGATATTTAGGCCATTTACATTTAAGGTGATTAATGATATGGTTGGCTTCAAATCTACCATCTTTCTGTTTGTTTACTATTGTCCCATCTATTTGTGTTCCATTTGTCCTCCTTTTCTGCCTTCTTATGGATTACTTTAGTACTTTTTATAATTCCACTTTACCTTCTTTTTTTTCTTTCTTTCTTTCTTTTTTTTTTGATTATTTGACGTAACCATTTGTTTTGTTTTCATACGTGTTACTCAGGGATTCCCGTATACATCTTTAACTTATTGAAGCCTACTTCCAGGGCTGGCTGATTTGCTCAGTAGGTTAGAGCACAGCCTTATAACACCAAGGTCAAGGGTTTGGTTCCCTGTACTGGCCAGCTTCCACACACAAAAAAATCTACTTTCAAGTGACATTATATCACTTTGTAATTAATGTAAGAAACTTATAGAGAATACCTTGATCTCTCCCCTCTCGGCCTTCATGCTATTTTCATCACAAATTTTATTTCTGCCTGTGTTATAAACCCTACACTATATTGTTATCAGTTTTGCTTTAAACAGTGAATTTACTTTTAACAGTAATACTTTTTAATGAGAAAAAGTATTTTATATTTATCAATGTAGTTGCTATTTCTGATGCTCTTTACTCATTTGTGTAGATTGAAGTTTCCATTTGGTATCTGTTATCATTTATGATATCATATTCTTTCTGCTTGAAGGACTTTTAAAAAACACTTTTTGTTGTAGTATAGGTTTGCTAGAAATGAATTCTTTCAGCTTTTTAATGTCTGAAAAATTGTTATTTTAATTTTGTTTTTTGAAGATATTGTCACTCGGAATAGAATTCTAGGTTGATTGCTTCTTTTATTTCAATACTTTAAAAGATTTTACTCCACTGTCTTTTCGGCTTGTGTTATTTCTGACAAGAAATCTATTATTCTTATTTTTTTCTTTGCATATAACATTTCTATTTTCTTTTGCTGCTTTTAAGATTTTCTCATTACTACTGGTTTAAGAAACTTGATTATAATGTGCTTTGATGTAGTTTTATGGGTGTTTCTTATGCTTGCAAATCTATAAGGTTTTTAGATATAGAGGTTTATAATTTTTACCAGATATGAAAAATTTTGCCATTGTTTCCTCAAATACTTTTTCTGTCCTTTACTTCCCCCTCTCCTCCTTTGGTGACCCTAATTACACATATCTTAGGATTCTTGAGGTTGTCCCACAGCTCACTGGTGCTCTATTCATTTTTTTTTTAATTCTCTTTTTTTTTGTTTTTGTTTCATTTTGGGTAATTTCTATTGTCATGTTTTAAAAGTTACTAATGTTTTCTTCTGCAATGTTTAATCTGCCATTAATCCCATCCATTGTATTTTTCATCTCAGGCATTATAGTTTTTATCTTTAGAATTTGAATTGGGTGTTTTTGTATCATATATCTCAAACATACCCAGTCTTTCCTCTAGCTTTTTAAACATGTGAAATGCAATTATAATAATTGTTATAATGTCCTTATCTAATAATTCTATCATTTGTATCTTTTTTATTGGTTTCAATTGATTGATTTTTCTCCTTATTATGAATTTTTTTTCCTGCTTGTTGGCATGCTCATTAATATTTGATTAGCCTCTGGATATTATGAATTTTACATCATTGGGTGCTGGATATATTTGTATGCCTATAAATATTCTTGAGATTTGTTTCAAAACACAGTTAAGTTGTTTGGAAATAACTTGATACTTTTGGGTCTCACTCTTGAGTTTTGTTAGTCAGAAACTCAGAGCAGTGTTCAGTCTAAGGTTGATTTTACATCACCATTGAGTGAGTATTCTAGTTTATGCCCTGTGATTTATAAAGTTTTTCATTCACGATAAAAGAACTATTCCTGATCCTGTGTAAGCTCTTAGGATTATTTCCACTAATCTTTTTAGTCCTGTACTGAATACTTGAGGGGCCCCTCTATCCTGAAAGCTCTAATTTGTTGGTCTCTCTGGACTTTTAGCTGTGTCTCTTCACCTTGTGGAGTCTACCAGGCTGCCTGTCAGTTCCCACTCTTCGGGTCTGGAAACTCTCTCAAGGAAGTAATCTGGCTTTATTACAGGGCTCATCTCATTTGTTTTCCATCTCAAGAGGTTATAGTCTTTTATGGCCTGATGTCCAATGTCTTGAAAATCGTCTTTTCATGTATTTCGTCTTGTATCTCAGTTGTCTCAAGCAGGAAAGAAAACCTGATCTTTACTGGAAGTAAAAATCACAGCATATAATTTAATCTTAACAACCTCATTTTACAATGAGTGTTTTTTATCCCTGTCTTTCACAT
Organism: Cynocephalus volans; assembly: GCF_027409185.1. Classification (NCBI taxonomy): domain Eukaryota; kingdom Metazoa; phylum Chordata; class Mammalia; order Dermoptera; family Cynocephalidae; genus Cynocephalus; species Cynocephalus volans. The sequence continues at coordinate 128,532,007 of NC_084467.1, forward strand.
GAGAAAACTATGGTTCACAGAGGTTTAGTTCTAAGCTAACTAAAGGTTAAGGCAGGGTTTAAATCAAGGTGTGCTTCTTTCCAAAGTCTGAGTTCTTTTCACTGTGCTAGGCTCACAGGGTCATCTGAAAGACAATCAGGGATGAGATTTAGGCCAGTCTCTGACTTCAAATATCTGTATGATCTTAGTTAAGTCATGCAAGTTTTCTATGCTAGAGAACCCAAGAAAACCTTTCAATTTCTCTGCCTCAGGGCTACTCTTTAGGCCATGGCTAGCTTCTCTTCCTTTTTCTACAGGCTCCATAATTTCAGCCTGGTTTTCCATCCCCTTTAAATAGATAACCTTATCATATAAAGGTGTTCTCCTTGAAAAGTCCCTTCTCCCCCAAGTGTTTAGCACGGTGCTTGGCATGCAAAAAGATCCTCAAGAAATGATTATTGAATGAATAAATAAATGAGTATATACATGATTGGCTTTAGAATAGGGTGCAGTCCCCTTCCTTGCTTCCTCCCATGAACCACAACAGGAGAGTTCCAGGCCTCTGCAATCCCCAGATACCCATCAAATCCCATTAGCATCAGTGATCCTGTGTCTGGACCCACTAGATCAATCAGGACCTCTATCTTTCTTGAGTTTCCTTCCCCCACTCTCCTAAAAATGTTTCTGAATTTATAAGAATTCAAGAAGGAATAACTACCAAGTACATTGAACTGTTGAAGGAAAAAAAGGCACTAACTATACTAACTATAGTTATATAAATTGAAGGTGGCAATTTCTTTGTTCTCTCAAGTCAAAAACCTGTCTGAAATTCTGATTGTACTAGTTTTAGACTGTAAATGTCACCTGTTAGCAAGAGAACCATGAAATCAATAAAAGGACACTTTTCTTCCTAAGACACCTCTGGCATAAAGAGCTCCTGCTGACCAGGTGATGAGATGATTCAAGGCCCCTTCCTGGCACACTCAGCTATTACAGGGAGGCTTGAGCACTTTCTTCCTAGGAGGTCTTTGCAGTCTAGTAAGCTATGGAACAAAGGGGAGGGGCCAGACAGAAAATTCTGTCCCAATCCCACACACCATCTCAATGTTTTACAGGCATGGTCACATCCCCACACAGAATGGTATGCCTTAGAGGTTGGTCTTTAGGGCCCTTGGGAATTCAGTTCCATTTAACTGCTTTATGGAGCATATGCTGTGTGCCCAGCTTGGTGCTCTTATGGAGGTGGTCTTCTGGTTGGGTGGAGGTATCACTCCTTAACTATTCAGTTTGAGGAGTGAACACTCAGAGGTAACACCTGAGGCCTGGGAGGGTCAGCTTTGGAGAGAGACTGATAGCTCTGATAGCTTAAGGGCCCCTGCTATTTCTAAGAGTGCCCAAAATGTTCTCTGCCCTTTCTAACCACCCCCTCCAAAGGCTTGAAGATGCTAAAGTGGCTAGAAATGAGTTCAGATAAATCCAGTGAAATATATAGTATGATAAAGTGCTTTAATTTGTATTTTAATTGCTTATTAAAATTCACATTTAAAAGTGGATATTTAATACATGTTAGTCATATCCACATGTTATCATTTTATCCTTATTATAGTTATTTAAGTTAGATACTAGCATATTCTACATTTTCCTCAGATGAAGAAACTGAAAAGGGACTTATCAAATACATTAGAAATAAAAACTTAATTAAAAATTTGTCTGCTGCTTCTATTTCCAATGCTCTTCTCACTATACCCCTTCCTCTCAACAGGTTCTTTATGAGCCAATAACATTTGTTTTGGCTCTTGAATTTACTTGTTGGTACTAAGCAACACAGGTGGCAGGAAAAGCAACAACTTTGGCATTAGGTAAACCTTATATTGAATCTCAGATCCATCACTTAGAAGACTTGTGACTTTGGGCAAACTACTTAACCTCTCCGACCCTCAGTTTCTTTACCCATATATTGAGGATAAAAGCACTCGCTTTCCAGGGTTGTTGTTGTGAAGGTTCTGAGAGATTATGTATGTAAGTGCCTCGTACTAAATGCACTGAGGCTATCTGTTAGTAGCCAGACAGTTCTCATTGCTGCCGTGATGCATCCTCTCACTTCAGTTGAAGCTTTTCCTCTGTAAAACCTTCCTTTATTATTTCAGAGCTCATGGATTTACCTTTTCTCTAAATTACTTCAGCGTTTATGACCTGGATTGTCCAATTTAAAATTAATTATGCAGTCAGGCCCTCCATATTCATGGGTTCTGCACCCATGGATTCAACCAACTGCAGATTGAAAACATTCAGAAACAAAATTATGTCTGTACTGAGCATGTACAGACTTTTTTTCTTGTCATTATTCCCTAAACAACACAGTATAACAGCTATTTACATAGCATTTACATTGTATTAGGTATTATAAGTAATCTAGGGTTGATTGAAAGTATGCAGGAGGATGTCTATAGGTTATATGCAAATACTATGCCATTTTCCATCAGGGACTTGAGCATCCACGGATGTTGGTATCTGTGGGAGGTCCTGGAACCAATCCCCCATGGATACCAGGGGAGGACAGTGTATCATTTATATTCTTAGTCTCAGTCCCTGACTAGACTGGAAGCTTTTGGGGGCCATTAGGCTAGATCTTAGATCTCAGTGTATTCTACAGTGTTGAATACATCCTAGGTATGCAATTCATACTTGATGGAGTGAGATGGCTTAGATTCTTCTGGGAGTAATTCTTGTAGTCATGGTAAAAAGCAGAAGCCAGATTACTACAGTGCCACTGGCTTGTACCAACATGTCGAGTTCACATTGTTGTAGAGACACTGAGAGGATAGAAGGCAACCTTCACTGTGTCCCTGCACAACTGTAGCTAGAATGACAGGACATAATATGTAATATATCTCCTCCCCAGGTTGTCCCACCTATAGTGACCTGTGTACTATGTCAAGGTAGCAGAGAGAGCAAACCATGAATTACAGAGCGTCAGAGGCTGAGCCTCAGATTCATTCTATTTACCTTTGGGTCCTTGAGTAAATTTTGCTAGCTCTCTGAATCTGTTTCTTCATCTTTAAAATGGGGATGATAGTTCTTCACAGGACTGTTACAAAGATAAAATGAGATTTATTTAGTGGAAGAGTTTAATAAATGATAATGTGCTCTAAAATGTTTTAAATTTGTTTTTTATTAAGATGTATTTTTACATCTGCTTCCGAGGTGATGATACTACTGTCCCTGATTTACTGATGAGAAACCAGAAGCTTAGAGAAGTTAAGTCATCGTAAGACCAAATCATGTCCTGCCTGACTGATGAGCTTACCTCTCAACCACTATGCTCCACTCTCTCGAAACTCGTGAACTTATATCTCCACTCAGTTTATTCCCCTCCATTTAGGACCTTAATTGTTTAGTTTCTTTCTTAGAAAGAAAGAGAGATACAATAATAGTAAGTTGAACTTTCAGAAAAAGCAAAACTGTGGTTATTAAAGGTGGGAAAAGGTGGGGGGGCAGAGTGAGAGGTTGGTTAATGGACACAAAACAGCTAGATAGGAAAAAACAGTTCTATTGGTGTACAGTCAAGGTAGGCATCTATAATGAATAGTAATTTACTGAATGTTATCAAATGGCTAGAAGAGAGGAGATCAAATTTCCTTATCACAAATAAATAATTATGTTTTGTAATGATGAATATGCTAAATACCACACATTGTACACATATATTGATATTCAACTCTGTACCCCACAAGTATGTATAATCAATACATTTCAATAAAAAAATAAAAACTTAAAAACCACAAAAAAACAAAACAAAACAAAAAACCAGTAAGTTCATGGAAAGATTCATATTTTCTTTTAATTCTATTTTTTCATGGACTTTTCGAAGTACCCTCATACCTACTCACATCCACTATTATTAACGATGCCTCACATTCTGAGTGTAAAGTCTGTTTTGAGAAACATAATAATAGTAGTATAATAGTATGAGTAATTATAAGTAAATACTTCAAGTGATCGGTAAAAACAAATTTAGTTTTTATTGACAGCATGTAGTAACATAAGACTAGTCAACTCATGATCAATATTTAAGGTTATTAAGCCTAAATTTCACATACATCTGCCTGAGGCTGTACCTGCCAAAAGCAAAATTAGGAAGTAGGTAAAATTTGCCTTCTCAACCTTGTTTTCTTCATTTCAGGGTCACCAGGTCCTCTTCCTTAGGGAGGCTCATTATGCCTTTATGACAACTCAGGGTCTCACCAGACCCTCCCTCACTCCTACTACTGCTCTCTATTGAGCTTGGATCATGTGGCTGTAATCCAAGTAATTCCCTTCAAATTTATGCATCATGTAAACCCATACCTATGATAATAATGGGCTACTTTAGGGAGACAGTCTGGAACAATGAATGGAAAGAGCTTGGGTTTTGGAGTCATTCATATAATAAACACTCAAAGATACATGTTGAAGTCTTATCATGTGATAGGTACCATGATAGCCACTGTGGATCTAAAATTAGAAGGATAGTAGTTCTTACTTTGAAAGAATGTGAAGATTAGTGTGGAGAAACACATACAAACCATTACTTTCCATGAGGTGACTGCTTCATTTGGAGTATGAACAAAAATCACAGGAGAAGAGCATCCAGGTCAGCTTGGGGAATACAAGGATGGCTTCCAGAAAAGGCATCACATAAACTGAAGGATGAGGAGTCTGCCAAGGGAGAGGAGTGTTCTAGGCAGAGGACTTGGCTGGGCAAAGACCCAGAGCGGGAGAGTGCTGGATGGTTCTAGAAACTTGGAGTGGTTTGGTTTTTTGGTAGCATTAGCTGCATGGTGGGAATGTCAGGAAATGTGGCTGGGGCAACCATGCCTTGCAAAGGAGTTGGGTTTTATTTTCTTAACAATTGGGAGTAATGGAAAGATTTTGAGTCAGAGAGACACCATCATATTCGTATGTTATAAAGATCACCGTAACAGAGTGAAAGAAAGTGAGCCAAGATGCTGGTACTGATCAAGCTTTACTAAAGGAAAAAAATCTGCTGGGCTGCCCTCAAAATGGAGGACAGCACCAGGTGTGGTGGGTGGGAGAGCTTATATAGACTGTAAGGAAGGCTGACATAATCAGGGAGTGGTTTGGTGCTGGTGTGGAGGAGTTTCTATTTCTCAGAAATCATGAGGTTTCTCATAAGGGAAAGGCTGGTGGCCATTTTGTGCTGAGTGTGTGTAAAATGGTGCCAGTCACATCCAAGATGGAGCCAGTCACGTCCAGAACCTATCATTCCTGCCTTTTAAGTGTAGGGAGGAGGGAAAAGGGGTGAAGGGGAAAAGGGGAAAAGGGTCTCATTCTTCTGAAGCTCCTACCTGCTGGAGATGGGCAAAGATATGAAAAAATAAAAGATTTATGTTGGCGGGTAAAACAATTAGGTGGCGGGGTATTGGTTTCGTGTGGGGAGTCTGTATTCTTTCAGCGGAGGGTCACTGATTCTGAGGGGCTGATATCCTCCTCCCATGAAGAATCCAGTGACCTTTTGGTTGGTGAAGGTCTGCATATGTTCCTGTAAGAAACTAGAGAAACAACGAAGAGGCAGGGACCAAGAAGAAGGAAAAGTCTCATCATGGTCAGGGTTCTGACGTGTTTTGTCCTCAAGTCCTCCCCCAGCTCTATAGCCTAGGTGAGCAGTTTGGGTGAAGCAGAAATGTTTTTGTCATGGGGGGCACTGGACTCCAGCAGAATCCCCTTTGGAAAGAGCTATCCAGTAGTTTTTACCCCTGTAAGAACATGATGTGGCAGTTGTCTGGTCATAGTATGTTGTGGGAACGCATGTCAGGGATGTGAATGTGTCCTGTAGGGTTCCCCTGAGGATTCTAGGTAGCAGACCCAGGAGGTTGGAAAGTGTCCTTCCACCCACCAAGACCTTGGTTATACATTGTGAACTGGGTGTGGCATATGTCTCTGTTAGGAAAAGAAGCAGGAGGAAGAGAAAAGGCAAGTGTTCAGGGGCTGAGAGGTTGAGAGGGTGCATAGTAGGAAACAGGAGTAGAGGGTAAGTTTGTCGGGGGTGTAATCGCAGAGGGTGCCCTGCCAAGCTGATTCAGTTACCCACTCAAGGATGTCTTCAACACTGGAAGTGGTGGGTCGGGACCAGTCTTGGAGCAGCTCCTGTGTGAGGGATGTGAGGCAGGCCTGCAAGAGTGAGAGGATAATCACTGGGGGGAAGATCATCCTTCTTCTGGGATTGGGGGAAGAGTGGAGGTCCTGGAGATTTTCAGTTTTGTGGGTCCTAAAATGGATGAAGTGTAAGGAGATGTTGGGTTGGGGGTTGAGCAGAGGGACCCCTCTGGCTTGGTGTCAACAGATTTTTGGGTCGTCTCAGGTGCTAGTTTTACCGAGGATAAGTGATACCAAGGGGCCTTTCCTAGTACCTTTACTGCCATGGGGTTGGTGAGAAGTACATATAAGGCCCTTCCCAACATGGTGAGAGGGGCTTTGGGATTCAGGTTTTAATATACACTTGCTGTCCCGGGCTCAGTTTAAAGTCTGAAGGGGTGGTGGGGAAAGGATGAGGTAATAGAAGATTGGCCTATTTCCAAAGAAGATCCCTAATGAGCGAAAGAGTAGGAAGATACTGGCCTAATGGCGATGAGCTGGAAGGGAGAGGTGTGAGAGTGAAGGGTCTAGCGTACATAAGTTCAAAGGGGCTGAGGCCAGTGGGTTTGTGGGGGGCAGCTTGCAAATGAGTGAGTGCTAGAGGGAGAAGTTGTGTCCAAGGGAGGTGAAGTTCCACGGACAGCTTGGTGAGGTGTGTTTTTATGAGTTGATTGGGTTTTTCTACTTTGTCTGATGACTGAGGCCAGTATGGTATATGTAAATCCCATTTGATATGTAAGGCCTGTGCTGTGAGTTGTGTAATCTGGGAAATGAATGCTGAGCTGTTGTCAGACTGGAGACTGGTAGGTAGGCCAAAAGGAGGGATGATTTCAGAGGTGAGAGCATGTGTTGCTGCTGTAGCATCCTCTGAATTGCAGGGAAAAGCCTAAAACCAACCTGAAAAAGTATCTACTAAGGTTGGAAGAAAGCGTATCCTTTTGTGGGGAGGCATGTGAGTAAAGTCAATTTGTCAATCCTTGCCAGGAATATATCCTCTGGCCTGGTGGCTGGGAAAGGACCGAACTTGGAGGCCACCTTGATTGGAGCAATGAGTACACAAAGGACAATTTTGAATGATTTGTTTAAGTAACTTGGCCATGTGGGGAGAGGAATATAAGGGCTGAAGAAGGCATAGTAGGGGTTCATAGCCTATGTGAACTGAATTATGGAAATCTAAAAGGATTTGCTCAGCTTGTGTAGTAGGGAGGACATAGCGACCGGAGAGAGTATACCAGTTGTCCTTCCTCTGTGCTCCCAACTATTAGAGGGGTTGTATTTCTTGAGGTGTGTATTGGGGTAAGGGTGTAGGGGCCATGAGAAGGACCTGAGCAGGAAAGGAAGAGTGGGGACCCGGTGACTGAGCAGCCTGTTTTGCGGTTAGATCTGCCAGTTTGTTTCCCTGGGCTATGGTGTTGTTGGAGGTTTGGTGTCCTCTGCAGTGTATAACCCCAAGCTCCTTTGGGAGTTGTGCAGCCTCAAGAAGTATCTTCATAAGATGTCCATTTTTTTATGTGCCCTCCTTGAGTGGTCATGTATCCTCTCTCCTTCCATATGGCTACACAGGAGTGTAAGATGTGATAAGCATACTTAGAGTCAATGTATATATTGACTCATTTGTTACTTGCCAGAGTGAGAGCACATGTGAGGGCAATGAGTTCTGCATGTTGGGAAGTGGTGTTAGGGGGCAGGGGGGCAGCCTCAACAGTTTGTGTTAGATTTACTATGGCATAACCCACCCAGGGGGGCAGGCGTGGAGGTAGCACTCGCATCTATGAACCATGTATGTTGGGGCCACATAATGGGATGCAGGGAGATGTGTGGAAAGGGATTGAGAAAGACGTCTAAAGCCTCCAGGCAGTTATGTTCTAAGGGTCATGAGTGTTTTGGGATGAGAGTGGCTGGATTTAAGAGAGGGCAAGGTTTAAAGGAGAACTGGGAATTTTCAGTGAAGGTAATGTGGATAAGTTGTAGGTGGGAAGGGGAGAGAATTGACATGGCCTTATGGCTGAGAAGGTCTTGAAGATGATGGGTGGAACAAAAGACTGTTTGTTGTCCAAAAGTTAGTTTAGAGCTTTCTTATGCTAAAAGGGCAGCTGCCACCAAGGCACGTAAACAGGGGGCCATCCTCGAGCTGTGGTGTCCAATTGTTTAGAGAAGTATGCAACCAGGGAGAAAATATCTCCTGCCTCTTGTCCCAAAACCCCGACTGCCAATCCTTGGGTTTTGGTGATGTATACAATAAAAGGATGAGATAGATTAGGGAGGGATAGAGCTGGGGCTGCAAGGAGAGCAGCTTTTAATCGCTGGAAGGGAGAATGAATGGGCTTTGTGGGATCTAAGGGAATGGCAGGATTCCCTTTGGCTGCCTCATAAAGTGGTTTTGCTAGCACGCCAAAGTTGGGGATCCACACATGGAGATATCCTGCAAGCCCCAGGAAAGAGAGAATTTCACCCTTTGTGGTAGGAGTTGGTAGTTCAGAAATTAAACTTTTGTGATCCACCATTATTTCTCTGGTGTTGGGGGTGAGGTGGACTCCCAAGTAGGTGACTGAAGGAGAAGAAATTTGGGCCTTGCTGGGGGACACTCAATATCCCCTGGAGGCCAGGAAATTAAGGCGAGCAACAGTGTGGGCCTGTGAATCCTCATAGGAGATGCTACAAAAGAGGAGGTCATCCACATATTGTATTAAAGTGCTAGAGGTTGGAGAAAGTTCAGATAAGTCTTGAGCTAAGGCCTGGCTGAAGAAGTTGGGGCTATCCTGAAACCCCTGAGGTAGTACTGTCCAGGTGAGTTGGGAATGACACGTATCAGGATCAGTCCAAGTAAAGGCGAACAGGTTTTGACATGAAGGGTGTAAGGGAATAGAAAAAAAGGCATCTTTGAGGTCAAGAACAGAGAAGAAATGGGTTGTTGTTGGGATTGTGGATAGAAGAGTATAGGGGTTAGAAACGATTGAGTTTATGGGTAAAACGGTCACATTAATGGCCCTGAAGTCTTGAGCTGAACAGTATGAGCCCTTAGGCTTTATAACCGGAAGGATGGGTGTATTAAAAGGTGAGTGGGCAGGCCCTAAGAGAATAGAAGAAAAGAGTTTGTGTATGATAGGTTTTAATCCTATTAGGTGTTTGTTAGCAATGGGGTATTGTGGGACATTAGGGAACAAAAAGGGGTTCTGCAATTTAACAAGGATGGGGAATGGTGTGTAGCAATGGAGGAAGAAGAAGTGTCTCCTACTATGGGATTAACTTTGTCCAGGTGGGGGGGGGAGGTGGAAACCTCAGGGGCCAGGACTGTGGCAGCCTGTAACAGGAGTATTGTAGCTAGAGTTAAAGTGTTTAGGGTAATGGTAGCTTTGAATTTGAAAAGAATGTCCCATCTCAGTAAGGGGGTTGGGCATTGAGGCATTAGTAAAAATTTGTGTGTGAATTGGGTGTGATATAGGGTGCAGGAAAGGGGTTGAGTGATCTGTGGGAAGTATTCTGATCCCGTGACCCCTACCATTGTGATAGAGGATGGGGTTGTTGGTCCTGTGTATTTAGGAAGGGTAGAGTAAGTGGCCTTTATATTGATGACAAAAGAGATCGGCTTACCTGCTGCAAAGAGAGTTACCCTGGGCTCATGTGTGGTGATCTCCATGGGGACCTCGGACCCTGGGCATCATCAGTCCTCCTCTTGGGCAAAGCCAAGCAGCTCCAGTAGGGAAGGCTGTGAAGCCAAAGGCTGTGGGTTGGGGAGTGAGCCACTCCCTCTCTGGCAAGTGGAACAGTCAACCCCCCAGTGTCCTGGCTGTTTGTAGTAAGGACAGGGCCTGGAAGGGGACTTGGGGTTAGAACAGGCCTGTGCCCAGTGGCCCAGTTGGCTGCATTTGAAGCAGTTCCCAAGTGACTTGCCCTTGGATGAAGCTGGCTTTGGAGTGTGTTGCTTGCCTTAATTTCCTGTCCTCCAGGGGATAGATAGAATTAGCCAGGAGCTGGTATTTGGCCTGATATCTTTTATAATGATCTTTCTTCTCCTCTTCCTCCCTATTGTTAAAAACCTTGAAAGCAGTATTGAGGTCTCGTTGGGTCATATTTGGACCATCCTCAAGTTTTTTTAGTTTTTTTTCAAATATCAGGGGCTGACTGGGTAATAAAATGAGAGTGTAGGAGAGCCATGCCTGCAGGGGAGTTTGGGTCTATATGTGTGTATTTATGTAAAGCCTCAGAGACACAGGCTAGGAGCTCACTGGGATTTTTGGTGAATCTTTGTGTGATTTCTCTAAGCTTGTCATAATTGACTGACTTGTGAGTAGTCTTTTGGAGGCCATGAATCAAATGTGTGATCATGTTATCCTGGAGATTCTGGTCCCTGTGGCTGGCCTGGTAGTCTCAATTTGGGTCTGTGCAAGGAATGGCAATGGCTCCCACAGGCCACCTATTATTTTGAGCATGTACCTCATCTGCCTGCTGTTGGGCAGTTACCCAGACCTGCTCCCTGTCTTCAGGAGACAGATATGTGTCTGGGTTGGACTGGAAGGATCCCAGTTGTTTTTTGATTTGGGAAAGGTCAGAAAGAAAAAAAGGGACATGGACTCAGACAATTCCCTCCATCCCAGCCACTTAACAGAGGGGTGATAAAGGAGCCAGAGCTGAGGCGGGATTGTCACCTGATGAAGGGGGAGAAGGAGAGGGGTTAGGGGGCTGAGGACAAGTGTCTCGAGACAAGGTAGGGGGAAGAGAGGGAAAAAGTGAAGGGGCTGGTGAAGGATCTGGAGCATAAAGAGGTGGTCAGGGAGCAGAGTGGTCTGATGAATCAAAAGATTGATCCAAGTCCAGAAGGGAAGGTTGAGCATGAGCTAGGAGAATTTGAGATGTAGGACAGTTTTGACAGAGAGAAGGACATGATCAGAGATAGAAGAAGGCTTGAACATAAGGAATCTCTCCAACTTTGCTGTTTTGGAGTCTAAATCTCTGAGAATATCTAAATTGAGAGTGCCATCTTGTGGCCACTGGGATCCATTGTCTAGTTTGTACTTAGGCCAAACCTGATTGTAAAATGAGGTGTTGGGGTTTAATATGTCCCTGGAGGCCAAGAGGTTGGCCAGGAGACATCCTGGAGGTGTAGAGCGTGGATTGAAGTAGAAAACAAGATGTTTAGGTTTAATGTCTCCCTGGAGGCCAAGGGGTAAATTGACCAGGAGACAGCCCAAGGGTGTAGAGCATGAAGGTTTGGATTGTGAGAATCCCATTTAGAGGGTGAGAAAGGGGGTGATCAGTCCCAGTAGAAGAAGGGTAACACCAAGGAACATCCTCTTCGGTGCATGCCTTCTTTTAGAGAGAGAAGCCACCAACTGGCTGGATGAGCATCCTCCAATAGCTGGGGGGCATGAGAGGGGTTCCCTTGGCCAGGTGCCTGGGCTTTGGGAGTGAGAGGAGAGAGAGAGAGTTGGGGGAAACCGTGGATGTGGGACTGACCCACTGGCTCACCCAGAATTGAGGCCAACATTGGATGTATTGGTCTGAACTGGCAAAAGGCAAGAGTCCTGGAGGTACCCAGTTTGGCAGGTCCAGGAAGGGTGTCCAAGGGCCAATCAACCCAGGTGGGGATCATCTAAGAACATCGGCCAGAAACCTTTCCGGGTTTCGGCACCAAAATGAAAGAAAGTGAGCTGAGATGCCAGGTACTGATCAAGCTTTATTAAAGGAAAAAAATCTACTCAAAATGGAGAGCAGCCAGGGCTGCCCTCAAAATGGAGGACAGCACCAGGTACAGGGGTGGGAGAGCTTATATAGACTGTAGGGAAGGCTGATGTAATCAGGGAGGGGTTTGGTGCTGGTGTGGAGGAGTTTCTATTTCTCAGAAACCACAAGGTTTCTTGTGAGGGAAAGGTTGGTGGCCATTTTGTGCTGAGTGTGTGTAAAATGGTGCCGGTCATGTTCAAGATGGTGCTGGACACATCAAGAACCTATCACAGAGAATGAAGGATAGATTGTAGGTAACATCTGCCTAAAGAGAGACCAGTCAGAAAGCTAATGTTACTGAACAGGTGAGAGATGATGAGAGCCAAAGGAGCTGATGATGAGGGTAGAGAGGAGGGGATGGGTTTAAAGGACAATAAGAGGTTTGAATTAATAAGACTTGGTGATTTACTGGATGTGAGCAATGAGGGAGACTCAGGTTTGTAGCTCCAGTAATTAGGTGGACTATAGGGCCATTTCTCTGAAATAGGATTTGGAGGAGGTGACATCTTCCTGGTTCTGCCACTCACTAGCTATTTAAACTTAGCAAGTTACTTGACCTTTTCAAATCTCATTTCTCTTCATTTATAAAATGGAGTTGTGACTGTTAGATGTAATGGTATGTAGGAGGCATTTCATCCATAAAGATTTACAGCAATAACAGTCCAAGAAAATCATTCTTTTGAATGTTAAAATGCATATTTTACTTTTCCCAAGTAGTACAATGCTTTAGTATAAGAAAAAATGAATGCATCTTCAGAAAGTATTGAATTATGTGCATATATATAGTTGTATTGGCTTGTATTTGCATAAAAAAGCAGCGGACAGACTCACAAGGGACTATTATAAGTGTTTACCTTAGGTGTGCAGGTGGGAGCAATGGGGGTGGTAGGAGGATGGGGAATATGGAGATTGACATGGGAGCAAGATTTTCCAATGGGTTCCCTTTTACATTGTTTTAATTTTTGAACCATGACTGTATTACCTATTTAAAATATTAAATAAATTTTTTAAAAGTCCTGGGGCAACTTTAACGGTGTGAATTTCAGGTATGTGTTCAATGGTTTCCACCAAGAGACCTTCTACCTCCATTCATTTGCATAACAAATGCCTTTTCTGGAATTTTCCTCCCAACCTTTTCCCTAGAGTAACTCCCACTTTACTCAGGTCTTGGCTCAAATATCACTTCCTTCCTGTTACCCCACTTTCATTGCTACCCCTTATTGATTAGATTCTCTTCTCCTGTCTTCTCTTGGGGTGTTGTGATAACTGCAGTTATGATTTTTCTCCCTTTGGGCTGTAATTGTTGATTTACTTGTCTTTCTACCCATCAGACATAAGCCCTTGACACTATTATTGATTACAATAAATGTTCAAGAAATGTTTGTTGAATAGCTGGCTGGTTGGCTTAGCTGGTTAGAGCATCATGTTGATAATACCAAAGTCCAGGGTTGGATCCTTGTACGGCCCAGCAAAATAAAAAAAAAGTTTGTTGAATGAATCCTGTCATGTAGATATAGTGACCTGATGCCGTGTGCTTTGGAGACAGTTTTTATTTCAAATATTTGTCCCGTTGTTCACTTAAGTACTGGTCAGGCCAATGTATTGATGCTTCCTTCCTTCCTCCCTTTTCTTTTTTTCCTCCTTTTTTCTTTTTCTTTTTTTTTAAATATACACATAGGTGACTGCCTATTCTGGTTTTAGTTGTAGCTGTTGAATAAGAAGCAGAAATTGTAACCTAGGGTCCAGCATCTGTAAATGCTCACAGGTGCTTGCAGCCACTAAAAGGTGCAAAGAGGAAGTGAACTGGTCATAGTTTCTGAGTTTCTGTTCTTTCAGGAGGTGGCAGGAAGTCATGAACCATGAAATACTAGAGTGTCCTAAGGTGAAACTGAACTTCGGTGAGTCTCTGCCCAAGAAGGAGCTGGGATCTCCACACCTACCTGCTCCTGTTTTATGTCATGGGTCAGCCATGACAGGAAGTCTCAATTTGCCACTTATGGATTGTATCCTGTACTAGCTGAGGGCTCAAAGTTTAGCCCGTGTGACAACTTCCTAAGGTCCCACTGTTGCCCAAAGACCATATTCCTTCCCAGGTCCAAAGGCAAATTTGGCTTCAGAACTGACCAATGAAATATGTCCCATAGTCAACCAATCCAGATTGAACCAGCTTGTATCATTCATTTACATGAGAGGACCTCATGAGAACTTGCGCAGGAAGTTAGGCAGGAACTTTAGCTATGTAAGATGACCCCTTTCCCCTGTTCAGGGAGACACTGCTTTGGGAGCTATCCCTTGTGTTCTACTTACTTGCAAGTAATAAAGACAACCCTGGCCTTGGTTGTGCTCTCTGAGGGACGGATCCCCATTGTCCAGTAACAAAATCCTTCATTTATGATGTTGATGTAAACAAAGGCAAAAATTTATTTTTATATAATTCCAGGGCTGAAGAGAAACTAGAGGCCTTAAAAGAAATTCAGAAGCTCTTTCTCTAATTAAATTGTGAACTCTTTGAAAGCAGAGACTGTGTCTTTTTTGTCTTTATGCCCCTGGTACCTTGCATAGTGCCTGGTGCATAGTATGTGCTCTACAATTGAGTGCTAACCTTAATTGCAAAAAATAACAGAGTATATTCATATCTTGCCTTCTATGGAGAATATTTGTCTAGAGTTGAAGAACTCTGAATTTTGAAAATTCGGTAATTAAATATACACAGAAGCAGCATAATCATTGAGTATGAAATTGAGGGACAGGTAGGCCAGGATTCAAATTCCTTTTTTGTCATTAACTGTGTGACCATAGCTAAATCACTTATCTGAGCCTGTCCTCATTTGTGAAACACATACACACACACATGTGCACACAATCACCCATGGTTATTTAGACAGTTGGATGGAATAAGCAAAGTAAAGGCACAAGCTGAACACCTGGTATGTGCTCCGTGTTATTTCACTGAACATGTTATGCTCAACATGTTATCTAGCTATATACTTGAAATCTTGCAAGGCCAGGCTAATGATACATGTCTTAAACATATAAAATCTGAGGAAGCCTCAACCAAGAGAGGAAGGAACTGGGGAAGAAATACTGGATTAGAAGCCAGTTAACTGAGGGTACTTGCCTTTCAAATTGAGTTTTTTGTTAAAGCTAAAATTAGAAGACAGAAGTGGGGCTTTGGGATCGTGGATACTAAGCACCACAAAATGATTAGAGCAAAGTGCAGCGCTGGCTGGTGGCTGTGTGCTTATTATCGCCAAAGTGCTGCCTTTGTGCGCCTCTATCTGATTCATTTGCAGCAATATGCTTTTTTTTTTTGCAGGCGGGGTGGAAAGAGGAGGAATGACAGAGGAAGGTTAGAAGACTTATAGGAGAGAATATTTGAGAGGAGGATCAAATAGACTAATATTCCCGGTGCTTTTTAACTCATTGATTGCCAAGAACCTGGGTGAGGCAAAACATGGGTTTATTCAGCTTTTATTTAGCTCAATGCCCTATTGACTACAAAGTCTGTCTGAGTCACAAGGGGTCAAGTGACTGCAGCTTCTCTGATGAGTCATTGTCTTGCTTTTACTAATGTTCCAGCGGCTGGGGGAGACTTGTTTACTGAGAGAAAGCTACAGCTGTCTTCAGGTACTGACTCTCATACTGCAAACCTCACTAGAAGAGCCAAGCAGGCTTTATTTAAGGAGCTTTAGCACTCCTGGAAGGTCCTCACGTGCAGGAGCTGCCTGTTGTGATGTGACAATGCTCTTTCCTCTGATTTGGTATCTGGATTGAGCAAGTGTTTAGGGCTGAAGCTAAAGGATTGAGCAAGAATTAGACAGTGGGGACACGGTGCAGAGTCTCAGGGAAAGACATTACTCAGCTGAAGAAGCAAGGGGAAGGGAGTAGAAGTATAGAGAAAGTCACCTGAGAGAAACTGTGGCCATTGCCTCAAGGTCACAGTCAATTTATAGTGAACCAGCAGGAAGGGGGCCAGGGGCTTACATACTCAAAGTCACTCTCCTTCCACTCTCCCATCGTAGGTCCTTCCATTGGCCAAATCTAACCTGGAAGCCAGAGAGCAAGGTAGTTGTGATGCAGGCGTACAGGTCAGCCACCTGGAGAAGAGCAGGGTAGAGAATGGGGGAGGGGGACAGCGAGTGGCTCTGGGGACAAACAGAAAATATCAAGCACAAGTTACTAGCTAGACAAGTCAGTCACCTCCTGTAGTTCTTAGATTTGTGCATCAGTATAAAATGGGAAAATCACTAGCTACTTTGCAGTGTGTGAGAATGGAATTAGATAATGTAGGTCAAAGGATTTGAAAAGCCCAAAAGGCCTTTGCAAATGTTGAGTGTGAAGTTGTTGAATAGCTTCTCCTTTCAATGTCACCAGAGTAAATTCTTTACTTCCCATTTGGTTCACCATTTTGTCTTGAGACCCAACTAAGTACATAGCCTATTCCTGATGCTGGGGGTGAGCACGGAAAAAGAAGAGTGAGCTATGAAAACATGCAATGACAGATACAAGGCATAGCCACCACTCCCTCAAAAGCCTACCATATATTTACAAAGAAAGATATGAAAAGGTGTGTGTGTATGTATTTCTATATCAATATATGAAATGTAAAGAAAGATATGAAGATTATCTATCATTTATGTATCTTTTCACACAAGTAAAGCAGCCACATGTGGAAAATGAAACAACAGAGATAGGAAAGATTGGAGCTGAATAGGGACAATCAGAAAGGGGTGTTCAGAAGAGTGGAGTTTTGTACAGGAAACTGGGTCTTGGGGTGCCAAACTACTAACCTGTTGGGGTTGTTATTCTCTGTCCAGGTTTAGAAGTAGACCTTTCCGAAAAGAAGGTGAACTATTTGAGTTCTTTGTTTCTTATTTTCCTTAGTATCTCTAATGCTGGGCATGGTATACTGAATGCCCTTAAGAAATGAATCAGAAAAAAAAAAAAAATAGTATTTGTGCTACTGTATCGCAGGAGCCCCAAATCTGAAAGGGGACTCATGTAGTGTTTGCCTGTGTCAAAAAAACTCACCCAATATTGCAACAAGTAGAGACATTTGTTTATTAGACTTATCGGAGGTGCTGGTGGCAGCTGGTCAGCTAGAAATCTGTGCTGCCCTGTGGTACATACAACAGTTATGTGGTGAACAGATCACAGGAGAGGTGTAAATCATTTGCATGCTTATGCATAGACCCTCATCTGACTCAGAGCTCGCAGGAGATCTGGCTGAGTAGATGAGTTTATTACTTGTTACTCTACTGGCCCAGAGTAGTTATCATCAGTGTGCTAACTCCATTTACATGCTAATTAGTTTACTCAGGGCTTCTGCTTCCTACAGTTCTGTTTGTCTTAAAGGAGATGTGCCTTTCCTTGGGTAACTACCTTGGCCAGGCGTGATTTCCCAGTGGGGAGGGGGAACTCTGGTATGCATGTAGAGAGAAATAAGTTTATGTCCAGCATTTAAGTTATACCTACTTTATGAAGTACATATCATACATATGACTACAGTGCCTGTCTACAGCAGTGGTGTCTATGGGAATTCTTTCAATGGTGTTTGAAATACCACTGAATGCAAGAGGAGACACAGTGATTGAGCTCAACATATGCCTCAGATAAGTGATTTGGGTAAGATCAGCGTGTGTACAGGCGGCAATCCTAGAAACTTCAAGGCAGAAAATGACTGCTTTTTAGAACATGTTTAGTTTAGTAAGAGCCTGTGGAATGCCAGACGTGCTTCTCCTATCCTTCGCTTCTGGAGTAGAAAGAGGAGAAGAGTAAAGGTGGTGGCAGTCTCCTCAGACAGTTGTCAGGTTGTTGCAAAGCTTACAGTGTTTAGCACTCAAGTAATTGCATACATGTTAATAGTTTAGGACTCAGGATATGGCAATGAAAGAGAAAGTTAAAGTAACATCATCCAAACTTCTATGGGCAAATATCAGCAGAAATGATACTGGTGTAGGGCTGTTCAGAAACATGGCTATGGATGCAGAAAGCACTGGCTCTGATCCCAGCGGACACAGCCTGGAGAACAGAGACTTGAAGCAGTGCCAAAGCTTCTTGGTCTTTGAGATAAGTCTATAGCTGGTAGCAGTTCTTGGAAGTGGCTGAAGGCTGTGGAGGAAAAGCACAGTCTACACCTACTATCAGCTCCCTGCAGAGAAAGAGGAGAAGCCTGAGACTCATAGAGAATCTTTTTTCCAACCCTGCTCTGTCTCCAGTCTCAGGGCTGCAGACATGCAAGGCTGAACTCAGGCTTCTGAGGACCAAAAAACAACTGTGCCTCACCCCAGCCTAAAACAGAAGACTGCCAAGCCCTGGTCAAGGGCTGTGGATAATGAGGTGTGAATATGCGTAGGTGGGCCCTCCCTGTTGAATTTTTTCCCATATGCATGTACACATATATATTATTAAGGTAAAATTCATATAACATAGAATTAACCATTTTGCAATGTACAATTCAATGGCAGTTAGTACATTCACAATGTTGTATAACTATCATCACTATATCCTTCCAAGACATTTCATCACACCAAAAGGCCCCATACATGTTGAGCAATCACACCCCTTTCTCCCCTCTGCCCAGTCCCTGGCAACCACCAATCTAGGTTCTATCTCTATGATTTATCTATTCTGGATATTTCATATAAATAGAATCATACAATATGTGATCTATTGGGTCTGGCTTTTTTCACTTAGCATAATGTTTTCAAGATTTAGCACATGTCTGTACTTCATTCCTTTTTATGGCTGAATTATATTTCATTATGAATATGCTACGTTTTGTTTATCCATTCATCAGTTGATAGAAATTTGGGTGTTTCTACCTTTTGGCTATTGTGAATAGTGCTGCCACAAATATCCATGTACAGGGTTTTGTTTTTTTTTAAATACCTGTTTTCATTTCTTTTGAGTATATACCTAGGAGAGAAATTGCTTGGTCATATTGTAATTCTAATTTAACTTGTTGAGGAACCACCAAACTGCTTTCCATAGTGGTAGCACCATTTTACATTCCCACTAGCAATCGTCACCAACACTTATTTCCCTTTTTGTTTTATTTTAGCCATCCTAGTGCACATGAAGTGGTATCTCATTGTGGTTCTAATTTGCATTTCCCTGGTGACTAATGATACTGAGCATCTTTTCATTCCCTGTTGTATTTTAACTCAACCAAGATATTCTAAATCTATACCCTTTTGCCCTTGACTAGATCTGTAGCAGGTTTTACATGGTAAATTCTCACATGTAGATTTTGTTCAGCTCTCTTTGAGTCACATGGAGCAGGCTACTATTTACCAATAGAGCCTAATAAACACTTCTAGCTGATGATATGGATGTGGAAATAAATGAAGGACGTTTTTAGAGGCCATATTTATTTAAACTATGCTACTACTACTAGTGGAACATTTATTTTTTTGCTCTAAAGTTTTATTTTAAAATCTGCCCTAGAAAAATGAATGATGCAGATAGCAAATCCCCTTCTTTATGGGCTTAAGCATCTCCTAAAGTGGGGCAACCAAAATGCGACAGTTTCAATCCTGCCTTTGCTATTGAATGACCTCTGACCTTTGACAAGACTTCTGACTTGTATTCTATGGTAAGACATGCCTCTATGCTTTATTTCCCATCAGCTCAAGTATGGAAGATGAAAGTGAGCTCCTGCAAGATCCTTGGGAGACTCTAAGAAGAAACCCCCAAATGAACTTATTATGATGAGGATATGAGGAGCTTCTCATGTGAGCCATCTATTTTGACATCTCTGGCTTGGGCTGGATTTCTCCTTTATTGAGGCCATTACCTCTTTCTGATGCCAAGTTCTCAAGGCAAACAGACAGGGTAATGTGTATCCTGTTAGAGAAAGAAAAAACTGAGCATCCCCAGAATAGTCTCACATCACAGTTAGTTTTTTTAGCTACAAAAATAGCTATACATTAAAACAGAGAAATGATATGAAAATAGACACCATATTGTGTGCTACCTTTTTTAATAAGTAGGTTAGCTCTCTAAAATTGTTAAGTTTATGAGAGTTAAGAAACTAAGTAATTTAGCACCAAGGTCCTCAACTGACCTGGTATTGGCTCAGATGTCAGGGTGATGCCTGCAACCGGGCTCTGATTAGATTCTTATTGCTAGAATTTTTTTCTTATCGCTAGAACTCAACTCTCTTTTCTCTAATATTAAACTTTCCTTAAAAAGAACATTCTAAAATCTTTTTAATTGAGAGGTAAGACTAACTCTTTATACAATAAAAAAAAAATTCAGTCCTACTCTCAAGCATAATACTTTTCTCACCCTGCCAATCTTAGCTTTCTGTGAGTTAATCAGCTAGTTAGTAGGGTCCTAGCTGGAGGACCCCTGTAGGATGGCTGGTATGTGCCTAGATGGAAATTGTCAGAATAATTGTTTTTCCTGGTTATGTTAAATTGATTATTTTGGTAGAGGGAGAAGATAGCTATGGAGGGTTGATGGTCTTCAGGTGGAATGTCATGAGAAGCTTCCTAAAATCTGTTACCTCCTCTCTGCCATCTTCTGTCTCCTTTCAGCAATACATAAAGCAATATATAAACATTTTGCCAGAGAAATAAATGAGGCCAACAAAAGTCATTGGATAAATATGTTTTAGATGCTTAGATGATGTTTTTCTATAAATGAGTTACAAGGTCTTTCCAGATGTGGCCATTATCTTTAGCAGGACTAGAGATTTCTTTACTTCTTTTCCTCTGTAGTTTCCTGCCTCTGTGTTTTCATAAGTGGATTTTATAATTCTTCTGTGGGCCCAGAAGTGCAATCTGTAACCACACTGATTTTGAGTTGTTGGAAGCTAGTCTTGAACATTCTGAGTTAGACACAGCCAAAGAACTGGGACATTCTAAGAATATATAGTAAGATCTCATTCTTCTTTCTTATTTAGATATCTGTTTGACAGAAATGTTCTCTTCTTCCTAGTGGGATTTCCAGATAAACAGAAGGTATCCTGCTTTGCTTTGTATTTTCCCTAAATCTGGCAGCCCTACTTCCTGGGCACCTGGCTAGACAGACTACACTTCCCAGTGTCCCTTGCATTTTGATATGGCCATGTGACTGAGTTCTACCAATGGCATGTTTGTGGAGGTGATGGGCCACTTCTAGTACTGGCCCATAACAACCTTGCACGTGTGCTCCTGCATGTCCTTTTCCTTTTTTGGTTACAATAGAGAAGACTTCTAAGGTGACTTTGGGAGCCACACGTTAAAGATAGCAGAGCTTCTATTAGACTTGACAGCATGGAGGATGACTATCTCACAAACCTGTTCACTTTCCCTGTCCTGTTACGTGAACAAAAAAAAATTTTTTTTCATTGTTTTTGAGCTATCGTGCATTTTGGGATCTATTACATTTGTTACATGAGTAGCCTACTGAACTAGTAAAGATATGCAGTGGGTTAAACCATTTTGTTGGTAAGTAAATTACTAGGCAGAGAGAAAACTGAGCATGGGACAGTTAACTGAATAAGATGAGAATTATTCAACACTTTCAAAAGCAATGCTATAAAATTGTTCCAATAGGCTTTTTCTGTGTAATTAATGACTCTATAACTTATTGCCTTAAAACAGCAGCAATCATTTTATTATCTCTGTAAAGTTCTGTGGGTCAGGAATTTGTGAAGGACTCAGCTGATCAGGATAATATTTATTGCACAGTTCAATTAAATATGTATTTAGGGTAGAAACCCATCTTTATGATTTGTGTTGTGGAGGGAAGTCAGGAAGGTAGGTGGCATGACTCTGGCCATCAAGAAGCTCACAATACTACTATACTTGCATATCTGAATAGGTACAAAGTAATATAGAATACCTAATTAAGGTGTTAAAATCATTCATTCAACAGATATTTAAGCATCTACTGTGCACCAGTCATTCTGCTAGATACTGGGTATGTAGCTGTGAACCAAATGGATAAATTTCTTTCTTCAAAGAGCTTACTTTCCGGTGTGCATAGGATGGGGTGTGTGTGTGTGTGGGGGGGAGAAACAGACCAAAAAAAAATGGAAAATAAAACAGGGAAGGAGAATAGAAAGTGTGTGTGACAAAGTACAATTTTAAGTGCAATGGTCGAGAAGAGTGTTTCCAAGACATTGGCATTTGAGAAAAGACTTAAAAAGGAGCTGAGAGGATGATACTCATGCCCATCTGAAGGAAGAGTATTTCAAGCAGAGGGAAGAGTGAGTGAGAAAGCCCTCATGATCTTGGATATTTTCAAGGCGCTTCAAGGAAGTCAGTATGGCTGTAGCTAAGTGAGTGTAGGACAGAGTTGAAGGCAAAGTCAGAGTGGAATCAGAATTGGGGTGGAGACCTGTAATGAGGGGCCTCATAGGTCTTTGCAAGAACTTTGTCTTTTAGTCTGGGTAAGATGGGAAACCACCGGAGAGCTTTGGGTAGAGGGGTGACATGGTGGGGCTTATGTTTACAAGGATCATTTTGGCTACTGCATTGAGAGTAGTTAGCAGGAGGGTAAGGTTAGAAGTAAGGAGGCCAGAGAGGAAGCCATTGTAATAATCTGGACACTAGATGTTGCTTGCTTAGACCAGGGTGTAATAGTAGAAATGGTGAGAAGTAACCAGATTTGGTAGAGCCAGTAGGAGTTTTTGATGAACTGGATATGCGATGTGAGAAAAAGAGAGAAATCAAGAATGACCATGTTTTTTGGCTTAAGCAGCTAGAAGGATGGAGTTTCCATTAATTGGGATAGGTAAGAAAATTGATAGATCAAGTGCTGGGGGGAAGGTAGCATATTTGTATGCTAATGGAATGATCCAATTGAGGGGAAAATTAATGATGCAGTAAAGGAGAGAGAATTTATATAATGGAATAAAGAATAGAGAGTTGGATCTAGTGCATATGTGGAGATGTTGGTTTTAGGAGTTTGGATGGTCCATTTACAGAAACACTAGGGAAGAGTATATGGGACAGAAGCTGGAAGGTTGGCATTTGAGATGATGGGAGTTAACGGAATTTCGCTTCTTATTGTTTCTATTTTCTTAGTGAAATAGGATACAATTTATCATTTGAGAATAAGGATAAGGGAAGAGACATTGGAGGTCTGAGGAGAGAGGAAAAAGTATGAAATCGTCATGTAGGAGAGAGACAGTGAATTAATGGACTATGGTAAGGTCGCAGTATTAACGGGTCCATTTGAGGTTCAGAATTATTAACATAAGATTATTCTTGTCAGCATGGTAGTGCTTTTTTCTATAGCCATGTTCAGCTGCATGAGTGCAGGCACAGGGTGGGAGAAGTTTCATTTTCCTAGGGCTACGTTTGCTAAGCACGTGTAATAAATTAAAAGAAACAAGAGGGTAGAGGGTATATGCAAGAGGGTTTTTATAATGATAGATCATGGCATTTAAACAGGATCAGGGAAGTGAGGACACGAAGGGGGTGAGGGACAGTGACAGATGGTACAATTAATGGATTGTAGGTCCCAGTGGGGCTGAAGGATTATTGATCACTATAGAGAGTGAACTGGAAAAAAAGTGGATGAAGGTCTGAGTGTGGGATGTTTGAATTTGAGAAGACAAGTAATTGTAGATTTTGGTAATGACAAAGGCTAAGGATTGACTCTGGAAATATTGGCTGAGGTAGGGTAGAGGACAAACTCAATGGAGGAGAAAATCAGACCACAAAGAGGACAGTATTGAAAGCATCATCACTTTGGCATTGAAATCACCAAGAATAAAAACCAACATGTTAGAGCATCAGTGAGTCGGGAGCTAAAATTTTTGAAGCATGAAAGGGAATGACCAAGAGGTTGATAGATGTCTACAGGGAGGAGAGGTAGGGATGATGATAGACTGATGACATAGATATAGATCTGGAAAGTTTTAAGGAGGGTAGAGAGAATGGTTTAGCAGCTGCAATGAGGAGCACAGAGTACACCTACCCCCACTTTGAGGCCTACGAGTTTAGGAGGCAAAAAGAGAGATGACAGCTACCAGTTGAGAGTACTCTAGGAGGAGCTGCATCCTCAGGGGAGAACCTGGTTTTTGTTACTGATTTTGGAGAAAAGTTGAGGGTAGAAGAGATTTTGCTGCTAATGGACTGTAGGGTGTAGAGGGCACAGAGGAGAAGTTCCAGGAGTAGGCGAATGGAGAGAGAAGAGACAGACCCTTATGACAGACCCTCAGCAGAGCCCTATGAAAATAATAAAGGCCCCATATGTAAGGTACAGACTATTATTGATGGTGTGAGAAAATTCTTTCCCTCACTGCCTTCTGACTAGGACTGTTTTCCATGAACCAGGGCTCTGCCTGGGGCAAATAGTGTGTCCTAGTTTTCTCCTCTCTGAAATGGAGCTAGCTCCTGGAACAGAGAGGAGCAGATAGTAAAGCAGCCGTCAGCCAACTCTGCAGGATGGGACATAGTTGTCAGTCAATTCCCTAGCTGAGTGCAATGAAAGATAATTTTCTGATTTTCTCCTGTTTGGATGCAGACATCTGGGCACCTTTGCAGTAGGAAAGAAAATTCTTTGATGAGCTCATTTCAATTAAATGAAAAACTTGGCAGTGGAGAAATTTCCTAACTCTCTGCAGTACCAACCCCCTTTGGGCTGTGAGAGAGATTGTACCACTGGATGGAGGGTCAACACCAACAGTCTAGCCAGACCCATCTCTAAGTAGCCCCTACTAAAAATTGGTTTTAAAAAGAAAAATAAAATAAAATAGTTTTTATTAGGAGAGTTGGTAAATGGCTCATCAGAAACATGTACATTCTCACTCATTGAAAACATACGTGTTTTCTTGCTGCTGTCATGACCTTCTTGGTGGAGCTGTCATTTTGTAGATGTCAGTGGCTTGAAGGGGACTCTTTCAGTGCTCATGTGTGTGTGTGCATGAGCATGTGTGCCTGTGTCTATGACTAAGTCCTGTTCTATAGTGGGGTGTCAATGTAGCCTGTCCTAGAGGAATCAGAAGCATGGTACCACGGGAGTTGGAACTCAGTCTTCCCGTTTGAATTTTTGGTGTTCAGAACATATTTCTTCAACAATAAGGTGTTTTCTGGCAATTTTTACCAATAAAATAAATAAATTATGTAAGAGGAAGATGAGGTCAAACCTGCCTATTTCCTTTAATGCAAATTTTCTCTTTCTACTCTCTCTGCCAACATTTATACTCCTAAAATAAAGTTATGTGGGGACAGAGGAAGAAGAGAAAAAAAAAATTTCCTCAAACTATTCTAGAATGAGAGATTCTGAGGGTCCTAAAGTGAAGCATGGAGTCTGTTTTACCAAACGGAGTGACTGGTTCATGTCGTGGTAAAATCTACGGTCTACAGTTTTGGTTTTTTTCCAGGTTAAGCTGTGAGGCCTTGGGGTATTGACTTCTCACAATGAGTTGCTCTTTGGCAGACTTGATAGAAGATTAACCTTAGATCTGAAAATAGTTTTGAAGGCAAATGAGAACACTAGACAGGATGAGGGTCAGCTGAAGGAAACTGGGTAGGGTAGGAGCTCTGCTGGAACAGACACTAAGAAAAGTCTCAGGAAGAGGCCTCTGCAGGGAGTGGGAATTTTTGGCAATCCTTGGCTCCAGAGATAATGGGTTCCTTTGCACAGTTTTGCTTGAGATTCTAGAAATTATACTTGCCACTGGCTACTATGATCCTATATTAAGCCCTTCTCAGCTATCCATGAAGAACAGCAAGAATTGTAAAGGAATTCATCTTAATTGTAATTTATCCATCAAAGTCAATCTTAGCCCATTTTTGCCTCCTGTTAACTCACTGCTTCCTGGATTTCTAACACATTTGTGAAAACTCATCTTGCTTTCCAGTACCATGTCATGCTTGATTCCTAGTGAATTGTTACCTTCAATTACAGTCTCTGTTTGGTTATTTCTGGGCTCTTCCTAAGAGTGAAATATTCCACAATTCTAATTTACCAGAAGAAAGGAATCCTAAAAGGATGATATAAATGAATAGTAAGTTACTTTAAAATATTTTTGTCACATAGATCTTTAGCACATAAATCATTTAAAAATTACAAATATCTAGAAAAAAACTTTTGACAATTAATAAAAATATATTTATAATCTGTATAGATTTGGATTATTGCAAATAAAACATCTAATCGTCATTTGGTATAATGCAACTTACAGAATATTTTAGTGTTCGTTATTTATTTGATTTCACAACAGTTCTATGAATTAAGAAGAATAGATATTAATATACCCATTGATAGATGACATTAAGGCCTAGAAGGGTGAATCATACAGCCAGTAGAAACTTAAATCCCAATCTGCTGACTCTAAGTCATGGAACTTGAAATAATTTATGCCAAGATCGAATCTGCTCTTGCTCATAAACATTTTCAGGATGATATTTACCATGCATTTTCCAATCTCCATATTAGGTTGGTAAATGTAGGTCCTACGTGTTACCAGGTTCAAGGTGTTCATGTGGGGATGATCCAAGTATGGCCCATTGATGACCACCAGGGAGCATCTCTGGTAGTTCTTTGTTGTGTGGCTCTGGCCAAGGCCCCTAATCTCTGATTTCTCTGTTTCGTTAATTGTGAAACAGGAATGCTAATGCTATCTACCTATCGGTTATTACTAAAAAGGTAGTTAAGTTGATCTAATGAAATAACTAATGTGAAAATGGTCATGGACATAGAGTGGACAGAAGTTGTTGATGCTGTTCATCGCCTGCATTTTTGGTAAAAGGTCTGAGAGGGTGGAAAGTGGGGTTCAACCGGGTCTCACATATATGCTCAAGGACGAGTTTTCTATGGTTTATATTTCTCCTGTGAAGTGAAAGAGAGGAGACCACGTGAAATAGGCAAAGTTTGTCTTAGGATACTATCACTCTGGGGTGTCTGTCAGGACTTCTCCTCTCTTGCCCCCCGCCTCACTTCCAGACCCTCTTTCCATAGCTGGAGCTGCTGGGAAGTCATTTCTTCTAAGGAAGAGTTGATAATGGCTTGAGGGCTTACTCTTCCCTCCTCTAAGTTATGTTTTCCCTTCAATATAATACTAGGAGATCCCATAAGAATGACTTTGTACTGGTAGAATTTTGGAGCCATTTGCAAGCTTTTTTGGGTGGTGGGAGTAGGTACTTTTTTATTTTGGACTCTCAAAACACAACATGATTATGGCTGCCTATTACTAAGATTGTACCCAGACTGAGACTATCATACTCTGTGTTACCATTATATGCCACACAGGAGTACGTCAAAAATGTCATAGATTATTTATTTTTATTAAATATAATTAACATAAAACAAATGCACCATTTAAAATGTACAGTTCAATGAATTTTGACAAACATATGCAACCATGTAACTACCACCACGGTCAAGATATAATTTCCATGTGGCCCCTTGCAGTCAATACCTTATTTCCACTCTCGGCCCCAGACTGCTTTCTGTCATTATAGATTGGTTTTGCTTTCTCTAGAATGTCATATAAATGGATTATTACAATTTATAATCTTTTGCGTCTGGCTTATTGGTGCCATAGTTTATGACATACTATAAGCAAACAAAATTCAGCTCATATAATTATTCTTTTTGTAAACTATACATTTGTGGATAGTCTGCTGTGTAGTGTTCTAAATAAATTTTTGGCTAACAAAAGCCCATGTGACCATGATGGCCTGGGCTGTGGCATTTTTGCTCTTTGGGTCAGAAAGAAATGTTTTCTATTTTAATATCTTGTTTATCTTTAGGCAGTTATCAGCTGCTAGTGAGTGGGAAGAGTTTGGGGATAGGGGAGCTTGTGGAATCTCCTGTTTCTATTTGCAAAGTTATTTTAACCTTACATTATGCAACACTTTTGTTGCTGTTAAGCTGGTGTGTAAGTAAATCAATTATGTTCAATCAAATGGCATTTATTCAGTCATTTAAGTTATAAGATTAATACATGCTTATTGTAGAAATTTTGAGAAATAAAAGGAAAACTACAATAACATTTCCTCCATATTGTCTCATAGAAAATAACATTAAAATTTTTGGTACATTTATTTTCATTTTTTTCTAGGCATAGTTTTTTACATATATATAATTATATGAAATTTTGTACCCCTTTAAAAACATTTTATTCATGGCATTTCTCTGTGTCATTGAAAACTCTTCATAAATATAATTTTAAATGATCATTTATAACTTGCTGTATATATATATATATATATATGTAAAGAGAGAGAGAGAAAGTTTCATAATTCAACAAATGAGATTTAAAAAGTACTAGGGGATCTTCCCTTTAAAAAGGATCTTGTGTGATTCCTGTTTTTCTTTAGTATATACGGATTATGCTTACAGCAGAACACAGCTATACCTACTTGTTAGAAGGAAGCACAAACTGGCTGCTTAATCAGACTTAAGTGCTGCAGAGAATTCTTCCTAACTCTTCTTTCTTAACACTTTAAGCTTGTTTACCAGTATTTTCTGCCTTGTATGTGTGTTGAGTTAGCCATGCTTCTATGAAACTACTGGTGAGTTTCCATCTGCTGGATCTCAAAGGAACAGAAGTGATTGAGATAGGAGATTGAAGTGGTTCTTCCAGAGTTATCTCATCTCTTGATGTCAGTTGATGAATAACATGGACAATAAAATTGGGATTCTTTACCTTTTCACCACCCCTCTAGGCAGAAAGTGAGAAGCCCCGAGATACATAAATGTCAGCCAGAATAGCTGCAGTATTGGAAGTCTATGTGTCCATATTGGATATTCACTGAGTTTAGCAGAACCTAAAAAATGCCTGCAGACAGGATGATTTGCAGTAAGATCTAAAATCTATCAAAAGAAAACCTTTGGAGAAAGAACCAAAGAACCTGAATAGGGACTAAATTACATACAAAGTAATAATATTTCTTACCCAGTGATGCAATGGACAACATGACAAATGCTTAAAATTTGGGTCAGTTGTGCCTCATACATATTTGCTGAGCACTGAGCTAGGCACTGTGGGAAATATATGAGATGTGACTCTGCAGTAATGTGTTTGATTTTTTAAAAAACATGAATTCCTCAGTTTATATATTCAAGTATGTACTCTTCTTTGAGAGTTTAAATATTTTTCCAGGGATATTTTCACTACTCAAAAATTTTCTAACTCCTCTCTTAGAACTTGTCTTCTGCTTGTAGCATATTTTAAAAATATGTGTATATAATATGTATATGTGTGTGTGTATATATATTATATAGATTTAATTTTTGGAACTAGCTAAAAGTTATTTGGTGCTAAGTCCTATGAATAAGGTAGGAGATCAATATTCTGTTTGTCTAAAATGACGTGTGACTGCATTACTGAGTCTGATTTTTTTGAGTAAGGCTCATCAATTTCAAAGGAGGAATTCCACTTGTATTGTTTGAAATGGCAGCATTATTACAATAAGTTTGTCCTTTCTCATAATAACTCTGGAGGAAAATACTCATTTAGATATGTATTCTGATGTGTTTATAAAAATTTCTAACTTCTTACATATAGAGCTGCATCTGAAAAAGGCTACGGACATTTAGGAATCTTCTGCCTTGCTAGGAAGGTGGTGTGGAAACAGATGTGAGAGCCAGAGAGCAGGAGCTGGCATTGTTTATGTGGTGCTGAAATAGGGCTGTGGTGATTGTGTGGAATGATCAGGAAGCTGGGGCGGCTGCACGGCCTCCCCTTTTCAGCTTTTACACACACCTTCACAGGTGGAGATTGTTTTCCTCTCAAAATTTCGCCTCTGTTTTTTCTCCAGATTTTCCCTTGCTATTTGTTTTCTCCAGATTAACTTATGAGAAAAGGACTACATCACCGAAGAACCATGAGTTGAGTGTTTGTGTGCATGTTAGATTTCTCTTTGTTCCATGTTATGCAGGACTGATTCCGGAAATGGGAAGTAAAGAAGGAAAGCAATTGGCAAAAGTAGTTCAGGATGTTTTCTTGAAGTAGGTGGGTGGGACTGATTTGAATTAAGTTCTGGAGAATAGAGATGACATGCTTCAGTGCACATGAACTTTAAATTTGTATAACGGTTATATATTTTCTGTCTAATGCATGGCAGCATTGCCTTCTACATTAGAACGTGAAATACTTAGGGCAAGGGCTAGTGTTTTTAATCTTTTGCATTCCTTACAACATGTAGCAGAGTGCAGGCCATACTTATAAAGGCCCATGTCATGTTACCTCTTCTCTGAAGCTTTCCATGACACTCTTTAGACAGTATTCTTACTCCCTGATTTCCATCTCATGTTACTTTGAACAAACCCTGTGTCTTAGTGAGCTTGGACTGCTATAACAAAATACCATAAACTGGTTGTTTTAAACAAGACATTTATTTCTCATAGTTCTGGAGGCTGGGAAGTTTAAGATCAAGGTGTGGGCTGATTCAGTTCTTGGTGAGGGGTCTCTTCCTGGCTTGCAGGTGGCTGCCTTCTCATTGTGTCCTCATCTGGCAGAGAGAAAAGGAGAGAGGAGGAGAGAGGTAAAGACAGAGTGAAACAGAGAGAGGGCTCTTCATTGTCTCCTTTTGTAAGGACACTAATACTGTGCAGTTCATCCTTATGACTTCATTTTACCTTAATTACTTCCTTACTCCAAATATAGCCACATTGGGAGTTAGGGATTCGGCATATGGACTTTGGGGAGGCACAATTCAGTCCATTGCACCCTGGAACACATTACTTGTGTTGTAATAATTTGTTTATGTCTGTCTCCAGCAGACTGTGGTTTCTTTAAGTGCTAAGCACTGCTAAGCACTGAGAATCACAAAGATGGATCCTGCCTTCAAGGAATTTGTTGTATTAGTTTTCTATTGCTGCTGTAACAAATTACCACAAACTTAGAATTTTAAAACAACACAAATTTATTTTCTTACAGTATTGTGGGTTAGAATTCTGACACAGTTCTCACTGGACTAAAATCAAGGTGTCAGC
Organism: Cynocephalus volans; assembly: GCF_027409185.1. Classification (NCBI taxonomy): domain Eukaryota; kingdom Metazoa; phylum Chordata; class Mammalia; order Dermoptera; family Cynocephalidae; genus Cynocephalus; species Cynocephalus volans. Next base: position 128,562,733 of record NC_084467.1, read on the forward strand.
AGGACTGTGTTCCTTTTGGAAGGTCAAGGAGAGAATATGTTTCTTTCTCTTTTCCAGTTTCTAGAGGCTCCCTGCATTCCTTGGCTTCTAACCTCCTTTCACCATCTCCAAATCCAGCAAAGTTGCATCTCTGTGACCACTCTTCTATAGCCATATCTCCCTCTGACACAGCTGGGAAGGGTTCTCTGCTTTTGAGGATCCATGAGTTTAGATTGGGCCTATCTGGATAATGTAGAATAATCACCCCATCCCGAGGTCCTTAGCTTAATTACATCCACAAAGTCCCATTTGTCATTTCACATATTATTCACAAGTTCTGGAAATTAGAATGTGAACATCTTTGGGGGGACATTATTCTGCCTATCACATTAGTGGAAGAGAGGGGTGTGTAAATTAGTGACAATGCAATGTGCTAAGTGAAATAATGAAAATCTATTCAGGATACATACATACAAAGGGACTTCAAAAAGTTCATGGAAAATGAAATTAAAGAATAAAAATAAGAAATATAAACTTTATTTCTCAACATAAGCTCCATCAAGTTCAAGACACTTTTATAAGCCATTATAACAGCCTTTAGTCCATCCCTATAGAACTGAGGGTCCTGGGAATTTAATCATGTCAACGCAGTCTTTTTTACATAATTAACTGAAGAAAAAGGGGGGCCCTTGAAAAATTTTTTAAGATTAGGAAACAAAAAGAAGTTAGAAGGAGCCAAATCCAGACTGGAAAGTGGAGGTCTAATGATTTCCCACCAAAACGCTCACAAAATTGCCCTTGTTTGGAGAGAAGTGAGCAGGAGCATTGTTGTAGTAGAGACGGATTCTCTGGTTCTTTCCCAGTCGTTTTTCTGCTAAAGCTTTGACTAACTTTCTCAAAACATTCTCACAAGAAGCAGATGCTGTTGTACTTTGGACCTCCAGAAAGTCAAAAGGGAAAATGGCCTTGAACATTTCAAAAAACTCGCCATAGCTTTTGCTTTTGACTGGTCTGCTTTGCTTTGACTGGACCACTTCTACCTCTTGGTAGCCATGGCTCTGATTGTGCTTTGTCTTCAAGACCATATGGGTGAAGCCATGTTTCATCTCCTGTTACAATTGTTTGAAGAAATGCTTCAGGATTTTGATCTCATTTGTTTAAAATTTCCATTGAAATCTCTGCTTTTGTCTGCAGCTTATCTGCAGCTGATCTGTACCACAGTTTTGGCACCCATTGAGTGGAAAGTTTGCTCAACTGTAATTTTGGAGTCAGAATTGTGCAAACTGAACAAGTTGAGATGTCTATGATGTTGGCTACTGTTTCTGCTGTTAATCCTAGGTCCTCTTCAGTTAGGGCAGGAACAAGTTTAATTTTTTCCTTGCAAATGGATGTGGAGAGTCTGCCACTGAAGGCTGCACCTTCAACATCATCTTGTCTCTTCTTTCTTCCTTTCCTTTTTTTTTTTTTTTTCTCTTCTTGGTGGTTGGCTGGTACAGGGATCCAAACCCTTGACCTTGGTGTTATAGGCTCTTCTTAAAATGAGTTACCCATTTGTAAATGGCTGATTTCTTTAGGGCATTGTCCCCATAAACTTTTCGTAAAGCATTAATGATTTCACCATCTTCCACCCAAGATTCACCATAAATTTGATGCTTATTCTTGCTTTGATTTTAGCATAATTCATTTGCTTTGATAGGGGATCTTTTCAAAGTGATGTCTTTCCCCTCTTAGTGCCTCAAAACTACATCCCATTCAGACATGTAATGACAAGTTAGTACGAGTTTATTTTGGTGCAAAATATGGGAAACATAGAGAAAGATGGTTGTGACAAAAAAGTTATAACTGAGGCACTGGGAGCAAGGATGGAGAGGAGGAGATGGGTTCCAGGCAGGTAGAATGAGCATGACTTGGGGACCATCTTGGTATAGGGGGTGAGGGACAGAGACAGGGAATTAGAATGGCTTCTGGATTCTTGATTGGGACTGAGCAGGCCTTTCACTGAGACAGGGAGCACACTAGAGGATGTATTTATTAGGATTCTTTGGTTTCAAGTAAAAAAAGTCTGAATGGAATCAGGTTCAGCAAAGAGGGGTATTTATTATAAGTTTGTGGGGGAGGCTGGCTCTTGGAACTCAGGACAGGATTGCAGCTGGGCATCAGAAAAAAAGTTAGAAGGAGGATACAAGTACCATCAGGATTGTCTGTTTTCCCTCCTCTTCACTCTTTGTGTCTTTTTACTTTTATTTTTCTCTGAAGACCAGCATCTTTCGCATCTCTCTTCAATTGGTGAAAATGTCACTAACTATAGTTACCTATTTTACTCCTCATCTATAGTTCAGTCACTCAGAGACCAATCTCTCTGTAAATTCCATATTCCTGGGAAAGGACTTTGATTGGGGCAGCTGAAGTCAGGTGTCATTCTGGTGTACACAGCAGTGGCCAGGGGTCAGTTATTTGTCCTTCCTGCCCTTTTCTCATGACCACTCTGGCTACAAGCATGTGGTGGGGGTAGTAGTGCTTCTTAGAAAAGGTGTGCTGTGAAGACAATCCAATAGGTATCCACTTCAGCAGAGAAGATGAGGCATTCAGTTTTGTCTTTCTCTCCTGCTTTTTGAAGAGAAGTTGAAGAATAATTTATAGAGAAATGCAGAATTTAAATGTTCAGTTTGATGAGTTTTGACAAATGTATACCCACATCCCAATCAAGATATAGAACATTTCCATCACTCCAGAAAGATTCCTCCTGCCACCTATAGTCAATCTTCACACCTCAAAGGCAACCACAGTTCTGATCTCTATCACCATTGAATAGTTTTGTCTGTTGTCAAACTTCATATAAGTGGAATCAAACAATTTGTACTCTTTAATCTCTTTCATTCTACATAATGCATCTGAGATTGAACCATGTTATTGCTATATCAGAAGTCTATTCTTTTTCATTACTGAGAATATTTCACTGTATGCACATATCACATTTGTTTATTCATTCACCCGTTGATGGACATTTGGGTTGTTTTAAGTTTTTTGTGTTTTATGAACATTTTTATAAAAGTGTTTTTAGGGTAGAGGGGAATTTACAATATTAAATGCTGACACTAGGAAAGATGAGTTAAGTTTTGATTAAATTGAGTCTGAGGTACTTGTGGGATGGTCAGGTAGTGAGGTCCTGGACTCAGAACACAGTCTAAGGTGAAGGAGAAAGATACGGTCTAGCAATTTAAATATCTGTAGTCTCTAGCCTTTTTTAAAAAAGCCATGGGGGTGCGGGGCAGGGAAGCCATGGGAAAGTCCTTAGGTGGAGCATGAAGCCAGAGACAAGAAAATGCCCATATGTTAAATCCTGAGCAATAACGATACTTGAGGATGAAAGAGAAACCCTCTAAGGAGGCTAAGAGAAGCATGGCCATTTATCTTTATGTCTCCATTACCAGGCACAGAACCCAACACACAGTCACTTCTCAATGTGCTAAACTTAACAGAACGGGTGCAGAGTACATAGTTATTGTTAGACCTTATAGAAGGAGATAGATCGGGAGGACAAATGGCATATGGAGTCTCAAAGGCCAGAATGAGAGCGGTAGATTGAAGGGGTGGGAGTAGGTAACCAGAGGACTCCACCTGTCCTTACGCAGGGTCTGAGGAGGACAAGTCATTAAAGATGAAAAGTTGGGTCATGTCAGACTACTCAGGGCCTCAGATGGATGTCAGATTGAAGAATTTAGACTCCAACGGGCCGACCAGCCCAGGAGGAGCCATTGAGGGTTCTGGAGTAGGGCGCTACAGATGAGATTTCCTTTTGGGGCACTGGTGGCGGCGTTGGAGAGGCCGCTGCTGCTGCTGGCGACAGTGCTGTGCTGTTAACGGTGGTGGTGCTTTCCCCTGGGCTTTGGCTTGGTAGCTGCTGGGGGAACAGCGCTGCCGGTGGGTGATGATTTCATGCCACCCCCTGACCAAGTGCTGTAACTTTGCCTCTGAGCCCTGCCTCTCAGCAGAAGACAGAGGCCGTGGCATCTGGCCGCAGCTGGGAGGCAGTGCGTGAGCGCCCGGCCGGGGCTGAGCGGCTGGGAACGCCGGGGCGGGGCGGTCGCGGAGCCCGGCCACGCCCCTGCTGCCCGCGCAAGCGCGTTGCGGGCCGTTAGCTGTCAGGAGTCGAGCGGCGGGCTGGCGGCGGGATCCGACGTCTGCGCCAGGAGCAGGGGGACTGAGAGCCCAGCGCAGCCACAGCGCCGAGGACTGCGCGGCCCCGGCTCGCTCTAGGTCGCAGAGGCGAGCAGGGACCAGCCGGCAGCCGGCTGCGCAGGCCAGATGGGGAACCGGGAGATGGAGGAGCTCATTCCTCTGGTGAACCGTCTGCAGGACGCCTTCTCGGCGCTGGGACAGAGCTGCCTGCTGGAGCTGCCGCAGATCGCCGTGGTGGGCGGCCAGAGCGCCGGCAAGAGCTCGGTGCTCGAGAACTTCGTGGGCAGGTGAGCGCGCAGGGCGCGGGGTGGGGACGCGGCCGGCACGGGGCGACTCCGCTCCCGGACGTTGGAACGCGGACAGGCTGCGGGAACCGGAGGGTGGACCGTGGGCTGCGGCGGAATGGGGGGCAGAGCGGCGGTGTCCGTTGGGCGGGCGGGGTCCTCCCGGCTCCGGGCATCCTCCGTCCCCCCCGCCTGGTGGCCCTCCTGTCTGCCTTTCATCCTGCGATACAAAGCCATTTCCTCCCCGTCCGCCGGTCGGGGAGTCGGGGGAAGGGTCCGCCCCGGGATCGACTTCCCCTCGCTCGGTGCGCGCCAGCCCCGGGCGGCTTGGATGCGTAGCGCGCCCGGCCGCTTCTCAGTCCCCCAGTCCCCTGTTTTCCTGGCTCAACAGCCCCTCCTTTTCCTGTCACCCTCGCCGAGGCTCTCCGCGAGGCTGTGGGGTTTTATCCCCTCGACCCCCACCCTCCCGCGGAGATGCTTTCCCTCCTGCCCCGGGTCTCGGAGCCTCTCAGCTGTCTACTGTTGGAGACGGTCGTCGCCTGCCCCGAGCTGGGGAGGCGGGGTGCGAGGAGAAAGAAATCGCTTGTTGTGATGGAGATTCATCCGGAGCCGCTTCCCCACCCTTCTCCTCCCTGGGAGTCGGAGAATAAAAGGTGGTGTGTCTGCGTATGCACCTATTCCCAACTCCAGGCCGTATGTTGGAGAGCCCAAGGCACCGACTGTGCCGGGGGTGGATGTGGACTTGTGTTGTCCAGGTGCCATGTCATTCCTGCATCATCTCGGAATTGACTAGCATCTTTCTCGCACTCTCTCTGCGCCCCCTCCCCCAGCGTCATCTTCCGTTCCTTAATCTCTTATTTGTCCTAAGACTCTTGAGGGTAATATTCTAAATCTAAATTGTAGCTACAGTTATCTTCATGACTCTTAATACAAAAAAAAGCGAAAGAATTAATTTTTGAATTGGGAATCAGTATTTCTTCCACTGAGCAATTCATGAGGGATTAAGTTACCTTAATGGCCTTGCCTGAGCAGTGCAGACATTTGCTAAGAAAAGCCCATTTGGAAGCATCATCAAAGCTGAAATCTGTTTCCGAGTAGTAAACCAGGTAGAAATGTACAGCAGCCGGCAGAGTGGGCTGGAGGGGGACAATCCATAGATGGTGTTTTATTCTTTTTATTTGGCTCGTTCGTGACTTGGGATGCAGAAGGCTCCTTTTCCTGTTCCTTTTTTCTTTTTTTGTTATTGCTTGGTGATGTGTAAAATTTAGAGCTGCATATTCTCACATCTCCTTTGAGCATGTTAGTATTCATAAAGTGCATATTCTTTTTTCTCAGACGATGCTCCATCTCTCCAATGATAGTCTCCATCGTTTTTGTGTGTGTGTGTTTTTGTTTGTTTGTTTTTCCTGTATGAACTAGAAAGATAAGAAACCTAATATAAAAGTAAAATGCTGACAATTGCTGGTATCCTTGAGTAATTCACTTAATTACTTTGCCTGAGTTTTATCATTTATTAATGAGAAAAGTGATGATAATGCATTTTGCCTACATCGTCTTATACTTCTGGTGAAGTGATGGATGAATGTGTGATTTTAAACCTATACATACAACAGTTAATTTATTGCCAATGAAATTCTCTAGATTTAAAGTAGCATCCAAAGGGAGTGAGGTTTGATAACAATATATTTTTGGCTTTCCAAATGTCAGAGAAGTTTATCATGATGCCTTAAGAGTTAGCTACTTTTGTTTTTCATACAAATACTCAAGGATTAAAATTGTAAGTATTTAAAATGCAGTTACCTTGTTTTTATGCATCTTTCATAAATTTACTTGGATAAGCCTGTGTTATAAGTTCATTGTTTGTGGCCAAACCTTTTGAACCTAATGTCAATGTTATATACATATCTCAATTCTATTCTCTATATTTTCAAATCCTAACCATCTTCTTAATGCTCTTATAAAATTACACACATTTCCCCTCACTAGCTATATTATTTTGAAATGAGAATTAAAAAAAGAAATATGGAAGAGTAAAATGTTTAAGCTTGAAAATTTTTCAAAATACAGTGTAAAATAGAGACATTAAAAATATTATAAAAATCAGAGCACTTACCAGAATGTGCTAGTAATTTGTTGTACTTTTAAAAGTGCAATTATTTACCAATAATTAATTACTGTTAAAATTTCAAATGAACGAAAAGGATGAACACAGAGAAAAAAAACTCATTTAATAAAAATACGTCAGGCTTTGTTTTCTGTAGAGATGTCACCTGCCTAGCAGAGCTTATATATTAAGGAGAAAATTTAATTAGAAAGGTCATTTGACTTTAATAAAGATTTCAGTCATTGAATTACTGAGGAGTCTAATTTCTAATTATAAGCCAACCTTAGGGAAAATGTAGTTCTCTATTTTGATAAGAGATTCAGCATAGGCAGAAAAAGTTGTATTCATATTTCATTATAACCTTGTAGCTTTTTCTTTTTATTATTCGGGAGTTTTGCAATAAAGATAGGTCCTTTCCTTTAAGGATGCAACTTTCCTCTTTTACATGTATCTGTTTCCATTTTAAGATTCTGACCTACTATGTAATTATTGAATGCAGTTATAAAATAAGGGGTCATTGCTTATGTAAATTAATAATATTTGCTCATGCTTTAAGCTTGTTCTCTTCAAAATAATGATGTATTTTCTCATTAACATTTGACAATTTACGTTTAGTGGACTAACTGTATCTTCTCCTCTCAGATATTTTGCTTATATTGATTTTTTTTGAGCCTACTGAATGAATTTGGAAGTGAATATGTTTACTTGATTTAACTGTAGCTATAAAAACTGATTTTTGGGTGATGAATTTGAGATTGTTATGAATAAAATGAGTCATGAATGAACTACTTGTTTGTGACTTTCTTGCTGAAGTGATGAATTTACATACTAATGTGATATAGTGTGAGTAACCAGATTGTTCTTTTGGTTGCTCAGGATGAGATATATGCTGGCAGTGAGAGGCAGCTTAAAGTCTAATGAATAGAAGCCGAGACCCATGGTCTGAATATAGGGGTTTATTAACTGGTTTGGGTCTGCCCATTGGTCTGGTTTGTGTACAGAAGAATTGAATTTATTCAACTACTTTCATTTTATATATACTTTTGTGTGTATATATATATATTTACAGTGCAGTGATGATGATAATAATCATGGTTAACATTTATTGAGTGCTTGCTACATGTCAGATACTATTCTGGGTGTTTTTACATGGATGGTCTCATTTAGTCCTCATAAAACCGCATAGAGGTAGGTACTCTAATGACTTCCATTTTACAGAGGAGGAAATAAAGATTTAGAGAGCTGAGTAACTCACTCATGGCTAATCTAATTTAACATAAAAACAGTGGAGCTAGGATTCAGCCCAAGGCATTTGAGGTCTGTAACCCAGGCTCCAAAACCTTTGTACTTGCCCCTCCATATTGAGGCTTACCAATTCTTCTGATATATAATTTTAACTTCTTTCTTACTGTTTGTATGAACACTGCTTATATAAATAAGAAGCTGCTGTATTAATAATTTTATTCATGTTTACTTATGTATGTCTGCCTTGCCACATTTCATAGAGGATTTGAGGTAACCCCTTAGGTAGAAGCAACATTAGTTAAAAGATAAGTATTTTTATTTTTCTTTAATATATTAGTCATTCTTGAAGAGAGCTCTAAAACAATTGAGTTGTTTAAGTATGTGTTCAGAGTGCATATAACTTGTTTATAGAGGTGATAAGTAAAAGCTGTACTAGTTGCTAATGTGCAAATGTTTTTTAATGATATACTTGTTAGAAACATTAGTTCTTCAATGCTAATTATATAGGCAGAAGCTTCCATATTATTTTCCTACCCTGAGTGGTAAAGAAACTTCCAATTCTGCACAAATACGAAAGGTTTTATGGTTAATGGGGACCAAATAAAAGATTTTTTAAAAGTTACTATGCTCATGGAAGTTCATTTCAATGTGGAAGAGTTTAAATAATGTAGATTTATTTACTGGTGAGGTTTCTAAAGATGGGTATGTTTATTATCAATTTATTTTTATTCCCATTTAATATACCTTTATTCTGTCAAATGAGAACTCAAATTGATATTTAAGTTTACTTCAACTAAATAATGAAAAGTGCCTCCGTTTTTACCCAAACCTGTACTGTTCTCTATGCTTCTAAAACACAACATACTTTCTCTCTCAGTACACAGTCTCTGCATGTGTAGTTGTCACTGCCTGAGATACTCTTTCCATCTTTCCTTGCTTAGATGGTTCCCAGTTCTCTTTCTCATTCAACATATAGGTTTACTTAGGATGCTTCTGTCTTAACTTCAAGACTATGTTATACTCCACTATTACAGGCTTTTATAGCACCCAGAAACCCCTGTCTTTGAAACTGGCCACTCCTGTATTGAATGGTTCAGTGCCTACTTTTTCCTCTAGACATACTCTGTACTAATAGTGACAGGTAATATTTACAAAACACCATTATATCAGGCACTATGCTTAGTACTGCGTATGTTATTTCATTCAATACACATAATAAACATGAGATAGATGCTACAATCATAACTGATTTCTAAAGAAGGAAACAGATGCCCAAAGAGATAAAACAACTTAATAAATACTTCACATACTGCAAATAGTGAAGCCAAAATTCTAGCCCAGGAAGTTTAATTCTAGTGTCAGTATAACTTCTTCTTTATACTTATTTTTAAAAGCCAGAACCATGTCACTCATCTTTGTCTATATATATCCAGCATAGTTTATTATCAACTTAAAGTTGCTTTGAGAGAGAACCTTACAAGTGAGTCATTTGATGCAGTTGTTGAATGGACATGATCAAATAACTTAAAAAAAATCTAAAAGTCAATTATGTGACTTACATAGACATTAATCTGTTCTTGAATCCTTTGACTGATTTCAAGAGAGTATTTTATAATTGTGTAGGTTAGAGTCCTGCAATTGCAAATGAGATTAGATGCAGAAGCATTCATATTAGTAGAACTTCTTAATTCAGAAATAGATTTGTATTGAGAGTTAGGATTTTGTTAAAATATTAAAACATCTAAATTAGTGAATATTTTTCAAGAAATGGTTTCCATGTAATATAGTTATTAGATAAGTGAGTGCTAACAATTAAAATGTAATAATTATTAAAAATCATGCTTTGGGGTCCCCAAGGGACTATTAAATAAAATACCAAAACCACGAACTTTTCTTCATCCCACAATGAATTGGTAGAACCTGAAATCACCAAGTTATTTTTGCTGAATTTACTTTTAGGTTATCACAAATCCACAGTTGTTAGGGTTTCATTACCACAATCAATTCTGATACTATTAATAATATTAATAGCATCTGAGAAGTAATACAACTAGGTCATTGGATTGGATAGGATATCTATGTTTTGGAATTTACTTATGACGAACAGATATCAAGAAATGCACTTGACTACTTCTTTAAGAATGAAGTGGAGAAGGCAATCACCCAGTCAACCACTCATCTTGGAGGAATGGAAACTTAGTATTTAGCTATGTTAGAGAGTAGGCTGTTGGGTTCTCATCAATGGAATATACATCTAGTATATTAGGCATTTTTCTTATGTAGTACCTTTTGCTAGGGCTAATAAATGGAGTTAAATTATGTTTTACTTATTATGATTTATTTAATTTTAAGAGGACTACAAATAGCTAGAGAGAGATGATTTTTTTCTCTCCTACCAGAGTCAAGTCAAGAGAGCCCTGAGTGAATATACTGTGTATTAATCTGTTTCTGTTGCTTATAACAGAAATACTTGAAACTGGGTAATTTATAAAGAAGCAATGTTTATTGCTTACAGTTTCAGAAGGCTGAGAATCCAAAGTCCAGGGAACATCTCTGGTGAGGGCCTTGTCAGTAGTGACTCTGCACAGCAATGCAGGGTCTCACGTGGTGGAGCAGAGAGAGACTAACCTCTTCATGGGCTCTCCTTTTAAAGCCCTTAGAACCATGCCAATAACAATCATTAAACCATCAATTTATTAATCTGTTTACTAGGGCATGGTCCTCACAATCTAATCACCTCTTCAAGGCACCACCTTTCATTTACCATAGTAGGATTTCCCACCCTCTTAACCCTGTCACAGTGGGGGTTAAGTTTCTAATACATGAACTTTGGGGGACACAGTTCAATCCACAGCATACTGTATAGAATAATCCAATTTAAATTTCTATATGGTCAAAGTTTTACAATTTCTTACACTCTCAGCATTGATTTAAGAGTCCTAATGGGTTATGTTATACTAAACTCATATTTATAAAGCACAGGGAAGAAGGGGGCAACATTTGTTTTGCCTTTACTGGGTGGCAGGCATGGTCTCTGTTATACATTTTCTATACCTTCCATTTCTTACCTCTTTCCACATCCCCATGTCAATGGGGGAGGAAATTCAGGGCGAGAGAGATAATTCATTTGCCCAGGATCACATGGCTAGTAAGTGGCCAGTCTGGGATTTAGTCTTGGATATGACTCCTATTGGAACTCTTGAGAAATATGGGCATGTAAAGTCAATGAACGTGTATTTACTGAGTTCTAAGTATACTGGGTAAGAATATACAAGAAAGTATGAAGGCATAGATGCTGATATATGTATAAAAAGAGAACTGACAAGATAAGGTATGAGACCACAACATTTAAATGAATATGTAAAATGAAAGCACTAAGATATAACTCTAACGGGGCTAAAAAAAGAATTTATAGCAAGTCTATTTATTTTTACAAATAACAAAACAAAACAAAACAAAAAACTCTGAAAAACTACAATTCTGAAATTGGATTGGGGTGTAAGTGGAAAGTAGACAATATATGAGTTTCCAATGTTATTTGGCAGCCAGTATCACTTTAGCTCAAGTCTGCATGTACTGAGGTATCGATGTCAATGCAGGGAGGTGGTGATCTGTGTCTCAGTGTCTGACTTGACAACAAGGCATTGAATTTAGCCTGTCACTTTATCACAAAGAGATACTGTGTATTGGAGAGGGCCTGAGAGAAGAGTTGCAGGAAAGAAAAGAGGTTGGAGAAATTAAAAATATAACTGGATGTGATGAAGCTTAATTGAGAGTGGGATAGATCAGACCAACTGTTTTATAAAGACCTCCAAGCACTGATACCTACAGGAAGTGGAATTCTATCTTCTTTTTAAAGGATAAGGCAGTTAGTTAAAGTAGTGGAATAAACTGAAGACAAAAATATCAGGGAAAATGTTCTAAAGGCAAACCTGAAAATGGAATATGTTGTTTTAGAAAGAGGGGAGGATTGCCCTCTTTCTAAACAAACGATTTGCCTTTCATGAATTAAAAACCATTTCCAACAAATTAGAGGGTTTATTATACCACATTAATTATTTTCTTAATGGTCATAGGTAGTTTGGCTTTTCTTCCTTTGTCAGTCAGTAGCAAGGACTGGCCTTTCACTAGGTTGCTGTAAGAACCTTTCCTCTAACTTAATTTTCACTAACTTCCTGGAGCTGCATTAGGATACAGAGAAATGCAGATATTTGCCCAAGGTTGGAAAACAGTCAGAGATGGGTTTGGAACTTGGTGTTCAGAACTGGGAGCACTGCATCAGTTCCTCCTCTTCTGTTCCTCCTCTTATTGTTTTAGAGCACCTCCCTCTCTCCCTCACCCTGTCTCCTCCTTTTCCCATTCCTTTGCATTGGACAGGACTTTTCTCCTTCTTGATACTCCCCTCCATTACTGTTCTTGATAGAAGACCAGCAGTGACATAACATTTTTGTTTTTCTATGCAGAATAGTGGAAGGAGACAGGGAGCAGAGTTTTTCCTCAGACCAGGTAATTTAGCTAAGACGGAATACTCTTAAGTAAGATGTGAATTTTAGGGAACAGATGGGCCCAGAAAAAGACTAAATGAGATTTTGTATGCTTTCACACATTGTTAATATTTATCCACCAGGTAGGCATTGGCTAGAAGGTTGTGCCTGGGACAGTCACCTATAGGCCTTGCTTAAACCAAAGCAAGCTTTTGAAAAGTTGAATGTAAATAAATAATATAAATGGAAAGGTCACTATTTAAAGAAACTGGTGAACTTTTAGGTAAAATAAAAGATGTATTTGTGTAGCAAATCTGCATCCTTCAGTTTGCCTGTTTCATATTCTTGCTTTTTTATGTCTGCATTCTTAGAGTGTATTGAGTGACATTGAGGTTCATCAATGTCATAGAAATTATTTTAACAGTTAATTTCAACAAGCTTTAATGTTGTATTAAATGGTTAATGTTAATTGATAATAAAGACAGATTAGTTATTGAGGAAAAGGATGACATATTTAATCCCTGAATTACATGAATGATGCTGGATCACTTTAGATCTTGTTTTTTTTTTTTTTTTTTTTTTTAAACATCTTTGCTGAAAGTCCTCTCTTTTCAGGGGTTTAAAGTGTGGCTCAGTGCTCCTTTGTGACAGTGTGCCATTTTCATTTCCCACTGCCTCAAGGTCATGATGTACCCGTAAGTACATATGCACACCTTAGAAGTAGGTAGAGCCTCTGAAGCACCTCATTGTCCTTCAGTGGCTTGGAATCAAAAAGACTAAACCATTTACATAAGTAATTTGATGGGTGACTCATCTTGTTTATGGTGTTTTGTTTTTGTAGATTCCCCAAAAGTGAATATTTGAAAGGAGTCATCACATTATGGTGATAGAGTGCAGGCTTAGCAAAGTCTGAGTCCCACCTCTGACTCTTGCTAGGAGTGTGGCTTCTCAGTAAGGGAGTTAGCCTCACTGGGCCTTAGCTTCCTCATCTGAAAAATAGGAATAAGAGGCTTCATTTTTATTTATGTACGTGTGAGTTCTAAGTAAGATGATGTCAAGTACCTGGCCCATAATATGCCTTCGATAAATGATGGCTATTAGCTTAAATCTTTTTTTAGAATGGACATTTTCTGAATACTTGAAAAGCAAAAGTAAGTTTAGGAGTGATGATAGATGATAATTTTTCTTTCTGTGAATGTTAAAAATTCGCAGAAAAATTACAATTTCATCAAAATACTAACTTTTTTTTATCAGGCTTGAAGTATATTTGGGCCTTCTTTTTAAAAGAAAGCATTGCTCATGTTTAGCATTATCCTAATCTATTTTTTTCTTTAAACAGATATTCACAACATAAACCCAGTTTGTGTATTCTTTTCTCCCAAGAGCCTCAAAGCATTTTTTCATTCATTATTGCATTAATCCTTACAATTTTTCTGAGAGGATAGTAAAAGCAGATTTTGTAAACTTTAATTTAGAAGGGAAGATTAAGTGGAAAAAAGTTAAGTGATCTGCTAGGGCTCACATGGTGAATACTAGAGATAATGAACATAATAGAATTAATAACAGAGATAAAAGAATTAAAATATTTTGCTGACATTATTTTCACTTGTTCTCCTAGAGAACAGATTTTATGAAAGGTATTTGATTTTGTGATATGAAGTAAGCCATTCTTAGTATATCCTTTTCTTTTGGAACTATTAGATGACATTGTAGCAAGGATAGGATAGAAGGGGGTAAGACAACTAAGGATATCCACCTGAAGAGGCAGGACAACTTAGTAAGAGTATGGGCTAAGTCCAAGGAACAGAAAAGATCTACAGTCAAGGGATCAGGAGGAAAGGTGTTATTGGAACTTAAAAGAAGACCAAAATTTTTGTAGTAGATGTTGAAATAATACCCAGTGACTCTATTTTCAGTGGAAAGATTGATAATCTGACTCGATTGGCATTCCCACAGCATGTTAACCATCAGTTTTAACTAGTTGTGAGCTAGTTAACTAGTTCAGTTTGGAATTACATTACTATTATTATTATTTTATTTTTTGGTGGCTGGCTGGTATGGGGATCTGAACCCTTGACCTTGGTATTACAACACTGGAATCGCATTATCTTTGTGTTACTAGTTATGCATCAGAAGCTTTGTAAAAGGATAGCTCTGGGTGTCTTATCTAGTTTAGAACTTCATGTGTATGTTTTTATGTTTTCTGGTTAATAAGACTGAGACCTATTCTTTTCGTGTATTGAAAAGAGGGGAAAAGGCCTGCAAACTATGTTCATGGATCCTAGAATTCATGGTTCTTTGAGTCCTGCTATCTGGACAACAATCATTGTGTGGTAAGATATTTGCATTCTTATGTAGAGATACCTAGAGAACTATCTGAATACTACAGTCCTTGTGGACTCAATTTAAGAAACTTTACTTAGTCTGTTTATGTAATCCTAAAAAAAGATCATGTGAACTTGAGCTGGGGAGGAATACTAGGTTTGAATTATGTGCTTTGAATATTATATTTCCTTCAGAGATTTTTATTTTGTCTGAGTCAATAAAGAAGTGAAGTATCAGAAGGATCATGAGCTCTTACTTGAAGAACAAGAGGGGAGTTGGGAAGGCGAATGCTTTGCTTACTTGAGTGTGTACTGTATTGTAAGGAAATATGAAGAAAAGAGACAGATGAAGTATTACTGCTGTAGGAGTGAGGAATATTTGTGGGTTAGTTAGTTTGGGGTGGATTTGGTTTACACCTGTGGTATATGCTCCCTTTATATCTGTTGAAGGAATCCTTCAGAAAAGCCAAGAGCAATGAGAGCTGGGTTTAGTTAGGTCTCTACCATCACCCTCTGGTCTTCCTCAGCTCTCCCTGTCTGGTTTAGAGGCCCCTCCTCAGTGGTCCTTGTTTATACTTTTCTGCACAGGGATCTTTCTGTATAGCTGGTTGCCCTGTCTGTCTGCCCAACTATTTGCAGCTTCCATGAAGTTAAACGCTGCTTGTCCTTCATCATTTTCCATAACACATGCTGGCATACAGCAGGAGCTAACTGAATGAATTAGCAATGTGATTCTATACAAGCCATTTATCAAAACTGAAACATACCCTCTCCATCAATAAATTGATTGCAAGAAGTGTGTGTGTGTGTGTGTGGGGGGGGGTGGTTAAAGTAGATCAGTGTTTTTTAAACACTGTGGGTTGTGACCTATTAGTGGTCCATGATATCAATTTAGTGGGTTGTGATACTCTTAAAAATGTATCAGGCTGCATTCCAGATAGAAATGGTAAGTCCTGTTTTGTGAAACTTTTGTATTAGTTGTCCATTTGTATATCTATGCTGGGCTGCAACATACAATGTATTTCTTGTTATGGGTTATCCTTAAAATTGCTGAATGCCTCTGGACTAGATTAAATCTAAAATTCTATATTTATTTGGTGATTCTATATTTAAGTGGCAGGACACATCATTTGATTAGGCACAATTCATACTATACCATACTATTCCACTAGGATGAGTTAAAATGGAGATAATATTTATTACTTTTATTTTGTTAACTGTTTTAGTAACTGAAAAAGTAATGTGCACGTGTAATAAAAATTCAGGCATTCTAAAAGGGTATACAATAAAAATTCTTTCCCCTATTGAGTTTTCATAATAAGGTGTTTTATTTACCTGCATACCTGCCAGATTACTTCTGGATTTGTATTTTCTTTAAATGAAATTTATTTGATTTTTGAAGGCAGAGAGAGTTTAATAAATTTGTTTATTTGTAGGCAGATGATAAAACCAATTAAGAAAGAATGTATTTGAAACGTCTATTTGTAGATGGATTTGTCCATTCGCTGAGCTGTTTATAGAGAGTCATATTTTGAGAGTCCACTATATGCCAGAAACTGTGCAAGGCTCTATGTATGCAGCAACCTCTTCAAAGAACTTGGTGACCCAGTAGACTACAAGGGTTGTATGTGCTGTGCTGTTATCATCAGGATAACCAGGATAACAATTCTTATGAGAGGCATTTGTTAGAAGATATTTGGTGGGGTCTTGATGCTGACTCCACCAACACTGAGGAGCTGTCCATTGGAGAGGGATTAGATTAACTCTGTATAACCTCAGAAGAAAGAATTAAAACAAATGGATGAAAGCTACAGGCAGACAGCTTTAAACTTCATGTTAGGGAGACTGTTCAACAGAACAGTTAAAAAATGGAATGGGTTGCTTGTGAGGCAGTAAGTATTCAGTAGTCATAAGGATGGAGACGGGATTGATGACTCGCTGGCTGTGGCATGGTGTGGTTGGGAGGACAATTGAACAAAAGGACTTTGAAGATTCTTTTCAACTTAAAGTCTATGATTTGTCTTGATGGGTGTTGGAAATCTGGCTTTAAAAAACTGTATGTTTTCTGTAGGCCATCTCTAGATAGATGAAAAATGACAGACAGAAAAAGGTTGAGACCTCCCTGGGTCCAGCCCTTTCAGGCCTTCAAAAAATAGTCATGGATGTTAGTGTATGGATGTAAAGAAACTGGACTCTCTCATGGAATGACTAATTCTATGAGGCTGCTGTGGATAAGGATGTTTTAGGTATAAACTGTATTTATTCTTTGAAAAAAAGAATTGAATAACAACTTGGTTTTGAAATCTACTTTTCCTAATGGTTCCACTTCTTTCAGTGGCATATCAATTTAGAAACTTAAAAAAAAATTAATTTTCTTTCTTATTTAAAAAATCTTCTTCCTAAATCTAGTACATATTGTAATTTCTTCATTCAAAATATCCTTTAGGTCCACCTTTTCCTGTTTATTCTTGTCTCAGCTGTTGTAGTCTAAGTTCTCTTCTTCTTGCACTTGGATAACAGACAGCATCCTGCTGTTTTTCCTCCTCCATTTCTTACCCATCAGTTCCATTTGAATATTGCTGCTCTCTGATTTGTCTTGTGAAACACAACTATAATGTCTCTGCCCTTCTCAAGAACCTGCAGTTGCCACTCCCATTTTGAAATCTCTGCTTGGTTTTCAAAACCTTCTGCCTATCCAGGTTTTGCTTTTCATTCCTCCCAAATGTGTTTTCATCTTTTCTGTGTATGTAGTGGTCATTTCTGATTATACAGGAACAAGCATGGCCTGGGAAGAGCATATTTTTTAACCAAAAGGGATTCAAATAATCAACCCATACTTGAGTGCCTACTTTGTGAAGGATACTATTTTTTCCCCTCAACAGAGTCTAATGCAGACTAGCATAGAGTATACTCCAGAACATGTATGGTATTGAGGGGAAGAACATGTACTCTGTGGAGCCAGACTGCCTGGTTTCACAGCCTAGCTCTGTCACTTACTAGCTCTGTAATCTTAGGAGATCACTTAACCTCTCTGTGCCTCAGCTTTCTCATCTGTACACTGGGATATTAGTAGTAGCCACCTCATGGGATGGTTATGAAAATTAAAGTAGTTAATACATGTAAAGCACTTAGGACATTGTCACATAGTAACAAAGTTATGTGCTTATTGTTATTATTATTGAGGATGGGAGTTTAGATAAAATTTTAGAGTATTCTGGATGATCAAAGGAGAAGAACATGTCTCCTTGGAGATTCTAAGAAAGATTTCATGAAAAGAGGTAGGATTTGAAAGGAATTTGATAGATTGAGATGGAGCCAGAGGCACAGAAGTAAGATGTGTTGAGAGAACAGAGAATTTTCTTTGTGACCTAGGTACGTAGAAGAGGAGTAGTGAGAGATAGAGCTGGCAGAGTGAATTGGAGCTCTTTGAAGGATTGCTGAGATGAGGAATTGGTGCTTAATTCAGGAAGCACTAAGGAGCTATTGAAGGTTTGTTAAAATATTTTGTGGTGTGCCTGAAATCAGGTTTTAGGAAGATTAAGTTGGCCACACATTAACTGGAGTATACATAGATAAAGGGAGACATCTAGAGTGTTAGTGGGGAATTAATGACCTAATGTTAATGGGGGCTTGAACCAGCGCATTTACTGATGGAAATGGAAACAGGGAATTTCAGAGATAGGGGCTGTGATTACAAATGGTGGGTAAGGGAAAAGCAGAGAGAAGAATCAAAAATAATCCCAAACTTTGAGTGGGTTCCAGAAGGAATGATAGTAAAATTCACAGAAATTAGTAAGTTTGGAGAGAGAGAGAACGCATCTTCTAATTCCATCTGGTCAAATCTTTCACTCTACACCATCAAGCTCAATGTTATGGAAGTGCCCCATTTGATCACCTGTCTATACTGATTGTGACCTTCTTGTACATTCTGATGATTTATGGTTGGTTCCAAACTATTTAGCATTTGAATATTTCTGACTGTTTGATTAACATTAGTTTTTGACCCCTGAGGCAGCCTGCAAACTGTTTATTAGCATTTTCCACAATATCTTGAACAATACTGTTTTAGGTACTGTTATGGACTGAATGTTTGTATCCCTCCAAATTCATATGTTGAAGCCCTAATTCCCAATATGACTGTATTTGGAGATGGGGCTGATAAGGAGATAATTAAGATTAAAGAAGTCATAAAGGTGGGGCCCTGATCCAATAGGATTAGTGCCCTTTTAAGAAGCGACATCAATGCTTGCTTACTCTCTCTCTGTGCACACAAAGACAAGGTCATGTGAGCACGCAGTGAGAAGGCAGCCACCAAGAAACCAGGAATAGTTCACCCATCAGAAACTGGAGTGACCTCCAGAGCTTTGAGAAATAAGTTTCTTTTGTTTAAGCCACCCAGTTTGTGGTATTTTGTTATGGCAGTCTGAGCAGATTTATATAGGTACTTAATTTTTATTGAGTTTTCACTAATTAAATTATTGACCTAATTTAGATGGATTGGTACTGAGAGTGAGGATAATGGCTTTACGTAAGAGATTTGTTTTTCTACTTATGAGATAAAGTTGACTCTTTGGTGAACTAATGCTCTTAGCTTGATAAACTAATGTTCTTAGCTTATTGCCTCAGTTTTTGAGTTATCCCTTCTCTCACCTGTACTTCTTTTTCCATTTTCTTAATGGTATTAATCTACTCACGATTCTGCCGTCTTAACTTCTGCCCTCTTAAGCTGTTGGCTTAGCTTTCCTTCCCTTCACAGCTATCACACAGCTCTCACTGTCTGAACTCAGGAACCAAATAGATTTGAATTACAAGGGATAATGATACTTAAAAGATTGGTCCATCTCTGCATCTCCCAAAGCAGGTATGTGGATATCTGTGTAACATTTACCCACGGAACTTGTCAAATAAAGGTTCCTGGGATCCACTCATGGAGACTGACTCAGCGGGTCTGGAATTATGCCAGAATAATCTGTGTTTTTCAGAAGCTCTCCTCCTGCTTCTGATAAGCAGCCAGATATGGGAGCTACTAATCACCACTTCCACAATTTCCATTATTCCTGCAGCTGTGGATAAGGAATGCAGTGTGTCTTCCTTCCCTATTAGTACTCTGAAACTGCCCTTGCCAAGGTTACTGATGATCTCTAAGCAGCTTATATGACTGAAATTGATCGCCTATGGTTAATTCCTACAACCTCCGACTGAGTTCAAGTTGTCATCATTCATCTTCTGTACTATAGCAATGGACTCGTAATGCTTTTTACATCTGTAGCCCTCCAATCTAACTTCCACACAGCCATAGCATGATGGATAGGGAATTCAAATTAAATGATGTCACTGTCATAGTGAAGACTTTTCAGCTCCTAATGCCAACAGCATAAAAATCTGAGCTTGCTGGCATTTCATAAAAGATCCTACATGGGCCAGCTTCTCCAGGTTATCTGCTGTTATTCTTTAACCCAGCTGCATATCATGCTCTGCATATACTCATTATACTGTTTTATTGCCTTTGTTCACATGGACCCTTTTATAGGAATACCAGTATTGTCCTTTAGCAGGCTAACTCTTATTAACTTGGGTCTCCTCTCCTCTAGGAAGCTCCAGCTACCTTCCACACCCTCATCTTTCCTAGGTTGCTCGTTTCTCTTCTGGGCATCCATAATTCTCTTTTATACTTACTTCATTGTATTAAATTATCTTATCTGCTTCTACCACTAAATTATGAACTTCCTGAGGGCAGAGTCTCTTATATTGATTCGTTTATTTTCACCTCTAGCACACAGTAACTCCTGAATAAAAATTGAATGAACTAGTCAACAAATGTAATGGAGAGGTTTCAACCTTTTTCATACCTGATTTATTTTCAACATGTGATGTTTATTGAACATTCACTGTGTGCCAGGTGCTGTCTTAGGCACCAGAAAGACATTAATAAGTAATAAACACACTTCTTGCCATTGTAGAGCTTGCAGTCTAATGTGGAGACCTACAATAAATGAATAAAAAATGTATGATTATAAATTGGTATGGATGCCATGACAGAAATTATCAGAAAGTAGTGATAGAGTATGACAGAGATGGGGATATTTATGAGTTGGTCAGAAAAGCCTGTCTGATGGTGGCATTTCAGCTGAGGGACAAGCACTCAGCCATGAGAAGAGCTAGGAAAAAGCATTCCTTGCAGAAGGAACAGTATGTGCTAAGGCTCTGAGGTTGGAGGAAATTGAGGTAAGTTAGTATCTCTAGACCCCAGTAGAAAGGGGGAGGTATGACAAGGAAAGGTAACACAGGGAAGTTACTTAGGATTTGTCAGTACCAAAAATAGTTTAGACTTTATACAGAGTGCTATGGTAAGCAACTGAGGGGAGGGTTTTAGTAAGGGTAGTGACATAACCTGATTTACATTTTAAACAGATCATTCTAGGTCAGTACTATTCAAGACAGTAGTCATTACCCTGTGTAGCTACTGTAGCTAATGCTACTGAGAAACTGAATTTTCAGTTTTATGATTTTTTTTTCTTTGGTGGCTGGCCATTGTGGGGATCCAAACCTATGACCTTGGTGTTAGAAGGTTCCCAACTGAGCTAAATGGCTAGATGACAATTTTATGTAATTTTAATTGCTTTAAACCTACACTTAAAAACATAATGGATCCAGTTGTTGGAAAACTTTCAAGTGTGTTTTGGTACATAAAGCTACACTTTTAACTATAAATTTCATGAACTTTAAATACAGATCAGGTATTTCTGAAGAAAATTTAGCATCCAAGTTGAGATGTGCTCTTAGTTTAAAATACACACCAAATTTCAAAGATTTGTTATGAAAAAAAGAATGTAAACTCTCTTATTAATGATGTTTATATTGACCACATATTGAAATAACTATATTTTGGAGGTGTTGGGTTAAATGAAATATATTATTAAATTTAATGTACTTGTTTCTTTTTACTTTTTGTAACAGCCAAAACAATGTTGGGAAAAAAAACAAAGTTGGAGGACTCACACTTCCCAATTCTAAAACTTACTACAAAATAGTGTGGTACTGGCATAAAGATAGACATATAAATGAATAAAATAGACTTGAGATGCTAGAAACAAACTGTTACATTTATAATCAATTGATTTTCGATGAGAGCACCAAGACAATTCAATGGGGAAAAGGGTAGCCTTTTCCACAATTGGTGATTGGACAGCAGGACCTCTACACATAAAAGATTGAATTTGGACCCCTACCTCACACCATATATAAAAATTTACTCAAAATGGGTTAAAGTCCTAAATATAAGCTAAAACTATAAAACTCTTAGAAGAAAACACAGGTGTAAATCTCAGTGACTTTAGATTAGGCAATGGTTTTTCAGCTATTGTAACTAAAGCAAAAGTGACAAAAGAAAAATACAATTAAATTTGACTTCATTAAAATTAAAAACTTTTGTGCTTCAAGGAACACTATCAAGAACATGAGAAGATAACCCAGAGGATGGGAGAGAATTTTTGAAAATTATATATCTGATCCAGGACTAGTATCCATAATATATAAAGAACCCGTATAACTCAACAATAAAAAAGACAACCCAATTTAAAAATGGAGAAAGAACTTGTTTAGACATTACTCCAAAGAATATATATAAATGGTTAATAAATACATGAAAAGAAGCTCAACATCATTAGTCATTAGGGAAATGCAAAATCAAAGCCACAATGAGATACTGCTTTGTATTCACTAGGAGGGCTCCAATAAAAGGATGGACAATAACAAGTGTTGATAAGGATGTGGGGAAATTGGAAATCTTGTACATTGCTGGTGGGAGTGTAAAATTATGCAGCCACTTTGGAAAACAGTTTGGCAACTTCTCAACAAGTTAGACATAGTTACTGTAACAGCCAGCAATTCAACTCATTAGGTATATACTAAAGAGACATTAAAATATAAGTATGTATATACAAAAACTTACACACAAATATTTATAGCAGCATTATTCATACTAAGCAAAAGATGGAAACAACCCAAATGCCCACCAATTAATGAGTGAATTAGAAAATGTGGTATCCAATGGAGTGTTATTCAGCCATAGAAAAGAATGAAGTACTGATACATGCTACAACATGGATGAAACTTGAAAACATTATTCTAAATGAAAAATTCCAAAACAAAGGCCATGTATTGTGTGATTCTATTAATGTGAAATGTCAAGAATAGGCAAATCCTTAGAGACAAAGTAGATTATTGGTTGCCAAGGGCTAGGGAAAGGATGGAATGGAGAATGACTGCTAATGGATATGGGATTTCTTTCTTGGGTGTTGAAAATGTTCCAGAACTGGATGGTGGTGATGGTTATATAATATCATAAATACACTAAAAGCCCCTGAATTGTCTTTCCAAAGCATGAATTTTATGGTATTTGAATTATATCTCAGTTAAAAGAAAACTTTAGGATTGGGTTCAATCACTTGGGGAGAGTGTATATGAAAGAAAGGAAAAAGGAGAGAAACAGAAGACCCTGCAAAGGAGGCTAACAAAGAGGGGCCAAAGAAGGAGAAGTTTCAGCAAGAGACTGTTTAAAACTGAGAGACAATAGCGGTTCAATGCACTGGTAGGAGTTAAGAAGCCTAAATGGAGTGGGTTGAGGAAATGGGAAGTGAGTAATTGGAGGAAGAGCATATGGACTAGTCTTTTGAGAAGAAATTGGAAGGGGTCTAGGATAATGGAAAGGTCCTGTTTTTGATGGGAGATATTAGAGCATTTTGTTTGCTAGTGTGAATGATCTAGACAAAGAAGACACAGGTGATATAGGAGAGAAAGGCAGGAGAGAGAGGCGGGACATCCTTGAGAAAGCGTGGTGGGATGGGATCCAGAGGTTCTGTGGGTGGAAGGCCTCTCACTAGAGAAGGAGGGATCCCTCATCCATGGGAACTAAAAGGAAATGAAGCTGGTGCAGACATGAAGGGTGTGTAGACTTGGTGGGGATGATAGGGAAGTTCCAGTTTGATGAGATGATGGCACCAGCTGATGGTAGGGTGGGAAGGAGAGGAAGGGATAGAAAGAATTTTCCAGTCTAGAAAAATCCTCATTTAAGTGGACTCGTGTCTTTCAAACCTGCACTGTTCAAGGGTTTGCCGTAGGTTCATTATCATCCCTAAATCAATCATTTTTTATATGTATAGGTGGGCTTTACTGTTCTCTCAGTCAACAAACCTTGAAATTTTTATATTTTTTTCATCTCTCTCCTCCCCACATCTACTAAATTTTGTGGATTCTACTTGAGGGGTGCCTTTGTTTTCTGTTGGTGCCTTTCCATTTCTGCTGCTGTTATCCCAGTTCAGAGCTTACTTTCCTCTTGCTCAGCTTATTGCAGTAGCTTATTTAGTAGCATCAGTTCTTCCAGTGTCAACCCCCATCTAAATCATCCTAAATACTCTTGCCAGAGTTCTCTTAAAGCACAACTCTAATCACTCCCTTTCCCTACCTAATACAATCCTAACTTTTTGGCATGACATTTAAAACTTTTCATGATCTGGCCACCAGTTACTTTCCAGCATAATCTTACATTCCTCTCATTCACACCCGATAGGTATCATTCTCTGAAATTCTTTGTATTTTCTCTTTTTTTTGTCATTACTCTTAGCATTGCTTCCATCTAGAATGCTTTTCTTTTCCTATTCCTCCCATTTTAATTCAATTCATCAAATCTTTACCAAGTGTTTGCTATATGTCTAAGGATTGCTCTAGCTATTGTGGATTCGAAGATGAACATGATTACCCTTTCCCTCAAAGATCTTACATATGTATTTAGAACAATTGGTAAATTGAAGTTTACATATTGTTTCCTTTATGAAGACTTTCTACGTTCCTAATTTAAATTAATTTTATGTTCTTTTATGTTTTTTTAAAAAATTATTTCTTAATTGTTTTATTTTATTTTTATTTTTATTTTTATTTTTATTTTTTATTTTATTTTATTTTTTTTTTAAGTTTTATTTTGTCGATATACATTGTGGCTGATTATTGCTCCCCATCACCAAAACCTCCCTCCCTTCTCCCTCCCCCCCTCCCCCCCAACAATGTCCTTTCTGTTTGCTTGTCGTATCAACTTCAAGTAGTTGTGGTTGTTATATCTTCTTCCCCCCCCCCCGGTTTGTGTGTGTGTGTGTGTGTGTGTGTGTGTGTGTGTGTGAATTTATATATTAATTTTTAGCTCCCACCAATCAGTGAGAACATGTGGTATTTCTCTTTCTGTGCCTGACTTGTTTCACTTAATATAATTCTCTCAAGGTCCATCCATGTTGTTGCAAATGGCAGTATTTCATTCGTTTTTATAGCTGAGTAGTATTCCATTGTGTAGATGTACCACATTTTCCATATCCACTCATCTGATGATGGACATTTGGGCTGGTTCCAACACTTGGCTATTGTAAAGAGTGCTGCGATGAACATTGGGGAACAGGTATACCTTCGACTTGATGATTTCCATTCCTCTGGGTATATTCCCAACAGTGGGATAGCTGGGTCGTATGGTAGATCTATCTGCAATTGTTTGAGGAACCTCCATACCATTTTCCATAGAGGCTGCACCATTTTGCAGTCCCACCAACAATGTATGAGTTCCTTTTATCCCATGCTCTTGGATTGGAAGAATCAACATAGTGAAAATGTCCATACTACCCAAAGTGATATACAAATTTAATGCAATCCCCATCAAAATTCCAAGACATTTTTCTCAGAAATGGAAAAAACTATCCAGACATTTATATGGAACAATAAAAGACCATGCATAGCCAAAGCAATGCTGAGCAAAAAAAATAAAGCTGGAGGCATAACACTACCTGACTTTAAGCTATACTACAAAGCTATAATAACCAAAACAGTATGGTACTGGCATAAAAACAGACACACTGACCAATGGAATAGAATAGAGAATCCAGAAATCAACCCACACACTTACTGCCATCTGATCTTTGGCAAAGGCACCAAGCCTATTCACTGGGGAAGGGACTGCCTCTTCAGCAAATGGTGCTGGGATAACTGGATATCCATATGCACGAGAATGAAACTAGATCCATACCTCTCACCGTATACTAAAATCAACTCAAAATGGATTAAGGATTTAAATATACACCCTGAAACAATAAAACTTCTTAAAGAAAACATAGGAGAAACACTTCAGGAAATAGGACTGGGCACAGACTTCATGAATACGACCCCAAAAGCACAGTCAACCAAAGGAAAAATAAACAAATGGGATTATATCAAACTAAAAAGCTTCTGCACAGCAAAAGAAACAATTAACAGAGTTAAAAGACAACCAACAGAGTGGGAGAAAATATTTGCAAAATATACATCTGACAAAGGATTAATATCCAGAATACTTAAGGAACTCAAACAACTTTACAAGAAGAAAACAAGCAACCCAATTAAAAAATGGGCAAAAGAGCTAAGTAGGCATTTCTCTAAGGAAGATATACAAATGGCCAACAGACATATGAAAAAATGCTCAACATCACTCAGCATCCGGAAAATGCAAATCAAAACCACACTGAGATACCATCTAACCCCAGTTAGGATGGCTAAAATCCAAAAGACTCTGAACGATAAATGCTGACGAGGTTGTGGAGAAAAAGGAACTTTCTTTTATGTTTTTTTAAAAACCCTTACTGTGCTTTTCTAGTCGGACTTACGGACATCCTAAATAATAATTATTGTTTTATATGCCTTGTTATGTTGTAAGCTTCTATGCATCACATTATCTGCATCTTTTGGTCCTTATGCATGCCACCTTATAACTTTCACCCAATAGGGCTCAGTAATTTTTTGCAGGTTTTCATACATGGTCAATTTGGGGTGATGGCCCATAGATCATGAGAAGTAGAAATTATTGTCAAAACACTCACACTCAGTTGTAGTTTTAGGGTCCTGTTTTAAAAGCTGCTTTTAGGTTTTACTTTAAAAGCTTAAGTGCATCTAAGGTTCTAATAAAGGCCAGATGTTTTTCAAATCTTAAGCCACATGTGCGACTGCACACAGCATGTGGAGAAGAGCCTGGAATGACTTGGGCAGGATGAGCAGTTGGACCGTTAGGACAGGCTCCACAAAGAAGGACGGGGCTGAAGGGTCAATCTTGGAATAGATTTGAAGCAAACTTGTACCCATGTGAGCGGTGATCACTTTTGAAATTTGAAATAATTCTGGCTAGTTCATTGTGGAAATGGCTATGGGTTAAGTAGTTGAGAAATACTTCGCTTCCTGTTCCTACCACGATTGCTTTATTTCACTAAAACTTGCATTTTAATATGAAAGTTCATGTTTCAGACCTCAAGTGTTTGGAATATAGAAGTCATATCTGCACTAGGTTATAGTAGGCCACATCTCTGGTTCAATCCATCTTGATTCTTCTGCTAATAGACAGCCAAGTAATATGCCATGGGGAGATGCAGGGCACATGGTTCCTTTCAGATATTAATTCTATACTAAGGTTAGAAGCACCCAAACTGCTTTTCATATTTTCATGGCATTGTTAACTCATAAATTTTTCTTCATTTTCTTTGGATCTACTTTAATTTAATCCTAATCTCTTCTTGGAATAATGTATATACATGATATTAATTACCCACTTTGGAAAGTATTAATAGGCCCAAAGTTTACATGCTTGAGTGTCAAAGAGCGTCTCTTTCATCCTAGTATTTGGTATGTGTAGGTTTTACTTCAGTGGTATCTTTGGTCATGTATCACACATATGTGTTCATATATCCATATTTACCATACCTACCATATTTTATCTGGCAAAGATGCCTCAATTTTAAGAAGCAGCATTATTTTAGATAGAGCTAAGAAAGAAGAAGAAAATCACTGTCAATTAAACTAAGATACAATGCTTTCTTTTCACTTAGAACTTTTGTTTTATACTTATTGGAAAAGCTCTCAGACTTTAGAAATAGGTTTTTATCCTATGCACTCTTACACATATGTAAACTGTAAGCTGTAAGTGAAATAAATTGGTGAATTATTCCCCAAATTTCTTCATATTGAGCCCTGCTCTTATGAGTTAACCTTCAAATCGCAGTTGATATTCATCTTTTTCCACCCAATGTCATCCCCCGTGCTATTCAGAGTGTTGGTAGAGAAGCATTTCTTAAAAGAGTGCTTCTTGCTTGAGTGAGAGTAGTGTTATTTCCTGAGACACAGGATCTCTTAGGGCTGACCAGTTTTGGAATTCTTTGGTCATACCCTGGGTCCTACGCTCCCTGGGGAGGCCATGGAGTGGTGTCCTGAGCTCAGCTCCTGGCATGCCAGGCATCCATCTTATGTTCTGTGTTCTGTTCAGGCTAAGGGGCAGAAACTGAGCTGCCCTGAAGTACTTGGTACTAAGCCAAATGATTTTTCCTGTTTTCAACCTCGACACTGCAATGTGGGCATTGCATGAATGAGTGGAAATTTTTGAGCAAGAAATAGCTTCATGCCAGATCTATTTGAAATGCTCAAATCCACCTATTTAATGGCATCTTCACAGCCATGCATAATAGATTTGGAGATGTCACAACTGAGATGATTTTTCAGGCAGAAAGAATGGAATTTAGCTCTCTTCTAAGTTAGTACTTCTTGGCATCTCTGGCTTGCTTTATTAAGCAAGGAGTAGCCTCTCTCTGTTGAAAAACTTAATTTTTAATTTTTTCTTTTACATCGATAGAGCAGTTGCAGTGGGAGAAGGAAGAAAGATGCTTTTTGATGCCCTTCATACAGTTTCTGAACCACAATTGTAGGGAATTGCAGGGCTTATTATTCTTGCATGTGCTTTTTTTAAGGCTGTGTATCTGAACATTGTATGTTTGGTCTTCTGGAAAAAACCATTTGAGAATGCTTTTGGGCATAAAATATTGCTTTCCCTCGTGAATTAAGGTATGTGAAAACACCTGGCACATAGCCCAAGTGTTGTTTCCTTTGCCCTCCCCATCTGGTGCTACCCTCCCCACGTCTGAGGAACTGTCATCTGCTTGCTCACAGCCAGGTCACGTAAGATCTTAGCTGAGTTCAAATATCCCAAGATCTCCACAGTGTGATTTTCATTCTTGCTTGGATTTGTCTCTTCAGAGGCATTTCCTCATAAGGGAAGCAGGTAGTTATGTCTGTCAGTTACAGTTAACTGCAGAATTGTCCTGGTTCACTCTAGAAGAATTTCTCTCCTCTACTTGTACCAACCATGTTTTCCATGTACTCATATCCACACAGAAACTTAAACTCTTGACCTGAAATTTTCTGGCTGTTCATTTTCTTTTTCTGTTTACTTAATTACCAATGGATTCATGTCATGATTGATAATGATTAGTTCTCACTGAGGTATGAGGCCGGCTTATTGCTGCTAAAATATTTCACTGCCTTGCCTTATTTTTACTGCTTGAAAGTTAAAAGTAATGCTTATAGGCAATAAACGTTTCATGCTACCACAGGATAGAAATTAACTTAATACCGATTACTTTCGGTTTGATTTAACCTTCATCTAGTTAAAGGTGGAGACTGATAACTTTTACTTGAACTCAGTTTTTAAATATGGTAAGTTCTAACATTTTCTATAATTTTAATTACAGTAGCTCATATCTGACACTCAGCTTTCTTTATTAATTATTTGGGTTATAAAGCCATACTTAGAAACCATTGATGAAAGCTACTATAAGTGCAGATATAGTATCTAGGATGATGTAAATGTTCACCAAAGAACTATCCTTAACTAGTTCTGATGGGTTGCTTCAGGACCTGTTTAAATGCTAGCACATCTGTTGTTATATTTTCCTTTATTTTGAAAAAGTTATTTAAAGACAATATCTGTTTGACATGAATTACCCCTTATATTCCTTACTGATATGAAGTAGAACTGGTAACATATGTAATTTTTATGGATTCTCACTATACCTCATTAAGAAGACATTAATGAAGATAAATTTTAGGTGGGACCAATTACAAACTAATGTGTTTATATTTTCATTATGAGTTAGCTGATCATCAGAGAATCTTTTCCTCATTTAGGATCTGTGAAGTCTCTCCTACACTATTATTCCATGTTCTGCAAAAGATTGGCCTTGATTCCCTGAAATAAAAAGTGAAGATTTGATCTTCAGTTAAGTAAGCTTTTTATTGAACAATTACATGCCTGTCACTTTGCAAAATAGATTATGTATCAAAAAGAGGTACAGAATGGTCCCTGACTCAAAATTATATTCTTCTGGGGAGAGATGAGACATGAAACAATGAGAAAAAAGCATAAACTAAAAATAAAATTCTAAACTGAACAAAATCAGGTAACAAAACAGCCTGTAAATTTGTAATGGGAAATCCAAAAGGAAGTAATCCACGTTGAAAGATAGTGTGTGGAAGGAGTTTATAAAAGAAGTATCACTTGAGGTGGGCCCCGGAGGATGATGGGGTTTGGGAAGACAGAGGGAAGGGCGAAAGGTGTGTCTGGAGGAATGGCATGAATAAACACTTGAAGACATAGAAAAGTCTGAAGTTTTCAGAGAATAGCTTGGTCAGAGGGCTGAGTATGTGCTAAAGAGGCAAGATTCTAAATGTCTTTAGATAATAAAAGTTAGAAGTTTGCAATGGACAGTCTAAGTTATGTACCCTAATTTCCTTTTCTTGTTAAAATTTTTGGTGGTTGTTTTATTTGTTATTACCTGCCAAATACAATATTCAAATGTAGAGGCATACATTAAGTGTTCTCCAGGAAAATAGATTCTGTGGGTTTAAGAGGCAGTAAATTCTTTATTTCTTTCAATTTAGCCAACAATTGCTAAGCCCCTCCTGACTGCCAGGCACCATGCAGGTGCAAGCTATGGCCTTTGGGCTCACATAGCCCATCAGTAAAGGTACGTGATAAGGTGTACAGGAAGAATGTGAGAGATGACAAGGCACTGTAGAGGGTTGAGGGAAGGTCGGGGAAAATGAGAGAGGTCATCATATTTGAGTTAGGTCTTAAAGAATAATTTTAAAAGGAAGTATAATTTTAACAGGATTTCAAGAGTGCACTACTTTATAATAGAAAGTTGAATTTGAAATGACTTTCAAATTATATTAGTTATACAGACGTTGCAATGAATTACCAAATACCTAGTATTTCTTGAGATAGTAATTCCTTGGCCCAAAACTATTTCTCATGTTTTTCTTTTTACAGTTAATTTTTCTCTTTTGTCTTTACATATTTATGTCTGGTCTTCTGAACTAGTTTATGAGGATAGGACCTCTGCCTTGTACTTCAGTGGATCTCCCATAGCGTTGAGCATATTGGTCCTTAAGGATTGTCAGCATAACGTATGTAGGAATGAATGACTTAGTCACAAATTGTTTCTGTTTATTCTTTTTCTATTAGCATTTCCTAGGAAAAGTGAAGTCAAGGCATTAGTAATGACACCAAGAGTATGGCCTCCGCTCGTCTCTTGGCATGCTGGCTGGGCCTCAACTCTGTCTCAGTTCATAGAATCATGTTGCTTTTCTCCTAGTCCCTTTCTGTAGGTATGAGAAAATGTGGAAAGTTAATAAATATCTGCTCTGGAAGTTACAGAAATTTCCATTCAGGGGGCCTCTCTTTCTGCATATCTGTTTCCCATTCAGATCCAATTTGGACAAGATGTTCTTACTCTTTTTGGAGTCAGTTGAAGAGCAAGATTATAGATGTATTTTTTAATAATTTAGATCAAATTTGATAATAGGTGTCTAAGCATGTTATGAACTACAAAGAACTGCAGAAATTATTATTCTTTTGTTGTTATTAAGATTGGGGGAGGAGTATAATCATAGCAAAAGGAGCAGAATCATTCCATAATTACTCTGAGGGTCTGAGTCTTGAGACATTATTTGTGAAGACACTTGATCAGCTTTGTTAACTCACAGTTTATCATTGTAGTTATCAGATGGGTTTAGATATTTGGAAGAGTTAATGGTATCAGTCCTTTAAGAAGTCAAGTTGAATTATAAAAGATGAAGATATCTTGAATGAGCTTCACTTACTGTGAAATTACTTAATCTCTATAAATGACACATTTCTCAGCAGCAAAATGGTCTGTATTTCCCAGGGTGGTTATGAGTTCCTTTAATGGTTTTGAAGGGCACAGCATGGTGCCTGGCCTGTGGTAGGTGCTCCATCTTCATAAATGTTAGCTATGAAGTATTACTATTACTTAAAAGGTTATTTTAAATCCCAACATCAGCAGATCTACTGAACATCTACTATGTGTCTGGCACCATTCTAAGAGCTAGAGAACAAAGCCCGTAAAGCAAACAAAGATCCCTGCCTTTGAGGAACTCACATTTTAAGTGGGAAGTTGGATAAGCAATGAACATAATAAATGAGTAAATTATATGGTAGGTTACATGATGATTAGTGCTATGGACCAAAGAAAAGTTAGAGCAGGGCAAGGGGGATCAGGCATATTCAGCGGGGCAGAATTGAGATTTAAGCAAGGACTTGAGGGAGGACAGCACTAATTGTGTCTTACTCCTTAGTCAAGAGTTGGCATTTCAAAGGGCAAGGCAAATTACTTAGGTTGGGAGAGATTGGTCTCAAACTAAAGATAGGTAGCTTTTGGGGTGAGAAGCAGATATCTCTTAAAGAAGAATTTAGTCCCTTTATTCTAAAGAACAGCTGTTAACCTCCAGAAACTGTGAAAATGCCTGATGTTCTAACTATTAGATTTAAAAAATGTGAAAAATTATATGCTTTTTCTTTTCTCCAGAAAGTAAGAAAGTAATGTTCTTTTATCTTTCCCCTCAATGACAATAAGATAAGCATTCCTAATGGTATCAAATAGTTTTTTAGGAGCTATTTCCCTTACTTCCTAATAAATTTGGCTCTAATCCAAACCGGAGGCCCACGTATGTTGTCTTCCATTATATGACATTATTACTGTGAGTGATTTCAAAGTAAGAATGTTTCTGTTTTCCTCCTGAGTGTCACTTGACTACAGGAAAGAAATGTGAGTAAGCCTCTTGCTACAGTTGAAGTATCTATTGAAGTAATTATTTAGAAAATGGTACACAGTTCTTTTCCTGGAACTCATTTGCAAACTTACTGTAATGTGAACCAAGTTTTTTAATTCGTATCAGAGATGGTAGTTTTTTTATATTTTAAAAATGGCTATCACATCCACATGTATACAAACATATATATTTTTCAGATATCTAGGTTTTCAGATATTAAAATTGGATGCCACTAATATATGTGCATGCATATGTGTATATGCATCTGTATTCATATGGGAGGATTCTTCAAAAAGTTCATGGAAAGATTCATATTATCTTTTACTCTCTTTTTCCACGAACCTTTTGAAGTACCCTTGTGTATAGGTATGCGTGTGTGTATGTATATATATATATCAGCACATATGCATATTTTAGTGATTAAGTTATTTAATTAATCTCTTAATTACTTGAAAGAATTGGGAAAACCAGCAGTTTTTATAGTTAAAGATTTCTTAAAATTAATTGTGGCATTTGTGCATGTCAAAAAAATTCAATATTTTAGTGGAGTCTATGATAATTCTTATGTTTAGATGTTGCAGTGAGAAGTTAAGTAGTAGTAGAGTTGATGAAATTGGATTTTTAGAAACATATTTGATACCACTCTGGTTTTATCATCAAAATATGATATTCAGATAATTCATTACTTATAGTTCGTAGCACATGCATGATTAGTGAGCCTGGATGACTTGCTTTTCTTGCACTTATTCAGCCACTTCTAGAGTTTATTATTGCTTTGTCTGAATTGTGTGTACTCAAACTACTTAAAAAGCCAGTATTATTTCATTGTCACGAGTATGCAGTTGTACCTTTTCTTCTTGGTTGGAGGACTATCAGTATCTCTTTTTAAGACAAGTCGGAATATAGAATATAAAAATGACACGTAAGTTATGTTTGGCCTCTGAAGGAGTAAACCAAATATTTATTGGCAGTATGGTGGACTGTAGTGTTTGAGAGCCTTGATCTGAAGCCGAACACCTGGGTTCAAATCCTGCCCTGCCACTAACTATCTGGCCAACCTTGGGCAACTTATTTAACCTTGTAGGCTTTAATTTCTTCATCTGTGAAATGATAAGAATAACAGTACTTACTTTATAGGATTGCTTTGAGGATAGAATGAGTTGATATTTGTAAAGCACTTAGGATAATGTTTATTAAGTAGATATAAAAATAAATGCCCCAGCAAGTCTAAAAAGAGTTCTTATCTTTTAAAGATACATACTGAAATCTTTATTGGTGAAATGATGTGATGTCTGGAATTTGTTTGAAAATAATCTGGTAGGAAAGTGAAACATGGGAATGGGTGAGAGAATAGGTGGATCAAGATTGCCCATGGGCTGATAATTGTTGAAGATGGATATAGGTGTATGTGAATTTATTATGTTATTCACTTTCCGTTTATATAAGCTTGAAAATTTCCAAATAAATAGTCAAAATAGAGAAAGGACAGTTTATTTTTTCCAGTTTTCTTTTCTTTCCTTCTTTGTATTTCTCCCCTTATCTGATTCTGGCATATCATTTCTGCCTTTTTTGGTGTAGTTCAAATGCCATCTGTGTAAAGCCCTTCTTGATCACCCCAGCCACACTCTGTCTCTTCTCTTCTGATTCATGCAGCCCACTAGACCCTTCTTGGGTTTGTGTGCACACTGAGTGGCTCTGTCATTATTCCCATGAGTGTCTTTCTTTCCTTCCAGGCTTAAAAGCTCCATGTGGGCTAGGATCACCTTTCTAACTCCCATAGCAAGCACCTTGCACACAGTAGATGCTCATCAAACCTTGGTTGAACAGATGGCATTTGTTGACTACAATTCAGGAAGAGAAAAGAAAAGAAAAAAAAACTTTTTTGTGTGTCATAGTTATTACTAAAGTATCATGTTTTGGGATGAAATATTTTTAGTCAGATTTTGTAATGGTAATTCCAAATAGGAATACTTGTGGCTTTATATTGAGACTTTTTGCTGTTTGGGGCATTTCTTTTTATCTGTTCAAGGACTTTGTTTAGAAGGTTAAGGTTGTTTAAGGTTATTAGCTAAGTTTCAGAAATATTCATCTAATTCTGGCATATTGCGAACATGGAGATGTGCAATACTTGTTTTCTATTTTATGGTTATGGGAAGTAGGATTTTTTTCTTTCATCTGTGGACACACAGTACTTTTTCTATATATAGACTTTAATGATGCAAATAACAGTCCAGTGAGAAATCAGAAAAAGTTAATGTTGCAAACCTAAAGCACATAACTTTGATTTACTTTAGGATAGGCCCTGAAATCATAGGAATAAAATAACTGTAATTTTAGCCACCCACTTCCCTCCACATATAGGTTAGCTTTTCTTTAGGTATATTCTTGAAATACCATATGTGAAACACGTTTTGGTAAGTTAAAGAACATTTTAAGTCTAAGAATTTTATGTCTATTAGACATATTTCTAAATGCAATAATTTTATAAGGCAAAAACTATTTTAAAGCAAAGAATTCTAATTAACTCTCATTTAAGTGTTTTATAAGTCTTCTTGTTTATAAGGTGAACTTACCCAAGGTGAGATCTCCATTCATTTTAGTCTTTTCTGCACAGTAAATCTTTTTTGCTGAACTTATTGTTAAGTAGTGAAATTTGGCTACCTTGAGTTTCACTTCAATACACTTCTGTTTCCATTCTCTATGGAGGTGCTAATTACCAGTGAAATATTTAAAAGATGATGCCAAAAGCAAAAAGAAGTGCCATCGGATATAGGTAATCTATAAACTAAGTAATCTACTTCCTATAAAAATCAAGAATGGGGCTATATTGTCTGACATCATTATTGCTATGAATTTCTCACTTGCAATGGAGAGTCTCTGCCTTTGATTTTCTCCACTCCCTGCTCCATATCCACCCCAGTGGCATGTTCTCATTAACCCACTTCCTTGACCTTTAGCTATTGCACTGAAGAATTCAAATTCAAAAGATGTGAATTGCCTCATTCATATCTGCAAGGTTCGAATCATGGTTAAGTTTTAGGCGGGGTGTCTGATTATGAACAGACTGCAAGTGAGAGTGGGTGTTCTTTTGTGAGGATCTGCACTTGCTGAGCTGTATTGTTTCATTTACTCATCTAGAGTTTCTGTAGTAAGTAGGACAATGATTCTCAGCATAGTCATTGTGACACATCATGCTAGCTTTGGCTGACTCATGTGTTTCTGAGAGAATTTAAAAGTAAAGTAAAAATTTCATTTACTTTTTCATAATTCCATGACACATTTAATTATTAAAGGGAATGAGAGTAGCTATTACAGATAAGATGTCCAACTCCCCAAAATGAGAATTACTAACAGCTTGCAGAAGCTTTAGTGAAAAATTTTTAAAACATAGATTGAAAAAAAAAAGATGTAAGATCTTTTCTTCCTTTAAATCATAATTCCTTGGGATAGGAACATTGTTTCCTATCCTCTTGTATCTCTCCATGCAATTAATAAAGCACTTTTCACAAATAGAATAATCAGGAAATACTAATTAAAATTCCTTTAATTTTTTTTTTTTTTTTTTTTTTTTGGAAATTGAAAAAACTTGAATATGTTGAGAAATTGACTTTTTACCTCTTGGATAAGACTGTGAGAATTTATACATGAAAAATGCTTGTAACTGAAGCTGACTTCTCTGAGATACCAAACATGTTTCTGTTAGAAGGATCTGCTGAACTATCTGTATTTCCCTCATGCGTTGGAGAGCAGATTTGTGTTAAGTGACAGAGAGAAAAGCAAGCGGTAATGTATTCCACTGCTGTTCTGCACAGGTGTGAACCCATACCGTTCCCTTCATCATCCAGGTGAGAGCAAAGTGGCCATGTCTTCATTTTCTTCTATATCATATTTTGACATGAAAAGATATATCATTAGTACCTCTAGGTAATAAGATCCCTAGAGGTACTTGGATACTGTTGGGACCTTCATCAAGCAGATTCCATGTATCTCAGTATTTCTAACCTTTCAGGTCAAGTTTTCTTGTTTGTTTTTTTAATAAAAAAATATATATATATATATAAAAAAACAGCAATATGCTGAGGAAATTATCTGTCTGATTAGATCCTCTGTTATCGTAGGAAATCATTACATTATTCTAACCTTTATAGAAATTTCCTAAAATCCTAACATGAGCCCCTTATCTTTTCTGTCAGAGTGTACATAGTTGTGAAAGTAAATGGGTTTTGTACTAGTGCATTTATTTTATGGAACATCCTCATAATTCAGTCTGCTGCTCCTGAATCAGAACTAATATACTTTTGGCTTATGTACTAGTTTGAACCATCTATATTATCATATATTATCAAGGCCAAACTCAGTCCAGCTAACATATGTTCAGAGGCTGCCGTATGAAAGGTGCTGTTTTACTTGTATGAGGAAGCAAGGGTTGGAAGTAGTTAGAATGATCTTTTTTTGATACAGTTTTCAAATACCAAATCATCATGAGTTTGAGTGAAAAAGTGACTTAATGTGTTGAGTAGCTGTGTTTTTAAAACCTAGGGTTCTTTTTGTTACTGCTCAGAGGAAAGAACTGAGAATTATATGAGATGTACTTTTAGTCAGTTCTGTGTACTGAAAATCCAGACCACTTTAGATTACTTTTAATATTTGAAAGCATGGAAATGTTCAGATCATTGAATGTTTCCAAGTAGTTGTCTTAATATTGTATCACTTAGGGGTCAGTTGCAGATAATGGAAACCGCTATAGCTATTGAAGAAAAAATAGAATAATAAAAATAAAAGCATTTACCATAAGGAATTAAGTGCTTACTAATCTAATCATTGGAAGGGCTGGAGGCTTAGATTCTAGGCTGAGTCTCCAAGAATGGCTCCTAGAAAGAACTGGCTGATGGAGGAAATGCTACCATTGCTATGTTTAGGAAGCTGGGGACTCAGGAAGTCTGTATGCCAACGGCTGGTTTCAAGATCACAACACCTTAGCCATGACCAGGAGTCATGAAATAACTGTTGTCTTCTGGAATATTCTACCTTAGCTCTGATTCAGGGATGAGACTGCTGCCAGCACTGTTAGCTTCAGAGCTGTTTGCTGCCTGCTAGATCTAGATCACCAGCAAAATGACACCGTTAAGTGCTGCTTCTCTCCTACTTAACTTGACTCTGAATTGAAGTCTTATGGAAGTGCCTCTAATGGTAAAACCTAAGTTGCAAATTAGGTCTTACGGAAGTGCATCTAATGGTGAAATCTAAATTGCATTGAGAATGCTAGCTGCAATGGAGATTGGGAAATGAAGTTTTTAGCATTCTAGCCTCTGCAGTATAGGAAGGCAAGTCCAGAGATTGGAATAGACATTGAGCTAGCCAGTCTGCTGTAACTGCCACACATGCTCTTTTGCTATTCCCTGTGATGGTTAGAAAATAAGCTTAGAATTTGGCAGATTAAATGAGAAAGAATTTTCAGATACAGACCTTGAATATTTTGGTCTCCAAGTAGATTTTTAAAAATAGATTCTTTGTTTGTATTATTTAAGTCTCCATAAGAGCCTCTAGTAATCAGTAATTACATAGTCAGATGTGCCAGCTGGAATAGTTCAGGTATCTCTGTGTATTTATAGTTTTAATCCCATATGTCTTCTCTTTAGCTCTTGGCTATCATTTGGAATCAAACTTTTCCCACTTGTGATTATGCTAGTGTATTTAATTGAGATTTTTTTTTTTTTGGCTTTTTTTTGGCATAGTGAACATAAGTAGAGCAAATGGAGCATAAGCAAGATTAGTTGAGTAAATAACAAACTTAGTTTATCAAGGTTAAGTAGCATGCTCTTGAATGTTCTATGAAGTGAATTTCCCTGTCCATCGTGCATAATGTTGGGACTACTAACCTAACTCAAGGTTAGAAAGGCAGAATAATAGGGTAAAGTGAAACATTTGAAATGCACATGCCTTGTTAAATGTTCTGATTTGTGGGTCCATCTATTGAATATCTTATTTATAGATGAGAAAAAAGATTCATTCATTCCATCACTACCAAATATAAGTACTATATAATTTTAATGTCTGGAATCAGAGGTCTCCCCAGGTTTCCTTCATTAAAGCTACATCCTCTCTTCCTTGGGATCCTCCGTTCTGTTGACTGTTCTTAAATATTCTCATAGTGCTTATCATGATCCTATTTATTTATTTGTTTATATATTTTTCTGTACCTTTTTAGAATGTAGCTATATAAGTACAGGAGCTTTGTTATGTTCACTGTCTCCAGAAGCTGGAAAGAGCCTGGTACATAGAGGGTGCTCAATATTTGAATAAATGAATGGATGGAAAAACTGCACTGGACTAGCTAGCAATCAGAAGACCCAGCCCTGTAATTCAGCAGGAGACTAACTGCCTGACAGCACAACTCCTGTATGCTCTGTGTAATTGAGATCATACCCGTGCTGCTGAACCTTGTATGCGCACTGCTAAGTATGGGACCTGGCACCTGGCAGATTTTTGATAAATATTTTTTGAGTAAATGAACTAACCAGGACGCTGGCCGTTTCACCTTTCTGATCTTTAGTTTCCTTATTTCAAGGTGAAGGAGGAAGACAAGATAAGGCTGCTTTTAGATTTAAGATTCTGTGATTCTAGGTCAATTCACTTTGATTAGGTTATGGGTGTGTATGTGTGGGTACTTCCCAAAAGAATTTTCTGTGGTCTGTTCTGTTGAGCAAGATAAGCATTCCATTATTCCATGCACATATGAAATGAATTAATTAAGGGCATAAAATGTGCCCTAATTCAGGAAAGTTGACATTAACAATATGTACTTAATGTATGATAACCATGAGTCTTGAAGGAGACACTATTTTTCTCTGTAAACACAATTTATTAAATAGACAATTACATGTGAGTTCACATTGTGCTTTTATAAAATTTCTTATATGAAAAATTGCAATCAGAGAAAAAATGCTTTGTTAGGCCATGCGCTCTAATTTTTAATCCTGAAAACTAAGGTCCCTATTGTTTATGGCCCATTCTAACTGCAGTATAGTTGGTTGAAGATCATTGCCTAACGATTATAGAGAGAGACGCTGTCCATCGATGTTTAGTTCACATGCTCCTACTGTGAGCAGCTCTGTGACTGTAGGAAAAGAGCATTTTTCCTTAGAAAGCCTATCCATGAAAATAATTAATGATGTCAGTATTGGTTTATTTATAAAGTTGTGTGTGGTAGTTCCATGTGAATAAAAACAACCTAAATGTCAAACATTTGGTACATCTCAAAATAGACTAATGTGCAGCCTGCAAACCCGATGGTGAAGAGGTGTATTTATTGCCAAGGAGTAACAGTATACTGTTAAGTGAACAAAGCAAGTTACAAAACAATATGTAAAGTGTGACAATATTTTTATAAAAAATATATGTATAAAAATGTCTGGAAAGGTCTAAGATAAAATATTGACACTGTTTATTACATGGTGAAATTACAGTTGGTTTTTTTTGGGGGGGGTATTTATGTTTAAAAAATCTCTATCCAATGAGCACATAGTACTTATATTATAAGAAAATGATTACCAGAAATTCCTTCTGTGATTTTTTTTATCGACCAGGAGTTCTATTCAAATACATAGGCAGAATAAATAAGAAAGTAAAAAACTTTTACTTTTTATGTTTCTTTTATTTCTCTTCTAAATTTGAGTGGGATCTGTGATTGACTTAATTATTTTGTGGATAATTTATTGAAAAGTACTTTTTGATTGCAAATAAAATTTATTTAGTTGGTACCTACCCAAATCTAAGGGCATAGTAATAATGATTTATTTTATTGAGGACAGTTGTGATACCATCCTGGGACTTTTCTTAATAAATGTATAATAAAGCCACATTCACATTATATTATCTATTTATTTTTCCATTTGTTTAGCCCATTGAGATATAAAATCAACCACAAATTACCATTCATAGATAAGATGGAATTAATTCTTAATGATGTGGCCATTTCAGGATATAGTTAAAACTATTTAATTTTGTGATCTTGATATTAAGTATACATTAAGTATATTGTAGAATATACTTAGGATATTGCCTCTTCTTTCAAGAACTTAAAATTTAAGGAAATGGACAATGTATGATGCTACTTAATTTGAAAATTCTTCTATTTAGTTTTGTCTCTTTGTGTTAGACCTAAGCAGGGTGTGGTAGTCAGTAATACTTGGGACAATTTATAGGACTGGAAAATTCTCAGATGAGATAATAGGAGACTCCGAACAGAGGGCCAGGCTGAGCCACAGGCAGTACCATAGAGGCAGGGTCTGATGGTAATATATGGTACTACAGAGGCAGGGTCTGATGGTAATGTGTGATAACCATGAGAGTCAAGATGAAGGTCATGGGTAAAATACAGGGTATTCTGCTGAGATGGCAGACTTCTCCACACAGTATAGATATGCAAATGCAAGCACCCAGAGTGCCTGACTTTGATGTGTTGCCAAGTACCTTTGGCCTCCAGTGGGTACTGACTGGGAGAAATTCCAGCCTCAACCAAGACATCTGTTAGCAGAGGAATAGGATTAATGAAGGAATTTGTCCCTTTCTTCCCTCAGTTTCCTCAAGGAGAGGGTTTTGTTAATTGGCATGAAAATGTTGTATAACATTTTAGGAAACAAATCTTCCTAGGATTTTTTTTAAAGTTAAATTTATAACAATCAATAAAGTTTTTCTCTCCAAAATGGATTTTTTCACATCTAGAGTTATTATTTTTGTCTTTATTTTGAAACAATTTCAAACTCGTAGAAAAATTACAAGAATTGGTTAAAAAAACCCCTCCTGTATAGCAATTGTTAATGCTTTGCCACATTTGCTTTATCTCTCTGCCTGTCTCTGACTCTCTGTCTCTCTCTCTTTTTCTCTGTCTCTCTCTCTCTCTCCACACATACACATACACACACACAGACACACGCACACACCTGGATGTACCATTTGATAGTTAGTGATCAATTATACTCCTTTACTCCTAAACATTTCAACATTTATTTTCTAAGAACGAAGACATTCTCTTATATAAACACATAGATATCCAGTCCATATTCAAAATATGCCTATTGTCCCAATAGCATTCTTTTTTTTTTTTTTGACCGGTAAGGGGATCGCAACCCTCTGCATGGTGTTGTCTACACCACGCTCAGCCAGTGAGCGCACCGGCCATCCCTATATAGGATCCGAACCCGCGGCCTCAGCGCTATCAGCACCGCACTCTCCCGAGTGAGCCATGGGGCCGGCCCCCAATAACATTCTTTAGAGCAGATTTTTTCTTGGCCAAGGAAGGCAAGATTGTTTTGAAAATCTCCTTTGATCTGGAATAGTTTCCCAGCCTTTTTTTTTTTTTTTTAATGACATTGATAATTTTAAAGAGTACAAACCACTTGTTTTATAGACTATTACTTAATTTTGGTTTGTCTGATTC
Source organism: Cynocephalus volans (assembly GCF_027409185.1). Classification (NCBI taxonomy): domain Eukaryota; kingdom Metazoa; phylum Chordata; class Mammalia; order Dermoptera; family Cynocephalidae; genus Cynocephalus; species Cynocephalus volans. The sequence goes on from NC_084467.1 coordinate 128,604,726, forward strand.
AATATATTTTATGCATTGACTTTATATTTTAGTTTGAGAAGCATGGATATATAAGGAAGAAAACATTCATCCTTGGTCTTGCTGTCCAAGGATACTGTTGATGTTTAGACATATTTCCTTTTTTTCCTATGCATATGAATATATTTTTCTCTATAACTGGGATCATTCTGTGCATACAATTCTTACATTCACTTTTTGAGAATTTTTCCATCTTATTAAATGCTCTTTGAAAGCATGTTTTTGGAGTTTCCTAATGTTTCTTATTACAGTTATACTATCATATATCTAAATATTCTCTTATTGTTTGGACACTGAAATTGTTTCTGTTTTTCTATTAAAAATAACACTGTAAGAATGAGTATCTTTAATCTATAAACTGAATTTTGATTCCTTTTTTTCCCTTAAAATTACTTAAGCACATGCATAGTAAACAAATAAAAGACTCCTCATGGTAAAATTAATCGTAAATCAGTAATCAAAGTCTTGGTGTGTGCAGAAGTACAGGGCATTTCCCAGTCTTCCTTTGGGGCATCTCTCTAGGTAAGGTTTTGCTTTCTCCCAATGTGTCTCTCTGCTCAGTGTGCTTGTGACACCACCTGTTGTGATAGTTTATTGTCATTTTCTCAGTCTGACTGCTGGGAGATCACAGGGAGCTGAATGCAGTGAGTTAAACACATGTTCATCTTGGTTGCATCTTCAAGGTCTTGTCTGGCTCCAGTCCTGACGAAACTTCTTAGGCTCTGGGAGAAAGAGGGAGCTTCTGGTTGAAGGAAAATCCCATAGTTTCCCAGTGGAAACAGCAGCCCATGGATTCTGACTTGGTTCTGGTGTTCCCTTTGGAGATTTTTTCTGGGTCCAGCATGGGGGGATAGATAAGTGTGTCAGGAGTAAATCACCCTGTCTTCTGAGGTATCCATATATTGTCAGGAAAACTCACCTTCTCTTCTGAGGTATCCATACATTTTGTACTTAGGTCTTTTATGATAGCCCTCATACTGTATTGCAATTAATTATATACAAGTCTAGCTTCCTTATTAGGCTTTGAGTTTTGTATCCTTTAGATCTGTTTGTCCTGCAACAAACTACCCCAAAACTTAGTGGCTGAGAACAATAGCCATTAATTTAGCTCAAGATTCTGTGGAATCAGCAGTTTGGGCTTGGCTCAGCAGGGCTCAGCTGATTTCTGCTGGGACTCACTCATATGGATGGATGGCTGCTGGGTCAGCTGGAGCTGGCTGATAGATGATGGGGGTACCTCGGTTATTCTCATGTGGTCTCCCATCCTTCAACAGGCTAGTTCAGACTTGTTCACATGATGACAACAGGGTTCCCAAGACCATCAAGAGGGCAAATCCTCTAATGTGAAAGAACTTTTCAAATTTCTACTGCTGATACATTTGCTTCTGTCCCATTGTCCAGAGCAAATCATATGGCCAAGCCCAGAGTCAATGTGGGAGGTCACCACAAAAGTATGTGGACGCAGGGATGTGTGAAAAAATAGGGCCATTACTGCAGTCAGTCCACTACATGTTCTTTGACCTCAGGGTTCCACCTCACTCGTCTTTCAATCCCTAGCTCCTATCCTGATGTTTGGCACAGGTAGGTGCTGGGGAAATGTTGAACTGATTGATCTGTACAGTTATCTGACCCTTTAACATCCCCACAAACTTGGTACTCTCTAGGGCACGGGCAAGGTGTTAGTCAATGCTGCTGGGTGTTGATCTTTGTGAGACTCTTTGCTGTTGGCTCTTGATGTGAAAAGTCTATGGAGAGAGAGTGGGCATGACAATTGGTTAACAAAACAGGAGATTGTTTTATGGAATCCGAGTAACCTTTTTCTAATCTCCTTGGCAAAATATACATACTTTTACTATTATGTTGTGTCTTAATTTTTCTTTCAAAGGATGTCCCTGATGTTCATATTAATCTGATTTTGTTCTGTGAATAAATAGAGAACACACAGCTGTGTTTGGTCTGGGTTCCATATCCTCACAGTCAAGTCCTCTGACAAATTCCTTGAAATTTCAAATAACCAAAATACCCTTAAACCTATGCAGTGGAGGCCTCTGTCCCAGGCCTCAAATTTTATAGGGCCTTTCTCTGACTTTCCTCTGGCTTCACCCTTCCTTATGTGGCTAGGTATTGTGGGGTCAAGGATTTTCCAGGTGGGCAAGAGGTGTGCCTGCCTAGAGTTCAAACCATTTCTCCTTCTACATCATGTTCCAGGTAAATGGGAACTCCAAAATTCTCTGCCTAAATGGTCTCAAGTTTCTTTTGGGACCTGTACAGCCCTCTTTGCTTTTCTTTTAAAGCCAGATCCCACTAGTGTGCACCTTTCTGTGCCCAAAGCGTGGCCAGGGGGTAGCTGTTTGTCCAGTGGGGTCTAAGGATTGAATGGATTTTAGACTTTGGTTTGAGGTGCCTATAACCTTGCTCTGGAGTCCCTTGAGGGTTCAGGATGGAACTGGGAGTACAGTGAGATATCAGGGCCATAGGGATCCCATAGGCTGTTAACAGTAGTGGAATTTTTCAAGGGAGCAATAGCTAGACTTGTTTCACTTGAGTTCTGGGGGGTTTGTAAAAATAAAAATGACTTCTGCCTTTTTCCCTGTTTCCCTCCCTCCATCTTTCCTCCCTCCCTCCTTCCCTCCTTTCCTTCCTTCCTTGCAGCCATTTATGAGTAAAGAAAGAAAAGACCACAACAATACATCAAACTTTCAGAAGGACAGAACAAACCTAAGGGTACTAGAGATGGGGGCGAGGGAGGGAGGAGTTTGGGGAGTGATAGGTCGGGCAAAGGGCTCAAAGAAATATCACGATTTGTAAGAATGAATATGTTAATAATAAATAAAAATTTAAAATAAAAAAAGAATGACTTCTGGAATATAATGAGCTAAAACTACTAAATGAGTATTTAACTTACTGTATTTCAGGGCAGCAAATAGATTTGGTGCCTCTTTTGTGAGTCTGTAAACTGAAATATTGGTTCTTGTTAATGTATGGTAAGTTTGAGATTGTAATCTCTCTTTTAGGAGACATGCCAAGTAGTTAGGCTACTTTTCCTCCATAAATATCTTTTGATTGTGTTCTAAGTGATTTGTCCATAGAGCCTCACAGATGGTAAATCCAGTCAATACCAAGCACATGTAACTTTAGTGTTCGTCTATAAATCAGATGGCAATTTAATGGGTATATGATAGAGGGGATGATAATAAAGATTCATAATGAGGTGTTTCAAATAATTTTGAGAAGAGTCAGCTGGAAAGCCTGAGGGCAAAGCAGATATAAGAACAATTGAGGGGTACAAGTATTATTGTGGCTAAAACAAATTTTAATGATGCCTTTCTTGTCTCTACCACCCTGCCCTCTGACCCCCTTTTTTAAAAGAATTCCCATGGCCAGTCACTGCTTGCATGGAAAATTACCTTTCCCTTTGTTATTTATGTTATGCTTTTAGGAATTTTAGAATGATATGGGAGTCGTTAACAGAAGAGTTAGAATCAAAGCTCATTGTTTTCTTGCTATGGCTTGAATTTAAAATAAGAAAGGGCAAAAATACAAATTTTAGTGTTTATAACTCAAGGATTAGGTTAAGAAGTCATTAGTAATGAACATGTGTCTAGTAATTTCATTTACAATGCGTTTGATTAATGACTACGCTACAAACATTACTTCAGCTGTATCCAGCCCTCTTAAGGCCAGTTTTTACGTAAATTGGCACACAGAGTTGTCTTTATCATTTCTGGTTTAAAGTTTGAAATAGTCATTACACGTTTCGTTACTAGAGAGTTATTTTCCTCTGCTTATCGTAGAATTATATTTTAATGTGAGTGATTGGATAATAACTTGTTATCATCAAATACCAGGGCAGGAGAAGGTAGATTTATCAGGCAATTGAATTACGAAGATGTTATTGCTGTGAGGGAAAACCCAATTACCAATGGGTTGTGGATGGGGAACTTCCTATTTCCTGTTGGAGATCTAAAATTGATTAGATTCAAGCCAGTAGAAGTCGTCTGCTGTTATTCATAGAATCACAGGATTATAGAGATAGAACGATTTTAGGAATCATCTAGTCCAATACCCTCATTTAAAAAGTAAGGATATTGAGGTGAAAGGTTTCATGTCCAAGGTCAATTGTTGGGACAGAACCCAAGACCATAGCCCTAAACTAAAGACCATTACTTCTGAATACAGATAGTGTCTGTTCTTTGTCCACAGAGTATATACATTCTGGAGGCTGAGTATTTATTTAATTTTTTTATAAAGGTTTATGTGTAATATTTAAAAGGTTTTTCAAAGTTTCTATGGATGTATAAATTATAAAGCCAGTTCTTGGCCTGTTTACAAGTTCTTTGGTTTGTCTTTGTTATTGCTGGGGTATCTGAGTAGCAAAATAATCCAATTCTTTATGGATATTTTCCGATGATTTGTGAGAACTTTGAAATAAGGTAAACCTTTAATTTATTTTTGTTTTGTTTTATTTATTTTGTTAATAGGTAATTATTTCATATGGTTCAAAAAAATCTCTACTCTGTTTTCCCATTTTTTTTGACAATTTATAAACACATTTGTGCAACCTGCATACAATGTAAATGTGCATGCATACCTGTCAATATTAGAAAAGATGTTAGGTTTTATTTAATTCATTGTTAATTTATTATAACCAAATTGTTAAATTATTTTAAGGTATCATCTGATATGTCGTTTTCTTCCATTGTCTTTTTTCTCAGTAGAGATGGATGGGACCTTTAGAGTATATGTAAAATAATCCTCATAGGTAAAAATCTAACTGAATTTTTTTTTTTTTTTTTTGTGGCTGGCCAGTGTGGGGATCCAAACCCTTAATCTTGGTGTTATAACGCCACACTCTGAGCAATTGAACTAACCGGCCAGCTGGTTTTTTTTTTTTTTTTTTTTTTCTGACTGATTTTTAAAAGTCAAAAAGGATTGTGATTTCATTATGCTCTCTGCAAACTTTTTTGTTTTTTAATACCCATGTGGTCAAAAAGTTATTGGTTATGTCCTGCTTAAAGCTTTCTTCTTCTTTTTTTCTTTAGTCTTCATATTTTTTCTTATTCTGTTACCTGTAGTTAGAAATCTGCCTGATATTATCATTATACATTAGAATATAGAAGTTAAGCAACAGAAATTTTTGTTTTTATCATTAGAAAAATCATTTACTTGTGAGATGTGAAAAAGAAAGTAATATTATATTTTTAGAGGAGTTTTATAGCCCTGAGACTCTAGATCTCAGGGCCATACAGTGAAAAGATAGCAGAGCTGGGAATAAAATCAAGGTCAAATGAAATTCTTTCTCATTTAGAGAAGGGGGAAATAACATTATTTCCCCAGAGAACAAACTCTCCAGCTATTAGAAACATTTAAAAGGGTTCTTAGTATAGATTATAAAACTGGCATAGATATAAGAAATAATAGTGATGGCATCCTCATGTCAGCTGGAAGTTTCAGTCTGCTAAAAGAAGAGGAATGCAATATAATGGAAAGGTTGCTGAAATAGGTCCCAATTTGTATTTGCTTGGCCTTCTGATCTTGAGTAAATCATTTAACTGTTTTTAGCCTTGGGTTGATAATACCTATCTTTCCAAACTTACAAGGTTATCATGAAGATCAAATGTGATAATACAACAGTGCTGTGCAGATATGAGTTAGCATAAAGTCAGAGCGTTTGATGCATTCTTGTCTTGCCAGCAGCAGCATCTCTTTGAAGGTGTAAGATTTAGTAAAGAGAATTGCAATTCTGTATCTGGTAATGACAAACAAAGACACCTTGGTGATATAAAGGAATTCTGGGGAAAGATGACCATATTAAAGTTTATAATATCAAGTCAAGGCAGTACTGGGTGTCATTTTTTAAAAGTAGATTTTAAGAAGTTTTGGGAAAAAGTAGGTATTTTGCAAGGGACTGTGACTCATGAGGATGGTAGATGATAAAAAATGAAATTCTGATTATTTATGAATGATTTTAACAGGAGAGAAAGGTTTATGGGCAAGGTGGTTATCTAACAAAATCTAACTAAATTTTATAGACAATTCTCTGAACACGAAGTGTATGGAATATATACGGAATATCAAGGGAGGGACATGCAACTAAGGAAAAATACAAAAGTAGCATTTATTTAAAATGGAGTTGGCAACTTTCCAGTAGTAGAATTGGCTTTAATATATGCATTTAACAGAATATATTTCAAAGTCAGAAGAATAGCTATTAGCTAGTTCTTTAATCACAGAAAAAGAATTTATATGAAAGTTTAGGCAGGATAGTGTCAAGGAGGCTACAACTGACAATTAGCTGAAGTTTATGAAAAGATTAAAGTAAACAAACAAAAACAGATTAGGCAGGAGAAAGAGCTTTTTTAAATAAAAGTTCCTTCTAGAAGACAGAAGGAGATAAGGCCATTGATTAGGAAAGAAGGGAAAGCCTTCTTTAAACTACTGTTTACTGGAAATACATTAACAAAGACTGACTGAGCACTTACCAGGGATAGTTACAGAAGGTGAAAGATCAGACTTTCTAGCATTAATATTTAACATATGTAGTGCAGCTGCCATGCTTGCATGGACATCTAAATGTGTTGTAGCCATCCAACCTGAGTTTAAGCCTCACTTATGTTGCTCTGATTAGGACTTATCAGCCATATTTTGTAGACTTGTAGTGATACTGAGTGCTAAGAACTAAGGTATGAGGAAAAATCGATGAGAAAAAACTACAAGTGTACCAATCTCTACTCTCCAAACCATCCCTAATTATTTACAGTAGGATCAATGAATCAAACTATGATCTTGGGTACCGTTCTTCAGATAACTGTTCTTAAACAGTGTGGGATCTACCAGTGAGAGGGCCAGAGGGAGAGAGTAGTTGAACATTAAAGGCAATTTAGAGCTTGCCTGGGAGGCCCTTATCAAACCTGTCTTCCAAAGCAGATATGTAATGCCTTAAAGTGAGCTGTTTATTTGGCATGCATTCTCATTTACATTTTATGTTCAAATTCTTTACAGCTTACATCAAAAGAGAAGAATTAAGCCTGGGCAGCAACCCTTGCGTGAGGACATATTTAAAGCTTAGTTTGTTAGTATACTATAAGAAGGTTGTTAAAAATAATATTCATAGTGAATTTGTTTTCTGGTTTTATTTTAAGATTTGGCTTTTTAAAACTTTCGCCATCCTTGTATGAAAGTACTCATTCTGTGAATTTATATAGAAGTAGCATTTCTTGCCAAGAAGAAAAAAAATGACTAGTTTGTTAATATTCCTAGAAAATTACCAGATGCTTTCCTAGAGATAAAACATAATCAAATTTATTTAAAATTAAGTTAGCGACATCCATGTTAAAATTTACTTTAAAATATATACTTAACAGAACATATTTCAAAGTTAGAACAATGGCTACTAGCTACTTCTTGACTCTGTGAATGAAAAAGAATTTATATGAAGTTTTAGATGTCAACTGAATTATAAGCAACTTCCCCTGGGGAAAGGTATCATTAAGTTGTTCCTTTTTTTTTGGCATTGCTCCTGCAACATATTTTTGAGAATTATAAAGGTGTCATAGTTCATAATAGAATGGTAATAATAATAACTTTCAATTTTATATGTATGTGGGGGATGGGAGCATGTAGAAATCTATCTAAGATGATATTTTTTTTGTCTTGGTTATTAGAGACCAATTATAGCAGCAAAAAGGTAAATAGTCATGCATCCTGAATTGAAGGTAAAATAAGATTGAACGAAGTCTCTAGAAGTCACTCTATGTGATTTTTGAAAAGTCGCATCTTAAAATAAAAAATTAAAGTCTCATCTTAAAAAGAGTTGGTTTCTGAAAATCTTCTCATATAATTGACTTTATATGGTTTTGCAACCAAATTGTCCTGGGATGGCTCATAGCCTACCCAAGAGAGGAAGAGCATCAAAGTGAAAAGGCCACAATGACCAACACGTCTGGTCTAAGAGTCTCCCATGCAAGAAAGCTGGGGGAGGTGTGGATGCCAATTATGGCATTAGAGATGGGGCTGGAGGCATAAATCCGACCCCATCCTATGCAGTAAACATCTCAGCTCTTTCCAAATTATTTTTTTGAATAGACATTTTCTTTTAAAACAGTTTTAAATTTACAGACAAATTGCAAAGGTAGTACAGAGAGTTCCTGTATACTCCACACCCAGTTTTACATATTGTTAATATCTTACATTAATATGGCATATTTGTTGAATTAATGAACCACTATTGGTACAATTTTATTAACTAAGCTTTATATTTTATTCATATTTCCTTAGTTTTTAACTTGTTGGCATTTTTCTATTCCAGGACTATATCCAGGACTCTGCATTACATTTCATTGTCAGGTTGCTTTAAGTTACTTTTAGATGTGTCAGTTTCTTAGACTTTCCTTATTTTTGATGATCTTGACAATCTTGAGAAGTACTGATCAGCTATTTTATGGAATGTCTTTTAGTTAAGATTTATCTGATGTTTTTGTTATGGGCTTATATGTTTTTGGGAGAAAGACCACAGAAGGAAATGACCATTTTCATCACATGGTATCAAAGGTACGTACTGTCAACATGACTCATCATTGTAGATGTCGACCATCATCACCTGGTTGAGGTAGAGCTTGTCAGGTGTCTCCCTTTCCACACCATATTGCTTGGAAGGAAGTCACTGTGCTCAGCCCACACTTAAGGAATGGAGAGTTACACTCCGTCTCCCTCAGGGTGGATTGTCTACACAAAGTATTTGGAATTCATCTGCATGGGAGATCGTCTGTTCTTCTCTGTTTATTTATTCAATAATTTATTTATATCAGTATGGGCTCCTGGGTATTTATTTTTTACTTCGGGTTATACTCCAATACTACTTTATTGCTCTGTCTGTTCCCTTGGGATCTCTTTCAGTTGGCTCCTGTGTCCTATCACTCTGTGTGTGTGCATGTGCGTGTTTGTTTTTTCTGACACTACAAAATGCTGCAGGATCATATTTTATATTTCCTGCCCTAGTTCTAGAGTCAGCTATTTCTCCAAGGAGTCCTGGTTCATTTTTTTTGGAAGTAGTATTAGAAACCAAGATCTGGGTATACTCATTGCTACTGGGATGTAGTTGCTTCTAGGTCCTCTCTGCTGACAGAGCAAGGGGACATATATGTGTGCTAACCTGTACACACACACACACATCTATAAATATTCCTGTGTGTAATTATCTATATCCCTGCTAAGCTAAACATGAGTTCATACTGATGTCTACAACTTTAATACATTACCGCATGGATAATTCTCTCTTGCTTACCTGTAACGTCGCATCCTAACAGTGAGAATGACTCTCACCATCCATCATTTATTTTCTTAATTGTTCATTCCAGTATATAAGTCTAACAGTATCAGAATTATTAACTTGTACCCCCAGGGGTAACAGCTTTATCAGCTAGAGTTCAGGGGTTACGTGCAGCTCCATTGCCTTTAGTCTTGCAGACTCCTCTCATTTCCAGAGTTACTTAGGTCAGCACTCTCCCCGCTCCCCGTCAGTGAGGTTATTTCACACATTTGTAATACGGTTAGAATATTTTATTTACTCACATTCTGCATTCCATTCGGGGATCCTGATGTTCTTAATGATTTTGTAGGAATTGCATACATTAAAGTTCACTGTTTGTGCTGTAAAGTTTTGACAATGTATAGTGTCTTGTATTCACTATTACAGTAACCTATAGCCCAAACTATTTTAAATTATCTAATATTTGACCATTTTTTGAGCCCCAAATTCAGTAATTTTGTATGACTCAATCTAATATAACTTGAAATGTAAGCCAATGTATTATTTATAAGCAGGTAAATGAAATAGCTAAAACTTTTTATTGCACTTTAAGTTATCATAACGATATCTCATAATATTAACTATATAGTTATATTTTACGTACTTAGTAAACATTATGACAGAACCCCTGCAATTTTTCTGATAAAATAATCACATAAAATGGTTACATTCCTTAATTCTCTCCAAATTATTTACATTTCCAAAGAAGAGTAAATATTAGTTCAAATATATCCTATCCAGTGTTAGAATTTTAGGCAGTGAGCAATGAATTATAGGCAGTGTGAGGAAATTTGTTCTTTAGGCTCAATCTTCCTTAACTGTACCTTAATGTATTGCTTCTTCTTTTATTTCATTTTTGAAACCTCTTAAAGTCTTAGGTGTTTTAGACCATCTTAAAGTGATTCCCCAGCCACATCTTCTGCATGATATAGGGTTACATTTCTTCATTCAATAATTTTTTGAGCATCTTCTGTATGTGTGGCATTGTGTTAGGGACAGAATTCCAGACTGTAGATCAGGCACCTTCTGGGTGGCTAAAATGCTCTGGAACCAGTGTCTTCCAGAGGCTGAATTTCATGGATCAGTTTTAAAAATGGCAATGGATATAGAGTTGCTTTCTTTTTTTTTTCCAAGTCAGGGCATTTAAAATGAACAACCAAAGTTTTCATCAGGTAGAATTTGTTTTGCCCCTTCCAGATGTCTAATTTAAATTTTATACTATGTACTTTTCTGTAATTAAAATATTTTACATATTTTTTCCCTATTCTATTCTTATTTGAAGGCTTTTTTCTTAAACAACTTTATTATTTTACTCCACAAATGTCAAGGATAGGAAGATTTAATTAGAAGAACGGATGTCAGGGATTTGACAGTAGTGAATAATCATGTCTATCTCTTGTCAATTTTTTTATTTTAAGTGAGGGGAATGCTATGGAGAATTGCTTCTTTGGTTGAAAGCCTAGATTAGTATATGCTGTGCCACAGCGAATGCTTAATGAATACCTGCTAAATAAATAAAAAAAGAATCGTCCCAAATCATCTCATTCACTGAAGTGAAGATATGGAATCTAGCATGTCAATAACATTGAACTTTCTGAAATAATTCTGTAATGAGTTCTACTCCTTTTTGTTTCTTTCCCTGGTTTGTATCTTTGCCTGAATTTTTAATTCTGTTTATAATAATATTGGCTTGTCAAGTCAATGAGACCAATTAGACAAATGCAGTTAAATGTTTAAATTACTTTTAAACAAATAGCTTCTGATTGATAAATGCTACCAAAAAGGACTACTCAAGTTTGTAGGTTTGAAGTTGATTTTCTTTTGACTAAAACTTGTATTTGTGCAGAACCTTTTCTTCTGAGGTTATTATTATTGTCTATAACATTTTCAGGATTTAAGTAGGAGAGGGATATTCTATCCAGGGTATGTATAGGTCAGATTATGAGACTATGGCCTGTGGGGCATACCTTAGAATTATGTTGCATCTGTTAAGAACTTCATTTGCTGTTAATAATCTGGCATTTTATACATTTTATAGATGAAAATAATAAAAATATGATCTTTACCCTAATTGGCTAGTGGTAGAATTTAACTTGCTTACTGATTTTATTTTTGACTTTTTCTTAATAAGAAATTTGTTTAAAATTAATACATTTCTCGTTATCATTTTCATTTTGAACCTAGTTTCACAAGCAATCTTTTTATTAAGCCTCCCCAGATGTCCCTTTGGTGACCTAACGATTCTACAGATCTTGCACCATCTCCTGTACGAACCAATACGACTGATATAAAAAAATTATTTCAAATCTTCAGGATATAAATAAAAATTTAATATAATGAAAAAAATAAGTTAAAGAAATTTAATATATTTATGAAGATGTAGAGGTTTGTAGAATTTAATCGTGACCATTTCATTTTTTTAAAACCTTTTTTTCCTTTTTATTATAGAAATACATGCTCATTAAAGAGTATTTAGAAAACATGGATAAAGCTATAAGAAAACAAAAATCAGCTAAAGTCCAGTCACCTGGAGATTAACTACTTTCAACATTTTGGCATAGATTTATCTCATAATATACTTTATAAAGTTCACGGAGAGGTGCATATTATCTTTCAATTTTAATTTTTCTATGAACTTTTTGAAGTACCCAAGTATTATAGTGTTACATGTTATGTTATAGTATACTGTTATATGAGTTAAAAGTGTATATATATGTACATATATATGTATGAACTTTTTGAAGATCCCTCGTGTGTGTGTGTGTGTGTGTGTGTGTGTTTGTGTGTGTGTTTGTGTGTGTGTTTGTGTGTGTGTGGAGAGAGACTGAGATCATATTGCACATTTGGATTTGTTAACTTGCTTTTTCAGTTAATAGTGGAGAGTTAACTTTTTTCATGTTAACTATTCTGTTACCACGTTTGTAATGATTACTTAGTATTACATTGGGTGATAATATTATCTTTTTGGATGTTTACATTATTTCCAATAACAATTTCACTTTAACTATCATTAATTTGACAGGAGTTTAGATTTTGACTTTTTAGGAGAAAGGGATGCTGAGTGGTACTTGAAGCTAAGGTGAGTTTGCAGGGCAGTGGTGCTCTCCAAATGTTGGGAGCCACTGCTCTGGGACGTGCATCTTAACCATGGGATGCCTGCTTTGCTGGGCTGCACGGCTGCCCGGGCCTGTTTGTTGTTAGCCCAGCTGAGAGAGCAGTGGCCTTAGTAGCGTCAGCAGGAACAGAGCGGGCTTCATCTCTGCTCTTTGTCTCGCTTTGGTGCTGGTGTGTTTTCCCCGCCGCTGCCATGTGATAGCTGCAAGCAGCACTACACACAGGATCTGTAACTCCTTTTGAAAGCTCTATTGTGAGATACTGCTGCGTTTTAGTGGAGGGGAGGTTTTTGCTAGCGTGTTGCTTTTGGTTTCTTTCAAACGTGAATGTGCCTTCCTCTAAAGAATCCTAAGTACGGAAAGCACTGGTTTTGAGGCAACTAAAAGATGAATTGAATGGTCCTTTCCTTCTTGCCTCCTACAATAGAACAGTAGTAGAATAGAAAAGTAAGTACTCAGATTTCCTTATCTACTTTGCATTTCAGTTAATCACCAGGGGAGAGGTGGGAGATGAGAGAGTGGGGGTTAAGAATTGGGGAAGGCTTCCGAAATGAAATGATATTTGAAAGAGGTGATAAAAAAATGGTAACAGATTTCTGAAAGCACAGAAATGGGGACAATGGAAGTTACTCTGGGTTTGTTTGTTTATTCATCCATAAATCATTAATTGAAAGCCTATGATGTACCAGGAATTACTCTAGACTTTGGATATCCAGGGATGAATTAGACATGGTTCCTGCTTTCTGGGAGTTGACAATCTGGTTGGGAAGATAAAAAATAGACAAAACATATACAGTGGGATCTATAGTAAAGATTTCTACAAGCCATATGGGAGTTTGGAGTGGGAGTATCACTAGGCAGGATAAGGAATGTCTTTTTGTAGGGGCTGACACCTGAGCTGAGTCTTGAAGGACAATTGGGCGGTGGGGAGGGGAAGGCATTTCAGGTAGGGGAAACTGGATTTCAGAAGAGAAATTGGGCTGCAAATTCATGAATGAGAATCATTAGCAGGAAGTGGATGGAACCACTGAGACCCCTGAGGGGAGAACATGTAGAGTGAGAAGATGGTTGAAAACAGAACCAAGAAGGAGTAGACAACTGAAGACACTGAGAAGGAGGAAAGCGGTTGGAGGAGAAGCATCAGGAGAGAGAGGAGAGGAGAGGGTAGGGATATTAGCAATATCAAGTTTTACTGGAAGAAGAAATAAGGTCAAGTCTGGGAGTCCTATTTAGAAATACGAAGGTCTTTAGCGATCTTGGTGAGGGCAGCTTCCAGGTGAAGTAGGGACTGATCTGATTTCAGTGGTCTAGGCATGCATTAGAGGTCAGGGAGGCGTGGTTCCAGAATCCTCCTTTAAGAAGCTTGGCTTTGGAAGGGCTGAGGGGTAATGGCAGATGGGAAGAGAGAAGTGTGTGAAACAAGGATCGAGAAGCTTGGTAGTATTTGTTTGCTTGATTTTTTCCCCCAAGTTTGGATAGCTGGAACATTTTTATAAGGACCACTTGAGAGAGGAGGTTGAAAATGTAGAAGTGAGTTGGAGAGGATACAAATGGCTGGAGGGAGGTCTCAGAGGAGGTGTGAGGGAAGAGGGTTCTGAGCACAGATGCATAATTGTACCGAGATTTTTCTTTCAAAGATGTCTGAGTAATGTTACATATACATATACTAGCATATAACTTTATTCTGAAAGGGTCTTTAACTCTGTTTCTGTGCATTTTTAGAGTGTTACCTAAGGGTCAGTTTCTAAGCCCTTACTTTCTGTGTTTCCCAAATAAAAGTGTAAGGTCTGAGACTTAGTTTTCCTTCTCATCCTGACTCTTTTTTTCCTTCTCACCCTGACTCTTTTTTTCTCTAGTTTAACCTATCATCTAAAAACCCTATTTTTTCTGAATATAAAATAATTAACCTCTGTGTAACATAGAGAAAAAAAAATTCTTGACCTAGTCCCTTTAAGCTATTAGTGGTGTGCTATTCAATAGTGGCGGAGATCCCTGAAGAGAGAACTACAGGTTTGAGACAATGGTTTTTGGAGGCAGTTTAGAAAGAATGTGGAACTAGAAATCAAATATCAGGCTCTTTCCCCACCTCTGCCCCTAATGAACTCCTGTGACAGAGAGTGAGTCTCTTAATTCTTCCTTGCCTTTCCCCATTTACAACAGGAGACTACTATGAGCCATTATGCTTATCTCCTTTCCTGTTAAGAAGAATAAAGTTGATAATATTCGTATATCATGAATGCTTTGAAATGTATGAATTCAGCACATAGTTGTTTTATATCAGTTGGCCAGAACTGAGAAATCCAAAAATGTATTGGGCCCCTGTAATTTTGACAGTGAAAACACATGTGCATTCTGTCGTAGAAAGCATTTTTGCATTCTTGATTTATCCATACAGCCCTGAAAGAAGAAAGTGCTGAGAGATGGGAGGTAAATGAAATAGACTCTGAGTAGCTGAGAGGATGTGGCAAAACTCCTGGAGATTAACCTCGGATGAACAGTTCAGGCCATTGTTCAGAGCCTGCTCACTTTCACACTACTCTCACAGGCCAGGTTATCTGGCATCTACTTCCATTGCAGAGGAGGAACTGCAGACCAGGACCGAGGAGGAGAGGCATGGGTATGGGCAGGCATGCTGATGCTGGGAAGAATGGCACCCAACATGCTGACAGCAAAGGAGGAGACAGACATACTGCAAAACGCCTCCAAAGGGAATAATAATAATAATGAAAGCTCACAATTTGTGCAAGGTCATCAGGCCCTCTTTAATATTTCCAAAAGGCATCACCATGTCTTAGCATAGTACAGTAGTTGATGTTTCAAATGAACACTTATCAAGAAATATGTAAATACTTGGTATACCATGTTTTAAGAATGCCAACAATATAATGTCAATCGCATTTTATAGTTTTCCATTAAAATAAAATTTTGGCAATTAGTGCTAGCTGGGGCCTTTTCCAAAGGGTCTCAGTCTGTTGTTATTTGTTTGTAGGATGCCTAAGTGTTAGTGGTTCTTACATAAACTAATGAGATACAGTGGAGCGATGTGCAGAAGGAATAAAAAACCTTTTTATAGATGAAGGAGACGCCAAGGAAGCTTTATATATAAGTTCAGGTTTCCATTTCCATAGTACATTTAAAAAAAAAAAAAATTGTTTTAAGTTTGAATTGCCCTATGAGACCATAAAAGGATTAATAAATAGTCAGGATTTTTCAAGAATAAAACAACCCTTCTCCAGACTATATTCTAACCCTGGAGAACACATTAATTTTATTAGCTTCAGAGCAGCAAAAATTCTTTTTTATTCTAAAATATAGTGTTCTTTCCTTTTAATATCTCTAATTGAAATAGTAACCTATAATAGCATTTATTAAAAATAAAATATTAAAGGTCCATTAGATTTCTTTTACCAGCTGAAAAAAATGAAGTATTTTAATTGTTCTTTGAGAATTGCCAGTAAACAAAATAGGCCTTCTCTAAAATGAAAGTAAAAATGCTCATGATTGAATTATGGTAGCCCTGTTGACATTCAGGAAGGATAAACCTTGAAACCTTCTAAGATCCCAAATTCCTGACATGAGAAATGTTTTTGTCTTTTATAAGCAAGAGTCTGAAATCTGAACCCTGGCTTAAAATCAAAGTAGTGACCTGGAGTGTTGTTGACCATAGAAATGTGTTCAGGAGTGATAATCTTTGTTAAAAAGGAGAGAGTATTTTTTTTAATTGATCAAAGACTTAAATCTTTATTATTATTTTACTTACAGTTGGCTAGGCGAATGTTTGCTACTGTCTTTTATATTAAAATTTCCTTGTGAGACATTTGATAAATTGAGAAAAAGTCATTGTATCAGAAGCAACATACTTTGGTGATTGACTTATCTGTTGGTGGTGACAGGTTTTCAGGTGTTTGTTGGGGATTGAAAATTCTAGTGTTCCAGACAAAAGTAACTGTTACTGGTTAAAAACTACTTGTATTCTTCTGTGCTCTAAGTGTAAATTTTCCTCTACAACAGCTATGTTAAGAAAAGCTTTTTGAAAAGTTGAACTAGGGATAAAAACATAGGAAAATTTCTAATTGAGAGAAATAAGATTAAAAATGTATCTTATTCCTAAAAATGTTTTATGTGCATAGTTTGATGTCATAGAGTGGACAGCAGCAAATACCACAACTTTAATCATCACTTAATTGTAGACCTCTCCTTTGTACTTGGTACTACCTTTCTGAATTTTACTTTTCTGGATATAACTTCTTTCTGTTTATGTTCCAGGATGAATGTTAACAAAGATTTTTTCCCCACCACACTACAGTTTTTAGAGTACTTTCCCAAGGACTATCTTATTTAGTAATACACAACATAAGTACATTGGAGGAAGGCAAGTATACTGCTATTTTACAAATGAGAGAACAGGTGAAAAGATTCAGTAACAAGAATTCAGTAACTTGTTTAAGGGCCCTATAGTTAGTGTCAGGACCAAACATTTTCATACTTATAATCCATTGTCTTTTAATCATGGCACATTGTTAGTGTGGGACTTGATTGGTAAAGACATTTTGTTGGAAGCTTTAATTGAACTTGGGACTTGAAAATGTAGACATGTCACTCTTAGAAAAGGGAACCTAAGTAACCTTAAATTGAAAAGAGATAATAGCTGGGAATTCTACATAGACCTTGAACACTTTAAAATTTTGCTTAAAAATTCTTTTGAAATTACAGGCAAAATAATCACAGAGCTAGAATTCATTCTCCACTAGACATGGGCACTGCATTCATTGTAGCCAACTGGGGTGCTTAATAAAATAGTTTATTGACTGAGTTTAGAATCTGTCGAGACACAGATTTGATTTATGCTTATAAATACTGTGTGACCCCTTTTAATGCTGGGATAAAAGGATATATATTCTTATATCTGTTTTATAAGCATTATTACATCTGTTGTACCTAGCTATATTTTAAGGGACAGTTTGGTTTGTGATATGTCAGAAGTGTGCATTTATATAATGATCAGCTAAAATGTATTTATATTATATATGAGTGCCTACTATGGCAGTTGTTCTAGGCACCTGTGGTCTAGTTGGAGGAAAAAGACTTAAAATTACTTTTTTTTTCTATTTTCTTTTTAATTTTAATTTATTTTTTCATTGTACATATTTATGAGCTACAGTTTGTTGTTTCAATATATTCATGTGTCCTGATTACTTTTCTATTTAACAGGGCAACTTATTAAGAACTTACTGTAGCAAGACAGCAACTTTATTGTTTGTTCTACAACATTTAGAGAAGCATGCATGCAGTCCATCCTTGGGGCTGGTAAACTGTCTACTGTGTTCCTAAAGAATGAGTTCTCCTTATTCTCAATGAAAGTAAACAGGCTCTTGGATGGTCCTAGAATTCATGGTCCAGCCATTTAGGACCATCCCACACCTAAATCCCTTGGGAGAATAACTAAACCCCATTATTGGTGAAAGAGATTGGGAAAGAAATGATGACTGTCTTTAGAAAATTGGCCCATCTCTCCTAGGGAAGAAAGAAATTTCTCAGGGTGAGGAAATCAAGGATGGTCTGTTTTTTGTGGGTAGTTGAGGCTGGTACTGTATTGAAACAGTGCCTTGCGGGTTCTGAAATGGGTATGGGTATGTGGGTGCTAAGAAGGACTGAGCACTGAGACAATGACTTTGACATCCGTAGAGAAGGTCCTCATAGTTAACTTGGCACAGAGGCCGGGGAAGGGGGCGTGGAGGGTAAGCAATGGATGCAGGCAGTGGAGCTGTCACCTTCAAGAAGGCCACAGAGTTTAGACAATGAGCATCTCCAGGAGGCCTTCCATGGGCCAGGGACTATAGGATTTGCCTACATTTTTCTTCATTGCATCACCTATGGGGTCCTGATTCCATCCAAGGGGCAAGAGAAGAATCCTTAAACAGATCTGTATTAGACTTCTTACTGATGTGGCTGAATCTTGGCCTTGAAGTCTGAACTGCTTTGAATTTGAAACACAGAAAGATGTGACATTTCTTGCATTTCAAGTCTAGTGGAACAGCTCATAGCTTTGTGTGCATACATTCATACCTATACACATGTATATATTATCATACACATATTTCTCTTTAATATCTCCCTGGCCTTTACACATCCATCCCTAAATGTTCTCATCATCATCTGACAACCTGGACACTCCATTCAAAATTCATGTCAAATATCACTTCTTTTTGAATAAGCAGAGAGTAGGGAGTCTAAAAATAATTCTTGGCTTCCTAATTTGCAATGTAGAGATAATGCCTGCCTTGCTTAAATCACAGTTGGTTATGAGAATTGAATGAAATGACTTAAATTAAAGAGAAGGTATTTAAGGTTGGGTGGGCCACCGTAGCAGAAGCTCGGAGCGGAGGAATTTGGTTTGCATGCGGGGAGGGCCTGAGGAGAGGCCTGTCTTGAGGGAGCTTAGGATTTTTTTTTTTTTCTTTTTTTCTCATGTGTGTGGTGAGTAGTAGAATAGCCAAGAATTGTTCCCTTAGTGTGAGACTAGCTTTAGGAAGGGGACTTTTAACATAATGAGATGGTTATCAGGATACAGTTTCTTAATAAGAGAGGGAAATGTTTTAAGTAGATTAACTTGGAAGTGGTACACAAAATGAATGTTTTTTGAAGAGTGAAGAAGCGGGACGGACAGGAAAATCAACATGGAGACTAGTAGATTGTGAGGGTAAAACTAGGAGTAGGTTTAACAGCGTAGTCTCAGAAAAAAAAAATGGGCTGCTGTGGAAGTAGAGAGTATTTAATTTTAGGAGGCGGCCCACTACTGATGTAGGTAGAGTGTGACTTCAGTATGTGAAGGATGGACGTACCAGACTGTGACTTTCCGGAGGGAAGGTACTGTTACTGAGCTGTTCAAGCTCTTCAGGATGCCTGTAACCTTGTGGCTTTCAAAGACTTGCTAAAGAAATGAATGAAGTACCTTGTCCAACAGTAGTAAGATATTTGTAGCTACAGTTCAATTGCACTTTGTAAAACAAAACAAAACAAAACAAAACACAACACACAAAAAACTTATAATTTTTTCCTTATGGCAGTTTATTTTTAAATAACATGGACCCATTTCAAAGGCCCAGAGACTTTTGCCCCTGAGAGCTATTCTTTATCTCGCCATTGACTGGTCTTCTTATAATATGATGAACGAGGTTGTTAAGAAACTCTTGCACAGAATCTCATCGATAACGTGCTTTGACTTGAACAGTGATGCAACCCTGAATCTACTGTTCTTGTTTTTTAATGAAAAAGCATTAAGCTTTTATATTTCACAGGAACCCTGTTTATTTTGGAAACTATACGTTATTATCATCAAAAATTCTTCCAGAAAATGCCCACTAGATGTGATTTCCTGGGCCTTTTGTATTTTAAATATGTCTCTATCAGATAATCATAATAAAAGGAAGAAAAAGAAGTCACTTTATTGAAGTCTTGCTCTGTGCTTTATGCTTATTATTTAGTCTCTTTCAATAACCTTTCAGAGTAAGTGGTACTATTTTTGTTTTACAGACTTGGACCATGAGATTTAGAGAGATGATGTAAAATACAATATATCTAAGGTAATATAGACTCAGTGAGAGGCCTAGCTGGGATTTGAACCCAAGTTTTTTCTGGAAATAGAGTTTGTCCTTATCCCACTGTATTGTTTTGCATGGCAGAAATAATTCCAGGTGGGCTCTATTTTTAAGTATTCCCAGAATCTGACCACCTCTCTCTTTCTCAGTGGAGAGCTCAGGGGAGCTACTACCCTGGTCTAAGCCTCTATGATGTTTTGCCTTGATTTCCCTAACATTTCCTATTTATTTCCGTTTTTCTCTTTGACCCCTACAGTTTATTCTTAACAGCTGATGTGATCCTTTTAAAATGTAAGTCAGGTCATGTCACTCCTCTACTGAAAAATCCTTCAATAGCTCCTTACTTCACACAGATGAAAGCCAGAGTCCCTATCATGGATTAGGTGGTCTGGCTCCCTTTTCTCTTTCTCTGACCTAATTTCTGATTTCTTCCCCTTGCTTATTCCTCTCTGGCATGCTGGGAACTTTTCTCCCTGAGATCTGCATGACTAATTCGCTCACTTCTTTAAGTCTTTGCTCAAATATCATTTTCTCAGTGAAGCTTACTGTGATCCCTTATTTAAAACTGCAAACCCAGTGGGATTTAGGATATAGTAATTTAGGAATTTCAAGTCTTTGGTAAAATGCTTTAAATCTCTAAAATTTTTGCTTCTATATTCAATGATAACTATTTTTTTATGTTGAAATACGGAATTGAAATCTATCTAAAATGCAACAAACATATGTATTCCTAAAAGTAATAGTAAAGACTCACATAGGGTTTTTCAGTCATTGACTGTGTCTGCTTGTAAGAAATACGCTTTACATTGTGACCCAGTGTATGTGTATAAAATGGAAACAAATGTTTTATAGAATACTTAGCATTTCTATATGTGATATACTCAGATATTTTTCTGTAGAATTCCATTCCTTTCCTTTCCATTATTAAAAAAAATTGGTCATGATCTACAAATTGATTTCACAACCCACTTATTACTTACAAACCATAGTTTGAAAAATATTGAACTATTGTTTCCGAAATCCCATTAACTAAGGACATAAGATATAAATTGTGTTTGTTAACTTCCTGAAAAGATAAACTGTGGAGAGTGATAACTGAAAATTCATTCACACTTTTGAGTTATTGGTATGTGACTGTTAGTGATTTTGCAATTTCCACATTCAGATTAACAAAGGTAAAATAGAAAGGGGGAGACGGAGAGGGGAAAAGGAAGAATTGGTAGAGGGCCACAAAAATCAACTACATTGTATAATGATAAGTAAAAAAAAATTTTTAAAAATTACCAAAAAAATCCCACATATTTACCAAAAATAAAAAAGGTAAAATAGATTAGGTTGCATAAGTATGTAATCAAATAATTTAAATTGCTTATATTTTGTTAATATTACTTGCTAATGTTTGTTAGAACTCTTGTATTAAAAATGCCTTTTTCCATCCAGTGTATCAGGAGGTTTCTTTCTATCTTTTCTTCCCTCACTTCCAAATTTCAGTATTTTTATTTTCAATTGCCTGATATTTATTTTCCTACCTATATTGATATTAGATACTAACAATGAAGAAAAATATTTAATAATGGAAAAAATAATGTGTGCTTCATTGTTTTAAAATATCACAATGATAATAATGCTACATAGCCTATCGTACTTTTAAATTTTATTTATTTATTCATTTATTTTGGTGGTTGGCCAGTACCAGGATCTGAACCCGTGACCTTGGTCTTACCGACACCATGCTCTCCCAAGTGAGCTAACCAGCCAGCCCCCTCATTTACATTTTTTTGTATCTTAATTTCTGGGCACAGAAAACATTTAATAGATATCTCTATAATATTCTCTAATATAGTATATTCTCTAAATTTGAAATTTCTTCGTATGATCTTTCTTAAAAGTAAGAAATCTATATTCCAAGCTCACCTTTCACCACTGTTGTCTTACATGCAAGGCTTCAGCCATATTAAATTATTTGACCTGTCTCTTCTGTTCTTCTACCTTCCTGCTTCTGTCCCTCTTGTCTTCTCTCCCTTTTTTCCTTCTCGCTAACTCATATTTTTGAGCACTTGCTATGTGCCATACGTGGTAGTGGGGAGAAAATAAATGACACAGTCTCTGCCTTCATTAAACTTAAACTGGACACTAACATCCTCATAGAGTTTGGATGTGTTTTTCCCACCAAAACTAATGTGGAGATCTAATCCCCAATGTGGCAGTGCAGGAAGCTGTTTTAGTCATGGGGGTGGATCCCTCATGAATGGATTAATGCTCTCCCTGGGGGTGGGGGTCCGAGTGAGATTTCGCTCTATTCGTTCCCATGAGAGCTGGTTGTTTAAAAGGCCCTGGCACCTCTCTTCTCTCTCTCTCTCTCTCTTGTTTCCTCTCACCATGTGATATGCTTGTACCTGCCACTGGCTGCTGTTTTCGGCCATGAGTAGACAGAAGCAGCCTGAGGCCCATGCCAGAGGCAGCTGTCCCAGAATTGTAAGCCAAATAAACTTCTGTTCTTTATAAATTACACAGTCTCAGGTATTCTGTTATAGCAACACAAAAAAGACTAATACACATCCCCAATTATGGAAGTGAATACAGGAAGCCTTAAGATTGCTTAGAAAGCCAGAGGTGGGATCACATTCTGTGTATCTTTCTAGATTGACTTCTAGCATCAGAGACTGATAGAATATTAGAATTAGTAAAAGCAATAGAAGATACTCATTCAGTCCTCACATTTTAAAGATGTAGACACTGAGTATCTTATAGATTAAATGACATGGTGAGGTCACAGCTGGAACCTAAGCTGGTTTCTTGACCAGTGCTCTTTCCATGCCAACTCCTCTCTCTCTATTATTATATTGCCTGCACAGATCCCCTGTTGTCATATACTTTTGTATGTGGTTTGTGCTGTTAAAGACCTCTTTTCACAATGCACACACTGAACTATAGACTTTTACCATTATTGGTTTTGTTACTTGAAATTATAATTGGAACAATTAGAGATGCGTCAGTGGAAAGGCAATGAAAGAGGGTCATTAAGTGCTAATAAATGCCTCTCCTCATGGGAATGAAGATATTTTCTTCTCTAAGTATTTGAGCTCTTTTCACTGGTGCTTTTAAGTGGCTAGAAATAACACTTGCCACACGCTTGTGGAATACTCTGGATGCCAGGGGGTTCATTTCATTTCATATTTGAATTGAGCACACTGTGGTTGGAATGTGTGTTGATTCTTTTGTTGGTTTAAATGTTCATTCCATGTTTTGCATTAACCTTTTCTCATGGAAAACATTAGAACAATAGTGAGAGCTCTTAGAGAATGAAGTCTTTAGGTAGCTAATGACTTTGAAAGAAGCAGATGAAAAGGTTAAAATTATAGGTGTTTATTTTGATTTATTTTCCTGTTTACTCCACCCAAAAATCTAGATACAGTGTGACAAACTCGCTGGGCTTTCCTTAAGCTTATGCCTATGGCTAGCAAGAGATAATCACTACTTGTTGACATGAGATATATTAGCTTCAGAAACAAATTTGGGTAAATGATTTCTACATGAATTTGAGGATAGCTTACTACTTCTAAAAATAATGATAATGATGCTGATGATAATGATAATATTAATGACGATCATGATGATAGCAGCTAACATCTTTTGACTACTTACTATGTGCTAGGTATTACTATAAGCACTTCGGTTTTCTTGTCTACAAGTTTGAAATGCAAAATGCTCTGGAAACAAAATATTGCTTTCGTAACTCATTAAGCAAAATTTGTATTGACCTAAACTCATTTACTGGCAAATTTGACCTCAGGGACATGAAACTGCTTATAGTTTGTGTTTATCTCTTTTAGTGAGTATTCATTTGTTTTGCTACAGGAATAGTAGTGTATTTGATTCCAGGGTGCTGCTTCAGACTCGGCTGGGAGTGATATGCAGTATAAGTTTTATGCATCATTTTTTGCCTTTCTAAAATCTGAAAAAGTCTGAGTTGCATATCACATCTGGCCACCAGCAGATGAAGGATTGTATTATTCCTTCGTCTGACCTGCGATTTACAGATGAGACAACTGAGCCATAAGTAGTGGATCCTAAATTCAAACCCAGGTACTTTAGTGTTAGAATCTGTGCTCTAAACCACCATGCTATCTGCCTTAAAACGAAGTATTTAAAGAAATTCAGATTTGAGTATGATTGTTCCATTAATATCTGTCTGTTCTCAGTTTCTTATGTTAAATACTGTCTTAAATACTAATGGCCATGGATTTATTAGTAGATCTTGCCAGTCCTGATTGCTCTATCTTCAACCTAATGGACTACTCTCCTTCAGACGTCTTAAATTTTCAAAAGTTTGTGTGCTTGTTTTTAATGTGTGCTGTTAGGTCTTAGGAGAAAGAGAAAAACTGCTGCTGAGGCAAATGATGCTTAGAGGTGTTCTAAGCTAAGGTGCTGTAAGTAAAGAAGGAAGTCACCAGTCAGGTTGGAACAATAGGTTGTTCGGACTGTACACAGAATTGTCACCTTAGTCACACACTAGCAGTTTACTGATTGTTAATGGACATTTAGTTTACATATTATTCTTGATATATACAAATGAGTAATATAGTCTAATGGGTGTACTCAGAGAAGTGTAGATAGAGAAAGTAACTCTCAAGTTTACTCATTAATATGCCTTTTTTAGTCAGTAGAATTTATTGAGTAGTAAGCAAGAATTTATTGAACTCTGTTATTCTGTATGTGCTTCCATTATCTAGTATTAGTACACTTTAGCACTTAAAGCTATTAAAAATATTTTCCCTAAATTTTAACTGAGAATCTAGTTTCAGGAGTAACTTTTTTTTTTTTTTTTTGACTGGTAAGGGGATCGCAACCCTCAGCACAGTGTGGTCTGCACTGCGCTCAGCCAGTGAGCACACCGGCCATCCCTGTACAGGATCTGAACCCGCGGCCTCAGCGTTACCAGTGCTGCACTCTCCCGAGTGAGCCACGGGGCCGGCCCTCAGGAGTAACTTTTAAGAGAGAAATAGCTAAATGCTTATAATGTGTGTCTATCTATCTATCTATACTACAAATATATGTATGCATGTATATATCATTCATTAGATATGAAGTGAATGCTTTTTCCTTCTTCTTTACTCCCTTGATCTTTAAAATTTCCAAGTTCTTGATGCAGAATCATAAAAATATCAATTAAGTAGACAAAGAAAAAATACTTTTTAGGTGAGAAAATAATAGATCAAATACTTGATACTTCTATCCTGAATTATAATTTTTTAAAAAATTACCCCAGGGATCCTAAGATGGCGGTGGCTGCGGTGGTTGGCGCAGAGTAGCTGAGGTGGAAAAGGCGGCCACCGGGCCTTAGGCAGCCAGGAAACTTGTGGACCTTCCTCTTGCCGTCTCTTAAGGGAGGACCGCTGCTGGTGGCCAGTTGTGGGGACTGACCACCACTTTGTCCTCGGTAGGAGAGGCTGCCTCATTTACAGGCAACAACTTTGAAGTATGGAGCAGGAAAAGAACTGTTTCTTAGCTGCAAAAGCGATTCTCTAAACAGGGAACACGGCGCCAGGGCTGCTGTTGACGCAGCCAGGATCCCGGAGGCTGGGGCTGCGCTGAAGGCGGCCAGCTGCCCTACTCAGGATTCGAGGTTTCAGGACGGCAACAAAGAAGATTCCTGGGAGCGCCCGAGCCGCACCGCGGGACCAAGTGAGCAGCCCGAGGCGGTGGCGGCCGAGAACGGGGACGGTGACGATGCAGAGGCAGAGAGGGAGGCGCCCGACCCGGCACAGCCCTGTGAGTGACCCCTGGTCCGGCCCTGCTCGGGGGGTGGACGCCCACCCGGCATCCGCCTGCCCCACCGGGCCACTCACTGGCCCTGGGGCTGCCTCCATTTCCTCAGGTGGTGGTGGCTCCGGCCCGGCTCGGCCAAGCCTGTCCTCCTCACCCGGCTTGGCTCCTCACTGAGCCTTCCCACTTGCTTGCCCCAGAACGGGGCTTCCCGGGGCCTGTGGGCCGGCCTCCCCCCCACTCCCTCCACAGTTCTCTGTTGGGGCTGGTGGCGTGGGGCGTCCCCGGCCAGCGTCGGGAGGGCAAGGAAGTATGGGCTGGGCCAACTGTCACTCCACCGCACCCTGGGCTCCGGCCCCCGGTAAACTTCCTGTTACTGGGAGGCAGATACCATCTCTGCGGCCACCAGTTCAGAAAAACACCTAACCAATTTCTGGTTAGGAATAGTGTGGTTGGAGAGTTCCCGAATTCGCTTGAACCTGCCGGAGAGCTGACTGCGGGTGGGCACCGGACTCGGTCTGCGCCGGGGGGATTCAAAGGTGAACCATCGGCTGGGGGCTCCTCCCCCGAGGAGCTCACACTCTGGTGTGGGAGATAAGACAAGTACACAAATAACCGCGATACCAGGAGGAAGGTGATAAGTCCCGAGAAAGATCTACACAGTGCTACAAAGGCACCCAGAGCGACCGGTTGTCTGCGCCTAGCAGAAACCTGGTAGACTTCCTGGGCGAGGTGGTGCTGAGCAGGGTCTTGAAGGCCCAGCTGATAGATGAGGGCTGCAGAAGGCACATCCCAGCCCAGCCCAGTGCGCACAGAGCTGGGGAGATGCCCGGCTAGGGAGGCAGAGACTTGACAGAAACCACACACCCTGTGGGGTTGCCACTGTGAGATCTAACAGCCCGGGCCGGAGCGCACGGAACAGGGAGAAGTCCTGCACGGGAAGTGGAAGCTCAGCAGAGACCACACACCCTGTGGTACTGCCCTGTGATCCAGCAGCCCAGCAGAGTCCAAGCTGACCAGAGAGGTGGCTCCCCGGAGAGGCCCAAGACCCGAGGCAACCACACACACAAGGCACTAGAGGCCAACTGAGCAGTCACGGAGGGAGCCATACCAAATTGGCAACCATAGCAACATCTTAGTTAGTCAATAGTCTCAAACTGGTGGACTGTGAAACCCCCTGCCACAATGAATAAACATCAAAAAAAGATACCAGAAATACAAAAAATCAAGAAAGTACACCACCAAAAGTTAATAAATCTCAAACTCTAGATCCTATAGAACAAGAAGCTTTTGAAATGACTAACAAGGAATTTCGAGTGATAATTCTAAGGAAACTGCATGAGATATAAGAAAACTCAGCTAGACATCATGATGAAATGGGGAAAAGTATACAGGATCTGAAAGAGGAAATGTACAAGGAAATCAATGTCCTGAAAAAAAATGTAGCAGAACTTGCTGAACTGAAGAAGTTATTCAGCGAAATAAAAAACACAATGGAGAGTTTAACCAGCAGGCTTGTGGAAGTTGAAGAGAGAACCTCTGAACTTGAAGATGGGCTGTTTGAAATAACACAAGCAGACAAAAAAAAAAAAAAAAAAGAAAAAAGAATCAAAGACATTGAAGAAAATCTGAGAGAGATATCAGACAACCTTAAGAGCTCAAATATCCGAGTCATGGGTATCCCAGAAAGGGAGGAAAACAGATTGCATTGAAAACATATTCAACAAAATAGTGGCAGAAAACTTCCCAGGTATAGGAAAAATCACAGATCTTCAGATCCAGGAAGCTCAACGATCTCCAAACGTATTCAACCCAAAAAGGCCCTCTCCAAGACATGTTGTAATCAATTTGACAAAACTCAGAGACAAAGAGAGAATCTTAAAAGCTGCAAGAGAGAAGCGTCAAATCACCTATAAGGGAGCCCCAATCAGGCTAACATCAGACTTTTCATCACAAACCCTAAAAGCTAGAAAGGAATGGGATGATATATTCAAAATACTAAAAGACAAAGATTGCCAGCCAAGAATACTCTACCCTGCAAGGCTATCCTTCCGAAATGAGGGGCAAATAGTATATTTCTCAGACAAACAAAAACTGCGGGAGTTCACTACCACACGACCACCCTTACAAGAAATCCTCAAGGGAGTACTGGGTTTGGTTCCTGAAAAATAACTACCATTGCCATAAAAACCCAAGACAAATCAAAACCCACTAGTATAATAAAAATGGCATTCATGAAGAGAAAACAAAGAAACGAAAATGCTATCTACAACCTAAGGAACCAACAAACACAGAAACCAAACAGTAAATCAGAAAGCAAGGAACAAAAGACACCTAAGACAACCAAACAACCAATAAAATGCTAGGAATAAATCAACACCTTTCAATAACAACTCCTAATGTAAAAGGCTTAAATTCCCCAATCAAAAGACACAGACTGGCTGACTGGATCAAAAAGGAGGACCCAACTACATGCTGCCTACAAGAGACCCACCTCACCCATAAAGACTCACATAGACTAAGAGTGAAAGGGTGGAAAAAGATTTACCATGCAAACAGAAAAGAAAAACGAGCTGGAGTAGCTATTCTCATATCTGACAAAATAGACTTCAAACTAAAAACCATAAAAAGAAACAATGAGGGACACTACTTAATGATAAAAGGACTGATCCATTAAGAAGACATAACAATCATAAATATGTATGCACCCAATGTCAGAGCAGCCAGATTTATAAAACAAATTCTATTAGACCTAAAGAAGGAAATAGACACTAATACCATAATAGCAGGGGACCTGAACACCCGACTGTCAGTATTAGACAGATCCTCTAGGCAAAGAATCAGTAGAGAAACACAAGATCTAAACAATACTCTAGACCAATTGGAGTTGGCAGATATCTACAGAACATTCCATCCAACAACCTCAGAATATTCATTCTTCTCATCAGCACATGGATCATTCTCCAGGATAGATCACATATTAGGTCACAAATCAAGTCTCAATAAATTCAAAACAATTGGAATTATTTCATGTATTTTCTCAGACCACAATGGATTAAAACTAGAAATTAATAACAAATGAAACTCTGGAAACTATACAAACACATGGAAATTAAACAGCATTCTACTTAATGACATATGGGTCCAAGAAGAAATCAAGCAGGACATCAAAAAATTTCTTGAAACTAATGAAAACAATGATACATCATACCAAAACCTGTGGGATACTGCAAAAGCAATATTAAGGGGGAAATTTATTGCATTAAATGCTCACCTCAGAAGAATGGAAAGATGGCAAGTGAACAACCTAACACTTCACCTTAAAGAACTAGAAAAACAAGAACAATCCAAACCTAAAGTTAGCAGATGGAAAGAAATCATTAAGATCAGAGCAGAACTGAATGAAATTGAAACCCAAAAAACAATACAAAAGATCAATGAATCAAAAAGTTGGTTTTTTGAAAAGATAAATAAAATTGACAAACCATTAGCATGGCTAACAAAAAAAAGAAGAGAGAAGACTCAAATAACAAAAATTAGAAATGAAAAAGGCGATATTACAACTGATTCATCTGAAATACAAGGAATCATTTGAGACTACTATAAACAACTATATGCCAACAAATTTGAAAATCTGGGGGAAATGGATAAATTTCTGGACACACACAAGTTCCCAAAACTGAACCATGAAGACGTAGAAAATTTGAACAGACCAATAACAATAAAGGAGATTGAAGCTGTTATCAGAAGGCTCCCAACAAAGAAAAGCCCAGGACCAGATGGATTCACAGCAGAATTTTACCAAACATTCAAAGAGGAATTGACACCGACTCTTTACAAACTATTCCAAAAGTTTGACACAGATGCAAATCTCCCAAACTCATTCTATGAAGCAAACATCATCCTGATACCAAAACCAGGTAAAGATATAACCAAAAAAGAAAACTATAGGCCGATATCCTTGATGAATATAGATGCAAAAATCCTCACTAAAATACTAGCAAACAGAATACAGCAACACATACGTAAAATTATTCACCACGATCAAGTGTGATTCATCCCAGGGATAAAAGGTTGGTTCAACATACACAAATCAATAAATGTGATACACCATATTAATAAAGTCAAACACAAGGACCATATGATCATCTCCATAGATGCTGAAAAAGCATTTGATAAAGTTCAGCACTCATTCATGACAAAGACCCCCTATAAGTTAGGTATAGAGGGAAAGTATCTCAACATAATTAAAGCCATATATGACAAACCCACTGCCAATATCATCCTGAATGGGGAAAAGCTGAAAGCTTTTCCTTTAAGAACAGGAACTAGACAAGGATGCCCACTCTCACCACTCCTATTCAACATAGTGTTGGAAGTACTAGCCAGAGCAATCAGAGAAGAGAAGGAAATAAAGGGTATCCAGATTGGAAAAGATGAAGTCAAACTGTCCCTGTTTGCAGATGACATGATCCTATATATCGAACAGCCTAAAGCCTCTACAAAAAAACTGTTGGAATTGATAAATGATTTCAGCACAGTAGCAGGATACAAAATCAACACACAAAAATCAGTAGCATTTCTTTTCTCCAATAGTGAACATGCAGAACGAGAAATCAAGAAAGCCTGCCCATTTACAATAGCCACCAAAAAAATAAAATACTTAGGAATTGAGTTAACCAAGGAGGTGAAAAATCTCTATAACGAGAACTACAAACCACTGCTGAGAGAAATTAGAGAGGATACAAGAAGATGGAAAGATATCCCATGCTCTTGCATTGGAAGAATCAACATAGTGAAAATGTCCATAGTACCCAAAGTGATATACAAATTCAATGCAATCCCCATCAAAATTCCAAAGACATTTTTCTCAGAAACGGAAAGAACTATCCAGACATTTATATGGAATAATAAAAGACCACGCATAGCCAAAGCAATGCTGAGCAAAAAAAATAAAGCTGGAGGCATAACACTACTTGACTTTAAGCTATACTACAAAGCTATAATAACCAAAACAGTATGGTACTGGCATAAAAACAGACACACTGATCAATGGAATGGAATAGAGAATCCAGAAATCTACCCACACACTTACTGCCATCTGATCTTTGACAAAGGCACCAAGCCTATTCACTGGGGAAGGGACTGCCTCTTCAGCAAATGGTGCTGGGATAACTGGATATCCATATGCAGGAGAATGAAACTAGACCCATACCTCTCACCATATACTAAAATCAACTCAACATGGATTAAGGATTTAAATATACACCCTAAAACAATAAAACTTCTTAAAGAAAACATAGGAGAAACACTTCAGGAAATAGGGCTGGACACAGACTTCATGAATACGACCCCAAAAGCACGGGCAACCAAAGGAAAAATAAACAAATGGGATTATATCAAACTAAAAAGCTTCTGCACAGCAAAAGAAACAATTAACAGAGTTAAAAGACAACCAACAGAGTGGGAGAAAATATTTGCAAAATATACATCTGACAAAGGATTAATATCCAGAATACTTAAGGAACTCAAACAACTTTACAAGAAAAAAACAAGCAACCCAATTAAAAAATGGGCAAAAGAGCTAAGTAGGCATTTCTCTAAGGAAGATATACAAATGGCCAACAGACATATGAAAAAATGCTCAACATCACTCAGCATCTGGGAAATGCAAATCAAAACCAGACTGAGATACCATCTAACCCCAGTTAGGATGGCTAAAATCCAAAAGACTCTGAACGATAAATTCTGGCGAGGTTGCAGAGAAAAAGGAACTCTCATAACATTGTTGGTGGGACTGCAAAATGGTGCAGCCTCTATGGAAAATGGTATGGAGGTTCCTCAAACAATTGCAGATAGAGCTACCATACGACCCAGCTATCCCACTGCTGGGAATATACCCAGAGGAATGGAAATCATCAAGTCGAAGGTATACCTGTTCCCCAATGTTCATTGCAGCACTCTTTACAATAGCCAAGAGTTGGAACCAGCCCAAATGCCCATCATCAGATGAGTGGATACGGAAAATGTGGTACATCTACACAATGGAATACTACTCAGCTATAAAAACGAATGAAATACTGCCATTTGCAACAACATGGATGGACCTTGAGAGAATTATATTAAGTGGAACGAGTCAGGCACAGAAAGAGAAATACCACATGTTCTCACTTATTGGTGGGAGCTAAAAATTAATATATAAATTCACACACACACACACACACACACACACACACACACACACACACACACACACACACACACACACACACACACACACACACACAAACCAAGGGGCAGGGAGAAGATATAACAACCACAATTACTTGAAGTTGATACGACAAGCAAACAGAAAGGACATTGTTGGGGGGGAGGGAAGAGAGGGAGGAGGGAGGGAGGTTTTGGTAAGGGGCAACAATAATCAACCACAATGTATATCAACAAAATAAAAGTTAAAAAAAAATTACCCTATAAAGTTTATCTTCCCAATAAATTCACAGTTTTAATTCCTAGTGTACTGACTTTATTTGTTCACCAAGTCAGCACTGAGCACCTTCTTTTTGCTAGGCGCTGTGCCAAACCCTGGCCTTACAGAAATGAACATGATGGTCCTGTCCTAAGGGAACTTATCCAGGGGAAGGGATGTGACTGGGGCTCATGGTACTTTGGGAGAGAAGGAGCAGCTAAGTATGCTGGCACATCGGGAAATGCCTTCCACAGGAGACTGTGCCAACATTCTATCTTTAAGGATGAGTTGGGTAAAGAAAGCAGCATTGGAGAAGGGCTTCTGTGGTAGAGGAGTCAACACAGAATCCTGAAATTAGTGTGAAATCACTTGGGAACCAGATGTTCTAGGAATAAAAAGTTTGCATGGGGTAATAGTGGATGAAGCTCTAGAGAGTAAGAGAAGAGCTGGATCCAAGGATCCACCTAAATCCCTCCTGATTAACGGGGAAAATTAGATCCAAATTCTTTTTAAACAAACAAGGTGTGGCTGTGGT
This sequence comes from Cynocephalus volans, assembly GCF_027409185.1. Classification (NCBI taxonomy): domain Eukaryota; kingdom Metazoa; phylum Chordata; class Mammalia; order Dermoptera; family Cynocephalidae; genus Cynocephalus; species Cynocephalus volans. The sequence continues at coordinate 128,637,529 of NC_084467.1, forward strand.
GCTCTGTTCTGTTTTAGTAGAGAAACCAACCTATACTTTTTTGGCTTTCAATTAAATATCTCATTTTTCTTCCAGTGTCTTAGAAAAAGTGACAACAAAAGAGCATAGTATTGGCTAGATGATCACTCTACTTTTATCCATGCTCTTCCCTTCTAGCCCCCTTCCAAGGAACTGGTAATAGACATTCAGGACAAAGGAGAGTAATGGGGCCCCATTCCTACATCCGAAGTAGGGGAAGGGTTGCAGTGGGCTGCCTAGACCAGTCCTGCCCTTGTCATGGGGTAAGTGCTCTCTTGCCCTTGCTTCGCTCACTGGCTGGTTTGGTCTTCTTAGCCCTTGCAGTGTCCGATTACTATACAAATGTCTGAGATTCATGTGTGGGCTTCATGGAAATAATATATAGTATATCTATGATAATAATATATAATAATATATAGTATATCTATGATATTAAATTTAATAAGGGAAAAATTTAACGGGGAAAAGTATCAAATAAGCCTCCTTAGAGAGACAAAAATAGAAAGAAGGTTGAGAAACACTGGCCTAAAGCATAGTCTGTCTGTCTGTCTCTTTTTCTCTTTCTTTCTCTCTCTGTCTTAGATAGTACAAGGCTGGTTCCAGTGATTCATAATGTCATTGCTGCCCTAGGCTCTTTGTCTTTTTTATCTGCCATCTTTAGCACACAGCTTCCATCTGCAGAATTGCCCTGTGGTGTTACGATGGTTGCTGCAGTTCTGCTATCTGTATAACTGACAGGGAGAAGAAGGAAGAAGAAGGACAAAAGGTACACAATCAGCTGAATCAGACCCTTTTAAAGGAACTATCCTGATGTCTCTCAACAGCCTCTAATCACATCTTCCTGGCTAGAATTTAGTCATGTGGACTAAATTTCCATTTGCAAGGGAGGCTGAGAAATGCAAGTTGATTTATCTCTTAAAGTTGGGCATATTGCCATTCCCAACAAAATCAGAATCCTGTTAATAAGAAAGAAAGGGAAAATGGATATTGGATAGGCAACTAGCAGTCTTTTTAGTAATCTCTTTTGCCATTCATTTTCATGGCAATTAACCAGGGTAAGGTATAATCTGTAATTTGGAATAAAGTGAAAGCTAGGTGCCTCTATTTTGTGCCAGGATTCGTTAATCTGGTGCTTTAAATTCTTGAACAAACTGACTTTGTGAATAAGCAAATAAAATTGATTAAATATGAAAGCATTAAGCTTTTGAGAGTGTTTCCTGTTGAGGAGAGTTCCTAATATGTGTAAAATGAGAACTGACTTCTTCATTCAGTTTATGAATCTCTGATTCAGAAATTTTTGCATTCTAAATGTTACAGTGGGAACCATTAATTATCTATTAATTGGATTTAATGAAAATATATTGCATAGAAATTTTGTTTTGTGAATAAAAGATAAATATTGAAATTCCTTAGATGTTAAAAATACATGAAAGCATTACATCTCTTGAAATTGGATTTGTAAATAATATATTTTTCAAACAAAATGATGGTGTTATTGAATTCTTCAAATTATAGAGTAACTGATAGCAGCAAAATTTGATCTTTTACAAAACTGTATGTGCTAATATTAATGTGTGCTAATAACTTAGGGGAAAAAAGGAAATTACACTGGAAAATTCCTAATTAAATATGTAGATTTTGGCATAATTACTTCCTTCAGCAATTAAAGTGGCATTGTAAGGGTTGGCAAAACTCTGGGACTAGGGCACACAAACACAGAGCCATTTAACAGTGCCATTGTGTTCAGGGTAGGGAATCAAATCCATGACCTCAGTGCTTCTTGGGGCAAGCTATGGGCAGTATTCGATAGTGACCTGTTGATCTGTCTCTCTGTCTGTGTCTCTCTCTATCTGCCTTCCTTTCCTTTTCTCTTTTTTCCCCTTTCCTCTTTATCTCTCTCTCTCTCTCTCTGTTAGATTATTATTTTTAAGTATTGTGAGATAGTAATCCTATAGAGATTATTTTGGAGCACAGAAAATTATACTTCAAAGTTCAGTTGTTTTTTTTTTTTTTTTTTTTAGAAATTCTTTGTTTTTAAAGGCTAATTTTTAAAAGTGTATTTGTTCCTAAATTTTTTACAAATTTATTTCCTTCAAATTCCATTCCATGTCTTTAGACAGAATCAGTAGTATTGGCCCACCTGTATCTTGTACTTCGGTGAATACTTTTGGGTCTAAATGTTTGTAGTAAAAATGTTAATTTAAATGACCTTGGCAAATTATTTGTAAATTCAAAGACATCTTGCTTGTTCTTTCAGTCCATATAATGCCACTTAGCTGTCTGCCAGTTGGGGAATTAGAACATGGGAATGTTTCCCCTCCATGTTAAGAATATACGGAGCAATGAAAGGGTAGGTAAAAAGTGTTAAAAATATTTAATACCTGGACGTTGAAGGAGGCACCGGGAGAACACATAGGTGTGAGGGAGCAGACATGTAAATAGATCAGTGTGACAAGTGTGTGTTGAGAGCCTTAGATAGAGGCATATACAGGGGGATCTCAGAGAAGGCTCCTAGAGAAGATGACATGGACCTGAGTGTTGATGATTAAGTAGGAGCTGGCTAGAGGGAGAAGTCGGGAAAAGATATCCTGTGAGGGGTTGTGGATGTGCTGGAATACCCAGCCTGAGATTGCAGCTGCGCATAGAGACTTCCTCTACAGGGTAGGGCTTTTTTCTGCCTTGTTTACGATTATATCTCTAGTGCCTAAAGCTGCGTTTGCATGAAGTAGGCATGTAATGCATATTTGTTGAAATAAAGGGTTAAGTAGATTGTAAGGAACCCTGTGCCTCTGATGTAGGGTTTCTCTGTGGGAGTGTTGAGAAATAAAAGCTTTTGTATGTTATAGTAAGATTTGAATTTCATGCTAAAGACAATGGGGAGTCATTTAATGATTTAAAGTCTGGAAATGTTGTGATGGGACGTATGTCACTGTTGAAGTTGGATTGGAGGGTGTTTTAGTCCATTTTGTGTTGCTATAACAGAACTACCTGAGACTGGGTAATTTATAAAGAACAGAGGTTTATTTGGCTTACGATTCTGGGACAGCTGCATCTGGTACAGGCCTCAGGCTGCTTCTACTCATGGCGGAAGAGTGGCAGGCAGCTGGCAGGTACAAGCAGATCACATGGTGAGAGAGGAAGAAAGAGAGAGAGAGAGAGAGAGGAGGTGCCAGGGTCCTATATACAACAAGCTCTCCTGGGAACGAATAGAGTGAGAACTCACTCACTACCCCTCCTCCCCTAGGGAGAGCGTTAATCCATTCATGAGGGATCCGCCCCCATGCCTCAATCAGCTTCCAACACTGCCACATTGGAGATCAAATTTTACATGAGTTTCAGAGGAGGGGACAACACATCCAAACTCCATCAGAGGGTGCTCAAGTTGGGTGCAGGAAAATAATTGTGAGATTATTGTAGCAGTCTATATGAGAGTTGGTGGCACCTGGAGTGGGAATTTAAATAGAGAAGAAAGGATGAATTTAAGATATATCAAGAAGGCAGAGTCAGCAGGACTTGGTGACCAATTTGCAGTGTGAAGAGGGAGGAAGAGTGAGGAATAAGGATTCCCAGGTGCCTGTCCTGACTGACATATGGATGCTGATGATGTGGGTTATGGTTGGGAATGAAGGAGGAGCAACATGTTGGATAGATGATAATGAATTGAGTTGTAGAGATGGGTTCAAGATATCTAAGCAGAGATGTTTGAGTTAGAGTGACTTTTGAGTTGTTTTTTTTTTTAAAGATGACCGGTAAGGGGATCTTAACCCTTGACTTGGTGTTGTCAGCACCACGCTCTCCCGAGTGAGACATGGGCCGGCCCGAATTTTGAGTTTTTGTAGTTGGCTTACCTCTCTGGGGGCCCTTTCCCTATCTCTCAGTTAGTTCCACTCCTTTCAGGTGCCGTTAACACTTAGGTTGGTGTTTTGGGGAGTCCATATTCATTACTCTTTTCCACTCCTTTCCTACTCATCTATATATTTTTTGGCTTCAACTACCTGCTCTGTTGAAGGTTGTCAAATTATGGTCTCCTGACAGGACTTTTATCCTGAGTTCATGCTGTCCAGTCTGTGTGCAGTGTACTGTTGTCTCTGTCTGGATATTCCCCAGGCAACTAAAGATCAGTGAGTCCAAATATGGACCCTTCATCCTCCTCCCCCATTTTGTTTATAATGTAGCACAGACTAATTGTCAAGAACATAGATGCTAGAGTTAAACTCCCTAGATTTGAGTTCAAGATGTCACTTACTAGCTTTGTGACCCCCTAAGTGTAAAGCACTTAGATTGGTGCTGGCACATGGTAAGCTCTATATAAACATCAGCTATAACCAGATCTTCGTGTATTTCCTGTCCTGGTTAGTGGTACCACACCACTGTTCAACCAGCTACCCAAACCAGAGATGTGAGATTTATCCTAACACTTCCTTATCACTGCATTCCATGTTGAAGCAATCATTAAATCCTCATTTGTCTTCTCTACAACTCCACTATTACTTCCTTGGATTTAACTTTTATTATCTTCTCCGTGAATGACCTAGACTGGCTAATGGCTAATCTCCCTGTCTTTAATCTTTCTCTTTTCCAACATTCTCTGTATAGTCTCCAGTGATTTTTTTCTGAAATGTAAATCTGATCACTTAAAACTCTTCAGTGTCTTCTTGTTCTCACAGAAAACAAACAAACACAAACTACAAGTGAAGGCCTTTATGGTCTGCTCCTGCTTCCTTTTCTAGACTCTTCTCTGTCTCATTCTGACCTTTCTTTGATATTTACAGTTCTTTAATGTTCTATGCCACTTTTGTCTTCCATGTTTTTGCACACGCTGATTCTCTGTGAAATGCCTCCTACCTCATGTTTCTTCTCTGAAAATGTTTCTGACAGGTCCTCTTAGCAGAATAGATATTCCTTGCTCTGTGTCAATACTGCACCTTGTGAGGAACCTAATCATAGTACCCGTCATGCTTATTGTAGTCATTTGCATGTTGTTCTCCAAGACTGAATTTATTTATCTTTGAATGAATCAGCTACATGAATTAACTTCCAAGAGAGTATGAGTTATACCTCCCATCTTCAGTCAAGGGCAGATGTTAAACATTTATTTATTGAACAGATCATCTGGTTAATGATCATTTATGTCATATTGAAGAAAGCCACTGGCTGAGCTTCCAGTCAAGATGGCAGAATAGATGGTCCCCAGTGTCACTCTCTCACTCAAATCAAGCAATTTACAACTGTTAAAAAGCAATGACAGCCAAGCTGGGGCTGCTAGAGCTCAGGGGAAGAGGAAGAGTGATGTATAGAGTTCATGAAGGCAGGAGAAACCATGATGAGAGAAAGAAAGGATCACTCCCACTATTTCGAGCTCTGGCCACTTCAAGGCTGGCCCTGGTGAGCACATGGAGTGAGAGCTGGCAAAAGCCACAGCTGTGCCCTTCATATGAAGTTGCTTGGAGGTGGCAGAGGAGAAGAGGGCCTTGGTGACCCCCAGGCCAGCAAGACTACTAACAGGGTCCCCGTAGACCCACATAGGAGTGAGGCACCACAGACAACTGAAAAAAGGAATCACTCAGAGCCTGGTGAGTCATTGCAAGGGACTGGCACATGACCCATTCCATGAGAAGTGTTTGGAGTGTGGAGGGTAGGGAAGGTGGGCCACCAGGGGAACAATGGGGCACAGCAAGGACAGCTGATCTGCCCCCCAATCAGTACAGGCCCACTCAGTGGAGACTGGTCAGGAGAATAGAACTGCAGGGGGTGCAGTTTGCTGAAAAGGCTCAGGCCCAGACCAGAATTTCCACACAAACCAGCTGTAACAGACCTTGCAAGACCCAGAAGTGCTTACAAGGTCATCAGTTAAAACCTGAGCTGCACAAAAATCCTTCCCCAGATTTTCAGCAGCAAAGCAGCAATTTAGCTCAACCACAGGGCTCAAGTACTGGTTCCCACAGGAAGTCCCCCATTTTAGAAATAACCAAAGTACAACAAATAGTTCCAGTGCAGAGTTTAATTGGTGGGAACAGCAAATAATCCGACATAGAACCGAAGGAAAAAATAAAATACCCCCAGATCAGAGACAAACCAGTAAAGGTCTATTACCACCAAAGAACACCTATAAAACCTAGAAGGACTGGAAGCCCCCTAGAAGGACATGGCTCCAAAGCTGGGGTGGTTGGAGGCTGAGGGCGTTAGCCAAGCCCCCCCCCCCGACATCTGCAACCAGCCCAGTGACAACCACTGAGCCACCACTGGAAGTGCCCTGGTCTCTTGAGCTGGGGCAGTGTGGGGGGGGGGCTGAGGGCTTCAGTCATACCCCACTGACATCTGCATCCAGCTCAGCAAAAACCAAGCCACTGCTTGAAGCCTCCTGGTCTCCTCTGTCAGAATGAGGGGGGTGCCTCAACCATGCCTTTCCTCCTTCCTCCTCCTCCCATCCTATTTCCCTCTCTTTTTCCCTTTCTCCCTCCCCCTCAACTGCTCTGCAACATCTTAGAATGTAAAAAATAAATAAATAAATAAATAAATAATAATAAAAAAAGAAAGCCATCTCCATTTCTCCCTTGCTGCCAAGGGAGAAATTCCTTTTAGCTTTGTTGATATGGCAAGTGTGCTCTCCCTTTTTCAGTCTTCCATAGATCGGTCATTTCCTAGTGGAGCAATGATCATATTTATTTTTGGTAACTAAATCTCTGGAAGAGCCAATAAGAAATGTTATCAAGATGGTTCTCAGACCATAGCATGACCTTCATTTTCTTTTTGTCCATAAGTCAGGAAATCATGAAAGAGCATTGATTTATTGCCTGCAGACCAGCTAAGACTGTGCAGATTAATGCTTTATTAAGTTGGGCTGAGAGAGAAGAAAGGCTTTTGAGTTGTAGCTGCTCTGTGGCATTGAGAGGGAAGCACTCTCCCTGCCTAAAAAAATTGCACAGTCCTATCACAAATAAGGAATTCAGGAAATAGAATGAAGTCAATGTAATAATGCTTAGTTTTCAGATTCCACTTCTCACTCTTTATCTTGAAGGTCCATTCTGGAGGAAAATGGCATGCGTATTATCTTTTTATGTATATGCATTAGACAATAAATCTTAAAAATGTATAATCTAAATCCAAATTAATACTAAAGTCATTATTTTCCCTGCATTAATTTAGTAATTTTTTCCCTAAGATATGCTGATGGGAGAAATCCAACTACCTATTGTGCAGAAAATAATAAAATTCAAGTGGATGATTGCTCTCAATGGCTAATGGATTACTCAAGTTTGTTTGTGTCAGTGTCTTGTTTGGCTCCCTGTCAATGGAGGTAAGGATAAAGAGCCGAGCTTTCCAAACCATTGCAGCTGGTCAACACCAAGAGGACAGTTAAGTGAGGTCTGTGGCTCCTCATCTCCAAATTCCATTCATGAAATGTTAAAATATTGTATGTAGGGACTTAGTTTTTTTTTAAGTAAGAGAATGCAGTACTGCAATATCTGGGAAAGCACGCTGTGGCTATATGGTATTAGTAATAATACAGTAACACATTTTTCTAGTGTGTTTGGGTTTTAAAAGTGTTGCCATATCTTGCATTTCATTTGATCAATACAACTTGGGCCATAGGAATATCTCAGTTTAGTAGGATAGTATAAGAAACTGAGATTCAGATAGAATTTTGCCCATTCAGTGGTAGAGCTGGTATTCAAAGCAAGCTTCTCTGTCATTCAAGAGCTCTTTCCCTTAGCTCCCATAGCAGAAGTGTGCTGGGCATATGGTTTCTATTTTGCTGGATCATCAGAAAGAGATGTCCCCTCAGGATGCCAGATTAGCTACTCTTCAGAAAAGAGAAATTTTTCTGTAGTGCTTTGTCACACGTTAGAGATTCCTTTGAAGCGGGAGAGACTTCCAAATGGCAAGCTTTGGTTACCAAACCTTTTGACTTTTGGTGAGAATAAATGTGTTGGAGGCTGTAATGGTGAGAGCCAAGAAGGGAGCAAGTAAGTATGACTTAATAAGAAGGGGCTTGGATACTCAAATCTATTTATTACTCTTAATGCAAATGCTTAATTTAAAAAGTAGAGAAAATTGTTCCATGTGTCTGTGGGTTTACTTTTTAGCCAAACCCATGATAGCTATTTACTATTTAAAATGTTTGATATGTTCTGTTTTGCTTTAATAATGTTCAAAGGAATTGTTACTAAGTCTATATTATAAATATATGGTCACAAGCATGAATTGAAACAGGTCCCAACATGAAGGTATTAAATGACTAAGCATCCTTTCTTCCTTCTTTCTTTCCTCTGTCCTTCTTTCTTCTTTACCTCTTTTTTTGCCCCAAGAAAATATTTTATTGATATATTCAGTGATATTATTCAGGCATTTAAGACCTGTATGTTTCTCTTTGGCATCTAAACATACAAAAACCTCATTCATGTTCCTCACAGCTCAGTTTCTCCCCAGGTCTTTACTCTGGAGTTTTGTTTTCCCTTCATTCATTTTGATTCTCAGATTAACCTCTTCATTTTCGTTATAGGCACAGAGTAGATGCTCTGCTCATTTTGATTAAGTTGTAAATGATTTATTGAAATCATCCCAACTAGAAAATATTCTATTATAGTTCCTGAAGAATATTAAAAGGTATTTTGTTATATATATTTAGATATATTCAAAACATCATAAGGAGAATACTGGTCTCTCTTTTTTCTGAACTCCAATGCAGTTTATCTTTTCCCTTCTTTAATGGTTTTCTGTGTTCCCATTAGATTCCAAACTCTGGTGCACACAGTGTCTACCCGGCATGAGGCCATGCCAATAGCATCTCCCTAACACTTTTTAATTTCTCAGTGAATTTTTTTTTGATGAATAAATACTACTATTTATTTCAGGTGGCATTTTTTAAGAGCAAATACAAATCCGTAGTTTCACTGTTCTATATTTTAGTCACATACAGAGACATTCTAAATGGACATTAGCCCTAGTATTTTTTAATTTTATTTCATTTGTTTTTATTTATTTATTTATCTAATTTTATTTTATTTTATTTTGTCAATATACAATGTGGTTGATTATTGTGGCCAATTACCAAAACCTCCCTAGTATTTAAGGAAAAACGTCTTTAACTTAGTGTAGAGGTTGTTCAGTATTATTTTTTCCATCAGAATATGTACTAGCACTTGCAAAATAAATTAGTCATAGTAGGGGAAATTTTGCTTAATTCTTTTTCTGTAACTCTTCATTACAAAGTGCCAGTGCAACAACAAAAAAAGGCTTGGCTTTTGGAGCATTCTCACTGGCCTTTTTCTATTTCATAAGCTGCTGTTCATTGAAATCCCATCCGTGTTGAAGCCCCATTCTGTGAAATTTCCTACAAAACTCATAGTATGCTGTTATCACCGACTGAATTGTCAAGTACCTTATCCTGACTTGAGGCCAGTGGTTTCAAACTTTGATGAGCACCAGACTCCCCTGGGAGCTCGTTAAGAGTAGAGATGCTACATACCTTCCCTTGAATATTTATAAATCTGTAGGTTTAGGATGAGTCCTGATCACTGAAGTTATGATAATTTCTGCTAGTCCTGGAACCACTTTTTGAGAACCACTGCCATTGAATCAAAAGTTTATTTTTGAGTGGAATTCTGTGATTATTCTTTTAAAACTTGTGAGGCATTCTAAATGTTCAAAAACTGTTGTAGGTATGTTTATGAATTCTTTGATGTTATGGAATTAGTAATGATTTTTGTGGCATTGAAAATATAATTTTATGTAGTACTTTCTTCACTGCAGTTTTATTTGCCTAGTGTATCTCAACATGCCATTTTAAATATGATCTTTATTTATTTAACCCCCCATTTGTTAGGAATAAGAACAAACAAAATTCAAGTTGCAATTTTTTTTGGCTGTTAATTTCTACAGACATATTATTTACTTTTATTTGATCTCACATTTTACACGTCCTTTTGTTGAAGAAAATGTCAAGATATTTAAAAGGTACAATCTAATATGCCTTTAGTAATGATCAGTATTTGATAGTGCTAATATTGATCTGGAAGCCAGAGAGAGTACTATATTTTTTAATCATCAAAAAGAGTTTAAGGATTAATTTCAGCATCAAATGTTTTTATTAATGCTGATTCTCTGAAAATCAAAATGAATTGATTATACACAGAAACTTAGTGCAAGCTTTTATTAATTCCAGCTAGATGAATGAAAGACTATTTCAGTGAGGTCATTATGAATTTAATATTCAGTATGAGTCCCCCCTCCCCACCTTTTTTTTAACTTTGCAAATGATTTTTTATAAGCTGGGTCTAGCATTCTTTCAATAGGTGATGCATTGAAAGGTTGGGAATTGGGAGAATTACTGTGGGACTTATAAATTTATAGGTGATCAGAATTTCTTAATGCCTTAATCTATTATTTTTTATTTTTTTAGGGACTTTCTCCCTCGAGGGTCGGGTATCGTAACAAGACGACCTCTTGTGCTGCAGCTTGTTACTTCTAAAGCAGGTAATGTTTAAGAATGTTTACTGCATGGATGAGCACATCCTGTGGCACCTGTCACCTCCATTCCTGAGTGTTGGATTGTGCCAACAGAAACGTTTTTGTGATCACTCTGCTATGGGCAGCTGCTACATTTCTCTCCAGAATGCTCCTTTCTTCATTGCTCTTTTAATTTCTTTGATTACATTAAAGGGAATGTCTCATTTACATATAGATTTTTTTTAACACTTACTATTTTTTATGCCTAGAAAATAATGTTTGCTTATTGTAATCCATCTGTGTAGTAGAGCATAACCACTAGTACTCCTTGTATACTTCCTTCCTCTGTGTGTGTGTGTGTGTGTGTGTGTGTGTGTGTGTGTATTTGGGGATTTTTTAAGTCGCAAAATACAACAACCACCTAATATGTGCATGTGTATGTATATGTGATATGTATCTATATTCATATCTATATCTGCATCTATATCTCATGTGCTGTGCTTGCCCCTCTCATTAACACTATGATAGTTTGACTGGGAAATGATACTTTGTTTTCATTTTTATTTCTTGTTTTTATTTTATTTCAGCAACTGGTGATATTGAATTTTCTTCATGTTTATTTTCTGTTTGAATTTTATATAGTTTGTTTTTGTGTTACTATAACAGAATACTTGAGACTGGGTAATTTATAAGGAAAAGAGGTTTATTGGGCTCATGATTCTGGGTCAGCTGCATCTGGCACGGGCCTCAGGCTGCTTCTACTCACGGCAGAAAGTGGCAAGCAGCTGATGGGTAGAAGCAGATCACATGCAGAGAGGAAGCAAGAGAGAGAGAGAGAGAGAGAGGGGAGGTGCCAGGGCCCTATAAACAACCAGCTCTCACGGGAACGAATAGAGCGAGAACTCACTACCCAACCTCCTAGGAAGAGCATTAATCCATTCATGAGGGATCCGCCCCCATGACACAAAGAGCTCCCAACAGTTGCCACATTGGGGATCAGATTTCCACATGAGGTTTGGGGGGACAATACATCCAAACATCACATTTCTTTTCTTGTGAATTCGCTATTTTTATCTTTTCCCATTTCTTTTTGGGGTATTTACTACTTTTCCTATCAATATCTTTGAAGGCTTAAAATTTAAGCACTTCTTAAATTTTCAGAAATTATGCCTCATAAACTAAAAATTTTTAACAGTTTTTTTGTGATATACTTTACATGCCCATTTAATTCAGCCAATTAAAGTACAGAATTCAGTAGTTTTTAGTATGTTTATGGATATGTGCCGGTATGACCACATCAATTTTAGAAATGTTTCATTGCTCCTGAAAGAAATCCTGTACGCTTTTGCTCTCACTTCTTTACCTCCCATCTATCCCCCATCACTCCAGCCCCAGGCAACTACTAACCTACATTCTGTCTCTATAGATTTCCCTATTCTGGACATTATATATGAATGGAATCATACAATATGTGGTATTTTGTAATTGGCTTCTTTCACTTAGAGTAATGTTTTCAAGGTTCATCTATATTATAGCATGTATTAGAACCTCATTCCTTTTTATGGCTCAATAATGTCCTTACTTCTATATGCCACATTTTGTTTATCCATTCATCAACTCAGGGACATTTGGGTTGTTTCAAACCTTTGGATTTTATGAATAATGGTCCTATAAACATTCGTGTACACATTTCTGTGTGGAAATGTATTTTATTCCTCTTGGAAATATATCCAGGAGTGTAATTGCTGCATCATATGGTAACTGTATCTTTGTTTAAGGAATTGACAAACTTGTTTTCCAAAGTAGCTGCATCATTTTACATTCCCACCAGTAGTGCATGAAGGTTCCATTTTCTCCACATTCTCTCCAACACTTGTAGGTATGAAGTGGTATCTCACTGTAATTTTGATTTACATTTCCCTCATGACTAATGACACTGAGCATCTTTTCATGTGCTTAATGGTCATTTGTATATCTTGTTTGGATAAATGGCTATTTATCTCCTTTGCCCATTTTTAGTTGGGTTATTTGCCTTTTTGTTGAATTGTAACAGTACTTTATATTTTCTAGATATGAGTCCCTTATAAGATAGATGAATTGCAAACTTTTTCTCCCATTCTGTAGGCTGTCTTTTCACTTTCTTGATAGTGTCCTTTGAAGCACAAAAGTTTTTAAGTAAAAAAAATTTTTAAAAAAATTTTTACTGAATCACATATTTTTTGGGTTCAATGTTGAGATACGTTGATCAAATCAATATTACTAGCATATGTATTGTTGCAAATCGTACTTATTCTTTATGCCCCTTGTCCATTCTCTCCCCATCTCCTCCCCTTCCCCTCCCCCCTCTAATTACCCTGGATTTCTTCCCTCTTTCTGAAAGAGTGATGGTTACTCTGTTGATTTGTTGCCTAGATGATCCGTCCAATGCTGAGAGGTGTGTTCTGGTCCCCCAATATTTTCATAGAGCAGATGTTTCTTCTGTCACTCTGGAATGAGCTTAGTGGAGAGAGACATCCTCTTCTTTTCTTTGGTCTCTGCTGGTGACTCTGCTTGTGTCAATGCACTCCAGTGGCTGGCAGACCATCTGCACAGTGGTTGTGGCATCTAGCTGCTTTCGTGGCAGCCATGGTTATTGTAGTGGTTGTGGTGGGCCACCCACATGGAGGTGATGTTCTTGGCATGCTCCTTGGTGCTGTCAGTGTGCCTGGTTGTGGGAGGGGGCTCTGGTCTCTGGCTCCATGCCCTGGGTCCCTGGGTGGGCAAAAGTTTTTAGTTTTAATGAAGTCCAATTTCATTGCTCATGCTTTTGGTGTCATATCTAAGAATCCTTTGCCAAAACCAAGGTTATAAAAGTTTATTCTATGTTTTCTTCTGAGACATTTATAGTTTTCCTTTTACATTTAGTCTTTAATCTATTTTGAGTTAATTTTTTAATCAGGTAAGTTTCCAACTTCATTTTCTGCATGTGGACATCCAGTTGTCCCAGCACCATTTGTTGCAAAGACAGTTCTTTCCCCATTGTATGATCTTGGCACATTTGTCAAAAATTTGTTGGCCACAAATATATGGGTTTATTTTTGGGCTCTCAATTCTATTCAATTGATCTGTATGTCTATTCTAGTGCCAGTACCACTGCCCTTGCTTTGTAGTAAGTTTTGAAATTGGAAATTGTGAGTCATTCCACTTTGTTCTTCTTTTTAAGTATTGTTTTGGCTATCCAAGTTTCCTCAAAATTCTCTGTGGATTTTAGAATCAGCTTATTTTATCCCAGAAATGTAAGATTGGTCTGAAAATCAATTAATGTAATGTATCATATCAATATAGTGAAAAACAGAAATCACAGGATCATCTTCATAGATTCAGAAGATGTATTTGTCAAAATCTAATACCCACTCATGATATAAACTCTTAGCAAACTAGGAATGGAGGAGAACTTCCTCAGCATGGTAAAGGGCATGTACAAAAAACTTGCAGCTAACATCATACTTAATGGTGAAAGAGTGAATGCTTTTTCTCTAAGATCAGGAATATACAAGCACATGTATATTTTTGGGCTCTCAATTCTATTCAATTGATCTATATGTCTATTCTATTGCCAGTACCACTGCCCTTGCTTTGTATTAAATTTTGAAATGGGGAATTGTGAGTCATTCTATCACTTCTATTCAGCTGTACTGGAGGTTCTAGCCAGCACAGTTGGGGAAAAGAAAGAAATGAAAAGCAGCCATATCATAAAGGAAGAAATAAAATCATCTCTATTTGTAGATGATATGATCATGTGTATAGAAAATCCTAAGGAATCCACTAAAAGAACTATTAGAACTAATAAACAATTTCAGCAAGGTTGCAGGTTTCAAGATCAACACGCCAAAATCATTTGTGTTTCTATACACTGGAAATGAACAATCCAAAAATGAAATTAAGAAAACAATTTCATTTACAGTAGCATCAAAAAGAATATGCTGCTTAGGAAGAAATTTAACAAAAGAAATACAAAACGTATACTCTGAAAACTATAAATTATTGCTGAAAAAAATTAGAGAAGATTAAATATTTGGAAAAACATCCCATGTTTATTGGTTGGAAGATTTAACAATGTTAAGATAGCAATACTTCGAAAACTGATCTCTGGGTTCAATGCAATCCCTAGCGGAATCCCAACTGACTTCCTTGTAGAAATTGTAGATATTTTTAACCATTTTAAAAAATGCTACAAAATCTAAGATTTATTCAAAGGAATGGACTCAAGTGCTATCATTTGAAAACCGTGAACTACTTGCAAATCTACAATGCAGCAGTCATCATTCTAGGCCCTGAAGATACAACAGTGACTAGGACGAAGTCTCTACTCTTCTGCTAATTTATATTCTGGCTATATCGTTTTTACCATATAGAATTTTACTCTTTATGGCTGTGAAATCCGTACATTTAGATTTAAAGAAAAGTAAATATTTAGCACAATTTTCTTCTTTTTCACACTTTACAAATTTTTAACATTTAATTCTTTATCTGAAATTTATTTTGATTGCTGAAATAATTTTTTCCCCAAACATACTCTGTTATCTTATATTACATTCCTGTAACTACCACAATCTAGTTCTGAAAAGCTTTCTGTTTTATTGTGTCAATGCCACAGTGTTTTACTTTATGGACTTATAATTTTCTTTACTATTGGTCTTTCAGGATTGTACTCCTCTCTTCATTACTTATTTTTTTAAAGGGGTTGAATTCTATTTGTGTGGAAAAGCCTAGAATAATTTTTTAAAGATGAAACTATTGCTACTAGAATTATTTTAAACCTATAGATTAATTAGGGAATTTATTGATATCTTTAAAATATTTGTTATTTTTTTCCTGCTGGCCAGTTAGCTCAGTTGGTTAGAGCATGATGTTGATAACACCAAGGTCCAGGCTTTAATACCTGTACCACCCAGCAAAACAACAACAAAAAAGCAGCAAAACTTGTATGTTATTTTTTGCAATCCAGGGACCATCCTATATCCTTTAGTCTTTTTTTTTTTTTTCTTCTGTATTTCTTAGTAAAATTTTTGATGGTTTCTATATATTGTTTTTTGTTTTTTTTGATTTTTGCATTGCTTGTTATGGTATTCATATTTATTTTTTGTTGTTCTTGTGGTTTAAGTAGGTTTTTAAAAATTATATTTTCAAATTCGTTTTTGCTGATTCATGTAAAAGCCTTTTAATTTTAGTTGTAAGAGCTTTTTTAATTTTAACTTTTTAACTAACCATCTTTTCTACATTTGATTAAATGTTTTAAATTGATTCTCTTGGGCATGTTAGTTACACATCTGCATTTCTTAATTTATTTAATAAATACTTATCATGCAAATACTGGGATGACTGAGAAAAGAGACTTATTGACCAGAATATTACTGAGCTTCTTTGTAGTGGGGACCTTTTGGTAAGTATAGACATGGGAAAATATTCTTACATATTGAGCTCCTTTAAGAAGTTATAACATATGCCTCTTCCTCATAACCTTTTGTCTTGTGCCTAAGTCCTTGACCATTCTTTCTTTACTTCCTGTTAATCAGTGAGGATCATACCACACACCCCACCTCTTTTCATGCACAGTGTACTAGAAATTGATCCCTCAGGGAAAACTTCCTGTCTCTGCAATCCTTCAGTTACCCCAAAATTGGGCTTTTGTACTGTAGCACTCCCCTCTAGCTGAGGCCAGGTGAGAACTGTGCTTATTTTTTTCTTCCTAAGTGAACTTGTTCATAGGGAAATTCCACATGACGCTAGGCTTGGATTGATGGAGGGCTAATAAATGGCAGGAAGAAGCAAGCTGGGATGTATGCCCACTGCTTATGCAGTTTACTTATGCCTTCAGATCTTAGTTGGAATCAGTTGCATAAATACGACTTTCTTTAGATTGATGAATTTGTTCAATGAATATTTATTGAATGACTGCTATGTCCCAGGCAGATATCACTTTCATCAGGGGACTTACATTCTGGTTGGGGAGAGACCAACAATAAACAAAACAATTACATAGAACTTTAGGTGATGAAGAAAGTGAGCATTCAAGCATGCTGATATTCATGTAGGCGGAGGGAAGTTAGAAGGTTGTAAGAGGAGAGCTGCTTATGTGTTTAAAGTTTAAAAGGGAGGCCAGTAGGGCTGGAGGCGAAGTGAGTGAGGATGGATAGAAGGAGATGGGGTAAAGAAAGCCAGTGTGGGATACCAAAAGGAAAGAGGAAAATATGGGGGAAGCTGTACTTTTAGTCATAGAGAGTTGAGGGATTCCTCATTTGATGTTTTATTCTTTCCTCTGGTGTTAAACGATGCATGTGTAATTTACTGTTAATTTGTCCTGGTGAGGAACTACTTTATTCCTAATTTTTAAAATATTTTGAAGCATAATTAATAAGTATAATTTTATTGCATGCCATTTTGGCATTTATTGAGATGATCATTTAAAAAACTCTTTGATATGTCCACCTTTACATTTATAGATTCGTTATTTAAGCATCCTTGCATTCCTAAGATATATTTAAGATATAGATATACTTAAGATATAAAACATAGTAATTTATT
This sequence comes from Cynocephalus volans, assembly GCF_027409185.1. Classification (NCBI taxonomy): domain Eukaryota; kingdom Metazoa; phylum Chordata; class Mammalia; order Dermoptera; family Cynocephalidae; genus Cynocephalus; species Cynocephalus volans. The sequence goes on from NC_084467.1 coordinate 128,654,560, forward strand.
CTTTTATTGTACTGTTGAAGTAATCTACTAGTTTATTTAGGTTATTCACATTTCTTTTATATACATCTATCAGCAAGTTATTAATCAAAACTATACTAGTCAGCATAAAATAAATTGAGTAACTCACTGTTTCTTTTGACTTTCTTCTGTTAGCTTTTGCAATTCTTAAAAACCCAGTGATGCACTTTGGTTTCTGTTTCCAATTAAGGAGGACTGCTAACCTTGCTTTTTTTACAGAGGGCTGTGTCTTAAACTCTGGGGTTCAGAGAAAGCAGCCCTGGGCAGTAAGAGCCTAAGTGAGGTTAGACTTGGTGCTGTGTGGCACCTGAGTCCAGAGGCATGGGATGTCAGGATACCTAAGAAATATCCAATATTATTTGGATACTGTTGGGAAAATAGAATAATTTAATCAGGCCCTCTCACCTTAGGAATGGTTGGGGGTGGTGTGATACCTTCTTTGTAAGCAAATTGTGTGTGTGTGTGGGTGGAGTTAGTGCGCATGGGCGGTGCTGCCACTTGGCTGGCATCTACTGCCTTGGGCATCTGCCGCTCCCTGGCCATACTCTCAAACCTATGGCTCCAAGGACCTGTTTGCCAGTTACCTAGCTTATAGATGTGCCTGTGAGGGGTCTGGTGACCCAGCCTGGTGTGTGAAGGGTTTGTGACCCAGTTTGGACAACGGGTGTGAGGGGTCTATGAGCTCCAGACCCAGCTCTAGCTTGACAATTGGCCCCGTCGGCAGGATTATGGGCAGGTAAAAGAGCTCGGCAGATACTTAGTGTTCTAGTGCATCTCTTATAAAGGGATTGGTAGGCTCAAGACAGGTACTATGTAGAAAACTAAATTAATAATTACTTATCATTTTTGAGCATTAATCAGCATTATCAGCACCTGTACTTTAATGATATTTTTATTTAATTCTTACAAGAACCTTCCCATTTTTATGATTCCTATTTTGGAAAAAGAGCTGCAGCAGGGTTAAGCAATTTGTCCAAAGCTACACTGCTGGCAGAAGTGGTGATTGTAACTAGTATCTGTATGATACTATTAATATTGCATTTTAAAAATACTAAACTCTTACTGCTTGCTTTTGTATTTGTAGAACATACTGTATATTTTTATAGAGTATCTTTATGTAAAGGATCATAAGTAGGTGAATAGTAAATACAGAAATTATTTGGTTAATTCATAATTATCACCTAATCTCCAACATAGTGCCCATTTAGTAATAGTTAGCTGCTTGTCTCTACCTGCTGCTGTATTAGTTGCTAAACCAAGCCAAAGAAATTAGAGGCCCTACGCCTTATTCTATGTAATTTGTTTTAGGACATTTAATACTTAGCACAGAAGAGCATGCGAAGAAATCACGTAGTGTTGTAAGGAAGGTGAGAAAAATCACAACCTCTGTTTTATTAATAAAGATAAAAATTTTAAGTGTTAGGGTCATGGAAATTTAGTTTCAGAGAGGGGCATTTCTGAAGGTGTGGCTTGGGAGAACAAAATCTGGACAAAGCATTGATGAGGTGTTGGGTGAGGACTGCAGTGTCAAGAGCAAGGGAGGAGAGAGAGGGTCTGTATAAGACAACAGAGCAGTTTTCAGTGCCTTGTGGCTTCCTCCAGTGCCATGCACAGTCTGGCTTATGCCTGTTTAAGATCTGATTGTGCACCTCTCTTCCCATCTTTGTATTCATGACATCATACTGGTCCCTAGAAATTGGTTATAGTGGGAGAATTTACACTACAGAAATTGACAAACACTACAAATCAAGACATTATCTCCCTAGGGAGCCAGTTGTTAAACATTTACAAGCACAACGCTGGTTTCTTCCTACTTAACACCTGCTATTACTATTTAATAGTTAAATCACATGTCAAACTGAGAAAGCAAATTTGTCTGAATGTAACTTTCTTGGGGAACTATTGAGCACATTCAACATACTAAAGGGTCATTGCTTTAAGAAATGGTCCATTTGGAATTTGATATGAAGGAGGGTTTTTTAAAAAAAAGACATCAGAATCCAAGTCACTTTTTGCCTTAAAGGTTACTTTTAAGGACTTACAGAAGTACAGCCTGTAGGACATGGTTAAGGATGATGGTTTGGTCTTCTGGAGAACTTTTCTATGTTAAAATATTTCTCTAAAGCTGTTACATTGATTACTCTGCTTTGTTTCAATGACATTAGTGTAAGAAAGGAAGATATTAAAAATAAAAAAATTACAAAATAGATAAGTTAAGGGTAACTTCAAATTACAGAAGTATTATTTCTTTTGTGAAAGGTTTCCTTGTTGCTTCCTCCTTTCATGCATAGCCAATACATTATTAATTCATTAAAATTTGACTTACCACCTATATATTGCATCTACTGCACAATGTAAAGTGTGTCCATGTTTTAAAAATTGTATATGAATTGTAATTTATTAAAGAATTCTTACTATTCAGTACTTTGGGTCTTTGGTTGGAGTTGCTATAAATAATTTAAAGAAAGATACCCAGTAACAGAAACCAGAAAACTTGTTTTGGAGGTACCAGGTAACTTTGTAGGGGCACAAATTGTAGGCAGCAGGTCTGAGAAGCAGCAGGAAGGCTTGTGAGGGTCTCTGACTGTGTTCAGAGAGAAGGGGTACACACTGGGGCTCATCTTCAGACCTGCCTGAAGAGTATTGTGAGTGTAGGTGGAACTGAGCCAAGGGGTGTTTGAGGCAATCACTTCCTACTACAATAGTCAGGGAATAATTAGTTCCAAATAAAAGTGCCAACTTTTCATAGATAAGATATTTTGAAGAAGTTTGTAGATCAATCAGTAAGACTTTAAATCCTAATTTGAGTACAATGACAAGGACTTGTTTTCTAATTTCATAAATTAGACCAGTACATGGTGGAAACATTTCAGTATTGTTTTGAATAGCAACGGCAACATTGAAAACATTTAAAAATGTACATCTCATTTTGTTTTACATTTAAATATCTGAATTTAATTAAAATTGATATTTTAGAATAAGATAGTCTGCTTTGGCAAAGGATTACATGTTCGTTTTCTTTTCATTATAACAAATTAACCTTATGGTAAGATACAAATGTGCTTCTGAAAACATTCTTAATTGCAGCTTTGACTTTGTTCTGTTTCAGTGCTGTTCTCTGTTGCTTTCTATATAAAGTGAAGGTTACAGATTCATAGTTTTAAAGTCCCCTGACTATAGTTATTCTTGAATTTTAATGTGCATAAGTACCCTGGGGAGCATCTTAAAAATGCAGATTCCTGGGCATCACCTCAAAGGTTTTGATTTAGTAGGTCTCGGGTAAGGCCGAGGGATCTTCATTTTAAAGGACTACTCCCAGGTGCTTCTAAAGCTGTTGGTCTTTGTATCACGTTTTGAGAAATACTCATTAACAGTTTCATCTGATTCTCTCAGTGTTGTTATCTTCTCTTTTTCTAGACCCCTTTCCCTCTTCCTTTTAATAGGATCTTTTTGGGGGAGAAATGACCTATTATTCTTTTTAACATTGTCTAAGAGTTTTGTCATGGAGTCTGAGCAGAAGCCTAAGCACTGTACTTGAAACATACCAGGCATTCCTTCAATGTTGAACTGTGTTCTGCAGTCTGGGCAGCTAGCTCAGACACCAGCACCCCTGCCCCAGTGTTTCAAGAGCCTGAGGATCTTCCAAGACTATCAGAGGTTGAGATTCTAATAGCACTAAGTTTTGTCTTACATAACTGACTCACCTTCCAGGCTAAAATGCAGAGATAAAAACCATCTTGGTGAAATCTCTGTGACAGCAGTGCATATCCACTCTTCCCTTGGAGCTGGCCTCCTCCTCCTTGATTTCTGATAAGTCCAGGAATTTCCATCAACCCCATGGAACATCAACAGTTATCAAGCATATAATTTTAATTCAGTAAAAACTAACTATCAAAAATAAGTTAGAAAATATTTGGTGGGGGAGTTGGATAATGGGAATGTTGGATTTTCCAAAAAGTCTGAGGATCACTGGCATAAAAGGGATCAAAGTTCTTTCTGGGGGATGCTTCGGATTATTATTTTTTCTTTTTGGTGGCTGGCCAGTATGGGGAACTGAACCCTTGACCTTGGTGTTACAAGGCTGCACTCCAACCAGCTGAGTTAACCGGCCAGCCCCTGCTTTGGGTTATGTTATCTTGAATATTGGACACATGCGTTAAATAAATGAACTTCCAAAGGCTAGGGAAAACATGCTTGTTAAACGGATAGAGATACAGATGCTATATACATGTATTAAGGGAGGACTTTGTCCAAATATTTGCACATTTATAACTATTTCATTGAGAGGTCAAAATGGTTCTTCTGGAATTTCATTAACCTTGTTTTTGAGGGAAAAAAAGGTAGTTAGTGCTATCTGGGACTTTAAAACAGACCTACTTTAAATCTGGTTTGATTGTGTTTTCCGGGTCACTTTCAGTATTTGCATAACTCAAGAAACTCAACTTCTCTTTATTTCATGCTTGGTGACTGGGATCCCACTGTGAATTACTAGTTATATTTCTTTCTATTTTTCTTTTCTTTCTTTTTTTTTTTTAATTTTGCTAAGACTCTGAAACTGTTATTTTTACCCATTTTTTGTTCCTTTTTTCTTGGCTTAAGCATTGGCTACACGTTCATTAACAGACTTAGAATTTCTATTAGCTCAGTTATGTACCTTCCAATATAAAGTCAAAAGCAGTTTTCACTCAACTCTCAAAATTTTGAGAAAAGTCAAGGAACTATTATAAGCAAACTGACCCAAATTTCATTTCTTCACAGTTAGATGAATGTCCTTTAACACCATGTACATTTCCATTTAGGAGGGAAATGACTAAATTAAAGGTAGTATATTTCTCCTCAAAGAAAATGAAGAAATAATATATTTCAATAGAATTACCACACATGATTGTGAGGTTAATATGACTTTCGAGTTGGTGATAATTTGTTGTTTGTTAGGTCTGTGTAGTGGATTGAATTATGTCCCCGCAAAACTCCTTGAATTGTGATGCTTGAATTGTGTCCCCTAAATTTTATGTATTAGAAACTTGGCCCCCACTGTGACTGTTAAGAGGGTGGGAAATCCTATTATGGAAATTGAAAGGTGGAGCCTTGAAGAAGTAAATTGGATTGTAGGACCATGCTGTGGTGAATGGATTAAAAATGGTGGTCAGGGGTGTGGTTCTGAGGGCTTTAAAAGAAGAGGAGAGCCTGCCTCTCTCTCTCTCTCTGTGCTATCTGCTTCCACCATCTTGCAATGTGAGACCCCTGGGTCACTGTCGCCACCACCAGGTGGACTTTGGACTTTCCAGCCTCAGAAACTGTAAGCAATAAATTTCATTTTCTTTATAAATTACTCAGTTCCAAGTATTTTGTTATAAGTAACAAAAACAGACTAATACAGTCTGTTTGTCTCTATTTTATTTTAGGAAAAGGTATTAAGTTTTGTAGCTGCCTCAAGTTTCCAAACATAAAATTATAGTTCTCTGATCTTAGACTGCCCTGGTCCTTGTAGTATCCACTCTAAAATTGTCTGCTTAGAGAGGTTGGATGGAAGGGAGATAACACGTTCCTTAATTTTAGGACTTCTTTTTTTTTTTTCTATTCCTTTCCCTGCTCCCCTTTAAAAAAATGGGTTGTCTTGAAATAATTGATACTGACAATGACTAAAAGACAAGCTGTAAAGTTAAGACCAGTTTGAATCTGAGAGGAAGAGGTTTGTTGTTATTTTTTATAGTAATAAAATGAAAATGAAACTTGTTTTACATCATGCCTATGTCTATAGCCAGCTGATAATTATTACTTACCTACTCCTTTCCACTGTCACTGTTTCTTCCTGGACCTCAGACAACAGAAATCAGACTACGGCTGTTGCCTGTATTTGTGTTTGTTAGATGAATTGGAGTAGTCTGGAATGCATTTTCTTAGCCTTCACTTACTCTGGCAAGCATGCCTTATCCTTGCTGCCACAGCCTACATCCTCCACCCCATGAAACACTGATAAGTAGTCATTTGACCAGCAGGGCAGGATGGGTTATTTCATCTACTGTAGAATGATATGGTCTGTGAGTTTAAGAAGCTGGTTGTTAGGTTGTCTGAACAGCATAAGAACAGACCATATTTGAGTTACTCTGTTGGCTTACAGGATAGTTTTGTAGTAATTGCAGGTGTTTATTTTTGAAAGTGAACTAAATTCACATTAAGTATTTTCCAAGTAGTTGTGTTACTTTAAGATTAACATTCTCCTGCATGTCTGGTGGAATTTTTTCTCATTATTTTGCCAAAGTGTATTTGTTTTGTAAATTTTTATCTTCATGTTTTTGCATTCATTCATGCATCTGTTCATTAAACAGATTTTGAATGCCCACAGTGTGCCACACAACAGAGAAGTTGCCAAATCCTGTCCTGCATACCACATTTCAATTGTTTTCTGGTTACTCTCATCTGGCTAATATTTAAAGAGACCTGATTTAACCTCTGCATAAATAACACACCGTATAGAATTGTCTCTCTAACTTAACTTCAGTTTTTATTATTCTGTTATATAGGAATTTGAGGTTATGCAATACTTTACAAGCATTACAAAAAATAGGACTTCAGAAGAAATATATCTCTGTAAGGCATGTGGAAAGGAGTTTGAGAGTCTTTGCCCTTAGGAGGGTCTTTAATCTAAGGCATGCCAACTACAATTTCCATTTTAAATATCCATTTACCCTTGTTCCTCTCGTTTTCCATTGAAACCCTTTTCCTTGACACGTATATGATATATCTAACTCTTCATCATTGTACTATTTTTACGTTTTCATTTTTCTATATACATGTCTACCAATATCCATATTACATCCTATGTAGATATTAGCGATCAGGCATTTGTGAAGAATTCAGAATAAACATCAACATTTATAATTTACATATTATACAGGTCTTTTGATTTACAAGATAGGTATAATCTTAAAAAGTTGTTTAAATTGTTTGTTATAGTCTAAACTGTTACCTTTTAAATAAATCTTTCTTCTTATTTTGTATCTATGCTATTAAGATTGTTAAAGTTGGGTATTCATAAAAGTAAATTCAGAAAGACAACTTACTCCACAAATGTTTATAGATCACCTTTACTCATGTGAAAGCTATTTCTTTAGGTTTCTGGTGGGTGTACAAAGATATATATAAGACACAGTTCCTACACTAAAATGGTTGTACTGTAGTGTTCAAAGGTGAGAATATGTCTGAATTGAGGATGGATAAGTGAAAGATTTACAAGACAAATACAGAGTGGATTTAGCAAATGTGTCTTGAGTATTTATTCTCACCTGTTGGACACTACACTTTATTCTTTTTAGTGGTTAGCCACACACCTTAAATAATAGCAGAGGGTAAAAACCACAGGAGTGATATGGAGACATTATCTGACTGAGGAAGATATACACACTGCAGCTGCAGGGTAAGCAAGAATAATGGAGGTGCACATTTATAGGTCGGGCCTGGGGAAGACTCCCCACAGGAAAAGTCAGCCATCTTCTTTGTGCTGCCCCAGCCCTCACTGAGACGTCTGTTGTAGAATTCATCTGGGTGTATCATTAACTGGTATATCTGTATCCATCCTACTAGGATGTCTACTCCTCAAGGGTAGAGTCCAAGTGTGTGAAGCTTGATATCCTTGTCCATAGTAGTTACACTTAATGCATTCTTTGTTTTATCCACATACTAATTAGGAAGGAACGTGATTTTATTGAATGAATTTCTCACCAACACACACACATTTTTTATTTCTATGTCAGTGCTGTCTTTTTCTAATTATACTCAGCAGCAGTGACTTATAAGATGTATATAAGACTAAATTTCTCTGGCTAAAGAAAAGCATGCAGAAATGAATGCATATACACTACGCACACATACACATTTTTTCATAAGGAGGGTTTATGATTAGGAATGATTTACTATAGTTTTTTTTTTAATGCATAAAGAACTCTTAAAAATGAATTAGAAAAATCTTAGCACAAATCTAATGAAGGACATGAGCAGACAAGTCACACACCCCAAAGATACACACGTGGCTAATAAATACATTCTAAGATGTTCTTGTGTGTGGGGGCGGGAGGGCCCATGGACCCTGTCTTGGGACCCCGGGAGTGCTCTGTTGCTTGCTTGCCTGGGTGTGGGGGCTGGGGGGCGGCTGGTTTACTATAGTTTGTATTTTGCTTTTCTTTATATTGGGATGATTTCTTTGCACTTTTTGTTATAAACATTGGTAGTTTTTATTCATATGTTTGAATTGAGGATGAATAGATAAGGGATTTACAAGACAAATACAGAATGAATTTAGCAAAGGTGGCTTGGTTATTTATTGAATGAGCTGTTGGGGAAAAGTATTTTGATGTCTTTGTTCCAGAATGTTTTCAAATGCTGCTCACTTGATTTTGTTTTGGTTTTTTCTGTTTGTTTTTTAAATAGAGTAAAGCATCTGATAATATTTTTCTACTTGGAATCTGGACCTCAAATGTGGGATCCAAGTTATTGCTCCTGAGATGCTGGCATGTAGTGAAGCCTCTTCTAAGGAACTATATGTTAAGTCCTACTTATTAGTTGCTCAAGTGAAAGTGGTAGATATATACAGCAGACTTTTATGTACAGAAATAAACAAACTGCGAAAACAATACACTTGTTTAAATAGTACAGACTCGAAGAAATAAAATAACAGCACGAGTGCAAGGGGAAATATTTGGTTAATATTAGATGTTAATTGAAAATTTTGTTTATTTCTTCTGCAGATATTTATTGGGAGCTTCTATGTACCAGACACATAATGCACAAGGTGGGCAACTCTGACCTTGTGGGGCAACATACACAATAAATGAAACTAAAGTAAAATACGTAGTATGTCAGATAGTGTTAAATGCTATGAAATAAAGAAGGTCAGGGTAAGGAGATTGGGAATATTGGGGAGCAACTTTATGCAGTTTTTGTATATCACAAAATTTTTGTGGATCTGAGAGGGTGATCTAAGTAGCTATCATGAGGAAGAGCATTCTGGAAAGAAGCAAGAGCCAGTGCACAGCCCTGTGGTAGGCATATGCCTGGTGTACTGAGGAAGAGCAGGGAGACCAGTGTGGCCTATATAACAGGAAATTCTGGTTTTCATATGTGATGGTAAGGATTAGAGTTTGTTGGCTGATTACTATTCTGGCTAACAGGGAGTGATCATTTGACCCTTAAATGTATTATTGATTTTTTAAAGAATAAAAATTCAAAAAAAGGATATTTTAGGGAAAAAGTTGTTTGCAGGACATATGGTCTCTGTTGCAACTACTCAACGCTGCTGTTGTACTGTGAAAGCAGCTATAGACAATACGTAATCAAATGGGTATGGCTGTGTTCCCATAAACTTGATGGACTCTGAAATTTGAATTTCACACAATCTCCTCATGCAAAGAAATACCGTTTTTTTTAAAAAAGATTTTTTCCAGCCATTTAAAAAATAAAAACCATTCATAGTTTAGGGGCTGAACAAAAACAGAAGACAGGTTGGATTTGGCTCTGAAGTTATAGTTTGCCAAACCCTGATTTAAGACATAATTAAAATTTTGTTAATTCATAAACAATATATGGTTTTATAGTACCTAAGAGATATTAGTCCAAGAATCACTTATTATTGTACCATATTGAAGATAGATTATTTTGGTGTGGGTTTATGTTAAAGTTCTAATCCCTTGTAAAAGTATGCTACTTTACTGTGTATTTTTTTTTTCCAAAAGGGATGATACAAAATTGGAAAAAACACTCAATTACTTGGATCTATGGATTCATACAGTTTCAAGTGAGAGTTTATTGTATAGATAACATATAGCTTCTATAGACAGATAAATGAATAGATAAAGAATTTAGAAACAGAAGAATTAACCATAGTAAAAACTGTTAAATCTGGTAAGTTGAAAAATTCAGATGTCTCATAAAGGAGAATTTCAGAAAATGGATTTTTACAACACATGCTTTATTACTGAAGCCAATTTCTTGAAGATCTTGATTGGTAAGTACTTATAAGAGGTTATTTCAAAAGTTTAAAATCCATCATGTATCATCACTCAGCAATGGGGAAATGGGAAAATGGAGGGAGTTGACAATAAAAGCAGATGTTTAAGTAGTAGAAGTTGGGTTGGTGGTCTAAGAGGGTTTATTAATTGTTAGAAAGCATTGAAAAATGTGATTCTAAAGTAATTTTCATTTTCATCTTGCTCTGAAACAGGAGGCTAAAATTGGGAACAATAGGGATTGGTAGTAGGATGGTGGGTGACGTACTTCATATAGGGTGATCAAAAGTCCTTTATGAGGAGGTAGCATTTGAGGGGAGATCTTAAGGATTAGAAGGAGTGGTACATGTAGAGAGCTGGGAAGAATGTTCTAAACAGGAGAAATTGGCAAGTGCAAGGGTCCCAAGATAAAACAGAGTTTAGTGTGCTATGTGAACCTAAAGAAGACCAGCATGGCTGGATCATAGTGAGAACAAAGGAGTGTGGTGCCTATGAGGCTGGAGAGGAAGGCAGGGGAAGATCTTGCAGGGTTTGCACTTTGAATTTTTTTCTGATGTGATGGAAGCCTCTCAGGAGTTTTAAGACAAGGACCAGCATATTCTGATATACATTTTAAGAAGATTTCTCTGTGCTTTGCAAAGACTGTATTGTTGGAAGCAATTGTTGGAAAGGAAAAACTTTCCCCCTACCCTCTTTCGTTCTTTATTTGGGGGCTGGCAAATTAAACTAACAACAGACAGATTAGCAAGAGAAAAGACCAACTTTTATTCCTGTATGTAGGGAGTTCACAGAAAAATGTAACTCAGAGGGGCGGTTAGAATTTGGAACTTATATACCATCTTAATAGGAAAGCGGAAGGGGAGAAGGGCACTTATGGAAAAACAAATGACTTTTTGGAAAGATAAAAGGGCCCCTGGGAGAATAAATGGAAGATATGATAGGTTTTTTGACAAAGTCTGTTACATGTCGTATGTTTACTTCTCATCTCCCATGATAAGAATCATCTCTCCTGATTGTTCCCAGAGAGGGGATTTATGACAATTGAGTTCTTTTGCGAGGCTCTGCATTCAGACAGATAGCTTTCAGGAGCTCCAATGTTATCTGCTCAAAATAATTTTTAACCCACAGTGGCATATTCTGGATGCCTTCACAGTAGTGAAAGCAGGAAGACTTGTTGATTGATAGTTTTTATAAAATTTTAAAAAATTCAGCTATAATTTTTTCAAATGTTTTCCTGTTCCCACTCACCCCCTTCCAGGCATTCCAATTATGTATATGTTCTATTTGACCACTTGGTATTTTCCCACAGACCACTGATGCTGTGTTTATTGGTTTTCCCAGTAATTTTTTTACTCTGTTTCGTTTGGCATGATTTCCATGGCTAAGTTTTCAAGTTCACTAATCTTTCTTATTATGGTGTGTACTCTGCTGTTAATCTTATCCAGTTTACTTTTCATTTTGAGATACTGTGTTTTTACTCTGTAATGTTCAAGTTGAATTTTCTTAATATCTTCCATTTCCCTCCTCATCAACTTCATGGTTTCTTTAATCTTCTTGAATGAATATATATATATATATATATAAAAACATACACACTTGTGCATGTGTATATTTGCGAGGGTATTTCAAAAAGCTCATGGAAAGATTCATATTATCTTTTATTTCTATTTTCAATGAACTTTTTGAAGCTTTTTATTTTATTTTATTTTTTTATTTTTTTATTTTATTTTGTCGATATACATTGTGGCTGATTATTGCTCCCCATCACCAAAACCTCCCTCCCTCCTCCCTCCCCCCCCCAAACAATGTCCTTTCTGTTTGCTTGTCGTATCAACTTCAAGTAATTGTGGTTGTTATAGCTTCTTCCCCCCCCCGGTTTGTGTGTGTGTGTGTGTGTGTGTGTGTGTGTGTGTGTGTGTGTGTGTGTGAATTTATATATTAATTTTTAGCTCCCACCAATAAGTGAGAACATGTGGTATTTTTCTTTCTGTGCCTAACTTGTTTCACTTAATATAATTCTCTCAAGGTCCATCCATGTTGTTGCAAATGGCAGTATTTCGTTCGTTTTTATAGCTGAGTAGTATTCCATTGTGTAGATGTACCACATTTTCCGTATCCACTCATCTGATGATGGACATTTGGGCTGGTTCCAACTCTTGGCTATTGTAAAGAGTGCTGCGATGAACATTGGGGAACAGGTATACCTTCGACTTGATTTCCATTCCTCTGGGTATATTCCCAACAGTGGGATAGCTGGGTCGTATGGTAGATCTATCTGCAATTGTTTGAGGAACCTCCATACCATTTTCCATAGAGGCTGCACCATTTTACAGTCCCACCAACAATGTATGAGAGTTCCTTTTTCTCTGCAACCTCTCCAGCATTTATCATTCAGGGTCTTTTGGATTTTAGCCATCCTAACTGGGGTGAGATGGTATCTCAGTGTGGTTTTGATTTGCATTTCCCAGATGCTGAGTGATGTTGAGCATTTTTTCATATGTCTGTTGGCCATTTGTATATCTTCCTTAGAGAAATGCCTACTTAGCTCTTTTGCCCATTTTTAATTGGGTTGCTTGTTTTCTTCTTGTAAAGTTGTTTGAGTTCCTTATATATTCTGGATATTAATCCTTTGTCAGATGTATATTTTGCAAATATTTTCTCCCACTCTGTTGGTTGTCTTTTAACTCTGTTAATTGTTTCTTTTGCTGTGAAGAAGCTTTTTAGTTTGATATAATCCCATTTGTTTATTTTTGCTTTGGTTGCCCGTGCTTTTGGGGTCGTATTCATGAAGTCTGTGCCCAGTCCTATTTCCTGAAGTGTTTCTCCTATGTTTTCTTTAAGAAGTTTTATTGTTTCAGGGTGTATATATAAATCCTTAATCCATTTTGAGTTGATTTTAGTATACAGTGAGAGGTATGGATCTAGTTTCATTCTCCTGCATATGGATATCCAGTTATCCCAGCACCATTTGCTGAAGAGGTAGTCCCTTCCCCAGTGAATAGGCTTGGTGCCTTTGTCAAAGATCAGATGGAAGTAAGGGTGTGGGTTGATTTCTGGATTCTCTATTCTATTCCATTGGTCAGTGTGTCTGTTTTTATGCCAGTACCATACTGTTTTGGCTATTATAGCTTTGTAGTATAGCTTAAAGTCAGGTAGTGTTATGCCTCCAGCTTTATTTTTTTTGCTCAGCATTGCTTTGGCTATGCGTGGTCTTTTATTGTTCCATATAAATGTCTGGAGAGTTTTTTAGATTTCTGAGAAAAATGTCTTTGGAATTTTAATGGGGATTGCATTGAATTTATATATCACTTTGGGTAGTATGGACATTTTCACTATGTTGATTCTTCCAATCCAAGAGCATGGGATATCTTTCCATCTTCTTGTATCTTCTCTAATTTCTCTCAGCAGTGGTTTGTAGTTCTCATTATAGAGATTTTTCACATCCTTGGTTAACTCAATTCCTAAGTATTTTATTTTTTTGGTGGCTATTGTAAATGGGCAGGCTTTCTTGATTTCTCGTTCTGCCTGTTCACTATTGGAGAAAAGAAATGCTACTGATTTTTGTGTGTTGATTTTGTATCCTGCTACTGTGCTGAAATCATTTATCAATTCCAACAGTTTTTTTGTAGAGGTTTTTGGCTGTTTGATATATAAGATCATGTCATCTGCTAACGGGGACAGTTTGACTTCATCTTTTCCAATCTGGATGCCCTTTATTTCCTTCTCTTCTCTGATTGTTCTGGCTAGTACTTCCAACACTATGTTGAATAGGAGTGGTGAGAGTGGGCATCCTTGTCTAGTTCCTGTTCTTAAAGGAAAAGCTTTCAGCTTTTCCCCATTCAGGATGATATTGGCAGTGGGTTTGTCATATATGGCTTTAATTATGTTGAGATACTTTCCCTCTATACCTAACTTATAGAGGGTCTTTGTCATGAATGAGTGCTGAAGTTTATCAAATGCTTTTTCAGCATATATAGAGAAGATCATATGGTCCTTGTGTTTGACTTTATTAATATGGTGTATCACATTTATTGATTTGCATATGTTGAACTAACCTTGCATCCCTGGGATGAATCCCACTTGATCGTGGTGAATAATTTTACGTATGTGTTGCTGTATTCTGTTTGCTAGTATTTTAGTGAGGATTTTTGCATCTATATTCATCAAGGATATCAGCCTGTAGTTTTCTTTTTGGGTTATATCTTTACCTGGTTTTGGTATCAGGATGATGTTTGCTTCATAGAATGAGTTTGGGAGATGTGCGTCCGTTTCAATCTTTTGGAATAGTTTGTAAAGAATCAGTGTCAATTCCTGTTTGAATGTTTGGTAAAATTCTGCTGTGAATCCATCTGGTCCTGGGCTTTTCTTTGTTGGGAGCCTTCTGATAACAGCTTCAATCTCCTTCATTGTTATTGGTCTGTTCAAATTTTCTACGTCTTCATGGTTCAGTTTTGGGAGCTTGTGTCTGTCCAGAAATTTATCCATTTCCTCCAGATTTTCAAATTTGTTGGCATATAGTTGTTTATAGTAGTCTCGAATGATTCCTTGTATTTCAGAAGAATCAGTTGTAATATCGCCTTTTTCATTTCTAATTTTTGTTATTTGAGTCTTCTCTCTTCTTTTTTTTGTTAGCCATGCTAATGGTTTGTCAATTTTATTTATCTTTTCAAAAAACCAACTTTTTGATTCATTGATCTTTTGAATTGTTTTTTGGTTTTCAATTTCATTCAGCTCTGCTCTGATCTTAATGATTTCTTTCCATCTGCTAACTTTAGGTTTGGATTGTTCTTGATTTTCTAGTTCTTTAAGGTGAAGTGTTAGGTTGTTCACTTGCCATCTTTCCATTCTTCTGAAGTGAGCATTTAATGCAATAAATTTCCCCCTTGATACTGCTTTTGCAGTATCCCACAGGTTTTGATATGATGTATCATTGTTTTCATTAGTTTCAATCAATCTTTTGATTTCCTGCTTGATTTCTTCTTGGACCCATATGTCATTAAGTAGAATGCTGTTTAATTTCCATATGTTTGTATAGTTTCCAGAGTTTTGTTTGTTATTAATTTCTAGTTTTAATCCATTGTGGTCTGAGAAAATACATGGGATAATTCCAATTTTTTTGAATTTATTGAGACTTGATTTGTGACCTAATATGTGATCTATCCTGGAGAATGATCCATGTGCTGATGAGAAGAATGAATATTCTGAGGTTGTTGGATGGAATGGTCTGTAGATATCTGCCAAGTCCAATTGGTCTTGAGTCTTGTTTAGATCTTGTGTTTCTCTGCTGATTCCTCGCCTAGATGATCTGTCTAATATTGACAGTGGGGTGTTCAGGTCCCCTGCTATTATGGTATTAGTGTCTATTTCCTTCTTTCGGTCTAATAAAGGTGGTTTTATAAATCTGGCTGCTCCAACATTGGGTGCATACATATTTATGATTGTTATGTCTTCTTGATGGATCAGTCCTTTTATCATTAAGTAGTGTCCCCCTCATTGTTTCTTTTTATGGTTTTTAGTTTAAAGTCTATTTTGTCAGATATAAGTATAGCTACTCCAGCTCGTTTTTCTTTTCTGTTTGCATGGTAAATCTTTTTCCATCCTTTCACTCTTAGTCTATGTGAATCTTTATGGGTGAGGTGGGTCTCTTGTAGGCAGCATATAGTTGGGTCCTCCTTTTTGATCCAGTCAGCCAGTCTGTGTCTTTTGATTGGGGAATTTAAGCCTTTTACATTAAGAGTTGTTATTGAAAGGTGTTGATTTATTCTTAGCATTTTATTGGTTGTTTGGTTGTCTTAGGTGTCTTTTGTTCCTTGCTTTCTGATTTACTGTTTGGTTTCTGTGTTTGTTGGTTCCTTAGGTTGTAGATAGCGTTTTGTTTGCTTGTTTTCTCTTCATGAATGGCATTTTTATTATACTAGTGGGTTTTGATTTTTCTTGGGTTTTTATGGCAGTGGTAGTTATTTTTCAGGAACCTAACCCCGTACTCCCTTGAGGATTTCTTGTAAGGGTGGTCATGTGGTTGTGAACTCCCACAGTTTTTGTTTGTCTGAGAAATATACTATTTGCCCTTCATTTCGGAAGGATAGCATTGCAGGGTAGAGCATTCTTGGCTGGCAATCTTTGTCTTTTAGTATTTTGAAAATATCATCCCATTCCTTTCTAGCTTTTAGGGTTTGTGATGAGAAGTTGATGTTAGCCTGATTGGGGCTCCCTTATAGGTGATTTGACGATTCTCTCTTGCAGCTTTTGAGATTCTCTCTTTGTCTCTGAGTTTTGCCAATTTGACTATAACATGTCTTGGAGAAGGCCTTTTTGGGTTGAATACGTTTGGAGATCGTTGAGCTTCCTGGATTTGAAGATCTGTGATTTTTCCTATACCTGGCGAGTTTTCTGCCACTATTTTGTTGAATATGTTTTCAATGGAATCTCCATTTTCCTCCCCTTCTGGAATACCCATGACTTGGATATTTGAGCGCTTGAGGTTGTCTGATATCTCTCTCAGATTTTCTTCAATGTCTTTGATTCTTTTTTCTTTCTTTTTGTCTGCTTGTGTTATTTCAAACAGCCCATCTTCAAGTTCAGAGGTTCTCTCTTCAACTTCGACAAGCCTCCTGGTTAAACTCTCCATTGTGTTTTTTATTTCGCTGAATAACTTCTTCAGTTCAGCAAGTTCTGCTACATTTTTTTCAGGACATTGATTTCCTTGTACATTTCCTCTTTAAGGTCCTGTATACTTTTCCTCATTTCATCATGATGTCTAGCTGAGTTTTCTTGTATCTCATTCAGTTTCCTTAGAATTATCACTCGAAATTCCTTGTCAGTTATTTCAAGGGCTTCTTGTTCTATAGGATCTAGAGTTTGAGATTTATTAACTTTTGGTGGTGTACTTTCTTGATTTTTTGTATTTCTGGTATCTTTTTTTTTGGTGTTTATTCATTGTGGCAGGGGGTTTCACAGTCCACTGGTTTGAGACTATTGACTAACTAAGATGTTGCTGTGGTTGCCAATTTGGTATGGCTACCTCCGTGACTGCTCAGTTGGCCTCTAGTGCCTTGTGTGTGTGGTTGCCTCAGGTCTTGGGCCTGTCCAGGGAGCTGCCTTTATCGTCAGCTTGGACTCTGCTGGGCTGCTGGATCACGTACCACAGGGTGTGTGATCTCTGTTGAGCTTTCACTTCCTGTGCAGGACTTCTCCCTGTTCCGTGTGCTCTGGCCCAGGCTGTTGAATCATGCAGTGGCGACCCCACAGGGTGTGTGGTTTCTGTCGAGTCTCCGCCTCCCTAGCCGGGCATCTCCCCAGCTCTGTGCGCACTGTGCTGGGCTGGGGCGTGTCTTCTGCAACCCTCATCTATCAGCTGGGCCTTCAAGACCCTGCTCGGCACCGCCTTGCCCAGGAAGTCTACCAGGTTTCTGGTAGGCACAGATGACCGGTCACTCTGAGTGCCTTTGTAGCACTGTGTAGATCTTTCTCGGGTCTTGTTCACCTTTGTATCCCCCCGGCATGGACCGATTCTAGCGACCGCCTGCAGCCAGCTCTCCGGCAGGTTCAAGCGGACTCAGGAACTCTCCTACCACACTATTCCCAACCAGAAATTGGTTAGGCGTTTTTCTGAACTGGTGGCCTCAGAGATGGTATCTGCCTCCCAGTAACAGGAAGTTTACCGGGGGCCAGAGTCCAGGGTGTGGCGGAGTGACAGTCGGCCCTGCCCATACTTCCTTGCCCTCCCAACACTGGCCGGGGACGCCCCATGCCACCAGCCCCGCCAGAGAACCGCGGAGGGAGTGGGAGGGGAGGCCAGCCCGCAGGCCCCGGGAAGCCCCGCGCCTGGGCAAGCAAGTGGGAAGGCTCAGTGAGGAGCTGAGCCGAGCCTGGCTGGAGCTGCCAGCACCTGGGAAAATGGAGGCAGCCCCGGGGCGGGGAGTGACCCGGTGATGCAGGCGGAAGCCGGGTGGGCATCAGCCCCCCGAGCAGGGCTGGGCCAGGGGTCACTCACAGGGCTGTGCCAGGTCGGGCGCTCACTCTCTGCCTCTGGTTTGTCGCCTTTCCCGTTCTCGGCCGCTGCTGCCTCGGGCTGTTCAGTCAGTCCCGCGGCGCAGCTTGGGTGCTCCCAGGAATCTTCTTTAATGCCACCCTGAAACCTTGAATCCTGAATAGGGCAGCTGGCCGCCTTCAGCGCGGCCCCGGTCTCCAGGATCCTGTCTGCATCCGCAGCAGCCCTGGCGCCGTGTTCCCTGTTTAGAGACTCGCTTTTGCAGCTAAGAAACAGTTCTTTTCCTGCTCCACACTTCAAAGCTGTTGTTGCCTGTAAGTGAGGCAGACTTTCCTGCCGGGGGCAAAGTGGCGGTCACCCCCCACTACCGGCCAGCAGCCGCGGTCCTCCCTTAAGAGATGGCAAGAGGAAGGGCCACAAGTTTCCTGGCTGCCTGAGGCCCAGTGGCCGCCTTTCCCACCTCAGCTACTCCGCGTCAACTGCTGCAGCCGCCGCCATCTTGACCCAGTTTTCCAAACAACTGTTCTTTCCCCAGAGAACCTGGGCCAAAACTGAGGTCGCTGAACCTTGTCTTACCCTCAGGAAACTGAATCTGTTCAGGTCTTCCTCCTCGTTTCTCGCCTCAGCCTCGTTCTTCCCAAAGCTTTTAAAAAATAGCTTAAAACATATTTTTGTCTGCTAATTCTTTTCTCTTTGTAATTTCTGTGTCTGTTCCTGTTGGTTGAATTTTGTCCTGGTTATGGGTATTTTCCTTTTTTGCATGACTGGATACTGAACATTGTGAATTTTGTGTTGTGCTGGATTTTGTTTTAATCATCTTGGACTTGTTCTGATATGCAACAAAAAGGCATCAATTTGATCTCCTTGAGGCTTGCTTTTAAAATTTGTTAGAGCAGTCTTTAGTGTAGGGCAAATTTGAACTTATTGACTCTACTTGAAGCCCCAGATATTAGTAAGTATTTCTACTCTGACTGGTTGGAACACTCACATTCCAAGGCTCTGGGCATTGCTCCTCCTTCTCCTTTCTAGTGATTCCTTCCCCAAGCCTCAGTAGTGTCCTCACTGGCATTTACTGATCAGTACTCAGGGGACCCCTCTAGTAGTCTCTGGAGCTTTCTCTCTGTGCAGCTTTCTTCTCTTCGTTATTTTGCTCCACAAGGTTCTAGCTTCCTTGGCCTCTGTGAACTCCGAATTCTCTGTCTTTATCTTAGTGAGATGACTAAGATCCCTTTGGCTTCTCTCTCCCTGTGCTGTGGCATTGGCATTTCTCCAGGCAGTGAGCCAGAGCAATCAAAGCGCTCACCTTGTCTATTTCCCTTCTCTCAGGAATTACTGTCTTTCATTGCCTGTTGTCCAAGGTAGGAACAGTGTTCTTTCATATATCTGGTCCTATTTTTTAATTATTTGGGGTGAGAGGGTAAATCTGATTACTGATACTCACTCCATCATGGCTGAAAGTGGAGGTGAGACTCAGTCAAGCTTTAACAGTTTGTAAATGATCAGCATTGAAGATCACACTGGTTTTCATTGCTTATGAAAACATTTTCAGGATCCCTTTGGGCATCGATTTGTGGCTGTGAGGGGATGAAAAAGCCTTGCAATTGTAACTCCTAGATAAGGAATTTTCTTCAAGCTGTTTCTCTCTCTCTCTCTCTCTCCTCTCTCTCTCTCTCTCTCCTCTCTCTCTCTCTCCTCTCTCTCTCTCTCTCCTCCCTCTCTCTCTCCTCCCTCTCTCTCTCCTCTCTCTCTCTCTCTCCTCTCTCTCTCTCCCTCTCTCTCTCTCTCTCCTCTCTCTCTCTCTCTCCCTCTCTCTCTCTCTCCTCCCTCTCTCTCTCCTCTCTCTCTCTCCTCCCTCTCTCTCTCTCTCTCCTCTCTCTCTCTCCTCTCTCTCTCTCTCCTCTCTCTCTCTCCCTCTCTCTCTCTCTCTCCTCTCTCCTCTCTCTCTCTCTCTCTCTCCTCTCTCTCTCTCTCTCCCCGGAATGTGTTCCCACTTATAGATGGTACTGAAGAACTACAGAATACCAAATGAGTGAGGCAATTTCTCCCAAGTTAAAAACACCAGATTTGCTAACATCTTTATGATGCCCCTGAGCTACTCCAGGAATGTGACGTCAAGACATTTTTAGGTGACAGAATTTCTACCAGTCTGCAAGGTAGATGAGTCAGCAGGGACTTTGAATTGAGAAAAGACTTCAGATTGTAGTTGTCAAGTTTAGAACTTCGCCTTCAAATATACTCTTATTAGACTATGGAGATGTTTACCACTAATATAGTCATATTTGTCAGGGGAGACATCAGTCTTAAGAAAAATCTTATCAGCAGTGTTATTTTTGCTTACTGTATCAGCTTTTGGCTGTTGAAAAGACTATCCCAAAGTTGTTTTTCTAAGGAAAAATGGCAGGGGTAATAGGGAAAGCTGAATTTGTTCATGAGTCCGTCTTTTCCCTGTAAGGACGATGCATTAACCTGAAATTGGTGGTCCTGCCTTCAGTTGTTCTAACTGGAGTAGGAGTTAAATGTTAGATGATGCTAAGACCAAGAGCCTCACAAGGGTTGTTGTTTAAAAGAGAAATACCACATGTTCTCACTTATTGGTGGGAGCTAAAAATTAATATATAAATTCACATACACACACACACACACACACACACACACACACACAAACCGGGGGCGATGGGGGAAGAAGATATAACAACCACAACTACTTTAAGTTGATACGACAAGCAAACAGAAAGGACATTATTGGGGGGGAGGGGGGGAGGGAGAAGGGAGGGAGGTTTTGGTGATGGGGAGCAATAATCAGCCACAATGTATATCAACAAAATAAAACTTAAAAAAAAAAAAAAAAAGTATAAACATGTTACATAAGTGTGTGGTTTAGATCTATAATTTTAGGTTTAAAATTAAATTACTTTAAGTAAGTACCTTTAATTAAGTAGTATCTTTAACAAAGTAACCAAGGAAGGGGGTTATTGAGTAGCTGAAGAAACAAGTATATGGTCCCTCAGATTTAATAAGAGTCAACTTGTATAGGTGACTGGTACCTTGAGTTCCCACCTGGGTGTCTGGGGAGACTGGGGAGTTGTGTTAAGCTAATGCTGATTGATAAACATTCATTCCCTGCTTTCTTGCTGTTGGCTGGGTGATAAGGTAATTATGAACTTGTGATAAGTGTGTGCTTGAATATGACCACCATTATGCAGTTTGGTGGACTGTCCATTTTATGTCCATTTCAATTGATGGTTGCAGTGGATTGAATGGCCCCCTAAAGTCACTGAAGCTTAATCCCCATTGTACCTGTTGAGAGAGGGAAATCCTATTATGGTAATTGAAATGTAGGGCCTTGAAGAAGTGATTGGATTCTGAGGACCATGCCGTAATGAATGGAGTAATAATGGTGGTCATGGGCCTGATTCTGAGGATTTTTAAAAGGAGAGCACATGAGAGTCTCTCTCTATCTTTTCCTCCATTTTCTACCATGTGAGAATCCCTGCACTGCTGTAAAGCCACCACTAATGACGGTCTTCACCATAAGTGTTTCATGGACTTTGGACTTCCCAGCCTCTGAAAGTATAAGCAATACATTTTGTTTCCTTATAAATGACCCAGTTCCAGATATTTTGTTATAAGCAACAGAGATGGACTAATACAATGGCTGTGGTGGGATTACTATGCAATGGTAGCTATCAGAAGTGAGACAAGAGGAGTGCAGAGCAGGTAGCTGTTACCCTGATGGCAGCATGGTGGTAGGCAGGTGGGGTTTGTGATTCCTGGGAATCAGGGGTTGCATTTTGACTGAGGTTTCAATTATTCTCTTTATGACTCTGGTCTTAACTCCAGTTTTAAAAGAGTTGTAATCAATAGGATTGTGTGTGTGTGTGTGTGTATGTATGTTTGTGTGTGTTTGTGTGTGTGTTTGTCTGCTATGCTGTCTTTTGGTCAATTTCTTAGAGCAGGTTTTGTGTGTATGTATGTTGGGGAAGAGAATGTACATTATACATCAAGCCTTCTAGTTTGTACTTAGATATTAAAAATAATATTACTCATAATTGAAATGTTTTTAATTTCATCATAACAGGTTGAAAAAAATCAGTATTTCACAGCAAATACTGGAGCTGTTTTATTTGAATGTACTTTCAAAGATTTATTAATAATAATTTTAGGTATATTAATAACTTCCCTTAGTTTTTATGTAGAATTTCAGGATTTCTCTAAGATAAGATAATAAAGTAGTTAAGCCAATTAAATTTCCTTCCTTTGGTCTCAACCTGCCATCTCTATATCCATTTTTACTCTTTATATATGTCATTTCTCTCAGGTGCCTGAGTTTTCATATCCTCTTAGCACCTTGAGAGCAGTTTTCAAGAGCATCTGATAAGTTCATTTACACTTGGATACATGTAACCGATACAGTTTAAAGTGTTAACATCCCAAAGATCTTTGCATTTTAGCAGGAAAAATAAGAATCCTTACATATTACAGAGATTAATTTCTACTAGGGGAGTTTTCTATTAGAAAGGGAAGAGGTTTGTTCGTTTGTTTTTTGATTGTTGTTTGTTTTTAATCTGTAGGGGCATTTTCAAGCCCTTAAAATCACACCACCTAGGTGGCTTCAGCTCTGCTTCTACCCAAGGTTAGCACCTTAAGGTAATTCCATCTTCAGTAAGTTCAGAGTACTTTATAAATTATTTCTCACTTTTAAAGTATTCTACTTGTAGTGAACAGACAGCAATTCAATCTGTTTGACAGCTGATGAAACAAATACAACATTTTAGAGAAGTAAAATGTCATATTTAAAAACACTTGTTTTCAAGTGTTAGGCCTGGGTTCCCCATCCAGGGACAAATGTTCACGCATTATACAAATATAAATTTTTATTAGTAAATTGCTTAAGACCTGACAATTTAAGCAGTCTCACTAAATTTTTAATCAAGGTACTAATTTATAATAGATGAGGAAAGTAGGTGGAGTTAATACTGAGATGTTTTAAGAATGAACCAGGTTAAAAATCCTGATATTTCTTTATTTCACTGTCTAAGTTAAACCATCATTTTAATTTTTTAGGGTTTTGTGTGTTTGAGAATGAATGTGCAATATGATAGATTTTCAAATAGCCAATGTCAAGGTGAACATGTCCATATTATATAGATAAGTTTTCATCTGAATGAGCTTCTCACTGATTTGATCACTTTAGAGAAAAGAAGGCAAGCAGGTCTTCACTGATAATAATGGGTAATTAACAGAAGTGCTGCCAAGGAAAACATCTACTACATGTTGGTTCTGCTGGAACCCCTGCTAACATATTTCCTCAAACAGAGTTCCTGAAGGAGCCAAAGTCCTCAGTGGTATTGTGACCAAAACACTAAATGATTCTTGTGGTTAAAACAGAATCCAGATAGAGGAAGTACTGAGGTCAAGATTTGTAAACTACAGTTAAATTATGAAAACTATTCTACTTCCTAGTATTCAGATAGTCAAGAGTTCTGAAAAATGCAGTGTTATGTGACTTCTACAATTATGTAATTTGTTTAGGTATATTTGTACAGAAGTGAAAATATAGCTGCCTCAGATTTTATCTAATATTAAAGAGAATATTCTTATCTATTATAATTTTGCAAAAGATATACTTTTCATTAAAAAACTAAATTATGTTTTTATTTTATTTTATTTTTTATTTTTATTTTTTAAATTTTATTTTGTCGATGTACATTGTGGCTGATTATTGTTCCCCATCACCAAAACCTCCCTCCCTCCCCCCCCTCCCCCCCTCCCCCCCAACAATGTCCTTTCTGTTTGCTTGTCGTATCAACTTCAAGTAATTGTGGTTGTTATATCTTCTTCCCCCCCCGTTTTTTTTTTTTTTTTTTGTGTGTGTGTGTGTGTGTGTGTGTGTGTGTGTGTGAATTATATATTAATTTTTAGCTCCCACCAATAAGTGAGAACATGTGGTATTTCTCTTTCTGTCCCTGACTTGTTTCACTTAATATAATTCTCTCAAGGTCCATCCATGTTGTTGCAAATGGCAGTATTTCATTCGTTTTTATAGCTGAGTAGTATTCCATTGTGTAGATGTACCACATTTTCCGTATCCACTCATCCGATGATGGACATTCATATTCTTTTTAAATTATAGGGAAATCTTAGGAATTTACTGATTTCATGAAATAGCTTCCCCATTTGTAAAACGTTATTAGTATGGAAAATTGTGGAGTATATTTTAAATATTGTGAGTAAAATATTACTAATTTATTTACCAGTAATGGAGGCATATTACTCCACCAATAAGTACTTCTAGATTTAGCTCAATGTATGAAGAGAAATGTTAGGCCTGGGTTCTCCATCCAGGGACAAAAATCAGGGATATACCAAGGGTAGGGTGAGAAAGCAGAACTGCAAGTGCAGGCATAAGGAAGGATGGCAAATAAGCACAGGAAAAGATGCGCAACATCGTTTATTAGTTGTTAGAGATAACTTAATATAAAGCCACAATGAGATATTACTATACACCTATTAGAATGCCTAAAATTAAAAAGCCTGACCATATGAAGTGTTGGCTAGGATGTGGAGGAACTAGAACTGTCATACATTGTTGGTGTCAAATGTAAAAGGGTACGAGTACTTTGGAAAACAGTTTGGCACTTTTTAAAAAAGTCAAACATATGCCTACCATATGACCCAGCCAATCTACTCCTAGGAATTTACTCAAGAAAAATTGATGTGTTTGTCCTCACAAAGACTTGTACACAAATAGCTAGAAACTGGAAACTACCCAGATGGTCATCAGCCGGTGAACGGGTAAACACATGGTGGAACATGTATGCAGTGGAATACAGCTCAGCAGTAAAAAGGAATGATAACCCTCAGCAGTGTGGATGAATCCCAAAATAATTATGCAGAATGAAAGAAGCTAGACAAACAAGATTGTATGTCATATGATTCTATTATATAAAATTCTAGAAAATGCAAATGAATCCATAGTGATAGAAAACACATCAGTGGTTTTGTGGGGAGGGTGGAGCGTGGTTCTGGGGTGAGAAAGGAATTACAAAGGGGCATGAAGAAACTCTTGGGGGTGTGAGTAGGTTCTTTATCTGGTTTCACGTGATATACTTATCAAATTGTGTACTTTAAACATGTTCAATTTATTGTGTAACATTCATACCTCAGTAAAGCTGTTATATTATGTGTCCATTTACCTAATTGCTCTGAATTTGTGGCTTAGTCATATGCAGAAACTGTTGCTTATTTTTTTGGGGGGGGAAACAGGGGTAGGAGGGTATGCTCTGTCATCCTGTTGTGATTTGATTTCTATGCTCTGGATCTCACACAGACATTAGGTAATAAACACAGCAAGACTAATCGTACACATTTTCCTAAGGTTAAGTTCTCTCTAAGACACTGTAAACTCTACTAGCCTCATATTTGTTGAGTCCTTAGTTTAAATTATGAAACTTGGTGATTTCTTTACCAGTTCTAGTGATCCTGGTGATTGATGTTCCCTTTTGTTCTTTTACTTGACACATGATGATGGCTTTGATAGAACTCACCTTTCGATCTCAAGGCAGGGGAACGCTGCAAATCTCATATCCCCCTAGATCTTTTGATGAATGTAGGACTTGGTGCCTACTTGCTTATCAAGTGGCATAAGTATTGAAATAGAAGCTCAACTTTGAAATATTTTGCATGCAGTGTTTTGCATTATAAGAGCCTTACTTGTCATCTACTTGCCTTTCTGTTCCCTGGCTGTGCTTATGATTTAAAAAAGCATTCTCATTCTCTAAAGTTTTAATTTGTTTGTGAAGAAATATATTTCTGAATAATCAGATTTCTGAAGAGGCAGATTTTCTGCTGAGACAGCAAAACTGCATATAAATAAATGGTATATACTGCTGATTTATTGCGTGACCTTGGCCAATATGTAGTGCATTTGGTCTTTAGTTTTTCCTTCTTTGACATATAGCTAATGATATCCTAAGCAAAGCACTATAATTTGATGTTTCAAATCCCTGGGCAGTAGTTTCCCAAAGGATTCTCTAACTCTTTCCTTGCTAGATTGTATATTCTTCACCCAGAAAGCATCTCTTCTACCCCATATGTCATGTGGTGCAATGTAGAGATGGCTTGGGTAGTAATGGCAATGGTACCTAAGTAGAAAGATGACTTTAAAATAATGAACAATTTGGTGTTTTCTAAAAGTTACTATGCAGGAATCAAGATCTTTCATACTTTTTAAAAAGATTTAAAAATGTGTTCTCCACTCCATGTGTTAATTAGTACTATTTGCTTATTTGATACATCACCATGTACTTCCAGTACAGTTTGCCCAGTACTGTGGAAGGTTTGACAGGGCATATTGTTAAGTAAAAGCTGCAGCCCCTATATGGGGGATTGATAGCTTTGTTGATTGGAGAGAGACATGGCAGAAGTGAGAATTCAGTGATATGCTCTGTGGGTTGTGACTCTCAGTGCAAAAGGAGTTCAAGGCAAGGGGAGATGAAAGTAGGTTTGAATCATTAGAGAAGATGCAATGGAGGGCTGATCTCATGTATATTTTAGGTAAATAGAGGGCGGGATAGATGATAGTCTAGGTGGTGAGACAGAATTAACGTTAGGTCTGGGAGTAGGATATGCAGGAGACAGTGAGCAGATCTCTCTTTCCACATTGGTGACGAGGCTGACTTGGTACAGGGTGAGCCCAGGTTAGAAAGAATGTTGCAAACTTGGCCACGGGGTTCAGAATTTTCTGGTGAAAGACAGGAAGCCCATTGTAGATTTCTGAGCAGGGCAATGTAAGAATATACATTTTAAGAATCTTATCTAGAAGACTTAAAGCAATGCAGGCTAAAGTGAGATAGGTTTTGACAAGAATGGGAGGCAACTGTTTTACCTAAAGTATAAACAGATTATTTAGGATTGCTTAGGTTCCTGGAAGTTAATATTTCTCTTCCAGAACTTCAGGGCTTTGTTTCATCTTTCCAGTCTTGTTTCCTTCTATGCTCTTCAGTCAATTCTTTAGTTTAGCAACAGTGAACATGGCATTTCTCAGGCTTATTTTTCTGTCTGGAATTCCTTCTGTCATTCTCTCTCCCTAATCCTCTTCTGTCCTCTTGTGAAGGGAGCTACAGCTCAGATGACACCTTTCCTTTAACCCTTCTTTATCCTCCTTGCCCTGATGATTTGTGCTCTTGCTTGTGCTCCACAGGACTTTATACAGGCTTCTATAATAACACTGATCACACTGTGCTGTAACTTGGTGTTTAGGTGTTTATCTGATTGTTTTATCTAGCAGTCAGTGAGCTTCTTGAGGGTAGAGCACATGCCTGATTTATCTTCGTATTCCAAGCACCTAAGTATAGCTCCTGGCAAATGATAGGCCTTTGTATAAATGCTTCTTGAATGAATGAAAGGGTCTTTTCCCATCCCCACTGATGTTGAATTGGAAATCCTGTGAGATCCTACCTAGTTTAAGCTTTAGTGGGTAAAAATATAGTGGAAGTTTGTATTCCATGAAAGTTTAATGACATGACATTTAGTATATAGCACTTAAATGAATAGACTAGTAAGTTTATTGGCTATTTTGAAGAGAGTTATTTTGCGATGTGAATAATCAAATAACATACAGTTGCTTCTTTGGTACTGTAGAAAGCAAATGACTTTCTATGATTGGAACAAGTAACATATCTATGTTTTCAGATACGAATCTTTTCTCTTAGGGAGCTATAATTTGTATTTCTTATCATGAATAGCACCGATTTTACTGCCCACATATGAATAAAACACTCTCCTTTTTACATTGTTTTGTTCTCTCAATTCAGAGAGGTTGTTATTATGTCATGGCTTTTGGTAAGAAATGGGTGATGATTCTAGGCATTTACATAGTAGGCCTTTTTTGGAGGGAAGGACTTCAAAGCTTTAAAATACTCAAATCCCAACTAAATAAAATTGTCATATATGAGATAACCTGCTTATTTAGTTTGTATTAAATGAAAGTATCTAGAGGACTAACATATTTATGCCCTAACACTCATATCTAGTTCCTACAAATTTATTTCTTTCAAACGTCATATGGTAGCTGAATGTGATGTTTGCTGTTATCTACAGATCACAAATTTGGCTGTTATTTTTCCCTTTGTAAATAAATACCATATGCATACCTTCAGTTATAATAATTATTTATGGTTTTAGCAGTTTAGGCAAATCATCTTGCACTTTCAATGATACCAAGTATCTAAGCTTTAAATAGATGAGCATTCAGCATACCCTATGCTCAATTCTTTATTTTTATTTATAGTACCTTACTGCATCCTCATTTTTCTTACCTCATTTAAGATTTTTTAACTAGAGGATTGCTAATAGCTAGGAATAATGCCAAGATGGTTTAGCTTTAAAAGAAATTTCTTCAGAATAAAAAAGCATTGAACCCCTGTTACACTTTTGTTTTAATTTGCTTTAGGAAAGTATGAGAAGTGGGATTGAGTTTCCTCATTATGTGGTCATTACCCATTTTCATATACTCCAGTCTGTTGGAAAAGCTGTTGAAGCATGACATCCAAAACTACATGCAATCCATGTGGGCTCTACTCAGGACATAACTCAGAGGGACTATTGCCCCTTATGTTCTGGACATTAACCTGCAATTAATGCAGTGTTAGATTACATTGGTTTTGGGGCAGGGATATTTATTATTGGCTTATAGTGAACTTGCAGTCACTATAACTCCCAAACCTTTTTTCTTTTTTGCACTTTGC
This sequence comes from Cynocephalus volans, assembly GCF_027409185.1. Lineage (NCBI taxonomy): Eukaryota > Metazoa > Chordata > Mammalia > Dermoptera > Cynocephalidae > Cynocephalus > Cynocephalus volans. The sequence continues at coordinate 128,683,317 of NC_084467.1, forward strand.
CTGAATCCTCTACTAGTGTTATTGATTTAAGATCAGGACTTCTGTAAATCTCTGTTGTTAAATTTGACTGATGATTTCAGCCTGTTGAGATAATTTTGGGACCTGCATAATTTTCTCCAATTTAGGGGATTAGAAAAAAGATAATTTTTCCCAACTTAGTTGCAATTACTACTCTGTGGTTGTAACAAGCTTACCATCTAATCTTGTCCCAATTATTGTGGGGAAACTGTGCTTATCAGAACAGGGTCAAAGACTTTATGGAGGAGCAGGAGGACCCTGTTCTTTCTCATACATTCTTACCCTTCTTTGATTTCTGGGTGCATGGTATATTGTTCCTTAATGACAAGTAGAAAATGAAACCGTCTTAAGATAGCAAAGTGGCTGTCAACTCTAACGCTCTTAAATAACTTTGCTGCTTAAGTACTTTCACAGTTGAAATGAAGTTCCCTCAGGGAGCTGTGACATCTTATATCTGATCACCTTCCATTTCAATTAGCATGCCTGCGCATTCCTCCAAGAGGAGATGTAGGCCTTGGTGACAAGTCCAGAAAATTCTACATCAGGCCAATGGAAAACACCACCAGAAGATGGATGATTTTTAATGAAACGTATTTTTATATATTGTGGCATTTTCATTAGGATGAGTAGGATTGAGGAAACTGGGGCAACACTTTGGTATACAATTTTTCCTGAGAAAGCTAAAAATATGTTCTCAGCAGAGAATCAATGAATTATAGTGATTTAATGCTAAGCAGTTCTGTTTTCGCTAGGGATATTTCACTTACTGATAAGATGTTATCACAATTTGAAGGTTTTGTGAGAACAGTTTAAAATGATATTATTTTGTTTTAAACACCTGGGTCAGCATGTAAGGATAAAAATTTGAAATACTTATATGGGTAGTACAACTATGTGATAGCAGCCTTCAGCCTTGTAGTTCCAGCTGGGTGGGCTCTTAGCTTCTTATTCTTATTCTTATATCTTATGAATAAGTGAGTTGATAGATAAATGTTTTCTCTCAGTTAGAGGATAGTTGTCATAAATTATTGCCTGCATGAATGTGTTGGCTAATGAACTGCTTAACAGCATCGAAACTATGCACAGTTGTACTTTAGAAAATGTGACAAATACCCATTTATAAAGCATGGTAAATCTGATGCTTCCAAAAAGAATATAGTTTTCTAAAATAGGACCATAACTTTTATGGTTACACAGAACAATTATAAAAAAGGTCATTGAAAATATATATATTGAGTGCATTCTATGTTTCAAGCTCCATGACAGATATAGGGGAGCCAGGGACAAATATGAGATAGTCTTGGCTATATAGGAACCCATAGACAAGAAGGAGAGTCAGAGACTTAAATAGTTCAAAGTGGCAAATAAAATGATAAAGCTATTATCTATATCCATATCCATATGCATACCCATATATAGTCCCATTCCCATAACCATAACAATGACCATAACGATAACTATATTTATTATGGGACTATATAGAGAACAGATACCTGACTAATAGTTGAGGGATATGAATAACATCAAAAGAAAATTTTCTGTTGAAGACATGCCTTGGCTGAATCTTAAAGATTAGAAGCTAGCCAGGTTGAGTTTGTGTATGTATTGAGTGCATGTGTATGTGTGTAGAGGTGTCGGTGTGTTTAGGAGAACAAGGAAAATGGGTGGGATATTCCTGGAAGTAAGTTGGAACAAAAGCTTGGAGGTGAGAAACACTGCGAGGTTTCTGGAGTGTATAGTGTGTCTGGGCGAGTGTGAGAATGGGGTGGGGCACATGAGCAGCCCATGGACAAAGGGGAACCGTCTGTGTGGGAGCAAGGGGATATGTAGTCAGATTTACATGCTGCGGGGGTTGCTGTGCTGACAATGGGGAGGATAAATTGAACACGGCAAGGCTCAGGGCACATCTGTGGAGTGAGCTGCTCACATGAGAGATGACGAGGGCTTCCCTCACTTAGCGCTGGTGGTGGGGATTTAGAGGGGAGTCAAGAAATTTTTAGAAAATAAAGTCAGATATAAATACCTATCCTACATGTCTTTCATTAGATTTGTTTCTAGGTACAACATAGTTTCTGTTAATTATAAATTATGTATTTTTAAAATAATGCTATTTAATTCTCATGGTGAAATATTATGTAGCAGTAAAGTTAGTGAACTGCAGCCATATGCATCAACCCGAATGAATCTTAGCAGCGTAATGTTCAGTGAATAAAGCAAATCCCAGGTGAATGACTTCATTTTCATGAAGCTCAAAATCAAGCAAAATTAAGCAATGGTTTTTTAGGGATACATATATATGCAGTAAACCAATATAAAAAAGGACAAAACAAAAACAAAATTAAGGGTACTGGTTAACTCTCATGGAGGGGGAGGGGAGGGAGAGGATTGGAAGGGGAAATACATAGTGAGTGTAATGGTATTGAACAGTTCTGATTGTGTATTTGTGGGTCCATGGGTGCTAGTTTTATTATAATTTATTATATATGTCAAATATATTCTTTTGTATTATTAAATTTATTAAAATGAGAGTAAAGGAAAATATATGACCGGTAGAAATAAGGACAAGATATTCCTAGGTTTCTAGCTTGGACTACTAGATCAATGAAGGTGATATCAAATAAATAGAGAAAACTTAAGGTCTATTCAGAGAAAGTAATGAGTTGAGGTTCTTGAAGCACAGCCAAGCAGATGAATATGCAAATCTGTAGCTTGGGGGGAAAATCTAGGCTAGATATGCAGATTTGTAAGTCATAAATACACAAGTTGTCTTTCAAACCAAAAAGTGGATCAAATCACCTAGGAAGAATTCAAAACAAAAACTAACAAACAGTGAATAAGAAGAGAATCCTGGGGAGCACCAACACTGAAGTGTGAGAAAGAGAAGCCCAGACAGAGGAAAAATGGATCAAAAGATGGGAGGAAAACCTAGAGGAAGCCAGGGGGTTGAGTTTCATGAAGGTGTGTGAATGTGTTTTTGGGGGTGTGTGGGGGAGTGATTATCAGTGTCAGATGCAGCCAGGCTATTTAGTAAGGTGGGACCTGGAGTTAGGAGGTTTGAGCTTACCTTAGTGAACTCTGTTTCAGAGCAGTGGGGACTGTGTTTCAGAGCATGGGGAGGGGTGACTGGGAAGCGTGACAGTGGGCACAAAGGATGTAGAGTACATATGAGAGTACTGCAGTCATATGAGAGTGCTGTGTCGAATAGTGTCCTCCCCAAATTCACATTCTCCTGGAAGCTCAGAATATGATCTTATTTGGAAATAGTGTATTTGCAGATGTAATCAAGTTAACATGAGGTGTCAAGTTAAGGCTGGATTAGGATGGGTTCGAATCCAATGACTGGTGTCCTTATAAGGTGAGGGAAATTTGGACACAGACACACAGGGAGGATGCCATATGACAAGAGAGACAAAGATTGGAATGATGCATCTGCAAACCAAGGAACGTCAAGGATTGATGGCAACCACCTGGGGATAAGAGGACGGTATGGGACAGATTCTTCCCCAGAGCCTTCAGAGAGAGAGAGCGAGTGGCCCAGCCAACACCTTGATTTTGGACTTCTAGACTGCAGAATCGTGAAAGAATAAAATTTCTGTTGTTTTAAGGCACACAGTTTGTAATACTTTGTTATAGGAGCTCCAGGAAACAAATATAGCACTTGAATGTGTTCACCAACCTGGAAGCTCTGCAAACCCTTTTGGTTAGGGGTTTTTATGCATGTTTTATTACTTAGGCATGAATGATTAAATCTTTGACCATTGGTGATCAATCTCCAGCCCTATCCTGAAACTATTTAGGGGCCTATCATGAGTCACTGCCTTAGCATACACTCAGGTGTGGTTGAAAGGGGCTTGTTATGACCAACAAAAGACACTCTTCTTACCCCTATCACTCAGGAAGCTCCAAGGGTTCTAGAAGCTCTGTGTCAGGAACTGTGGGCAGAGAGCTAACATTTGTTTCTTTTTATGTCACACTGACCATCTGGTCCATACAGATACTCCCTGTTGGATTCCCCTTGCCCTCCCAGGTGACCTTCCTGAACAGCATTTAAATGTCTCGTGGGCAGCTTCTTTTCCCTTATGGTGCTCTTCTGTTCCTTGGGAAATGCTCAAGTATTCTGTCCTCTGCCCTGATGCTGTGGTTGTACAGGCTGGACAATCTGTTACCATAGGTGTGAGCTTTCTCCGGCCTCAGTCAGGCCCTATGGCCTCAGTGTAGGTGCAGGATTTCAGGCTTTCTGGAAGGCCTCTGACTAAGCCTGAGGTAGGGAAGAGGTCATCTCCCTACCCTGCCCCTCCATGGCAGAGGGTGGAGTTCACAAATCTTCACTTTTCCTGAGTCCTTCACTGTTAAATTCTTAGAAGGATTAAGGGGGTAAAAAATAGGTTCTGAGACATTTCCTCTGCCAGTTCTACGCATGGTGGCAGTCTCATAACTAAAGATTTCCCTTGTAACTAAAATACCGCTCTCTGAGGATGTGCTTGGTATGGTGAAATGAGCTCCTGACCAGGGGTGAAATGACCCGAGTCCTCATATTTCCACCTCTTTTTATTTTTTTTTTAAGTTTTGTGACTTTATAAAGAAACCACTTAATCTCTTTGATTATTACTTTCCATAAAATGGCCTAGAGATCGAATGGGATAGTGCAAATGAAGGAGCTTTGAATATTACACATGTGCTAAACAAGCGAAAATGCTCTGTTACTTCAAGTACTTTCTCTGCTGCTGAGGCGCCTAATGAGCATGATTCTGTGATCACAGAAACTCAGAGCTTCCCTTTTATTTTTCTTCTGATACTAAAACTATTGGTCTTAAGGGATTATTATAGTTGGAGTGGAAGTCCATTCTTATGCCACATTTGTTTATTGAGCTGTACTAAGGAAAAAATAGGAGTAAATTTAAACATTGTTTTTAATTTTTTATTGGAACAAATGAATGATTGCTAAACTCAGGTAAATTTTAAAGATCAAATGCAAAATTCTTCTGTTGTTGTGTTGTCCTAGTGTGAACTTTGATGGTTACAGCTGGCGCTTATAGGTATGCCTCAGATTGGGCCTTCACTTGGATCATTTAGCTTCTCTGGAGGAAAGCTTTATTCCTAGAAAAGCTGTAATAATTGTAATTATTTTAATAACTACTTTTACACAACACTTAGCATGTACATGCTTACCAGTCACTTGTTTAAGTGCTTTGCACATACTGATTTATCTAATCCTCACAACAGTCCTATGAGGTTAGGTGACAGGATTATTCCCATTTTACGTAGAGGAAACTGAGGCATGGAGAGGTTATAATTTACTCAGGATAATGATACTTACTTCCCAAGGTTATGATGGGTATTACCATGAGATAATGTGCTTGGTGTGTAACAGATTCTCTGTCATTTTAAATTTACTCTAAGGATCAAGAGCTAGTAATTATAGAAGTCCATGTGACTTTGGAGCTTGAACTTGGGCAAAACCACAGGTTTTGGCGGAAACAGATAAAAATAAGCACTTTTTTAGCTTAGACAGTTCATTTCTTCTGCAACCTACTCCTATTTTCACTTTTTAGATGGAATAGTTTGAAGCACAAAAAAATTATTGTATCTGGAAATAATTTTTTAACAATTCAGTAAAAAACTCAGAACTATTAAAGAATAATAAAGGTAAGACCATAGATATTAAACATTTTAAGGGTAACACTTTTGGAAAACCTTGACTTTGAGAATGTATGGGTATATTATTATTATTATTATTCCCATTTTACATAGGAGGAAACTGAGGCACAGAGAAGTTACAGGTTAACCAGGATGATAATATCTATTTTCCAGAATTTTTGTGGGTATTAGCAGGAGTTAATATGTGTTATTTTGTATTCTGACTTATGCAGCAAATGTGTTTTAAGAGTATGTGTATACAGTAAGTTTTTGGATTCAAATTCTATTTTACATGTGATAAATGAAAAGATTTTTATAGTAAGGTGTATAATTACCTTCCAAGTCATCTTTGGGATGAGTATGAATTTTTTTATGCAATGCAGTTTCATCTTATGCAGCTACTGCATTCTATTATAAGCTTTTAAGGCGAAGATGGGGTATAGTCATAATCACCAGTTGGACCACAAAATGTACTACTGTGTAAATGGTGTTGTATATACAACTAAAATTTTTTCTAACTTTTTACTTACTATTGTTTATCAGTGGTCCTCAATTAGTTCTTTAATTTCTTCTTTCAGGATGTTAACAAAGAAGAATCAGGTAGCTGTTACCAGAATTCAGTTTTGTTTTCTGTGGAAATGTCTTTTCCTAACAGATTATAAAAACCAAAGTGCTTGTCAAATTTCAGTCATTACATTTATGTTCATCACTTAAAAAGCATAATAATAATAACAATAGCCTACATTTTTTACATTCTTAGTACGAAATGGGTATGGTGCTAAATGCTTTATGTGCATTATCTCATTTAACACTGGCCCACAAAGAGGGGTACATTCTGTCTTTACATTCTTCCATAAATGCTTTATGCTTTTGTTCTTTGGTTCTGCAATTTTTTTTTTTAATTTGATATTTTTATTTGCCCAGTTAGTTTATTCCCAATTATCTTTTGCTTTTTATCTTTCGTGCTTTTGTTAACCATTTGTTTGTAGCTTTAAATGTCCTCTTTTCTCTTCTTGGTTTTTTCCCAATTCTACCTATCCTCCTAAATTTAGCTCAGACTATACTTTTTCCGTGAATCCTTTACAGACCATCCGAGCCTAAAAAGACCTCTACTTCTGGGAAATTCACACAGCACCAAAGTACACCATTCATTTGACAATTACTCATGATGGTGTTTTCTATCTTGAAATCTTATTTAAATTTTTTTTTTTTTTTTTTTTTGGTGGCTGGCTGGTGAAAGAAAGTGAGCCGAGATGCCGGGTACTGATCAAGCTTTATTAAAGGAAAAGAACCTGAAAGTGGACGGCAGCCCATGGCTGCCCTCAAAATGGAGGACAGCACCAGGTGTGGGGATGGTAGAGCTTATATAGGGCGCCAAGGGCTGGCTGATACCATCAAGGAGGGGCATTATGCTAATGTGGAAACTATGCAACCAGGGTAGAGAACTGCGCCCTTGCAGAAGCAAAAGGGTTTCTGTTTAAGTCAGGAGGCTTCTTGTAAAGAGAAGGAGGGAGGGGTTTGGTGCTGGAGTGGAAGACAAGGCTGGCGGCTGTTTTGTGCTTATTGTGTGCACAATGGCTCTGGTCACGTCCAAGATCCATCAGCTGGTATTCATGGTTTCTTTATTTTTTGTTTTTGGTGGCTGGGTGGTATGGGGATCCGAACCCTTGACCTTGGTGCTATCAACACCATGTTCTAACCAACTGAGGTATTTATTTAAATCTTTTGCTTAATTTTCACAAGTTTGTCTTCTTTTTCTAACTCAGGCAAGTTCTTCAATATTGTGAAATATAGCTTAACATTTTGTATCCCTATAGTAGTAATTCCCAATAAGTAGTAGATTTGCAGATGGCCAGAAAACTTAGCGCCAATTGAGAGGACATATTATTTTACGGAATGGAAAACAGTCTCAGTTCTGTAACCTAAGAAGTAGAATGTGTAGTTGAAGGCTTGCTCACCAAGGAAATAGAAAACTTTATCACAAAAGCCAGAACAAGTTTTGGGAGACTAAAAATATTATTTTGTAGTATTAAGCTTCTTACTCAAATGAAGTTCAGAGAACAATAGCATATTCTCAAGAGGTTTATCCTAAGCTAGTCTCTATAACCAATTAGACCTGAAGGAGAGGAGGTTGCCCATAAAAAGACTGTAAAATGATCTGCTCCTAAAAAGAGGATCTCAGAAAAAGATTTTGCTCCAGAGTGTTGTCCATACTGAATGAGGAAAAAAATGCTAGAAGTTCTAAAACACTGGAAGAGATGTTCGAGACCTCAGAGTCTTTGAAAACTAGCAAATAGTTGTTCAGTTTTAACTTGGAATTATTCATTCACTCATTTGCTTTTTTAATCATTCCTGTATCCTTAAGGAATGCTAAATTGAAGATGTAGAAGATGCAGTCCTTACTCTCTAAGCACTTACATTTTAGCATTGGAGATAAGGCGTATAAACAGTTAATATGCTGTGGAATGTGTAATAAATGTTAAATCTATATTCTTGAACATGTTACTTAGCCTCCTGGGATTTAGTTGCCTTATCTATGAAATGAGAGTGTTGGCTTTGCTAGAGAATCTTTAAGGCTGTTTCTAACTGTAAAATTACAAAAGTACATTCAAAAGGCCCTAAAAAGCTCAGAGAAAAGTATTTCTCACAGTGGAGTTGATCAAAGGAAGTTTCTTAGTGGAAATGATATTTGAGTAGGGTTATGTTTTGATAGGCGTGGATTATAATTGCTATAATGATATAAGCCATTTATTGAGTGATTGATGTGCAGGAGGCAGTATACTAGGTGCTTTAAACACAGATAACTGTGGGGAAGAGAGTGAAGCAGAGTTATCTGTGAATACCCTGAAATTATTTGTAAAATTGTGCATATGTAAGTTTGTACATTTTTATGGGGAAAGGTTCCATGGCTTTCCTCAGTTGCTCAAAGTGGTTGGTGAGCCCTGAAACATGAACCATGGTATAGAGAGTTGGAGACATGATTCCGGTGCTTTGAGAAATGCCCATGGGTGTGTGCGTGTGGTGGTGGGCAGGTAGCAGGATGAAAGAAGGAAGAGTAGAGGAAAAAGTTGTGACAAGTTGAGCATTCGAAGCTCCTGGGAGCTTGAAGTAGTGAGATGCAAATTAATGTGGGGTGGTCGGCAGATTGTCTTTGGGTGTCAGAATGTCAGGATTTAAATCTTGGATTGCCACCTCCTACCTGTGTGACCTCAGGTAATTTATTTAACTTCTCTGAGACTAAGGCTATTGCTATCCAGGTTGGTTGTTACATATTTATTTAACATTTCTGGTTTTTAAAATTAAGGGTTTACTATGTGTTAAATGCCTTCATCAAGTATTCTTTGATGAACCCTTATAACTAATTTGTTGAGCCCTTATAACTAGTTACTGGGAGAATTTCAATGAATGAAGTACATGTAGCCATTTTCTTGTCCTCACAGCAACCTATGAAAGAGATACCATTTTGCAGAAGAGGGAACTAACTGAGGCTTGAGGAAGTTAAGTGACTTCCCAAGTCATGTGATGAGAAAATGGCAGAACCTTCAAACACAGGTCTGACTCCAGAGTCTTAATCACTAGTGTTTTTGACTACAGAATATTGTATAAGCATGGTCGATGCTTGCAAGAACATTAACTTGGGGAAACCTACTTTCTTTTAGAGATGATTTACCTATAGATCCGCACTGAGCGAAGGATGATGCAGATATTTTGGATGGGCTCTTCTAACTTTATGAAACTACCAAGAGGGATTATCAAATAACAGAGTATGTTTTCAAATCAGTTTTTCATATGATGACACAATTAGAGGACAGAGTAGTTACTATGTTGTTACTGCTTACATTTTGCATTGTGATCCATGTTATATATTTGTATTTAAGGACCCTCTAAAATGTGCCATTTGTCTTTCAAGCAAGATAATTTTTTTCTCATATATTTTTCACTGACTGTTCTTTTTCTGACTCCCATAATTTTATTTATTTTGCAAAAGTAATTGATTGCTTTCCATGTTTGAGCCCCTTTAAAAGGAGGTGAGTGTCCCTGTGAGATGGTTTTCTATTAATTAAGTTCCCATTGAGAAAATTGGTGACTATTGTAGTTAAGTATTAATTTACATGTAAATTGAGCTGGAAAAATAAAACATGGTACTGGGTTTCAGATCAGAGCTTTAATTTGTTTTTCTTTATAAATACATTTCTGTTAGTATCGTATAAACTGACCCCACAATGTATTAGATTTTGCTAAGTGCTGGATGTTCTTACACAAATTCCTTGGGATTGAAAACAAAAATCACTTAAGGGAAACCTTAAAATATTTTAAGTTTACTTATGTCCATTTTAGATAATTCATATGCTAATTGACCTGTTCATTAATTGATTTTTCTTCACTCTAGGGACAATATTTAGTTTCTTTTTCTTTTAAAACTCTTAAAGAAATGGTTGGGTTAATTCTATTGTCTGAGTCAGACAATAATTTTTGCCATTTGTAAAGCAAAGGCATCTTGACAGAGGAAGTTGCTTTGCATTTTAGATTTATATAATCAATTGTGAATATTATGCCCAAGAATATTTTTTGTGGTGTTTTTAGGATCCTTTAATCATTAGTAGAAATTGAATACCATTAAATATTTTTGCAACAAGTTAAGAGAACTAAAGACAGCAATAACCAACTAACATTATCACCAAATCAACTAATAGTCATTTACAGTGAGAAAAAGAAAATCCTAATACAGCATTTTATCTCAACCTGAAAGCAAAGTCTCTAAGATCATGCCCCAGAATTGACATGATATTTACAAGATAAAGATCTTTATTTTTATTTGTTTAGACTCTCTGTTACAAAAATTGTACTCTTATTACCAAGCTCTACCATAGTGTTTAATTAAATAGTGATTGAGACATAATTGATAACAAGTATTTTTGTAGCACCCACAATACTTACATGACTGCTCTATTGGGACAGAGTTTAGAAGAGATGTACCTCCCAGTTATAAGAATCTATAATTTTCAGTTTAGTACATTTATCAGCAGACATTCATGGGAAATTCTTACGCTTTTCCCTAAACATCCTGTGTGTGTATTTGCAAGCTTGGACCAGAGGAGGAAACTTTTTCTGAATAATGTTAAGAAGAATGTTATAGATAAAGATTCAAAAATTAAATTGTCTTGTAGAAATTGACAAGCTGATTTTAAAATTCATATGAAAATACCAAGGACCCAGAATAGCCAAAACAACTTTGAAAAATAGCAAAGATTGGGAATTAACACTACCTGATTTCAAGACTTATTACAAAGCTATAATAACCAATAATGTGGCATTGGCATAAAGGTAGAGAAATAGATCAACGGAACAGAATAGAGTTCAAAAATGGACCAACTGATTTTCAGTAAAGGTGCAAAGACAATGCAGTGGAGAAATAGTAATCTTTTTAATAAATGGTACTGGAAAAAATTGGATATTCTCATTGTTGGGAAAATAGAATAGTTTGGTCAGGGCCCTCGCCTTGGGTCCAGTCGTGTGTGATTTTAGCACATCCTTTGTAAGCAAATTGTGTGTGTGCACATGTGGAGTTAGTGCACATGCATGCCAATGTTTCTTTTTAGTTTTGTTGCTATTCTTGTGTTCTTGAGAGAGAGAGAGAGAGAGAGAGAGTTTTAGTGAAGCAGGCAGGCGGGTGTCTGCCTTGGGCATCTGCCCTGGGCATCTGCCCGCCATAGCCATGCTTTCCAACCTATGGCTTCCAAGGACCTTTCGGCCGGCTACCTAGCTCATAGACCTGTGTGAGGAGTCTGGTGACCTAGCCTGGTATGTGAGGGGTCTGGGGACCCAGCCTGGCATGTGAAGGGTTTGTGACCCAGTCTGTGAACAGGCTTGAGGGGTCTGTGAGCTCCAGACCCAGCCCTAGCTCAGCAATTGGCCCAGTTGGTACAGGATTATCGGCAGGTAAAAGAGCCCAACAACTAGCGTGGTTGTGTAGCTAGACAATTGGCATCATGAACAGGATTAAGAGTGCTACAATTGGCAATGTCGACAGGATTCCGACATTAGCAGAACACCACAGTCATGTAAAAAATGAACTTAAATCCACACCTTCCACCATATACAAAAGTTAAGTGGGCTCTGTTTCCAGCTGATAACAACTTACAGGAATTTGTCATGAAGACATTTGAGGAACTTACCAAATGCACCAAAGATCTCCTTTAAATATTTAAAGGGGATAGTGTTGGTGGCAACTTGTACATAAAAGTGCGTACTCATAGAAGAGATTTTTGTCAAGCAGTTGAGATATTATATGGTATCCAGAAGTGCATATCATAGTTCTGATATTTTCTTTGAAAATCTTTATTAGTTACATATCTATATACTGTATATAGTTCTGATATACTATTTAAAACCCATTTATAAATTGCATTCATTTTGTCCAAGATTCTGTGGGTAAATAATATTTCTATTTTGTAAATCTTAGACTTTCTATTTTCTGTATTGAAATCCGATTTCTTGAATTTTCATAACAAAGTCTTATCATTTCACTTTTAATTACTCTATAGATTTTTACTTGGCAGATCACCTTATTTTTTGTGTTATTGAAACACAGAATGAAATTGATTTATTTGCTGTTTCTGAATTTTTACATTCAATTATCCTTAAATAACATTGTAATAACTCACTTATCCAGAAACCTTTTTTGATATTTTCAGTTTCTAAACTTAGCTGATTATCAGAAAGAAGCAAAAAAAGAGCCTTGGGTAGCCAAAATTGATAATGTCTTTGATCTAAATCTCATGCATTTCAGGGTCCTGACCTTATTCTGGGCTTCTCCAGTCTTATTTTAGACTCAGACTATACATATTGGTTGTTGGATTTCTCAGTCTAGAATAAAGTATAAAGCTATAGGTTGGAATGTGAATATGGCTTAAAAACAGTTATATCACCACCAGCAAGAAGTGACAATTATAAACCCGATAGCAAGGGAAGAGACATGAGAAAAAAAAAAAAGCATAAAAAAGTACATAGAGCAAGTTTTAAGTAAATAAAGTCATCTATAGCAAAAATCATTGAAATAACAAGAAATGTTTAAATTATATATTGAACATTAAGGATACAGGAAACTATATAACACACCCTCAGTTTCTGTCATTCTAATAGTAATTTGTTTGTACTTGTCCTTTCAACAACTTTTTGACACTGTTGATTTTTCTTTCTTGAAATTTACTCTATTCCTTTGGCTCCCATGATGCCAGACACTCCTGGTTTTCTATCTTTTTGGCCACTCTTTCTGTCTTCTTTGTCAATGCGTTATCTTATACTTGGCCTTTAAGGTTGCATTTACCCAAGACTCCTTTCTGGTGTTATTCTGGATTCTCCCTTAGACAATCTCTTCCACCCCATGGCTTCAGTTGCAACCTAGCACCTCTGACTCTCACATTTATAGCTCCTGGGCTAAACTGCATACCCATATTTCTAACTGACTGCTTGAAACTCTACTTGGACATTTCAAAGAGATCTAAAACTGAGTGTCAAAAGATCATTTTCTTCTGTCCACCCATTAACTTAAAGCCTCCACTAGTATTTATTTGTTGATTCATTTCACTCATTTCTTCATTCATTTATTTATTCATCAATTCGACAAATATGTATTGAGTGCCTAATAGATGCAATTCACTGTTTTAGGCACTGGGAGTACAGCAGGGACAAGACAGATGATGTTCCTGTTCTCATGGAACTTGTGCTCTAGCAGATGAAGACAGGCAATAAAAAACAAACAAGAAAAACTTCAGACAGTGATTATGTGCACTGAAGAAAACACACTGCACAGTGTAATAAAATGTGACTAAGAGCTGCTACTTTACTTTGCCTCGTCAGAGAAGCCTCTTCTCTGAATGAGACATAAATGACAAGAAGGAGCCACACATGCAGATGTCTGGGGGAAGAGCATTCCAGAAGAGAACCTTGGTGTGCTTGAGGAGCAGAAAGGAGGCCATTGCAGCTGATGGGATTTGAGCAACGATGGTGGAGAGAGTGAAAGAAATGGCATCAGAGAGGTAGACAGGTCAGACTGTCTAGGATTTTGTAGGCCAGTGTGAGGAATCTGGGTTTTTTAAAATGTACTGGAAAACCAATAAAAGGTTATTTAACCTTTTAAAAGACATGATATAATACATGTTTTAAAAAGATCTCTCTGAGGGGAGGGTAAGGGAGGAATTGGTAAAGGGCCACAAAATATGATTCCATTGTATAATACTGAATATGCTAATTATCCTGATTTGAGCATCAAATATTGCACACAGGTATTGATATTTAACTCTTTACTCCACAGATATGTACAATCAACTGTTTCAATAAAAAATAATTAGTAATCTCAATTCGTAGGAATTGGCATGCTGATAGTATTGATCTGACCATCATACCTTGGGCACAGTTGGTAATGGTCAGCTTTGTACCTCATGAATATGTGTAATCAATAAAAATAAATAAATTAAAAGATCTCTTCAGCTACTGGGTGGAAAATTGGATTCAGTGAAGCAAGAGGGGAATCAGGAAGACAAGTGAGGCTCCTTTATGGTAGTCCAGGTAAGAGGTGGAGGGGACTTAGAAGGAGTGTGGTCGCTGTGGGTAGTGAGAAGGTGTTTGGGAGAGCACTGAGGAAAAGATGTGCAAAGATGAATGAGCCCCTGATTCAATAATTTAGACGTACCAATAATTGATAATTACTATTAAAAATTGGTATGTGGAAGACTGGGAGAGAGGAGTAGGTATGGATGATGGGAGGGGAGGGCAGTGGGGAATTAAGTTTACTTTTGGACAGGCCAATTTTTAGGTATTGATTAGGCATTCAAGTGGAAATGCCAGTTAAGCACTGTAATTAGATATAGACAAGTCTGGAATTCAGGAGAGAAATGGGTGCTTGAGACATGAATTTGGGGGCTGTGTATAAAGTATTTTGTAAGGCCATGAGATTAGATAAGGTCACCTAGAGAGAGGATACAGATGGCAAATAAGAGAAGGTCTAGAGGGAAGTCCAGGAGCACTTTGATGTTTAGAAGCATAGAAGAGAAGGAATAGTGAGCAAAGGCCATGGAGAAGGAGCAGTCGGGGAAGAAGGAGAAAAGTTAGGAAAGTGGAATAATGGGAATCAGTAGGAGAGAATGTTTCAAGCCAGAGGAGGACGATCATATCATATGCTGCTGAGACAGAATAATTAACTGCTTTGCAAGTGCTTGGCGTGCTTTTTACTTGGTTTCAGTATTTGGAATATAGCTTATCTCTTGATTGTGTTTTACATGGGAACTATGGAGTTGATTTTTATTACATTCTTCAAGCTCCTTTGGAAAAAAGATAGAACTAAATCAAGCTGCTGATTCTCTGATTGTTATTTTGGCCAATTGTGGTGGAATATTCCACAGAAGGCCCCTCTTCTCTGGGGATTTCTGCAGTCTGCTGGCCCTGGTCTCATGCACCAGCACTAATCCAGTTATCTGCAGCCACTTAACCCTGACACATTGGCTCAGCTCCACCCAGGCTTTAGAACCAACCAGCCCCTGGACAAGAAAATGGTAAAGGCCATTGTTGAGCAGTGAATATCAAGGTGGTATTGATACTAATCTCTCTTGATCGTGAGTGCTATTCTACTGGCTTTGACCTTGTATCTTGTGGAAAAAAAGCTCTACCTTCCATTCCATGACTGAAATCACATGTTGGTTTTCTTCTTGGTACCACCTGGCTCATTGCATCTGGAGTTCTGTTTTGATTCCCTACTATGCCTCAGGAGTACTTGTGCCCTGACCCTAAACCCTAGTGTCTGTGTCTGGTCTCTGATACCTGCTTGGCACCTTGCTATGAAATCTTGGCCCTCCATACTCCCACCCCACCATACTGTTCTTAATCCTCCTACTGAGACCTCTACCTTTCACCTATTGTTAGACTCCCTGAGGTAACTGTTCACTCTTTTTAGTTCCTTTTTTTTTTCTGATTGCTAGACTTTCCTGGTTTACCTTAGCAACAAAATTGGGTACGGCTTCATATCTGGGTTCCTTAAACACAATTCTAGGATCTTGCCTTCAGTTTCAAGTGACTTTAAGGCTTGATGGAAGTGTTGTTTTTTAAAACTGGCAATGCTGAATGGTAGACTGCTTTAAAGAAGGAAGAAATCTACAGATGTTCTTTACCCTAAATATGGTAGATGTTAGGGAAACACAGAAGAGCAAAATGTAGCCTTGCCTCTGAGGAAATATGTCTTTAAATATAGTCATACATAGATGCTCTTTACAACCAGTAAATTGAGCTTATTTGCATTGAAAATTGTTCCTGATTTATGTGACTCATGCACTCTCTTTTCATTGGAGCTCTGTGCTCACAAAACATCACTATTAAAACATTTCATAAATAAGACTCCAGCTAAAATATGGAGGGCCCCAGTTCTTAGAATAAAGATTGACAAGAGGTTATATGCTACTGCTCCATAATTATTCTTTTCTATTTAACCTTGATTAATTGAAATATATGCATATTATCCCCCATGGAAGGGGCATATTGGAAATATTTAAATTCTTATGGTCATGCTGTGCTTTTCATGGATGATTGGAACATTGCCCAGACATAAACCATTTCATCCTTCTCCCAAACAATTTGTCAGTTGTTTAACTCAGCATAATTTGTTTTTCATGACCAGTAGAAATGACAGTACTAAAATGTTTTACAGGGAAATGAAAATAAAATAGAGTTATAGCTCTGATTTTTTAATTCTCTCCTTTCCCCCCTGATCATTCTTTGACATAAAAATGTATTTTAACTTTTGCTTCAAATGTAGGCTATTTTTAACATTGGGAAAACAAGAAATATTGAAAGCTAGGAGTCTATTTTGTGAAACTGAAAACATACCACGAATCTTAGTAAAACAGGTTATATTGCCACAAAATAGAATTTCGTGGATGCGTTATCAGAGTTTCAATGCTTATACACACGTAGCCTTCATTCTTTATGAGAGCTTGTGGCTAAGAAATTTAATACACTGTCTGTTCAGAATGATGCTGGGCTGAAGCCTGGAATTGTTTGAGAAAGAGACCATTTTATGTGCCCAATTACCAAGCATTTAGAATGAAAAGAACACTGAGAACATGTAACGAGGGCTTGCACCACTGGAAATTGTACATCTCTACGAGAAAGATGAGATTGTGTAAACCTTCAGACATACTACTTTACCATAGTACAAAATCTCAAAAAAGCACATTTACCAGCTCTTAAAACGTCTAGCTATTAGTCAACCACCTGTTCTATAGAGTTTGGCTTAAATGTTAGAATTTCCTTCATCCCCAAACTCGTGTGAACACTCTTTTTCAGAGGTGAGTATAGTGAGTGATATATTAGTTTTGTGATAGTCCTTTCCGAGAAATTGTATTTTTGAACATCAGGATGCTAACAC
Organism: Cynocephalus volans; assembly: GCF_027409185.1. Lineage (NCBI taxonomy): Eukaryota > Metazoa > Chordata > Mammalia > Dermoptera > Cynocephalidae > Cynocephalus > Cynocephalus volans. The sequence continues at coordinate 128,700,388 of NC_084467.1, forward strand.
TGTGATTTTTTTTTTACCTATGCATTGCTAACAAAGATTTATTTAGGAATTGCGTGATGATATAAGCTGGTTGATGATCTTTTTTATTAGCAACTATGGTCAATTATACAAAAACATTCATGCCACCTTTGCTGTCCACCTATTTATGGTTTGCTCACTAGTGGGCAGGTATCCCATAATAGGACCAGTTTACCTGTTGCTAGTGGAACTCACCTTACTGGCAATATTATCCTGTAGCTATGAATTGTAGTTATGGTTGCCATGTTTTTCTAATAAGAAAGTGGGACTGGTGTTCTGACGATTATCATTGTACTGTTAGAAAGAAGGGGACACAGACCTATAAGTCTCTGGGGATGGGTTAAAGATGGATTATGGATAGCTCCATTCTGACAACTCAGGTCAGTTGGTTTTACCTGGATTTTTCCATCTTGTAGGATGAATTCTTTCCCAGAAGTCTCTTTGGGATTTATTGAAAGAAAGCATTTTGTGTTTCCTCCTCATCAATTTTTCTAAAATGCTGGGCAGGTCTGAACTCCAGTGATGGATGTAGATTAGACCCAAGTTGACATCCTTGCTACCGTTACTCTTAGGTCATTCAATTATTATCACTCCATGGCTGTGTGTTTGTGTGCGTGTGTGTGTGTCATGTATTTTGTGGTGGAAATAACAGTATTTATGTGGGTTAACCAATGGAAATATGTAAAGAAATGTTTTCTGAAGGCATAAAACAACTGCAGATGCATATGATAAATCCCCACTCTCATCTGATGAATTTCACATTCTCCCACCACCATCAGGTCTACTTATTCATCTCACCCACACTCATTTGTTCTGCTTCCTTCCTGCTCTACAGATGCACTGGCATGTTTCTTTCCTTCTTTCTGGCCTCCTCTCCCTTCTCCCATAAGACACTGATTCAGCACTTGTCCCTTCTCACTTCTGCACCATCACCTTCCCTTAGTGCTGATTGGTACCCGCAGTCTATGAACTTCCATTGGTTGTCTATCTTTACAAAACCCTGCCTTGACTTTGCACTCCTCTTCATGGCTGTCTCACTTCTCTCCTCTTCTTTACAACAAAACTCCTTGAAAAATTTGTCTACAATCAGTTTCCACTTCCTCTTTTCTCGTTCTCTCTTAAACCTCTTCCAATCCACTCCACTGTAGTAGCTCTTGTCAACATCCTCAAGTCACCAAGTTCTGTGATCTATTTTTGGTCCTCATCGTACCTGACAAGTTGGCAGTATTTGATGGAGTGGAAGGTCTCCTTCCTTTCTTCATGAAATACTTTCTTTATTTGGCTTTGATTTACTTACTCCTTCTCAGTATCCATCTTTTGACCTCTAAACATTGGAAAACCCAGGGCCCAATGCTCTGACCTTTTCCCTATCTTAACTCTCTCATTTAGGGATCTCATCCACTTGCCTGACTTTAATGACTCCCAAATATCTGTCTCTAGCTTAGACTTCTCCCTGGATGAAAGACTCCTGGATCTAGCCCTAAAGGCATTTTTTGTGTTGATTAGAAAAGCTGCCCTTTTCTTTAGGCACTTGACTGCCATCTTCTGGAAGATTTTCAGAGTAACAGACACCTATCAGATGACTATAAATGGTACCTCCCACAGCTGTGTAATCCTCAACCATTAGCAGCAGTTCTTTTTCTCCACTTGGGTGGGTGTGTAACGGGCATCACAAGCTTAATAGGTCCCAAACCAAACTCCTCATTCCCAACGCTGATCCCATCCCATCTCAGCCTCTTCTCTTTGGTCTTTTCTATTTCAAAGTTCTTCCTGCTGCTGAGGTCAAACTCCTTGAAGTTATTCTTGATGCCTCTCTTTCTCTCATACCCCAGTTTTAATCCAGTAGCAAATCCTGTTGGTTTTTCTTTCAAAACATATTAGAATTTAACCACTTCTCACCACCCCACTGTTGCCATCCTGTTCCACAACTTGTTATGTCTCACTAGATCATTCCAACAGAAGCTTCCTCTATTGTTCCCCATTGTCTGTCCTCAACACAACAGCCACAGTTATTCATTTCAAACCTAAGATGCATCATGTTTCCCCTCTACCCAAAACCTGTCAAGTGGTCTCCCATCTCACTCAGACTAAGAATCACAGGACTCCACAGTCCAGGTCTGTACCACACTCTGACCTTTTCTCGCCTACATGCTCTGTGCTCCAGCCACATTGGCCTCCTTGCTCTTCCTCAACATGCGGAGCACACATCTGCTTCGGGCACTCTGCCCAATTCGCTCGCAGAAAGCATGGCTTGCCGCCACCCTTTCTTGAGTCTTTGCTCAAATGTCACTTTATCACATTAGAGAATCTGTCTTCAACCACACCGCATAACAAAGCAATAACCCCTCTCCCAAAGCATATCATATCCCCATGCTGTTTTATATTCTCCATAGCACTTGTCGTTCAGCACACACACATTGTTTAGTTTCACCTCACTAGAATTTAAGCTTTGTGAAGTTAGGGACTTCTTTTTTTCCCCTTATTATATCCCAGTTTCTAAAACTGTGCTTGGCAAGTAGTTGGAGCTCAATATTTTTATTGAGCTTAAGTAAATAAATACATACAGGCATTCCTGAATTTGTCCAGGGACTATATCCTTAAAAAAAAAACAAAGGTTTGAGATGGTCCTGCACAATTATAATGTCTAAATTTTAAGATAAAAGCATTTTCAATAGTGCAGGAACTAATTTAAATCTATTTTGAAAATTGCATCGATGTTACAACCTTCTGGAAGGGCATTAATGTCCTACATAGAAAGCTGGTAGGCGCCATCTAGTGGCAAAAAAGACCCACACTCGTGTTACTTAAATTTGTTAATAACAATTGAAAATGTAGTCCCTGATCCAAAAGCTTATTAACTCTATGGCAATAATAATTTTGATAGCAACAAGTCCTCAAGTATGAATTTTACAGAATATATTGAATTGAGAAAACACAGTTCCATTTCTCCTAAATTATTAAAAATGCAGTCCAATTTCTTCTAAATTATTTGACTCATTTTTACTTATTAATTTTTATGTGTTTTCGGGGATTTGACTTCTTTTGCTCCTCTTTAGTTTTCTTAGTTTTTTTCCTCTACTTATCTTTAAACTCTTAAGTTCACATGGTTTTGGCCTAGGCACTGAGTGTGTAATAAAATGAAGTCTCTATCTTTTGGGAGTTTATATTCTTAAAAAAACACACCTATGAGGGGAAACATAACAACATGAAGTTAGGTATGAACTGAGTACTGAAAGAACATGCCAAATAATGTAATCATCTCTTCAGGCCAGATTTCTGAAGCCTGTTGAATCTTCATTGTTGTGTGTACTTCCATTAGAGGAATGAATATTTAGGAGACTTAGTTTGCCATTTTTCAGAAAGTGGCACATATCTTTGGATAAACATGGAAAAACTAAGATAGAAAAATATTCATGTCCATGAGTGTTGATAGCAAAGACAAAAAATCAAGTCTGTCTCTGATTGTTATAGTAATGTTCAAAAAGCCAGGTCTGGTCAGTTCTTTGGTAAATTAAAGCAGAAACTCCTTAGTCCACTTTGGAATTCTGTGATCTTTCCAGTCCTGAGTAGCTGGGGTGGAGCCGGGAAATCTTTGTTTGCCACCAGGAGTCCTGAGCAATATCAGACAAGCGAGGAAAGGTGGTGAGAGAGGCCCAGGAAGGGGACAGATTCTGGATGCCGACACTCAGATTAGTCCCTGGCCTTTTCACATGGAAGAAGACCTTGTCTCAGTAGCTCCAGAGAGCAAAAGTTGGACCAATGGAATATGACAAGAAAGCAGATTTCATAACAACATAAAAAAAAAAAAAATTCTAAACAGTATTTTTTTTTCCCAAAGAGATCAAAGCCTCAGTTCCTCATTAGTGTATGGGTCCAAGCAGAGGCTGGATGATAACTTGCCAGGGATTTAGTGAAGCTAATAAGATTCTCTGATCCTCTGGAAGACCTTTCTCTCTGCACACGTGGAAATCCTTCCTACCGTTCAGTGCTCAATTCATGCCTTTCTTTTTTGATCACTGCAGCTTGACGCCATGTCTCCTATCTCTACCTATCCTATCATTTTAAGTACAGATCAGTACTTATTTCATGCTGCCTGTGTTAACTTTTTTCTTCATGACATAATCTTTAGCTCCTGGAGTTAATGCTAAGCTACTTGAAGACAGGGAACCACATCTTATAACTGTTTCCCTGTTGGCCTTGCCATTTGACCTCCATGGGTGAACATTAAATGTTTATGGTGGGGAATGGTAAAAAGGCTGCCCAGTAATTGCCTTAGCTGGCATCTGGGCCTGAGATACTCAGCCTTAGTCTAGGTTTGGTGGAAAAATTCTTCATGTAGATGGTAGAGAAAATAAAATATTTGTTAACATTTGTTCCCTTGTCAAAATTAGAAGCAACTTTTAGATGTAACAGTACTAACTTCCCTTTTGAGTTGTGCTGTTTTTCATATGCCTCATATTTCTGGAAGCTGCAGAAATTGGTAATAACAACAGTTGGTAGAATATTACTTACATTAAAAAAAAACAAGTTTTCTGTTATTTATGTAGTTATTTTAGAGTTTTTCCTTCTGCCTAGGTATTGATTTTTTCTTTTCTTAGTTTGCAGGTAAATATTTTCTTTGATGTAATACTTTGTATCTTTTTCTTGAGAAAATGTCTTTACACATGTTGATGTGGATTTTGAATAGTTTGTTATTAAACTATAGTATTCCATATGCTTCTTCCATTTTTTTTCTAAATCATCTTTCTTCTGAAGATATATTTATATAACTTAGAATTTCATCCTCATGAAATGATGATATATAAAAAGGAAATGCTAACAGGATTAGTAGACTTTGTATGTTCACTAGATCTAATTTCTTTGACAATCAAGCGCTGTTTGTTTTATTTGGACAGCCAAAATTCTATTTAAATTACTTAATAGACTAGATGGTTTAAAGACTGCCTATAGTACATTAATTGCTTACTTGAAAATTAGCAAATTTAGCGTCCATGACATTAGTACTATGTTTAATATTTCTAAAGGATTAACAGCTCTCATTATGCTAGCTGAAGAGACAATATTGGATACTTTGACTTGTAACTAAAGAAACATTGTTTCATTGCAATTGTGGCAAAGAACGCATGAATTTAGGTTGTATGAATTTGTCTTTTGTAGAGTATGCTGAATTTCTGCATTGCAAAGGAAAAAAATTTACAGATTTTGATGAAGTTCGCCATGAGATTGAAGCAGAAACAGATCGAGTGACTGGAATGAATAAAGGCATTTCCTCCATACCCATTAATTTACGAGTCTATTCCCCACATGGTAAGTAAAATAATAAGTTTCCAAATTCTTCTCTCAAAAATTTTTACTACATTAATTAAGATATATTATTTGTGTAGAAGGTACAAATGGTGCTGTATTTCTAGTACAGTGCTTGGATACTGCCATTAACGGTATGGTTCCAAGGGCTCTTAGAATATTTAGAGATGCAGGAGGAAAAGACTTAAAAAAATAAGAATTGAGTTAATCATTAAAAATTTTATTTTATTTTCATTATAAACTTTTAGAATTTGGTAGGGGTATGCATGAAAACTTCCATTTTTAATATCTTCAGTCTTTTCAAAAATCATAGAGATACTTGGTACTATGGTTGAGTCTTCCCCTATTGAATTTCCATGTTGGCCTATATGAGTATATCTATTTATTTTCTTTCTGAGGAATAAACAGTGAGTTTTTCCCCCCCATCCAGTCAGAAGAAACTTATAAATTAGACAATGAATTCGTGATGTATGATGGGAGATAGCCTTTATTCTGACCAAATTTTAAAAAATCATAATTTTAACATTTATTTGTACAAATTTACGGGGTACAGTGTGTTGCTTCAATACTTGCATATACTGCACAATGATTCACTGAGGGAAGACAGCATAGTTTTGTACCAGTTAGTCCACCTCTTTTCCTCCTGCCTGCCCTCTCTCCCTTCCCAGCATCTGATAACTATTATTCTACTCTCTACTTCTATGAGAACTGCTTTATTTTATTTTTTCTTTTAGATTCCACATATGAGTGAGATCATGTGGTATTTGTCTTTCTGTGTCTGGCTTACTTCATCTAAAATGATAGTTTCCAGTTCCAACCATGTTGCTGCAAATGATAGGACTTCATTTTTTTTTTTTTTTTTTTTTTTTACAGCTGAATAGTATTCCATTGTGTACATATACCATACTTTTTGTGTTTTTTTAATCCATTCATCCATTGTTGGGCTGTTGATTCAATCTCTTGGCTACTGTGAATATTGTTGCAATGAACTTGAAAGTGTAGGTGTCTTTTGATATATTGATTTCATTTCTTTTGTGTTTATACCAAGTAGTGGGACGGCTGGGTCATAAAATAGATTTATTTTTAGTTCTCTGAGGAAACTTCATACTGTTTTCCACAATGTCTGTACCAATATACGTTCCCACCAATAATGTAGGAGAGTTTCTTTTTCTCCGCACTCTTGTCAGCATTTGTTATTTTGTCTTGTATAATAGCCAATCTAACTGAGGTGAGATGATATCTCAGTGTGGTATTGATTTGCATTTCTCTGATGAATAGTGATGTTGAGCATTCTTTCATGTACTTGTTGACCATTTGTATGTCTTCTTTTGAGAAATGTCTATTCAGCCCCCCTTGCCCATTTTTCAATCGGATGTCTTTTACTATTGAGTTGCTTGAGTTCCTTGTATATTCTGGATATTTATCCCTTGTAGGATGCATAGTTTGCAGATATTTTCTCCATTTCTGTTGATCATTTGCTGTGCAGAAACTTTTTAGTTTGATGTAGTCCCGTTTGTCTATTTTTGCATTAGTTGCCTGTGCCTTTGTAGTCTTGTACAAAAAAAGGACTGCTCCGTGCATGTAGCATTTCCCCTGTGTTTTCTTCTAGTAGTTTCATAGTTTGGGGTCTCAAATTTAGATCTCTGATCCATTTTGAATTGATTTTTGTTTATGGTGAGAGATTGGGGTCTAGTTTCAATCTTCTGCGTTTGGATATCCAGTTTTCCCAGCACCATTTATTGAAAGGGCTGGCCTTCCCTTGTGTATATTTTTAGCACCTTTGTTGAAAATCAGTTGTCTGTAAGTGCATGGGTTTAATTCTGGGCTATCTATTCTGTTCCACTGGTCAATTTGTCTGTTTTTATGCCAGTACCATGATGTTTTAATTGCTTTGGCTTTATAGTATATTTAGAAGTCAGGAATGTGATGCCTCCAACTTTGTGTTTTTGTTCAAGAGTGCTTTAGCTGTATGGGTCTTTTCTGGTTCCATACAAATTTTAAGATTGTTTTTTCTATTTCTGTGAAGAATGTAATTGGTATTTTCATAGGGATTTCATTGAATGTGTAGATTGCTTTGAGTAATATCAACATTATGATGATGTTAATTCTTCCAACCCAAGCACGTGGGATATCTTTCCATTTATTTGTGTCCTCTTCAATTTCCTTCACCAACGTTTTGTAATTTTCATTGTAGAGGCCCTTCACCTCCTTGTTAAATTTACTCCTAAGTATTTCATTTTTTTGGTAGCTATTTTGAATGGGATTACTTTCTTGATTTCTTCTTTGGCTACTTCGTTGTTGGTGTATAGAAAGGCTATTAATTTTGTGTGTTGATTTTGTATCCTGCCACTATACTGAATATATCTATTAGTTCTAGTAATTTTTTGGTGGAGTCTTTAGTGTTTTAAATGTGTATGGTCATTTCATCTGCAAATAGGGATAGACTGACTTTATCCTTTTCAATTTGGATGCCCTTTATTGCTTTCTCTTGCTTTATTGTGCTGAGTGAACTTTCAGTACCATCTTGAATAAGTGTGGGGCAATTGGGCATCCTTCTATTATTCCAGATCTTAGAGGAGAACTCTTTGATTTTTGTCTGTTCAGTATGATATTAGTTTGGTGTTTCTTGTATATGGCCTTTATCATATTGTGGTGCATTCCCTTTGTCCCTAATTCGTTGAGTGTTTAGACCACGAAAGGGTGTTGGATTTCATCAAAAGCTTTTTCTGTGTCGATTGAAATGATCATTTTTTTTCTTTCATTCTGTTGATGTGATGTATCACGTTTATTGATTTGTATATGTTGAATCATCCTTGCATTCCTGGGATGAATCCCACTTGATCGTGGTGGATGATCTTTTAAATATGCTTTTGGATTTGGTTTGCTAGTGTTTTGTTGAGGATTTTTGCGTCTGTGTTCTTTAGGGATATTGGTCTATATTTTTCTTTTTTTGTTGTGTCTTTTTCCTGTTTGGATATGAGGGTAATGCTGGCCTTGTAAAATGAGTTTGAAAGTATCCCCTCCTCTTCAAATTTTTGGAAAGTTTCAAAATAATTGGTATTTGTTCTTTTTTAAATGTTTTGGAGAATTCAGCAGTGAAGGCATCTGTTCTTGGTGTTTTCTTTTTTGGGGAGATTTCTTATTACTGCTTCAATCTTATTACTCGGTATGTCTGTTTAGGTTTTCTAGTTCTTCATGATTTAACCTTGGTACATTGTATGTGTCCAGGAATTTATCTATTTCTTCTAGGTTTTTCAATTTGTTCACATATGGTTGTTTGTAGTAGTCTCTTATGGTACTTTGAATTTCTGTGGTATCAGTTGTAATATCCCTTTTTTTCATTTCTGATTTTATTTATGTAGTCTTCTCTTTTTCTTCATTAGTCTAACTAAAGGTTTATTAATTTTGTTAATCTTTTTTGAAAAACCAACTCTGTTTCATTGATCTTTTGTATCTTTTTTTGATGTCTAATTCATTTGTTTCTGCTCTGATCTTCGTTATTTCTCTATCACTGAAATGGAAACGAAAAAAGAGTGGGAGTAGCTATACTTATATCAGATAAAGAAAACAAAAAAAGATAAGGAAGGTCACTATATAATGATAAGGGGATCAGTTCAACAATTCTACATAGATACATACCCAATATTGGCACACCCAGATATGTAAAGCAATTACTATTAGATCTAATGGAAGAGATAGATTCCAATGCAATAATAGTTGGGACTTTAATACCTCACTTTCAGCAAAGGGCAAATCAGCCAGAAGAAACATTGGAATTATTCTCTATGCTAGGTCAATTGGATTGACTGGACATTTATAGAACAATTTCATTCAACAGCTGCATAATCCACATTCTTCTCAGTATGACATGGAACATTCTCTAGAAGAGACCATATGTTAGGTCACAAAACAAGTCTCAACTAAATTAAAAAAACTGAAGTCATATCAACTATCTTGTTTGACCACAATGGAGTAAAACTAGAAATCAACGATAAAAGGGTCACGGGAAACTGTACAAATACATGGAAATTAAATTCCATGCTTCTAAACAATGAATGGGTCAAAGAAGTAATCAAAAAATTCCTAGAGACAAATGAAAATGAAAACACAACATACCAGAACCTATGGTATACAGGGAAAGCAGTTGTAAGAAGAAAGTTTATAGCAATAAATGACTACACCAAAAAGGAAGACTTCAAATAAACAATCTAACATTACATCGCAAGGAACTAAAAAACAAGAACAAATCAAACCCAAAATCAGTAGAAGGAGAGAAATAACAAAGATCTGATTAAATTTTTAGTGGGGCAAATTTTTATTTCTAATCCTCTCCCTAGGTCTGTTGCTTTTAAAACAGAGAATGAATGACATAGCTCAGTTATGATTTCCCAAGGGGACTTGGTGCCAACACTATTGTATACAGAGAGGACAATAGCTAGGTTGGGCTGGAGTCAAATTGTCACTGATTATGCTTGCACAGTCTATTCAGTAAAGTCAGGGCACCATGAATGGCTAATAGCTTTGTAATAGACTGAGTGGCTAACTTTTGTAAATAAATATGATGCTTTTGAAGCAAAGGGCAAATCTTACTCTAAGTAAGAATTTTATACCATTTGAAAAGCAATGTACAAGACTGGCAGACAGCATATGTATTTGTTGTTTGGTGTTTTAATTATAAGCCCCTAGTTACAGATATGACAGCTCTGAGGAAACTGTTAGGCATACACATCAGAGCCTTCCAAATTATGTTAAAATGATCATTTGACATAGCACAATCATATCATAAAAACAGACAAAACTACCAAAGCCATTTTGTATTTCTGTGCTTTTTGTTCTACACACTTGGGTTGGAGTCATTCAGATACACAACGTGTAAAGTGCTAAGTGACAAATGATTCTGCATTGTTGGTGTCTTTTAGCATTGAAGGTGTATATATGACTCTTTTATCCATTTCACACAGTGTTAAATCTAACCCTTATCGACCTACCTGGAATAACTAAAGTGCCCGTGGGAGATCAGCCACCAGATATTGAATATCAGATCAGAGAAATGATTATGCAGTTCATCACAAGGGAAAACTGTCTGATTTTGGCTGTTACACCCGCCAACACTGATCTTGCAAACTCAGATGCACTGAAGCTCGCTAAAGAAGTTGATCCTCAAGGTGAGTGTGTGACCCTTAAGATGGGAAGGAATTAGCTTAAAAGGTCGAGAGTTTTGGTATATTTAAAGGTAAAACAAATTCTCATGACTTGATTTTATTATTAATACAATTAGCCATTATTAATGTTAAAGCTTTTGTACTTAAGATGCTGAAAGAAAAAGAGCTAGTAAATACAGTTAAAATCTATATAAATAAATGTAAGATTAACTGAGATCTAAGAAAATAGACATTTCTAAGCCTCATGGACTATATATTTTAAAAAGTCAACAAAATAAACTTCTGGTACAGAAGAATTCAGTGTACTTAGTTACTATAAGAGTAACCAGAATATATTCCCAGCGAAGAATCTGAATTTTCTTGTTTGTTTTGTTTCTTTAAGATAGGAAGCTCTTTTAGTTCAGGTAAGATATTATTTAGCTTATACTTATGTGAGATGAATATATATTATAAAAGCAAGGATTTATCTGTTATTGTTATTTCAGAATCAAGAAAACTCCTTTCCTTATGCTGATATTTTGGGTTTTTTTCCCCTCTGAGCTGAACAATGACAGTTTATTTTCAGAGACCCCAGTGATGGGCCTTAATGTGTGTCTTTACAGAAATTATGAAAGGGTACTCAGTATGTCCTTTCAATATGGAGATGAGTGTTCTTCACTTCTAGGAATTTTTCTTTTTTTCATAATTAATTGTCCTCATTTTCTTTGTTCTCTTTATCTGTAATTCTTATTATTAGCATGCTAGAACTCCTGGATTAATCCTCTTTTATCAAAAAAATCTCTCTCTTCTATTATCCATTTCTTTGTCCTCCTTTTTGCAAGATTTACTCAACTTTATCTTCTGATTCTCTAATTAATTTTTCATTTCTGATATAATTTTAAAAGCTGCAACAGCATTTTCTTATTTTGTGAATGTTATTTTTTAAAATAGCATCCTGCTCCTGGTTTCACAAGTGCAGTATCTTTTCTCAGGATTTTAATGAGAGCTTTCTGAGGCTTTCCTTTTGTAATCTGCATTGTCTCTAGGACTGTTTTTTCTGGTCATTTGGCTTGGTCTCCATCTTTGATGTTAAAGACCTTTTTCATATGTTTGGCCATCTTTTGCTGCTTGTTCATATATGAGAGTAGAGCACTGAAAAACTGATGTATGTGCATTAATGGGATTCATTGGCTAGTAGGCTTTCCCATAGGGTAATTGGGCTGAGACCTTGCCATTTTATTAGGAGATATCCTCAGCTGTTAGATTCTATGAGTATTTTGTCTTGAGCTGGTCTGGTAGAATCCTGATTTCCACTGTTCTTGGAGCCACAAGGAAGATCGGAGTTGGTGGGTCAGGAGGCAGGGTTGGGAGAGGGTGTTTCTCACTATTAAGTATGTAGACATTTAATTAATCCCTCTGTTTTCATACTGGCATTCCTGAAGATCTTCTTGATCCAAAATTCCTATGGTTCAACTTCTTCTGTAAGTACATCTGCATTATTCTGCTGAGGTTGAGGAAGGGTAGCTGTGTGGTTGTGCAAGATGAGGAAAGGGGTCTGGAGATCTAAGAGTGTCTATGAGCCTTCAGCTAATCTTTTTTTTTCGCCTCTCCTACACCCTGGCCTTGGTATACTAATTCTTGAGGCTTTCCAAAGTTCTGCAGTGGTAATTGGTTTTCTTCTTTTTGGCTTCCTCTAACTTCCCTGAGATTAGGACTTGGAACAAAACAGGTAGAGGCTCCAGATGGCGAGGTGAAGATCTTCATCAGGATTCACTCTCCAGTATCAGTGACTCAAAATCCAGATTATGGGCTGGGACTGGAGTCTGGTTATAAAAATGATAGTCAACCATCCCTGTCTTCACAGCCTCCTTGTCCCACAGGAGGCTGGGCTATGGGACAGCCTTTTGTTTGATTGGGACAGAGATAATCCTTCTATCAGTGAATTATAGTGAGTGCAGCATGATCACATTCCTGAAAAGTCCTCTCTTAATCCAGATAAAGTTTCATGGAGGAGTGTGAATGATATCACCTTGTCCCTGATTCTTCTTTCATCCTCCTTGGTTCTGCCTCCTTGAAATCGGTTCGTTTCTCAGATAGGCTGTCCTCACAGGTGACAAGATGTCCTCACAGGTGGCGAGATGGCTGTGGTTGCCTCTGCTTCACATCCTCACAACTTCCAATCTAGTAAAAGAAAAGCTGATGGAGAAACTTTGATTTGTATAAACTATGAATTTTATTTTAAAAAAAGCTAAAGTAAAATTGGCCAACTAGTATATCCTGTAAATCATCTGCAGTTCATTCTTAAGATTGATTTAACATACTCATGTTACATTTCACCCCTTTTGTATAGATAGGGAATATTAATAGGCAGTGACTACATCTCATTCCTCAGGCTCTTCAAAAGAATATTCAATTATAAACCTAAATTACTAACTCTCGTGTGATTGCAGATCATTAGATGGGAGCAATTAATGTTAGTGGAAAGAGTAATTAGTTGCCAGAAAGTAATCAATCTTTACAATCTCACTGTAAATCTCACTTTACAATCTCATTGTAAATACCAATATTTGCCATAAATCTGCATCCAGAAAGTTAAATGAGATTTTTTTTTTTCCATCATAGGCCTGGCTTTGTTTACAAGCTCATTTTTATTAGGTGCCACTTAGAAATTGTCATGTGATTGTTCTTGAACTTACTGAAAATGAACCTCATTTCTTGTCATTAGACATTAGAAGATCATTAGAACTACTGCTCTATCATAGATAGAACCTCCCTATTTTTTGTATCCTGTATATAATAGTCCTGAGAATAGATTTTTAAAAGTTTGATAGGATACTTTGGCAGAAACAGAGAAAAGATTCACTGCCACCGTGTGCCACCTCCTCCTCTACTGACTCTTGGATGGTGGTTGCTAAGGAGAACAGATCTGCCCTGAGGGCTCTTACTATGTATGGTTCTCAGGTTAGTTACTAAAAGTTCCTTGCTGATTTCAAGGTTTATTATTTGTTTTTGCATCCCAGTTTTAATTCTCAAACTTTAAAACCTGAAAACTATCTGAAGAGTTTACATGGTGATCTGTCCTAAGGCTTTAACTGGTCTTGGAAGTCAGTGAGGCTATGAAAGAAAAGGGTGAATTCTTGCTCAAACTAATATGGTTCACATGGAGTATTTTCATTAGTGGGAAAAAATTAAAATAGAGAAAGGAAGGAGCTGTAGACTCAAAACAGGACTTAGTGCAGCTCCGGTTTAGAATATGGCACATAGGTATAAAGGATGTGTTGTAATGGTGCAGATAGGTACTTTCATGTATGCTTTTTTGTCCCCCTAGTCATTCTTTAAACAGTTTTCAAATATCTGATTTAAAGGTCTAGTTTTCCTTATATTTGCAGTTCTGCCAAAAAAAAAAAAAAAAAAAAAAAGCAGTGAAATCAACTTTGGTTATTTGAGTGTCTTGCTTAATTCTACATATTTATGAACTTCCCAAATTTCCTTCTGTTATTGATTTCTATTTTCATTCCATTGTGGTTGGAGAATATACTTTGTACATATAAAAATACATGCATATTGTCTATTTTATTTAGCTATGTAGTTACCTTTACCAGTGATCTTTATTTCTCTGTGAGAGTTTTTGTTTGTCTGGAAATGTCTTAATTTCTCCTTAATTTTTGAAGGTGAATTCTTAGTTGATGGTCTGTTTCTTTCCTCACTTTGAGCATGTCATCCTACTGCCTTCTGACCTCCATGGTCAAAATTCAGCTGTTAATCTCTTTGAGGATCCCTTGCACATGAAGAGTCTCTTCTTTCTTGCTGCTTGCATGATTCTCTCTTTGTTTTTATCTTTTGGCAATTTTTAGGTGTGAATCTTGTTGAGTTATCCTACTTGAAGTTTGTTTAGCTTCTTGGATGTGTAGATTAATGTTTTTTCATCAAATTTGGAATATATTCAGCCATTATTTCTTCAACTATTCTTTCTTATCCTTTTTTTCTCTTCCCTCTCTTTCTAAGATTCCCATTATGTATAGGTTGTTATGCTTGATAATGTCCCACAAGTCTCTGAAGCTTTGTTTATTTTTCTTCATTCTTTTTTCTTTCTTTTCCTCAGACTAGGGAGGAATAATCTCAAGTGACCTTTCTCCAAGTTTTCTGATTCTTGCTGCCTGCTTAGATCTTCTGTTGAATCTATGTAGTGAATTTTTTATTTTAGTTATTTTAATTTTTATTTCCAGAATTTCTACTTGGCTCCTTTTTAAAAAAAAATTCTATCTCTATTAATATTGTATATTTGGTGAAACATCATTCTCAAACTTTCTTTTAATTCTTTAGATATAATTTTCTTTGGTTCTTTGAACATATTTAAAATAGCTGATTTAAAGTCTTTGTCTAGTAATTTCAATGTCTGGGGTTCTTCAGGGACAGTTTATATTAACTGCATATTTTCTTGTGTATGGGCCATACTTTCTTTGCATATCTTACAGTCATACATATGTATAAGATTTTCAAAGGCTGTTATGACTATCTCCTTCCCAAGCTTTTAAGTTTTCTGGTCAGCTTCTTTTTTTGCCCCAATTCATATCTCTGCCTGAGGCAACTGCAGTGTTAAACAATTGCCACTGATTGTTCTGAACAAATGTTTCCTGGGGAAAGAGACTGTTCACACTGAGTAAGCTCTGAGTCATGTCAAATAAAGTAAAACCATATGAATGAGGCTTTTAGGGAACTGCTAGACAGGTTAAATAATTACAGTTCTCTGAAAGTGGTATTTTTGATGTTCTCTGACCCCATTCTGTCCCCTCCAAGGGTTGCCAGGCTGCTGGTTTTCACCATGGTCATGGGGTTTTTGGTTTTCAAGGCTACTGTAGATCTGAGGAGAAGGGGATGGAAATTGGGCAATTCAAATACCACACACCTTATCATTCTAATTTTGTGATTCAGTTGTTTTTCCTTGAATAAGTGCTCCTCAGATTGTTGCAAGCCTTTGGTTGATTTCCAGAGTTCTGAAAAAGTTGATTTTGACAATTTTGCCAGTGATTTTCCTTATTGCCTTTATGGAGAAGCCTCTTCAGAGGTCTTTATTCCAGCATTCTCGCTGATATCCCTCATTCTGATCTTATACAACTATAATAAACAGAAACTTTTCATATAAAAGTCAGTTGAATTTGGATGGTGAGGGCAATCTGGTTGTGACATGTGTTACTTTCTTGGTCTTCAGGATTGATTTGGCTGGCTAGTATATACTTCCTGAAGTTTTGTCCTTGGCTAAAGAGGATGACCTATTTAGATAAGAGAGGATCATTCTTTATTCAAGCATATCTGAGTTAGAATCGTATCCACTAAAGTACATAATTATACAGTTTTCTGAAAAGTAGTCTATTTTAGGCATTAGCTACTTTGTACTATATTAAACCTATTTGACGCAGGACGTTTTTACCCCAGCAGGACTTGGGTATACTTGTTAGTTAGTTCATTAATTTGTTGTTCACCAGACATTTATCAGGCATCTGTTGAGCCAGCAAAGTGCTCATGGTCAGTAGTGTAAATTTTATGTGCTGGACCACCCAGTAGGACCCTAGACTACGTAGGTGCTAAGTACATATTTCTGATTATTTTATTGACTCTCCACCATTTTTAAAAATATCATATTTGTTTACATGGCATCTTTTCTTATGTGCAAGGCCACAGAAGTTACCAGATGATCAGCTTTCTAAAATGAACATTTTCATGTTTTTGGGTATACGATTTGGCTGCAACATATATTAGTTCAAGTGAAATGAGTTGTGTAGTAACACTGTGTGTCATATGTTACAATTCCAAGTATTCTGCCCACCAGATGGTATCACTCTTGTATAATATAGGTAGAAATGAGCCTGGAGAGGTTATGGAGCTTGCTCGGTGTCAAATAGCTGGTAAGTAGCAGAAGTATATAAGCCCCGATGTCGCAGATGCCAAAAGTGCTAGATCTTTCCGTGATGTAATCTCTCTCTCTTGCACCCACTGTGTTTTAAACACTTTATTCAGTGATAATCATGAACGCATGTTAGAATTTTTGAAAATTGTATTGAGACCTGCATGATGAAGTTTTATGGTACTAAACATGGAGAAACACTGTTCAGGTTACACTGAATTAGGTTTTGCTTTACAATTCTCTTGTAAGGCAGAGATTTATTAGAATATTTCTGTACTAATCTGTATGAGAAACAGATCCCATGACACACTTAAAGACTGATCTTCTAGAGCAAATATGCTAGGAAAAAAATTGGTTTAGAAGAGTTCGTGTTTACATTCTCACACAAATGCTTCTTGATTACATCCCAAAAGCACTCGGTGAGCTCTGTCTTCAGTTGGTTTAATGTGATTTTCACTTTTGCATATCAGTTTTTAATATAGCTACATCGTCTTAACGAATTTTAACTAATTTTAAGAGATCTCTCTAGTTGCTTGTTCCTTTATTAAATAAATAATGAATGAGCACCTCCTACGTGCCAGGTACCATTCTGAACATCATGAATACAGTGGCGAACAAAACAAAATTATTGGCCTTCTGGAGCTCATATTCTAATGGGGGAAGCAGACAAATAACAGATAAGTGATTAATTTAATGTCAGGCTAGTATCATGTTAGGTGCTCTGAAGAAAAACGAGTGCTGTGAAGGAATATAAAGCAGGATAAAGGGAGAGAGAGTGATCGGGAATGTTATTTTAGGCAGATGGTCTAAGGAGGCAGAATTTGAGCAGAGAACTAATGAAGTCAGGGAACAAGCCCTGGTAATATCTGGAGGTAGAGCATTCCAGGAAAATGGGACAGCAAGCACAAAGGACTGGGAGTGGCACTGGCTTGACATGTTGAGAAACAGCAAGGAGGCCATTGTGCGGGAGCTCAGCGAGCAGACGAGAGTAGTAGGTTCTGCATTCAGAGAGGTGGGCAGGGCTGGATCTTGTGGGGTCTTCTAGGCCATGACAGACATTGTATATTGTCCAAAGTGGGATGAGCAGCACTGGAAGGGTTTTTTTTTTTTCTTTTGAGTGTAGAGAGACAAGATCTGATGTATGTTTTCACAGGTCAATGTGGCTGCTGTGAGAAGAAAAGAGCAAAGAGGGGCATGAGTCAGAACAAGAAGACCAGTTAGGTTATGCTATCAAAGAAGCCCAGTGGGGAGAGAGATGATGGGGTTGTAATAAGAGAAGAGTGGCACTAAGGGAAGAAGCTGTCTGAGTCAAGATTTATTTTAAAGGTAGAGCTGACAGAGTATACTGATGGTTTGCTTTGTGTGTGTGAAAGAAAGAAGTCAAGGATGATTTCAAGGGCTTTAACCAAAGAAACAGGTTAAATGGTGATGCCATTTACTGAGATTGGAAATATTAGGACAGGAAAAGGTTTGGGGGAGGTCAAGAGTTTTATTTTCGACATGTAAAGTTTAAGATGCTTATGTAACACTTAAGTGGTGATGTTAGATATAAGAGTCTAGACTTCAGGGGAGAGTTTAAAGCTGGAATTATGAATCTGGGAGTTATCAGTTTATAGTGGTGTAGTACATTGAATTGTGTCCTCAAAAACATATGTCTAAGGTTTACCTCCCAAACCCCTGCCCCCTGTAAATGTGTACTTATGGAAACAGGGTCTTTGCAGATGTAATTAAATTAAGGATCTTGAGAAGAGATTATCCTGGACATAGGGTGAACCCTAAAATCCAATCACTGGTATCTTTATCAGAAAAAAGAGAGGGATATTTGCCATACAGAGAGACAGGGAAGAAGGCCACGAGAAGATGGGTGCAGAGACTGGAGTTATGCTGCCACAAGCCAGGAATGCCAGGAGCCACCAGAAGCTGAAGAGGCAAGGAAGGATCCTCCCCTGGAGTCTTTGGAGGAAGTCAGTGTGGCACTGCTTATACCTTGATTTTGGACTTCTGGCTTCCAGAACTGTGAAACAACAAATTCCTATTGTTTTAAGCCACCAGTTTGTGGTAATTTTTATGACAGCCCTAGGAAACTAATTTAGGTGGTATCTAAAGCCTTGAGACAGTTGAGATGAAATCACTGGGTTGATAAATGTAGAAAGAGAAGAGAAGAGGGCCAGAGAAGGAGCCTCAGGGCTCTTCAGCGTTTTAGGAGAGGTGAATAGGAGGGGAAGAAGCAAAGACAACGGAGAAGTGTTAAAGCACCATGTTTGTATGGTGTTCTAGAAGCCAGGGGAAAAGAGGGTTTCGAGAGGACATTGTGCTTGGTTGTGCCAAATGCTGCTGAGAGATCAAGGAGGGTGATGTGGTCGGTCAACCAGGTCCACTGCCCAGAAACTGTGAGGAAGCCTGATAACCGTTAGAAAAGGAACATGGGAGTTGGTGACTAGTGAGATTTCCCTTCCATTGTAAGGAAATGGCTTGCACCCAACCTACAGGTATAAAAGGCAGTGCACCTGTATTTCTTTGCCTCTCTGGCTTGGCAATTTTCCCCAGTCTTCACAGGCTGTGCTCAACTTCAAACTTAAAGTGCTCCTCTGTGAAGATCAAGGAGGTGCTGGGAAGCTACATCCCTTCAGTCGCTTGTATTCATAGCTCATGAATTCTTCCTACTGCTTGCTGAAGGATTCAGAAGTAAATAGAAAGAAAGCAACCTTGAACTGCGTCCAAGTCATTATTGGCTCCAATCTCTGCATCTAAACCAGACTTTTATGTTCTCACCTAGTGAAGATGAGGGTGGAGCATTGACCATTGGATTTGGTATGTGAAAGTCATTGGTGACCTTGAAAAGGAGGGTTTGGCAGAAAAGTCTCCTCAGAGAGGGTTCAGGAGAGGCTTGGATGTGAAGTGGAGACAGGCTTATAGACATCTCTTTCAAGTTCCACTATGGAGGTACGTAGAGAAATGGAACACTAGCAATAGGAGTATAAGATCAAGAGAATGTTTTTGAAAGAAGGGAGATATTATAACATGTTTGTATGTTGATGTGAATGATCTAAAAGAGATATAAAATTGGTGATGGAGGACAGAGATGAGATAAATTCAGAGCAAGATAAAAACAGGATAAAAAGGTAAGAAAAAATCTTGATTTAGGAGAGTGAGAATGAGACGCAGGGCACTTGCAGGAGTCCTGGTCCATAGATAGTAGAAGACTGGATTATTCTTCCATTTTAACAGTAGGAAAGCCAGAGGATATGGGTACAGATGAGATTAGTTGGTTGGGGAGATAACTTTTATCACATTGAGTTTATTTATGATGACTTAATTCTGATAGGTTGTAATGGTCATATAATAGACATTATGTTTACACTGCTGTTCAACGTGGCTAGCAGTGTCACTAAGATCTGCATGTTTTATAGATACTGTTATACCCTTGCTGAGTTGTTCATCATAAAGAGACACTCACATTTTCTGTATGGAAAGCAGAGGAGTCAGTGGTGGTGTTGATTTATTACTTGAGCATGAGTTCATTACCCATGAAGACTGTCACTGAGCCTTTTATCTTCTGGGCGCAGCAGTATTTTAGCATTACCCATCAAGCTTGTTGTCTACAATATAGGTCTGTTCAAAGGCCTCACTAGGGAGGCAAATGTGTCTGGAAATTCCTTTCATGGTGATTTATTTCACAGCAAGTATATTGCATTTTCAAATCCAGCATGACCAGAGGTCTTCCTGGAATATAAAATCACCTCAAAAGGAGTGTTAGACCTCTGGCTGGGAAAGAGGACACTTTTTTTTTTTCTTTTTTTTGAGAATGAAATTTGTGAATTGGGCCAGAATTTACCACTAAGCTAGAGGTGGACTTCTTTATTTGCTTTATGGGAGGTGTGTCTTTACCTACCTCCTCAAGCTTTTGCTTTTTGATGGGTCTCCCTGTTTAATCTGGAAAAAGTTAAAGTCCATGGGTGATGTTATCTGATACTCATTGACCTTTGGCAACATTTAGCAGACATCCACTTTTCTGTATGGTCATAGAGATGCTGGAGGTGCTGCTGAGTCAAACAGAAGCTTCAAACATCTGAATGTAATTACTATGTTTATAAAGTGCAAATATAAGAACAATCTGTGGATAGAACCTATTTTCCAGGCACATTATCTGTCTCTGCACCTATTCTTTCTCCCCAGTTGGATTCCCATTTTACCTTTAAATTCTTAGCTTAAGTGTTTGACCAAACTAAAACACTTAATAGATGTTGAATAATTGCATTGGGAGTACAAATTTTACTCGATATTAATTGAATCAGTATGCATTAAAATAACTTATTCTTTCAGAAGAAATAACTGAGTGTGTAACTCACAGAAGCCACGTTTTGACTTCTTAGTGTATATGTTTGTGAGCTTTCTTCCTAACATAAATGAAACCCATAAAATCAATTAGTTTTTTTTTTTTTTCCCAAATGGAGAAAGTGCTAAGAACAGAGGCTAAAACCAAAGGCTTGTGTTCTTTGAAAAAAAAAATGGTTTTACATCAGTTCTGTCCAATTCATTGTTCTTTTAAATTGAGCATTTACTATGTGTTAGTCTTGAACAAGGAAAAAGTTAGATGTCTTCTCTAAAGAAGGCAGGGGCCACAGATACACATGGCCTTACAATCCTGTGTGATCAGAACTTGGTAGGATGTGTATGGAATATAATACATGTAATATTAATACATAATATACATAATATATACTCTGAAGACTGAGAACCATGTGCACATTTCAAATGTATGTTGTTATTTTGCATTGTATGTAATTGCATTTTAAGAGTTTGATGCATACAAAAGTCAAGTAAGCGTGTCAAATCATGTTATAAGTCAGCCCATGTGCAAAGAGAGTAGATCTTCTGTATGTTGATAAATGGGCTTGCTCAAGTGTAGAGAAAAACTTTATTTCAAGTTGTAAAAAATAGAGTTTTATTTAGAATTAAAAATATGATGACAAAAATATTCATCTTATAGTCTTAAAAAGATTTTAATAAAAATATATATTCTTTGATATGCTGTTTTAATTGGGAAAATAAAATGGTCTTGATTATGAAATTTTTTTGCGGGGGGCATCTGGGCAATTAGGGGATCCAAACCCTTGACCTTGGTATTATCAACACTGCATTCTAACCAACTGAGCTAACTGTACAGCCCGATTATGAAATTTACTGTGAAAAAGAAGAAAATGTTTAAAACCTGAATGTGTATAAAATTTGAATTATTTTACTAAATAGGCACAGAAGAGAAAAATGCGAACACACGTTGACAAAGTGAATGTGCTATTAAAATGGAACTGGTTATTGTCATCATTGTAAAAGACCAGGATGTGCATTACTAAACTGACACGTTCATTTCTTTTGCCACTGGGGGTCACTGTAAAGACATTGCTTGAATAAGTTTAAAATTTCTCCACGTGGGTCTTTGTGGAGTTTGAATGTAGAAATTTAATGTAGAAAAGAAACACAATTCATGAAAAAGACTTAAGAAAAATGTAAGATAGAATTAATTTTCCTGAATTTAATTGCAAATTAGTAATATGAATCTTTTCTCAAGAATTATCTTTATATTAATATATAAGTGTTGCATTGCTATTCATGGTAAATGTGTTTAATTAAAAAGACTTTAGTAAAAGAGTAACTGTGTTCTCATGTCTTTCTTATTTCAAAATTAAAATACATATAAGACATAATTAATAATTGCCTATGCAATTAAATCTTACTCCTGGATTCTGATATGATGGGTTTCCAACATTTTCATTAACATAAAAGCTCTTTTAAAAGTTGCTATAAAAACATATTTTACAAGCCATCCCCAGAATATGTAACCAAACTAGATCCATTTAGTTATTTCATGGGCAGTATAAATAAAATATGACCATGAAAAAAAAAAATCTCTTCTAAATTTCTGTAAGGCTTTCACTTTCTGGGACTAACTTTTAGGATCCTTCTCTTCCCTTCCCTTTTTTATTCCTTTCTTCCCTCTTTCCCTTTCTTCTCTCCAACATTTCTTGAGTGCTTGCCATGTACCTTGGATAGAAAAACTATTTATTCTACTGAGTCAAGATGAAATAGAAAGTATACATGTAGATAGAGACTTATTTGTAGATTTCTGGAGAGGCATTTAACGAATGTACTACCTGTTGACATAGATTTTTCTCTGTAAGTGGGAAGCAAGCTATCAGCTGAGAAAGAACTGGGGGTGGGATGGGGTAAGGAGGATAGAAGAGAAGTAGGTTGTGTAAGACATTTGAGGAGAAATGTGTTTTGAACCGCCAGGGAGGAGAAAGGGGGAAGGAGAAAGTGGGCAACGCTGGAGGACTCTACTGAGGCCAGAGCCCATCTGCACCAGCTTCATGATGTGTGACACTCAGAAACACTCAGCAGCTGGAGGTTGGGGGGCAAGTACTTGGATTGCTTCTGGGTCAGGATTTTGCAGGATGGGTTGGATGAAGGATAAAGTGGGCAAAAAAGTTAAGGATATTGGGAAAATAATAATTGCAAATATGGACTGTGAAATCCTGGAGAGAAGGGAAGAAAGTGAAGCCAAAAAGGACCTGTAGGTTTTGGGGAAAATGGGATGTTTCAATGAAGGGTTCTAGATGAGACCGAAGAACAGCAATGTATTCGTATAAAGAGAGTAAAAGAATTGGAGAATAGGAATTTGTTGTTGGACAGTAGAATATTAGAGTTTATGATTTACAGCTGGAAGAAGTTCAGGATGTGATTGTGGGAAGAAATTGCTAAAATGGCATTCTGGTGAAAAAAATCATTGAGTGGAAGCTGTCAGGGAACTAAATAGCCAGAGAACTGGATGCATCGTCCTTATGTACATTGACGCTGCCTGGATAATGATGGAACCAAGGTAGTGAAGAATAACATGATGCTAAAAACTTCAATAAATTGTGTGTGTGTGTTGAAGATGAGTGTGTGGGCATTTGGTAGATGACAGCAAGAAGGAGGAATAGACGGTGCTGTCACCTGATGATGGCAGGCTTTGAAGCACTGTTTTTATGTAAAGGTGGAAGATTTTGGTTTGGAGAAGCATTAAGGAGTAAGAAAACTTCTTTAACTTCTTTTCTCCAACCCTGGACTCTGTGGAGTCTGGGAGAATATACAGACTCCACCTAAGAGACATAGAGAAGAGAACTAAGTTTAAATGAAGGCAAGGAGGTGAGAGCTGTTGTTTAGATCAGTGCAGACCAGACTGTGTTGGAGTAATTTGGTGACAATAAAGATGGTTCCAGATGGCACAGTGAAAAGATTGGCAAATAGGCAGCAAGAGGAGGAAGCAAACAGCATGTTGGGATGAAAGTACAAGCTGTTATACTAAAATAATAGAGAAAGGTTCCTAAGAAATTTTCTCTTAAGAATTTACATTAATAAAACCATAAAACATATAAACATTGCATTTTAAAACAGTATAGCCTACTGGTTAATAGCACAAACTCTGGAGCCAAAATGCCTCAGTTTGAATCCTTGCTTCACCACTTACTAGGTGTGTGATCTTGGGAAGATTTCTTAATCTTTCTGTGCCTGGGTTTCTTCATCTGTAAAATGGGCTTAATAATAATAATACCTTCCTTATAGGATGGTTATGGCATTAAATGAGTTAATGTCTGCAAAATACTTAGAAAGGTGCCTGGCACTTAATAAGTTATATCAAATTGTTTCATAAAAATAATTTGTTTCAGTGGTTAAAAAATGGATTTGTGTGGGCCGAGCCTGTGGTGCACTCGGTAGCGTGCTGCGCTAGGAGCGCAGCAACGCTCCCGCCGCGGGTTCGGATCCTATATAGGAATGACTGGTGCACTCACTGGCTGAGTGCCGGTCACAAAAAAAAAAAAAAATGGATTTGTGGCTCTTGGGTTTCAGACTTTCTATTATATTTCTATTATAAAGACTTAAAAAAACCAATAGTTGTAGCAGTATTATGACATATATAACTATTAAACTTAAATCTCACTTAGCAAAGTTAACCTTTGCTTTACATTTTCTTCTTGCCTTTTTCTCTTAGGGCTGCCAGCACTATCAGTTGTCCAGGGCTCCTTGCACATTGGTGGGTTAGCGCCAATTACACCATTATGATACACAAAGCCAGAGCCACTCTTTCAAATTCCATGCAATTACATCTGTTTTCTGTTTATTCTAAAAATTTTTTAAAAGCCACAGTTTCTGGTAATGGCACCTCTAGTGGTCTATATAGTGCAAATCATGTTCCCTATTTAGTTTGTCCCAGCAAAGCCAATTGACTTAGTGGAAACTTGCTGTAAGAGAAATTCCTGTTCAGGGAGGACAGATGACCAGAGGAGCTCGGATTTTGTTTGGGAGAGAAGGGTGACATCAGATGAGAGATTTGGTAGTATTAACTAGTCACAAGTTAACCAGCTGGAACCAGTTAAAAGAATTCTCTGCTGTTGCTGCTGACAGAGTCCCTGGATGGTGTTCTGGACCAGGACATTTTGTGGTCAGTAGT